>NC_080783.1:20485835-21701772 GCF_028018385.1 Neofelis nebulosa
GTAGATGAATAGTCATCTTCCAATCCACATAGGGTTTCCATAAGGAGAATGTTGCATTGTTGGCCATCAATGTAGACAGCTATACAACAGGAAATGGTATTCGTTATAACAAGAAGAAAGAGGGGTGAGATGGGCAGTTTGGGGAAAAGAAAGACAATTTACCTGGGAGTGAAAAGAACCATATTTAGTCCTGACCTTGCTGCTGAGCAGCTCTATGGACTTTAGCAAGTCACTTCCTGTCTTGACTTCAATAGTTTAAGGCATTTCCTGAGTTTCTACTATAGCAGAGCAGTTACCCACTCTTGGCCTTGAGATCCTCCGAGGTACAGGTCAAGGAAACAGCACAAAACCTTCAGACGTTGCCTTTTCTTCCATGCTTCAGGGTAATTACCTCCAGGACTTTGGGAGAGGGGGGCACTGCCAATGGCAATGACCTTCATTGTTACTGGGGTGGACGTGAAGTCAGGCACTAGAGTCACAGGCCCTGAGACTCCAGAAAAGAAGTTCTCCGGGATCCTGTCTGTCACGCACGGCACCTACAGGGAACAGGTCACCCGTGTGGTTTCCAAGGCACCTGCACATGGCCTGGGAAGCCATGGAGTGTGGGTCAGGGCTTGAGAAACAGAAAGTGAAACTTTGTGGAAACTCAAGAGGTGGCGTCAGTGCCAGGCTTCCTGTCCACACCCAGCGGAGGTTGAGGGGAAACGCGCAGCACAAATGAGGAAAAGCAAAGCAGCTTTCACATGGGAAAGTGACAGCCCGAGAAGGAAACACGCCATTTGCTCTGGCCTCACGTCCGCAACTTCTAACACATTCCCCCGGGAAAGGACCTCCCTCGTCCTCGCCTGTTCGTCTGCCCACAGGCCTCACCTACCAGAGGGTCAGCCAATGCTTCTGGCTTTGGGGTTAAAGGAAAGAGGGAAAGGGGTGTCTGCTCTGGGTTATCAAGCCAGGGGATTGTCTCTAAGTGATTACTCCAATTGTCCCCTTTGGGAGATATTTCTCCATTGGCAGGTTGCGATCATACCAGAGAAACAATGTCATCTGCCAAGGATTTACGTTGTCAGATTTTGACTGGGCCTATCCTTTATATGCTAGACCTTCTTTCCTTGGAGGGTAACATCGGAAATGAAAGCATTGTTTGGAATCATGAGAGCCTCTGAACTTCTCCTGAATCTCCTCCCACCTCTTAAAGCTCCCCACCTGCTTCTCTTCTCTCGCTCTTACTCAGGGCCAGGATTCCTCTCTGGAGGGGTGATTTTGTGCCACCTTCTCTCATCACATGAGGTGAGGATAATTCTGCTCTATCTCAAAGACTCCAACTTCCCAGCCCATCTTCCTGAGATGATGACAAACTACTGGCCACCCCGGGTGCCCCCATTCCCTCCGCCCAGCTCAAGCTGGGACTTAACTCCTGAGGAGTCTGCAGTGGCACCTTCTGTGCAGGATGGTCCCAATCTTTCAGTAGACGACCAAAGAGACAGGCCACAGGTTGAAAGACGTGTTCTTGCAGAAGAACTCTGCTGGGGTCAGGGAGGAGCCCCTGTCCTTTAGAGGCTGGGAAATCCTTTCTCAAGAGTGGACTCAGAGCAGTTGGGGGACAGGTCTAGGACTTTAAGGTGAGGAGAAAAGGTAGATGGACAGGGTGTGAGATGGGAAATGAAGGGAAAGAAGAAGAGGTGTGTTCAAAAATATACTCAAGTCAAGGAAAACAGAGGGTTTGACCCTTCTGTCCACTTCAGTCCCTGGAAAAGGAGAGTGTGGAATCTCACATGCCTGTGCTCTGGGAGATCTGTCTTCACCACAGCAGAAAGTTACTCAGAGCCAGTCTGTACTCTTGAAGCCAAAATCAGTCAATCAGACAATCAATATAAAATCATTTTGTTCCGCAACAGCTGGCCTAGCACTGAATCACCAGGGTATTGATTACAAGCCTGTAAAACATTTTGCATCTGGGTAGACCCCATCATAGACTTGTTACGTTTACTCTTGACCTCTGACTGTAGCCAAAAAAATCCCTCCGGATCAGTCAACTACATACACAACTGGACCACCACAGGCAGCGTCCAGTCTTTACCCATGGAGACCCATGATCGTATCTGACTCCCCAGAAACCATGGTTGACCCAGGAAAAGAGTTTGGAGACATACATCTGCTTGAAAAAAGCTCAATGTTTTCGGCCAAATCATGATAGTGTCTATCATGAACATGCCTTGTATACATTATCTGGATCCCAATGAAACAACCCTAAATGGAAGAAAGGAAGCACTTTAAAATATGAAATTAATAGGGGCGCCTGGGTGGCGCAGTCGGTTAAGCGTCCGACTTCAGCCAGGTCACGATCTCGCGGTCTGTGAGTTCGAGCCCCGCGTCAGGCTCTGGGCTGATGGCTCAGAGCCTGGAGCCTGTTTCCGATTCTGTGTCTCCCTCTCTCTCTGCCCCTCCCCCGTTCATGCTCTCTCTCTCTCTGTCCCAAAAATAAATTAAAAAACGTTGAAAAAAAAAATTAAAAAAAAAAAAATAAAATATGAAATTAATAAATAAGACCCAAGAAGCAAAACCCAGAGATGCTTAAATGAGAAGGTATGGGAAATGATCAAAGTCTGAAGACAGAAGATAGAGTCCTTTACCAGGCAAGTATGATTACTCTCTAGAAGCAAAAGTCCAGATGAAATGCCCTCCCAAGGCCCCTTTCTGTCCTGGGGTTTTAGCTCTCTGATTAATTTTCCAGAAGGTACGTGATAGGATAAGGGGGAAGCGTTCATGAAGAAGGGGTGGTAGAGAAAGTGAAAAGGAAAACGAAGCAATAAAACATTTCCTTATCCGACAAGAAGCATGTGTGTTGGGGTGTGGTTGGGAAGGAGAGAACCTGTCATCTGAGCGTTGAGCAAAGGTTCAAGGTCATTTCTGAATTCATCCAAACAACCTCTCCCGGCATTTGTTGGCACATGACAGATCTGGGATTTGGGGTTTTGGCAAAGGCAGGCACATCAGGAATTCAGAAAGAAAAAAGAAAAAAAAAATCCGTTCCAATTTCTGAGAGAGAGAAGATGAAAAAGGCTGGATTTCTTGGGGTGGCTGCCGAGGGCGAGGCTGACGAGGAGCAGAGAAAGGAGGAGGCCTAGCAGCCTGTGAAAAGCAGGAAGGTCAGCAAAGCTCAGGAGGCGTGAGGGCTGGAACAATCCAGAGCTTCAGCGGACACTGAGAACGCCAGCCTTACCCACGGCAGGGTTAGTTGACCTGGGCTGAGACCCAGCTGTCAGAACAGCCACTAGAGTGACGGAGCAGCTTTTGGGTTCATTAGTGACCCCGTGAGCTGACCAGACAACGGGTCCTGCAGGTGGAAGGACCACGAGTTCGAATTTTGATAGGAAAAAATAACCCCAGTGTACCGCCTTGGACCCTGGGCAGCTTCCGTCACGGTTCACCACTACTCCAAAGCTTTCAGGAACTTTGTCTGTGAGAAAAGGAGATGAATGGCACCGCTATTTTGTTGTTGTTGTTGTTGTTGTTGTTGTTGTTGTTTCTGTTTTTATTTTTTAAGCAAAACTCCGATTCATAAGACAGACCAAAAGAAAATCAAGTTGAAGCAGAGTCCAGAGCACCAAGAACCAGCCTCCCCCTTCCCTCCCCCGCCCCCCACCCCTACACTTACGCACTCACGTGGGCCCTGAGACACTGGCAGCCTCCTGGGGCATTCTGGACAGTCTGAAGACTGTTGAGGTAGGGGAACATCACAGTAAAATGAGACCAACCTGGGTTTAAAGGTCAACTTTACCACTTAATTTCCTGTATGACCTCAGTGTGATTGCTTAACCTTTTTGTACCCTAGTTTCCCTACTTGTAGAGTAGAGTAGGTAATGCCTACCTCATAGGCTTCTTGTGGGAATTAAACATTTTACAAATATGGCTTATCCTAGGTGCTCAAAACAGTCAAAGTTCCCCTTCATGTAAATAGTCTTATTATCCGTGAAGCCCTCGCAACTCTGCTTTCAGATGGCTTGGATTCCCTGTAAATATTTATCCTTATTAGCTTTAAATCAGCATAAAAATTAATTGTCCTGAAGATCTCTGTGTTTGTGCTACAGATTCCAGAGCTCCATCCCAGGACACTAATCCATAGTATAAAAACCAGTCAAAAACTCGGAGAAATGAACCAACCTCAAAGTGAGCTATGGATTCTACATCATCCCAGTCAAAACCCAAAGCAGGCTTTTTGGGGTAGAAATTGATGAGCCGATTCTAAATTTCATAGGTAAACAAAAAGGACTTAGAATGGCCAAAACGACTTAGCAAAACCCAAACAAACAAACAAAGCTGGAGGACTTCTACTACCTAATTTTAAGATTTATTATAAAGCTCCAATAATAAAGGGAATAAAGCATTGGTACCAAGATAGACAAGTAGATCAGTGGAATACCGCATCCAGAAACAGACCCCCATTCGTGGTCAGATGGTTTTCAACAGGCATTCAAAGATAATTTGCCACAGGATTGACGCCTGTCTATGAATTTGTTGTGGAATAGGTGGAGTTCTGTCTAAATACAACTCAAAAGTCTCATATGCACCCCAAAGCTTAGTCATTTAATCTGCATGGACCTCAGGTTCACTTTGTAATGAAGACAGCCAACCATGTTTAGGTTCTACTGAGAACTTGATGACATCCGGCAAAGCAATGTGCTCCCAGATTGAAGTACCCTACGGGGCAATGATGCTGCCGGGTTTGATGTATACACTTATTCTACTGCCTTCAGGATGTGTGTTCCGAGCTGCTCTTCTGATCAAGAATTTGGAACTGAACTGATTCATCCCCACCTTGTTGCCCCATCCCCACGGGGACCATGATAGTGTGCCATATGCATCATAAGACATCCGGCCAGGATTTAGTGCCTGGGCTGTAACCACAGAACAGAGCAAAGCTGAATGACCACACACAGGGTCGGAGCCTCTGACCACAGCCCCTTTGCCCTGCTTGCAAACCGACCCGGCTAAATGAGAGCTGCCTTTCTGCCTCACGCACATCAAAAGTGTTCCGAGAGAAGGTTCCCACCATTTACTCCCGAGCCACGGCTGCGGAAAGAATTCTTCGCTTCCAGCACAGCCCCTTCCTTGAAGAGGGCAGCCAACATAACCACAGCCTGATGGACTACTAATGGTGACTTTGTGCTTCAGAGAAGAAGACAGCTATGATGGTGACAGAAACTCCATCGGGCACCAAGGTCACGTAGAAGACAATTGACACAGCACAGAGCGATTCTGTCGAGCCTGATTGGAGTTCTCTGCCACCTTGCTATCTGTATCCTGTGTCTCTTTAGCTTTTTCCTTAAAAACTGACAAATAATCCATGAATGTTTCCAACACGAGCTGCCTCTGGCTCTTTGCCTTGTCCCCGGCTGCCTGTCTGCCCTCCACCCAGGTGCGAGAGGACCATCGTGCTCTGGGCGTCCCTACATGGTGGCAAAGAATATGGACTGAGAACGACCACCTAGGTGCGTTCACATCCAGGCTCTCCCACTTTCTGGGCAACTCTAAACAGCACCTTGGATGTCCCCTAGCTTCAGTTTCCTCCTCTATTATAGTACCTGCCTCAAAGGGTAGTTGTGAGGAATAAACGAGACAGCAAGAGAAAGCCCTCAGCACAGTGCCTGACACATCGTCCAACTATTAGCTGACCTCGTTATTAACGTCATTATCACCGTCGCGGTTGTTACGATGAGGAGGGGGAGGGTGTGTATTTACGGTGATGAAACAGCCTGCTCCTCAAAATGTCATTGTTGCTATAGGAGAGGTCCCGGGGAGAGGCTCCTGACAAGGGGCCAGACTGGCCCGTGTCCAGAACAAAATGTGAAGCACTACAAACTTTCCTATGTAATGAAGGCCAGCAAGGGGCGGGGCTGAAAAAGCAGCTGTCTGTTGCACGGTGGCAAAGGAGGCGCAGGGAAGAGATGCAACAATATCCAGGGTGCTTAAATCCAGAAGGTGAAAATTTACAGCGGGGCAAAGGCGTGGGAGGGGACAGAGACTCAGCGTCTGGGGAATCGTGAGAGAAAAGCGGGTAGCGGGAGAGATGGTGAGAACCCCTCAAGATGGAAATAGATGGGAAGTTCAAGGAGAAGAGAGCCTAGGTTTGGAGCTTCTTGTGTGGTGGGTGCAGGATGTGAGGGCCGGGGGGAAGCGGGATGGGAGAGCCAAAGGCAGGCGAAAGGCAGAAGGCATGACCAGCCCCGCGCTGCGCCTTCTCAGCCCTTCTTTGCTGTGGAGGGTGAGGAGAGAGAGCTGACACATCCAAGATTTCCTAGGACTGAACCCAAAAGCAGGCCAGGTGCATAGTAGACAACTGCCCAAAATGGTACCAGCTCACTTGAAAGCCAAAAAAGTGGATTCTGAGACAAATGAGAAGAACAAACCTTTATCCAAAACCCAAAATTGGTTGACGGTGTAGGGTGTTGGAAAAGACAGACGAACACAGACCTGACAAAGGAAGAAAGATGGATGAAAACGTGGGGAAGTCAGGCAGTTGGGAGCATGTGCTGTACTTCTACATCTCAGCAGCTTGGCTGAGGGCTCCACTTGCCCTATGGGACCAGTAAGAAAATACGAACTTGGATGGTATTTCACAACTGTATATATTTTATCCCCCCAAATTTCCCGAATGTTAATAATCAGTTGATAATCAGTTCTAGCTGGGCATGAAGGATGTGTGTGTGTGTGTGTGTGTGTGTGTGTGTGTGAGAGAGAGAGAGAGAGAGAGACAGAGAGACAGAGAGACAGAAAACCAGCTGGGGGACAGGGATGCTACCAGAGAAGCTACAAAGGATCAGAACAAGATTATGTCCCCCTTGTTACTCCCTTGGCTTGGTCTGAAAGATTTAGTCCTGAATGTAGAATAAAATGAAGAAGCTTCTCCTGTGCTGGGTGATATAGTACCTCTGTGTTGTTTGCAGATTATACAGTCATTTTCCTGACAATTTTTCAGAGGCATCACAATTTGGTTTGCAGGCTAATCATTGTCTTCTCTAGAGATCAGAGCCTGGACGTTCCAGCCTCACATGTGTGAGATACTTCCTGAAAGCAGAAACATGGGGAAGTGACCTTGGTAAGGCTGTCCCAGCCATCCGTCTTATGGCCATGAAGCAATCCATCTGCCTTGGAGATTCCTCGACCCTCAAAAAAATTTTTTTGAGCCGCAATTAAATATGATGAGTAAGGTGTATTTGTGGTCTGCACCAAAAAAGAAAATTTTTTTTTTCATTGCAAATCCAAAAGGAAAGGCTTTTTGAATCATCCCTGCATGATGCCCTACCATCTTCGAGCCCAAATCCATGAACATTGACCAACAAGGACGGACGATACGTTCTGCTGGTAGTGCCTGTTTCCCGGGAGCATGGAACCTTCCCTTGTTGCATCCCTTGGCACAAGCCTGACATCATCCTTCCCTCCCATGGTCTCTCTGACATTGTACAATAGAACATCATGTCCTACTTTCCCCTATTTCCCTCAGGTGCCTCCTCTATCTTCAGGCTGGGAAACGACTATGATTCGGTGGATGGTGTCTTGGCTACCAGCTGAGACTTACGTGACGTTACTTTGTGGTCAACTCTGTTCCTTCTCTAAAGTGCCACGTGGCCTCAAGTAGATACATCTATTTTTTTTTTTTTCTCTTCTCCTGGCCCTTTGTCTTCACCACTTTCTCTCTCCACCTTCTATCATATGAGCGCCACGGCCAAGAACTAGTAAAGAAGTGAAGAAGTTGTACCAAGAGTCACAGCTGCCCTGGAAATCTGTCCAGACAGGCATGTGTGGAGCAAGGCAGCCTCCTCCTCCTCCATTTATAATGACACGTTTTCTATGTAGACGGGCGAGGTGTAAGGCCCTCCATGGCAAACACCTAGGGATACTGACTAAGGAATGATGTAGTCAAGGACAGGTAAAGACACATGGCACAGGGAGGGCAATCCTGAACATTAAAAATGTGAGGAAGGGGGAAAGAAGGAAATGGGGAGAAAGGAAAGAGGAGAGGCAAAGAAAAGGAAAACCAATTCAAAAGTGAAGAATGAGATCATCCGTGGAAAGCTTACTACTCACTCTTTCCATCACTCACTCAACAAGTGTGTTGAGTGCTGCTATGAGCGACGTGCTGCATCAGAGACGTTGAGGCGCTTTATTCCATTTAATTCTCAGAACAATCCCATGAGCTAGCCGTGATTCCCCTTCTACAAATGATTAAACTAGGGCCCAGGGAGTTTGAGAAGTGAGCCCCGTTTGCACAGGTAATGGCAATAGAGCAGGGAGGGCTCAGATCTTCCCGGATTCATGACCCCGGCTTTTGTGTCACAGAGCCTCCGTGCCAAACATCCTATCGAATGAATATTTTGAATATCTCAGCATAGTGGACAGTGGCAAGCCCAAAGTTTGGAATCATCGGTTCTGTCTGACCAATTCTGTCTCTTTTTGACACAAACAGGGGACTCTTGGTCCCTTCATGACTAGAGCAGCTGTAGATTCTGACTACCGTAAGGACCTTCTATGTCATTCCTTTCTCTTCCCACTTTTTCACCCTCCCCAGAACAGAAGTCACTTCCATTTTCCTCCAGCTGCATCCTGGAGCCCAGCTTGGTTCCCCTGAGCACGTGGAGAAGAAAGCTCTAGAGCCCACCATGTCACCAAAGAAGTCAGAACACGGCAAAATAAAAAAGAGGGGACTACGGTTGGGCGTATCCACCATGCCGTGCACTGTCTACAGAACTTGACGTGGGTCATCTCCTTGAACTTCACATTACAAGGTAAATATCAGTACCTCTGTTTCGCAGATGAGGAAATTGAGAGATTACAGACATCTGTTAAGGTCACACAATTAGGAACTACTGGAGTTCAGACAGAAATCCAGATGGTCGGCTTCTAACTCAGTTCCTTCACCACGGAGCCCAACTGCTCCCCCAAAAGTCGGCATGAAGACGATTGGGGGGATGAGAGCCCCCAGGCTCAATGAGAGTTAGCTCTCATCATTGTTGTCAAGAGAGGCAGGAGGCACCAAGCCGTCATCCAAGGATAAGAAGGCTCAGAGAAGCCTCATCCTGACCCACTGCGGTGACCTCCACATCCTGTGCTCTGCGCAGCCCCCTCGATGATTTGACAGGTCTTAGGGCACCGAGTATCACCCAGCCTTTCTACACACCTCAAGCCAATTTGCCTCAAAGGTTAGAGAAAAGCCTATGTGAAAAGAACAACTGCGATGCCCTTTTAAAGGGTAGGAACTAGGGAGAGAGCAAAAGAGAAAGAAAGAAAGAAACAGAAAGGGTGTGTGTATTTTTCTTGAGGCTGGGAAGGGACCCAAGGAGCCGGGAGGTGTAATGGGATACGGTGCAGATTACAAAAGTTTTGTTACAGCTGTAATAGCCTTTCACAAAGGCACGGCCCTCCAGAGGGCCATATTTCATCTCAGCTTTCCCCACCACATAAGACAGAGGGTGAGGAGTTGGAAGGCAAGATTGGAAACTCATGCCGGATCTGAGCGAGCCCTGACGTCCCCGTGACACTCCCATCAGACCGAAATGAACCGGACCCAAACGCTCTTCTCCGAGCGGGCGCTGGATCTCTCCTCCCCGTCATCTGTTTATTTATTTATTTATTTATTTTTCTTCACACTCTCCTTGCTGGAAACGCTCTGCCTAGCAACCTGCTCTCTTACTCTAAACAGTCATGCACACAATTGTACGCACGCACTTGGAGACACTGGATAATATTTGAGTGTCTCTGATGGCCTTGCTGGGACCAACGGATCATTTACTTGGAAGAGTTAGTTCCTAGAATTTGTGTTAGTCAGAGATGCATCTCAGGCAGTCCCTGTGACCATCTTAGTCCCTCGAGAGACAGAGAGACAGCTCCAGAGGGATTCGTGAGAGGAAGGCAGGCACCAGCATTGATCTGGTGGAGAAGACGGTGAGCCCCCTCATGCAGATAAGTTACCTGTCAGCTACCTGACAGAGAATGCTCTAAAGGCTTTCTATTCACTTCACGCAAAGAAGAAAACTCACTGGAGTCACCTTCCGGTTCAAAGGGATGGGGGACAGCCTCACTTCGCCTCCGTTCTGCCATGCCACTGTCCCCCTCCTCGAAGGGTTACCCCCTTTCCCAAAGTTAAGGTCAAGAGACTGGTGCCTCCTTGAGAGCTGCTATAACGACATGGTTGTGTCAGCTGGAAAGAGGCACATGATTTGGTCGCATCCTAAAGATCCAGCTGTCCAGGCACCAGGGAAACTAACAAATTATTTTAACACTTTCCTTAGAAAACAAAGCGCCACACAAGGCTGATGCATAACCTAATGGGCTACCACAAGGTGCCCTGTACTGTAGTCAACACTGGGGTAAGAAATCGACCCTCCCCAAGTGTTCTATCTCAGTCTCGACCCTCCCCCGCATCCCTGAAAGTTCTCGACCCTCCCCCATCCCTGAAAGTCACTATTCTCCTGGCTTTTATAGTAATCGCTTCTTTGTATCTTTTTATAGTGTTAGTGTCAGGTTAGCCTGCCCGGCTATCAGTTTGATCTTGACCATTTTTTAAAATGCAACGAGTCTTTTTTGTCTCTTTTCACCTATGGTTTCCCCTTCACCCCTTGCATTTCCTTACAACTCATCTGCTGAAGAATCTGGAGCATTTGAGCTGAGGCTCTGAAAATGAGCACTTTAAAACACGACAGACAAATAAATGAATCGGCTGGGTTTCTCCTTTGCCCTTCCTTGGACTTCCAGGAGATGTTGGGGGGTGGGTAGGAGTGGAGGGGGTACTAGTAGGGCCCAGGGACATTTCTTAGGCAAGTGAAATGTCCAAGCCCCAGAGCCCCTTCCTCCCTGCCCTTCTGGGGGGGGGGGGGGGGGGGCAGGCTGCACTAACAGGTGTGGCTGCGGGTGGGGGGGGGGGGAGGGAGGAGGAGTGTCACCGGCCCAGCCCCCACCCCAAACAGTCGGGAAGCTTCAGCTTCAGCTTGGAGTGGTAGCTGGGAGAGCTGCTGCAATCTAAAGTGAAAAGCCCAAAGGCTTTATCCCTGTCAGGGGCAGGGCTGACAGGACAAAGGCAGCCTGGTAACCAGAGAAGCCAGGGGGAGTCAGAACACCTGCCCGACCTTCCTGCTTCCATCGTTGATTTGCTCGGCCTTCCTTCCCCACTCTGGGCCTCAGTTTCTCCCCTCGGCAGCGTGCAGATGTGAGCATCCATCTTATGGAAGCATGTGGTCACGCATGTTTGCAAAGCCCCAGCTTCCCTGGGGAGGGAAGGCACCTGTGTAAATAGAGCAGCGAGGCGCCATGTGCTTGTTGGCCGCGTTCTAAGGGAGGCGCGGGTCCCAGGCTGCAGCCCCGATGCGGCAGGGGAACAATGCAGGCTCTGTTTGCCCAGCTGCAGCTCTCACCTTCCCCTCTGCTGCCCCATTCTCCGTCCCCACCCACTTTCCCTGCCAGGGGCCCAGGCAAGGGGCTGCGTCCCCATCAGAAAGCACTGACTCACTTTCGGAAGCTCTCGTCTGCGTAAAATTCAGTTTGATGATAAAAAAACTCAAAAACACAAAGAGGGAGGGTTTTTTTGTTTTGTTTTGTTTTTAATTTCCAGGATCGCTCTCACCACCGTGTATGCTTACATGGAGGAGAGAAGATGTGGGTCCACCTGCTGCTGAGCCAGCCGGTTGCGCTCGGGAAAGAGGCACAGCCCTTTCTCCCTACCGCGCACTCACCAAGAAGCTCACATTGATGGAGAGGAGTCCCTCTAGCTCATGTTAACTTGTATACGTTTGGGCATGGGTCCTCAGCAAAGGGGAAAAGATAAATAACTGCCCATCAGTAAGCTGCAGCTTGGGAAGAATGAAATGCAAATCCACGCTTCCTTCATACAGCTCAGCGCGGCTTGTCTTGCAAGCTGAATCTGGCTGGGGTATTTTCTTTTCCTCCATGTGATCCCAAACTCAGACCAGCATAACAGATTCAATCAGCTCCAAAGATCAGCTTTTCTTTAGCATTGGAGCAGACTACTGTTTCTTCAGCTGAAACACTTGAAGTAACTGGCCTACAAAATGTTACCTTCCTAAGGAATTTTCAAGAATAACTTTGATAACATACTGTCAAGCCTGAGTGGTTTGGCCTAAATACTTCTCCCTCACCAGCTACTCTTGGCTGGAGTTCTTTAGATCTATTTACTTGGGTAAGGCTCAGGATACCTGGGAGTTCTTAGGTGAATTATCATTACCTGTTGATTAAGTGGGCTGGACAAAACTGGGGAGCTGATAACAGGCAGCAAGTATTTTCTGCTCGGTGTTAACGGAGATACAGTTGGTCTGAGCAAAGAGTGAGAGGGAGGTCCAGAGTTTGGGAGTCATGAAGGAGGATGGGTCTGTGGATCCCTGGAAAAGAGAAGAAAGGGTGCCGAAAAAGTGAGAGCATATTCCAGCAGAAAAACATAGCCTTTAAAGTTTTGCTCTTATCATTGCTGATTCTGAATCAGCCCTGCCTCCTGGGGAACCTCACCAGCTCCACTCCAGACAGTATGGGGACGTCTACCATTTTCTAGGGAACCTCACCAGCTCTAGTCTAGACAGTATGAGGAAATCTACCATTTTCTGGAGAACCCCACCAGCTCTAGTCTAGATAGCATGGAGAAGTCTACCATTTTCTGGAGAACCTCACCAGCTCTAGTCTAGACAATGTGGAATCATCTACCATTTTCTGGGTGCCTGAGGGAGTCAGGAAGATGCCTGGCCTGAGTGTTGTCCTCTGGGAAACTTAAAAGGTGGCAGAATCAATGTTCCCCATTCCAGCAACATGGAACTGAAGGCCAAGGGTTTAATAGAGCAGATTGAGAGAATTTTTCAGGACTTAATGAGCAGGACTTTGAGGACTCCAACAGTTTAACTTCAGACTTAACCCAATACCCGTCTCCGACTAGCTCTCCAGTCCATTTCAATCCTCTAGTGCTGCTTGTCGGGCCTCTCTCTGTGCCTTGATTGTCTTTCTTCACAATTTTTTGCTACATTTTTTCATATTATCTTCTCTGCCCTTTTACTACAAGCAGCCCAAGACCGTCTGCTTGGGTTTTCATGATTCTTTCCATTTCACCCCCACTTTTTCTGCTGTTGGTCTTGGATGGGCTCTGTGCTTGAGTTTCAGTAATTTCCTGGCATTTTCTGCTGTTTCCTCTGAGGCATTGTTTTTCCCTCCATGTCCTCTACTCTTTTCAAATCTCCTCCCTTATCTTTAGACCCATCTGCATGAACTAAGTGGGCCAGTTAGACTACAAAGGGATAAGTGGAGTGAGGGCACAAGAGAAACTGAGAGCCCCTCAGCCAGCAACTCAGCAGATTGGCCAAGAGAAAGAGTAGAAAGAATCAATTACATTTTTTTTTTATTTTTAGGAACTAAAAATTAAAGAAAAACAACCAAGAAAAAAAGTAAAATTAAGAGAAAAGAGGGAGGGTAAGGATGCGAAAGGCAGAAATCAAAAGGATGTAAGAATGTATACACCAAGCAAGTAAAAGCTCTCTTTCAAAAAGGAGGAGGTGAGGAGTCATTGGTCTGAGCCTGAGAGTTTACCTTCAGAGCTAAAATCCAGAATACATGTCCCTGCATCCTGTTGGATTTACACAGATCAGAGTTTTCCTTTGACCAATGGAATCTGAAATTTGGACTTTCTCCTATCCACTAAGGATGTGTATTATGAATACCCTTTCCTGGAAACCTTTAAGAAGTGATGAGGTCTGTATTTGCCTGTGATCTATTGCAAGAGGGCTTAAGCATTGTGACTTCTGGGATCTGCCAGTGTGAGGAGGTTAAAGGGAGACTTCAAGACCATCAACCTTCCCACTTGCCTAAGGAGTCTGCTAAACTGGAGAATGGGTATAATATTCTGAGTTTAAGAGAGCAGAGCAGAGAAAATTGTTTTTCTCTGGCCCCCATTCTTTCCTGACAAAGGGGCATTTAGGGTCTGTACTGGATTGAATAGTGTCCCCCCACTTCCCAAAATATTTGGGTCCACCCAGAACCTGTGAAGGTGGCCTTATTTGGAAATAGGATCTTTGTAGATGTAATCATTAAAACAGATTCGGGTGGGCCTTAAGCCCAATATGACCGGTGTCCTTATAAGAGAAAAAAAAAAAAAAAAACAGACAAAAAGACACAGACACATAAAGGAAAAGCCATGTGAAGGCAGAGACAGAGATTGGAGAGCTGCATCCATAAGCCAAGAAACATCAAGGATGCCAGCAACCACCAGAACCTAGAAGAGACAAGAAGGGATCCTCTGTCAGAGGACAGAGAGGACATCACCCTGTCAACAACTTGATCTCAGACCTCTGGCCTCCAGAACTATGAGAGAATAAATATCTATTGGTTTTTTTTTTTTAATTTTTTAATTGTTTATTTATTTTCGGGGGGGGGGGAGAACGGGGGAGGGGCAGACAGAGAGGGAGACACAGAATCCGAAGCAGGCTCCAGGCTCTGAGCTGTCAGCACAGAGCTTGACCCAGGGCTCGAACCCATGAACCGTGAGATCCTGATGTGAGCCAAAGGTGGACGCTTAACCGACTGAGCCACCCAGGAGCCCCAAATATCTATTGTTTTAAGCCACCTAGTTCATGGTGATTTGCTATGGGGGTCCTAGAAACTAATATAGAGCCCAATGCCTCAGTGTTAGGCATACTAAGGCCCACAAAAGGAGTGTTAAGACTTGCCTGGCCTTTGTCTGTGGACATCTTTCTGGCTTCCCCTAGGTCAAGGTCTCTGAGGCCACCAAGCCTTCATTCTGAGTGAATGAAGTGACCCTCTGACCGCTTCTTCCCACCGTCTTGCCTTTCATTAAACACGCACTCATGGGGGGTGCTGGCTAGTGTGTCTGTTGCCTTTTAGTGCTGTGTTTTATTTCTGTTTCACATAAATATAGAAGCCCACTTGGAGGGAAGCCTGCCTTGGCAAGGAGGCCTTGGGCAGTCCTGCCAGTTTGCATATCTCTCAAACGAGTTATGAGTGGATGGGGACCGGGAACTGTGCCTGGCTGCCTCTCCCCTGAGCCCTGTAGTCCTCCCGAGAAAGTGGCCCAGCAGTCCCCCCAAACCCCCTTTCTTTTCCAGGAATAGAACAGCCACTCAGCCACAGCATGAGGATAAAGGAGAGGGTATCACACACAATCCCCCTCAGCTCCCTGCTCCTCACAAAGCGCTTCTTAAACCGAAGTGGAATATTTTCAAGCTGCTGTTCTTTGTTCGTAAGCAGGTTGTGGAGAAAATCTCCTGGCACAGGCTGGTTTAGGGCTACTAGTTCCTGACTCGAGAGGAGGCACATGCCAGACATGCCCTGGGAAATCTCGCCACGAGGCTGTAGAGATTCTGCAGGTGAGAGCACGGGAGGGCCCCGGCCAGATGCCTGAGCCAGCAGAGTGGGCCTGGCCAGTGGAGATATGGGACAGGGTGTTGAGTTTTTAATGGAGTAGGTCTCCTCCCCCCTACAATGGTCACTATGCTTTCAGTCTCCCACGTATCCAGAAAATTCTTTCTTCTATGAGAAATAAACAGGGCTAATGATTACTAGCATTGTTTCTGTGCTCCAGGCACAGCCTTCTGGAATAGCGGGCTGGGAAGAACCTGAAGATCCCCAGAGGCCAGCGATCTCCACACTGCAGAGCATGCACTTCAGGAATTGAGCTGGACAATCGGTTGGGGTGTGGGAAGAAACTGTTGAACATCCCAGCTATATTTCCTTTGTTCTCAAAAAAAAAAAAAAAAAAAAAAGAGCTTTATTAAGAGCTAATACAAGGATTGACTGGAACAAAGGTACGGCGTTTATCAAGATGTGTATATTAGAAATGAGTCTCTTAAAATTAGTTTTGGTTATGCACCATGATCAGTAAAAAAATATAGGGTCCACCCTTCTGGTCCAGGGGCTTTCAAAATATGCGCTGGGGGTCAGGAGGGGCGGTATAAAGAGAGAGGCTATCTTGAGCAAGTGAGGGGCCTACTTAATCCTCTCTGGGCCTCGTGAGGTAATTCGGCTCTGCTTCTGTGTGCTTTACACTCTGAACTTCTGCATTATGATTTGTGTGATGAGAGTTTGACTAAAAAAAAAAAAACAAACAAAAAACAGTTTGACAAAATGACTGCACTATTTCAGCTCCTTTATATTTTAGACGGGGAACCTAAGGCCTAGAGGAAAAGTGATGGCCTCCAGCAACACAAGTTATCAGGGCCAAGGCCAAGGTTACAACTCTCCTTCTTGACTTTTAGTTCACTGGGTTTTCCAACTGAGCCAGGCATTCTCCAGATCACGCGCCCTGTTTGGGTGACCCTCCATGAAAAAGCCAAGCCAGAGGGAGATGGGGTAGGCAAGATGGCGTCTCTGAGCATGGAGCTCTGGGCACCATGACCCTTCCGACGTCACTCCGCTGCCTGTCCAGGACTTTTCCTAGGAGGTGAGCAGCCTGGGTGCCCTCACTCTTGACTGGGCCCTCCACCAACAGACTATCAACAGGCTTGACCACTCCCAATGACTGCCTTTTTTGTTTCGAGAAGGCCCTCATATTCCCGGAACTTTGGAATGTGGTGAGAACACACAAATTAGAGATGGGCAGAGGGTTTCTTCATTGATATACATTATCTTAAATGGGGGAAGTACTGATCTTTCTCTGACTTTACGCACCAGTAATCACACAAAGCAATCTCTTTCCTTTAGAGATCATCAAATCTCCTATGTTCATCTTTTCTCCAGTTGATGATCAGATCCAGACTCACACGTGTGCTGCTACCAGGCCACTGCTCTGGGGTGCTCCCAAATCTTTTGTGTTTTGGGGGAGTTTAGTATGGGCAAGGCTCCTTGGGGGCTAAAAAGAACTTCAAGACAGTCATCTGCCTTTAAGGAAAATATTTCACAGATTAAAAAACAAAAAGCCCACAGAGAATACAACTAGAAATATAGGCAAAGATAATACTGCTTCTGAGTGGGTACCAGAGAAACTGAAAATTCTTCCTGTCACATTCAAACTCCTTGAACGTAGAAAATGTGTCCTAAATCAATATGCCTAGTGCTCAGCAAATAATAGATGCACCCAGGGATGCCTGGGTGGCTCAGTCAGTTAAGTGTCTGATTCTTGACTTCAGCCCAGGTCTTGATCATAGGGCTGTGAGTTCAAGTCCCACATCAAATACATACATACATACATACATACATATGTTCAGCAAATGAATATTAATTCAACAAATAAATGAACACACGAGTAAATGAATTCCTACACAAATGAACCTGTAAACAAGAGGAGAAGGGAGTCATCTTGAGTGATCCGGGAAACTTCATTGTTCAGGATGACTTTGAAGAATGATCTGGAGTCAGAAGAAAAGGAGAGAGCACATTTGGGGTGGTGAAAAACTACCAAGGCAGATAAGCAGAGAACCACTCGGCTGGCGTTGGGTGCTGGCAGATTTGAAAACCGAATAGTCGGACCAGCTTGATAGGTTGGAAGGCAAAACTAAGGACGATGTTTGCTCCCGCGAGCAAGAATGACTAGAGGCCATTAGGCAAGAGAAAAGTGTAATGACAGCTATGTTTTAGGAAGGTGCGTTGGAGGTGACATGAAAGGGGGATGAGAGGAGGAAGGGATGATGCATCCCTTTTCCTTATAAATCCTCTCCTTCCATTAGAACATTTCTCCCTGAAGTCCAGCCTGACTGTAGCCTAAGATCCAAGGCAAGCAAAGAAAAGCAAGAAAAGCAGGCCTTAATATGACGTCCTCTTTCTTCTACCACCTGTCCAAGGCCATCTTCCTTTTCTCTGCAGGCTTTCCTTGTGGCCCAG
Source organism: Neofelis nebulosa (assembly GCF_028018385.1). Taxonomy (NCBI): domain Eukaryota; kingdom Metazoa; phylum Chordata; class Mammalia; order Carnivora; family Felidae; genus Neofelis; species Neofelis nebulosa. The sequence goes on from NC_080783.1 coordinate 20,503,650, forward strand.
TATGATTTAGCACCTGGCATACTAAAGCCAGTCAATTCGATTTTTTAAATGGCCAAATTAGCCAAAAATGCTACTTTTTCAACCAACTTGCCCTCCGATCAGATCAGCTCTAAGGACTGTCCTCGGCTAATGCAATCTTGGGCAAACAACCTGCAACCCTTCTTTGCCTCCATTGCCTCTGCCTCAGGCATCGTTGCCCGGCTCTGTTTCCATTTTAGCTGCTTCTATCATTGTCTATAGCCCTATCTCTGCTCTTGTACTCAGAAGTGTGCCTTCTCTTTAGAATGTAGCTGTAATATGCACCCTGAGCAACAGCACGGCAATGTTTCTTAAACAGTCTCACATCCCCACAGGGAGTCCTTTTGGATCTGTCAAAAAAAATCTGATCCAGCAACATGAATTATAGCCACTGTTTTCTCAAGGCCTCCGGACAACTCCAGCTGAACCCAAGGGTCCTAAACACACACCATTTCTCCCAAAGAATGTTCTACGAAGGCAATCTACCCACCAGTCTCTCCAGAGAAACCTATTTAACTTGGCCACTCTCCCTCATATCTTTCATCTATTTTTGTTAATAGTGATAAATATTTATTTCTTTTCTTGCCTGGTAGGATGCTAAATCAGGAGGCCTACGCAACAGCATCATTATGTCTGTGCGGCGTCGTTTCTATGTCTTTGGATATCAACGATAATACTTTGTGTTGAGAGTGATACGTACACCAGAAACTACCTTTTGGATTTAGGAGGCCACCTAATGCATGGACTAGCAGACTTTGGTAGAAGTCTGGAAAGAAAGCCTCATGTCATATTCTTTTTTGTAGTATTAGTGCTTGGCGTAAGCTATGAGCTCGATAAGCGTCTGTTAAACAAATGGATTAACTAAGGAATTGTTTCAAGATGGAGCTCACTCAATTCCAGTTGTCTTAACTATCCCAGACCTTTCTAACTTTAATATCTACCGCTGTAGACCAATTCTTACGTCTATAGCTTTATTCGAGTGCACACTTTCATGTGTCTTTGTTTTGAGGCTCTGTGCATTTTTCTCCTACAACACTTTAGTACATCATGGCTCCCCTTCAGTGCATGGCCGATTAAGGATGGTCGCTAATTCTTTGTCACCCTTCCCATTAAACAGTGGGGTGTATTTTCTCTCCCCTTCAATCCAGGATTAGTAGTGACTATTTCGATCCACAGAGTATAGCAGAAGCGACACGACATCAGCTCAGGCCTGACCTTTAAAAGGACTACTTGCTTCTGCCTCCGTCTCTTGCAGCCCTGCACTGAGGTTCTGACTACCATACAGAAAGGACCAGGAGCCCAGATGACCCAGGCTTCTAACTGTCCCCATCAAGGTGCTGGGCATGTGAGGTAAGCCAACCTGGACCCGCCAGAAAACATAACCACTCTGCTGTGAAAAGCACACATAACATGAGCCGTACGAGGACGGTCCACTTGATAGCCCCAGCCGAGCTCCCAGACAAGAGCCAGCATCAATTGCCAGCCACAGAAGGGCACCATTTTGGATGACTTACTCACTAAAACCTCAGGAAAATTGCAGCGCCCTCCCCAGCCAATATCCAACTACAGGTTCATGAGAGATCGCAAGCAAGAACTACCCAGCAGAGCCCAGTCCACACGCAGAACTGTGAGCTATAAGGATGAGTTACTGTTTTAAGCCACTAAGTTTTGAGGTAGTTTGTTATACAGAAGTAAACAACCAGCACACGCTGCCATGCAAATGAAAGTTGAATCGAACTTTCTCTGCATTGGCCTTTTCTCTGAAGTGTCTACAATGCCTCCCAGAGGGTTTTGCCCTCAGCCGAGGGAGGATAGCACATCTCACTTTACAGACAGAAGGACCAAAAATAAATAGGACCTCCTCTCCATGAGGACTGTGAATAACTCCATATGAGCATATGACCATGTGTCCACCACCTGCCTTCATGGTATCTTGGCGCTGGGAAAGACTGGACAGCACCTAATCCATCCACCTGCCTCCTAATACAACTACTCCCTAAAATCGATCCTACTCAAGAACTCTGCTGGGGTTTTTATTCTTCATCTGCTTCTTCTTCTTCTCTTCTTCTTCTTTTTTTTAATCCCAAGGAGAGGAGATCTTGCAGCTACCTTTGGCAATGCATTCCAGCAGGTCATAAATCTTAATTAAAGCATTCTAACAGATGCTTCACCTTGATGCCTCCAAATGCAGCTTCAATCCTTCCTTCCTGCTTCTTCACCTTGTGTTCTGCCTTTATTTTCCTAAACGTTGAGGATTAGTGAAGGAAATATGACTCCAAACTCCCTTTTATTTTTCTTTCATAGATGTGAAGGGTGGGTCACTTCATTCCTTTAGGGAAGCTGGAATGTTGTCATTCAGAGACACCCCAGTTTTCTGATCTGAAAAATGCAAGATAAAACTCCCTGCCCTGCTTGCTTGAATGAGTTGATGAAAAGATCAAACCGAGGGTGCCTATGGGGAAACACTTCATAGGCACTAAAGCATTCTATAAATTCATGGAATCCTGGGATGCGTTTGCTGTTGGCTTAAGAAATCTCACAGAGAAAGTAAGTTAGTTGTTGCCTAGGGCTGGGGGACATGGATGGGTTGGGAAGTGATGGCTAAGGAGTGCAGGATTTCTTTTGGAAAACAATGAAAATGTCCTAAAAGTGTGATGGCACACAACTCTGTGAATATACTAAAAGCTGCCAAATTGAAATGGGAGAATTGCATGCACTATGAATTATATGTTAATAAGGCCATTAAAAAAGAAGGAAATCTCAAAGTTTTCATCTCTTTTCTGGATTCTCATTACTCTTTTTTCTGGGGGTCTTCTGTCCTTTGCCATTCGCTGAGCCCCATCAGCCATATGCCTTGTCTCCCATCTCCAACACCTGGACCATTTTCGGGTTCTCCCCATAAAAGGAAGCCTGTCTTCTACTCAAAGCAGAGAACAACAGAAGAAATGAGCCTACATCGAGCAAACAGCAAACATACACGGGATAAATTGGAGACGTTAGAATCTGAGATATGATGTTATAAAGTGGATTATAGTCTCCAGCAAAGGCTGCCAAAATGGGACCGAAAGAGACATTTAGTTGAGGAAGGCTTCTAGGTCTTACAACTGGGTTACAGAGCTTAGAGATGAGGGGCAAAAGCCCATCTTTGTCTTGACTTTAAAAACACTCTGTCCTCCTCACCTTGCCTCTTTTCCATCTCCTGGCAATGCCGAAGAATGAGGAGAAAGAAGTTGGAGGACACAGGTCACAGCTTGCCTCAATTTCCCCTGCCAGCTCCCCAGGTCTGTCTTGTTCTGAGAGAACCTTCTCTGAGGCAGCCTTGAGAACTGAATCAGAGGCCAGGAGGGCAGTAAGGCCTCCAGGAATCAAGGGTGCCTTTAGGTCACCAATGGGCTCTGGCCAAAGAGCTTCCCCTCCACTGGCCCCGGTCTGGTGCTTCCAAGGCCCTGACAATGATGGAGCACTCCTTAGGGAGGCCCTTCAGAAAGATCTCGTGTCCACAGGAGCCAAGCTGACATGCTGTTTTAGGGTCTCAGCCTTTCTCAGAACACAATCCGGGCTAGGATCAGCACTCCGCAAACCGCAAAATTAAAAATGAATCCCACTCTCAGGGAGCACGTGGGGCGGTGGTGTCACTTACCCTGGCTCATGAAAGCCAATACCCTGACCCTCACCCCCTCCCCTCGCCTGCCATTCTCAGTTCCATCCAGACCTTCATCTTACCAGCACCAAGTCAACAGAACGGGCTTCGGACAGCTGGAATAATCATCATCCCTCACTTGATGGCTCCGATTCCTGTGGAGCCTGCCCTGTGCCCTCTCCCCTCCACCCTCCCATGGCCGCGCACTCAATTCATTCTTGTCCTGGCACCAGCAGCTATTTTCCACCACCCTGCCTGGCCCGCCTCCAACCCACCGCCCCAAGGGGTTTTCACTCCCCACTTCATCTGTCTCCTTCATGCTCCTCCTGCTGGAACTGGATCTTCCAGCTCTATTTCTGGATTCTTTCCACTGCCCTCTCTTTGACGAGGCGGTTTGCTTCTTCAACCTGCCTTGCATCTCCCTGGCCTCTAATGAGCTTCTTTAAAATCCTCCAGTGTCAGGTGTAGAACTACAGTCAGGAACTATGTTCTTGTCCCCCCCCCCCCCACCGCCACCCCCCCCACCACCCCCCCCGTAGATTCCTCCTCCCTTTCCTTCCCTACCCCATCACAGAAAATAGAGCTTTGGTGAAATGAGGGCTTTGTTGTTGCCTCCTGTCCTGGAAGAGGTCCCCAAGCCCTCTCTGTGATGCCACTGTCACTACGGAGAAGGGGGGATAACTTCTCTCTTTGTTGGACAGAAACCTGTGTCCACAGCCTTCTCAGCTTCTCTTTCACTGATTTTCCATTCCCGCCTTCTCCCTTGGCTCATACACCAACAGGACAAGCACCGTCCCCATTTATATTATTATAGTTAACATCAATCCACAGGACTTGGCACTAAAGTTTCTCATAGGTACTAAGCACTCTGGGCTACTGACCAGTTTCTATCTTTAGGCGACTCCATAGCTTGGGGCAGAGACTCTTTCTCTAAACCCGGGAACCAGTTCTCAGGCCCTCGGTACTCAGTTGGCCTCTCTCTTCTCCTGCCATATTCTTTTTGAGAAAGTTGTGCTTCCTTCTGCCTATGCCAGCCCTTCAGTTTCCCAAAGTCCCATTTCTAAGAATCGTGTAAATCATCTTCACTCAACATCCCCTTCCGGGAACCTAAAACATTTTTTCCTGCCCCAAGTGGCTTCAACTGGCCCTCCCTTCACTTTTGAAAATAGTTAGCCCACATTTACCACTGCAAATATAGATACATATTTGATCTAGACACAGAAAGTACAACTTCTAGTCCCCACGCCACTATAAATCAACTGTATAAAATTAAATAAGCTGGATCACCTCCCTGAGCTTTGTTTCCTAAATTTAGGGGACTGGGGTAGATACTTATCAAAGGGCCTTATAAACTCTAATTTTCTGCTATTTGTTATCCCTACATGACTTCTTCAAGAGTATTGATTATTTTTAGAAAAGTTTTACCAATATAACTTCAAAAAGAAGAATCTTGATAGATCTTGCTTTTTCTTCTAACATAGAAGTTCTTTTCGCCTAAGTGAGTTCAATTCCTGGATCTTTTTTAAAGATTTTATCTTTAAGTAATCTCTACACCGGCATGGGGCTTGAGTCATGGGTCAGAGCCCTGAGATCAAGCATCACATGCTCTAGCAACTGAGTCAGCCAGGTGCCCCCAATTCCTGGATCCTATGGTACCTGCTTGTGTGGACTTGAGCAAGGATTTAAGCTTTTCAAATCTAGGTTGTCATACCTCTAAAATGAGTATAGCAGTACCAAGGTTATAATGTATGTAAGGCACCTAACATGGGGAGTGGTGCATAGTGAGTGTTTAATAAAACATCGACTATCAACCATGAATTTATCTTTGATGTTCATTGCTTCTATGGTCCCTATTAAGCGGAACTAAAAATACCTCTGCGATAATCAGTTTGGTCATGATTGTAAGAACTAGTATGTTTGGCAAATGAAATCTACTTCCATAATCCTTGGATAGTTTCTGTTCCCAGACTGGGATTCCAAATGGCACCATCAAGGTTGGATGCTTTCACATGGATGGATATGTTTCTCTGCCACGTTCTGAACGATATTCTCTACTGAACTATATGTCCCTACGGACAGCTGAGAGTTGGCCATCTGTATTTAATCAAAATTTTTCTTAGCTCTGTAGCTTACTTTGAATTCTTTGTGTATGTACACGGAACTCCTGGAAATTTACACAAAGAAAGGGACAGAATGCCCAATAGAAAAATGGGCAAAGATGTGGACAGGCATTCACAGAAAGAGAAACTTAGTTGCCTAAACAGAATAGGATGAGACAAACTTATTTGTGACCAAGACACACAGATAAAATAACAATATCATATCGTTTTACACCCATCAGATCGGCAGACAGGATCAGAAAATTGGGTAAGTCAAGGTGTTTGTGAGGCTAGGGAGATAAAGGAATCCTGACACGTTCTGATGAGAGTATAGACTAATGTAGTCATTCTAAAGAAAGTCTGGTAGTACTCAATCAAATGAGGTTTATGTTCAGATATTCTCTATGACAAGCATTCACAGTCCTGAGTAATATCCTAGAGAAATTCTCCACGGGCCTTCAATGAAAATCTGTGGGATTATTTCCCCAGAGCGTTGCTTTTTAAAGTAGCGAATCGGAGGCAATTTGGGTGCCCATTCCTGGTGTGGTAGATGTACATTACAGAACACGATAAGTCTGTGAGAACCACAACAGAGAGCCAGTACCACGCCTTTTGATCCCCCCTGCCCTACTCCCCATAAAGCGATTTCTTTTATTGCAAACATAATTCATGCTTACTGGAAATACTTTTTGGAATCCACATAAAGAAAACAAGAAAAGAAGAAAGTCATTTTTAATCCTCCCACCCAGATATAACTGCAAGTGACATTTTGATGTGTACAACCCCAGAATTTTTTTTCTATGCAGTTACATATATATAGCTCCCTAGCATACTTAATTTGGAGCCTACTGCCGTGCTACTGGGTAATCTTCTTTTGTCATTCAACAATATATAGTGAACAGCCTTTTATCCCTCTGTATCTGCTAGGAACCCAACAGGAAACAGATGGCACACACCCGAAATAGGATGAGTCCAGAAGGGTTTGCTCACAAAGAACTGTTTACAAAAAAGTGTGGGTGGGGTGTGGATAAGGTGACCGTGCGAGCACATTTGCCTGGGGTGATCCTGGGAAGATCTGTTGTTTTAGTGTCATATCCAGTGTGACATTTCCCGGATTCCCCACCTTTTACTAGGTCTTCTCATTCATTGTTGGACTGACATCACGTGGGATGGGTTTGGAAAACTGCCTTTTATACTTTCAACATCCGCCATGGTGTCTATGAGTCTATGAGACTCATGGGAGTCTATGAGATGTGTGTGCCTTGAACATGTGGTTAGATCCGGAAGTCTACCTGTGATAGTGATCTCTCTTTCCTCCACCATTCCCAGAGCCAATGTAATTATGCCTCTCTCCAAGAAAAGTATTCCAGGTACCCACTAATCATATATTTTTTTAAAGTGTACCTGGACCCAGGGCATGTAAGGACAGCATGCCCTGTCCTCTCCTAGTCCCAGGTGTAGTGTTAGACGTATTTGGTGTTGCGGTCCTTACTCAGCCCCTGGAGTGTGCCGCCATTTGGCAGTGGAATGTGCCAAAATTGAGAAACGCTCACAGCTAACGGACAGCAACGAACCAGCAAGACTGTTGTAAGAGGTGAGAAATTACAGATTAAATATATATATAATATATTTTAATATATAATATATTTAAAACATATATAATATATTTTAATATATAATATATATTAATATATATATATGTTATATATAATATATTTAAAATATATAATATACATTATACTGTATATTGTATATATATTGTATATATATTATATATACATATATAAGTATATATATACTATATATTATATATACATTATATATATATATAATGTGTGCAGGAAATACACACTTAGTCACAAAACATGCTACAGTAGCTTTAGGTATAAAATAAGATGCCACTATGTGTTTATTTTTATTGTTTAGTAATCTTTTTATTTCACAATAAACTCCTCCACCAGCAGTGACCTCTAAAACACGTAAGTTCACCTTTGATGAAAAATTAAGTATTGAATTTCCATTTCTCAAGAAACTTAGTGATGGGCATGTAATTTGCACATAACCTTTGCCTACGTTTATTGTCCGCAACAAGGGATAGTCACATTACTAATCACATGAAATATTAAAGACACAAATATGGTGAGGAAGCATTGGCATCTATTTCATTAAGAGGTATTATTTTAAAGGCCATGCCCCAAAATAATAATTTTACACATTATGGCTACAGAAAGTACGCTTACAGGGGCGCCTGGGTGGCTCATACAGTTAAGCATCCGACTTTAGCCCAGGTCATAATCTCGTAGTTTGTGAGTTCCAGCCTAGCATCAGGCTCTGTGCTGACAGCTCAGAGTCTGGAGTCTGCTTTAGATTCTGTGTCTCCTTCTCCCTCTGCCCGTCCCCCCTGCTCACACTGTCTCTCTCTCTCTCTCAAAACTAAACGTTTAAAAAAATGTTCTTAAAGTACACTTACATATATATATGTGAACCATGACTTTTCATGAGTTCACCTTTAGATCAAACGAATGTCCTCCTAACATATCTTTGCTCCTTTTTAATTTCAGATTTTCTGGTATTTGAACAAAAAACTGAAGTGACATCTTTTAATCTGTTGGGTCCATTAGCTGAAAGCCTGGTAAGGAGCTAAATAATGCCAATTTTTTATCAGTATTTTTAAATAATTCAAATAGGAATCAGTTTTCTGAATTAAAAAAAGAAACTCAATTTTTAAATTCAATTCATTCAAACTGAAACTTTAGAATTTAATCTGACATGATTGTAGATACTTCAAATTTGGTTAAAAAGTCCACCATTGAAGATAAAATTGTTTGTTTGGGTAACAGTAACATGAATACAAATTTTGGTGAAGAACAGCAAATGAAGAAACCCATGTAGCAAAAATATACCTAGAATCGGTTACAGTGCACACATAATTCTTAATTATTTTTAAAAAGTCTACAATTCAAATAGAAGCTGTGCTTGTCCAAACATACCTTGTCTAAAGTAAGAGAGTGGATCTGGAGGGCAAGCAGAACATATCTGGTAACTCCCTAAATGCTCTTCTCCAAGAGTGGTTTTTAAACTATTTTTAACTATGAATCTTTGGTTCAAATTCAATCGTACGTGGAAGCCTGGTTTATAAAACAGAACAGTACAGATCAAAAATGGGAGACCCAAAGCCCCAGCTCAGAGGACTTCACGGAGAATTGCTTAAAAACTACTGTTCCACAGCATGAGTTTAAATGTCTGCATAGTCCTTTGAATCACGTGCCATAATTCATTAAAACAGTTGTTAGAAATTTCCAAGTTTCAAGTTTTCTCTTACTAAGCAAGCAGTGTTGTGATTAACATCTTCACAGATAAATCTCAGCATAAAACATTAGTTATTTGCTTAAAAATATAACTATAAGTAGAATAATGACTCACTATTGTCTCATGACATTTTTGTTTCTTGATGTGTGTTGCCTTGTTTCCCTTTCAAAATACCATACTTTCAACATTGCAATTTACAGTGCTTAAAAGTCCCAGTTTCTCTGCATTCTGCCAACACTTGGTATTACCTTTTTTAAAAATATTTTTGTCACTCTTTTAGACACAGACAAGTTGCATCTCATTGTTATTTCAATTTATAAAAAACGATTTGCTTCTGTTAGGATTCAAGCTGAACTTTTTTCTGTATATTTTTTTGGCTGTTTACATTCATTAGCTATATATGTTTCCCTTTGTTACTGATTTGTTAAGAGCTCTTTCTATAGAAGATATATGTAACAAATATTTCCTGTGTGTGTTTTTTATGGAACTGGGAAACATACAAGCTATAGAATCCCATCTATCAATGTCATCCTTGTGAATTTCTTCCCTTGATGTTGTGCTTAAAACTTCTATCTTAGAAAGTCTCAAGACCGGCTATCCTTAAATGAGCTACTCTGATTTTTTTTCTTCCCTTACTAATAAGTAGAGAACCAAAAAGGACATTGAAAAAAAAAAAAAAATTAGTGAAAACAAGGACCAGAGAAGGAGGGTAAGAGGGGTGGAGAACTCTCAATGCAGCCAAAAGATGTGGGTGAACTTTAAACACTTTGCTGTCAGGATTTGAAGCCAGAAGAACTTGTGATCTTGAGGAATAAAATATTCACTTTTTATTCTTCTGTTTGAATCCATTAGAACAAGCCTGGGGTGAAGGCAGAGAACAGGATAAGATGGCTTCCAGGGGGGTATAGCTCCCCAAAGCAGCAGGATTTGGCTTCAGACCTGCAGGCTCGCCTCCCCCAGAAGGGGCTTCTGCCTCTCTCAGACATGGGCGAACCCCTTGTGATATGTGAGAGTCCCAGCAGTGTTAATATTCTGGCTAAAGGAGCTCTTGTTGCCTGATGCAGGGGGGGTGGGGGAAGTAACAGTTTGGCCAAAATGGCAAAAAAAAAAAAAAAAAAAAAAAAAAGTCCAGGAAAAAAAAGTTGGGTGGGGCAGGAGGCCCTAGGAAGGGAGGGAGGAGGAGAGTCCTTCCCCCCACCCCCACCCCCCATGCACCTGGCGAAGCCTCTGCCCTCAAGGGACCACTCCTTCCCTGGCCAGCTGGTGTTTTCCCATCCGCCCTAGGCCTGGCCCCAGGCCATAGACATGCTCAGGAGTGATGTCTATCTTGGAAAGATCTCTGCAGATGCTATTTTGATAAAACTCTAATCCTTCCCCCCCCCCCCCTTCTCCCCCTTAACCTCTCCACCTCCAGCCAAGGCCTTTGTGTGTTTGTGTCCTGCGTGTTTGGGGAAGGGAGGCTGGATGGAGGGGAGGGGAGCTTTATAACCAGCAAAAGCAGGCTCCGGTTTCATGGAGTGGATTAATGCCCTGAAGCGGCTGCCTGATCCCAGCTATCAGAGCCAGGTAGACGCTGTGGCGAGAGGTTTTCTTGTGGAGACTTCAGTCCTCTGGAAACATAACATGACAAGGGGGATTGAATGAAATACTGCTGTTAATGCATCAAAAATCCCCCCCCCCACCTATAAATGGGGATTTCGTTCCAACTTCCCTTCCTCTCCCCACTCCCCATGTTGCCAGATAAAATAGAGCATTCAGGGTTAAATTTGTATTGCAGATAAACAACAGTGCATGGAACATATTCCTAAGTATACATAAACAAATACAAATGTGTATGTTAAGAAACGCTTACTGCCTGCCCCTATTCCTATCCCCTGGCAAATTCCACTCATTCACTCCCTCTTGGAGCTTCTAAAAGCCTGGGTATAGCCGCTCCTTGCAGAAGAACAATCCAAAAGATACATAAAGCAAAATCCCTTTGGCAGCTGTCTCAAATCTAGCTGCCCAAGGGGAGCTGCCCATTCTGACGAGGTGATGGTCCTCTCTCACTCCTGACCCCAAGGCTAAGGGAAACTCTGGGGGTGGATGATATATGAGGCTCCCGGACTGTGCACCAACAGGACGAAAAGGGCTGGAGCCAGATACACCCGTTGCAGCTAACGTGTAGAGAGGAACAGGCGGAGGCCCAAACTGGCCAACTGCACAAGGACTCAGTATAGCCCACGGGTTAACAGCCCCAGAGAGACAACTGCAAACTTCTTTGACCTTCAGTCTTTTTACCTACAAAATAGGAATCGTGAGTGTACCTAGCTCATGACCTAGTATCGCAGTGAGGATTAAGCGAGATGATGTGACCCACCAGCATAGCAGGGCGGGGTGGGGGGGTTCCGACATCCTTCGGCATTTACTAATAATAAGTTTTAGGTGGCATTCTTTTTCTAACTGTCATTAGCAGTAGCAATGACTCCATCTAGGACCATTCATTCTTAAGCGGAGGAAATATTAAATTCTTTACCCTACAAAAGAGTCAAAATTTAATTCACCTTGGACTGATTTTTCTTGTATTTTTTCAATAAACACTTGCTACCTGCTGTGGTCCAACAATAGGCTGGAGCGGTGGAAAAATCAGCATGTGCATCGCTGACGCTTCTTTGCTTGTGTTTTTTATCAGGCATCAGGGACTCCGATGGAAGGTGAATTAGAATCCACCGGCACTTGTTCCTTAGCACTGGGTGGTTAATCTTGCAGAAGATCATTTGTTGCCAATAATTACTTGCCAGTAATCGCAACGCAATTAAGTTGACGATTGTAATGGTTGTAGTACGCTGAATGACAGCCCTGTGAAGATGTCTACATCCTAAGCCCAGGACTTGGGACTATGTCGTCTTACATGACAAAAGGGACTTTGTAAAGTGTGATTACGTTACATATTTCAGCTCGAGATCATCTTGGATTATTCAGGTGAGCCTGATGTAATCACCAGGATCTTTTAAGAGAGAGACAAGATGGTCAGAGTCATAAAGAGACGTGATAATGGAAGTGGAGGGACAGAGAGAAAAAGATTGGGAGACACTGGGCGGTTGGCTTTCAAGATGGAGGAGGGCGCCCTGAGGCAAAGCCATTAAAAGCTAGAAAAAGCAGAGAAGCAAATTCTTCCTCGGAGCTTCCAAAAGAAACACGGCCCTGCTGACACCTTGATTTCAGGACTTCTGAGCCCCAGAACAGTGAGAGAACAAATCTGTGTCATTTCAAGCCATCAGATTTGTGATAATTTGTTACAGCAGCAATAGGAAATTAATATAGTAGCAAAACGAGAAAAGAGAAAATTGTGATGTTACAGAATTTCACAGAGGAAAATATTAAATATTGAAATATAAGAATTAGAAAAAAGAAAACAGGGGTCCCTGGGTGACTCAGTCAGTTGAGTGTCCGACTCTTGATTTTGGCTCAGGTCATGATCTCACGGTTCGTGGGATGGAGCCCCGTGTCGGTTTCTGTGCTGACAGCACAGAGCCTGCCCGGGAGTCTCTCTCTCTCCCTCTCTCTCTGTGAGCCCACCCCCCCCCCCCCCCGCCCTCACTCTCTCCATCTCTCTCTCAAAATAAATAAACTTAAAAAAATTATCTTTAAGAAAATAAATAAAATAAATGATAACTGGAAGAAACAGAAAGGAAAAATTATTATACTAACGTGCATTAGCGTTCCAGATTATTTTAAAACCTCTCACCAACAGTGGTTGGTAAACACCAAGGAGAACGCATCACCCCCAAGAAGTATGGGTTGAAATACAGTTTCTTAGAATTGACTGAAACCCACAGGGGCCAAGCTCAAGTGGAACAGCAGAGACAGCTGCCCTGTGGTCTTACCCAATTTGGGGGTGCTCGTGAAGGCTCAGATGGAAAGTTGATGCTCAAATACAGCACATCAGTCCACATGTCATGGGGATCTGTGTCACCAGCAAGAGCTATACCCGCCAAAGACCTCATCCTGCTCACCTCCTATACGGAAAGGAGGAGGGAAGTCACGTGGTTGAGCATGATGTTGGGTTGGTGGCAAGCACGGGGTGTCTCAAGAGGCCATTGGAACTAGCTGTCGGATGAATCACAAGGCTCCTGTCGTCAGTCTTTGAGGCTACTCTGACTGCCTGAAAACTCGGGGGAGTCCTTCCTGAGGGCTCAGTGCTGGGTACATGATCTCTAACTGCTCTTGGCTCCCACTCAAGTCCCCACAGTCATGGTGAATGCCACAAATAACTTTACTACAAGACAAAGAGATTTACAGGGGTGCAGACTGTGCCCAATTCACAGCCCCAGGCACACAGAATGTTCCAGCATAACAGATGAATCTCTTCAGAAATCACTCTGTATCGTAATCCTCTCCACCTAATCCCCACATTCTAAACCTTTCAGGGTTCATGCCTGGCCAGTCAAGAAAGCTGTTATCATTTCCTCACTTTCTTCAGCTGTTGTCTTTAGTCCAAAGCTAATGATTGTCAACTCCCTGGCCATTTGGGGTCCATAGATTCTTCTCACTTCCCTTCTTTCAAATTCCTACTGAATTTCATCCTGAAAAACAATAGAACTCCAGGCCAACATCCCTGAGAGGGGGACACTCCTGGAGCAACCTTGGTCTCCAGCTGTCACACCAGGTGACACCCTCCCCTTTACCAGCAACTTGTCTTCCCTGTAGCTGGCACACTCTTACTGTCCCTTCTGTTACTCAAGGTTCTCTCTTCTGCTGAGTACCCTTCTGTAGAGTCTTGCTGTCTTTGATTTAACGGTCTGACCCAAAGACATGGAACCTTGAAAGGGTCCCTGCAAAGGTGCCCCAAACCTACCTACAGCAACACATCCCCTCCGGCTATTTCTTTCAATCCAAGCTCCTTTTTTTTTTTTTTTTTTTTAACGTTTATTTAGTTTTGAGACAGAGAGAGATAGAGCATGAATGGGAGAGGGCCAGAGAGAGAGGGAGACACAGAATCGGAAACAGGCCTCAGGCTCTGAGCTGTCAGCACAGATCCCGACGTGGGGCTTGAACTCGCGGACCATGAGATCATGACCTGAGCCGAAGTCAGACGCTTAACTGACTGAGCCACCCAGGCGCCCCCAAGCTCCTTTTTAACCACCAACTTTTAATATTTTTCTTCTAGGCAGTTTATATATACAAGCTCATGGAGATAATCTGGTCACCAAGGAGACCCCATTCTTACAGCTTTGTATACTCCTTCTAAGTATTCTGGTACCATTTATTTATTCACGCTTCCATTCATTCTGCAAAGACGTGGTATGGAGGCCCTACAATGCAGTGATCATCTGAAGTAACTATTAGCGACAGGTGAATACACCGCCATTACCAGTGAGGAGATGGTGAGCCCACGAGGGTCAAAGACACAAATGCCATCCTGTCTGTTCCTACCTCCCAGCTTCACTCATGTCCTTCTGTCTACCTGGAATAACCTTTGTCCCCTTCAGCACACAAAAAGTCTAATATGTCCTTCCCAGACTCCCAGGACAAAGAGGTCCATTGGCCTTTTCCGTGCTCCCCTGCACCTGTTCCGCCCAGACTGCTTTGTACTGGAGGTAGCTGTGCTTGGGTGTACCTGCCGCTCCCCGCCATAAGCCCCTGGCGGGCAGGGACCAAATTGGATTGCGTGTTGGATCCCCAGTAACTGGTATAGTGCCTGATACACAGGGGCTGCATAAATATTTGCTAAACTTTTAGCAAACAGGGAATTTTTTTGCACATGGAATCACTTAATGTGTGTGTGTGTGTGTGTGTGTGTGTGTGTGTGTGTACCTCTCTGGGCTTCTGATTCTAAGAGAAAATAATAAACCTCTTCATTAGACTGCTGGGGCAAATGAGAAGATGCACGTAAAGTACTCCGAAAATCTCCTGCTGCATGTAGCCTCTCAATAAATATAATAATAATAGTAACAGTTCATATTTTGCCAACACACTTTATTCTCTTAACCCTAGGCTCTTTGCTAAAAGTTAAAAATAAACAAGGTCCTTGCCCTGAGGGAATGTCGAGTCCGTTTCTGCACGTCCGCTGCCGTGTCTCCTAGCATACTCTGAAAGAGGGATTCTAAAACCAAAGAGGAGAATGTTGCAGATGGGGGTGCTGGTGGTGTCCCTGGGGCTGGCGAAGGTGGCTGGAAAGCATGACAACAGGGAAGGGTGAAAGAACACCTTTGACCATGGAGGATGGGCAGGAGGCTGTGACCAAAGGCCTGTGGTCAGGAGGGTTGCTGAGAACCGCATTCAGGGCAAGTGGTTTTCATTTTAGAGGAAAAGTTAAGTTCTGCTCTTAGTTGTAGTTTCCTGTGACAACTTTCCCTCCTGTCTCTCCTGGTCAAAGGTTTAGCAGACCTGCAGACTCTAAAAAGGCCAGAGTTTGTCCTAAAGCTGCCGGGATGCTGATGGAGCACCGGGAGGGGACAGGAGGCTGGGAAGTGCTACGGGAAAGTGCCCATCCTGGGACTTGAGGGCTCAGGCCCTTCCAGCTTGCCCCTTGCCTGCCAGCCCATGGCTAGGCCTGCCTCCCCCCGCCCCCCGCCCCGAGCCTCCCCACCGATCCCCCGGGACCTGGCCTCTGGTGGTGCCCCAGCCTGCCAGGTGCTGGGGCTTCTGCCGGGGACAGCTGATGGAAGGGGTGAAGACAGGGGTCAGATAGGGCGGAAGAAAGAGGTACAGGTGGGACAAGCGGAGGAGGGGAGACGGGGAATTGATGGAAGGCCACAGAGGGTGCTTTTGAGACAAAGCTCCCCCATCGGCCCGCGTTCCTTGGAGACTTTCCACTTAGTCAAAACAGAAATGAGGTTCCAAGGGAGCGCAGGAAACTTGTGGTCGTCAAAGAAAAAGAAAAAAAAGAAAATTGAAGCAACTTTCCCATTGCTTGCTGGCCTCTTTCTCTCCCCCACCGCGGGATAAAGTTTCATTCCAAGTGCTTCTCAGTATGAAGAGGGCCTATGGCCCCGATGAATATCTGCTGCTTCCAAAGGAAACTCTCCCTGCCTGTGTGAAGCCATTAACATTGAGAAGCAAGGTCACTCCGCCTGCACCCAAGGGAGGCTTTGCTGCTATTCACACACCTGGCTGAGAGCACAGCCCTGCGCGGGGAGCCACCGCGGCGCTCGGGGTCCTGTGGCGGGTTGTTCATTACACCCAGAGGACGGTGGTCCTGGGAGCCTGCAGCAGGAGGGCTGTGGGTTAGACGAGGGGATGCCGCTCAAGCCAGAAGGGTTATGAGACCCTGGAGCCTTCCTGCTGGGAAAGAGGCAGTGTAGGAGGAAAAGTATCCACCCTGGAGTCATTCACACCCCAGATGGAGTCTTTGCTCAGCAAGTGACGTGCAGGCCCCCTCTTTGTTCTCAGTTTCTTTCGCTGTAAAATGGAGAAGATCAGCCAACGTGGAGAGGTTGTTGATAGCAGTCATTCTGGTTAAATGCAGCAGACTAAATACATGCGCTTATCCTCAAAACCTCACTAAAACAAGAATCAAGGAGCAAAGGAATGGAAGAAGCAACACACGGGTCAACGGCATCAAGAGCACGCTGGTAGATGGAAAACCAACAGCGAGGGAAAATCTAACTCAGCAGAAAGGGCATAGGGTGGGCTGTGGCGGGCAGGGTGCAATGAGAGACAAATCCATGTGGTTCCCAAGAAATTAGAAAGGCTCTGAAATTTGGGGACCAGGTCCTGTGGACGGTAAGGGCGAAGCCTGGAACTGAAAACAACAAACTGCTCAGAAGCCTGTGAGAAGCAAGCAAACCCCAGCTCCCCTCCTCCGCCCCACACAGCAAGGCAACTTCCTCTCCAAAGAGGGCGAGGCAGAGGTGCAGAGTCTGAGTTGAATTCTGCATATACCTGCAGGCGCCCACCCCTCCAGTCCCTTTACCCCCCCCCTCCTCCCCCCCTCCCCTGGGACTGCTGCAGGCCGCTGCAAGCCTGCCATGCACTTCTCACGCAAGAGGCTGGAGAATCCTTTGAAAGACTGAATGGATCCAGAGAAGAGGTGTTACAGATACCGGGATTCGGGGGTCCCCTGATGGAAACTCCCGCTCACGGCGCAATCACCCGTGAACCCGGTGAATTCCAGCCATCAAAAAGCCCTGCTGTAAAACACGATTCCAACCAGTTTTTCTTATGTTGTAAAGGATAATGTACGTGAAAAGAGCACAAATAATGTGCACATACAGTTAAAATAATCACATGAAAAACACCTGTATGTCCCGTTCACCTTACAAAACAGACCCTCCCCCACCACTTTGAACCCCGGATGTGTTCCTGCCCTACTCTATCTACCCCTCTCAATCTCAAAGCAACCTCGGTGCCGGATTTTGTCCTCATCATGTTCTTTCCTTCCCTTTGTAATTTTACCACACACGAATATATCTCTAAACAATACATTGTTTAGCTTCGCCTGCTTTTGAACTTCGCACAAACGGTGTCATACTGCATTTAGGCTATGACTTGTTTGCTGGCCCGGTGGTACACTTTCGGGGTTCATCCACACTGAAATGCGTATGAACGTTTATCTCTTCATTCATGTAGGGAATTACATTATAAGAAAACCCTGTAATTTTTGCAGCCCTTCTCTTTGGGGTGGGTTTCTGGTTGTTTCGAGGCTTGGACCGTGACGCTGTGGCTGATTTTGCTGACGCCTCTCCCTGCATCGGTACCAGGGATCCCGTTAAGTACGGAGGTGGAGGCAGACGAAAGGGGAAACAAATGCTATTCAGGTTGCCCTTCAGTAGCTAATGTAAAGCCAAGGTCCCTGGTGGATCTGACCAACTTCAAGTCCACCGGCTGCATGAGAATTTCCTGAGCTCTGTGTTCTCACCAACATTTGGTATTGTCGGTTCCATCTCTGCCCATCCAGAGGATGTAAAATACATTCTTTTGGTATTAATTTGCATTTCTCTGATGGCTAATGAGGTTGCACCTTATTTCAATTATATTGCCTCTTTCGCAAAATGCTCATTTGTTTTATTCTTTTTTAAGGAACAGTTTTGATTTTTTTTTTTTTTTAAGTAAACTCTGTCCCCATTGTGGGCCTCGAACTCGTGACCGCAAAATCAAGAGCGGCATCCTCCACGGGACGAGCCGGGCAGGCACCCCTGCTCATTTGTGTTATTTGCCCTACTTAAAACGTGGATTGTGGATCATTTTCTTATAGTTCTTCATATATTCTAAATACAAATCTGCTGTTGGTTGAGTTAAAAACATCTCTCAAGTCCCCAAATCCAAAAAGCCTTTGGGGAACATAAACACCTCCCAAGTCTACCTTGTGCCGGTTAAGCTTTGCCTTTACGTACCTACTGATCTCAACACTGTCCACATCAGGGGCTCTACTGCAGGGGGCCAGAGCCACATTTGCCTTTGCCCTCTGGCCTGGCACCCACCATGACTCTGTGAGATGAGATTACGCAACAAAAGCTTGGAGCTGGGGACATGGAGGAGGCGATGGTGACCCCCCCCGCCCCGGGGCACACTCATCTGCAGGCAGTCCAATTTGACACGCTCCCTCCATTCTGGGGTATATATATAAACAGGCCTCTCTCTGCGTCATCATTCTCTACTGGTGGTAGACCTACCACTACCTCCTGATCTCGATTTTCCAGACTTTCTCTGTCCCTAGGCTCGCAAATAGTAGATAATGTTGCACAAAGCACCTTACAGGAATCAAGGCTCTTGCACAATTCGGAGTTTAGGGAAGCATTAATGGGAAGAGTGTGGTAGCCATCCTTTCTCTGACTCACAGTCGTGTGGACACGGAAGGTGCCAAATAAATAGTTGAATATTTCAATTAGACTTGGGGTACCTGAGTGGCTCAGTCGGTCAAGTGTCCGACTTCGGCTCAGGTCACGATCTCGAGGTTTGTGGGTGTGAGCCCCGTGTTGGGCTCTGTGCTGATAGCTGGGAGCCTGGAGCCTGTTTCGGGATCTGTGACTCTCTCTCTCTCCCCCACCCCGCCCCCTACCAGTGCTCTGTCTCTTTTTGTCTCTCAAAACATAAATAAATGTTAAAAAAAAAAAAAAAAACTTCTAAAAGAAATTGAGAAAAGAAGTCATCAATCTCCTTCTCACAGGAAAAATGCTAATCAAATTATAAACTATTTATTTATTTATTTGTTTATTTATTTATTTATTTTGAGAGAGTGTGTGTGTACAAGTGGGGGAAGGGAAGAAAGAGAGGGAGAGAGAGAGAACCCAAGCAGGTTCCATGTCATCAGCATAGAGCCCTACTTGGGGCTCGAACTCACAGACCGTGAGATCATGACCTGAGCTGCCGTCAGGAGTCGGACACGTAACTGACTGAGCCACCCAGGTGTCCGATTATAAACTCTGTGAAGGAAAGAATCATTAATAGCACTTTAGAAATGAAAGGTTTGAAATCGTACCTAATCCCGTGGTTCTCAAAGTGTAGTGCCTACACCAGCAGGAGCAGCAGCATGTGGGAAGGTGTGGAAATGCAGAATCTTGGACCCTACCCAGATTCACTACATCAGAAACTCAGAGAGTAGAACCCAGTCGTCTGGGTTTTAACCAGCCTTCCATGTGTCTCTAACACATGCTAGAGTATAAGAACCACTGGTCTAAAGTTGTCTGGCTCCCTTTTTGGTAGATGAGGAAACTGAGGGCAGAAAAGAGAAGCAATACAGTCAAGCCTACACAGCTAGGAAACGGTGGGTCTCAGGAGCAGATCACAATGTGCTGCAGAGCAGACTCTAGTCTATGACTTGGTCCTGTGTCTACTGATCCCTCCCAACACATTTTCACTTCCGCCATTTTCCTCGAACAACCAGCTTGTACCTAACTGCTTATGTCATCTTGTTAGCAAAGGTAGCTGACAAGCCAAGCTCAAGAATTTGAACTCTAATTGGAACCACATTCCCTTTCCGTTCTGTGACCACAAATGACTCCCCAACCCCAATAAGCCATCTCACAGATACATTCTTTGACCAAGAGGAAGAGTAGGCGTAAAGGTATGGAAGGCTCCGTGAAAACTCCATCACTTCTACTGGGGAAATAATACAAACACAGTCTATGTGTTGGTCCTGTGACACCATCTTTGGACATGAGGAGAGACATTGTGCTTTCCCTACACATACAACAGTGTGTGTACTAAGCCAGGACATTTACACCAGTAACCCAGTTCTGGAGCCCTCAACTAGAGACTCCTGACCTTTAAGGTTTCATGGATCAGGAGCACTTCCAAAAATTTTGGAGGACAGATGGGTGATGGCTTTGTTTAATTGTATCAAGTAAATATAGAGACACAAAAATAACAACTACTAACATGACTGTATTTACCACCTAATATCACCGTCATTATTTATGACCCCCAAAGCGTGTGGCATCTTGGAATGAAGGTGGTATTTTCCAAGAAACATGAATTCATAAACGCATATTACGTGGTCCACATTTTTATCATTTCTCTTCTGGCCTATGAAAAAGTCTTGCGGAGGATGATGGCGTGGAACTGCACATCAGGGCTTGGGAACCACTTTTCCTTTAAGTCAAAAGGCCATCTGCACACCCTGGCTTAGGTCCCCCCCCACAGCACCCTGTGCTTATTTCAATGGCTGCCCTTTTCATCTTTATTTCTAGTTATCTGGTTATGAGCATATTTCCCCGACTCTAGTGCAACTTCTAGAAAACAGGAACTGAGACCCTTTCAATATTTGATTTTCTTTCTTTGGCCCTTGTCTGACACGTGACACCAAAGCAGTAAATAATTGTGGAAGGAGGGGGGAAAAAGAAGGAAGGCAGGAAGATAGGAAAGCAGGAAAAAACCAAAGAACTGGCGTTTGCCACAGACAAAAATCTCTCTAAAATTTGTATTTCTGCCTTTAATCCTTGGAAGTGGAAGCGCCCCTTAGCGTGGGTATCTGAGCCAGACGACCTCATTCTGGCCAAGAAGGCAGCATCTAGAGCCAAGCGAAGCTCATACTTGACTTGCCGTCTTATCAGATATCAGGCATCACTTCCCTCTCACTGCTCACTTTAGAGACTGTGACTTCCAGAAGGGACACGGGGCAGTAGACAGCTGGGATGGAGGTGGGGGGCGCAGACTTATGGGTGGGGTCTAACGGGAAGTTATAGTTCATGAGAACCATGCCCTGTGGAGCTACCAGGCAAGCCAGGGGACGGTTTGAACACTGAGCCCGGAAGGCTATGAGTTAATGGGATTCCTCCTTCGCAATGTATCTTAAAGGCCACGTTGACACAAGACAGTTATGAGTGTGTTTCTGGAATAGGAATCTCTGGAGAATTTAAGAAGCTGCCATGTTCCCTCAGTTCCTGGCTTGGACAAGCTGTTGGTTGGTGCACCATGATGCAATGGAGTTTTATATTTCAGAAAGGGCCAAAGACAGGACAAAACCACCTCTTTTCCAGGAAAGGAGATGGTAGGAAGGGGAGATGGGCCACATGATAAAACCCAGAGGACGAGGCTGGTTTCAGTTTCACATAATCACAGCCAAGATGGCAAGAAGGAGGATCCCCCACCAAACTCCCTCCAGGAAGGGCCAGTGACACTGTCACCTCTTACCCACCCACTTCCTTGCCGAGGTGCCCAGGGATGTGTCATGGAAGACAGAGCAATGGCCTCATGTCTGCAGCCCCGGGACTTTCCTGAAGGGAGAGAGGATTTTGGTGTTTGGGGAATTTTTAAAGTCTTTGTGTTGGATGTCTTCCCCAGGCCCAGCTTCCAAGTTAGAGAAGAAGTTAAATGGGTGTCAGAACTTGCTGAAAATAGGGGACTGGATTTAATGACCCCTAAAGGAAGCAATTAGCAGAGGAACTTAGGAAAGGAGAATAAACGGAGACAAAAGAGGTAAAAGATACAGGAGGCAGGGAGTGGTAGTCGCAGGAGAGGAGTTTAAAGCTCACCCGGGAGTTCTTGCCGGGACATTTGAAAGAAGTGGGAAGTGATTATCAGACCGCAGCAACTCACTCCCTTGTTGGTTCAGCAAATATTTATAGCAGTCCTACCACCCACCAGGCATTATGCGGAGCCCCTGCCCTCCAGGAGCTTACAGTCTATCAGGCGAGAGAAACAAGAACCTGCCGTAGCAATTCCATCTACTGTCCACACAAGACCTGCTGAGGCAGGGCAGACTTCTAACCACTCCCCGTGCATTAATCCTCCCAATGCTCTAGAAGGCAAGTGCTACCTTAGCATCACTCTCATTTTACAAATGAGGAAACTGAGGCACTGGGATGTTAAGTAACATGGTCTGTATCATCCAGGTGTGAGCAGTAGAGAAGCGTTAAAAACCTGTATTCTTTTTTTTTTAATTTTTTTTTTTGAGGCTTATTTATGTTTTGAGAGAGAGGGGGGCAGGGTGTGAGCGGGGGAGGGGCAGAGAAGGAGGCACAGAATCCGAAGCAGGCTCTGGGCTCTGAGCTGTCAGCACAGAGCCCGATGCGGGGCTCGAACTCATGGAACACGAGATCATGACCTGAGCCGAAGTCCGATGCCCAACCGACTGAGCCACCCAGGTACCCCTAAAAACCTGTATTCTTATGATACTGTGCCGAGAGCCAGTATTACTGCAGTAGTCAAGTTCACGACAAAAAGGAAGGATGGGTCCGTAAGATTTCAGAAAGGGAAGCTCAGAAGCCCTTTCCTTACATCAAAGCTGAGTACTGGAAAAGAGTAGACAAATACTGAGACCACTAAATCGCGAGCTGACTTAGAAAAAGAATCAGGACGTTTAAACTAAGAAGTATAGAAATGGAACAGGAATTAAGATTTGGCATTTTAAAACCAGAAAGATACACAAATTCAGCTTGGCAGGCCAAAATGCACTGGCTTTGCCCTTCTTCCCACAGGCCCCCTCCCCACCAACATCAGCATCCCTGCATTTCCAGCCCCTGCCCCAAAGGAAAGGGCTGCCTGTAACAGCTCTTCAGATCCTGCCTCAAACCAGAACT
Organism: Neofelis nebulosa; assembly: GCF_028018385.1. NCBI lineage: Eukaryota > Metazoa > Chordata > Mammalia > Carnivora > Felidae > Neofelis > Neofelis nebulosa. Next base: position 20,526,659 of record NC_080783.1, read on the forward strand.
GGTTTAAACCCAAACTAAAAGAAGCCTTTTTAAAAGAAATAACTTAAAATAAAATAGGAGACGGTCAAAGGAAATTGGGAATTAGGGCTACTAAATGAGTCATATTTATATCAAGCCTTTGAAAAAGTTAGGTTGGTAGGAGCAGGAAAGGGGAACGAAGAAAAAGTAAGTTGGGCTTTTTTAGGTTAGTGCTGTTCACCAGAATTTGCTGCAATGATTAAAACGCTCTACATCTGTGCTACCCAATCCAATAGCTACTAGTCAAGCATGGCTATTCAAATTTAAAATTTCTTATTTAAATAACCTTTAAAATTCAGTTCCTCAGTAACACAGCTACATTTCAAGCCCCAGTAGCCACATGGAGCTCGTGGCTGCCATATTGGACATCACCGTTCTAGATTAGAAAATTATATTAAGGCTTAGTACCATTAAAACGAATACAAGGAAAATTCAGAAGTCCAAAGTTAGCATACATTCAGTCATTCTATGATACAGAGTTTTCCTTTAGGAGAGAGAAAACTTTTTCTAATACAAAAAAATAAGCCATAGAGAAAATGGGAAAATTATTTGGGTAACCAGTCATTTGATAGGTGTGCATCAGACATTTCTTGATAAGGAAACGACACCATGAGTTAGAAGACCTAACTCCTAGTATCTCACCCTCCATCTGGCATTTGCTTGATCGTGAGCTTCGCAAAATCAGTTCTCTCTGATCCTCTCCTTCTTCTCCAGTGAAGATTTGGTATCGCTCACGAAGGACAAATGGGAAGCATATATACCACTATTACCTATGCCTGTTTCCCACCGCAGATGTGGCTCCTTAGACACGATATTCTTTCCCACTGAGCTGAGGTCAGCATCGGGCTTCTTTACAACGTATTATACCAAGGAGGCTCCAACCTTTGATCAAAACTGTCACAGAAAATCAAACCGTTGGGCTACCTCAGTTTGAGCTAATCATCGAATCGGATTTCTGATCGATAACTCAGATGATAAAAAAAAAAAAAAAAAAGTCAACAAAACAAAATAATGCTGAAAAGATCATTATCTGGACAAGCGTCTTGATGGCCATTGGCCATGGCCATCCAGCGGCCTTTCTCAGGCATCAGGTTGCTTATTGTGTTGTTTAGAACCCTCTGACAGAATTCAGTCTGAGATGGAAATTCTGCTCTGATGGCCAATTTTCTGTATCCACTTGGATAGGCTATGGTGTCCAGTTGTTTGGTCAAACACCAGTCTAAATGACGCTGTGAAGATGTGATGTGATTAACATTTAAGTCAGTAGACTTTGAGTAAATTACCTTCCATCTGTGGGTGGGCCTCACCTAATCAGCTGAAGACCACAGGAGAAAAGACTGAGATCCTTGGAAGTAAAAGGAATTCTGCCTCCAGGATGCTTTCAGACTCAAGACTGCCACATTAACTCTTCCCTGGGTCTTCAGCCTGCCAGCCTTCCCTGAAGACTAGCAGAATCCAACAATTGCATGAACTAATTCCTTAAAATGTCCCGCTCTCATTTGCAATTCCTTCCTCCACCTATATGGATTTATGTATGTGTCTATGTATATATACATGTGTGTGTATGTATGTGCACATGAACACACACACGTGTATGTATACATCCTGTTGGTTCTGTTTCTCCAGAGAACATTGACTAATACAACAGCCAAGAACACAACACAAGGCACTTATGTACCTACAATCTCTTAGTGGGACTCAACACACAGCCATCGTATAAAGACGTGCATTTCACACGGAGTAGATGTTGGTGTGTTGGTGAGACAGGGAGCTCTGGGGAGTCCTAAGCCCCATTCTAAACTTTATCTTGGCCCAGAAACCGCAGGCTTCATGTTCTCTAGAAAATATTTACCAGTATCCTTTTTTTGCCCCTGGGGACAAAGGAGACAGGGCAGCAGGAATCCACCCAGTGAAAGCTCCAGGGTGCAAATGCCCAAGTGGCCACCACTCCTATGTTGACTTGGTCTTTGTGATTAAAGTTCCAAGGGGATCATTATTCAGTGAATTACTAGGGTAAAAACAAGGCCTGGGCCCACAGTGAAGACAGGGAAACGGTGTAACAACCGACGTGTGCGCACATAAGGGACAGCAACTTCCAGGAGCCAGTGCATCTCACTCCTTCCTTTCTGAACCACTCAACAAACACGTCCTCGGGAACTGGCCAATGCGTAAGAAGGAACCGGGAATGTTTTTGCCCCACAGATGGATTTTATCTGGCCAGTAGGCCGTTCGTAAAAGTCGGGAGATTTCTAATTAAAATCCAAATTCGAGTTTCTCTTTACAAAAAGGAGCACACAGCACATTCAGCCCATGGCTTTGTGTCGTAGTAACAAGTTGGAGCTAAATTGATGGGGCAGGCAAGCCTTTCCAATTCAGCCGATCTCCGCTCTTCCCTAGTATCTCGCATCGGGCCCATTTGGGTCACCTGCTGCACGCATAGACATTTGAGGTGGGACACCCTAGCTACACCGTCCTGGGCCACAGGCTTCTTGAAGGAAGACCTTACTTACTCCTCTGGGGGCGCCCTGCGGGGCTCTGCACACACGAGGCTCTCCAGGGTCTCTCATTCTGAGTGGATAAAGCACACAGATCTGGCTGAAGTCTCGACTTCTACAGCAGCAGCATCTGCCAGCGAGAAGCGGGTGGAGGCAGCTCCAAGGGAATAATACAGCCCCAGAAGGAGGGCCCGGGAGGGGTGTCAGGGCCAAGAATGCTCGCCCGGGCAATTTGAGACAGCAGCTTGGGCGCGCCTGGAGACAGGGCAGGGTGGATGCTCCGTGCACTGGGACACGTCTAAAGTCCCACAGAAAATGCCTAGTGTGCTGTCAGCCCCGAGGGACTAACCCCCTGGCTGGTGGAAGGGAAGGAGCTGGCGATATTAGAGCCAGCTCAGAAGAAAGAAGGCAGTGTATACTTGGCAGGAGCAAAACAAACACCGCATCTCGCGTTCTAGCCTTTGTTATTTCGGGGTTTCCTGCTATCCCATGGCTCATAGGGAGACACTGCTTAAGCGGGTCTCAGAAGAGTCACTTGAAGAAAAAGTGCCCCCTTCCTCCAATGGGCCGTGGCCCGCCATCTTGCCTCTGTGCCTCCTGATGCTCGTATCCCACCCTCCCCTCAAAATCCACGGCAAAAGCCACCTGCACCCCACCCCCTGAGGCTTCCTCAGTGCCCAGCTCCTGCCCTCACGCTGTCCTCACAGAAGGTCGCAGCATCCCACGCTAGGAAATGTCTTCCTCAGAGTGTGTTTAGACACAACCCCGACGGCCAACCTGGGCTGAACCAAGTAGAACCACGGACTGTCAGAGCTGAAGAGGAACTCGGGATGGACACTCCCATCTACTCTTACCACAGATGAGCCAACTGAAGCCAAAGAAGGAAGAATGACTTACCCAAGGTCACAGAGCTGTCCGGTGGCAGAGGCAGAATTGGAATCCAAGTCTTCGTGTTTTGGGTAAGATCGGATGTGCTAGTTAAAGCACAGCTCCGGAGTCACGTGGACCAGCTGCAGATCCTGTCCCAGCACCAACTGGCTGTGTGACTTTGGGCAAATACCTTAATCTCCGGGTCGCCCTTCTTCATCTGTAGAATGTGGGTAATAACGACACCTCCATCCAACTGGTGGTTTGTGGATTAAAAGAAAAGAACCCGTTTATGGACCTCTTTCCTTGTGCCAGATGCTGAGCCTTTTATTAAGAGAACTAACTGAAGTGATATTTGTCAACGTGGTTTGTCAAATGCTCTCTTCACTTACTGTGCTGCCACCATTCACCAGGTTCCCCTCACAGTTTAGAATTGCTCACTGTGGCCCCACCAGCCACATATGGCTACTTGAGCTTAAATTACTTGGAATTAGATAAAACTGAAGAATCAGTTCTTTGGTTAGGGCGCCTGGGTGACTCCGTCGGTTAAGCGTCCGACTTCGGCTCAGGTCATGATCTCGAGGTTTGTGAGGTCGAGCCCCGCCGCGTGGGGCTCTGTCCTGGCAGCTCGGAGCCTGGAGCCCGCTTCGGATTCTGCGTCTCCCTCTCTCTGCCCCTCCCCTGCTCACACTCTGTCTCTCCATCGCGCTCACAAATAAATAAAACATTTTTTTAAAAATCAGTTCTTTGGTCACACTAGCCACATTTTCAAGGCTCAACAGCTACATGTGGTTAGTGGCTACTGTGTTCACACAGATACAGAACATTTCTACCTTCTTAAAACACGCTATGGATAGTGTGTAGTTTTAGGATCTAGAGTGGAAGTTAGGAGTCTAGGGCATCCCTGAAAAGTAGGAAGAGCTGAGTACTGGGCTCCTTGAACAATCCTTTTTCTTTCTTTCCCTTCGGGGGCATCTCTGGATTCTTGATCTGGACCAGGAACAGAGTGAATTCCTGGGAGAAAAGCCTGGACCTATTCTGACCGCAGCCTACATCGTGGGGTGTGTGATCTGGGAGGGAGGGGGCTAAGGAAAGCCAGGGGAGATCACTCTTAGCATGGCCATTGTACTGGCCAGTCTCCCACAGACCCAGGGCTCCTCATGAGGAGACAGGCAACAAACATCCTAGGCCTCAGGCTCGGCCTCTGTCCCCAGCCAGGGTCCTGACAGAAAGAAAGGATGAACACAGGCCTGGCCACATCCACTTCCAAGTGGTAGGAGGAATGGAGTGAGTAGGGCGAGGGGCCCTTTGTAATCTGGAATGAAGCCCCGGAACACTGGAGCTTTCGCCGTGGCCTTCTCTGTACAGATAACCTATCTGAGGCCTCGCCAGCCTTGGCCCCACTGCTCGGAGCTGACGGTATTGCCCTCAGCCTTCCAACCAGTATTCAGCTGCAGTTTTCGCCAGGAGTGGGGAGCCCCTCCCTCACCCCCGGGACTCTGTAGTCAGGAAGACAGGATGCCAGGGAAGTGCCTCCGGCCCTCCACTTATTAACACGGAAGGGTCCTACCTCTCACTTTGCACTGCAAAGGTTGAGTGAGAGAAAAAAAAGAAAAGAAGAAGGGAGGGTAAAGACGAGAGAAATGGGGAGGGGAAAGGAGAAGTGGGGTAGGAAGGAAAGAAGAAAGACCCCAGGAGGTGGATGAATAATGGAGAGTCGGAGGGAGCAGAGGGAGAGAGCGGGAGACTTGGGAACAGAACGCCCCGCGTTCACAGTCACCGCTATGTCTGTGCTGCTGGCTGCCGCGGTCCCCTCCCGGCCTCACACCATCTGCCGGGCTGATTCGCCCCTGGTGGCAGCTGGTCGGTGGGGCCCAGCGTTGACCAGGCCAGAACGGTAGGGGAGGGGTGGGAGCAGGAAGCTTTCTCTGCTTCCTCAGCCCCTGGAATGAACGCCCCCTCCCAGCGCTTCCTGCCCCGACCCGAGTAGGTGAGGCCTGGCGGGCTCCAGCTGGGTAGATCCCGTACAGTGTGGACCCTCTGCTCTGAACACAGCTGATTCCACCCACTCTCCAGAGAGGCCTGACTCAACATCAGTAAGAGAAGAGGGTTCCTGAAGGGGGTCGAGGAGTCCAGGAAATGTCCTCCGGGGCCCCAGCTCTTCTGCGGTCCGTCCAGGAGTACAAGATGGCCTCAGGGCCTCCACATCCAAGCGTGCTCAGCCACCGCATGCTGCCCGTGTTTACCCACCGGTCAGCAGTCTCTCCAGAGCAGGCTGTCCCCACCTCTTCAGTCACCTCCCCACGGTCGACAGCCGCCTTTCCCCGGGAGACCTGTCCGTGTCGCCACAGAGAATCGGGTCATCTACAGGTGTTAGCGTTTCTCCAGCCTCTTCCGGCTGCAGAGTCCACGTCTGCCCTTTTACAAACGGCGAAACTGAGACCCAGGGAAGGAAGATAACCCGCTTGGCTGTCAGTGTCAGGCTGAGGTTGGAGGTCGGGGCTTTGGATTTCGGGTTCTAGCCCTCCCTCCTCTGCCCCTCTCCGTTTCCGTTACCTGGAGGACAGATAAAGTGAGTTAGGTCCACACCCTCCACAGTCTAATCTAGCAGGGTATGGGACCTCCACCATGTCTTCTCAGAGCCCCTTATCTTTCCCCTTAGAGCCAGACATTGCCTCTTTTTTTTTTGGCTAAACAGCCCAGGCTGGTCTCGCTGGCTTGATATGCGCAATCATTTCGGATCTCTGCCTCCCAGAGCTATAGTGAGGCTGAAAGGAGAAGGGGGTGGGGTGGGGAGTGGAGGTAGGTTTCACAAAGTTTCGGTCGCGGCCCCTGGGAGGTACAGTCTTGTGGGGACAAGGAGGTGCCCCCGCCCCGCCACCTACCACCCCCGGCCGGGACCTGCTGATGAAAATCATTACGTGGGGCCCTCGCAGATTCCTGGAAGGGCTGAGGCTACAGGCATGCTTAATGGGAAGACACCATTTCCAGTCTCCAAACAAATTCACAGCTCAATTGTGCTGCCTGGATGCTGCCAAATTCCTCCTGCTGAGCCCGATTTCCCTCCAACTTTTTTTTTTAATTATTAAAAATACAGGCCATCTGCCATCCCTGTAGGAGGAAGGAGACGGCCGGAGGGCCACAAACAGATCCTACGTGACGCCAGGACCATCGTGCTCACCTTTGCCAAACAGCCTCAACCATCTAATCCTAGAAAATGCCCAGAAGATTCCAGCTCTTTCTTCCCTGGGGACTTTCTGTTTCTGCTCAGAAGAAAATTGAATTCAAAGGGCAGAAGCAAAGTGCACGCAGCGAGGAGCGAGGGGTCAGGATGTGGGATTAGGAGAGATGAGAGGCCTTGACGGGAATCCCATAGCAGTTTTTTTTTGTTTTTTTTCTTCCCTTGGGAAAGTCTGGTTTTGCATAGTTTCTAGGCCCTGCTGACTCAGAAAACTCAGACCTTGGATTTCCACATTAAGGTGCTTAGCACTGCCTCACACACCCACTGGATCGTCTATAAAACTATTCATTTGACTTCACATCAACAACCCATAGTTGGTGTAATAACACAGTTCTAATGTAACCCAGACTTACTTGGCTTCATTTGCATATGAGCCCAAGGCACCATGGAAAATGAATGGGTGTCACCGGAACTCAAAGAGGTAACTGAAGGTAAGAATCCTTCATTAGCACAGACTTCTGCAGACTCAGAAAGGATACGTTTGGTTTCCTCCAGAGAGTAAGTCGGCCTGATAGTGCTGGTGATAGAACGGTGAGCCCCATAGGTGACAGGGAGCCGCAGGCTCCTTGTGTTACAAAGGCAACTATTAGTCTGTGTTGCTAGGATCTCAGAGCCTCTGGTGCTTGGCTTCCTGGCTCTGAGCACTGGTTTCTCACTTTCCAGCCACATGAGCCCAGGTAAGTTACTTAAACTCTTTGTGCCTCAGTTTCCCATTTTGCAAAATGGGCGTAATTCCATCACTTATGCCGGAGGGTTGCTAAAAATATTCAGCAATACACGTACGTGTAAACCTGTTAGAATGAGGGCTGGTGTAGATATCAGCGATCATATTTGCTGCTGACTCTAGCTGGATACCACTTCCAGGAGTGGGGCCCGCCCTTCCGATTACCCCTCCATGTGGGATCCTCTTGTTCTGTCCTGCCCGTGGAAACCCAGAACACCTGCTTCAGTCTTCAGAGTCTAGATTCCTGCCTCTAGAGGCCCAGCTCCAGGCGGGAACTGCAAAATGCCAAGACGCTGGCCGGAGGCAGGGCAGTAAGGGCTCTGATCCTACAGCCTCTCACGGAGAAGGAAAGGCTCCCGAATTCAAAGACCCCATGTGGAAAAGTCACATGGCTGGAAAAGATCTGCAGCCCATGAAAGTTGGCCATAACTGAGAAGGAAGGTATCATTTCCCTCTGCTTAAGCCTGGACTGGCCTCATGACCTGCTGGACAACAGAACGTGGCAGAGTGACACCTTAGGGCTTTGGAAGCTAGACCTCGAGAAGCCTCATAGAGGCTTGTTCTCGGGTTTCTTGGAACACTCTTTGAGTAGCTTTGAGCGGCTTTGAGCCACCACAGAAGAAGTCTGATTACCCTTCTGCAGAGACCATGCGGTGGGGCCTGAGACTACATGGAGAGGAAGGGGGCTCCGGCTGAGCCCAGACTTCTGCCCATCTCCGCAAGGCACCAGACATGGGAGTAAGGCTATCCTGGACCCTCCAGCTGAATACCACTGAGCGACCCTAGCTGCCACTCTGTGGAGCAAAAGAATCACCCAGCTGAGCCCTGCCCAAATTCCTGACCCATGAAATCATGAGATAAAAGTGTAACAAAATTCTTGTCGTAAACGATTAAGTTTTGGGAGAGTTTATCATACAACAATAGACAATAGTGTCTGTATCAGATACCAGTATCGCCAAGAGCAACGAAGTCAGACGTGTCTGAATCATCTGGTTAGATCGGAGGATATTTTTTACGAATCTGTTCTGAAGCCCTTCCTTTGGGAAGCCACTCCTCCCTCATTCTCTGACGATCCTGCCGGTGTAATAGGAGCATAACAGCTGGGGGCAGAAATGGCTACCCATTGAACAAACCTATTTCCTCCCCTGCTGAGCTCACGGCTAGTTTGTAGTCCTCAGACATTGTTATGGTCTATGCATATGGCCAAGCTCTGGCCAATGAATGTAGGCCTGGCCCATAAAAGAAAGTCCTGCTTGTGGGTCCATTTTCTCTTCCCCTGTGTGTTGGCTGAATGTTGATGTTCTTGGTGACCTTGGAAGCCACATGTTGAAGATGGCAGAACTTCCCTCAAGTTGTGTGCTTGAGAATTGTCTTTTGGTTCAACTTGAGTGATTAAAAAATCAACTTCATTGTATCAAGCCACTGAGATTGGCAGGGTTTGTTGTTACCGTAGCTAGGGCATCCCTACTATTCCATTGTGGTTAGAGACTCCAGCCTAGCCAATCAGAGACTCTCTTCCTTTGGGCCACGAGGTCGTGCCAGTGATATATGTAGAACTCCAAACCCATGGGGGAGGGGAAAAAAAAAAAAAAAGAGGTTAGAGTGGGAGAGAGCCAAAGCATAAGAGACTCTTAAAAACTGAGAACAAACTGAGGGTTGATGGGGGGTGGGAGGGAGGGGAGGGTGGGTGATGGGTATTGAGGAGGGCACCTTTTGGGATGAGCACTGGGTGTTGTATGGAAACCAATTTGACAATAAACTTCATGTATTGAAAGAAAAAAAAAAGAACTCCAGCTGGCCTAACAGAATCACTTCCTGAAATGTGCTTAGGTTCTCTCTTTCTCTGGAACCCATGGGGGCATTTTGCTGCCAGAGGGAGAGAGAGATACAACATTTTGATGTCATCAGTGAACTCCCAGGTTTAGCTATACCTGAGGCTAGACCACTCCTTGGAATACCCAATAACATGAGCCAGCAGATGCCATCTGGGGTAAAAAGTAATTGGTGATATATTTCTATCCCTTGCCACCAAGAGTCCTAAATAACATTGGAGGATCATCTCAGATTTAAGAAAAGTCCACGGAGAGAAGGGCATCCTGAGCCCGATGTCCGTGGTGAATCAGATACCCAGAGCGCCCCCTTACACACTGCTCATAATTATCCCCTGCTGATAATTCAATATCCCCTGATCTCATATTTTATTTTAAGGCCATTTCACTACATTCCTTACACGTTGGGTAGTCCGGTAGCTTTGATCTAGGAAACAAACCCAAGCTAAGGGATAAGAGTCAACTCTGCCTCTCTGAGTAAAACAGAATATTTGCCTCAAATATGGTGTCCTTTTGTAAATTTCAAACAGTTTTAGAAGCACCCAACTCCAAAGTACAGTGGCATTATCGTCAAAGCAAATGGACGATGTGCGAGAGGCAAAGGAGGGCAGGTAGCAACACATGCGGTCTGGGGAAAAGGAACCAGGAATCAGGCAAGAGGTATAAACCCTGCTAAAATCCCATCTGTTGAGGGAAATGCCTGAGCACTAGTGTGTTACACACTTGTCCCTTTTGCTTTGGTTCCTACTATTTTATTGCCAATATGTTGTACGTATCTTCATTGTGGTGGAGTTGAATCGTGTCCCCCAAAAAAATATGTTCAAGTCTTCACCCCTCATGCCCGTGAATGTGACCTTATTTGGAAAGAGGGTTTTTACAGTTTTAATCAAGTTAAGGATAAATCATTTTGGATTGGAGTCAGCCCTTGGTCCAATGACTGGTGTCTGTAGAAGAGTACCGAGAGAGGGATTTGGATATAGAGTCAGAAACAAGGAAGAAGGAAAAATGAAGGAGGCGGAGACTGGAGATGTAGCTACAAGCCACCAAAGATTGGTAGGAGCTTCCAAAAGTAGGAAAGGGCAAGGAAGGGTTCTTCTCTAGAGCTTTCCAAGGGAGCAAGGTCCTGCCTGTACTTTGTTTACAGACTTCCGGCCTCCAGAACCATGAAAGAATAAATTCACGTTTTTCTTTATGTTTTGATGTTTGTTTATTTATTTTGAGAGAGAGTGAGAGCGAGAAGGGGAGGGGCAGAGAGAGAGAGAAAGAGAGAGAGAATCCCAAGCAGGCTCCATGCTGACATTCGGGGCTCGATCTCATGAACCATGAGATCGTGACCTAAGCTCAAATCAAGAGGCAGATGCTTAACCCACTAGGCCACCCAAGTGCTCCCATGTTTTTTTAAGCCACCAATTTTGTAATAGTTTGTTTTGGTTTGGTTTTTTTGTATGTGTGACAATTTGTGACGGCAGCCCCGGGAAACCAATACCCTGAGGTTCCCATGCGTGTAAATGCTCCCTCACAGTGAATAAGGCAGAAAAGTGGCACTTAAGCTGGTGGATTCCGTCATGGGCTGGAGGAAACGAAGTCTGTGCAACTGTAGATGTGCAACATGTTTCAAAATAAGTGCTTAGAGGAAGGATGTGTTTGTGTTTCTCCCTCTGCCCACATGCAAACAGACTCAGAATTCTCCATAAGGACGCGACGCCTGGGTGGCTCAGTCAGTTAAGTGTCTGACTTCAGCTCAGGTCGTGGTCTCATGGTTCATGAGTCTGAGCCCCGCAAGGGGCTTTGCGCTGCTGGTGCGGAGCCTGCTTGGGATTCTGGCGCTCCCCTCTCTTTCTGCCCCTCCACCAGTCACACTTTCTCTCTGTCTCAAAATAAAGAAACTTAAAAAAGAGAGAAGAATTCCCTATGAGGATGATATTAGATTTGGGTAGAGCCAACCAGCTACAGTTTCTGTGCTTGTCAGTGGAAGGAGCCGGGCCTGGAAAGATCGTTCCCCTAAACGTGACTGCCCAGGAGAATGGGATGGTGAAGGGCACGGGGTGCCACTGGGTGACTTTGAGCAGGTTCCCTGAGTCCTCTGAGCTTCACTTTCCTTGTCTGTGAAACGGACATCGTGGCAGGAGCTTCCTCGTGAGGCTGTGGCCAAAAAGCGAAAGAGCGGGTACCTACAGAGCACCGGCACAGGGCTTGCACAGACAGAGTCCTCAAGAGCTGCCTGTGGGCTTTAGTAGTTGTTCTGAAGGAGACAGACCCTGGCAAGTCAATACAATGGCCGGTTTGGGCCCTGTGTCTCTGTCTCTCTTTCTCTGCTTCCTTTTCTTTCTCTGTCCTGTCTCTGACACAGTGGCCTGGGCACCGCCCCCACCCCCCCACCCCCCCCCGCCACCTCCACTCAGTCTCCAGTTGTGTGTCCATCTATCTCTTCTCTCTTGTCCCTGTCCCCAGATGGTCTGGTCTGTCTACGTCTTAGCCTCTCTCATCCTTATGTGGCCTCACACTGAGGACAGCCTCTGCATCACCAGGTCTCGGGAGACCACCTGCTCCATTAGTACGCGACATTATTTATGACAGACCCCGAAGACTTCATTTAACAGACACACTCCCAGCCGGGTCTCCTCTGGCTTCCTCAATTTGAGGTGGAGACATCTGGAAACCAGTTTTATAAAGTGGCTGACAGGCAGCTGGTTCCTGGAGCTTCTCAGTGGGGGCTCCAGGGAGCCATTCCACGGAGGAAGCCGCAAGCCAATTGGGTTGATGGACTGCCGGTCTCAGTGAGAACCCAGTCGACTGCTCCAGACAGGGAAAGAGCTACTTCCCACCTGCACTCACAGGAAGGGTCTACATCTGTCCAAAGAGGAAGGCAGGAAGGGGTAGAGGCGACTGCCCAGGAAAGTGTCCTGCACCCCCTGCTGTGGCCCATGAGCTCCTTGAGTAAGACACTAGACCTTCCTGAGACATCTTCATCCAAAGATATGGATGGATCTGACCAGATGAGTTCTGAGATCCTTTCTCTTCTTAACATTCCGGAAACGTTGGGTAGAGCAGAGCCACCCAGGGCAAAAGAGTAGAAAGAGGTCAGCCATCATGTATCGAACTGCCACCTGACACAGCCTGGGCTTGGTGTGCTGTAGGACACCAAGATGAATACAGGAACTTGCCATTAGGAAGAAGAGATGTGACACGCGCACGATCTTCTGTCCCACATCGTACTGCCTGCTGAAATGGCATCTTCCCATGCTCCAGTGAGTCCGTAACCAGATGGGAGAGACAAAACTTCCATGCACAGAAAGATAAGAGACCAGCAAGGGCAGAGGGTGATCAATGTGACTAAGAACCGAGTGGTGTGGATGGGCCACAACTCTTAGGGAAATTGAGGAGAAGAGACTATCCATAGAGTGGGAAACGGTCATAGAGGGCTTCCTGAAGGAGGTAGGACTTGAGTTGAAGCTTGAAGGACGTATCCATGGAAAGAAAAGGATGAGGATTACCTGGGTCCGGTGCAACATGAAAATTTAAAGTCTGGTGCTCAAAATTTAAGGATTTCAATTCAGTTTACTTTCTCAAGATCCACATATGAGTGAAAACATATGATATCTGCCCTTCTCTGATGGACCAAGGGGGAAGGGAAGGGGAGAAAAAAAAGATACAGAGAGGGAGGGAAGCAAACCACAAGAGACCATTAAATACAGAGAACAAACTAAGGGTGGATGCGGGGGGCAGGGAGAGGGAAAATGGGTGATGGGCATTGAGAAGGGCACTGGTTGGGATGAGCACTGGGTGTTGTATGTAAGCCAATTTGACAATAAATTATATTCATAAAAAAATAAAGCATTCTAAATTTCTTTTGCTGAAAAAAAATGAAGAATTTCAAGACAGTGACAGCAGAACATTTAAGCAAGCGTGTGACCCTCCAAAGTGTGGGACTCTGTACAGCTGCCAAGGTTACACACTCATGGAGATAGCCCTGACACTGGGGACCTTCTGGGTGCTGGAAATAAGCTAAAAGGGTGAGGGTGGCTTAATAACCTCAATGGAAGAAATGTATAAGTACCTAAATATAAGAACTAAAAGTAAAACCATTAGAAGGAAGCAGAGAGGTAAATATTCATGACCTTGGATTCGGCAATGGAGTCTTAACTTTAACACCAAAAGCACGAGGGACAAAAGAAAAAAAAGTAGATAAATTGGGCTTTACACAAATTAAAAAGATTTGAGCATCAATGGATATTATCAAGAAAATAAAAAGGCAAGCTAAGGATGGGAGAAAATACTTGCAAATTACATATCTGATATGGGCCAAATATCTAGAATATAAAAAAGACAACTCAACTACAAGAAGCAAACAACCCAATTTTAAAAATGGGCAAAGAACTGAAAAAGACATTTCTCCAAAGAAGATATACAGATGACAAGTAAGCACATAAAAAGAGGCTCAACATCACCGGTTGTAAAGAAAATGCAAATCAAAGTCACAATGATATACAACTTCAAACCCACTGGGATGGCTACCATGATGAAAAAAAAATATGAAGAAAATCACAATGGTTGGAGAGAATGTAGAGAGATAGGAACCCTCACACACTGCTGATGGGAATCCAAAATGGTGCAGCCACTGTGGAAAACCGATGGTTCCCCAAAAAGTTAAACATGTGACCTATCAATTCCCTCATAGGTATATTCCCAAAAGAATAAAAAACAGAAACAAGTCCTCATATCAATAGCTGTTCATAAATGATCATCACAGGAATATTCACAGCCTTCAGAAGATGGACACAACCCAAATGCCAGTCAACAGATGAATGGATAAACAGATTGCGGTAAAACACACACACACACACACACACACACACACACACACACACACATGCAGTATTCAGGCACAAAAAGGAATGAAGCCCTGATCCATGCTATGACTTGGACGAACCCTGAATACACTCTAAGTAAAAGAAGCTGAACACAAAGATCACATATTGCATGAGTCTCTGCATAGGGAATGTCCAGAATAGGCAAATCCGTAGAGACAGAAGGCAAAGGAGAGGGTGCCAGTGGGTGAGGGGAGGTTGGAACAGGAGTGATTCCTTGATGGGTCTTGGATGTGCTCTTGGAGGAATGCATATGTTGTATGAATTACACCTCAATAAAAATAATAATGAATACTTTTTTAAAAAGATAATAATGAATACTTTAAGAAAAAAAAGCTATGGGCAAGGACTACAGAATATGTCTGTGTACTCGTGGGAGCCCCCAGCAGTGCTGTGACAGAAACCGTAGCGTCACAGTGAATCCGTTAGTGTGGACTCTAGCACTGACCATCCGGGTTACAATCCCGACTCTGTGTCCCGCTAGCTGAATAACCCTGGGCAACTTACTTAGGCTCCTGTGCCTCGGCTTTCTCATCTGTAAAATGGGGATAATAATAATATTATTATATGATGACTAATGATCAAATCAATTAATATACGTGAAGTGCTTAGAGCAGCCCTGATTTATGGGAAATACTAAGTTGATCTGCGCCTTTCTTGTTCCCAGAGGCTCAGGAATTTCAGACTGACGTGTGCCTTGTGCCACATTCATTTAGGCTGAAGCTCAGTGTATATTTATGAGCAAGGTAAGTGTGGCCATGACCAACCCCCGCCCTGGGGATAGCTAAAGCCATGGAAGGTGAAGTTACCCAAGCAAGAGCATTTTATGAAAGTTCCTAGTTCTGGGACCAGAGTTGGGGGCAGGAAGGATATAGGAAAACAACAGCAAGAGGAAAGAAAGCTGAACTCTGGTCCGGCCAGGCTCCCGGGAATATCTAAGCGTGAGCCTCCCACAGTGGGGCTCACAACTGTGAGTTCTCTCTTCCAGACTCTTTCGCCCCCATGACTGTGGCCACAGATGATGCACGCAAAATTAGAGCTGAGTTCTTTCCAACTTCGGGGATTTGCATATGGTTTCTGCAAAGCTATTTAGTAATATTATTGTCTCAATAGACTTTCCTTTTTTACTTCAGTAAATTTTATTTTATAGGAAATTTTATATTATTGTTCTCAGGCAGGGACAGCAAACAATGACCAAATCTGGCCAGCCACCTGTTTTCTCAAATACAATTTTATTCTAATGCAGCCACGCCTATTTCTTGACATATTTTCTATGGCTGGTTTTGCACATCAACAGCAGAGTTAAGTAGTTGTAATAGACACCTTATGACCTGGAGAGGCAAAAATATTTACCAAAACCAGCTCTTTGCAGAAAAATTTGTCTACCTGTGCTCTAAGTGAAAACCTGTATCACTGAACGAAAAGGGAAAAGCAATCATTGATATACTGGAAATAAAATTAGTGTTAAATTCTAGTTATATTCTGCTGTTTTTCACTCAAATACTTGTTCATTTCATTCATTCATTCATTTGTTCATTCGTTCATTCATCATCTATCAAGTACTTTCTCAAAACACCCTGCAAGGTCCTGGGACATAGAGGCAAACAAGATAGAAAGGTTCCTGTTTTCATGGGGTTTATGTTCTAGTGGGAAAGGACAGACACTGAAAAATAAGTATCCAAAGACATCCAAGAATAAGATGTCCAAATTATCTTCGATGTTGATTGTAACAGAAAATAACAGACAACACAGTACATGAGAGAATGCCTGAGAGTTGGACAGAGGACCCTTTCAGTTAAGGGATCAAGGAAGACCTCCCTGAGAAGGTGACATTTGGGCACAGCCTTCCTGACAGAGAGAACAGCAAGTGCAAAGGCCCTGAGGCAGGAATGGGATTGATGTGATTGTTTTAGGTAGCTGAATAACCATAGATAAGGGGCAACAACAATAACGTCCCACCAATCAGCACATACTTGTAGCTATTCATTTGATTTGCCAGGATGTAATTTGGAGGGCCACACACCCACCTTAGTGACCTTTGGGGCAGGAAGCCACCTGAGGGCTGGAACCGGGCCCAGATCATGACTCCGAACCACCCGTGGGGAGACCCAGGCAGGAATGGGCAGAAGAAGAGCTACAATGTAGCCCTACAAGGCCTTGGCCAAGCCGATGGGGAGCTCTGAGTAAGCACCGCTCCTCACTGGTGGCCTGGGTCAAGCAGAACCCGCCAGGCCTGGGTACCTCATCCCTGCTCGGTCACTGGACGCGGTAACAAGCGGGTGACTTGTGGCAAAATCGTTCTCTGCAGCCAAGGCTGGCCCTGACGGACCTGACAGCTGGAAAGCGTCTGCTGACCGCACACCCACAGCTGGGCAGCAAGCCCTTCTTCGCAAAAGGGGCATCTGGGCGGCATGTGTCCCGGTCGTCCGTGTAAGGGAAACGCCTTCACTGAAGAGCGTGCCCCTCCCCCCTGCCTGCCACTCTTCAGCCCCCCCCGATCCCCGGCTCACTGCGCAGCTCTTGTTCTACCCCAGAACCTCTTCCCAAACCAGCTGCCGAGAAAGAAGGGTGAGAAGGTGACGGGAAAAGTTAAGCCCAGCTAAGACGTCGGCTGGAGTGACTTTCAGCACAAAGGTTTTTCTTTGAGGGCCCACAGACAGGAAGTCCTCAGGACCCAGTAAATAAATCAATGTGTTCATTAGCTCATCTAATGAGAAATTATGAGTCACGGTACTGTGCACAGCAGTGAAAAACTCAGAATCTCAGGCACTGTGCACCATCGGGGGCTATGAGTATTTTCTGGAAACGCTAAACAGACACCCACTTTCCAAGCCGACTCATGAGCCTGGCCCGCCCTAAAGCCCTCCATGCCTCAGGCCTTTGGACCACCAATGGCTGTCCCATCCCTGGCTGGCTGACCCACCACAGCCAGGCGGAGACTCATGGTGTGCTTACTCACCGAAAACCACTATCCCAGATCAAAGGCCCTCTTCAGCTCAGGAAAAGCCCAGAAATTCCCCCCAAGGAACCCCTGGGATGACTGAAGGCAGGGAAGCAAGTGACTGTGGTCAAAACTGCATTCCTCCTCTCAAGGTCCTCGGAAGGATGTTAGAGCGGCAGAAACCTCTCTCCGTAGAAAACAGTTGGAGAAGCCTTGATTCGGCCAATCAACTTGCTTTAAAGATGTGTTGTCCTGGGCGGCTGGTGCTCATGACACCCCAACCCCCATTCCCTCAGTCAAGCAGAGCCCCACGGAGGTATCGTCTGGAACGCACACAGGTGGCTCCCGAGGAGCCAGGAGAAGAATCCGAGTTTCGGGTCCCCCTTCTTCCCATCTGCTTTGTCACTGTCCACTGCCGTGTTCCACCCCTCCCATGGCCGGTCCTCCCAGCTGTTTGGCTCCCTCCAGGCTCAGCGTCAGGCCCCTTGCACCTCCACCGTGGGCCCAGCTCACTTCCGAGAATTGGCCACCCCCCATCACGTGGTCAGTATCAGCTCGCAACACCTTGGCCCCAGCTGCTTCTCTGCACATGTCTCAGAAGTGACCCCCGTCCCCAGCAGTGGGAGGTTTTTCCAGGCCCCACCACTGCCCTGGGGAGCCCCTGCGACATTCAGGGGAGGATCCCACAGGTGAGCAAGGAACAGTGTCCCACAGCCCCCAGGAAGAGCCCTGCATGCGTGTGTGAGGTGGAAACACTGTGAACGCTGCCCGGAAGGCAGGAGGTGAAGAACAGCCTGGGAGGGATGGGTCTGGACAGAAAGTGAGCAGCCATCAGTGCCCCGAGCCCCTCTCGGCTGGCCTAGAGGACAGTTTTCATGATTCTCAGTCACCTGTGCTCAGAGGGGCTTTCTCAGCCTTGTTGGGGGGCAGGACACGTTCCCCTCACCGCTCCGCCTACACCTGCTTTGAGAACCCTCACTTTACCCTCCAGAGGTTCAGAGGCGGAGGTTTGAGGAGCCAGCTACCAATTACTTCTTCACTGTTAGTTCACAGGCCTGAGCCCCAAACTGAGTTCCCTGCAACGTAGAAAATGCACTCACAAATGTACAGGCAGGGAATTAAATGCTCCTTGGTGGGATCCAGCAAGAGCTGACCTAGGTCTGTGTGGATGACGGTCAGAGCAATGGGCCAGGCGTCAGACTGCCTTGGTGAGAGTTTTGTTAGTAGGACCTTCTGCGTCAGACCCCCCCTGGGATGTGTGTTTTAAGTCTAGATTCTTCAGACCCACCAGATCGAGTTTATTAGGAGGTCCCGAGAACCTGCCCTTCACCTGGCTCCTGCCGGCATTCCAAGCACCGTCAGGTGTGAGTACCAGAAGAATCCTAGTCCTCTGTCCACCACAAAAGGGGTGATCTTCTTAGAACCTCCATTTTCTTCTCTGTAAAAACAGACTGTGTAATTCCTTTTATTTCTAGGGATTTTGTGGTTCCCAGTGCACTTGCGTCCAGATGGTCTTGTTTGCTTCCAATGGCCACCCTGAGCTGTGGAAAGCGACACTGCTAACAGAGGAAGGGTGGGCAGAGGGTGGGTGCTGGAAGGTCGAAGAAGTCTCCAAAGAGGACATATCACTCCCTTACCCAAATCATCACCTCAAGAGGAGGGGGTGAGGAGGTCAGGAGAGCACCTGGCAGGAAGTCGAGCTAAGACTTTGGAAGCCAACGGGACTGAGGGAACTGCAGGCCGGGGGTTTTCCCGGGAAAGGAGGGCAGCGGCCGCGAGGGCGGATGGTGGAGGGCAATAGGCAGGAGGTGAGAGCCTGGAGGTGAGAGCCTGGAGGAGGTTGCCCAGTGCTGCAGTGGCCGCAGGGCATCTCGGGGAAGCTCTGTGAAGTGTTGTTCTTTCCACCAGCCTGGAAGGGAGTGGCCGTCCTGGGATGGGTGTGAAGAAGTCTCAGTTCCTGAAGGAGACATCTGTCAGTCTGCATCTGTTTCCAGCCGAGCTGGGCAGGAAGGGCTTTGGGATGGCTCTGAGCCCAGGGGACAGAGATGGGAAATGATGGCGGCGTGAATCATCTGGGAAGGAGAGAGAGGAGGAGGTGGCCAAGGCACAATGCTTTCTTCTTCCACCCCGCTCCTGGGGATCTCCCTTCTTGTTCCTCTTCCTACTCTGTCCTGATGACCCAGAGCCAAGGGCTGCTCATCTGACTGAAATCCTGCTAGGACCCACTGCTAACCAGCCTGCCCGGCTCAGTCACCTTCAAGAAGGGGTGAGGCTGCCTCTGGACTTTGAAAGCTTGTGGCTTTTTATTTTTTTATAGGGCTAAGAGACATGATACAATATTGAAGGAATGAAGAATGGGTCCGTGTGATGGCCTTAAAGTAGGACTTCAATGTTGGTGATAGGAGCACTTTATGCTTGTAGGACAGGAAGGCGGCTCAGAAGCCCGAACATCTGGACAGGATCCTCTTAAAGATGAAAAACTTGCGATCTGGCAGCTTTGAGTCTGGCTGTCCCACCTCTCTCGTTTCTTGTCTTCTCTGAATACGCAGCACACTTCGCTAAGGCTCTTGGCATAACACTATTGACCCCATCAGAAGGTCTCGATTTGATTGCCTTAGCCCACTTTCCTCTCTTCCTGTTTCCTGGGCCTCTCAGAGCAACAACCGGGCTCTGATCCCAGGAAGTGTTCCCAGGAAGGGCGGGAGAGAAAATAAAAAGACCCCCAACGCAAGGGTTTTAGATGATTGTGCCGGGCTTGACATGCTGAAGCCCGGGACAGGTGGGAGAGCTCAGTCCCCGCTCTATCTTTCAGGGGATCTGTGGGGCCTGGGAGCGTGGCCACCCTTGGGTTAGACACTCTGCCCAACAGTCCCGCGGCAATGCAAACACACATTCATCCCTTTAACTCTCTGGTGCCTACAAACAAATGTGCTGGGGTAGGGGTGGGAGGCGCCTGCTTTGTTTTACTCCCCTCTTCCCTCCTGTATCCAAGACTTAAGCCAGATGTGGGTCAGTATGAAGAGGCAGAGAGAGGGGAGTGGGGGCATATCCGGGTATTTGTAGGAGGAAGTGACCTAGCCCTGACCATATTCCCACCTGCCTCTCAAAGGCCAGCCATACTGCAACAGCTTCCTGCCTTGGTCATCCTCACCTCTCTCCCCCCAGGGCTTCCTCTGGCTTCAGGAACTTGATTTGCCCACACAGGGAGTCAGCTGAAAGCTCTAGGGAGTCAGTGCTCTGAAAGCAACCAGTGAGGGGTGACAGCTGGTAGAAAAACACCCTGGCTTCCTCATGAGGTAAGTGTCTCTCAGAGGGTCCCCGACACGACTGAGCCCAGTTACTCGCAAAGGCAAGCTGCTTATTAACACCCACACCTTTTACTGACTTTCCTTCCTTTCTCTATCTTATTTTTCTTCTTCCTTACCACGCTGCTTGGAATCATGTCACAGATAACTCTTGCCCCCAAATCCTGGATTCAAGGTATGCTTTGGGGGAAACAAACTATGCATGTGGATTAAAGAGTGAAATATGAGAGGAGCGCCCGGGTGGCTCGGTCGGTTAAGCCTCCGACTTCGGCTCAGGTCATGATCCTACAGTGGGTGGGTTCGAGCCCCGCGTCAGACTCCGTGCCTACAGCTCCGAGCCTGAAGCCTGCTTCAGA
Source organism: Neofelis nebulosa (assembly GCF_028018385.1). NCBI lineage: Eukaryota > Metazoa > Chordata > Mammalia > Carnivora > Felidae > Neofelis > Neofelis nebulosa. Next base: position 20,547,303 of record NC_080783.1, read on the forward strand.
TTCTGTCTCTCTCTCTCTCTCTCTCTGCCCCTCCCCTGCTCACGCTCTGTCTCTCAAAAATCAATAAACATTAAAAATTGTTTTAAAAAAGAGTAAGATATGAGAACTATTCACACTTCTGCATGGAGTCTGTTACTAGACGCCCCTACTGGCTATGCCAGGGCAATAGCCAAGCAGCAAAGATGAGTAGGACAGGAGGGGAGTGGAAACTGGACCCCGCAGACATGGCTCACCTCCAGTATTCTTCAGCAGGAAGCTGTGTGGGGCGGCAGAACTCCCAGGTACGCAGAGGGGTCATTTCATCCACCCTGGGCCATTTTGCCTGGCACAGAAAGGCAGAGTGAATTTGTCTGAGGGAAATGAATGGTGCTTCTAGAAGCTAAGGCAATCCTGAAGCACGATTTCCATTCGTAAGCGCCTCATCTTGGGGAACTCCGTGTTGCTATCCTGGACCCTACAAAGACTTAGGCGCAAGCTCCAGAAAACCTTGGCAACCTGGAAAACACAAAGCTGACCATGGGTCAAGAGAGTTTCCTGTTGCTTAGAAAGAAAGAAAACATTTTGAACTGCTTTCCAAAGAGTCCTAAATCTGAAACCAGCCTGTAGCCACAAACACCATCCATCCCTGCCTGCGGCACATGGCTGGCTTTCTAAGCACTTCGGTTGCCTACCCTGTACCTCCCTGCTTTTTCTCCCTCATCTCTCTCACCAGCTGACCTTTCCTCTCTCAGCCCACCCCAGCCATTTGGCCACTAAGCCACAGGAGCTGAGGCGGAACCCCAGGGCAGAGGCTAGGAGCACACTGGATGGGCAGTCCCATCAGTGAGTCCACGGAGGGAAGGAAGTTCCCAACGCCCAAACCCAGAGCCGAAGGGGAAGGAGATGGGCTGGGGCTAAGGGTGACTCTCCTCGATTCTGAAACCCTTGTGTATTTTCAAGGAAATCTTATCCATATGTTTCTGATTCATTTATACTTAACTCATCAAAATGTTATTTGGTAAGAATTATTTGGAGTCCAAGAAGCCTTGTAACAGCCTGTTTAGTGAACCCAAAGAGCTTTTTTACTCTTCTTTATTTTTTAGGAGGGGATAGGATTTTTTTTCCTCTCCAGAAAAGCAAGCAGTCTTATCTTATATGTAATTTCAGGCCTATGAAACTCAAAGCTTTGAAAAGAGCACGAGACGAGAAGGAAAAGTTGAGGTGTTGGACTCTGATCTACCCTGACCTGCGTGATCTTCTCCAGATGACTCACCTCCTCAGGGCCTATTCAATCACCCAAACTCCTCAGGTGGCAGAGAGAGATGTTTAAAACCAGAGGACCCTCCCAGCATTGAAGCTCCTGAATTCCTAATGTCTGTTTGCCTTCAGCTTCCCACCCTCCATGCCTTGCCCAGATGTCAGTAAGGTAAATTCTGTTCTTAGTGAAAATCTCCCAGATGAAGAGAAATCTGAAAAAGCAGGAGTGTGGTAGAGGCCAAAAACAATTATTTAATGGGTATTAAATCTTTTGTCTCCAGAATCAACTGAAGATAAGGCAGAATACGAAGGCACGGGCTGAAACAGCGACCCATTGATGAAAATAGAGGCAGGAAGAGCTGACCGCTGGGAACATGAAGTACCAGATTACTGACCAAGCAAACTAGAATTTTCCTTCCTGTACATCCTATATCTGACATGAGAGTCAGACTCACCTTCTCTTCATTGTATCTCTGACCTACTAAATTGATAAGTAGCTGCCCTTCCTGGAGGTTGGAGAATGGACAAGTTGACCTCCAGAGGACCCTTGCCCACCCCAAGGCTTTTACAATTCTCCCATTAGCCCAGCTTAGCCCAACTAAGAACAGAGGACCATTATGTCATTCTTCCCTTAAGACCACAGGCTCCCAGGGATGAAAAGGTCAGATGCCTCAGGGGCAGCCTGAAGTTGGTGGTGCTTTGTCATTCAGGGTGAGCACAAAGCCGAAAGACTAACATGGCTCTCCCAGCTGGTGAACTTAGCCCCCAGCCTTTCACCCTTTTCCCTCTAAGGCAGAGACGGGGCGGCTTTGATTGTTCTGGCTACTGAGCAAACAGTTGGGGTACCACTTCGGAGGACAGCAGCTTAGACGCTAGATGACTTTATATACTGAGAGTGGGGGTAGGGAAACTGAAGTCATATACGTGCCAGTGAATATTGCCCACAGAATCCCCAATCCGGAGAGTTTCATTGCTTACCACACGTCTTAGTCTACCCCCACTGCAGAGATGGGAGCTAGCCCTGCACCATTTTTTCCTTTCATACCAAAGTTTCAGTTTATGGATGGAACAATTCCTGGGTCAGTCACCACATCTTTATTGAATGCCTAGGAGACGGAAAAGATCTAAACCTGAAGCCTCAGTCTTTTTTGCAACCTAATCTAAGAAGTGACATCCCGTTGCTTCAGTTGTATTCTATTCCCTAGAAACAAGTTGCCAAATCCATGCTCCATAATCCATGATCATGCAAGGGTGTGAATACCAGGAGGCAGGGACCACTGGGGGCCGTATGGGATTCTGCCTTCCACATACAGAGGCCACAAGTAAGGGAATGTGCCCTCTAGCTGGTACAGTCTCTGCCACTTTCTGGGCATGGGGCTTCTGGGACTTCCAGTCTATCACGAAGTGAATAAGATGGTTCCCTCGTTGATAAGAGCCATGACTTAGTGTCTTTGAAGAGTTGCTGACAGACTGCTTGGGTGGCTAAGTGCCTTGGAAAGTCAACCCACACCTCCTTGTGGAAAATCCCCCTCAGCCCACGTATGTGAACCTTGTATCGTAACCCTCCTGGGGAGGACACCTCTTCTTCCGATCACATCCATGCCAATACGTGACACTTCCCCTGTCAGCAAAGCTTCCTGGAGTCCAACCTTCATCTGTTCCACTAAAGCCTTGTCCCTTCTTATCTGTGCCTGGTCTTGCTGGCACCAGAGAATGATTTTTCCAGGCTTATCTCTCTAATAACCTTTATGTAGCTTGACATGGAGGAACTGGCCCCTTGAGTAGTTGGGGAGACGGATTTCTTTTAATCAAGAGACCAGTGGTGTCTACTTCAGACATGAGGAGGTTGTGCTTGGCTGCCCCTTCTAATGTGGCTCATTCTCTTATGGACTTGCCCTTTGACCCTTTTTTGACCGTGGACCATCAGTTCCAAAAGGTCCTGAAGAAGATAGAGAAAACTACAATGAATTAAGAAAAGAGAGGGAGAGGACTGAGTTATCCGAAATTGAACTTGACATTGTGCTTAGCACCTAACGCATTATCTCACTGACTCTCCCTAGCAGACCTCTGTGAAGGTCATTATCCTCCTTGCATAGCAGAGAAGACGTAGGCTCAGTGTCTATAGCTGGTATGTGTCAGATCGGTCCCTGGTATGTTTTACGTTGAGCCTTGAACCATTCTTAAGCCTTGCCTCACAGTACCTTAAGTAAGTTTGGGGTAAAGCAAATCCTTTCTTTAACCAATAAAAGAAATAATTGTCAGAACCCTATAAGGGTTGAATGGACAAGGACCACCAGAGTTGACTTCCTTTACCCCAACCTTTGGACAATTATCCTCCCAATGCCCTTTGTGGACTAAAGATTTCTTTATGGAGGCAGACTCCATTAGGACTATGGATTCATCAGAGAAGCATCAGAGGTGAGAACGTTTAGACCCCAGAGCTCACTGGGACTCAAGACCAGTTGAGTAGGTCAACCAGTTGAGTAGGTCCGTTCTGACCCTAGTCATCCTCTCCCATGACTATGGCCTGAAGGAGAAAGCTGTTAGCCCCTCAGGGTCAGCCCATGTGCTGAGAGACCATACCAGCACCCTCGCCTGCGGCTCCTCTCTGAACCTCCTCGATCTGGAGGAGGGGAGCCTCTGCCCATGCCAAATTCTTTCCAGAGTATGTACAGGCTGGCTGAAGAGAACCAGCTATGTGAGAATGGAAGCAAAGTTCATAAATGACCTACAGATTTTACTTACTAAAGTGAAAATTAATAACAGGAAACCTCACTAAAATGGAGTCATGAGGTTTGGGCAGGGAGAGATCTCACATCCTACCCCTGGTAGTCAATTGCAGACATAACAGGAAGAGACAGACTTGACGTTACACAGACTTGACCCTGCAGGTGGATACTGCTCAGCTATCCCAGTCGGGGGAGGAGATGCTTTCCTTATACCCAGACGGCAGCTGTGCCAATGAAAAGCTACCATACTTCAAATGCCCAGTTTACTCCAGTGGACTTTTAGTTTATTACATCTTCCTAACTTCCCCCATTTTTTCCTTAAAACAAACAAACAAACAAACAAACATGTATCTCTGTTGTTCCTGGGACTTGCCTATGGTTTTGCCACATAGCTTGTTCGTCCCCAACGGCCATTCTTTTTTATTTGTAAATAAACCCATCTTTTACTGATAAAATAATGGGCAGTATTTATTTGAAGGTCAACATTGCCATAAACACATGACAATAATAAGAACTTGATGGCCCTCACAGCCTCTCCGGATCTCTCCTCTTCGGCAGTGAGAGGGAAACCTGGGATCCACCCACCAGGGTCAAGTTTGCTCAAGGCTCAGGTTCATGCTCCACTTTCTCAGCCCAGGATCCCTGAGACCTGCAGTGTCCCAGAGCCGACTTCAGGATTCTTTCTCCTCCTGCCGCACTGACGCAGTGCCCAAACCCTGCCTGCTCAAAGGCATAGAATGGGTTTACAACTCCTCTATTAAGCCACGAACTCCTTTCGGTGGATCAAAGTACTTTAAGCACCAAAAGTCCAATGTGTTCGCTACGATCACAAAGCATCCATCACTGTAGCCACTGTATTCTGTTTGTGATGGGGATTACCTCATTTAATCCTCAGAATAGTGCCGTGAGGATTGCTATTTTTATCCCCTCTCTCCCTCACAAATGAGAACACCGAGAGGCAAGGAGATTAGGAAAGAAACTTGCTGTAAGTGACACACTAGAGGGAGTGAACTATGATTTGGACCCAGGCGGCCTGACTCTCCTGAAAGCCACATGTGAGACCGGTGGTGTTGCACAGCTCCCCCCACCCCTGCCCCTGCCACCCCCCATAAGTGCACCTGCCGGCAGCTTCTTCCCCTTTGGAAGGACAGAACCGTGACTTACCCATCAGATGTCTTTAAGAACAAGCTCCCCCAGGGAGACCACGTTCTCCCAAGATCAAGCATCAAATCAGTTTAAAGGCCTAAAAGACGGGGACCCCGTCACCACCCTCCTTTCTGGGGTAGCACCATTGAGAGACCAGCCATCTACTGGGATGTCAGCAACGCTCCCATCCGACCCATGCCCTTCCTTACAAGGAGCCTCCAATTTTTCTTGCCAGGCAAGGTGACAAGGGGGACAAAGGGTAAGAAGTTTCCTACTGGGAAATGGAATTCCAGACTCTCCTTGTGTCCAGAGGCTCTCCTCAAACCCAGTGTGATTGGGAGCCAGAAGGAAGGGGGCAGGCCAGGCATCTACACTCTTGGCTATAAAGCTACTCTCTCTCTAACGGGGCATCTGGACTGTACAAGCTCTAAGGTGCCATCAGATGTGTCCCTAATCACATCAGTGTGGAAGCTAGTGAAGAAGGGACAAGCATGGAGAGGAGGAAGCCCATGGAAATTAACTTAGAGATGCAGATTTTCATGTGACCAGAAGCCTTCGGAATCAGCCAGCAGAGTTCCTTCATTTTACAGATGAGAAAAAGGAATTCTAGAGAATTACTTTTAAAACCCTTTGTTAGGCTGAATGCAGTCCTGGTTAACCTAGTTCACGCCGGCTTGCACTAGGCCTTCCGCTACCTGCAGCCAGAGACTCGCCAGAACCTTCCGTGAAGCTCTGAGCCGGCAGCCCCCGGGGCACCTCTGATCCAAGAATGTTTATGTTTGACGAAGAGGCATTCTGGAAAGATGAGAAGATTCTAAGCAAAAAAACCGTGTCATTTTTTTGTCTAAACTGGTAAATCGTGGGATTTTTTTTGTCTAAACTGGTAAATCGTGGGGAAAAGGCCAAACCAGGAGAAACAGGGACATAAGGTCATCGTCGCCATAAGAAATGTTCAGGTCTTTCTTGGTGGAGGAAGAAGCATCGGGTAAGCATGGGCCTAGGACCCAGAAGGCCCGAGCTGGCGTGCCCATCCGGCAGTAGACGCTACCTGGGCCCCAAAGCTGTGACAAGTGGGTAAGCACCTGCACACACAGAGCCTAGAATTTGATGGTCCAGCTACTACCACCAACTAGATGCGCCTTTCACAGTCTACTGCCTCTCTCGGGGCCTCATTTTCATCTTCAGAAAATGAAAGACTTGTGCCACGCCACCTCTCAGACCCCTCCCTTTAAGCTGTAGCGTCTAGGAGTGCGTGGGGCCCCAGCCCAGCAGCCTCCCCGCTTGCCAGCCCAATGCACTAACCAGCAGAACACATGGCCTGGCCCTGTCGGGACCCCAGCCCGCCCTGGCCCCACCCCACACGTGCTGTCGCTCTTCCTGTCTGGAACTTCAGGATCAGAACAGATATTAAAAGCCACAGCATTCAAACAAGTGTAAAGGACACGCCAAGAATCTTCTGGCACTGCCTCCCACGAAACACCTGGCCACGCTTAACCCTAGCTGAAAAGATGATTTCCGTGTGAGACGCCTGGTGGGGAGGGCGACGGGGTAGACGGGACACCCTCCGCAGGGGCCAGGCGAGCCTCAGTCACCCCATCTTCTCCTAGGGGACAGATTCCGCCCCTGCCAGGCAGCATGCGACAGAGAGGAGAGGGTGAGTGCTCCAGCTCTATGCCGTGTCCTCACTTCGGATGCACTCTTAACCTGAGTCCTGCCACCGCCTCCCTGGGAGCCAGCAGATGGGGAAACAGAAGGGAGATGGCTGGTAGGGCCCACTGGCTTCCCACGGAGGATCTCAGCCTAATACAAGTTGTCATGTGTCAGCTTAGGGCTTGAGCAGAGCCCGCCCGAGCGGCAGCTGGCCCAGCGGCCCTCAGCCAAAGCGGTGCCGACACGCGGGGGTGCGTGTGCAGGTTCCGGAGAGCGGGCCGAGCTCAGAGGGAGGACAGAGGAAGCCCGGGCCCCCGGGCCGTGAGAGCAGTCGAGCAGCAGAGGAAGGCGAAAGGGACTCTAAATACAACACCAGCCTCTTCTTTAGCCAGTCCACGTCCTGCTGTCCCTCTTCACAGGGGAGCTCCTCTCAGGTGTGGCAACAGGGAGAAAGACAGGAAGGGCTCAGGGGTACAGAACCTATTATTAAGTTTGTTCAACCTTACAAAAAAAGGACACCAGTCTTGGAGTCCCACAGATTCAAGGGGTCATAGCATCCAACTCTCATTCTACAAATGAGTCACCTGACACCAGAGATGTTCCAAGGGCCTGCCCTGCACGGTTCAGCTGGCGGAGCCCGAATCGCCCAGCCCAGCATCCTGCCTGGCGCTCTGTCCTCTCTGCTTATTACCGATAAGACATACAAGTGTCATAACGAAGCCAACCGTGGGCTCATTCATGTCACCTCGATTCATCAAAGTGTCGTGCTTTCCTCGTTTCGAATCTTTAGAAATCTCAAATATTATATTTTCGCCAGTAACGACACTAAATTTTGTAATGTGGTATATTCCAAAAGCAATTCTGCTTAAAATAGTTAGAGAGGTATTGAAATCTATTTGAAAAGCATGAGGACATTATAACATTTTACCAAATGTTGATTTTTCTTTTTTTTGTATATAACTGGTCAAAACATCAAATATTTTTAAAACCTCCAGTTCTCCTTAGTACAGCATTGGAATATATGGTGCAAGGATCTTTTTAGGATCTACGTTTTCCTCATTGATGAGGTCTTGAATTCCAGTGGTCATGAATTGTGAGTTTCTCCGTTGGATACTCAAGAAAAGTGCTTACTTTTTGTGAGACGTGGATATAAAGGAATGAAATTGTTGGAGGAACACTGAGAAGTTTGCACTGAAATCATAGACGAGAGAAGAGAGGCAGAGGGCAAAGTTTATCGGGTTTTATTATGTCTTATCTTCTTGTGGTAAGAGCACTTCACGCGAGATCCTCCGTCTTCACACACGTTTTAGTTGACGGCGCGGTATGATTAACTCTGGGCACACTGTTGCACAACACATCTCTAGAACTTTCTTCTCTTTCTTAACAGAGACTTTATGTCCACTGAGGGCAAAGTTTTAAATCTCCTCTTAGAACCTCGTGTAGGGAGTGTCAGGAAGAAGGGAGGTGACGGGTGGAGGGAGGACAGACCTAAGACTTTGAAACTCCATGTGTGGAGGCAAATTGAGAAAGAGTGCTTCGCTCTTCTGAGTTTGGTAAGCGTGAATGGAAGCACTCAAGCATTCCAGCTTGCCTGGGCCCTCTCTGCTTCCAGAGACTGAGCTCGCATCCCCAGTTGTAAGATCACATTGGCCATTTGTGTGGAGAGCAGATGCCCAAAATGCGCCTTTTAGCACGCTCATTATCAGCCGCAAAGCGAAACGATTGTGAAGCCTGTCATTAAAACAGCAGGGGGGCAAAATCCTGAAAAGTTCTAGCAAACGAGGGAAAGAAATGGAAATTAAATGGATATGCTGTCCCAGGAAGATGTGTAAAATGTCTTTAACAAAGAGAACACTGAAGGAGCCATGTTTTATTTCAGAGAACCTATTCATTTATTACCAAATCCTTTGTGAAGGGTCGTGTAACCTCAGAGCCCACACTCTATTTATTTCCTTTCAAGTGCTTAAGTTCCTTAATAGTAAGTCAGTAAATTTGGTGACTGTTCTTGCGTGTTTGTTTATTTATTTATTTATTTATTTATTTTCAGAAAACATGCCTTCTTCTTGAGGGAGACAAGCGTACTTACACACATTCATTCAGACACACATACTCACCTACCACTAAGATAAATCAAGAGTATGATTCATCAGGAACAAACCTGGATAATTAAAGAATGGCAAAAGCCTCACGCTGGTGGCTCACATATGCCCAGATCTGAAGTGAGATCTGACCCAAGCAACATGGTGTCCAGGTGGCTGGTTTAATGGACTAGTAATAGTTTTAACTAGGTCTTCAGTTTGTAAGACACAGGAATAATGCTGGGGCTAAGCCCTTCAGAGGCAGAGAACCAAATGGGCTGGTTATGTCAGGGAGAAAAGGGAGCAAATTAGTTCATAGAATGAGAAAGCCGGGCAGTGTGGGACACTTAGAAACACAGCTCACTGGAGTTTTGAACCTGAAAGCAATTTTCCTTTCTAGCCCTCCACAGCCTTGGAACTTTGGGTAAGATATTTACATTCTCTGAGCTTTCATGCCTTTGCTTATAAAGTTAAGAAAATAATGATTAATTCACAGTGCTGTGGTAAGGATTAAATGAAATGATGTTTATGGAAAGTGGCTTATGAGTTATAAGTTGCTTGACAGTTATTATTCTGATGGCTAAATCCAAACCTCTGTCAGTTTGGAATCTGAAAAGAGATAATGACTTTTCTATTTATATTAGAAAACAACATGAATGGATGACTTCCTACTGTAGGCAAGAGAGATTCAAATTGGCCATCAGGAAACCTCCCCCAACCCCCCACCCCCACCCCCACCCCCACCCCAATAAGCCTGCCGAAAAATAGAATGGTTGGCAGAAGGTTATCAACCCTGCCACTCCAGGGCCCTTCCTTTGCATGAGATCATCTCACTTCTAAGGGAGTAACATAAAGCTGTTCTCTTCGGAAAGAAGACCGGCAAGACGGAAATTTTCAGATCAAGGCACCCTCCAAACAACGCTGGTCTTACTCATTTTGCACTAATAATTATGCTGCACATGAGAGTGACAGCTTCAAGCTCTTGAGAACTTACCACACTGAGCATATCAGTAACAAGCTTTTATGCATATATCTGAATTCTTCACAATCCCCTTCCTACTTGTGCAAGGCAGGGATTTGTTTTTTCACACAGAAAACTGAAACTCCGTGCTCCTGCACAATTCATCGGAAGTGACACAGCTATGGCAGAGCTAGGAGTTGGGCCCAAGCATGTCTCACTACAACGTTTGTTCTCTGTTATGCTCACTACGTGCCTTGGTTTTTGATTGCTATGTAACCAGTGACCACAGACTGGGCAGCTTAAAACAACACATATTTACTACCTCCTGGTTTCTGTGAGTCAGAGCCTGAGCACAGCTTAGCTGGATCCTCCGTTCAGGGTCTCACCAAGCTGCAAGCAAGGTATCAGCTGGGCTGTGTTCTCATCCAGGGGCTTGACTAGGGAACGTTATCAAACCAACAAAGAGCACCTCTCACTTTAGGTGGGGTCCGGTCCCTCTTTTAAAGATTTTGCCTGATTAAGTCATGACCACCTGAGATAATCTTCCTTTTCATTAATTCAAAATCAACTGAATAAGACCTTCATTACATCTGCTATATTCTATTTGTTAGAAGTAACTCACAGGTCTCCTCCATACTTTAGGGGAGGAAACTGTACAGGACATGAACACCAGGGAGGCAGGAGTCATGGGCATCATCTCAGAATTAATTAGTCCACCACACTACCTCCTTTGGGCTATGGCTATAGGCGATGCAATCACAAAAAGCACAAGCCTAGAACAGAGAAAGGATCACTGGCTCTGCTCTGCCTTGACAGTGCCCTATGGCATTGTAGACAGCCGATGTTAGGATGTTAAGAAGCAGAAATTTGCCCCTGGCAGAGAGTTTAAAATCTCAGTTTAGAAAAACAGAGGTTCTTGTCCTTGGCTGCATGCTAGAATCATCTAAGGATATTTTCACATAAATATAAATGCCCTCCCAGAGATCCAGATTTAATTGGTCTACAGTGGGACATAGGCATCTGCTTTCGTTTTCATTTTTACCTTTGCTTTTAATTTCCAGAATTCTCTAGTGTGCAGTCAAGTTGAGAGTGCCTGGTCAGGAGCAATAATCTATAAGATGTGTTGGGTTCATCCCAGGGCTGCGTGAAAGACCATCTACTGCAATATGGGAAGAAAATCTTAAAACTTCTAGAAAAATGTATTTTTAAGTTTAAAAATAAAAGAGAAAAGAAGCTTTGGTCTGACATTTAAAGAGCCTGGAAATCATCACCCTCGTCCTCACAACAAGAAAAACAAGAAGGAATTGAAAATCAACAACTCTTCTTAGATCCTTCAGAGAATTGAGACCACAGGAAAGACTGTAGCACCAACTCTGGAGAGACAGGTAGTCACAGAGAAACACAGCTGAAAGAGAGAAGAAGCCCAGGAATAGAAGCTGGCTGCTGGTGCCATCAAGCAGGAAAAAAACCCCCCCCCAAAAAAAATACATGCAGGCATATCATATTCAAACTGCAAAAATAAGAAATCTTGAAAGAAGCCAGAGAGAAAAAACAAGTAAACAAGGAAGGAAGCAAACAAAGGCCTTATCTACAGAAGAACAAGAGTAAGAATTACACTGGACTCCTCTCAGAAACCATGCAAGTAAGAAGAGAATGGAGTGAAATATTTTAAGTGTTGAAGGAAAACACCACCAACTTAGAATTCCATACCCAGCAAAACTATCTTTCAAAAGGAAGAAGACACGAAAACTAGACATTCTTAGACATCTAAAAACTGAAGGAATTCGTCACCAAGTGACCTGCCTTGCAAGAAATGTTAAAAGTTCTTCAGAAAGAAGGAAAACTATACAGGTCAGAAAATCAGATCTACAAAAAGAAAAGAAGCAAAAAAACATTTTTTTAAACAATAAAGAAAAGAAGCATTAGAGCATTAGAGAAGGAATAAATGAAGGCAAAGTAAATCTTTTATCTTTATTATTCTTCATTGATCTACCACCTAGCAGTTTGTTCAAAATTATAATACTCACAATATATTCAGTAATTATAGTTTATGAATAAGCAAAATGAATGTCAGTAATGTTATAAGGGATAGGAGGAAGAGTTGGGAGTATTCTGTTATTATAAGATACTTATGCTTCCCATGAAGTGGTTTAGTGTCATTTAAAAGTGGATTTGTTGAGGAGGCTGGCTGATTCAGTCAGTAGAACAAGTGACTCTTAATCTCAGGGTTATGAGTTTGAGTTCCACGTTGGGTATGGAGCCTAATTATAATTTTAAAAAAAGAAAGAAAGAAAGTGGATTTGCATTAGTTGTAAATGTATCTCACAGATTCTGGGGCAACCAGTAAATAAAAGGTTTTAAAAAATATAGTGGGTATGCAAGAAAAGAGAGAAAATGGAATCATATAACAAGCTCAGTGAAAAACTAGAAAAAGCAGGGCATCTGGGTGGCTTAGTCTGTTAATCATCTGACTCTTGATTTGGGCTTAGGTCGTGATCTCAAGCTTTGTGAGATCAAGCCCTGCATCAGGCTCTGTGCTGAGAGAGAGGGAGAGAGAGACTCTCTCCCTCTCTCTTTGCCCCTCCTCCACTGCTGTCTCTTTTCAAAATAAATAAATAAACTTAAAACCATTAGAAAGGGCATAAAAAGGTAGAAGACAAAAAACTAATATAAAGTAAAGATAATGAATGGAAAACATTGATAATAAGGCAGATATTAATTCAAATGTATAGGTAATCACTTTAAATGTAAATGGTTTAAATACACCAGTTAAAAGAAAGTGTCAGAATGGACTGAAATACAAAACCCAACTATGTGTGGTCTTCGAGAAGCTTTACTGATATTAAATATTGATGGGAAAGCATGTATACAAATTATGTATACACATATTAAAGGTATGCACTCAAACTCTTTTTTACATATGGGAGTGAGTAATCCAAAAGGTTTGGAAGCTACAGATACAGAGCAAAAGCACTCCTGAAAATTTAATGTGCAAAGGAATCACCTGGGGACCTTATTAAAAGGCAGATTCTGAATTAGTGAGACTTAGATGGGGCTGAGATTCTTCATTTCAAAAGCTGCTCCCAAGGGTATTGATGCTGACCTTTCTCAGACCTCACTTGGAGTCACAGTAATATAGAGACCTTGTCCCAAATCCCAGTAACTGTGATTGCATCTAGGAAAGGAACCAAAGATCCGTATTATTGACACCTCCTTCCACAATGACACTGCTTTCACATATTACTGGTGGACATCATTTTTTAAAGACTTATTAGGGCTTAAGGAAGCAAGAATGAATGTAAACGGGAAGGAAACAGGGAGAGAGAAAGGAAGGAGAGAAGGAAGGGAGAAGAGAGTGAAGCACGCAGAGAGCTAGAACACAACACATTTGTCTCTGGGATGGCGAATCAAAGTTATGCAGAAGTTGACGAAACGTATGGAGTTAAAGATTAAGGTCTCACTTTTATGACTTGTTCAGACCACGTTAACACTTAGGTTTGCACTACAAGGAGCATTTTTAAATATGCATCTGGAGAGCTGTCTTTAATTTTACATTTTTCAGCTTTTATGGCTACCGAAGGAAACCTTCTGGTGAGTCCCCTATAAGGGAGATGTAGTAGAGGATAAGCCATACTCAGCATCCTCAGCTCCCAGGAGAGTGTTGTGGGGAATACAGCTTGATGGTCCACCAACCTGAAGCCAGATCAAGCAGGTGGGAATTCAAGACCAACCTGGCAGGGAGGCAAAAAAAGCCATACAGGCCTAGATGCTGTGGCGTCCCCTTGAGAGAAGCAGACACGGAAGACCTTCGGCCAGTGGGCTTAAAAGAGAAGTCAATTATTGTGAGGACAGAGGATAAAGTCACCAATCTCAAAAGGATCATAGAGTTGACTTGAACTACTTTCACACGTTTTCTTGCAGACTCCTCAATGTGTAGCACCTTGTTTCTGCTGTCTACAACCCCTCCATCTCCTTCCTACCAGAAGTTCTAAGTTCCCCCTGACATCCTAATTTCAAAAATCCAAAGAACATGTCTCAGGACTCCCAACAGACCTTTTGGCAGCATCCGACTCTGTGTCACTAAAACAACCAATCGATAAAAATAAAAATAGGCTTTGAGGAGGAGGGAGGGGTCTACAAACCATGGGTCACCTCTTCTCACTCCGGAAGGCATTCGGTCTCCTCCAGCGAATCTTTCAGCCAAATTTTCATTTGTTTAATACCTTTTAAAAAATTTTTTAGGGGCGCCTGGGTGGCTCGGTCGGTTAAGCCTCCGACTTCGGCTCAGGTCATGATCTCGTGTTCCATGAGTTCGAGCCCCGCGTCGGGCTCTGTGCTGACAGCTCAGAGCCTGGAGCCTGTTTCGGATTCTGTGTCTCCCTCTCTCTGACCCTCCCCTGTTCATGCTCTGTCTCTCTCTGTCTCAAAAATAAATAAACGTTAAAAAAACATTTTTTTAAAGGTTTATTTATTTATTTTGAGAGAGAGAGAGAGAGAGTATGGGAGCATGGGAAGAGCAGAGAGAGAGGGAGAAAGAGAATCCCAAGCAGGATCCACACTGTCAGCACAGAGCCTGCTGTGAGGCTCAAATTCACCAACCGTGAGATCATGATCTGAGCTAAAACAAAGAGTCAGATGCTTAACCAACTGAACCACCCAGGTGCCTCTCGACCGACTTTTTAAATGTCAAAATGTGTGTCTCCTGAAGTATGGTGCCCAGAGGTCAGTCATATACATTGGGATCAAGTAGAATGGAAAGCGTGTGGGATCACCCTTGTTGACGAGCTAAGAGAGAATTCAGGCACCAGGAGAACAAGAGAGAACAATATCACTACTGTTGCTCCATTGCTGACCCAGCAGATTGCTTATGGAAAAGACTTCATACAGATTCATCTAAGCCCCCTTTCCAGCAGCCAAACCCAGCTAACTGCAGGCTCTTATTAATATAATAATACATTTATAGATACCAATGTATCTCTATTGTATTAGACAAATGGTTCCCTTTCTTTGAAAAGAAAACTAACCACATGGGAAAATAATGTGTGAGCTATTGACTGCAAAGAATTCTATAATTATTTAAAGTTTAGTCATTTATTTATTTTGAGAACAAGAGAGAGAGAGAGAGAGAGAGAGAGAGCAAGGGGGAAGGGACAGAGAAAGAGAGAGTGAGTCCCAAGCAGCCTGTGCACTGTCTGCACAGAGCCCAACGAGGGGCTTGAACTCACGAACCCGTGAGATCATGACCTGAGCTGAAGTCAAGAGTCAGACGCTTAACCGACTGAGCCACCCAGGCACTCCAGAATTCCATAATTTCTTGTCAATTTCTACTGATAGCCAAATAGTAAAGGCTAAAATTATTATACTTTACTCTCTGTCTACCTCGAATTGTTCCTTCAGACATCACTCATAAAGTGGGTGGAATATCAAGGAAGCTGGAGAGGACAGTAAGTGACAGCTACAGAGGAACACTTGGCCCTGTGACATGCATCTCTGTACTGACTCGGATGGTTGGCCTTAAGCAAACCCTTCCCTGCGTGGCCTCCTCTCCTCAGCCGCAAAGGCACCTGCTGAACCCTGACATCTCCAAGTTTCATCGTACGTAGTTTCATCAGCGAGGACGCATCCCTGCCTCTCTGCCCAAAACACCCCCTGGTCTTCATAACCAACTCCGTGTTCTCAGTCCTACCCTTAATATTACATTCACCCTCCTACCGGGGTCCCCCCTTTCTCTGGATCTGGTTCTTTCATTTTACTTTCTTCTGCAGCTTGCATGGAAACCCCGCACCTGCCAATGCACCAATTTGCAAGGACAAAGAAACTGCACTAACAAACCGGAACTGGGATTTGTCACATGAAAGTACATGTAAAACACAGATCTGTAATTGTGGGTGAGATTAGTTCGTGCGCTGCCAAGTTCCGTTGGGCTTCTTGGGACAATAATAAATGTAGTTGATGGGAATGGTCCCTGAGGACAGTGGCCTGTCACTAGGCCTCTCTTGGGGGCACCGGACCCACAGTGCCAAGTGGGCCCCACCTCTACTTGAAAATAGACTCAGTCTTATTTAGGGGCTTCTTTTCTTCCAAGCTGTCTGGGTTTATCTTCCCCATCCTTTCCAGCTGCCTCAGAAAGTGGAGAGACTGGTTTTTCCTGATATTTTCTGGGGCACCTTTGACTTTGCTCTTGGTTCAACGCACCCCCCCCCCTCCCCAGGACTGCTTTTAGAGGAGAGGTCAGAATTCTCTCGCTTTCCACTTAAACGCTCTGTTTTCAGGTTTCTTTTCTATTGGGTAAGGGCTTGCAGGTCACTGTGTCAGGATTGCACAGAGAGGAATGTGGGCCCTCGGCCCCTGAGGACTGGCCATCGCCCTGTCCAGCCAGACCTCACAGCTGTACAGCAGATTCCTCAGACTGGGGGACACCTGGCATCTCTGTCTCTGTCTCCACCTCTAGGAGGCTCAGTCCATTGGGACAGCACCGCGGTCCTTCCGTAAAACTCTCTGGACAGGAGATCCTCACCACCTCTGTCAGCCACCCCTTTTCTGCCCTCAGTACAAGAGATTCTCATTCATCTGCCAGGCTTTAGCCAAGTAACCCCTTCCGGAGAATAACCCAAACTTAAAGAGCACCACTTTGCAGGGCGAGGAGGGGAGGGTATAATGTACTGCTTTCATTTTCAAGCTGATAATGAAGGAAGCCAAAGGTGAAGGTCAGCAGCTTTGCCCAAATTTTATCCTATTTCCTCCAATCTTTCTGGCATTTAGATTAGCATGAAAATCTGTCTTCTGCAAAGTTCAAGAACTATCTGCTTTGAGATAAAGCCTTCCTGCTTTCAGCAACTGATGATGTTGTGGCTTTAAGAAGGGCAGTCCCACCCTCCTCCCATCAAGTCACACTCCTGCATTCAGAGGCCTTGAGCAGCTGAGCAGCTGAGATAAGCTGGGGGTTCTGTGCAGCAGGTGCGTCCTAGAGTCCGGCCGCCAAGATGGCAAAGGACAATACGGCACTCACCCCTTGCTTTGCTATTTGGTGTGGTGGCTGCGTCCTTAGAGTGGGGCTTTTCCACTGCGGGTGATTTTGCCCCCAGGGGCCATGCGGTAATGTCTGGATACATTTTTGTTTATCGCAAGTGGCGTGGAGGGGGTGTGCTATTGGCGTCTAGCGAGTAGCTATTAGGGATGCTGTTAAATACCCTGTAACACACAGGGCAGCCCTCACAGCAAAGAATTGTCCAGCTCAAGATGTCAGTGATGACGAGATGGAGAAATCCTGCCTTAGCGTAACCAATTTGGGAAAAGAGTCGCTTCTGATATGGACTTTCAGACCCCTGCTTTCCCAAGCTTCAATTCGGAATTCGTCCTTCCATGCATTTATTCTGTATGCAAATATCGAGCACCTACTATAATATGCCAAACTCTGTGAAGGTGCCACCTAAAATGGCAAGCAGACGTAGCTTTGGTCCTACAGCTTTTTGTCTTCGTGGTTTCAAAAAAGGCAGTGTCGGGGCGCCTGGGTGGCTCGGTCGCTTGAAGTGGCCGACTCTTGATTTCGGCTCAGGTCATGCTCTCATGACCTCATGGCTCGTGAGTTCACCCTGCGCCGGGCTCTGTGCTGAGAGTGCAGAGCCTGTCTGGGATTCTCTGTCTCCCTCTCTCTCTCTCTCTCTCTGCCCCTCCCCTGCTCATGCCCTCTCTCTCACTCTCTCTCAAAAATAAATAAACGTTAAAAAAATAAGAAAATGAAAATTAAGAAAATGCAGTGTTGCGGGGAGGAATTAACATTAAGAGCGTATACGGTTGTCTCTTGAACAACATGGGTTTGATCTGCACAGGTCCACATACATGCAGACTTTTCCAATAAATGTGCATGTGCCACTGTAAATGTATTTTCTTTTCCTTATGAATGTCTTAACAACGTTTTCTTTTGCCTAGCTTCCTTGTTAGAAGAATATAGTATATAATTCACATAACAGACAAAATATGTGTTAATAGAGTCTTGATGTTATCAGTAAAGCTTCCAGTCAACAGTAGGCTATCAGTAGTTCAGTTTGGGGTGGGGGGGAGTCAGGATTATATGCGGATTTTTGACTGCGCAGGAGGTCAACACCCCAACCCCCACGTGGTTCAAGGGTCAACCGTACTCGAAGTGTCTTATTATAGGGCAGACACTGCTCTAAGCATGTCATGAACTCACTTAGTTCTTACAACCGTTCTGTGAGATAGATACTATTATTCCCGTTTTATCAGCGAGATAACCAAGGCATACGGAGAGAGGTTAAGTGGCTTGCACAAGGTCACACAGATAATGAGGAGGCAAGATTCAAACCCAGACCATTGGGCTCCAGGGTCCATCTGTGCTGCTAACCAGCCACTATGCTACATCTCACAGAAATACACAACTGGAATAATAACACATTCAAATCACTTTTTAAAACGACAAAGCCAAAGCCATAAGTGCCAATTATAAAAGGGGGCTGTAACCTAGTTGGGGGGGGGGGTGCAGTTCTTGAGGAAATGGCAGTTAGGCTACAACCTGAAGAGTTAACTAGACAGCAAAAGGAAAGGAGAACATTCCAGGCAAAGGGACAGTACGTGTATTAGTTTCCTACAGCTGCTGTAACAACTCACCAAGAACTCAGTGGCTTAAAACAACACACATGTATTGTGAGACACTTCCATAGGCTAGAAGAGTGACATGGGCCTTACTGAGCTCAAGTCACAGTGATGGCGGGGCTCCATTCCTTTCTGAAATATCCTTGCCTCATCTACTTTCTAGAAGTTTCTTGCATTCTCTGGCTTGTGGCTCTCTTCCATTGTCAAAGCTGCAGTGATCGGTCGAGTCCTTCTCACATCAAATCGTCTCCCACCTTTTCTGTCTCCGTCTTCCACCTATAAGGACCGTTATGATTTTATTGGGCCCACCCAGACAATCCAGGATGACCTCCCTACGTGGAGGTCAGCTCTCTAACACTCTTAATTCCATCCATTCCATTCCTTACTTCACCTTTGCCATGTAATGTAACATATTCACAGGTTCTGGGGATTAAGATATGGACATCTTTGGAGAGCCATTATTCTGCCTATTATAGACAGCATGTGCAAAAGCCCTTCAGGAAAAAAAAATGGAAGTATAGAGCTAAAGAAGGTCCATGTGGTCAAAACAGAGAAAATGGAGAAGTAGACAGGAGGCGAGGCCAGTGCGGTCAGACATGGTGGGCCTCGAAAACCGTTAGAAATTTTGTCATCTTCCAAGAGCAAGGGGAAGCCACTGAAGCATGCTAACAGGGCACTGGGGGACACTGGAGTGATCACACTGGCATTCTGAAAGGCCGCTCTGGCAGCTGTGCAACAGGGAAAGAGCGGGGAAGGAGGCAAAGTGGGGCCAGGTGGTCCAGTGCAAGGGGGTGTTGCAGCCGGAGGCCAGGTGGGAAGTGATAGAAATCCAGACTGGGGCTTAGACAGACAGAGGGACATGGTGATTTGAGGAACATTTTGGAGATGCAGCCAACGTGGAATTGGGTGAAACGAAGTGGAGAATGAGGAAGAGGCTACGGGACTGTGCTAGTGGCAGTGTCACAGAGAATGGGGACAACGGAGGAGTGCATGTGGGGGTGAAGATCACCTTCAGATACACTGAATTTAAAAAATCCAGGAGGAAATGTCACTAGGCAGTTGGGTCTGTGAATCTAGAGCCCCGAGAAAAAGCCTTGTTTATAGTTGGTAAACTGATGTCTAGATGCTTCCAACTCAGCGTCCTGCTGGCTTGTCAACCCCAACAAAGCTCAGTCCAAGCCCATTATCTCCCTCAGACCAATCCAACCCAGGCATCCCTTCCTGGTTTACACCACCATGCAGCGTCAGAGGCCTTATCCGATTCACCCTGCCAGGCCCTCCAAGGCTTAGAAATCTGTCTGACCCTTGTAAGAGGTTAATAAATGTGGTAGAATTAATCACCGAATGAATTAATCAACTACCTCTCTTTCTCTCTCTCTCTGTCTCTCTCTCTCTCTCACATGCACACACACGAAAACACAATCTTCTCTTGCTCACCCCACCACACTCCTTTGTCCTATTACTTTTGGACAAAGTCAGGTCTATTTAGCTTAGAAAGATCTGAGGTCAAATTCTGTTGTGACCCCAGCACCTGTGGACACAGGACCTTTGACCCTAAAGCCGCAAAGGGCTCTGCTTCCTCCGGCAGCTCAGCCAGGCACTCAAGAGAGAAACTTAACAGAACTGACAACCATTGCTGGATTTTATTATTTGTTTGGGTGTCTACAATCATAGTCACTTCCTGTAAGCCATATGCTTCGCAAAGCATTGCCATAAATTGATTTGTTTAAATATGAAGTTACAGCTTTTTCGATCGGATAAATATATTCCTCTGTATATTTATTTTGTGAATTCATGTTCTTTGTTCGTTAAGGTTTCCAGAAACTAAACACTCATCTACCACACGGAGCTGGTGTTCAGAACAACGGGAGGAGAGAACGAGTAGCGCTCACAAAGGGCTGTCCCACTGTGTCAGAACCTCCCCAAGCTCAAACCTTAATTCATCAGATAGTCAGAAAAGCATCCGTTAAGCCCTGCTGTATTAGTCCCCGAAAGGAAAAAAAATTACACAGACACGGTTCTGTAAAAGCTCAGAGCCTGAGACTATCCTGCCTCTCACTTGTTAGACTGTTTAACAAGAAATTGGACAGAAACCCAGCAGCATGTTAAAGGGGTCCTACAGGGGCGCCTGGGTGGCTCAGTCGCTGAAGCATCCGACTTCGGCTCAGAGCGTCATCTCACGGTTGGTGAGTTCAAGCCCCGCGTCGGGCTCTGTGCTGACAGCTCACAGCCTGGAGCCTGCTTTGGATTCTGTGTCTCCCTCTCTTTCTGCCCCTCCCCCACTCACACTGTCTCTCTCACTCTCTCTAAAAAATAAACAAGCATTAAAAATTTAAAAAATAATAATAAGGAGTACTGGAGTCCTCTTTAGGTCAGAGGTTAGCTCATTGTGAAGCAACCAAACTAGGACCAAAGAACTTTTCTTTATTCATTAAACAAATGAATGTATTGTATTAAATACCTTTTACCAGACAAGGGAAATATAGCCAGGCACGGTGGAGGAAATCTGCTACGAGTTCCTTGCCGGAGCATACATTCTAGAAGAGAAAGATGGGCAATGAGCAAACAAGCCAACAAATAAACAAGAAAGCACTGGGTCTCAATGATGCCAATAAGACCATGTGAATGCTGGAGTGGGTATGTTAGGTTAGACCTTTAAGAAAGACCTGTCATCATGGTTAACATTTAAGTTGAAACTTGAATGACAAAAACAAAACCCAAAAACTATTCATGCAAACCTAGGGAAGCATTCTGGGTGTTTCTTGACTAAAAGCTCCATAAATCCAGGAGTGAGTCCTATTTAACATTATAGTCCCCAGAATGATTACCGTGGGGCCTCACCTCAATAAATGCGGGCTCTCATTAATGGGAGTAAAATACAACTGCTATGGTTCCAGTCAAAGTGCTTGTGGCCTTTGGGATGGGAACAATTATCTCCAGGACGCAACTAGCATCTTCTCGAGTTGCAAGTCTCCCTGAACCAGCCCTGAAATCACAACGGAGTCAAGTGCTTAGGGCCTCAGGCCAGCAGACCTAGTGCTTCCTAGTATCTGACCCTTCCCTAAGGGTGGACATCTGCTCACCGTTTCTCTTTCTAATGTTTTTCATTTCCCAGTTACCTCTCATTGGGCTCCAGGCTTTGCCTGGTTTCCATGTAGGATTTGCCTTGGTATCTTAGGAAAAAGAGCAGGAAAACCCTCCTTTCACTCCTAAGCCACAGTAGATGAGATGCTTAGGATAGAAAGGACTTGACCTACCTGGACCCTTGCCTCCTCCTCCCCCAGAACTCCACAGAAGCTGTGTTTGGAGACCAGATGCCCCCAGTCTTCTCTTCCTAGGGCTTTGCGTCCTCCATTACTAGAAGCTCTGTCCTATGGCCAGTCCCTCACAGCTACAGCCTCAGTCCTTTTCTGGAAAGCCAGTTGTTGGTGCTGAAAGCCAGTGGTGGATTCCTTCACAGACTTGACACAGTCTAGACACAGCTGAGGAAAGAATCAGTGGACCTGAAGATAGCTCAGTGGAAATTGAACAAATGAAAACATTAAGGCAAAAAGAAAATGGAACACAAAACAAAATGCAACAAAAACAGGACAGAGGGTCCAAGAGCTGGGGGACAGTATGAGCCAATGGCTGGAAATATGGTGGCTGCATAACCTTGGCAGACCCTGAGGTTTTCAGTTCAACCCGTCTCCACCTATATCCCCAAGTGAGCTCCACTGAATTCATGTCAAACACACCCAGAGGGTCAGCTCTCAAACTCTCTCTCAGGTATCTTCCTTAACTAACAAGTTATAACATTCTAATATGGTGCTGGTCTTAGTATTTAAGAAAATTGTGTTCCCATTGCCTAGGGACCGGCAAAAAAGGGGTTTCCAGATAAAATACAGAGCACCCAGTTCAATTTGAGCTTTGAATTTTTAGTAAAAGATATGTCTTATGTAATATTTGGGACATATTTAAACTAAAAAAACAAACAAACAAAAAACACCGCCTTCAATGTTTGTCTGAAATCCAAATTGAATCAAGCATCCATATTTTTGTTAGCTAAATCTGGCAACTGAACGTTAAAAGCCACCACGTAACCCACTCAAAAGTGTCTCCTTTTGACCATGTGTATTATTCATAAGTCTAATAAGGCGTGTCGGAGGTCAGTTTATCCGGTCTACCGGCCATTAACCCAAGCAGCGGATGCTTTATGAAGGATGGGACACAAGTCAGAGGAGCGGATGGAGGAAAGCTGTAACAGAGGAGGCTCCAGATTTGGGATCAGAGTACCCTGTTCTAGAACCAGATGTGCCTCTTACAGGCTGGGCCCATCATTAAACCGCTGTGCCTTGGCTTCCTACTGTAGAAAATGGCAATGACAATCCCCACCCAGCCACCTCTCCCCCTCTCAGATTATGCTTCGCAGCACATCCCTCTGTGGGACATTGTGTGGGAACCATATAGGAATATACGCCCAGCAGGTGGTGGACTTATTGTTACGTACGGGAAGAGATGGGAGGAAGCTGTCATGAGGGGCGCACCAGGTCAGGGAAGAAAAGGCCTCAGCTGGCTTTTGCATAGTTCTTGCCCCTCACTGGCATTAATAATACCTGCCGCCATCAGACTGCCCATTTCCCACCGACCCCCGCAAACTGCATCTCAAATCCTTATCGGTCAATAGCATGTATTTTTGGCCTTTGCCAGTGCGCGCATGCCAGGCGTAATCAGGCCTCGTTATGTAAGCGCGGCACAGCTTGGCCCGGTGTCTCCTTGGAGAGGTAACTGCCAAGGGGAGCACGGGAGGCAGCAGTGATACGAGACCCTGTCCTCTGAGTCAGCCCTGATGCCAGCCTGGTGAGGTAAGCCTCCGTTGGGGGCACCATTCACCTGCTGGCTTCTGGCCTCTCTCTGGCGGTGAGCACCTCCCAGCAGGCTGGCTGGGGCGTGAGTAACGAGACAGGTCTGTTCCATGTAGCTCCTGGCTTCAAAGCGGTGACCGGATTCCATACATCCGTGAGAGGGCAGACAGAGAGCTAGCTGGCTCTGCCCCGGAATGTGCACTCCCCACCTGGCTCTCCAGTGCTGTGCTAGCCATGTCTCTGGGCTCCGGGGCTCCTGGACCCTGGGCCCGGCCTTCCCATCCAAGGCTCAGCGGCCCGTCTTAGATGCCCCATGAGTCTGAATGACCCACACCTCCCCTGCTGTCACCCCCACTGACACCAGTGGCAGACCCCAGACTAAGGGGAAATAAGGCTTAGGCTTTCCTCTGAATCTGAGAAACAAAACTTGCACGAAGGAACAAGCTACCCCAGGCTCAAGGTCCCTTTGGTCCACAAGAGGGAACGTGTTAGAGTCACAGTTAAAGAAGAGCCTCACACACTGCCCTTGTGACCCCGGCACGTAGACCACAGATAAGGGGAGACGTCCGTAAAGGAGGCCCAAAGTCCCCTTGTACTTCATGACCCAGAAGAAAAAGGAATCCAGTGGCCCAGAAGGAACGTTCCCGAGAAGGGAATATGTGTGATTCTTGGCGCCATGAAAATAAGCCCCTTCTTGTCTCCGTGCCTGCTTGGAACACACAGCACCCACTGGGACAGTAGGTCCTCTTCTGCCCGCCTCTGGTGACTGGAAAACAGTGGGCTTCAAATTCCTCCGTCCAGTCAACAGGGGAGACTTACCCAGACCTGTCGACCCCCTCCATGCCGACCCTGTGACTCACCCTGCCCTGCAGCCTTCAGGGGACGTGGTGCTGACCCTGGAGCGCTGCGGGTCTGGGAACCACACAGCCGCATGCTGTCACACAAAGAGGGTACAACTCAAGTCCAGCTGATAGAGGAGAAGAAGAGAGGGGTCCCAGGGGAAGGTACTGAAAGACCCCCACTGGGGCGCTGCCTCTCAGGCTCCCTTCAGAGCTCCAGCACCCGGGGCTGGCCTGGGGCATGCCCCTCCTGGCTCAGACATGACTTCTGTCTGTCCCTCCACACCAGATCTGGTTTCACCAGGCCTGGAACTCTCCAAGCCCTTTCCTGCTGGGAGCTGATTTATTTGAATGCGTCTGTCAGAGCGTGATTGAAGGGTGTCTGGACGGCGGGGAGCCCAGCTGTGGCAGATGTTGCCTCAAGATGCTCTCTGAGCGAGGCTCGCATGGATTTTGCTTACCCCTTCCCTTCCTTTCTCCCCTCCCCCTCCTGGGAAAGGCCTGCAAAGAAGCTAAGGACATCTTCACAGCCCATGGGAACCAGGAAAGAGAGCAGGGGATCTGGGGACCAGGAGAGCATGAAGGAGGCCAGTGTGCTAGTGTGATATATGTATGCCAAGGCACAGGGTTCTAGACTTTATTATTCCACCAGCAAAGCCTGTGATTGTAAGTCTCTGGGCCTCCCACATCCTCTAAGTTAATTTCTAGCTCACAGTCTCAGCTTGCCAACTCTGGGAAGAGTTTTATGATCCCGTGGGGCCAAACAAATTTCTCTTCCCCGTGACCACACAGCACCTACGCTCCCATAACAAAGCATTTGAACACAGAACAGTCCCAACGCAGAGTTTTGACCAGCAAGATACGGAGCTGGGTACCCTGACTCGGGGTCAGGGTCATGGTTCACAACTGGCTCTTCAAGAACAAAAGGATACATGAAATAAATGTTGCTGATGTAAAGCAGACAATTTGCAAATAAGACAACATACAATGCTCTTTATTGTAAATTCCACGTAGTCAGTTGATTCTCCTGGAATGCTTTAGTCCATGGTTGCCAGACTCTATCTCTGTGTCAGGCCTATGGCTGCTATTCAACCATGATTTAGTAAAGGGCTGTCCTGGAAAACCAGCTTGGAAAAATCCCTGAAAGTTCAACACTTGGCTCTCGAGATCCGGTAGGAGCCGACTCCCCACCGGGCAGCAGGCTCCAGAGAGTAGGGCCTCAGATCGCCTCTGTCCGTAGCACCTACCCGGGCCTGGCCCAGTAGCCATCACAGTCCAGCCTACAGCCTGCTCCCTGAATTGAACCTGCTCTCCTTAGTTTACCCAAAGAGGAAGGCCAAGTAAGCCGAGTCTGATAAAGTAGGAACAGGTGTCCTAAGGGAGTGTGGCCAAGGACGGATGGTGGCAGGTGGTGGGTTGCCAAGAAGACTCCATAGATGGGGTGAGTCAGAGACCAGAGAGAAGCGATAGGCACAGAATGAGAAGAGCAGAGGTCAGGGAGGGTGTCCCAGGGTTGGGGGGACGGCACAGGTAAGGGCATCATTAGAACAGCTGCCTTCCCCCAGCACCCAGACCACTCACTGACACTTCCTTCCGACAAGCATTCATGGTCCGCTGTGGGCTAAGCACCTTTCTCAGCTAAAGACCCTGCTCTTAGGACGATCCAATTCCATTAAGGGAGAGACTCAATACACAGCAAAGAAGAACCCCAGGGGTGGAGGATGCTATGGGTAAACAAACTTGACTTCAAGATGAGAAAGAACTTGACACAGAACCTAATCCCTAGGGATACTAAACAGGTGCTTCCCCCAAAAAACATAAGGCACAGTTATGCAAAACAGAAGACATCTCTTTCATGCAGGAAAGGTCTCTTTCATGCAGGTCTTTCATGCAGGACCCCGATCAGGGTCCTGAGGGCTATGAGCCACCATATGGGGGTTACAGGCTATAGTGTTTCCCAAACTTGCTCTATGGATGGCAGGGTTAAAAAGTGGGTAGGAGTCCTAAAGTAAAGGTCCAAAGAGTCTGATGTTCTCAAGCCGCTGTGGGGATACTGCTTCTAAGTCTGGGTTATTGAGACCCAAGTGGAGAAAAATCAGAGGAGTAGAAAGGCTGGTCCAGGAAAGCAGCTGCTCTTCTTGGCTTAGCTCCTGCTTCTTTGCCCTGTCAACCCTCACCTCCCCTTCCCCATGGGAAATCGATCCACAGCCACTGGTGGGGCCTGGCTTAGGGAGGAGGCTCTACATACGAGGACTGATGTGAGAGCTGGAACGACAAACACATTTCCAACACAGCCAGGACTCCAGGGTTTCCCTCTGGTCCCTCCAGACATCCAGCCACCTCTGAAACTCATCTCCCTGAGTAACAGTGAGTAAATAGCAATGTAATCATAAAGTCATAGTGCTATTCGAGAGCCTTTGCCCTGAATTGGGCAGTTGACCAGAAGTTCCTCCTCACACACTCGGTCCATCTACCACCCAGTTAAGGAGCAAGAGGGCGGACGGAGAGCCCTCGGACCCAGGAAGGAGAGGCAGCGAAGCCCGGATGCCCGGACAAGTGCCGTCAGCCTCTGGCAATCTGACAGCCGCAGCCCCACCTCGCCCGCGATCTCACGGAAACCCCTCTTTGCTGTTTGGCCCTACTTCTTGGTTTCGCTCACAGCCGACTTTGCCAAATTTTGAGCCAGCCCTGAATGACAACCATTTTCCCCAGGATTAAAACTGCCTTTAGTGGAGCCATCATGCCACACAGGCTGAGCCTGGGAGGAACATCTGGGAGGACATCTGGTCCATCAGCCGGCCTCCCTCGCAGATGGAGCCTTCGTGGGCATCAGCCCGGGTTCCCGCCACAACACGGGAACGGGGTTTTGGGTCCCTGCTGCAGCCAAGGACTGACTCAGTGCCCGAGGAGAGTCAGCCAATGTCTCCGAGCCCCGTTTCCGCGTCTTTGCAATGTGGGGCGACCCTGCCCTATCAATTTACTTAACCATGCATTATAATAATCAGCAGAGTGGTGGCTTCAAAGATGGTCCATTTCCTCAATAAAGGCAGAGAATTAGCGGTAATTCAAAATGCCAGTTATCTCGCAACGCTGGCAAGAGCTACAAAGGCGTATTGTTTCGCTCTGTGGCAGGCTGAGATCATTTCAGCCCAGTTCCTCTCTCTCTCCCCCAGGCAGCCACCCATAAGACAGCCTGACCTTGACAGAGAGGCTCGGCCACCGCGATTTTCACAGAAACCCTAGATAGGCCACCCTTATCTCTCTGGGGAATAAAGTCGCTGGGGGCTGTTTCAGAAGGAGGGCGAGCCCAG
This sequence comes from Neofelis nebulosa, assembly GCF_028018385.1. Classification (NCBI taxonomy): domain Eukaryota; kingdom Metazoa; phylum Chordata; class Mammalia; order Carnivora; family Felidae; genus Neofelis; species Neofelis nebulosa. The sequence continues at coordinate 20,574,707 of NC_080783.1, forward strand.
CCCGGGACTGGTGTTTCCTGAAGGGGAGATGGGGTGGCGAGGGGGCCCACGGCATGTGGGGAGGGGGGCCAGCCACGTGAGCTGCTCCATTTCTGGCCGTGGCACCACCCGCAGACCTCCCTGGAGCCAGTCAGTCGAGTCAGACTGATTAGGCCAATTCACTCGTTATCTGGGGCCAGCAGATAAGGCCTGGAGCCCAGAGGGGTGACTGGGGGATGTGCCCAGTGGGAAGGAGACCCGAGGCACACCGTAGCTGAGGGGAGGACAGGGAAGAGAGAGCGCTCTCACGTTCCTCCTCTGAAGGCCTGCTGCGGGTCTCAAGTGGCCTCCGGTCAAGATGAGGATCTTGGCCCTCCCTCCACGCACCACCTGAACCCGCTCGGCCAGGGGCTCTCCGTCTCCGGGGAATGTCAGAGTCCCCTGGAGGGCCTGATACAACCCACGTGGGTCAGTAGTCTGGGGAGGGAACTTGAATGGCTAAGTTTCCAGGTGACTCTGAGGCTGCTGGTCCAAGGACCACACTCTGAGGACCCCTGCTATGGGCTCTTGACGAGACCTACATCCTCAAATCCGTCTCCCCCAACCACCTCCCTCACCACTCTCAGGAGACAGAGATCACAGGAGACCCCACACCTGAGAAAGCCCCTACAAGGGGGAAGGACAGCCACCCCTCTCCCCACCATCCAGGGAGGCCTAAGCACCGAGGTGTTCTTATAAACGAGCTGTGCGACCTCCCTGGGTCTCACCTTCCCCGTTTGTCATGTGAGGAGGTTGGACTAAGCCACATTTAGGCAAGCTCCTTCCTGCACCAGAGTATCCCAGGGCCCTGAAAGCGAAAAGGTGGCCTCGCTCCACCTGCACGTTTGCTTGCCGGGGGCCAGCTTCCTCCTCTCCGTTAGCGTGGGCATCGCACGAAGCAGGCGAGGACTTCATCGTGTGCAACACTCAGCTCCCAAACCGCAAACCGCGGGTCCACTCACTGCCAAACCACCAAGTCCCCGTCCGAAGACCTTACCCGTTTTCGGCTTTCCCGCCACCCCCCCGCCTCTCCGTGCCCTTCTTCCCTGGATTTAAGGCTTGAGCAAAATACTCCTTCTGGTGATGAAGGTGTTTGATCCACTTTTTGCCATCTCATCTCACCGCCCTTTACCCGGGGCCCTCTCCTCGCTTTGGTGCCCTGGCAGAATGGGGCCTTGCCCACAGTCGTCTGTCCCAGCCATTTACTAGTCACCCAAGCTACACCAGAAGTCACCCACTACCCTGGTCCCTACCGCGAGCTGAATCACAGAGGGGAGCCCTGGCTACCCAAATCCCACCATCTGGATCGCCGGCAAGATCTCTGCCATTCACACCCCCACAGATTTCCCAGAGCAGTGACAGTCCTGCAGGCAGACGCCCTACCTCCCATACCCATTCTTGCTTTCAGATGACAGCCACGGGGCAGAGGCCCACGAACTCTTCTTCATAAAACTGAACTTTCTCCTCTGTCTCGAATGCTGTTCGCACGGTACCTCCTGCATGAAATCTGGAAGGGAACTTACAGAATGCAGGCTATAAATCTCAGCTTCCGTTCTCACAGGGCAGAGATGCGCGGGGACCACAGACCGTCGCCTGGGCTGAAATTCCATGGGTCTGTGGGTCACCACACGAAGGTTGCTCGGGGACAATCCCTTCCAATCTCTTCTGCACGTATCTTACCAGACACCTGTGCTTTCTTTATTTGAGGGTCACCAATAAGTCATGAAGCTGGCTGAAGGCACATGTCCTAGCACGGCGGGGGAGAAAAAGCTAAGGTCCGAGAGGAAAAGACACTTCTCTAACATTGCACAGCTAATTAGTGGAACTGAGAACAGAGCCCAGGTCTCCCGGACTTGAACATGTATTTTCCCTCACAGCAGGTTGGCCCTTGGGGATGTTGCCTGACTAATCTAATCGCAGGTGCCCACATGGGTGAACCCGGGGCCTGAGCAGATCTCACTGCTCAGTGGGCAATAATGAATGAGTTCTCCAAGACCCCCAGCTAGGGAATAGGAAACATCCTGCAGTCCACTCTCAGAGCCTGCTGTCCCATCCAAGGCTCTTGGGCCCCTCCCCACCTCCTAAGCACAAGGTCCCAAACCGCTTCCCACCCAATACCCTGCTGCCCTTTCTTCAAGCCAGAGGAGGCTGCTCAGTGAACAGGTGCATCCTCCTGGGGTTCATGCTACTTTCCGCTGGGCTGCAGATAGGGTCCAAACTCCAGATAAAAAGTAGATTCTTCAAAGTAAAAGCAGACCTGGGAGAAAGTTCATATCTAAAAATGTCTCTCCAAGGATATCTCATGAACACCAGCAACTGTCCCTGAACACAGAGTTCCAGGGACAGGCATACTGGAATCTCCTGCAGTCTGGTGTGCAAGAGACATGGTTCCCATTTCCAAAGGCTCTGTGCAGTCCTGTAGGAAGGGATCTGCTTCCCAAACTCATTGGATTCTGGCACCCCTGGTCCACACTCTCAGGATGATTCTGTGGAATTAAGGCTCAGCACAGCTCTGTGTATCTAGGCCCAGAATTAATTTTTAAGACATTTTAAACAAATAACAGTCTGAGAGATCATTTAGTCCGGGGGTCAACAAACGATGGGCAAATGTGGCTATTTTTGTATGGCCTTTTAACTTGGAATTTAAAAAAACAAACAAACAAACAAACAAACAAACAAAAACAGTGTTGAAGAGCTGAGGGGCAGGGGAAGAAAAGGAAAGGAAAGGCATATGTAACAAAAATATATGTGTTCCTGCAACGCCTAAAATATTTACTAACTTTTCCTTTACAGAAAAACCTCACCAACCCCTGACCTGTCATCCCACCTCTCTATAAGATGTTGGTCAAAAGTATCCTCCACAGAGAGGAGGAAGGATCTAGACAACAAAGATGCAGGAAAAGGAAACCAGCCTTCAGCCTGTGGTTAGACATCAGATTTCTCTGAGGACAGTGAAAACTCTAGAAAAGGACTGGCTGGGGAAAATGGGCTACCAGGACCCAGGACCAAGGGAGGGAGGGAGGAAGCAGAGAAAGGCCTGGTGATACCTGGGTCAGGGGAGGGGTGGCTGGCTGGACGTACAGCAGGCCCACCCATCGTCTGTGATGGGCCAGGTCTGCAGGCCAGGGCCAGTCCAGGAGGGCTGCCTGCTGGCGGTGGGCGGGGATTGCTCCCTGAGGCTCCGTGATCCCAGGACCTTACCAGGGCCTCAGGCCGGTCCCAAGTTCTCTGTAACCCGACCCAGACCCAGCCGTGAAGGACACCACGGAGGGGCAGAGGGGCATAAAAGGTATACAAAAGGATTGGAAGGGATTTGGTTACAGAGTTGCACCAGCCACTTCCTGGAATCCAATGGGAGTGAGTTCTGAGAACTGGAAGCTGGGAGGGGGGAGCTAAGCGGGGAAGAGAAAAACAGGCCAACAGCTGGTTTGCAAGTGTGCTCGCTGGGAAGTGGAGCTGGCCCAGTGCTGGCCTGCGGGCTGGCAGGTCGTGCTCTTGCCCTAGCCTGGAGGGATTCAGGGGCGGGGGTGCCCAGGGGCAGCCTGGCCTCCCCCTGGCAGCCTCTCCTGCCACAAGCCTCCTCCTCCCCCCTCAGGCCCCCCCCTCCGGGGTGCCGGGCCCACCCCTCCGGGGTGCCGGGCCCACCCCAGCCTCCTTTGCCCGCCCCCAACCCCAGGCGGAGAACAAAGGGTCCTGAATGTGTCCGGCCTTTCCTCCACATCTCGCCACCACTGTGCCTCTGCCTTTGCAAGCCTTTCTTTTCTCCTCTCTCTTCTCCTCTCCTGCCACACCCCTCAGGTTCCTCTGTTCCCTCCTTGGAACTTCTCTTCCTCCACCTGACCCTGCCCCGCTATGGTTCCAGGCTTCATAGCCAAGCAGTCAAGGACAAATTCAGATCTGGGCCTGAACTTGGTCCCTCCGAGCGGGGTCTGGAACAGAGAAACGGAGGGAGCCTCACTTCTGCCGGTGGTTCTGCAGCCCCCCTGGCCCACCCTCTCCAGCCAGAAAGGAAATTACAGAGTAAAGGCTCATTCTCCAGCCTGCTTCCTCCCAAGGGAGTGAGCCTGCGGGGGCCCAGCGGCCACTCGTGGGCAACAAAACAACCCCATTTCTCCAGGCTACCACCACCACCATACACACTTTATTTGCCTTTTTCCATGTCTTTCCCCATCACTCACCAGGACCAAGGAAGGCCATGTGCCTGGACCCGTATGGTAGCTGCATACACCTGCCGTGAAGACATCACGTGATAAGACAAGGTGGCTTCGCCCACTAACCACAGGCTTTGCGAGAGGAAGACTTGTGCCTTTTGACGGGGTGGTACAAGGCCACTGTGACCACACTCCCCAACAATGTATTTATTTGCACTTGGGGCCATCCTGGAATATCTGTTACATGTGGAGATCAAGTGCACTGTCCCTGAGCAGATCTGGGAAAGATCTGGAGTAGTTGGGACAGGATGGGTCCAATTGCTTCATTGTTTAGCTAAGGAAATCAAGGTGACATGCAGTGGAAATCCAAGGGTCTCCTTCTCTGGGTCATACATCACAATCCTCCTACTGTCTGACATCCTGTCATCAACAGCAGATTTACCTAAAAAAGAAACCAAGTCCTTTCCAGGAAGAGCCATCCCAGGTTCATCAAAAGCCAGTACAGGGCAGACTGGTCCCTTTCTTAAGCAAGCAAATCTTTTTGTTTCAACCCCAACTTTTTGCCCAGACCTGCTGGGTGGTGCACGTCGAGCCCGAACCACATGTACGTGTTACTTGAGGATGACATTGTGATATGATGCCAACACACAGAAGCAAAGTAAAGACTCAAGCAAGTTCCTGGGCCTCCTTGAAGTAGAGTCTGCGCCCCTGGACTTGTCTTGACCATTCTTGTCCCTGGTTTTCCACCTGGAAAACACCGTCCACGTCTGTATGTCCACCTCTCCGAGAAATTTTCTGATCCTCCTCAACTTGACTGATGTTTCCCCTCCCCGAGCTCCCAGAGCACCAGTTGCCCAGATCACACATCTGGCCCTCAAGCCTCTGTGTGTTGTAAACTGGATTTTCCTATGTCCACACATGTATCAGTCAGGATCCAGACTTGGGAGACAGAAAACCACACGACTCATTTTCACGGAATGAATTTAAAGAATAATTAACTCAGTACCAAGAACAGAAAAGGCCAAGGGGAATATTAAAGTAGCAAAGAGGTTGCAATGATTGGAAGCAGCTAACTCAGTAGGAGGGAACAAAAGGGACTATTATTAGAATCATGGAAACTTACAGGCCTGGAGGGAGACACCCCCAGAGCTAAACTTCAGCCCTCTCTAAGGGGCTGCTGCTTTGCTGGAGGAAGGGCCCCATGGCGCTGGGACCCAGAGCCCTGAGCAGGGGGTGCCGGCCAACTTATGATGGCATTTTTGAGGGGGAAACAATGGGCCTGGTTCCGCGAGTGTTGGAAAAACTGGAAACTGGAGCACCAGCTGCTCCTGGACGGAGCTGCCAGTGTGGAAAAGCATTGCTAAGTGATGCCCGCAGAAGCAGCGGGCGCATCGAGCAACAGAAAGCAAACGGGGAGGAGCGGTGACCACGCCAAACTGGGGGCTGCCTTGCAGAGCGAATTAAATGCATCCACCCGCAGACGTTAGACTCACTTTATCTGCAATGTACATGAGTTCCAGAAGCAACTTGAAATTAACAGAGGCAGAGCCAAAACTGAAAAAGAGACCTTTTGTTGTGTTTCATGCGTGCTCAAGAAGAGAACGGTTTCTCTTTCATATACGGGTTAGTTTAATCCGGGCAACAATAAAGAAGAGCCTTACTTAAAACTCTAACTAACTAGTTAAGTCTTAACTAACCAGGTCCTTGAATATGGAAACTATAAGACATCCCAGATAGAGAGGACCCCAGTGATTAGTTAGTAGAACCTCACTTTCTCCTCCTACCCACAAGTACCCAGCTGAGTAGACAGAATCCCAGAGGAACCGAGTGGTCAGAGAGTGGCAGGACCAGCCCTGAAACCGGAGGCATCCCTTCATTCAACAAGTATTTATTGAGCATCTCCTGTTCTGACCCCAGGTTTAGGAAACCTTGGAAATTATCAGTGAATAAGACATTCCAGGAAGTAGGAGCCACAGAATGTAAGCTACATGGTGACAGAGACGTTTCTGTCTACATCTTTTCCTTCCAAGATGCTCTCTGGTATTACTTTAGGATGGCTTCACTTTTCACTTACTTTATTGTAGACCTCATCAAGAAGTGAAACACAGCAGGGGACTGAGGTGAAAGGGAGAAGTTTGGGGAGATAGCAGCTTCCAGATATGATAGAAACTACATTTCCCTCCATGGTCATTGACCACCACAGTTCTGGAAACTCTAGGACCATCCCAGTTTCAAACATTCGGCTCTCTGTGACTAGCAGGGTCCTGATGGTTTGAATACACATATGTCTATAGCCACACTCCAATGGGAGCCATCTTGGTGCTGGGACTGGGCAGCACAACAGCTCCCCCTGGTGTTCTGGAGGAATGGCCTGTCTCAGACAGGGGTGGGGACCTACAAAGGTTGGAAATCATTGTTTACTGAGTTCTTTCATGAAACTAACCAACCATCTCCTTGTTGAGCACTTTAAAAGCTCTAGTGGGAAGCCTCAGAAGAAATGAGGAAGTCAGAGCTTGAGAATCCTGGGCTTAAGAATCCTTAGATTCTATTCTCCTTGTTTGGGGTGACAACCAAGCTCATTTTTTATTGGTGACAGATGTGATGATGCCCTGGGCCTGTAAGATAAGAAAGGCAAGGAGGTCAAACAAGAAGACAGAAGAGGCGCTGGAAAACACATAGATGTGGCTGCAGATCGTTATTCACCTGAGTTCTGATCCAGAAATGTGGCCCCTGTGCACTAATCCAAGGGCTGAACTGAAATCCAAATTCTCTACATCTTTGTTTTCCCTCTTTTCTTTATCTCCATTTTCTTTTACATCTCTTTCTTTGAATACTAGTCAACTCCTGGGAAAGAGAAGGGACAAAGGAAAATCAGGTCCTTCCCAAGTTTGATGATCAATAGCCTGAGCCTTTTCCTTGTCAGACTTTCCTCAAAGCATTTGGTAATGCATATTGAAAGTCCAAGAATCCTAACATTCATCGGGCTTATCCTTTCCCACATACTCAGGGAAATTTGAACACAGAATACCTGGCAATTCATTTATTACGTGGCTAAACAGAAAATAAGGTGGAACAAATGGTGGTAAATTCAGAACTTTTGAAAACTCAAATATCCCCAGACTGGTACTCTTTACTAAGAATCTTTCCTCTGTGTTGAGTGTGTTTACACACGTGCACATGCATGGGCATGTGCTCTTTTCAGCTGATACAATTAAAAAAAAAAAAAAAGCATTTTCAGAGCAAGGAAGACGAGGAATCCAGAATAAAAGTTATCCATCCCTTTTCTGTTTAAGTAGAATAACCCCCTAACTTATCTGAAATGAGTAGGCATCTCCACTGTGCTAAAAGCTCTCTAGGCAATAAGATTTTACAAACTTTCCTACTTACCCACTCCTGGTCATTGCCAAAGTTCACCCCAAATGCTCTCGCACACTGCTGATAGGAGGAAAGGTCAATGAAACCTCTCAGAAAAATGATTTGGGGGAAAAAGTGTGCTAAGAGTCTTAAGGATATCATCCTCTTTGACCCTGTAACTTTGCTTCTACAGCTGTATCCTAAGAAAATACAAAAAAGACTAACGAGATGGAAGAGATATGTACATTTTGAATCCATTTTTGAATACAAGCAAATAATTAGCAATGTATTAAAATTGGTTTATGCAAATACAAATAATAGAATATTATGCAGATCCCGCAGTGTAGCTATATATAACATATAGGTAATATATATAATACAGAAATTATAGATGTGTGTATATAAAATGCGGAGGGGACACCTGGGTGGCTCAGTTGGTTAAGCATCCAACTCTTGATTTCTGCTCAGGTCATGATCTCATGGTTTTTGGGTTCGAGCCCCGCGTCGGGCTCTGTGCTGACAGCTCAGAGCCTGGAGCCTGCTTTGGATTCTGTGACTCCCTCTCTCTCTCTCTGCCCCTCCCCTGCTCATGTTCTGTCTCCCTCTGTCTCTCAAAAAATAAACGTTAAAAACTTTTTTTTAAATAAATAAATAAAATGCAGAGATAGATAAATATAAATAGGTCAATCACATACACACAATGTTAAATGTTAAAATGATGCGTTTTCTGTCTCATTTTTGGCTGAGGCCCCAAGGAACAGAGAACAGAATAATGGGGAGCAAGGATTCCCACCCACCAAAGACAGTAGGCAGCTCCGGAGAGGAGCAGTTCACATTCTCGAAGGAAGGCTTCAACTAGTAGGGGATGAAAATCAATGGATAAATATCCCAGCCTCCTAGCATCGGGAGGGACAATTCTAAGGTAACTTTCCTGTAGTTTCTTGGAGGGTCTCCAGTGGGACTAAGCTTCAGTTGCCCTGGACAGTCATCAGCTCAGTAACACTCTATTCTCTCCCTTCCCAGGCTCACACCCTATTCCCCCATTCCTGTTTCCTAGAATCTACTTCATAACACACAACCTGTTCTTAGGTCCTTATCTCAGGCTCTACTGGAGGATGAGTAAAATTAAGTCACTCCCAAAATGTAATACCCTCTGGAGATCAGGTTTTGTAGCTATCAAAAACTCAGGAAAGAATCTATCTTCAGAGGGCTTTTGTTTCGTCCCCCAGCTGAAGCAAGGCCACAAAATGAAAGCGTGGCTTTCCGATTCAAACAAGGGAGAGGAAAAGCTCAGAGGATATACACAAACTCATAGTTCAGTGAATTATCCTGTCACAACATTGTCATCATTGCTGCCATTATTACCGTCAAATGCCAAAGGCACAGAAGGCAGACAGCGTCCCAGCTGGGTAGGGAGTCACATCACCGGAAAAGACTCGTGGGGCTAGGTCCAGTTTCAGGCGGTTCCTCTGCCTAACACAATTACCCGGCCTCTCCAGCTATTTGGAAGGGGGGCTGTGTTTTAGAGACCATAGTGCTATAACCCACCGAAATGTCGTGCTGAGCGCCAGGGACGGGAGGACTCTGTTTTATTCCGAGTCTCTCATTCCCATATGGAACCCAAGGCACATCTAGACAGACAGCTGGATCTCTTCTCCTTTTCCCTCCTGGATTTAAAACTATGTTTCAAGCAAAAGTAGGGATTTGGAGGCCAGGAATAAATTGGCTCTAACAATGTGTAGTCCATGGGATCTGTATAGAGAGCCAAAGGAGAGCAAGCTACCTATACACAATCCCAGATTCTTACCCCCAGCCCCCCTGCCTACAATGGCAAACTGGCCCCTGGACTATTTGATAAATGTGGGCAAGAGGGAAGTGGCACCTACAGGGTCAGTAGTGGTAGATTCCAAAGGTTTAGGATTGAGGTTATAAAGTCAATGTCTTCGGGGTTCATGCCAATAATATTAGTACAAGGGAACCAAGCAGAGATTGGTGGAGACAACGGTGAAATGCCCCATCTAAACAGTACTTCTAAAATCTAGTCAATTGGGATGCAGTGTTGCTAGACCAATTTTTAAGAGCCACCAAGGAGTCAAAAATCCAGATTGTGTATGAAAGTCATTGGTTTCAGTGGTGGCAACTAGTTCGAATGTTTTTTGCTCACCCCGTGTTGGCCTGCATAGTCAAAACAGGTCTGTGGACTATAGTTAGCTCCTAAGCCATCAGGTGGACATACATTATGGGAGTGACATAATCTACTGTCATTGGAAAATGTATTGAAGTCGGCATCAGACAGCATAGTAACAGACAACTATAAGATTTTGAAAGAGAGGAAAGAATGGAAAAAGACTTTAGGATTGAATTATAAACAGGCAAAAGGGACTGCACTCAAATTCATAAACTTATGAACTTCAATTTTGGGCCAGTTTCAACATCTGCTATTATGAGGAATAAGGATAATGGCGGCTTTATGTAGCATTATGACCACATTGCATCATACAATGTCCTGATCCTATGAATAGCCAGTTAGCTTTCTTCTTCCTGTCACTGGCTCACCTGCCTGAGGAACAGCTGGTTTAGGACAAGCAGGTTCTGTGCCCTCACCCACTCCCCCACACCGACTCCCACCCCTCAAAATTAACTCTTTTACAAGAAGACTACCACCGAGACAGGGAGAAAGATGGTCCATAAAGACATCCAGCAAAAGGTGAAGACTCATGAATAGAAACTACCACAAAGGGTGGAAAAGGAAGAGTAAGGCTGACCCTTAGACAAGACACAAAGAAAGAAGATCCTGGCCCGGGCAGAACCAGTCTCGAGGGGCTAGGAGAGTAGAAAGACCACTCCATTATCTCTGCCTTTCTGTGATTTTGTCAAGTTAGTCCTTCAGTGTGTGTTTCAGTTGCAAAATTGAGATCACTGTTACAAGATCAGTGAAATAGTTAACACAATCTCTGGGTAAAGTCTTGTTGGAACGTGGCCATGGCCACTCACCATGGCTGCTTTTGCCTGCGAAGACTAAAACGCCTACCAACCTGTCCGTCACTTTCAAGGTCCCCCTCCAGTAGCCCTATCAGGTGCCATACCTCACAAAAGCTGCTGTGAGGTATAACGTGGGTCATGATTTTTTACTTCATACAAGGCTTTCACCAATAAATATTCAATGCCTTGGACACTAAGATTCAAAGTTCTCGGGGCGCCTGGGTGGCGCAGTCGGTTAAGCGTCCGACTTCAGCCAGGTCACGATCTCGCGGTCCGTGAGTTCGAGCCCCGCGTCAGGCTCTGGGCTGATGGCTCGGAGCCTGGAGCCTGTTTCCGATTCTGTGTCTCCCTCTCTCTCTGCCCCTCCCCCGTTCATGCTCTGTCTCTCTCTGTCCCAAAAATAAAAAAAAAAATTTAAAAAATTTAAAAAAACCAAAGTTCTCACACTTAATTTCAATTTTTGGGTGCCTGGGAGGCGGGTCTCCCGATGCCGTTACTTTGACTCTAGACTATCGGCTCTTACATAACACGTGTATGTGAACAAGGCCAAGTTCTATGTAAATGTGGCAAAAATGGTGAGTGTGGTAGGGATGACTGGCACAGAACGAAGCAGGAAAGGCTACTGACCTCCTTTGTCTGTGCCTTCTCCCCAAGACTACACCAGTGTGTGCAAAGCATGTGATTACAACACATTCTACAAGATAGAGTATAGCATTACCACATTCCCAGGATGCCTCTGCTCCTGGGCGCAGGGACACTTGCCATAAGATCTTTGAAACTACAATCTTCCCCCACTCCCACACTGAGAGCAAATGTGTCAACCAAGAACAAATCAACCATCATGGGAGAAACCCATGTTCCATTGGGAACAAGAAGCTCATCGATACCTAGAAAATTTGACAAAACCCAGGGGCCTACCTAAGTCCGCTGGACAACGGTTTCTGTATCTTTCACAGGAGAATTGGGTTCTAGAAGCAAACTTCTAGATCAGCTTTGGTCTGGCGGGCATATGATTTTTAAAGGTGGCAGAACTGTTGTTCTTTAAGGGTAATGCAATAGGGGTAAGAGATGTCATACCTTTATGTGAATTATACAAGGTCCAGGTTCAATTACACAAGGGATTCCACACAGCTATCAGAATTATTTGACCCCAAAGGGTCCAAGACTACATTGTATCTATAGCACAGGATTAGGAGAGGCTTGGGGATGTTGTCCTTTAAAAAGTCCCAAATACACATATGCAGTCTAGGCCTATCTTATGTTTTCACCCTTTCTCATGTTTACAGTTCCTGGGCTCCGTGTTGACATGACCCGAGCTTGTTTCTAGAAAAAGGGGTATCTTTGGGCACCTTCGTTACTCATTACCAACAAACAAAGCTAGAAGTATGAGCTGATGATCTGGTTCTGCGTTTTCTGGGTTTTATACCTCAACCCAACCAGTTAGAAGGTCTATCAAACCAAGTAAATCCTTTTCATATCCAGAAAATATCTCAACCTATTCCATACCGAAACCCAATCATATTTTATTAGCAAGTCTCTTACACAGGCACTACATATTTCCTCCCGACTCGCTTGATTATCCCTCTACCTGTTCCACCCTACTTAGCCTATTACATGAAAAAAGGCAGGGGTACTCCAGGTTGCCATAGGTCACTGTTCAGCTAAGCAAAAACACACAAAACACCATTTGTCAGTGAAAGGAGGGAAATTTTACTTAAAAGACCCTGGGCAGAGAGGTAAAATCGAAGATGATTATGGTGTTCTGGGGCCTGCACCGAAAGAGGCTTTTCTTATTGCTGGCCATGGGAAAAACTGTGACGCCGAAAGTCATGGGTTTGAGCAGTGTCTTCAACCAGATCATTGGCATATGCTGCTGACTAAGGAGACAAGAATGAGAAAATGTAAGATTTACACTCAGGAAACCCATGTGTTTTTTATAGAAGGACCTCTTCAGCTCAATTTCTCAGATTTCATCAGACATAAGGCCAGAGAGTATGAGAAACCCACCTTCAAGGGGCACCTGGGGTGGCTTAGTTGGTTAAGTGTCTGATTGCTGATGTCAGCTCAGGTCATGATCTCACGGGTTCATGAGTTAGAGCCCCGCATTAGGCTCCACGCTGGTACACAGCCTATTTGGCTTTCTCTCTCTCTCTCTCTCTCTCTCTCTGCCCCTCCCCACGAGCTCATGCTTTCTCTGTCTCTGTCTCTGTCTCTCTCTCTGTCTCTGTCTCTCTGTCTCTCTCAAAATAAACAAACCTTAAAAAAAAAGAGAGAGAAAGAAAGAAAGAAAGAAACCCACTTTCAAAAAGGTAGGTCCAGGGGTTATGTCAACGTCTCTACTGAATGAAAAGATTTGAGGGAGGCTCTATCATAAAGAAGATAAGCAATGAACACAGAAATTCTGGCTTTTTGCAGGATTGGTGGGAAGCTAGGGGAGAGCTGGGTTTTTGTGGGTAGCAGAGAAGCCAGGGAAGAGTTGGAAGGCAGTCTCTGAGAGGCAAGTGGAGAGCTTTGCTTTGACAAAGGCATCACATTTTGGAACACCTGCAAGCCAAGAGGACAGTTCTTCGGGTTTGCGAGGCCCCTTTGGATAATCAGAAAATGTCATCAATACCTTGTCTTCCTGATCTTTTTCTTCCATAACTTCTTTGCTTTCTGTCTCTGTAGTAAATCCTTCAGATGGCACGCTGAACACTTACATCTACAGGACTGCATCATCTTCTTATATTTCCCAATTCTGGCCAGCAGCAGGGATCTGGTTGCCGCGGCAGCCTCTATCTGCTGCCCCCCTCCCCCGCCCCAGGTCCCTTCATTCAAAGCAGCCCACCCATCACTCCTTTTATATACAGAGACAAGTGCCCATGACATGGGAGCTCCTGGCAAAAGGACCTGATGATTAATGATGCCTTGTCACAATGGCTGTGATTCAGCATAAGAGCTTGGTTGGGTGGTTTGGGAGTACTGAGACATTTGGGGAAAATCAACAAAGTACCTATTAGGACTGCTGGCTCATCAGCTGGCTGCTGATCAGTGTAGCCCATGGGAACCACCCTGGATGATACTAACCAAGTGAAATTGTCCTGGCCTTTCAGACCCAACATCTTCAAAGCCTTTATTGGCTGGCACATTTACATGTGCATTCCTGGTCCCAACATCTTATTTTCAGAAAGAGCTTTTTCAGCAAGGATTTGAACTAATATGGGAATTTTTAAATGAATGCACTGAGGTATAACTGACACACAATAAACTCACATATTTTAAATGCGACAATTTTTTTAACGTTTATTCATTTTTGAGAGACAGAGATAGAGTGAAAGCAGGGGAGGGGCAGAGAGAGGGGGAGACACAGAATCTAAAGCAGGCTCCAGGCTCCAAGCTGTCAGCACAGAGCCCCACGTAGGGCTCAGACTCACAAACTGTGAGATCATGACCTGAGTGGAAGTCTGATGCCCAACTGACTGAGCCACCTAGGCACCCCAAATGTGATAGAAATTTGATAAGTTTTGACATAGGTATACACCCATGAATCTGTCTACACAAATCAAGATAATAAGTATACCCTCCTGTCCCAAACGTTTCCCTGTGCCCCTTCCCTGCTCTCTCAAGGAAGGAAGGAAGGAAGGAAGGAAGGAAGAGAGAGAGAGGAAGGAAGAGAGGAAGGAAGGAAGGAAGGAAGGAAGGAAGGAAGGAAGGAAGGAAGGAAAGAAGGAAGGGAATACAGCCTGGTTTCAAGCACACTTCCTGAACAAAGGCTGTAAGGGTTCACCCTCTCCAAGAGGATCCACCTCATGTGGGGGCCAGAGAGGTGATAATCCAAGCATCTCTCACAGTTCCTCTAGTTTCTTGCTTCTTACAGACTCTAGGAGGGAGGGAATTCTACAGTACCCCTGTTGTTCTTTTAACATAAGACCTAAGGTTTTAATCCCGGGGGACGCAACAAAGGTTGGGAAGAGAGAAAGAGAGAGGAAGAAAGAGAGGGACATCGAGTTGTGTTTTAACACATCTGTGAAGTTGAGTTTAATTTATTCTGTGTCCTCTTTCATCAAAAGTTACTAAGAGGGGCACCTGGGTGGCTCGGTCAGTTGAGCATCTGACTCTTGATTTTGGCTCAGGTCATGATCTCACTGTTCCTGAGTTCAAATCCCACATCGGGCTCTGTGCTGACGGTGCTGACAGAGACTGCTTGGGTTTCTCTCTCTCCCTCTCTCTCAGCCCCTACCCTGCTCTCTCTCTCTCTCTCTCTCTGTCTCAGAATAATAAATGAACATTTTTTTTTAAAAGTTACTAACCATCCAGTTCTTTCCACACCCAAAGAACTCAGATCTTTAAGCGAAAAGGATTGGCGTTGGTGATCATGATATTATGTGCTACAGATGGCTTGATAGAACAACGGATTTATGCATCCGGATTTGTACTGAGGATGTGCAGTTGCCTCTGGGCCTGTGTATTTCCGTGTTCTTTCCTAGGCATTCATGGTGGCATTCATGGTGGCTCTCTCCTATGCATTCAGTGTGCGGAATGGGCAGAAAGGAAGTGAAGGGGCCGTGTTCATGAGACCCCAAATTATGACTAAAGTATGTCTGAAAACTCACCAGCCTAGGTATATATCAACATGGATACCCGCCCCCCTCACACACACCAAATGCCTGAATAGATCCTCACTTTGTGAACAAGATATCCTTATATTTTGGGATATAAGTTCCTTGGGATAGGAACTTTGTTTCGATGGGGGCACCTGGGTGGCTCAGTCAACTGTGTGTCTGGCTCTTGATTCCAGCTCAGGTCATGATCTTGGGGTTCCTGAGATCGAGTCCTCCCTCGGGCTCTGTGCTGACTATGCAGAGCCTGCTTGGGGTTCTCTCTCTCCCTTTCTTTCTGCCCCTCCCCCACTCATACTCTCTTTTTCTCTCTAAATCAGTAAACTTAAAAAGAAAAAAAAACCTTGTTTCGGTAAATAATAGTGATCCACATCTCAATTGGCGAGGACTTATTGAAAATCTCTTGAGTGCCTTTCTCGATGGTCCATATTTTTTTTTCAAAAAATGTAAAATATGTATGAAACAGCCTTACATGAGAAATTATTCTAATTTCTTACACAAGAACAACCCAGCTCCTCCATCTACTAGCTGCAGGATCGTGGACAAGCTACCTAACCACCCTGATCCTGGAATTCAGCCATAATAATACCCACCACACAGGGTTGATGTAAGGATTAAATAAATAAGTTAATATCTCTAGAGTGCTTACCATATCCCTGGCACTGTTCCAAGCACAATCGATTATCTTGGCCCTGTCCTCTCAGAGTATAAGGTGCCTGACAGCAGGCACAAAGGTAAAATAACAAGGGCCAGTCAAGACCAGATGGCCATCCCAAACTGCGGACTTATCTATCCCGAAAGGAGGAGGCTAAAGTCAGGTAAGGGTGAAGCACACATGGGTAAAGTGAGCCTGGAAGAATAAGGAGGCCTGTCATTTTCCATATCGGAGCAACCGTGGTTGAATAAAGCCTCCTCTTAAAGAAGTTTGGCTGTGAAGCAAAGGAGAGAGTGGTTGCTAGAGAGAGGCTTACCTTTTGCTCAAAAACAACCTCCACTCTCCTCTGTCTCACCTCCTGTCTCTCCTCTACCCAATGCACTCCTGACTGCACCCCCTACTCTCTCCCTGCAGGAACCTACTAGCCAAATACTCTACAGGATCAAATAAAGCAAGCACTAAAAAATGAAGTCGGGCTCCCCAAGGGCTCTGCACAGCTCCGGGCACTTGGGAGGTCCCCCGTGAGTGGTATATGACCTCCCCAAGTCTGACACTTCCATGTTGAACTCCATACTGTTACTTTGCAACTTCGTTCTTAGCTGAGTTTTACTCTGCTCTCTTTCCTCAGCTGTCTTCCCCGAAACACCCAAAGGTTGATGATGAATCCTATAATTTTGCCCCTAGATCATCCCATCTGTTTCCTGTACATTCAACTACACAACGCTCTACTTTGCCAATGCTCAAATCTACATCATCAGCTCCACTGCTCTCCTGAGCTACTTATATTCCATTTGTCCACTGAGCGCTTAAATAGACATGGTGTCTGTCCAGTAGACATCCCAATCCGGGCAACACTAAAACCAATACTTTCTGTCCAAATGTAGTTGCTGCTGCAGTATTTATTGGTGGTTATTCACTCAGGACGGAAGGCTAGGGTTCAATCTTTCCCTTCAAAGCTCATTCTTTTCACCTCTTCTGTCCCTCAGTGTTTTATAATCCACTCCTTCTCTATCCCCATCACTGACTTGGGTCAGTGTCTTCTGGGTCTTAATATTCAAGCCTTTTGTCCATGTCTCTCTTCATGGTAAACATTAAGTACATGTCACCCCCTAGGTGATTAACCTCCTTGTCCCTATCTACCGGAGCAGCGAATACATGAAGAGACACTGCCGAATCGCTAAAATTAAGTAGATGCAGATTTAATTCCCACCTCTGCTATTTAGTATTTATGTGTCCTTCAGCAATTTCCTGAAGCCTATAAGGAAGTAATTTCTACCTGGGCGTTTAGTTTCCTCATTAGTAAAATAATAGGATTGCCATTAATTCCATATCCTTCTGGCTTTAACTAAAAGAAGATTTCTTAGACGAAGAGAAATAAAATAACCTAAGTTTAGTAGATTGAGAGGCTTGGCTCCAGAAAATCAGTCTGACTAAATGTTGAAGGAAATCGTCCCAGGTCCCACTGCTCAGCCCTTCTCCTGTAGATTGGGTCGCTGACCTCATACTGACTTTGTGACATCCCAGAGTGAGGAAGTATAAGTCCACAGTTGCCTGGTTTCTTTAGATGCTCCTCCCTGCCTCATCTCAAGGCTCAGAAAACCATTTTCAGGTAAATAGCCAGAAACCCCACACTGGGATTCTAACATCTACCATGACTGGATGCAGCCACCCTAGGATACGGCACTTCTGCCCATCCCTTAGGACTCCATCTTTCTTCCGGAGCATAGAAAAAAGTACCACCAAGGACAGCCTGGGGGAGGAAAAGGATAGCAACTGGCCAGTTCTTCAGTGTGTGGTCCTGAAGGAGTGTAGGAGGAATACCGGGAGCAGTTGGGGGATGTGTAAGAGGAGGGGAGGAAGGAGGTGGTGATGGAGGCATCACGGAAGAGCCTTCATTCATTCTCAGGCACATGGAATGGCCTCGGTGAGAAGCAAGCCATTTGTAAGTATCCATCAAGCCCGCGTTATGAATAAGACATTGACCAGCTCTCCTGGACTATAAGGATGAATTAGATAGAGATCTCTCGATGTAGTTATCTGAATGTTTACCATTAAAAGTGCCTTAAGTGAGAAGGAAGTTCAGAGACTTACAAATCGCCCTGTAACTCAGGGGACCTGAGGCTTAGTTGACGCTCTGCTATAATCATCCTAAAAGTATTTTTTAACAAGAGGCCGGTATAATCATCTTGTGCTGGGTCCCACAAATAACGTAGCTTATTCTGGGGAGACACGACTTGCCCAGCACAAGCATCCCAGGAAGTTTCAAGTAAGTCAGGCCAAACCATAGCGAAAAGGGTAATAAAATCATAAGGGAAATTCTGGAAAATGTCGAGTTGGCTTCGTGTGCCCACCTGAAGAACCTTCTGAGACTCTCCTACCCTTACCAGGGAAGCTTATAACCTCAGTTTTGTCTTTGCTTCTTTACAGCATGAAGAAACTGCGGAGCACTCGTGCAGGACGGTGCTCTGGAGAGGATACAAATCTTTCTGCACGGTGACATAGTCCTTACTGCGGTGACATAGATCTCTGCGGTATTACCTTCCACATTTTCTCCCGGAACAAAAATGAGGCTGCCCAGCATTGAGAATCTCTTGATCAATAAAATCGGATCACTGCAACACTCAGAAGAATCTGGGTCTTTTTTGGGGGCGGGGAGAAGGGGGTCATTACTAAAAAACAAAGGCTTTGTTCTGAAGATTTCACTAGGCAGTCACCCCTGCTGTCCCAGCATAGGGAGTGTGAGGGGCAAAGTGTCACCGAATCTCTGTGCTTTGGACTACAGAATTCCAGGATTTGTGAAGGAATTGCTTTGTTCCCCTTCGTTAGTGTAAATAGAGCTGAGTCTACTTTTCAAAATGTGAGAATTCTGCTCAAAAGGACAATGTGGGAGCCAAACAGGCAACGAGACGTCGAGCAAGCCTTCTTGAGAGTAAAATGGCTCCTCCAGCATCTCTCCTCTTCTTTACCCTCTCTGCTCACCGCTAAGAGCTGGAAGTGGAGTTTCATCAGAGCAGGCCAAAGAGATATCATTGGAGTGCGATGTTCTCTCTTGACCTCACCTTGGTCAGTGGAGCTATAAGAGGCATTTATGCTAAAAATACTCCAGATACACGGGGAGTCTCCTCTGACCAATGGACCCTATTGGCGTGTTGGTCACAATGCCTTGCAATCAATTACAAAGGCATTGACCCTTGAGGGTGGCAACAGTCTGTCACTCCAGTCCTTGGCCCCTTTTGGTGGCAACTCTTCTCCCCCTCACAGGGCAGGTGTCCTCAAACTCAGTGACATGATTGTACTTGGCAAGTGGGATGATTTCAAGAGGGAAAAGTTTCCTGGAGTGTGGCTCTAGGAACATGAAGGGTGAAGAAAAAAGCAGAGAAAGGGCACAGGAAAAAAAAAAAAAAAAGAGGCCAGAAATCTCAATAGTAGTGCCTCAAGGCACAGTGGCAATAAGCCTAGACTGGAGATGGGGAGATCTGGGCTTGAGATCTAAGTTTGCCCATAATTCGTGACTTTGGCCAAGTTACCCTTCATCCCCAGACCTATTTATTATGAAACTGTTCTCTAGCAACCCTACCAACTCAACGTTTCTTACTCCAGTTGGTAAATGGATAAAACACATTTGTTCCTAAAGACCACATGAAGCCAAATGATTGAATATGTGTGACATTTTCATACCATAACACCCCTCTTTCTATTCAGAGGACACAGCCCTGTTTTTGTCTTATGGCTGAAGGGAACTGTGCCCCCAGTGAATTCCAGCAAGGGACAGCATCTTCTTCATGATGTTATAGACAGGGTTATAGTCAGTGTGGTCAGGGGAGTAGTTAACGTGAAAACATTATTTGGAAGTTTCTGAAGCATAAAATTTGGATTTACTTTGTGTGATATTACACCATGTGGCCTTATTGCTAATAGTTACAAGAGGAATTGACATGTTCAAATAACTTTTCATTAAGTCCGAAAATAACAACAAAAATAAAACTTGGAGTTCTCTCCAAATGAGAATTTATATTTGTGCAGAAGACCTCCAAATTCACACCCTGCCTCTAAGAACTATTTCCCCCCGGTTCTCCATCTTCCTTCAGTATTAGATTCCTTCACTGTGATCCTAGAAGCACATGTAAGAAAGAAAAGGCAAACACAGTGGAGAGTGGAGACCAGATCTACTTTTAAGTCAAGCAGGGAAGGCAGTGTGGAGCAGTGGAAAGTCTTTGTCCTGGGAATCAGCAATCTTGGGTTCAGCCATGGCTCTTGCACCACCAGGGTGCAGCCCTTGGACAAGCCTTTTGGCTTCTAAAAGAAGGGGTCCAGGTGACTCCTGAGGAACCACCCAGGGCCACCACTCTTGTGTCTCCCGCCTTTTAGCAGCCCAATCTCTCACTTCTTGGAAAATAGAAATTGTTTATGGAGAAACAGTTTTGGGAAAGCAGTCAAAAAAGATGGGAAAGGAGCCTGGAGGATCAATGGGAAAGAATCCCAACACATCTTCCGGCAGAACCCAGACATCATCCAAACCGTGATGCTCCCTTGTTTCCCAGAACTGGATGGAAAGAGGCGAACGGAGTTGAGTTCCCTCCTTCTTTGGTCTTGGGCCCTGGTTTCTCTTTATTCCCTGCTGGGGACCTGAGATAAGTCCTGAGCTCAGAGACCTCTGCCCCTGGTGAGACCCCTCTCTCGGCAGGTTTCCCATCCCATGGCCTGCCTGAGCCCCCTTCGCCCGCCCAATCAGCGGCAGCTGCAAGACCAAAGAAGACAGGGTGTACATGCGAACAGGGTAGAAGGTCCCCACTTCCCTGCTGAGGTCAACATCTGGAGAGACTCAGGTTTTAGAGAGGGACTTGGACTGAGCCATCAACATTTGTAAGGACTGTCAGCAACTTTTCCATGTTTCTTCTTCCTAAGCCCCAGTTCCCAGCCTGCCGGGAAGATCTATCCCTGGGAAGGCATCTCTTGGGCTAGCCAGGAAAGCCAATGGAGTAAGTTTGAGCAGGAGAGGTGAGACGGGGCCCCACTAGAGGCCTGACGTCTGAAACAGTGATGCCCAAAGCCTGCCCCTCCCTAACCTAAGAGAGGGGCCGTTGGGAGTGCTAGCGCCACTTTGGCCATCCTTCTAGGAGATAAAGACACTATTCTGTTTATCCACCTGTCTTCAGACAAGCTAACACTCAGCCCTAGAGAGAGGGAGCTGATAGCTCCTCTTCTGAAAGTATAAAGAATTCGGTTCTCTCTCCATGTCCCCTTAGCAATCAGAAATCATCCATTCCCTTTCATGAAGAGAAACAAAATTAAGACCCACCAGGAAAGCCAAAGTAGGGAGGAAATAGTTTCATTGGGATCTCCGGGTTATTTGAAGAGATTCATGTAACCACTTGGTGCCTCAGTTTCTTCATCTGAAGAAGAAGAAGAAGAAGAAGAAGAAGAAGAAGAAGAAGAAGAAGGAGAAGGAGAAGGAGAAGGAGAAGGAGAAGGAGAAGAAGAAGGAGAAGAACAAGAAGAAGAAGAAAAAGAAAAGGAAGAAAGAAAGAAAGAGAAAGAAAGAAAGAAAGAAAGAAAGAAAGAAAGAAAGAAAGAAAGAAAAAGAAAGGGAGAAAGAGTAAAATTACAGATAAGGAGACACTCAGCAGACTGAATTAACAAACAGTTCTCAAAAAAAAAAAGGTTGGCTTCAGGTCTACCAAGTGTCAGGAGTGAACTCACTGTGCTCTATCTAAATTGCCCTTGGCTTAAGCAACACTGGGGCTGAAATGGAAAGAGAAACAGAGACAGGCAGCAATGCCCAATGCTCAGCTGTGCTCTGTCCTCATTCCAGGAGGTCTGATCCAGAAGCCAACCCAAACACCCCCAGCCCCACACGGGACAGGCCTGTGAGCACCTCCCCCCACACTGGGCTTTCCGCCGCTGGAGTTCTCAGCATTGAGTTTCTGAAACCAGAACTTCTCCTTAACCCTATGCAAAGGGGACTCTGTTGGTTTCTTCATCAGTTCCCAAGCCTGGCTGCCTTATTCTCTGTGATCTCAGCTTCCCCTTGGCAGAGTAGGTCTTTGGGGATGGGATGGACTTGAGAGTTTGGGGGGGGTGGTGTTGGGTACAGAAATACTATCCAGTCTCCAGGACCATCCAGAAGATGTCATTCCAACTCAGGAGGCCAGTTCCCCTGCCAATGCTTTTGCCAGCAAGCAGCCTCAGAAGCAACAGAGCCTATGATGGAAGCAATGTTTTTTTTCACCCTTCCCTGTCTAGAAATGTTCCTATGTGGTATTCAGAGTCATTCTGTGTCTTACTGTCTGTCTTCATAATCCCCAAGTAGCAAGAATGAATAAATGTTTATTGATCACCTACAGTGAACTGCGTCAGTGCCCATGAGAAATGCAGTAGAAATAAAAAAAAAACAAAGCCTCTGACTATAAGAAGCCTACTGTAAAAGTCAGATAACATCAGGGATCACCTAACCCAACCAGCTTGTTTACAAAAATAAAGGAGCTGAAGTCCAGAGAAGTGACATTTATGAAACAGTCAGGACCAGAACTGAGACACATGGCCTCCTCTTGAGATCAGACTCACACACACCACATAGCAATGTGGGAAACAGAACAGGGTATCACACACCTAGCTTTGGCTGACTTTGAGAACAGTATTAAAGGACCACGGGCTTTGGACAAATTATGAAAAACAATGAGAATTTGAAAAGTTGGGGAAGCCTTCCCTGGAGAGGTGGGACAAAATGGGGAGGAATCAGATAGTCAGAAAAACAGAAGGACTTTTAGTTTATTTCACAAATACTCCACAAATGCTTATTGGGCTCCCGCTCTGTGGCAGGACTGTTCAAGGCCTTGGGAACAGATAGGAATGAACGCAATTTTTAAACTGCTTTCATGGAGCCTGCTTGTAAAAGGAACTAGGCTGAGGTATATAAGAAAGTCCCAAGATACAAAAAGGGAAGGCTGGGTCCTGTTTCCTGAAGCTCCTCCCCCTTTGAACAAATCAAAGACTCCAACAGAACCCGTCTGGAAAAGGATAATGGAAAATGTCACTTATAATGGCTTTTCAAGGACTCTGGGTTTCAAAACATGACTTGTCATTTTGTCTCTATAGACATCAGAAAGAGATAGACATCTCTTTTCTATTCACCCAACTTTTGCTAAGAACCTGCTGCATGCAATGTGTTTGGTTCTTGAATGAGATGGCGGCAGGGGAAAGAGAAGGAGGGAGAGAGAGAGAAAATAATGATCAAGTTCCATCGAAATGTTTTTCCAAGGGACTGAATGAGTGTAAGGTATGAAGGACAAAGAAGAAAAGGTTGGATGTTGAATCCGTTACTGGGGAAGCTGGGGACAGGGGACGTCCCCAGCTCACACTTCTACTTGGAGCTCCACACCCAGGTACCCAGCAATCATGCAGTATCTCTATTTGGAGATCTCAAAGGCACCTCAACTCTGAAAAAGTTTTAGACCAAAGTGCATGATGATCACTGCCCCCATGCCTGGCCTTTAGCCCAGTGAGTGGCACCGGCATCCAGGTAGAAGTATGACACAGGAACAAAAGCCACACCTTCTGCACCCTCTGCTCTCACCAACCAAAGCCAATCCATCCATCACCAAGTCTGTATCTCCTGTCTACATCTATACTCCTGATCAGCACCCTTTCTGGCCCGGGCCTGAGCATCAAGTATTTCTCTCTCCTGAACCATTACTATTGTAATGACCTCTAGTCATCTAGTCAGTCTACCTCCCCACCAATCCAGCCTCTACCCAGCAGCCTCTAATCTCACATTACCCTCTTAATGGCTTCCCAGTGCACTGGAGCCTAGTCTGGCCTCTGCCTCTCTCTCCAACCACATCCTCCACCGTGTCTGATGGAATTGTCCTGCACCATGCTGGGAAGTCATTATTTACTGATTTGTGCAGATTTCTGATGGCTTTCTCCCTGATGAGGCTGAAAGCCGCCATGAAAACAGAGTCTGTCTGGTTTTATCCATAACCATCTTACATACTATCTGATCACAAATATTTGATGACTGAATCTTCTGAAATGGCTAAGCCAATGGTTCTCCACAGAGGGTGATTGTGCCCCTCCCCCCGAGGCAATGTTTGGAAATATTTTTGGTTGTCACCGCTGCTGGCATCTACGGGTTGAGGCCAGGAATGCTGCCAGGCATCCTGCAATGTACAGGACAGTCCTACAAAAGTACTCAGCCCATAGTGTCACAGTTAGAGAAGTATTTATATTTTGCTCATGTTGAATTGGGTTTCCCGGAGTCACGTCCTTACGGAAATACATTTGTGATGTTCCAATGCTGTGAGAGACTTAAACACACATGCATATGCACACACTCAACAGCCATTAAATTCCTACTGGCAGGAGATGCCTATTTTTTTTAGGGTTATGTATTTATTTTTGAGAGAGAGAGCACGAGGAGCAGAGAGAAAGGGAGAGAGAGAATCCCAAGCAGGCTGTCAGCACAGAGCCCCACACAGGACTCCAACTCACAAATGGTCAGATTATGACCTGCGTCTAAATCAAGAGTAGTAGGAGCTTAACAGACTGAGCCACCCAGGCGCCTCCAGGAAATACCTATTTTAATGGTCTCTTGTACTTCCCAGATGCCTGGCACAGAGCTGAAACTTAGTTGCTCAATAATACCTGTCTGGGAAACCTTATTTAATATTAAAAAAAAGTCCTCAAAATTGAGGACAGTCTAGAGCTGCATTAGAGGGGCCACCTTATTTCTCATGTATGACCGAAGTGTAACAAAGGCCAGGGACATCACAGGGGAGCCCCACCCACCTGTCAAGCCACACCCCTTCAGGGTCACAATGGCTAAGGCCTTAAATACCCAGACTCCTGGCCTCCGGGTCTTGCAAAGCCCCTCATTTTGGCAGAAGTTACAATGTCGACCAACCGCAAATTCAAGAGTCATGGCATGAGGAGGGGCAAGAACCGAGCTCCTCACAAGGGAGTCAAGAGAGGTGGCAGCAAAAGAAAATACCGGAAGGGCAGTCTGAAGAGTAGAAAACGGGGAGATGACTGTGAGTAAGGGAGAAGCAAGGGAGTGATCAAACATGAGGGACTTGCCCCACGGGCCCTCCTTCTTGGATCCAGTTAGCTTTTCCAGGACCCAGAATCTCAGCCTGAGAATTTCATTTCCAGCTCCGTTCCAGGCACTGAGGCGGGAAGAGGATGATTGGGGGTGTTCTAACTGGGGTCCCTGTTGTAAACCTGTCCTTCCCTTACAGCCAATCGCCATTACCGCTCCCACTTGTGATGCCACCCGCGGGCTCTGTCCTGGTGGACTTCACACAATGCCAGGCAGCGACGAGAGGACGACAGCCAGAGAAGAACCTATCGTGTGGGTAAAATGCCAATCGTGACGAAATGAGGAATGTATATGTTGGCTGTTTCTCCTCAACATCTCAATAAAACTTTGAAAAGTTGGAAAGGTTTCCTTTTGATCTTTTGGCTGGAAAATGGGCTTGGGCAGACTTGGGAAAGAATTGGCAGGTGTGAAACCGTTCAACATAACTTGGAAACTATCACCGTAGTTTGTCCTTGACTCTGTCCGTGGGCCTCAGCACTGGCGGGGCACCATCACAGTATTCAGGTGTTGAGAAGGAGCTAGAACCTGGAGACTGGCACTGATGACCGCTATTTCTGAGACCGTTCTGGTTTTAGCACAACCCCAAACCATGGGCTAAACTAAAGCTAAAATACTGGTCCCAGGAGTGGATACAGAATTCTCCATGCTAAGTTATCTGATTATGTGGGCTAACGGGCAGGACCAGCAGGCTGTTAGGGATGGGGAGACACCCTGGGCGGAGCCTATGGCGTTCAGGCAATACGAATGTCAACTCTACCTTGACCATTCCTTCAACTCTACTTCTCTCTCTGGCCATGGAGGCGACACCTCAGTATCCACCCATCCCCCTCAGAAGGGGATATTTCCTTGCCCTTTCCTAGGCGATATTTTCTTGACGAATGCCTCCTGTTGGAAGACAGCACCAGGGTGACACAGGGTGGAACTGAAGTTCCTATTTAAACCAAGCTACCAGGAAAGGATAGAAGGAATGAGAAGAGCCATGAGGCTGGGAGGCTGGGGAGGGAGTGTCTTGGAATTCTGCGTATTTTCGGTGAGACCATTGAGTGTGAGCCCCATGGAGGTAAGAAGGTGAATACAATGAAGGTGATCAGAAATGTTTTTTGTTTACAAACCGTTCGTGCCAACACGTAAGTGTAAAATGGAAACAAAATGGAAACAAGGCTTGTAGAAACTTAATCAGCATTTTGAACCAGGTTAGCTTTTTATGGGCTGTAAACTGTTGGTATATCAGTGACACAGTTCTGAACTTGTAATGTACATGGCATGATGTGTTTCCAAAATAAATCAACGGTCTATATTCTTCTCTTGATAAAGAGCTGTGTGCAATTTGTTTCTTGAATATTTTTCTTCTCTTGTACAATATTCTGACATCCTACCAGGTTTTTGTTTTCTGTTCCGTGGAACAGAATTTGTGGACACAGATTTAGAAGATCACCCATTTTTTTTTTACATCTATAAAAAAAATAATACTACCAAAAAAAAAAAATCTTTACCCCATGGTCTAGACATTTTCTGTCTCGACGTCCTTTGGTATTAAGATTTTTCCTGTCTCCTACTGCACACTGCTCCAGAGCAAAATCTTACCATCAGGCACACAGATACTTCTAACTCCTCAAACTTGTATTTCCCTCCAGTTGTCAATTTTGTAGAGAGAAAATATAAACGCACTCCTTTCTATGGTTTTAGCTCCTCTAATATTCCTTTTGTTTTGTCTCCGGGTTTGCGCAAAGCCCTGCCATCCCTAACCAGAAAGGACTGGCTCGCATTCTCTTGCACCCTCCAAGAGCTCCTCTGCCTCCGTGTAAAGAAAGCCCAAAAGCTCCTTGCAACATGTCAGCTTTTGCCACCCTGGATGTTAGAGACCAATCAAGGGCAGTGCAGGACTGTGCTCGGGAAGGAGTTGAACAAAGCACCAACCGGCAGGAAGCCAGTTTTACCCCCTTCTATCCCCACCTGCCCAGCCGGGTTGCTTCGGTAGCCAGGAGCTCAGGCAGACCCTGAAGTTAGCGTCACCTGGAGGCCGCCTGCTGGACCTCAGGCCCCTGCGATGTCTGTGATCCCCGGCCTCCCTTCCCCGCATTGTGCCCCTGCCCAGTGCCCAGCTCACGGCCCTGCCACTCGCTGCTGCAAATGCCTCCCTGCACAGCCCACCCCTTTGCCCCCGCCCACTGGTCTGCCTTTTCCAGAGCGATCTGAAAGGTCCTCTCCCATAGGGAGAAGTTAAGAGTCAGGAAGACGCGAGCCCAGCGATAATGCCGATAGTGTGAAATTTACTTCTTCCCTCGAGAAACATGTTTGGACCAGGAGGAGGTCGGCCTGTGTCTGGCAGGATCCCGCACGCAGGATCCCGCAGACCCTGCACAGGGCTCAAAGGAGCGCCTTTCCCGGAGAGACTGTTCACAGAGGCAAGACCCCTGGAGCCTAGCAACGGCAGCTTTGAAGGAGCAAAAGAACAAAATAGAGGCTGCAGCTACCGGCAGAGCAGGAGCAGAGTGGAAAAACCCCGACATTTCTCTCCAGTTTCCTCCTGGTGCTTCCACTGGCCAAACTCAACCAGAAGCCAGCAGGTAAGGGATCCCAGGTGATACAGAACACAAGGCCCAGCCTCTCAGGGCATCAAGAGTCAGGTAGCTAACATGACTTTGAGGGAAGCTTTCCTCTTTAGTGTCCTACTTGTCTTCTCTTGTTTGCCGTCACGGACCAAAGTCCCTTCGGAAGTGACTGGCAGAGAGGCCCCAGACCGAGTTACTCAGGGCTCTGAACCCTCAGCTTCAACGGCATGTTGGCACATCATCTTTGCAAGACACGATTATCCCCAGACAGAACGTTCTAGTACAATGTTCTATTTCAATAATTCAACACTGAAACAATCTAACTAATTGGGGTAGAGCCCCAGGCTAGGCAGGGCAGCCAGACCCCTTGCCTGGTGACTTCAGTCTCTGCCCTCTCGGGCAGGTTGTGGAAGGAATAGCAGCCGCCAGGAAAACTCTGTTTTGCTGTAAGAACATTTTCCAGGCCCATATGCTGGAGATTTTCCAACACTAGTGTTGATTTAGTCCCTGCCCTCCAGGAACATTCATTCTGTCTCTCTGTTGACATGTCTTGCAGGCCAGCACCCACCAGGCAGGCCCATGTAGGTCACCAGCACAGGGGTCTTTCGACCATGCGACGCTCGAAGATCTCGCCCTCTGTGTGCCTTTGCTATATCTCCCCAACCAAGGGGGACTTTTCTCCTCTCTCCAGTTTTTTTCTGGAACGTCACGTCCTGAAGTCATCACTTACTTGGCCTTTGTGGAAAGTCAAAAACTTAAAAAAAAAAAAATTTAAAGATCTTGGCCAGAAGCCCTTCTGGGTCACCTTGACCTTCTTGTGAGCTGACTTGGATACAGGGCCTCTGCCTCACTGGCCTCGGGGTGCTACGGGAGTGGTCCCAGAGGACCCATGTGTGTGTGGGTGGAGAGAACCCAGAGGAACCGTGGGGAGAGCGTGGCTGACCCCCACCTCTTGCCCTGGGCCGCGCCAGATGACCCCGGGTGGGACCGGCGCGACTGTGCGGCCGCAGGCAAACAGGAAGTTCTGGAGAAACACTCAAGGCTGTGCTGAAGAGGTGAAGGTCCAGAAACCGCAGCTGGGAGGGGACTCTGTGTGCCCTGGGGGTAGTCGGTACAAGTCAGACGTGGCCTGGGGCTCTGCTGTCCGGTCACCCAAAGGTCCTGTCCTTCAAGACCGGAGGAGAGCCGCCGCCTGCCTCCGCAGTCCGGGCGCTTGCTCTCCAGGTGCACTCTGGGGAAAGAACCGAGTGGAGCAGGGTGTTCATGGCCAACCTCCAGGAGCCCTGGTCTAGTCACCTCGCCAGACTGATGAGCGGGGAAGTAGGTTACTTCTCTTCGAGAGAGTCTCTTCTCACTTCTGCGCCCCCCTCCCCAAGCCACTCTCCCTCTCGAACTTCTCATCAGTCTGACCTTGAGATCTCGCCCTCATCTGAGCCCTGCGGCCATTCTTACCATTTAGCTCAGTGTCCCAGAAGTGGGACAGGCGACAGTTGTCTCCGTGCAGCATTATACCAGGGAAAGGGGCCAGCATCTACATTCCATCAAGGCCAGTCCTCCTGTTTTGTGACCTTGATCTGTCTATCAGTCCTGCTCTAGTCCAAGCCTTGCATGCCTCCTCTCCTACAGCTGGAGCCATTTCATCCCGACCTGTGGCCCAGCTCCACCAACACCGTAAACCAGCCTGGCTCAGGCAGAAGCGTGAGTGAGGAATCTCTGGGCAGGCAGTCTCCTGACCCTTTAGTCTAGGCCAGGTCCCACATCTCTCTATGGCTTGCTTTGCGCGCCTGTAAAATGTAGGAGTTGGGCATGATCTCGTCTCTCCAGCTAGATTGTAAAGTCCTGGAGCCAGAGCGAAGCCATCCACAGGTGAGGGACAGAGGGATCGCATCCGGACACACGCACAGCCATTGTTTCTCGGGAAACAAGTCAATGAATCCATTTCTTAACCTAATATGCTATGAAAAATAAAATCTGAGCATGGATGTCAGTCAAAAGGAGCGGGGACTGATTAATAAACTCAGTGATCAGGATCATGTTAAGTTGTTCCATTTGCAACAGGAAAGTATGTCTGTAATTAATTAGCTGTAAAGTCCTCGGGCCTAACACACAGGTGGCTTTTATTGAAAAGACAAAGAGATGGAATTTTACAATGTGCCGAGGTCCTCTTCAAAAGTGACTCAAAATGGAAGCTTTCAAGAAGAGAAGGGGCTGGAAACTGGACCTTGATGTATTGACTTACTGTTTCCTTCAGGAACACAGAAGAACAATAACACACCGGCTTATATAAAAAGCTTCTGAAACTTTCACATGCATAGAACCACCTGGAATCAGAGAAAATTCAGATTCTGAGTTCGCAGGTCAGGTTGGGGGTGGGGGTGGGGGTGGGGACAGAGATTCCGCATTTCTAAGGAGCTCCCAGGTGGTGCGGATGAGTAGGTGAGGGGCAAGGAGACACAGAAGTCTCTTCGGAAGCTCAGCTCTGCCCACACTTGCAAGGCAATCACGGCCCCCTCTCTGGGGCTCTCTCTCAGAGTCCTTTCCAATCCTTCCAACAATAAGAAGTCCTAAGATTCTAAAGGAGAAGATTAAAGAAATGTCACCCAGCAGTGGCTGGCAACTTCCCTCCTAGGAACACAAAGCATCATAGAGTCTGGATAAAGAGCTTTCTCTGCCACTTCAGGGCAGCACATGGGGAGTGTATCTCCCAGGGAGATCATAGAAAGGAAGTGAGCGAAGGGGTGAGAAAAAGCACAGGAAACAGTGAGTCCTCTCCCACCCTGGCCACGCCTGGATGCCACCCCTGGTTTGACTACTTAATTCTTCTTCTTTTCCTTTTCTACTTATTTGCTGCCCTTGGCTCCAGAGCCTGAGCCAGACCACAGCCCTCTTGCTGCTCAAAGTAGGCATCCGTTTGCGTTTGGTGGAGAGCAACAGAAATAACCTGAAAGAGGGGTAAATGGAATGTACTGGAAGTATGAAGAACCGTTCAGAGAATGGAAGGTAAAACTGAACAACCGGGCCTCACGATGGGAGCCAGGCAAGAAGCTGAAGAGACTCAAATCACTGTCTTCACAGTGCAGTGGCCCCAATTGTTTTCCATTCTTACATCACTTCCCTAAAAAAGTCAGGGTCTCAGGAGAGAGAAAATGAGGGTCAAGTTTGGGTTGTGGTGGGGCGGGGCTGGTCCTGAAAGGAAAATGGAAGGACAGTTACCGAAGAAGAGAAGATGTATACCAGGCGGTCAGGTGCAACGATGCCCACTGCAGAGTGCAAAACACTCCTTCCCTGCAGTGTATACAATTCCCGGGCACCCGCCAGGAGGCTAAAACAGCATCTGAGCGAGCACACAACAGCCACTCTCTGGAATCCCTTAATCTGTGAACACTTTTATAAAAGGCAGCTTTTCCTGTGAAACTGCCATCTTAGCTCAAAGAATTTACTCAGAACCTACGTACTTTCATGGCCAGAACTGGAAGCGGGATTTATTCTCCGCTCCGTTTTTTTCCCCCACCTAGAACATTTTCACTATGTCGAAACAGCAGCAGACGGGATGGCAAGGACAGAGAGTCACAGAGCTATGCAGGTGCTGCTGCTCACACCTCAGCAAAAGTAAACATGCCCGGGAGCCATGGATTGTAAGGAAGTGTCAGGAGGCAGACTGTGATCTCCATGAAAGTCAAGAACACAGACATGCAAATTTGGGGTGTAAAGGAGGCCGGCCTTCCCCTGCCTGACTCCTAAGAAGAATGATTTCCCTCCTTCCACTCCAGGTATCCAGGCAGCAAGCCATGTTGTGGCTGATTTAGCAGAGAGAAGCTCGCTCGGGTTTGGGTCTACACCGTCCAGTATGGGGGCCACGGGGCACAGGTAGCTACCGAGCACTTGGAACGTGGCTGGTTCGAAGTGACAGGGCGTCGGTGGTAACATACAGGCTGCCTTTCAAAGACTTAATATGAACGAAAGAATGTAAGATAGCTCATTAATAATTTTTACATGGATTGTATATTGAAACATTTTAGACGTCATCAGTTACATAAAATAACTGAAAATAATTTTACTTTTTCTTTTTTTATTTAAAAAATTTTTTTAAATGTTTTTATTTATTTTTGAACAGAGAGAGACAGAGCATGAGCAGGGGAGGGGCAGAGAGAAGGGGAGACACAGAATCCGAAGCAGGCTCCAGGCTCAGAGCTGTCAGCACAGAGCCCAACGTGGGGCTTGAACCCATGGAGTGTGAGATCATCACCTGAGCTGAAGTCGGACGCTCAACCGAATGAGCCACCCGGGCGCCCCATCTCTTTTTTTGATTTTCAAATGTGGCTGCTGGAAAACTGAACATCATAAATGTGACTGGCATTATATTTTTATTGGACAGAACTAGCCTCAGGTCACCTGGATTTTTACCTTAGTAATGGCGTGTTGCCCCATTCTTTCTGCCTTTTTCATTTGGAGCAGAGCCTACTAAGCCGGGGTCTGTTCCAAGCAAGCACTACAGAGAAATGAACAAAATCCACTGTCCACCTTCACCTTTCCCCACTCCTTATCACACACACACACACACACACACACACGAAGACAAACATTAGAGAAGAAAAATTCAAAGTGGAGGCACACAGCTTAAATTCTCAGTATATTGTTTCCTATATATTTGTTTTAAATTAATAGATTTTGGGGAAGTTTTACCCCCAGGAATAATAATAATAGCAATACACTTACGCTTTCCTTTGAGATCTTTATACATATTAGCTTCACCCTCCCCTCAACCTCAGGGACTAGGTAGTATTTCATGACCTCTGTTTTAGAGATAAGAAACAGGAAGTCAAGAAATCTGTGCAAGGTGTCTGTGCACTCAACCACCTTGCTCTCAGACGTGGAGGAACTGAGTCCTCCAGGCTAGAAAAGACACACTTACAGTGGCCCAGATAGTGACAGAAGCTGAACTAGAACTCTATTCTGCCACCTGCATCGCCCTAGTCTCCTGACCCCTGACACCAGACTACCACGTCAATCCAAGGTGAAGGGGCATGTGACAGTAGGCTAGGATATTTGGGAGTGGCAGACAGAGTGCAGTAGGCACAGACATTTCTCATCGCCCTTGACCTAGTAAAAGCGGAGCCATTCGATTCAAATCCGAAGCAATGAACCCTAACAGGAAAAAACAAAGGGTTTGACATCAGCCAGTTCTGGACTCAGTCTTGCTACAACTGCCTAATAGTTACAGGACCTTGAACTAGTTTTGTGACTTCTCTGAATTTCTGTCACTAGCTGAGTAAAATTGGGTTAAGAATACCTCCTTCTGGGTTCACCAGGAGGATCCATATGCAAAGCAACCTGCACTGATCCCCGTATATCGCGAGTGCTTTGTAAATACCCGTTCCTCTCCAGACCACCCCTGCCCTTGACTTCAGCTGGAGCCAAACAGGGCCCCCTGACATTTCTGCATAAGGTCTACATAGGACTGAAATAGGCACGTAGGTCTCAGCAGTGGCCGGAGGCACTGAGGAACAGAAATATCCATGCTGTTTGCAACCCAGCAAGTCAGGTGAGGGTTGCAGCCTCGAGATGCACCCCACAGCCTCACCCCACTGCTGGAAAGAAAGAGAAGGGTCGTGAGCTCTAGCCTAAGTCACAGAAGCCCTTTGTGTCTCCCAGGAGAGGGGTGGGCCCCAGGCCGGGGGGGAGTGTGGTGGGTGGGGTGATCTGGCAGCCTGGATTTCATCTAAGAAAGGCTGGCCTGATGCCCAGGCCCCGGTGTTGCAAGGGCTGGTGGAGGCGCCCCTGTGAGCTGGGAACAACAGGTGCAGACAAAGAGCGAAGGTGGAAAAAGAGAAGACGTCTCTTCCCCATTTCTTTCAGCTTGCAGTTTAATTAATTAAAACTCATTTTTAAAGCTATGGCACTTAAACAGGTCCTGCTTTCCATGCCTCTGTTTCCTCAACTAAAAGGCAGGCTCTCAAAATGTCATAGAACCCTCAGAAGTTCCTCTTGGGGGGCACCTGGGTGGCTCAATCAGGTAAGCATCTGACTCTTGGTGTCGATTCAGGTCATGATCTCACGGCTGGTGGGATGGAGCCCCACATCGACCTCTGCGCTGATAGCAGGGAGCCCTGCTTGGGATTCTCTCTCTCTCTCTCCCTCTCTCAAAATAAATTAAAAAAAAAAAAAAAGATGGGGCCATCTTCTCCTCCTCTCTGCCCACAGTGCAGACTGTCCCTCACCTCTAGCAAACAGCTGGGAAGCAGACGAGTGAGACCCCAAGACTCCTAGAGACAAGAAGGGACCTTCTTCTCACATCTGCTTGACTTCCTATGGTTTCAGCTGCACGGTAATTAAGCCGGAGATGAAGGGGAAACTCCCCTCTGGAAAGAGATCTCTTTCATTTCTCACTGTCACCTTGCTGACATTCCTCCCTTATTTTAAAACACAGCTCCCAGAATTTTTTTCCTAATCAACCCAGCCAGAAATGAATAGGCTTTATCACGTCTCAGTTTCTAGCTTCCTGTGTTTGCCCTTCTAGAAGTCCTCACTGGATACAGTAATAATATAGCTGTTGGGAGACGGTCTCAAGGCCCTAAAGAAGCATAATTTCCCTGAAGACTGACCAGCATCAGCTTGTCTCATCCATGTCGCTCACTACGGGACCACTCAGGGTGGGACAATGTCCTCCCCACTAAATCAGTGAGGGTTTATTGGATGTCTACTCTGTACCCAGAACTGTATTTTATTTGTACATTTCTACATCCATTCAGGACAGCATCCACTGTTCCAGAAATGTCTATAGAGTGAAAGGCCATTATGCTATGGTGGTACTTACGTTGAAAGAGTGGTCCCTGGTCCCATCTGTGCGGTTCAGGGCATATGCCCCTAAGGCGAGCAAGGTTATCAACTCAGAAGAAGCAGGGATTCACCAAGAGTGTGTTAAGTACCTGAAAGACACAGACTATTGTCCCGGGCCCTGCAGGGTATACACCAGGAGTTCCCAGTTTTGCTGGGTCCACCACAACTAAATTCTAAATGTATCCATTTGGCTAAAGAGAGAAGGGAAGGGCTCTATGAACCCAGACTGGCACTCAAGGCCTGAGCACGCTCGTGAGGGCAAGCAGCATGATGTTTCGTAGGTCGCTGTGCGTGTCCTTCCCCCAGCACAGTGCCTGGCCTGTAACAGTTGCTCAACAATCGTGTTGAAGAGATGGACAGATGGACGAGACGACGCTGCTGGCAGTGACCGCGTATGTCCCCCTTAAGATGGAAGAAAAGAAAGAAAAACGTTGCAGTTAGAAGGGACTACAGAACAGCCTTTCATGTTTACATTAAAAAAAAAAAAGAGGGCCAAGGCCACACAGCGGACTGAAAAGGGGCAGTGAAACAGCCTGGGAGCCCGGGATGCCCTCATTCTGACAAAAACAGAAAAGAACGGTGAGTAGAAGGGGTTGTTAGGGCAGCCCTCTTACCAGCCCTTCTCCCACTGTGGACTAGGTCACGTCCGCCTTTACACTGTCAACACACACGCACCGTCTTCGATAGCCCTTTTCACAGTCACGATTTTATTCGCAATTCTCTGATTGGATGCTTTCTGAAGCTGGAGGTCACGGTTTGGGTTTGGGTCTCTCTCCCCACCCAGAGTATCCCCTACATCCACCTGAATCACACAAAAAGACATTTGTTACATACATGAATTTATTAACTAGATATTCCTTCTCAATTACACGTTCAGTTTTTCATGGAGGCAGGAGGGCTGTCGGCTAAGGCAGCCACCTTGTCACTGTAAATTAGTCTTTGAGAAAACAGATTAGATCTGAAGAGGGTTGAGTTGGGAGCTGGTGATCTAGTGGGGATTGAGAAAACTGTAGGCTGTCAGAGCAACGTGAAGACTCAGGGCCGTAGAAGACGGGGCAGGGGAGTGGTGTCCATCAAAGCTCAGACGAATGCTAATCTGAGCAGAGAGAGCAAACTCGAAGGAGTTGCTCCAGAGTACGGGTCTGGGGAAGACAGGAATGCGGAACATTCTGCTAGTGGAGCTGACACTAAGCAGCCAGCCTGCTGTGGTCAAGTGGCAGCCGGGAGAAGAGTTTAGACCTGAATTTGGGAAGGTTTGTGCCTACAGCACCACTAGAAAGAACACCACCTAGCATCGTCCAGCCTCAGGACTAAGAGAGGGGGCAGAGACAGCCAGCCAGTGAAACAGAAGCCTGACATTTTTTATTCTGGTTGTGCTAAGTTGTACCAACCTGTGTGCCCTATAAAACGTCCCCCCGTTTATAGCGTGTGTACGGAGATTTTGTGCTTTAACCAGAAAACCGAGAGCAGTATCATGAGGCTAATTCATCTTCAAAGAAAGCTTTAGATTTAGAACATGAGTGAGGAGCCAGGTCCTGGTTCTAAGATCTAGCCTGAGGAAGAAAATTGTGATGAACTAAATAATGCGAACGAGTCATGTAGGCACCTATAAACTGTGACAGGAGCTGCGGGCTGCATCTGGGTTGTCCAGGCAAAAACTCAGGCCCTGAGATTTTTCAAACTCTGAAATGTAGAAGTGGAAAACAAACAAAAAAAAAAAAAAAACAAAAGCCAATTCACTAAAAATGCAAAAGGCCAAACTCTTAGACCCAGAAATTCACCGGTAGACATCTATTCTAGAAAAATATGTATATTTCTACACAAGAAGGGTTCAATAATGGTCATAGCAACACTGAAAGTTAACAAGACTCTAGCAGAGAGTGATTTCATAAAAGTGAGGCAGCTATAAAGTCTAATATGAGTCTCACATGAGTACCCTAGGGGACTAGACAAATAAAGTAAATGACATCTATACCATGATATATTCTATAGCAGTTAAAATGTAGATACATACGTATAGGCGCATAGATCCGCATATACATGTTCGTATTGGTATGGAGAGATCTCTAAGACATTATTAGATGGGGGAAGAAGCAAATGAGATAATACCTAAGGTAGGGTCCCCTTTAAATTTAACATTGAATTTTTATATGTAAAAATAAGGTGTGTGTGTGTCTGCGTATGTATACACACACACATATATGTATGCATATGTGTATATTTACAGCACACACAATCACGCATACATATACACGTACACACGCACACACAATTTTGTACATTTTTTAAATATTTGCGTTAAGCTGTTGACAGCGACCATCTCTGGGGAGAAGAATGAAATTAAGGGGTGAACAAAGAAGACTTTAGTTTTGGCTGTACTGTTTGAGTTTTATTACATATTACTTCTGTAATTAATTTTTTTTTTAATTTCTTCAAGCTGTAAGCAATTTCTATCTGGCACAAGATGGAAACATCGACAGCCCTTCAGTATAGACAATCTCTTTGTTCTGAGGAAATTGTTCAAGTGAGGATTTTAGTAATATAAATGGAAAACAAAGACTGGCTTCTGCACTCAAAATGTGATTTCCAGGAGAAAAAGTTCTTGGCAGGGGGAGGGGATAATATTCCCTGTCTAATATGTCCCTGTGTTGGAGTAGAGCTAATTGGACTGGATGATTTGTGAGCACGTGTCCTAGCTAAGAAAAATATGAGGACCCATGGGGTGTCTGGGTGGCTCAGTAGGTTGAACATCCGACTCTTGATTTCTGCTCAAGTCATGATCTTAGGGTTGTATGATTAAGCCCCATGGATTCTCTCTCTCTCTCTCTCTCTACTCCTCTCCCTCACTTGTGTTCTCTCTCCCTCTCTCTAAAAACATTAAAAATAATAATAAAATAAATTTTAAAAAGAAAAAGAAATGAGGACCCAGAAGGATGATGGGGCACCTATGTCTCACCCAACAGCGACATGCTCTGGGTTAGAAGTTTGAGGACAAGAGGTTTGGAATATTTTCACAAGATCTTTCATGAGGCCCTGGCTGCAAACTCAGTCTTTCTATGCCCAGATGACTAAATGAAACCTTGAGTCACAAAGACAGCCTTCCTCACTGCCCTGTGTGAAAAGACTCCGGGCCTGAAGGCTGCTGTCTTCCTCACTCTCTTTTGGTCTCTTATTTATTCAGACTGATGGAAGCCAGCTGCTGTGTTGCAAGGTGCCACGCAGAGAATGATACATGGCAAGTAACTTAGGGAGGCTTCTGGCCATTGGTCGATGGAGAACTGAAGTTCTTGGTCTCACAGCCTGCGAAAAACAAAATCCTGACAAGTGAACTTGTTGAATGAACTTGGAAGCAGATCCTTGCCCGAGCAAGCCTTCCAACGAGGATGCAGCCTTTCCTAGCACCTTGATGGCAGTATTATGAGAGACTCTGAGCCAGAGGACCCAGGTAAGACCCATAGAAACTATGAAATAATGTGCTCATAGTTTTGTGTCACTAAGTTTTGAGGTAATTCCTTACACAGCAATAGATAATCAATACATTCAGTCTGGAGGTAAAGAGGCTTGGGTCCTTTTCCTGGTCCCTATCAGTATCTTACAATGAATCTTTAGGCAAGTACTTCTCCCTCTCTGGAAATCCATCAGCGTCCTCTCCTATGAAGAGGCATGTGGGAAATGCTTTTCTAAAAATGCTTTTCAACTCTCAAACTTTATGCATCTGTGACAATTCCCGACACAATCTCCCAAATCTTTTCCCATGCTCCCCTACCACCGGTCTACACTCTTCTCACGCCTGACCCCCTGCCAGTTCTTCCTTGGGGCTCTATTATCCCCGCTTTCTTCAGTCCTGCAGTGAAAGACAAGAGGATCTTACTGGGGCAAAACAAATCTTACTCGGCCCAGCCGAAAGACAAGAGATCTTACTGGGGGCACAAAGGCCCAGCCGAGACCTTTACTGGGTCCCAGGAGCTGAAGCAAGAGGGGACAATGCTGCTCTACACCGTTTATTAATTGCTCCCACCTTTGAGACTCTTACCGACTGCTACTGACTGCCATGCCTCAGCCCTCTGTCCCCTTTCAACTTTCATGACAATCCATATCACATCTGCTTCTGTGTTCCTCAGAAGGGAACTCCAAGAGGCCCTAAAAGCCTGTCACCTGACTTTTAGAAACACCTGGACCCAGAGTCAACCAAGCACAGTGAGTCGAGGAAACAGCATCTCAGGGGACCAGGCCCTTCTGTCTAGAATGCTGACATAGTGCTTTCTCTAGAACATCTGGTTTGGCTCCGGGGAGGAACAATGCACAGGATTTAGGAGGAGGCAAAGAGGTCATCTGGAGGGTGAGGATTGGCTGGGGAGTTCAGACTCCAGAGCTCCAACTTCTGTAATCCTCCTGGATTATCTCAGTGTTGTGGGAACAGGATCCAAGTCTAAGCCTCAGTTTATCTTCTTATGAATTGGAAAGAGATCCCTGAGAGATATCTCTGGCATTTGTACTAAATTCTTTCCTCCTACCCACACTCTACAACCCCTCTCCTCACACCTTCCCCTTTAAACTTCACCCCTCCCCACGAATCTTAGAGGACTCTCAATGTCCAGGAAAAAGTTTGAGGGAAGAAGATTCTGCTTTCCTAAAGATAGTAGGCATGGAAAGAAAAGCTGCTAGTGACATATAAATACAGAATCTCTGCCTCTACTGCTTTCTGTTCTATCATCTTGAGAACACTTGTCCATGCAGCCCAACATAATCACCAACAGGTCCTGGCAGGCATGGTGGTGGCGTTGGTGTTCTCTAGAAGAGGAAATGAGACACAGAAGAAGAATTAACTTTTTCAGAGTGCATTTTAATTCCTTTTTGCTCCACCTGCATCCGTGAAGGTAAAGAGGCTGAGTTGTCCATTGACGTTCAGAATAGCATGTGGCCAGAAGAGGCAATGCCTTTACCTGCTGCCTCTTTTGACTTCATGTAAAAGAAAATCTGACTCGAATAGCTTAAATTTTAAAGGGAATGCCTTGGCTCATTTAATTAAGAAGGTGACAGGTATACTGGCTTCAGCAGTTTCACTTACAACCTATTTTCTTTCTATCTCTCTGACCTAACTGCGGTTTCCTCTCAACACTAGTTCCCTTATTGTTTTTAAGATGGTGGCCAGGAGCTCCCAAAATTATGAGCTTCCTCACTCACGTCTAGAAGAAATGCAGGAGCATCTTTGTCCCAGCCTTCCCAGCAAAAGTCCTGAGATTCACTCAGACTTGACTACTCTAAGATGCGAACCACTTCGGAAATCATCATCACTGGCAGCAGGTAGGATGTCCTATTTGACTAAGCTCCCACTGGACCAATTTGACTAGGATCCCACTGACCAAGTCCCACCGGGCTTATTTATTTCCAGATAAAACTGGAGCACTGGGGAAAGAGGAAGGGAAAATGGATGCTGTGAGATAGCCAACTAGTATCTATAACAGATACCAAGTGGTTTTTTCAAGTTCAGAGCCCCAGGGTGGGTTGGTTGGTGGGTGGGTTGGTTAGTTGGTTTTAAAACTTTATATTTTTTATTTGTTTTTTTTATTTTTAGAGAGAAAGCACGCACAAGTGGGGGAGAGGGGTGGAGGGAGGGAGGGGGAGAGTGAGAGAGAGAGAGAGAGAGAGAGAGAGAGAGAGAATCCCAAGCAGGCTCCACACTCAGTGATCCCGCATCTGTGGGATCATGAAATGTAAGGCTTTATTTTTTTTTAGAGCAGTTTTAGGTTAACAGCAAAATTAAGAAGGTATAAAATTTCCCATATACCCCCTGCTCCCATTTGCATGGCCTCCCCCATTATCAACATCCCCCACCAGGTGGTACATTTGTTCTACTGGATGAACCTACACTGGCACATTGTAACAGCCCAAGTTCACAGTTTATATTACAGTTCATTCTTGAGGTTGTACACCCTACGAGTCTGAACAAATGTATAATGACATGTATCTACTATTATAGCATTACACAGAATATTTTCACTGAACTTTAAGTCTCTGTATTCTGCCTATTAATCCTTTCCCCCAACCCCCAACCCCCAACCCCTAGCAACCACTGATCTTTTTACCGTCTCCATAATTTTACCCTTTCCAGAATGCCATATAATCAGAATCACACGTGTGTAGTCTTTTCACGTTGGCTTCTTTCACTTTGTAGCATACATTTAAGGTTCCTCTGTGTCTTTGCGTGGCTTAATAGCTCATTTCCTTTTCACACTGAAAAATATTCCATTGTCGGAATGAACCTCAGTTTATTCATCCATTCACCTACAAAAGAACATCTTGGTTTCTCTCACGTTGTGGCAATTATAAATTATATATATAATATAAAGATATATATATATATATAAAGTATTATATATATAGTTTATAATTGTCAGTTATAAAGCTGCTATAAACTTCCGTGTACGAAATTTTTGTAGACCTAAGTTTTCAACTCCTTTAAGTAACTACCAAAGAGCACGATTGCTGGATCGTATGGTAAAAGTATGCTTAGTTTTGTAAGAAACCGCCAAACTGTCTTCCTGAGTGGCTGGACCATTTTCCTTTCCCATGAGCAGTGAATGAGAATTCCTATTTCTCCACACCCCCACCAGCATTTGGTGTTGTCAGTGTTCTGGATTTTGGCCATTCTCGTAGGTGTGGAGTGCTGTCCCATTGTTGTTTTAGTTTGCATTTCCCTGATAGCATATGATGTGGAACATTTATTTGCAATCTGTATCTCTTCTTTGGTGAGGTATACCTCTATTAAAGTTGTGGGCCCATTTTTTAATCAAGTTGTTTGTTTTCCTCTTGTTGAGCTGGAAGTGTTCTTTGCGTATTTTGGGTGATGATCTTTTATCAGATGTGCCCTTCGCAAATATTTTCTCCCAGTCTATGGCTTGTCTTCATTGTCTTTTATAGAGCAGAAGTTTTTAATTTTAATACAATCAGATTGTAATCCAGATTATTGTTATAATTATTAATAATTATTATTTTCTCATGGGCCATGCCTTTGGTGTTGTGTCTAAAAAGTCATCTGCTTTTTAGTCATACCCAAGATCATGTAAGTTTTTTCTTATGCTATCTTATAGGAATTTCATAGTTTTTTTTTTAATTTTTTAAATATTTATTCAGTTTTGAGAAACAGAGACAAAGCATGAACAGAGGAGGGACAGAGAGAGAAGGAGACACAGAATCCGAAGCAGGCTCCAGGCTCTGATCTGTCAGCACGGCGCCCCACGAACTCAGGAACCGTAAGATCATGACCTGAACTGAAGTTGGATGCTTAACCGATTGAGCCACTCAGGAGGCCCAGGAGTTTAATAGTTTTGAGTTTTACATTTAGATCTATGATCGTTTTGATTTATTTTTTATGAAAGGCGTCAAGTCTGTGTCTAGATTCACATTTTTGCATGTGGATATCCCATTTTTCCAGCACCATTTGTTGAAAAAAACTGTCTTTGCTCTCTGGTGCTGCCTTTGCTCCTTTGTCAAAGAGCAGTTATCTATATCTGCGCGGGTCTATTTCTGGGCTCTCTCTTTTGTCCCATTGATCTATTTTTCTATACTTTCACCAATGCAACTGTTTTAATTGCTTAGTTTTATACCAAATCTTGAAGTCAGGTATTGTTAATGCGAGGCACTCTAGACTCCAGGGAACCAATGGAATACGCCACACTTAACACTTCATAGAGTACTAAATGACCCAAAAGAATATGTAGACAGATACAGCTGGGTTCTCAGGTTTACTTGTCAGTGTCCACAGGTGCATACAAACGCATGGCTTGAAGGTAGAGACCTTGTCTGTTTCCTTCCATTTTGCTCTTTTCCACTCATCCTTCTCACGCCCATGTGGCGTCTTACGCACGCAAGGCATGTCAAAGTTTGATGAATGAATGCAGGAAAGAAAAAATGTATTAATTGGTTACTTAGTGAGTTCCCAGGCCATGAGTTGGAGCCAAGAGAAACAGGTTGCTCTTGGATACACCAGGAAATCCTTTTGCTAATCTACTCTTCCAAATAGGTGCAAAACACTAGCCTGAGAATTGTAAATCTGTGGGAAAGTCAGAATTTGAACCAAATTGAATTACCTGTGCTGAGAACTGGTTCAGACCCGTCCAAGTTCTTGCCCACAACCCTCCGATACGCTTGTCTCCAGTGCACTTGGGTATGTAAGGACTAAGTGATTCCGTTAGGGTATTTAAACATCTTCATTTGATGAGCTGTTAGGGCAGCATAGTCAGTGACTAGACACAGAGCCTGGAGCCAGCCTTTCTGGACTCAGATCCCAGGTGCACCACTCACCACTGGTAGAACTTTAGGTTAAGTGTTTTAACATCTTTCTGCCTTGGTCCCCTCGTCTGTGAAATGGGGACAATAATAGAACTACTTCGTAGGGTTCTTGAGGGGTTTACACGCGTCACTATTTTAAAACTGCCTAAAACAGTGGCCGGCCTAGAGGAAGCACTACACAAATATTCACCGCTAATTATGCCTCCTTTTTACATGCCTGCTTGATGGGCAAACCCAGAACCCACAGAGCTGGACTCTTGGCCACATAGGACTTTGGCCTCAGAATGACATGAGGACCTGCAGACAGGGACTCAAGCCAGGAAGCCACACCCATTTTCTTGCCCCATTGACAAGAGTTTCTGGCACGTCCACTGCCTATTGGCCTGGCCCTTCTTCCATCCACAATAACCTGCCAACAAAGTCTGAGGAACTAAAGTACGGACTGAGGATAGATGAGAGAGCAGTAGAGGCAGGGAGAGTGCCGTCCGGCCTCCAACATGGACAGAACTATTGCCAGAAGCCCTGGAGGCTTTATATCAGATGCCTTCTATGCTTAGCACAGCCCTCAACTCTTTTCCTCTCCTTCTTTTTTGAGCAGAGAACACTGTCATTTTGTGAAAAGAATAACACAGATGCATATATGCCTATAAATGGAAGATGAAGTGGTGACCGAGGGCTTCCTCTTGCCAAGGAAAACAAGTGCAAGGGCAGCTGGAAGAGAGGAGCCAGGGGGCCTGCAGAATCAGAAGCTCTCTATCTCCTTGGGAGCCGGCACTGGCGGGTGCAGGCCGGGCTGTCTGGGAAACCCAGTTCCAGGGTCCTGCGGGAAAGGCCTGCCAGGAAGCTTGGGGCCATGGACTCCTTGAAGGTTTGGGATCCACAGGAGCATATGACCGGTACTGGGCTTTAGGACAACCTAATGGCAGACAGTGGGGGGGGGGGGGGGGATTAGAAGGAGGAAGAAAAGATACCCCTTATGATCAGCATCCCTTGAAAAGCAGGATACTGAGGCTATCATGACACTTTTTTAAAAATCTAAATTCTTCACCTTAGCTTAGCTATGAGGATCCTGCTCTGCCTTTCACTCTTGCCTCCTCTTGAGTCACCCCTCACTACACTCTCTCGGTACTGGCTGTCTTTCTGGTCCACTAACACAACAAGCCTTTTTTTATCTCACAGCCTTAGTTTGTCTCCAAAATGGCCACCATCAATCCCTTCCCTCCTTGAATAAGCCAGCCATTCCGGTTTGTTCTAATCCTCCACATCCTAGAATCTAGGCTGATCTGTGACTGATCAACAGGTTCCTCCAGAAATGACACTAGATCAGACCCCAGTCTAGTCTTTAACAATGGGCAGTTTCCTCCTTCTTGCTCACTGGAGAAAGCCAGCCTCCATATAAGAAGTCCAACTATCCCAAGCCCTCCATGCCATGAGGAAGCCCACGCCAGCCATATTGGAGAAGTCACATGAAGAGATTGATAATCGACCTCCAACTGTTCCAGCCAACCCAGCCCAGCCCACGTACCAG
Source organism: Neofelis nebulosa (assembly GCF_028018385.1). NCBI lineage: Eukaryota > Metazoa > Chordata > Mammalia > Carnivora > Felidae > Neofelis > Neofelis nebulosa. The sequence goes on from NC_080783.1 coordinate 20,618,771, forward strand.
ACATATAGGTGAAGAAACTGTCTTGAATATCCAGCCCATTCGAGACTTCAGATGACTCCAGTCCCAACTGCCATCCGACTGCAAAAGGGGTCCCCAGGGAGAACTGACCAAAGCAAAGCCCAGTCAACACACAGAGCTGTGACAGATAATAACATATTGTCATTCTGAAGCCACTAGGTTTGGGGGTAATTTTTCACGTAGCAGTAGATACCTGAAAGACCCGTGGTCTTTTCTCTGGACCCCCTTCCTTCTCTGCCACCCTACCCCATGTTCCTCACAGTTGATCATTGTCAAATTTCAGGCCCCACCCTCATGGAAGGGCTTTCCTTGCCCACTCCATCTAAATATGCTGGGTCCCACAGTACTCCAGATGTTATTACATTGTCTCACTCATCTTTGCTCCCGCCCCAGCTTTTCTCATAATTGAGTTATTCTGCTCTTAGGTGTGACAGGTCTCCTTTCACTAAACATAGGCTCTCTGAAGTCACAGGCCATGAATACTTTTACCATTATTTCATCCCCATATCTAGCAAATAGTATATGCTCAATAAACATTTATCAAATGGATGGATAAGTCATAAACTGCCCATACAATGCAGAGCCACTGGGAGGATGATGATAAGTGGGGAACATATTTCCAGAGCCTCCATAGTCTACCAAGGAAACAAGTGAATAGTTACGTATAATGTTGGCATCAGTCTTGATCCCAGAGGCTCACACACTAGCTGAAAAGTCTTGGACGTATGTTTTTTTTTTTTTTTTCCTTATCCCCCAAATCAGCTGATCAAAGAATGGCTGCAGAGAAGTTGTCATTAAGTTTTCACTGATTAGTTGATAGAAAATTGGATTTAAAAACTGATGCTTTTTTTTTAATTTGTTAACGTTTATTTATTTTTGAGAGACAGACAGAGTGCGAGTGGGGGAGGGGCAGAGAGAGAGGGAGAGAGAATCCAAAGAAAGCTTCAGGTTCTGAGCTGTCAGCACAGAGCCCAGTATGGGGTTCGAACTCACAAACCATGAGATCATGACCTGAGCCAAAGTCGGACACTTAACCAACTGAACCACCCAGGTGTCCCCTACAAACTGATAATTTAATGGATGGATTACTAGTAGAGTCAGTTCTAGAAATGACTCCTGCATTAGAATCCCCAAAAGCCTGGGAGAAGTCAATGAAGAAAGCCTCAGATTTTGTCCTTCTCTCTTGCCAACTCTCCTTGATGTAAAGAACTTCATCAGCACAAACAGAATTCCAGGAGCATGCCTGTCACATGCCTGCTGTTCCCAGATCCCATTGGGAGAGGGGTTGGTGGGAAAGAATATGATCAGAAGTCAAAGGTGAAGTTAGGTAGTTCAGCACTTTGGGTCACCAGACCCTTGGAAACCAAATCACAGGCAGGGTTTATAACACCCATGATTATCAGTGGTCCAAGCCACATTGTGTGTGCTCTCTCCTCCCTTATCACAGCACTTGTGTTGATTCATACAAACTATTTCCATTTTTATGTCAGAGGCTGTCACAATTATTGGCAAAATCCATTCTCCCTGATCTGATTCTCCCCCATATTATGCCTCTTTCTTCTCCAGTCTCACCAGTACCCTTCACCTCTCTCAGTGCTCTCGGTCTTTCCTAAATTTTCTTTGCCCCTCCCTTGATGATCTCTGAGTTACTTCCTCTTTCCTGCATTCTTTTTTTTTTTTTTTTTAATTTATTTATTTATTTTTGGGACAGAGAGAGACAGAGCATGAACGGGGGAGGGGCAGAGAGAGGGAGACACAGAATCGGAAACAGGCTCCAGGCTCCGAGCCATCAGCCCAGAGCCTGACGCGGGGCTCGAACTCACGGACCGCGAGATCGTGACCTGGCTGAAGTCGGACGCTTAACCGACTGCGCCACCCAGGCGCCCCATCTCTTTCCTGCATTCTTATAGCACTGGCCATACTGCTGAGATGGCTCAGGGTTTCTTCTCAGTCCTCCTTGACCAGAGGTGGCCAGAGAGCCACAGAGGAGAGAGGGGCGTGAGTGGCTGGTACAGGTGGAAATTTTTGTGTCATGAGTGACTGAGAGTCATAAGACCCAAGTTCTTCCCCAGGCCCTGCCACCTCTAGCCATATTGCCTTTATTCAAATACTTAACTTCCTGAGCCTCAATCTATTCATCTGAAGAAATGAATAACCATGGGTAGGTTATTTATAATGGTATAAATAAAAAATATTATGCCTGCCCCCTCCTGCAGGGAGATGGAAATCGAACATGCTCTGTAAATTTCCAATGCTGAGCAAATGTATAGAAATATAGTTTCTGCTGTCTGGTTGTAAGAAGACCTGGTCTCACTCAGGTTAAGAGTTTCCGTGTTCTTATCCTGGCTCTGCCCTCAACTCGTTGTGTCACCTTAGATAAGTGATGGTCCCACTTTAAGCCTCAAAATCCTCCACAATAAAATGAGGGATTCGGAGTAGATTATCTTCTAGAGGACAAGGTGCATCTGAGACCAGTATTCTGGGTCTACTTCACCCAATCGTCTATGCCCAACACTGTGTATAGTGTGCAGCAGGCACTTAACAAATAATTTCTGAATGAATAAATGTGTGATGTGTAATACGTACGGTCAAGCCATGAAGATAACCAACCATCCACATTTAGAATTGCTAAAAAAAAAAAAAAAAATCTGGGGCACAGGGTGGGCAGAACAGTAGATAGAGGAGGATCCTAATGAAAACCCAGCAGGTTAGGGGCCACGTCCCTCCTCTCTCTCCTCATTTCCACATCCTCTGCCCCAATTTCCTGGGAACCTGGTCTGGGATGGCACTCACCAATGAGCGTTGGGCAAAGACAGAACACTCATAGGCCAGATCATAGTAGAAGAGGTGGGGAGGTGGGGGGAGTAGAAGACAGATGGGATGGATGAATGGAAGTTGGACATCCCCGGAGAAGAAGGCAGGAGTTTTCAAACTTTAGACTCTGACAACATGAAAACCCTTTCTGCAATCATGGAATCATGTAATGAAGTCGCTCACTGGCTACTGGAGGAAACTGAGAGACATCAAGGTCACAGGCTTGTTGATGACTAGGCCAGTTTGAGTTTCAGGAGAGAACAAAGGCAGTGCTGTCTGAGATTTTCTGCCTCACGTAAGTTCCCACCTAGCCAGACCATACAGACCTTGGAAGCAGGGACCATAGCACACCCCCTATCTTTACTGCTGTCTTCTCTTCTCCAGGCTTCCTCCCCCACCCTTTCCTCAAAGCACACAACAAGGGGACCTGGATGTGGAGCAGGTGACCTGTAAATCATGAGGGCCCATGGGCTGGGAGCCATTTTCTACTCACTGTATAGCTCCTCCCTGTCTTAATGCAGCCATATTGTTTTCCCACGTCATGGAGAGGATGCCTGGTCTCAGAGAAGGAATTCACGGTTTCTCAATCACCTGCCTGGAGATGGATGGCAGCCAGAGGACAAGGGCCATTGCCAGAGCCCATGTGAGCACTGGCCTCGCAGCCCTGGCAGCAGAGGTAGCTGCTGTTGTGATGAGCCTTTGCCATGACCCGGTCCTGGGGGAACATCTGCAGCACAGTGGTTGTCTTGGAATAGGCCATGGGAAAGTCCAAGAGAAGCCACGGCTCTTGAAAACCATCCCAGAATCCCACTGGAATGCTCTGCCAGAGTATGCTGAGCCTGAAAGGTCTTGGGTTTTAAGCTATTTTATTCAATTTTATTTTGGGGCTGGACATTTTAGTTGGAAATTCAGAACACTAAAGCTCTCCCAGGGCATTAGTTCCAAGCTGATCACTGGACCTATGCTCAGTACTACAAATGTGCCTTGTCCCCAAGACTGTTACTAAGAGATCCAAGACTGGGATGCAAGCACTGAGTCCAAAACTCAAATCCTTGCCTCCAGGCTCTAACTTTTCTCCCTATGCCTAGGGAATTGTAAGCTACCTAGAGCAGGCACTTTGCCTCGCTCACTTCTGAAACCCCAGTACCCAGAATAGCCCCGAGCACATAGTAGGTCCTCAATAAGTATTTGACCAAATAAATAGACAAATTGCCAGACTATACAAGGAGAATCTCCAAGCAAAGTGACTTCATCCAGTCTTGGTGCCTCTCATCTTAGGCTGTGGTAGAAGTGATAGGCTAGTCAACCCCAGCCTGTGGGCCAAATTCGATTTGTGTACAGCCCGTGAGCTGAGTGTCTCTTTTACTTTTTCAAAAGGCTGGAAAAATGCAGAGAAATCTATTTTGTTACTCATGAAACATATGTGAAATCCACATTTCAGTTGTCCGTAGAGAAGGTTTTGTTGGAACACAGTCACATCCCATTTATTTACTGGTATTCTCCATGGCTGCTTTCTCAGAGCAATAGCAAAGCTGGGTAGTGCGTCGTAGACCACGTGACCCACAAAGCTGAAAAGATGTGCTATCTGGATCTTTACGGAAGAAGTTTGCCAACCTCTGAGCCAAAGAATCTATCCAATTAGGTGAATGTTGTGTTGTCTGTATTGTCAACATCCACTGTTTGGACTAAGCATGTCTTTCCCTCTCTTTCTCTCTGACCTTTTTTTAAATAGAACTCATTCTAGAAGTGCTTTAAGTTACCTTTAGTGGTATAATTTATGTACCTAACAGTTTTTCTCTCTGGAAAAAAGGTCGGGGGTGGGGGGATGTTCCGAGACAAAGGGTCCCAGGGAAGGAATTTCTGAAAGACCTAGAAGGTTCAAAACAGGCAACCACCAAGAAAAAAGTGGCCCCTTTCATGTATTGCCAGGGCCTAGCACTGCCACCAGGGGTCTGAGGAAGGTTACAAAAGGGAAACTTCGTCGCGCTCACACGAGGGCCCGTTGGCTTACCCTGAAACAGCCATGCCCTCTATCCCGTCTTGCTTTCCCCGTCTTGCCTCCCTGGACTCCTCATCCATTTTGGGGCAGCATGAATGTCACTATTTTTGGAGATCTTCCCTGAGCCAGGCCACAGTGCACACAAGGCTCCCTTGAGCAGCAAGATCGTGGCATGGTGTATCCAGAATCAGACACAGCAAATGGCACCCGTCCCTCCCTCCCCACAGACACACACAGCCATGGCAGGCACAGCCAATCACAACAATCTAGTCAGCAAACAAAATTATAATTCCTTGCCGTGTCTGCTCACATGAGCCTCGAGACAACCAACTCCTTGCATGTATCAAGTCTGTCTTGCCGTCTTCATTTCCCCACAGCTAGCACACCCCCGATGTTGAGGTAGGTGTTCAACTGACAAAAATCCTCTCCCCCTTTCCTTCCGTTGCCCTATCATGCCAGGAGAAGGCGCAGAATGGAAGCCACTGTGGCCTTGCTCTCCACCTCCCCAGAACCCCGGTAAGGGAGCTAATTCCTCCCCAGGTGAGAACATCCATCTAGAACTTCAGCCCAGGAGTTCAGACCAGCCTGATGTCAACACCCATCCAGGGTCTCACCACAGCTAGTGTGGCTTTTGTCACCTTAGATAATGCCACCTGTGCTTCAGTTTGCCAAAGAAAGAGCCTTTGTGTGTGTGTGTGTGTGTGTGTGTGTGTGTGTGTGTCTGATGAGCTAGGAAGGCCCCCCATTCTATCTGAGTCCTCTTTATTCACCTTGGGCAAGAGAAAGCAACAGTCTCCACTACACACGCAGTTCAAACCCCAGACTCTTCCCAAGCCAGAGGAACGTTAACATCCAACCTCTTCTTCACTAAGAAAAGAAACTCTCCTCTTTCAACAGGTTATTTCAGCTGCCAGCCAGGGGGTTTCAGGAAATTTAAATACAGTGGCCTGTCTCCTGCCATCTTCAGTTACCCTGGCAACCTCTAACCCTTACAGACTGCCTTAGATACCGAGGGCCTTGGTGACAGACTTTTTAAGCACTCAGATTCCTCAGAACGGACTCCTCCAGGGACTTAGACTACTCTTGGAGAGCAGAACCTTCCTAAACTTCTATTGAAAGAGAGAACTTGAAATCCTCATTTGTAAAAATAACCAAAAAGCCCACTAGGTGCTTTTACGATGCCAACCCACAATGCCATAGACAGGGATAATTTAGAATGTAAGTGTCACAGTTAAAAAATCATGACCAAGTGAGAAAATGAGAACGGGAGCTGGAAATCAAGTGGACCAGCAAATGGACGGAACATGTTTGGGGCAGCAGTTCACAAACCCAGACTGGAATGGACTCACCTGGGGAATGCGTTCCAGTCCCTGGCCTCAATGAGAGATTCTGATTCTGTTGGTCTGGAATGAAACCTGGACGATATTTAAAAGCCCTCCCGGTGATTCTGATAAACATTCAAATATGGGAGCCAAGAATCTGGAGAATATTCTTCCCCCCTCCCTATCATTTTCCAAGGGTCTCCTTGACCCCAGTTCCCTCAGTTGCTGCCGGCCCAAATTCCTAGAGGGATGGGAATTCATTTTTTTAAATAAATTTGAAGAATTTCGTTCTCTAAAATGAAAGGAAGAAGCAGCAGACACTGGGTGCTGTGTTCAGCCCCGTGCCAGGGGAACCTGGGAGCGTGAACCTGCATCTGGCCCTGGGCTGTTGCAAGGCTGTGTGGCTTCTTTGGGGCTTGCTGCCTGGTTTATTTTAGGTGCTGGGTCTGCAGACCAGTAAGCTGACCTTCCTTGGCTATTCCCCAGGGAGCAGGCTAGCAGGCTTCTGCTGTCCCTGCAGCTACAAGGTACCATTTCCACGGCATCCCGGGAACAGGAGCTGTTGAGCAGCAGTGGCTGGGACCAGTTTTAAACCTGGAGAATCAGCCTGCTAGGGAGAAAAGGCTCCTGTGTTAAGGCTTTACAGACGGTGTTAGCGCTGCTAGTCACAAGCTGTGTGATTCGGTGCTAGTCGCTTCCCTTCTCTGGACCTCACTTCTCCCAGCTGTGAAACAAGGGATTGAACTAGGTACAGGCAGAATGGAGTTGTGGAAGGAATGTGGGCTTTGTGGCCAGGCTTCCTCACTGAATCGTTTTGTGACTTTGGACAAGTGACTGAACCTCACTGTGCACCAATTTCTTCACCTACAGACTGTGTTCCTTCAATAGTACTTCCTTCCAAAGGTTGATGCGCCAATTTAAGGAGTTGATATGCGCCAAGTGCTCGACTTGAACTTCGCTTGAGATCCCAGACACGCACACACCTGCTCACAACCATCTAACAAAATGGGGTGCAGTATTCCAGTAGAGATAGCAGGTTCGAAGAGAGTAGGAGAGAGACAGATCTCTACACATATGGTGAGTGGGGAGGAAGGGACATATGACCTTCTGAAGAAAGCAGGGTTGGAGTTGGGATTTTGACAAATGCTCAGAATTTGAATAAGCAACAGAAGGAAGAAACCCTGAAATATACAAAGAATATCAGTAAGTTGGGATTTTAACATCAGCCCTCCCCCTACCCAGGCTTGTGGTCTTGCTGATTCTCTGCTTCTGTATCTATAAAACAGGGTGGTGGTGAGAGTAGATAAGAGAAGATGACATAGGAGAAAACACCTTGTATGGTGCGTGGAACACGGTAGGTATCAGATGGATGGATGGATATTGGGAAGGAAGGAAGGAAGGAAGGAAGGAAGGAAGGAAGGAAGGAAGGACAGAAGAATGCCCGAGCGCTTTTACGGGTCAATGAGTATATTAGTAGAGCTCAGCAATTTCCAGAGTATTCATGAACACTAGAATCCCGAGATACTCCTGGGGGAGAGGGGTTGTTCCCTGGTCCATTACATTTAAGAATGGCAGCATGATCTACCTCACTCTTAAAGACTTACAATCAATGTCAACACGTTAATGCTTCTTCAAAGTCTTTCCTAACTTGACTTACACCCAGTAGCTCCCAAATTTAGTTTGCTTCTAGACCAATTTTCCACTTAAGCCTGTTAGCCTCCCACTGAACTTGACAGGGGTCTTTCTAGTATGAACTAACTAGATGGTGGCAGAGAAAATCAGAAAAATCACTTTTCCTTTTCCTCTGTTTTCCTTTGTGTTCCCACTGTGTGCAGCTCTAAGGATGAGCTGTGCCGGGGTATGGAAGAGTACAGCCCTGAGGAACAAGCACACATGTTTGGAACCAGAAAAGGCTGTGCCTAAATGCATCCCTCCATGTATGAGCCATGTTGCCTTGTTCCTTAGCCTCTCCTTACCTTGCCTGTAAAGTTGTAGCACTCAACTCCCAAGATCATTGCCAGACTCAGAGGAACTAACGTGCCTGAAGAGCTTAGCATCGTGCTCGGTACAGAGCAAGTGCTCAGGATGCAGAAAATGGTGTCATTAATATGCCACCATCTGAACATTCTCGACCAGTCAGTTTGCAACAACCAGCATGACTTGGACGGTGAGCCCGGGGAGTGGGAGTCTCAGTCTTCCTCTCTTGTGTAGGAGTCAAGCTATAGCCCCACCCAGAGGAGATAAGTGGGGCCATTTTAAAGAAGACGGTGACGGTGGTGTCCATGTTGTCCTTTTTCTGAATGCAAGCAAAGGAAGGGGGCTCTTTCAGAAGGAAGACGTGTCCACTCAAACCAGTCTGAGCTGCCAGTGTCAACTCACAGGCTGGCAGCTGGCCACCGGGAGACGGAGAATCTGCTTAGTCACTTCTCAACAGCAAGAGCAAGTGGCTTAAAGAAGAAGCCAAACATGCCCCTTGGGAGACCAGCCAAGTGCCTCCTAAAAAGAGAAAAGGAGGGGCAGCACAGAGCTCCCAGCACCAGGATCTGATCAGGGCCACGAGGCAGAGACCTGCGCCCTGCTCAAGTGCCACCACCCTGGGCTGGGGAAGTCTGGCCCGGGTTCACCCCGACCATTAAACCCGAATCCCCACCTCTACTTGCTTTGGTGAAGAATGCTGGCCACCGGCAGCAGTGATCTCTGCCGAGGTCCTATGGTCAGTTTCTCCTCATTCACCCTTTCACTCAATTAACACTGAATGCTTACTATCTAAGCCAAGGGGGGCATAGTTGTACAAAAGATAGAAGAAGTCCTTGCATTTATGGGGTTAGCATTCTAGTGGAAAGAGACAGAAAATACACAAGCAAGTAAGAAAAGAATTTCAGGGAGCATTAAGTACTTTAAGGGGAAATGATAAGGATGAGGGGAAATCGATGGATTGGAAGCTGAAAAGGATGGAGGAGGTGGATGAGCAATCCCCCTCAAAGAAGAGACATTTGAGCTAGGACCTCCATGGAGCCAGGGAAGGAGCCAGAGATTTGGAAGGAGAGTGCCCCAAGCAGTAGGGACGGCAAGCGCCCTGGCCTTGGGACAGAAATGAGCCCAGTGTTTTGAAGAAAAGCTAAAATGGTGGCAGCCAAGTTGGGAAGGGGACAGGAGGGAGGAGAGTGGTAGAGATGAAGTCAGAAATCTCAGCAGGCGGGGCGCCTGGGTGGCTCGGTCGGTTAAGCGTCCGACTTCGGCTCAGGTCACGATCTCACGGTCCGTGAGTTCGAGCCCCGTGTCGGGCTCTGTGCTGACAGCTCGGAGCCTGCAGCCTGCTTCCGATTCTGTGTCTCCCTCTCTCTCTGCCCCTCCCCTGTTCATGCTCTGTCTCTCTGTCTCAAAAATAAATAAACGTTAAAAAAAAATTAAAAAAAAAAAAAGAAATCTCAGCAGGCAAGGCAAGGGGTTCAGCTTTTCATTCCCCAAGGTGATGAGAAATCATTGGAAGATTTTCAATGGAGGGAATAACAGTTCTCCTGACTATTGTGTGAAAAACAGATGGAAGAAGGCAAGGTCAGGAGCAGGGAGAGCAGCTGGCCCAGTACACAGGAGAAGCAGCGGTGGCTCACTAAGGTGTTTGCGGATCAAGATGAGATTTGGAGTAGATTTTGAAGGCAGAGGGATAGTCCCCACTGGTCAGTGAGATGCAGGTTGTGACTAAAAATGAGGCGTCAACGACATTTCCAGAACAGCTGCCATTTTACTGAAACATGGAAGGCCACAGGAAGAAAAGTTGGAAGAGGGAAGATAACCATAATGCCGAGGATGGACACGGAAGGCTCAAGGCATCTATTGGACTTCCAAGTTCAAGTGTTCACCTGACAACCAGATGTGGTTCGCACCCACCTGTCAGCACCGCGGTCATCAGCATGGCTGCTTTAGGCCTTTCTGATTCCTGCACTCCAAGATTAACACAGAAGAATAGATTTGGGAATGAGATTTGAGTAAAGTTGTTTCAATCCCTTTGTCTTACAAGAGGGACACTGAAGCCCAGATGGAGGAAGTAACTCACTCATTCAAAATCAAACAGCAGTTTCCATGTAGAGCCATGACTCACATCCACGTCTCCTCCCTTCCCCCTACAAGCCATTCCCCAAGTCTGAGTTCTTCTGCTGGTTCCAAAATTGTTTCATAAAGTTATTTACACATTCCCTAAAACCTTCCCTTGTTCCACCATGGGGGAAGTAGTATCTCATCTAACTTAATTTTCTCTACCTGCAATTAAAGCTCATTCCTTGTTTGTTTATTTTTTTTTGAAGTTTGTTATTATATATATTAAGTTTATTGTCAAACTGGCTTCCATACAATACCCAGTGCTCATCCCAACAGGTGCCTTCCTCAATGCCTATCACCCACTTTCCCCTCTCTCCCACCCCCCATCAACCCTCAGTTTGTTCTCTGTATTTAAGACTCTCTCATAGTTTGCCTCCTTCCCTCTCTGTAACTTTCCCCCCCCTTTTCCCTCCCACCCTGGTCTTCTGTTAAGTTTCTCAGGATCCACATATGAGTGAAAACATACGGTATCTGTCTTTCTCTGCCTGACTTATTTCACTTAGCATAACACTCTCCAGTTCCATCCATGTTGCTACAAATGGCCAGATTTCATTCTTTCTCATTGCCAAGTAGTATTCCATTTACATATAAACCACATCTTTATCCATTCTTCAGTTGATGGACATTTAGGTTCTTTCCATAATTTGGCTATAGTTGAAAGTGCTGCTATAAATATTGGGGCACAAGTGCCCCTATGCATCAGCACTCCTGTATCCCTTGGGTCAATTCCTAGCAGTGCTATTGCTGGGTCGGTCATAGGGTAGGTCTATTTTTAATTTTTTGAGGAACCTCCACACTAGAACTTGGGGCCAACATGGCAGGGAAGTAGGGGGATCCATACTTCCCGCATCTCTCAAACAAAGAAGTGCAGAAGCCAAAGGACTTTGAACACCAGAGCCTGAGAGGAAAAGAGACTGAATCCACTAGGAAGAAAATGGGAAAACTGGAATAAAGCTCATTCCTTGTTGTAATCCTTCTTGTAGTTTTTCTCACAATGTGCATGATGTTGCTACACATGACTCCTAAGACCATCATGTCAAGTAATTAGGTTAAGTGTTTTGGTTGCCATTTACATACGAAGAAACTGAGGTATAATAGTCAAGTAAATTCTATTCAGGTCAAGATATAGCCAAAACTATGGGCGCTTGGGTGGTTCAGTTGGTTAAGCACCCAACTTTGGCTCAGGTCATGATCTCGCAGTTCGTGGGTTCAAGACCCGCATCAGGCTCTGTGCTGACAGTTCAGAGCCTGGAGCCTGCTTTAGATTCAATGTCTCCCTCTCTCTCTCTCTCTCTCTGCCCCTCCCCTGCTTGTGCTCTGTCTCTCTCTCTCTCTCTCTCTCACAAAAATAAATAAAAACATTAAAATTAAATATATATATATATATATATATATATATATATATAGCCAAAACTAGAACCTATGTTGAGTCCTACTCAGGGCTCTTCTCTATGGGCCAGGAAATCTTTTTAAGTCCAGGCTCTGCCATTCTTCATCAGATTGTTCCAAGTCCTTTATAAACAGGAGGATAATTGACATCTCTCCCAACTCACTCTCTTCCACTCCACACAACCCTTTCTCTTTTTAAGCTTTCTTCTCTGTGGCACAGACTGGTTCCTACTGAAAACCCACTCCCTCTTTTTCCTAGGCACACAGTTAAACTGTTTCCCAGTCTTCCCTATAGTTTAGCATTTCCATGTGATGTCTAGTCAATAGAATTTGAGCAGAATTAATGCATACCTTCTCAATCTGGCCCATAAAAATATCCCAAGTTCAGTTGTCTATACTCTTTCCCCTTCTATCTGCTTGGTATAGATGAGCATGGCCAACTTGGAACCACATATTCAAGATGGTAGAACTTCAAGGTGGAAAGATCTGGATCCCTGACCACTACTTGGGGGAGAGTGGACTGCCAATCAGGAAAACACATTTTACACTTTTTATGAACAACAAACTTCTGCCATGTATGAGCCATGGTATATTTTCGGATTTGTTGGCTACAGCAGCTAGTATATTGACCTGGGTTAGAAACAACTTGCTCTGATCCAGGAGAAAACATTTTCCAACTTAGACTCCTAGCATGAGACTAAAGGTTGAAGAAGGAAGAAGTTCAAGAGACCATGAACCACGCCCTTCCTCTTTGTCCAAGAGATGAAATGAGATCCAGACAAGGACAAATCTGGCATTGTCTAAGGTCATGGAGACCAAAATGTCTCTGCAGGACTGGAGCACTCATTTCCTGGCTCCTTTTCAGGACACGATGTTGCCACTATACTGACAGATGTCAAGTACAGTGTCCAAGGCAGGCTTTAGAACAGGACTCAGACAAAGCTCACTGTCAGAAATGTCTTCTGTACTTGTAACCTGAATCTCCCTATTAGCAGTTCACATCTCCCTGTTTGTGTTCTGTCCTCAGGGAAGTTGACGAGTGTCTGATCACCTGCCTGTCTATAATAACCTTCCTGGCACTGAAGGGTGAGCATTGAATTACCCCTCAGTCTCTGCTTCTCCAATACAGCTATAGTCCCCCAAACATGTTTCCTTTTCTGAGGAAAAACAGTCATGACCACAACAGCCCCCTACCCCTGGCTGGGATGGCTAAAATGCTGGTCTAGTCTGAATTGGCCCCATCGTGCAGTTGTTTCTTCCATCACTCAGTGGTGCCCACGGTTGTCATTCACAAGATGGTGCTCTCACAGAAGGAACAGAGGAGGGTTCGAGTTGAGTCAATCCCCGAAGCCCTCTGAGCACTAAGCTAGAGATTAGTTTTGGCCCTATTTTAGGCAGGGGGAGTACAAATATCTACTTTTTAAGGACTATCCTGGTGGCCTTGAACCTTTTCTGATCCACCTTCCTATCAATAAAATACTTTGATCATGAATCCCCAATATACACAAATAATATCTATTTAAATATTTATGAGGATACGTATGTGCTATATATGAGTCAGCTATGTATATACAACAGCATTCACAAAAATGGGAATTTTGAAAGGACAAGATAACAAAACAATATGAGTTAAAAGTGCTGAGAGTTTTCTCCCTGGTCCTAGTGGGCCCGACTGCCCAGTCCCCTCTTTGGAGACCACTTGGTCCCATCAAAGTCTTTGAACTGAAGTCACGCACTGACAGCCAACAGGCCCAATGTAGCCCACAGACGTGGTGTTTTTTGTTTTGGGTTTTTTGGGGGTTTTTTGGCCTGGACAACATTTTCTAATTTTTCTATCAGTCCCCAACACTTAAAAAACTGGACAATTTCACATAAAAAGCCAGAGAATTTTATCCGTTTTATTCACTACTTTTATCCCTAGTACCTGACGCATAGTTGGCACCCAAATATCTAATTAAATTTTCAGCTTCTCTCAAAAAAGTCAGGCTGGAATTCTTCCTGGTAATAATCGTCTGGAGCTGAGCAGTGATTCCCCCCCTTTACTGGGCATGGACTCACCAGTTCTGAACCACAGTCCCCACCACTCCCTATTGTCCTATATCCAACCAGCTTCAATCATGCCTGTTACCTGCCTGGCCCCCATCAGTATCTGGACACTTGCTTCTACCTTAAGAGTTTCTGGTTTATGAGATGGCCTCAGTCACCCTCCAAGTGATCAAACAAAGCCAGTAGTTTATCGGAAGTCCAAAGATACAGATTTGAGCCTGATTCTGCCAGTTACCATCCCTGGGGAATTTTCTTTCTGAGCCATGATCTCCTAATCTGGAAAATTGAAATACAATACCTTCCTCACAGGATGCTTGAAAAAAAGGATCAGATTAATATCTGTGAAGTATGCTGTAAATTTTCAAGTATCATGGAAACTAGAAAACATCATTATTATAGATATATTCATTCTCCAAAAAGACCAGTTGAGGTAATGGGGATGGAGACTTCCAGTATCATTCCCCAAAGCTGGTCACACTCCCCTTCATTAACCATGTCTTTCTACACACCCCCCCAACTCAGGCCTACACTACAATCCAACACTTTGGATCCGGGCAGACAAATGTAGAAACAGGCCAGAAGTTGGGCTTAATTTCTCCTGATAATATTAACTCCTCCATTTTGCTCCTTCTCATGTCTCAGTCACTCAATGCTTATGACTTAATTCACTCTCTGACCTAGGTCTCAATGCCCCTCACCCAGAGGCCAAAGGTGTGCTCAGTCTTTGCACATGTAACCCTAAGGGCCAGTCTCTACTACCTCCTTCTTTGTCTTCTTGGGTCTAGACCTGTCATGGACTTCTAATCTGTTATTCACCCTTTGGAGATACGCCCCAGAGAGCGTTCCTTTTCCATCTATTTATCAGCAGGGAGATTATTGATTATTTCTGCTACATATAAGATTAGCTTCCCAGCAATAGCCACCACCACCCCCCCCGCCCCCCCCCCCCCACACACACACTTCTCCCTTCTGGCTTTCCTGTAAATATTTGTCAGCTACAGGCTGAAATAGACAAATCTGCCAATGTTCAACCATTTCTGACCTAGGAAAAGGGGAAATTTTAAACAGCTCAACTTAATACGTGTCATTCACAGGCCCAGGCTTAGGGGGTTTTTGCGATCTCTGAATCTTGTTATTTTTTTAAGGCAAATCGAGTTGTTCTTGTCCATTTCTCATGGTGCTCACACTGAAAAAACTGAGAAAAATAGCCTCTCAGATATGATGGGGAGCTTCCTTCCTCACAGACCTGAGCTACGGTTGCTAGACAATTCCTTGAATTAGAAACCCTGGTAAAAATATATATATTCTAGATGCAACAGATTCTTGCCCCTTCTGTCTCTCTTCTACTCCCGGAGGGGGAGTGGGGGGAATGATAAAATATGCATGCTGGCTTGGGGCTGGCAAAGTGAAAGGCTCTTTAAGGAAGAAGAACATCACCTCAAGATCTTCCAAGGCCCCCCATCTCAGAAGTCCTACATTTTCCTTCCCCTTGTCCTTCCAGCCCGTTATGAAAGAGGTTCTTGAATCCCTAATCGCTGGCTTTTTTTGTTCTGTCTCTCAGCGAGCACTCTCCCCACCCACTCTCCCCTCCCTCAACCTCACTCCCTCTTCAGCCCAGCAGAGGAAAGAGGAGACCCCAGGAATGCTGAAGAATTTTCCCAACTGCCCCGTGACACCTAAAATGTTACATATCAGCAGAAATCCTATAGCATTAAACATTGTTTTCTCTCTCACGGGGTCCCCTTTTAAAATGCAAATTCGCCATGTATTAGGCATTTCTGAAACTACTCCTCAGAATGTTAATGTTTCAAAAGATAACCTTGGGTGTTCATTAAAAAGGGATTCTTTGGTCAAATAAGTTTGGGAATCGCTGTATGCCCTACCTAACCCCGTGCAAGAACTTCATAATACAGCATCATCTGAAAGACTTCGAGATCTTGCAGCAAGGAACCCTATCTAACTTTGTTTAATCTAATGTATCCTCAATTTATTCAGCCAAGAAACCCTTTTATCATCACTTCCTGGGCCTTTATGTCCCACAGAAATACTTCGTGAAAGCCTGCTCTAGCCCTTGAAGGAGAACGGAGGGGATTAACACTCCACTTTCTCCCTGGACGTTGAAGGAGGTGGACCTCTCTCTTATCTACCCCACCACCCCTGAAATGGAACACCATCCACACAGGCTTGCAAGTGGCTTTCCTCCTCTGTCCCAGACGCACACCATATCTGTAAAGAGCAGACAATTCCCAAATGCCTCTTCTAACCTATTACTCTTTATCAGCCTTGGCCCAGGAAGACCTACATGAGCTCGCAACACGGTGAAGACAAGGAAATCCAAGAAGACTCTACCCAAAAGGGAGGAAATGGAAAGTCCAAATAGGACACGTTCTGTTGAGTCCCATTGCCCCGTTTTGATTAGGCACACCCTGGTCCCCAAATGCATGTGTGAGGGCTTGAACCTAGTCCCACCCAGGTGGGAGCCCCTTGAGCAGAAACCACCGACTTGGATGTGGTGCCCCCTTAGTCAAATTCCTTGTGAGTCCTCTGGATCCCCCCCCAACTTTAGCATTTCAATTCTTTCTACTTTCCATTCCTCTGTTCCATCTATGGAACTTCTCTCTCCACCTAGAATGCAAATTCCAGGAGGCTTGAGGTCACCTCTCCCCCTTCCTCTGTTTCTCCCCACAGCATCCAGTTCTCAGTAACAGGTGCAGAGGAAGGACTTAGTAAAACTATATTAAATTGTATCTGCAGGGCCTCTTCTGCTTCTTACCCACCCCCGGAAGGAAGGTGGGTGAAATAGGAAAGCTCCCTTAACCCACCTTCTCACAGACACACAGACTCAACCAATGCCCTCCATTTCTGAGCAAACCAGAAAAGCCCACAGCACGCTGATTGCTCACAGCCCCTGAGCCACTCTCTCATGCCCTAATGCACTCCGTTCTCAGTAATTGAGTTATTTGCTTATCAAGAAGAGTCCGCTGTGTGCCCAAATGGTCCGTGCCGGTTGCGTGTGTTCCTATAGCTATGTATTTTAAGTAAAGCTACTGAGATAGATGCCTGTTTCCCACTTGCCCCCTCAGGTCCATTCTCCATCCTCCTCCAACCACCTCTGTGCCCCAGGAGGCTGCCTGTGTGGACTGGATCAGTCAGGCCTCCTTGTCCTCTGGCTTCTGGTTGGGTTCCGTCTGTGCAAGCTCTCGGCGAGAGAGACGAAGGGCGGGAGGAAAGAAAGGTCAGGCTGTCTGTCCCCCTGATGCCTTCTTTGTGGGTTTTGAGCTTGGTGGTGGCTGAATCCCTCTGCCAAAACCATAGTACCTGCTGGCACCTGTCTCCTGTAGCTAGCTGACAGCAACAGACTGCGGGGGGGGGGGGGGGGGGAACAACCCCCACTGTTTCTGTCTCTGTGCACTCCCCCACCCCTTCTCGGTTTCCCTCAACCCTGTCTACACTGTATCGTTCCTCTGCGGAACTCTTCAACCCAATTCCTTCTGGTGTACCGTCTCTTTCCTACTCCCAGGACCCTGATGGAGCCACCTACCGGCAACCATCTCTCCCTCTCTTCCTTTCTAACAGAGCCCCACTTCGTTCTAATTCTAGGATTCTAAGTGCTTCAGGGAGCATCTCCCTCACACTCGGGAGAAGGAGGAAGATAAGACTTAAAGAGATTAAGTAAATAACATAAAACCTCATAGCTCCAAAGTAGCAAACCTGGGAATCTGTCTTAGCCTGGGTTGCCTAGAGGAAGCAGAGGCCCAGACGGAGAGTTAGGTATGAGGAGTTTATTCAGCAATGTGGTCTCAGGATCAAGAGTAAGGGATAGGGGACCTGAAACAGGGAAGAGGAGAGAGCCAGTGCTAGGATGTGTTATCAAATTGGCCACTGTTAAGGGAACTGCTCCTTGCTCCTGTATCCAGTTGAAAAACCTTGTAAATCACACCTCAGAATTGTCCATCTGAAGGAAGAAAAGGGAGAAGTATTTATTCATCAGGTCCCAGCCTCCATTGGTTGCCCTCAGCCCAGGGTGCTAAATTGCCCTGCACTTCCAGGTTGCATAAAGGAGACTGCCTAGTAGATCCCCATGTGTGTCCTATATGGTGCCATCAGAAAACCTAGGGCAGACAGCAAGAGGCACACGATAGGGACAAGCGGTAAGGCACCGACAGAACACATCTTTGTGAAGTGGGTCAAAGTCTCGGTGGGAGCGGTCACCGTGCAGAGGATAAAAAGTGATGCTCGGGGTGCCTGGGTGGCTCAGTCGGTTGGGCGTCCGACTTCGGCTCAGGTCATGATCTCACAGTCCGTGAGTTCGAGCCCCGCATCAGGCTCTGTACTGACAGCTCAGAGCGTGGAGCCTGCTTCGGATTCTGTGTCTCCCTCTCTCTCTCTGTCCCTCCCCTGCTCATGCTCTGTCTCTCTCTGTCTCAAAAATAAATAAAAACATTAAAAAAAAAAAAAAGTGATGCTCAACATATGACGGATACAATCCACCCCTGGTACCCCTCAGATCTGCTCATGTCCTCTCTCCTTTAAGTCTCATCTAACACAGAGTCTCCTGCAGGGTAGTGTCCAGCCACAGTCTCCCCAGAGACTTAATGAAACAAGGTTAGTGAAATCAGCTATGGTGCCTCCAGCTACAGCTGTCCTGAGCCAAAATCAATATTTCTCATCCCCTTCCCCCACCACCCTTGCCAGAGTCCCTCCTTCTCGGTCTGCACTTGGATTGGTCCGGGTTGCT
Source organism: Neofelis nebulosa (assembly GCF_028018385.1). Taxonomy (NCBI): domain Eukaryota; kingdom Metazoa; phylum Chordata; class Mammalia; order Carnivora; family Felidae; genus Neofelis; species Neofelis nebulosa. The sequence continues at coordinate 20,637,192 of NC_080783.1, forward strand.
TTCCTGGTGGGACATCACAAGCCCCTCAGAGAAGGGCCTGCCCCTTTAACTGCCTTGCTCTTTTGGGGCCCTGGGTGGGGTGGTCGGTCGTTCACCCAGAGCATGAAGAGATGCCCAGTGCGTCCCATGAATTTCAGATACACTCCTCCCTGTCCTTCATTGTGCAGAAGCCACCATGGCTCCTCATGTTGGTCAGGGTCTGGTACCCCCACCAGCACAGTAACTCTTCTCTTTGCCTGGCAGTCTATTGGCGTGAGGGCCCCAAGGGAGGTAGCAATGATGGCTAAGTGCACAGGGCCCAAGGTTTTCCTTTGGGGGGGAGGGGGTGCGTTTAGGTAAGCTCCAAACTGTCGAACCTCTGAAAATATCCTCGATGTGGTAGATCTTTGAATCTTGGTGGCACTTACCTTCCCACTCTCTGGTATGCATGTGTCTTAGGAAGGCCACTTCCAATTAACAGGTCCAATTAACATGAGTTTATCAATATGCCATGCAGAGAGATTGCTCTGGGGATTAAACTCTGGTCACGGGGAAAGCAGTTAATACGGCCTTTCTTCCTCCTCTCGTGCCATTTAGCTTTTGTTTTCCCCGGTGCGGGTGCTTCTTTTTTTGTTGTTGTTGTTGTTTTGTTTTTGGGTTTTTTTTGTTTTTTTTGTTTTGTTTTGTTTTCCATAGTTCTTTTTTTTTTTTTCAATATATGAAGTTTATTGTCAAATTGGTTTCCATACAACACCCAGTGCTCATCCCAAAAGGTGCCCTCCTCAATACCCATCGCCAGGGTGCTTCTTAAAGGTTATAGGCACCCACCTCAAGAATTTGGTGTGCTTAATTTGCTCCATGCCTTCCTTCTCAGGAGGCCTGCCTTTATGACCCACAGGACCATAAGTGAGCTCCCTGGGGCGTAGATCAGTCTTATGAATTATTGTGAATTCTTCCAAACTAGGCAGTTCTTGGCACAAAAATCTGTGGAACTGAACTAAATTATTTGAGTTGGGGGGACCCACGGAGGTTCCAAGCAACTCGTAAGGGTCACTGGCTTCCTGTGTCCAAATTCTCCGGCCCTGGTGCAGAAAAATGAAGGACAAGGGTTTCCATTAAGGTTTTCCCTAAGCACTGCCCTTCGACGTCTAACCTTATAGAGTTCCCTTGACATTATCTGTGCAAATCAGAGCCCAGAGGAGCAGCAGCAGGTGGAGAGAGATAGGCTCCCAGAGGCAGGGACTTGCCACAGAGACATATGGAAACACTTTATACACTCACAACACACTTTCATCCCCTCCTTGCCCCGTGTTATGTTTACCATGCACCTGCTGTGTGTTAAGCACTGTGCTTTTATATAGATTAGTTCACCTCAGGAAGAGCAGAAATTCCAGATTATCCCTGGGCTAATAGGGTTGGAGGATAGTCTTGGATAGTAAGTCTCTGGCTTATTTCCAGCTCTGTAAATGGGCTGGGTGTGCTACATGATCTCCCAGGAGTTTTCCAGTCCAAATTTGCTAAAATTCTATGTAGCTCTGAGATCTAATTTCTCCTTCCAGCAGACACCCCATTAGAGCTCGTAAGCCTCTCTTAACCTGAGCTTCCTCTCCAAGAGTTGAGACAGCCAAGGGCTTGAGTGCAGGGACTTAGTTTTTGAAGGGATCCCAGGAAACAAGGGTGTGGCAAAGGGAGGCAGGAAGGGAGGGAGGAAAGATGGAAGGAAGGCAGGCAGGCAGGTAGGCAGGCTAACCCAAGGGTGCATTATGGAGCTGGTCATCATCGCAGCAAACTGAGGCTCCTTTCCACCGGCACCCTCTGAAGAGCCATATGGAACGTACCTCATAATTCCATGCACCAGCAGGATGGAAAAAGAGGAACGTCTACTGGCTTCCATCCATCACGGGTCAAATGTTGTCCCATGGGGCCAACTCTCTCACCCTTCCTGGTTTATAGCCATGCCAGCGCCCGGAAGGTTTACACAGTCACATCAGAAAAGCCCCAGGGAGAAGCAAGAGATACAAGACGCAGCTTAAACAAGTATTGTCAGGGGCTCTGAGTTGGTTGCCACGGCAGTGGCGTAAAAGGCGGGCCAAGAGGATCTACAATGAGGGTTCTCCGGATTTAACAAAACAATATTATGCACAGTTAAATTTGAATTTGTAGATAAACACTGAATAAGCGTATGCCCCACGCAATATTGGGGACACGCTTATAGTAAATAAATTATTCATTGTTTATCTGAAATTCAAATTTGACTGGGCATCCTGTGTTTTCCTTGGCGACCCTCTGTGCAGTGCATGATGGGACACAGTAAGTGTGCTGTACTAAGACCCAGCACCCCCTCCGCAGTCTCCTTTAAGATTATATCTCTCTGCCTGAAGGATCTTGGATACAGAAGTAGCTCAGTTATGAACAATGACCTGTGACGACTCTGTGTGAGGACAAGAGAGGCAAGCTGGGGACAATGCAGCAGGGTGAAATGCAATGGGACACAGAATGTCCATTTCTTCAGGGACACAAAGCCCAGGGAAGGTCTCCCGTGCCCAACACTGGCACGACCCCACACCGAGCAAATCCGTGCTGAGGCTGGTCCCCACCACATCCCTCCATGGGGTGAGCATCTACACCACCACAAAATGTGCAGGCCTACAGAAAATGGGAGAACAGAAATAGTAATTTTCATTAAAACTGAGGATGCCAATGTCCAAAGCCAGTGTGTTTGTTGCTGTTGTTTCCCACAACTCTGTTTGCTGTTTTCAGGGACTCCTCGTCTCAAAATATACCAGATGTGATTGTTTTAAGGGAGCTTGTATTAGTAAATGTTCCCTATTTTAAGTTCAAGAATAAAAATGTTAAAGACGCTTAACAAACAATACTGTCTGTATTTATTTTCCTTGTAGCTTCAACATTTCCAGGATTCCGACATCTGCCTGTCAGTGAGGACTCCTCAGCCCCTGCACCATCAGAAGCTTCTCTCCTGCGCGGGTCCTTAGCCTAGACAGAGTGACAATCCCACCAGAATCCCTGGAGTTCATCCCTCATCCCTGGGGAGGACAAAGCTAATTGTACAAAACTTCATCTGCCATGCCGGAACCTTGAATATGCTTCCCAGCCTGCGCCTCCGGACAAGACGCAGAAGTTACGCATGACCTTCTCCTGGGCACCTGTCTGAGCTGTAAGGATTCCAGAGCACGGCTCCTACTGAGTCCTAGTTCCCGACAGTGGGACAGAAAGGACCTTTGTGTTATCTTGTCCAGCCTCCTGGTTCCATCGATGAAGATGCTTAGTTCCATAGGTGGGAAGTGACAGGTCCAAGGCCCACGCTGGATTTTGCCATTTGACAAAGTCAAGAGAAAACTCCATCAGCCCCGCAGTGGCCTCACCCCACTCCCTCATCCTCCGATTGTGTTACCTCCTTCGTATTTGTACTGCTCCGTCGTGGAAGGAGCTTAGATGTGGTCACAAACAGAACTCGCACACACGACCCGTAGGGACCAGTCTTCAAAGGCTACTGCCATGAACATCTATTCTTAGAAAGGGGGACATGCAAGCTGTTATTGTGATAGAAGCGTGTGGTGGGCAAGTGCTGGTTTAGGAAACTTCCTGACTATATTCTGTATGAATGATCTGCCACACTGTATGAGACCAATTACTGGTTATATGTTTTCTGGATGTCAACCACCCTCCTGTACTGGTCCCTGTTCACCCCATCTCAACTGCTCTGCGTCGCTGAGAGATGCATTGTCCCATACAGTAGCCACAAGCTACATGTGGCCATTTAAGCTGAAAATGTAAATAAGGTAGGATAAAGATATAATTCCTTAGCCACGCGAGCCACGTTTCAAGAGATCAATAGCCACGTGTGGCTAGCAGCTCCCATATGGACAGTGCAGATATAGAACATTTATACCATCACAGAAACTTCTATTGCCCAGTGCTATGAGAGTGTAGTCAAAACTCACATAAGCCACTGGATCCTTCATGGTTTAGCCCCAACCTACCTGTCCAGGTTCATGTCCCGCCTCACCCACCCTCCTGCGCCCTTACACTCTGCACCAAACCTCGTGTTCTTGCTGACCTATACTTTGACAGGTCTGTGACCGTCTTCATGTGATTTCTTTTGTCCACGATGCCCTCTCTACTCTACACCACAGCCCTCCACTGACCCTCACTCCTGCCTGCCTAACAAACCCTGCTCACCATTCCTGGCCCAGTTCAAAAAGTTTCTTTTCAGGGCCGTGCTCCATAATGCTTCCAGAAGGAACCAGTCAGTCCTTTCTCTCTGGTCCCACCACTGGCATCCCAATGACATCTACACCCCGATGGTCTCAGGGGGGTTGCACATGCTCTCTGAAGCCTGGGGGCAGGGACTGGGTCTCATTCATCTTTGCATCCACAGAGCTCTGCCCAGGGCTGGCCAGGGTGTAGACCTTGACCAATGTCAAGGCCATGGGTCTTATCTCTTCTCGTCCCAGAGGTTCCCAGCTCTGGCTCGGTCACAGTTGTTTGCCCTTAAGGGAAGGGCTCACCCCCCAGACTGCTGGCTCTCCCGAGCCAACAAAGATGTAGAGAGAACCCCACTTTGGAATCAGGAACTCGGGTCTTGTCAGTGACCCGGGGGAAGAGGTCAGCTGGAGAAAGCAGGCCCTGAGGGCGACAGCCTGCTTCTGGGAGGGAGGGAATGCGGAAGGGCAGTCTCAGAACACACACACACTGACCATTCTTTCCCAGAGGAATACTCCCTGCCTGACCTCTCGGGCGCCCAGGCTGGCAGCTCTCCCGGCCTCCCACCAGGGCATTGTCCTCAGGGCACCGCCCCACGTGCCTGCCCAACGGGCCCCAGGGCCAGCCCAGCCTCCTGTGGCTGAGTGTCCCATGCACCTGCTCCCCAAGTGCACCCCTCCAAATGAGCACGCCCGTGCCATGCCCCTCACTGTCTTCCCCACCCATGACCTCTGTGTTCTTGGAACCATCACCGGCCCCACAGCCTTCCAGCTTGCTGGCTAGAAACTTCCCTCCCCTTTCCTTCTCCCCCAAGGCCACCTCCCGCATCAGTCAGAAAGCCCTGCTTCATTCACCCCTGCAGGGGCCTGAACTCTCTCACACTGGATTCATCCGATTCCCTTCTTCCTCGCGTGAGCCATCTCCCTGTAGTAGCTTCCTTTTTTTTTTTTTTTAAGTTTGTTTCTTTATTTTGAGAGAAAGAGAAAGATTGGGGAAGGGGCAGAGAGAGAGGGAGAGAGAGAATCGCAAGCACGGTCCATGCTGTCAGCACAGAGCCCGACGTGGGGCTCGAATCCACGAACTGTGAGATCATGACTTGAGCCGAAATCGAGAGCCGGACGCCTGATGAACTGAGCCACCCAGGTGCCCCCCGCCCCCCTGTAAGAGCTTCCAAACCAGGCTTTCCTTCTCTCATCTCTGACCCTTTCTATCCATCGTGTCAGAATCATCTGCCTAAAATCCACATCATCCTTCTTCAGAGCTCTTCTCCTTCCATTGCCCACGGGGGCAAAGGGAAAGCCAAACTCCTTAAACAAATACTCAAGCCTCTCCCAGATCTCACCCCCACTTCCCTTGGCCGCCTTCCCTTCTCTGGAACATCCACTCTCCCACGGGCATGCCCCTTCTCTGCCTCCCGTGTCCCCGCCCCCCACACTCGGGCCTCAGACGGCGGCTCAGACGCCACTCCCGCCACAACCCTGGGGAGGCTGCCCGGGTTCACGCCCCACTGAGGGACCTGGAGAAAGCGATTGAACCTCACCGCACCTCAGTTTCTTCCTCTGCAGAATGGGATCGTAGCGTCACCCACCAGTCGTTGAGCAGATTGAAGAGATGCCTGGTTAAAGCACATAGCCTGGCACCTTCACACAGCTCTCTCTTTCTACCCCTGCTGGTGGTGGCGCAGTCTCACGGGCCAACACCATCCACCCAGCCTCCCCACTCCAACCACGGTCTGCCCGAATCTCGAGCCAGGGGCTTAATTCTCTGTCTCTGTAACGGGATCGGTTTTGCCCGTGGCCACCTTACTCAGAAAACACGGAAATCCAGTCTGCCTTACCCGTCACCTCCCCAGCCCGGCACAGAGTAGCCCCATGAAAGTTCTTTGCATGCCTCCTGCCCCTCCCTCCCCAGCCCCTGCCACCCCCACCCAGTCCCAACCCACACCTCTTTAATGTTGACTCCACAGAAGCATGTGTGAGAGGGTACTTGTGAGTGAGTGTGCAAATGTGTGAGCATGTCTACGTGAGTCCGTGAGAATGTGTGTGTGAGGGCGGTGTGAAAGTGAGCCTGTGTGGATGTGCGTGGGCATGTCTGGGTGAGTGTGTTGGACAAGGCTGCCTTCCACACAAATCAGCACTCCCCCTGCCCCCTTGACTTTCCTTACAGTCCACGCCGCTGCATTGCTGTCCACAGTCCAACATAATCATGCAAAGCTATGATTCAGCTTGCTTCAGTTCAGCTTGCTTCCCACCCCTCCCTCCACCCGGCGCCGCACTGCTAGCCCACAGAGAGCACCCAAGGCTCAAGAGAAATGAGCCAGCCTCGCAAGGACCTGGGAGCCATGCGGCCCCACTGCACCGAAGGCACAAAGCACATGCCGTCGGGTCCACGTGACTTGTCCTGCTGGGAATCGGGAGCCTGCTCGGCGCGTGCAATGAGATCAGCTAATGCTGAACGAGCAATCGCCGTGTACCAGGCATTTCGCTGATCGGCAACAAGTAAACTCTCAGAGGCGGTCGCTCTTATTTCCATTTTATGGAAAAACAAAAAAAAACAGAAAAACAAAAAACGAAGGCACAGAGAGGTTAAATAATTTGCCCGAAGTCACACAACGGCTAAGTGATGGAGCCCAGAGCCAACCTAGGGAATGTGACAATAATGCTTGTGTGCGTAACTGCTGGAATTACTGCCAGAAGTGGCTGTTTCGGAGTTCTGTACCACCCCGTGCCCCTGAGATCTGAGATAAAGTGTGTGTGTGTGTGTGTGTGTGTGTGTGTGTGTGACTGAGTAACCAGGAAGTGACAACCGGACAACTCGAGCAGGTGTCCAAAAGAACAGGACAATGGGAGCCAAGGAGAGGTCTCATGGTTCTCCAATATTGGACCACACAGGTCTCTGAAAAGTGCCCCCACCGGCCTGGAGCTGTGTAACTGACCCAGGCCCGGAGGATAAGCCTGACACCAGAGGACTGCAAGTTGGACTGTCGGCGACAGCAATTTGTTCCTGGTTGAAGCCAAGCCATTTGGAGTTGTGGGATCAGCAGACGTCAGGACAGGGTGGGGCTGCAGAAGTCAAGCTAGCAGTCAACCCATTATTGGAGTAGCTAGTGCTTCTAGAAGGGCTGCAGCCATGGTCCTCAAAATGAAGGCCAATGGCCACAAACAGCAGGCTCTCCCAGAGAGGTGGCTAGATTGCAGATTCCTGGGCCCCAGCCTACCAAACTACAGTCTCTGGGACTAGGCCTTGAAATCTGCATTGTTCACAAGCTCCTGGAGATTCAGATTTGCTCTCCGAAATGCACAGCCCTCTGTCTCAGATCGGATTCCCCAGAGGCAGACCCTGAAAGGAGGGCTGTTAACGTAAGGATTTATAATAGAAGTGCCCCCCCCAGGAAGGCCAGTAAGAAAAGGGGGGAGCAGGAGAGGAAGGAAGGAACCAGGCAAGAGTGTGGGCTCAGAGGAGGTCCTGCAGAGGGTGGCTTCTGCCTGATCCTACGGGGGCTCCAGAGTCATCCAAGGGACTCCAGCCACTCCAAGTTCGTCCAGGATCAAGATCTTGAGCACATCTAAGACTTTGTTTATTTGTAGGCCCAAACTGGGTTTTACTGGTGAAATTAGTGACTTGTTTATTAGCATGAGGAATAATGAAAATGGGTTCTTTTGTGAAATGAAAGCTATTCACAATACACAGATTGGCTAATGTAGCTTAGAAACAGTCCCCACTTGGCCTAAGGACCCAAGGAAACCTTGGCCCGTTCTTAGGATGCCTTCTGGGACCTACCCCTCAGCAATTTGGTGTCCAGCCTTTGGTCAAGGGGATTTCGGATGGTCTAATGCTGATTATCAGTGTAACAGGAGCCTGCCTTTGGGACTGTGAGTTTCAGCCTCGAGTAAACTTTCCGTGGGAGAACAGACCATCTGTGGGACTCATGTTAGCTGACAAAGCAAATGTGCAATCGTGCCTTTTTGATTATGAACACTTTATTTGAGGACTGTAGGAATGAATCCTGCTTAGGAACAGCTAACATCACCCAACTCAAGCTTCCTTGGCTGCACCATTAACCACTGCAAAGTTCTAAGGACCCTGCTTAAGCAGATCAACCCAGGTCGGATGTGACAGGGAAGACAACTGGGAATAACACACTTACCGTGGGGTGAGCAAAAGACATTTTCAGGTGTTCATGATTGTGCATGGGGTTCCCTAGACTGCTTCCCTCAGACCATTCTAGGAACTTCTCAAAGAATTCATTCCAGGGCTCCTCCCAACACCTACTGAATTATAAATTTTTTTAATGTTTATTTACTTTTCAGAGAGAAAGAGAGAGAGAGACAGAGCTCGAGAGGGGAAGGGCCAGAGAGAGAGGGAGACACAGAATCCAAAGCAGGCTCCAGGCTCTGAGCTGTCAGCACAGAGCCCGATGCAGGGCCCGAACTCAGAAACCGTGAGATCATGACCTGAGCCGAAGTCAGACACTCAACCGACGGAGCCACCCAGACGCCCCAACACCTACTGAGTTATAATCAATGGGGGTGAGGGAGCTGGGAAATCGGCATTTTTTTAGAAAGCACTCCAGTGATTTTCTGCAACTAAAATCTTGAGAACCGCTGCTAAGGAAATTTCTTTTCACTTCCTCCCACCCCCAAAGTCAAAGCCAATAGCTGGTATGGTGAAAGAATAAATGTCACCCATTTATTGTTCTTCCTTGCGTCTGAGGGTCTACTTAATAAGGACAGAGCCATCCAGGAGGAGAAGTTGTCAGAAACGGGGCGGGGGGGTGGGAGGTGGGGCTGGACTTTTGTGAACTCCCATATTGAGAACTCAAACAGGAGGGCACAGCTCCCATTGGCCTCTGGTACTACTCCCCCAACCAGACCCTGCTCTGCTCACCCTGAAAGCCCGGCCATGCCCACCAGGGCCACCAGTCCACCGCTGGGAGGAAGATGATGCTGGGGGCGGAGTGTAGACTTTGATGACTATGTGAAGGCAGTAGGAGTGGGAAGTGCTCCGTGAAAAGTGGGAGCAATGGCCAAGCCCGACTGTGCCGTCTCTGCTGACAAGAGCTTCACCGTGAAAACCGAAAGCCCTTTGAAAACAACTCAGCTTTCTTATAAACTGGGAGGGAACTTGGAAGAAACTGCAGCTGACGGCAGAGACACCCCAGTCGGCAATTTTGCAAATGGCGCGTTGGCGCCAGGAAAGGGGGTGGGAAAGGAAACACTACAACAAGACCAGTGGAAGGGGGAGAATCCGGGGTGGAAGGGCCCACGAGCGATGTCACCTGGGCTCCGATCTGCGAACAGGCAGACTAAAGATTTCATCACCTCTTTCGACAGGATTCAGCCGTGAAGATAAAGAAGCCGTTCAATTATCTCTATCACGAGCATTCTGCAGGCAACTCTTGCCAAGTGTCTGTGTAATTAGGATCAAGCCCTTGGTTAGTAAACAAATGTATTTTTGCTTCAAAAAAAAAAAATGTTAAGAATTTAAGCAGGAGTCAAGCAACGATAGCCTTTTGACTACTGGCCCCACAGGGATGTCGTTATGCGGGTGTATGCTTGTAGGACCTCGTAAAGTTCAAAACTCTGTATAACTTCTTGGACATTTAGTAAAGCAGAGACGTGGGCAGGTGAGGCGGGAGATGATGGGCTTGTCTTTGGTGACAGCGAGGAAATTAGCTAAAGCTTTCCCTTTCCTGATCCCAGTTAGCTCCCCCAAGGAGCCAGAGGTTGTGTCTAGTCTTTCCTTTTTTTTTTTTTTTTTTTTTAATTTTTTTTCAACGTTTTTTTTATTTATTTTTGGGACAGAGAGAGACAGAGCATGAACGGGGGAGGGGCAGAGAGAGAGGGAGACACAGAATCGGAAACAGGCTCCAGGCTCCGAGCCATCAGCCCAGAGCCTGACGCGGGGCTCGAACTCACGGACCGCGAGATCGTGACCTGGCTGAAGTCGGACGCTTAACCGACTGCGCCACCCAGGCGCCCCTAGTCTTTCCTTTTACAGAGGAGGAAGCTGACGCCCAGATGGGTTCAGGGACTACCGAGGTCACTCAGATGGGAACCGGCAGAGTCCTGGAGGTGACCGGCATCAGAAAATGCTCCAGGCGCAGGGGAGACGCGGCAAAGGCCTTCAAGAGGGAGATGGCACAGGAGGCTTGGGAACCGAGCTGAGAGCAATGAGGATCGACACAGGGAGCGAGAGGGTTGCAGGGGAGGGTAAGACCTGGCGGGTGAGATATCCTGCCGGTGCCCAGGAGGCCCCAAGAACACAAACCAGCAGTCAGTCCTAAAACAAGTGCTACCTGCCGGGTCAATAGGTTCTGTCCTGCAGCCTTAGACTCTAATCAAGAAGAAGGAAAAGGGCGGGTGGGGGGGGACCCTTGTCAGGGAGTACCCAGTTACAAAGCTGACCTACATCCAATCAGTGGAGCCAGAACCTGAAGACTCAGCGGCCACAAAGTCCACCTTGTTTCAGATTTCACTACTTGAAAAAGCAGGGGTCTCGGGGAGCTCCTTGCTCCCTTCCTTCTTTTATTTATCTTTTATTGAGATAGAATTGACACAAAACATTTAGTTGGAGGTGTGCAATGCATGGATTTGAAACATTTATAAATGGCACGACGATCACCACCGTAGCTTTATCAACGCCTCTACCATGTCACTTAATTATCACTTTGTTGTTGTGATGAGAACATTTAGGATGGAGCCTCTTGGCAACTTTGAAGTATATAATCCAGTGTTGTTGACTATAATCACTACGCCGTGCATGAGCGCTCCAGAACTCACTCATCTTCCCGTGGCGTATCTGTTCCCTTTGACCGACATCTCTCCCATCACCCCACCCCCCTCAGCCCCTGGGGACGACCACTCTCTTTTTCTGTGTGTTCTGCTTGTTTAGACAGCTCATGTAAGTGATATACAACATTGCCTCTGTCTGACATCTCACTAAGCATAAGGCCCTCAACATCCACCTGTGTTACCACAAATGGCAGGATTCCTTCCTTCTCATGGTTGAATAGTATTTTCTTATATACATTGTGTGTATAGAGAGACATTTCTTCATCCTTGAATCTGTTGACAGCTGTTTTCTGACCATCCATGGATGGACGTCCATGGATGGATTATGGACATCCATGGATGGATTCTGTCCATCCATGAATCTGATACTCCAGCTCTTTTCACATCTTATCTATACCGTACTGTGAATAATGTTGCAGTGAACAGGGGGGTGCAGGTATCTTTTCATATCTTGTTATCATTTCCTTTGGATAAATACCCACAGGTGGAATTGCTGGGTCATAGTGTCTTTCTATTTTAATTTTTTGAGGCACCTGCATACTGTTTTCCATAGTGGCTGCACCAGTTTACATTCCCACCATCAGTGCACATCCTCAGCATCATTTATTATCTTTTGTCTTTTTTTTTTTTACAAAAAAGTGTATTTATTGATTTTGAAAAAGAGAGAGAGATGGGACAGGGAGAGAGGGAGAGAGGGAATCCCAAGAAGGCTCCACGCTGTCAGGGCAGAGCCTGACATGGGGCTCTATCCCATGAACTGCAAGGTCATGACCTGAGCCAAAATCAAGAGTCAGATGCTCCACCGACTGAGCCACCCAGGCGCCCCTATCTTTTGTCCTCTTGATGATAGCGATGCTAACAGGTGTGAGGTGATCTGCCATGGGGGTTTTGATTGGCATTATCCTGGTACTTAGTGATGTTGAGCATCTTTTCATAAACCTGTTGGCCATTGGGATGTCTTGCTTGGAAAAATGTCTGTTCAGTTCCTCTGCTCCCCTTTTAATTGGACTGTTTGGGGGTTGTGTTCTTGAGTTGTGTGAGTTCTTTATAGTTTTGAGATATTAACCCCTTAACCACCATATGGTTCGCAAATATTTTGTCCCATGCTGTGTGTTGTGTGTTCGTTTTGTTGATGGTTTCTTTGGCTATGCAGAAGCTTTAGAGTTTGATGAAAAGAGTTTCCTCTTTGCCCGGGCATGCAGCAAACATTGCTAACACCCTCTCTGAGCCAGACACAGAGAAAACAACCTCCCAAGCACCTTCCCTTCCAGTATCTTCTCTGATCCTGGCGTCTACTCCAAGAAGTGTAAAGTATCATTTTCATTTAAAATGATGAGAAAATTGGGGCACCTGGGTGGCTCAGTCAGTTAAGCGACCGACTTCGGCTCAGGTCACGATCTCTCGGTTTGTGAGCTCAAGCCCCAAGTCTGAGCTGTCAGCTCAGAGCCTGGAGCCCGCTTCGGATTCTGTGTCTCGCTCACTCTCTCTGCCCCTCCCCTGCTCATGCTCTGTCTCTCTCAAAAATAAATGAACATTAAAAACAAATTTTAAATGATGAGAAAACTGAGGTCCCACAACTGGTCACTGGCCATGTGTGGACCTGAGCTCAGATTTAAGTGTAAAGACCTTGTTTTTTTGCTGTTTTTCCCACCTCCTGTAGCCTGGCCTTCACTTTTTCCTTTCTGAGGCGGCTGTTGAGCAAACCCAGCCAGCCTCCTCGGGCTCCATCCCCACTCCGGCCACGGATGCCATCAGAGAAGGGACAGGGAGGAACACCAAAAGAGCTCTTTGGCAGGCAACCCTGAGTGTCCCAGGTCGTGGGCCATCCCAGGATGAGCTAAACCTACCCCTCATGTCCCCGCCCAAGTGGGAGAAGAGCAGGAGACCAAAGGAAGGAACATGTTGACCATCTGAAATCTCTCACTTGAGAGGCGTGGATGTGCACCCCCAGGACCGGGGGCTGGGTAGTCTGAGGAAGCTGCTAGAGGCATAGGTAATGGAGAAGGGAGGAGGCCTGGAGGCTGGAGAGAGACTGACCCACAAGGGTCAGGACGCACAACTGTCTGAGCCCCGCGTCAAGAACGTGTGGCATCACCAGATCCGGCGGGGACAGCTCACTGCCACAGGCTTCCTGCAAGGGAGCCCAGGCTGGGCTGGGGGGGGGGGGGGTGGCTTCGGAGGGCTGAGGGGACCCAGATGGGGAGGAGGATGAGGCTGGCCTCTGCGGGGACGGTCTGGTGGTGGGCATGGGAAGCAGCACCCCGGCCTGATGGATGCATTTGGCAGCGGTTTCTAGAACTCTGCCTGCCCAGAGCTTCACCACATGTTCTTTTCTGTTTCTGTGATGACAAAGATAAAGAGGGAGGAAAACAAACCAACAAAACACGCAGAACTCCTCTCTCACCTCCTTTGACCCTGTGGAAAGCAACCCCATGGGGAGGGGGGGGGTTCGGAGAGAAAGCCCCGGAGGAAGTTCAATACAGGCCTCCCAGCTCACCCGGATTCGGATTCGGGAGGACCGCCCCCGAGCGGTAGCTGGGAGCCAGCCGCACCTGTTCCCACTCCCACCCCCGGGCTTGGGAAAATGATCGGGATAAGCTGCCCCCGAGATGGACGCCAGTACAGTCCATCCTCTCGAAGCGACAGCCGTCCCCTTATCACTGCAGCTGTCAGGCAGCCTGGGCGGCAACAGGCTCTGGTTACAGGGTATAAACAGGCCACAGAGTTGGCTGGCCCATGCCCTTGGCTCTTCTGTCTTAAAGTGGGGGTGGAGGGAGGTGGGGGAAGGGAGGGAGGGGCGGAGGAGGGATTTGCAAGGTGGGCCTCTCCCTCCCCGCCCCTCTCCTCCTCCTCTCCTTCTGTACCCCTCTGAATTTTCTCCAGAGACTACAGACCTTCCTTTCCCAGGACCGTCAGGTGTACAGGTCCCCGTGACCTCAGCGTGGGCTGAGGTACACATGAGCAGCCCACCTTACAAGTCTGTCAGGTCAGAGTTGTGTTGCTTTTGGCCAAAGGCCATCCCATCACCCGTGTGTGTACACATAGTCCCTTTCATATGAGCAGCAGATACTCTCAGTATTTGTCTTTCTCCCAATCCTAACCCATGGGACGGAAGGTTTGTATCTGTTTTGGCCCTGTGAGTCCCCTGTTGCACCCAAAATGGTGTCCTGTATCTTTGGAGGGTTTAACCAAGAACTACAGGTGAGCAACATGTGTGTGCTAACAGGGCTTCTGGGGGTCACTTTGCAAACCCAGCAGAGAGGGCCTCTGCCTCCCTCTCTCTCTCTCTCTCAGAGAAACCAGAAATCCAAGACTGGTCTTCTCACCAAAAGGCCTCCCCTTATCCTTCAGAACCAAGGAGTGCTAGGCCAGAATCTTCTGTCTGGTGTCGCAGAACTGCAGAGAGCAGATGCTCTTCAGCAAGCCCAGCCAGGTCTATGAACTCTGAACACAGGGTGTGTCATCCCGAGTTGAGTAGAAGAAGCCACTGGAAGGTGAACCAATGTTGATCCAAGCAGAGCTTTTGGCTATCAAAAGGGCAGGAAGATCAACTTGACTCCGCCCCAGCACCACCTCCGGGTTCCTAATTGGAAAGTTTGTGGCATTTTCTCTGTAACTCTGATTTGGCAATTATCGTAGATCGGTTCTCCATAATATAAGCGGCCAGGTTGCTGCTACCTAATAGCCATGTGACCTTGAGTGTCTCTTCACTTCTTCTGTAGTCCGTTTCCTTCCCATAAAATACAGCGGTCTGATCAGTCTCTATGCACTGATCAATCCATATGAGCTGATCGATCTCTATGTGCTGATCAACCTATGTGTGTCTAACCAGTGCACGTGGCTGACCGACTGTGCATACGAAAGGATGGCAGTCATCTTCTTTATTTTGATAACGTGGAAAACAGGTAGCTGCAAGAACAGGAAACTTTAGAAACTGTGGTTAGGTGGAAAACAACCCCCAGAAGGAACAGTCAGCAAGAGAACAAGGAACAGAAGACAGACTTCAGAAGACCAAGCTAGGGGTCAGAAGAAAACCCCATGTGCTTACAGAGAGCCCAGGTGAGGCCAGGCCACAATTCTTTGGGTTGAGTTATGCGGCCACCAAGGTGCTCTGCTTTGTATCATTTATGAGGTCGGTTTGTGTAGATTTGGGGTGTGCGTGGATGTGTCTGTGTGTGTGTGTGTGTGTGTGTGTGTGTTTTAACTTGGCTGACTTGAAACTTCCCTCTTGGAAGGAGACATTTCCTTCTCTTTAAAAGGTTTTTATTTATCACACATGAAATTAAGAAAACCTTGCCTATCACAAACATACATCATGTATGGCAAGAAATACCTGGGGCCTGGCCCAGTGCCACGCCTCCTGGATAATAATTTAGCAGTAAATCTTGCACACAGCAGAGGTAGGCACCAAGGCCACTGCCCTGCCCAGAGGTCAGGCCCCTTGACCACACTGAGGGTCACACCCCACACCCAAACACTAGCCCCTCCTCATTTAGATATTTAACAAACCTGTTTGCTCACACACACACATAGAAGCATGCACACACGTGCGCGCGCACACACACACACACACACACACACAGTGGCTTCATAAATGCATGTTGAATAAAGACACTTGGTTATGAATTTAAGAATGATTTGTATATGCGACAATTTCTGCATGCCGACAACATGCAGGGACCTGGGTTAAAATTAGGCCAATTGCACCGATCCATCTGCTAACAGCAGAGAAAACTCGATTCAGGACTGTTTAGCAATTTAATCAAAGAGCTAAACTATTTTTGAAATAGCCCGGAATGATGATCTTTTTTTCTGCACTTGGACAGCCAAGCACATGGGCCTTGGCATAAAAATGTTCTTGAGCTCCAAGCTGGGGTGAGGCATGTGGCTGAAAAGACCTTCAAGCACTTCCAGTCCTTTCCACACTCCTGGAAGGTTTTGAAGGAAAAAGGAGAAGAAAAAAAAAAAAAAGAAAGAAAGAAAGAAAGAAAGAAAGAAAGAAAGAAAGAAAGAAAGAAAAAAAGAAAGAAAGAAGGAAAGAAAGAAAGAAAGAAAAAAAGAAAGAAAGAAGGAAAGAAAGAAAGAAAGAAAGAAGGAAAGAAAGAAAGAAAGAAAGAAAGAAAGAAAGAAGGAAAGAAAGAAAGAAAGAAAAAAAGAAAGAAAGAAGGAAAGAAAGAAAGAAGGAAAGAAAGAAAGAAAGAAAGAAAGAAAGAAAGAAAGAAGGAAAGAAAGAAAGAAAGAAAAAAAAAAAAACACCCTTTGGTCTCGATAAGCACCCTCTGTACTTGCATTTGTCTCCTCAGACGTGGTTGGCCGAAGAGTCGGCTAAAAATATAATGAAGGGGAGGGGGGGCAGCGGTGCCGGGCAGGGAGAATTTTTAAACAAACCCAATTCATTTCTGACTGCCTCCCTCCACAAATTCACCTCCATGTTAAAGTCCGTCACCATCTGCCCCTCTCCTCCACCCTTTTTTTTTTTTTGGCACTTGACTTGGGTAAATTATTTTTTAAATAAAAAGGAAAAGCACTCTCGTTTCGGTTCTTTCTATGGGGCTCAAGGATCTCTGAGTCCAAGAATGACTCCAGCTTGAAGCAGGTCTGTGTTCGGAGCTCGGCCCCCTCGCAGGGGTGGGGCCAATGGCTGGAAGGTGGGCCCAGGCAGGGGGCAGCAGGACCCACCGGATCCCAGAGGTGGACGGGAATCTGTTTCAGAGGCTTGCAAAGAGCCAGCCAGCTGGAAACGCCCACACCTATCCTGTTTCGCAGCTTCCAGGATCTGGTCATCCATATCGTCCCTGGAGTTGGCCAGAAAGGAAGAGAAGAGGAGAGCCCCGCAGGAGCCGTCCGGTAGCCGGGTGGTTAGCCCATTGGGCTCCTTGGAGCCCGCTTTAGCTCTTCCCTTTCAGCCAAACCCAAAGGTTACTGGAGCAGGCTGGGCCTGCTTGGGCTAAGAGAGCTGAGTCATCCCCGGGACAGGATCGCAGTGGCTATAAATTATCCTGTGTTTAAGGATGGCTTTCTAAAACCCTGGCTTTGAGCTTGGAGTCTTTATTTATATCTCTCACAGGAATATTTTTCAAACCCATGACAGTGCACTCTGTATTGCTTTGGGGACACTCCAAGCACCTGGTCTCCTCTATAATGAGCCCTGCAGGCGACAGGCCCCCAGAGTCCCTGGGCCTGGACTCTGGGTCGGCTCACACCCACACGTACATGCCCTTGCCTCCAGGCCAGGCCCCATCTCGTGCTTGGAAGTTCACCCACCTCGCTGGCCCAGCATCACATGCAGGCACAGACACCTTCAGACACACACACACACACACACACACACGCTCCAAATGCAAAGACTACAGGGAACCCACTGGTGTTCTGTACCTTCCAGAGACGGGTCCTGATCATGATGAAACAGACACCACACGAGAACTTCTCCTCAGGCTACAGGGCTTCTAGGGGACACATGCCCACCAGTCTGGCTCAGGAGTACTCGGCAAATGACTGCCAAGCTCCCTTGGCAACTTGGTCCACGGTCATCGTCGATGATGCCTGTGCCTCGCAAGGTACACGGAGAAGTATCACAAGGTGCCAGCCTCTAACAGTTCACATCCTAGAGAACAATCCCTCAGGCCCATTCCTCCCACATCGAGGTGAAGAAACTGTGTAGACCGCCCTCCCCCCTTGACTATCTAGAAGTCAGAAGCAAACACGGTTGAGAGGAGGGAAAGAGGGGTAAGGTTGTCTCTCCTGCTAATAAATCTTTGTTCCTTCTAGTCCCTCGGCAGCCCACACCTTCATGCTGTCTGTATCTGCACCTCCCTAGGCTTTTCTTTTGCTTCCCTGCTCTGTAATTAGATAATTGTGTTCTGTTTGGTAAATCACTGGTTGTTATTTATTTATTCCCCTCGGTCTGTTTACCATTATTTGTTCTTTTCAAAGTCTCTTCAAGATGGAAGGAGGGAGTCTCATTCTTCCCTTTGTACCGAAGCACAGAACAGACAAAATACATTGCCTAGAGTCACAGAGGGCAGTGGCTGGGATAGATCTGAGGTCAGCCCTGTCCCCAGACCCTGCCTAGCAACTTCCTTCTGGGACAATGAAGCTAGGTTCCTCTAGTTCACCCAACCCAACATCTGCCCTCTGAGCTCTGTGTCTCTACCTCCAAATGACACAGAATCACCCCCCGTGCTTTTCTGGGAATCAGGACCCTCCAAGGTTTCGAGGCTAGGTCTTATGAGGATGTCCTCCCTTGTCAGCAGAAGGAATGGTGAGGGCCTTACATGGGGCAACCGTGACCCTAGTACTGATTGGACCATAATGTCAGAATTTGCAAAAATGTCGAAGTCTTGCTTGGGTCGCATAGTAGATCCCCAATTCCTCCTCTCCTCACCCTGTTTCCCCACTCCTCTTAAACACCTGCTGTTCACACTCCTTCCATGCCCTTATCCCTCCAGGATCCTGGTTACCATGCAAGCAGGGATGTGTACACGGAGTCACTTCCTCCCCTCCAGGGCATCAGACCATCTTCTGCTACTTCAACATCCCTGGGATGTCCACTCTCCTGGCCGTCCAGGCAGATTTCATTGTTGTTGTTGTTGTTGTCATCGGCGTTGTTGTTGATTAAACTTCCACAAGGCACTAATTGTTGCCACATTTATGTATGTAAATGTTTGCACCTTACCCTTCCAAGCCTGTCCAAAGATTCCAATTTGGTTGTGCTTCTCCTGCAATAACGTGCATGCTGGAAGCTTCCACTTGGCCCTCCTGACCCTCTCTCCAACCTTCTCCATGTGCTTGAGTCCCAGGAGGCCAACCCCGCTGGCCCACTTCAAGGGGCTACCGCACCCTGAAGCTTTCGTCCAGATTTGGCCAGTGGAGGCACCCTCTGGAGGTCAGAGAATGAAGGAAGCAGAGTCTGAGTGTTCACCCCGGCTCTCTCCTTGCTGCCCTGTCCCAGATTGACCGGGATCCTCTACAGATGTCATGCGGTCCTTGCCGCAGGGCTGCTGTGCAGGGTGTTCCTTTCCTGGGACTGTTGTAACAAATCACTACAAACGGAGAGGTTTAAAACAATAGAAATGTATTCTCTCACCATTCTGCAGGTCAGAAACCAGCCTGGAACCAAGGTGTCAGGAGGGCCACGCTTCTTCAGGGGGCTCTGAGGGAGACTCTCTCCTCTGACGGCTGTCAGCATTCCCTGACTTGTGGCCCCATCGCTCCAATCTCTGCCTCTGTGGCCACATTGCCTCCTCCTTTCCTCTGTCTTCTCTTCTGTCTGCCTTAGACTTCCTCTGCCTTTCCTTTATACATGCTTGTCATTGGATTTAGGACCCATGAGGATAATCCAGGATAACCCCCTCATCTTGAGACCCTTAACGTAATTAGACATGTAAGGACTCTTTCCAAATAAAGTAACATTCATAAGGTTCCAGGGATTGGGATATTGATGAATCTTTGGTGGGAAGGGGAGCACCTTCCAACCCACTACAGCTACCCTCTCTGGGGTCCAGTAATTGCTCTCTCTCTCTCTCTCTCTCTCTCTCTCTGTCTTTGCCTAGGGGTTGTGATACTGTTACCAGCCCTGGGGCCTTGAGCTGTCCCTGGTTGGGTTCCCTTTGTCCTTCCCAGGCCTTAAAAATAGTCCCGTTATTAAACCCTCTTCTAAATGCCCGGTTCCAGGGGCGCTTGGGTGGCTCAGTCAGTTACACGTTCGACCTCGGCTCAGGTCATGATCTCATGGTTCGTGGGTTCGAGCCCCACGTAAGGCTCTGTGCTGACAGCTCGGAACCTGGAGCCTGCTTTAAATTCTGTGTCTCCCTCTCTCTCACCCCTCCCCTGCTTGTGTTCTCTCTCTGTCTCTCAAAAATAAATGAACACTTAAAAATACATGAATAAATGCTTGGCTCCAGTGTGCCACCTGTTTCATGATGGACGCAGGCATCTTGAGATTGTAGACACTGGGGAGGGTCCGTGTAATTCACCCTTTGTGGCCCCCAAAGCAAAGTAAGGGAAAGTCGAGATGTCTTACAATGTAGTACAAGTGACGAGATTAAGGGCTTCACAGCAGGAGTGACCCAGACTTCAGGAACAGCATCAGAGCCAAAAGACTACACGCCTTGCTTATGGGTTCTTTCTAAGCTCAGCCAGAGGTGTGAAATAAGACGGTGCAATGAGACTGACCATAAGTCCTCTCCAGACCCTTGCTGTGATGAAAATCCCGATTAGAATATTTTGGTGGCAAATAACAGCACCAAATCCCCTTCCAATCCGGCCTCGAATGCTTAAATGGTGGTTCCCAAACTTCAGCCAGCATCAGCATCCCCTAGAGAGCTCCTTAAAACCTAAATGCTGGGATTGACTCCAGAGTTTCTGATTCAGTAAGTCTGGGTGAGATTCAACAATTTGCGTTTCTAACAAATTCTCAGGAGGTGCTGATGTTTCTTAAGCCAGGGACCATACTTTGAAAACCACTGGCTTAAACAATAAGAAAAAATGTCCTCTCTCGTAAGCAAAATGCCCTTGGGGAGGGGTGGCTGCAAGGTTAGTTGATTCACTGGCTCAATCAGCTCCTCAAGGACCTGGCTCCACTCTGCTCCATCATCCTTGGCATCTCAGCCTTAACCTTGATGGGGTCCCTACAGCTGCAACCTGGTCCAACAGCTCCAGGGATCCCCTGCAGACCAGTTAGTGGCCTGTAGAAGAGATCATCCTTCCTCAGAACTGAGAACCTTTCTCGGAAGTGGTCCAGTTGATAACTCCTTATACTCCCGTGGCCAAAATTACACGGCAGCCTTGTGCCTAAACCCGCCACTGACGATGGAGGCAGGAATGACAAAGGCTGGGTTACACCAATCAGTCCTCACAAAGCAGACGGCCATTGTGGGCTCTGTTGGCAATGACAAAATTAGTAATCACCTACTGTTTGGTGTACGTATTGAGTACATATTGGTTATCTGTTCAGCAAACATTCTCACCCTCTATCTCATGATGACAGAACCTTAAGCCCTACTTAGAAAGGATGAGGACACGACCAGGAAGAGGGGCTCACGTTCAGGCAACAGTGGTCCCTAAACCAAGTAGGGAAACAGAATCCTTCCCTGGGATTGAACGAAGAATACGGTAGGGGGAAAAAAAAATCACCCTCTTCCTGCAGAGGTTGCTAAGCAGGGATCATTGGTGGTCATGTACTTCCCAGGAGGAGAAAGCCCTGGGAATTGGTCAAAATTAACTAAAAGTCAGAGAGAAGCACAAAGCAGAGATGGACAAATGGCGACAAGAAGCGGTCCTAATGCCTACAATTCTTCCTTCATCTCTAGGGGCACCTTGGCATCCTGCCCAATTCTGGAATAAATGTCTCATTTGTCTATGCTAATTAAAGATTTTTTTTTAATGTTTATTATTCTGGGGAGAAGGAGAGACAGAGAGCAAGCAGGGGAGGGGCAGAGAGAGAGGGAGGCACAGAATCCGAAATAAGCTTCAGGCTCTGAGCTGTCAGCACAGAACCCGACATGGGGCTCGAACTCACAGACCGCGAGATTGTGACCTGAGCCCAAGTCGGCCGCCTAACCGACTGAGCCACCCAGGTGTCCTGTATGCTAATTAAAATTACTTTTCTGCTTTTTGCAACCATAAAATTTCAGATTTAGGTCTATGGCCATACCACCCTGAACGTGCCCGATCTCGTCTGATCTCGGAAGCTAAGCAGGGTCGGGCCTGGTTAGTACCTGGATGGGAGATTTCAGATTTAGACACTACATGCGATGTAAAAGGAAATGACAGCCTTATAAGAATGGAGGTCGCCAGAGCTGCCTCGGTTTCCCATCTCACACCCTCCTCTTGGCCATGTCTTCCAGACTGGGAACAAACTGAACAGAAGCCCCACCAAAGACCCCAGCCCACCCCAAGATCAGTATCCAAGAAGAGCACAAGGCCACTGGGAAGGCCGAAGGCAGAGAAATGACAGAGCAGGATGGGAGGACACCACCCCTTTCTTTGCAGAGGAACAGTCCTGGCCTCAAAAAAGGCTTCACCCTCATCTGCCCTCCCCCCTTGTCCAGCTGGCTCGAAGATGGCAGTGGGGTCAGATCACCCGCCTACAGAAGGAGGGGAGACCCAAGGATTTCTCCAAGGGTAGATTTCCCCCTAGGAGTACAACCCCAGACTGACTTTCCTTTGGAGATTTTTTTTTTCTTTATCTCAAGGGACAGGAGTTTCCCAAGCATGCGCCAAAACAGAAAGTTGTTTCTTTGTTTCTTTCTTTTTACCGATCATACTGGTAGAGCCTGCCAGAAAATTCTAAGGCAGTAGAGGTCTACTCAAAAGTTTCCATCTCCAAAGACATTAGCCACAATAGTTGCCATTGCTTCTGCTTCTGAGGCCCCCCCCCACCCCTGTACTGAGCCGCCTACTCCACCCTGGGCACTGAGCCAAGCAATTTATCAAGTACCCATGCCAGGACACGGGACAGTGCGCATGACCACGATCCCAGCCCCAAATGAGAGAAATGGACTTCTTTCTTTTCCATTGGCTATCTAATGAAAGCAATGTTGGCTTATCTTTTTCCTTGCTGATGTCCAGTGATCTGTACCTGTTAGAAGTCACCATGGGAGAAAGAGAGAGAAATAAGGAGGGACGTTAAGAAGAGGACAGAGAGAGGAGAGCAATGTCGCAATTTGACTAAAACATGAGTAAAAGAACCTCCCTTTTTCTAATCACTGGCTGGCTAGGGCTTTTCTTGTCTCCGGTCGTAGGAGGCAGAGATGATACTCCCACAGGGTCACTGACAGGATCCCTGCGAACAGATCATGGGGCAACTGGTGGCAACCCCAGGCCGGATTTCGGCTAGAAGAATATAATCGAAAAGGGAGAGAGGAATGGGCGTGGGGTTTTGCTACTGTTGAAATACTATTCATCCTTCAAGTCTCCCTTCCCTGTGAAGTCTTCTCTAAGCTCCCTCCCAGCTCACCCTCGGCTGTCAGAATCCACTCTTCCCCCCCTCCACCCTGCAGGAGCAGGGAAGCTCTGTGATAAGAGCAGTAATCAAGCACCATCAGTCTTTTGTGCATAATAGGAGCGCCTGTATCTAGAGCAGAGTACAAAAATGTCTGTAATTCTCTGCCCTTCCTCCCATCAAGAGGCGGGGCCCCGTCCCTCACCCCTTGAATCCGGCCTGGACTTATAACTGGCTTTAGCCATTTAGGAGAATGTGACCAAAAGCAACGCTATGTGTGTTCCAAGCCTGGGCCTCAAGAGGCTTTGCCTTCTGCCCCTCACTTTTTTGGAAGCCTGCCCCTGCATATGACTAAGCCTGAGTTAGGCCGGGAGAGGATGAGACGGCATGTGGAGAAGGGCCCCCGTTGTGCACGCCATCACCAACCGGCCCGCTGACACACCAGCCAGCCCACGGACACAGGAGCAAGCCCAGGGGAGACGCACAGAGCCCCGGCCAAGTCAGCAGGCCCGCCCAGCTGCTGCGCAGACTCAGAAGCAGCAACAAAGGAGCGATGCCGTGAACCGCGGACTTCGGGCTGGTTTATCATGCGGCAAAAGCTAACCGATGCACAGCTCCGAGCCTCGCCAGGAAATGGGGTGCCTACGGGGCTGGTAGTCCTGGATCTCTCTCTGTCATTCCTCCAGCCGTAGGTCCCGGAGGCATTCGGGATTCTCAACCAAGGCTAGTAGGATGGAGTGGCGCGGAGTGGAACCGTCTGGAACTGAAATCTGGGTGAAGGGCAGAGCAGCTGGGGAGCACCCCACGCAGGCACTGATGTGACTCCTTGGCTCCCCTCCACCTCCCCGAGGCCTGTGCTTGGGAAAAGGGTTACCTGATCACCACCGCCTTTGTCTATCCATTCACTCAGGGCTGGATTAATCCCTGCTCAGTTTCTCCCTCCTCCCCCAGCCCCATCCCCAGTCTGGCTGCCCAGATGATGTCAGCAGTAACCAATCCTGCAGCAGGAGCAGTCAGCCGGCTGGCTCACAGCCGTGTCCATTAAGGGAAGGCAGACACTTTAGAAAGAACTGGAAAATATTACCAGCCACCCACTCCACTCGACTGCCCCCTCCCTTGCCCCGGTCTCCACTTCCCAGCCACATACACCCTAACCCCCAGAGACCAGAGCTGGGAGGTGCTGAAGCCAAAGAAAGAAGAAACTGGAACTGTAACCCTGCGGGCCTCAGGGGCCGAGCCACCAGACTCCTTTGGGCATGGGAACTGGTCCTGGAAGAGACAGACCGGAGGCACGTGGAGAGCCCTGCCAGCCACCCTCCCCCTCACACCCGGCACGGCTGTGCCAGCCCGGGACTTTGCCGTTTGGTGACAATGAACCGGGCGTTGAGGGGTCAGAGCGTCTGCATCCCTGGTGGGGAGGGGGCCACACGGGAGACCCCCATCAGTTAACTGAATTGCCAAACTCGCTCCCAGGGACACCATGGAGACACAAGTTTGAGGACTTGCCCAGACTCGGACAGACAGAAGCTGGGCTGTTTGCTGAGTTCAGGGAGGTCCTCAAAGCCCTTTGAAGACCTCCACTATTTCTCCCAACGTCTAACAGGGCTGAGGAGAATTCTGCCATTAAAGGGGCAGACCTTCCCACCTTGGAACCTTCTGCTCTTTGAAAGCGCCCCACCGGAGCACACAGAAACACCCCGGATTGGCCGCACAAGAGCTGCGAGGCCTTGACCAAGCCCCTCTGGCTTTCTAAGCCCCGTCCCCCCGCACCGCCTTATGGAAAAGTGCAGGTGACATCGAGTCCCTACCACGCAGCGCCGTTGGGCAGAAAAACAAGAGAACGCCCATAAACACTGGTTGCACAACAGCTTGTGGAAAATAAGTGCCGAATGCGAGCTCCGGACTCTCCACCGAATTTTGCTGTAAGCCTAAATCTGCTCTTCAGAAAGTCACTTTATTACTATTTTTTGAAGCGTCAGACATACGTGTGCTGAGTGGCTGGTGGACGACTGGGACCCGCTTATTTCATGCTTAGACATGAGAAAAGGAGAAGCAAAGTTGATGGCAGTGTTTCTATCCTGCAAAGTCTGTGAAAAAGGAGGGTCCTTATTCCATCAGGGTGAGGGGATGCATTTACTCTGGAAAAGGGTTTTGACAGTCCCAGGCTGGAGATAAATTTTGGACAAGAGATCAGAGGAAGAAAAATGGCTCCCATCCGTCCACATGTGTTTCTGCCCGGCTGGGGCCCAAGCACGGAGGAAGGGAAGAAACTGAAGAGGTGTCTCTTATTCTATCTGCCTGGCACGCCTCCTCCCCACTTGCAAGAAATGCATCCGCCTTCCTTCAGAGGTATCTTGCTCCCATCTCATGACAGTTACGTTCTACCAAGAGCTACCAATTATGAAAAACTGCTCCCCAGTCATAGGTTAGGCACAACATCCAAGGTACACTGATGCCTCCCTAAGACTTTTTGAATTTGACCTCAGGAAAAAAAGGCAGTTCTTCCTTGGGGTAAAGATGGGCGGTGTGAAAGTTGGCACATGGGCAGAAACCAAGATAAGGGACAGTGAGTCCTGCTCTCTTCTCTTTTTCCCATTCCCAGTTGTCCCTCAGGCCGGCTTCACACTTCCTCCCCCCCACCCCGCCACCCCGCTTTGCTTTGGTTACAGGAACCAACAAATCTCCCTTCTGTCCTGGACTAGTTATGGAAATTCTACCATTTATGACTATCCCCCTGAGATATACTACATACAATACACACTTGTAGACTGCACACTACAATGCTGTCCCCTTGTTCAAAAACAGTATCACTTCCAGGGGTGAAAAAAAAGGGGGGGGGTGGCATCGTGAACAAAGTAATCGGAAGGCCATGCAGGATAGCAGTGGACCGAGTAGGGTTTTTTATTTAAGATATTGTATTTATTGGGGGCAAAAGTGAAAGAATGCAAACATTTGAACACTGTAGGTCCAAATGATAAGCGGATTTCACAGTATGTATCCAAGTCTGGATGGAGTAGTTTGGAATTAACTGCATCCTACACCTGTTTCTTTCCTTTTTTTCTTTCTCTTATTTTTCCTTTCCTTCTCTCTTTCTTTCTTTCTTTCTCTGACAAGCGTTTTCCCCCCACCTAGCCACTGTAACTGTAAAGATAAGTAGAATACGCACACAGAAAGCTCATAAGGAAACCATACACATAACTTGCACTGTCATGGGATATGGAGCTGGTAGAGGTACATACCAGGACCAGAGAAGCAAAGAGAAGGGCTGGTTTGTTCTGAATGTCAAGAGTCTGAGAAGGTATCACGGAGCCAGGGCTATCGTAGAAGAGTTTTGAAGGATTTTGCGAGAGCAGAGACTGGGGATTAACGTGAAGGATGCAGACAGGATAAAAGACACAGGAATCCCAGAAGACTTCAGGGATGGCCAAAAAGGACAGGAACCATAGCAGAAGTGAGCCTTGTGGAGGCTGGAAGAGGGAGGTGGCTTAGGATCGTAGACAGAGCGAGGAACCAGATACCTTCCTCCCTCCCTGCCCCAATGTCAGCATCTGTATTCAGATGCTCTGCCACACCAGGGACCTAGCTCCTCCCTGCCTGGCTCTTCCTCTTCCTTCTGCTTGGCTCCTCCTCTTCCTTCTGCTTGGCTCCTCCTCTTCCTTCTGCTTGGCTCCTCCTCTTCCTTCTGCTTAGCTCCCTCTTCCTTCTGCTTGGCTCCTCCTCTTCCTTCTGCTGGCCATCGCCACCTCACCTGCACTCTAGATATCCTGCCCCTCTTCTCCTCATTTCTGCCTACTCCTAACTAGCTCACGTTAGGCCCCTTAAGGGCTCCTCCTGCTGTTATCCCACTGACTTATTCTCTGTGCCTTCTAACAGGAAGCTTCTAAGAGGAAAAAGCAGAAAGTGCTCATAAAAAGCAGCTAAAACTCCATACCAGGGGTCAGCAAACTAAAGCCGTGGCCAAATCTGGGGTACCACCTGTTGTTATAAATAAAGTTTTATTGGAGTGCAGCCATGATCCTTCATTTACATACCATCTATGACCGCCTTTGTACAACAGCAGAGTCGAAGAATTATGGCACGGATCCTATGCCCACAAGCCTACGCTATTTCCGTAAAAAGTCAGCCCATCCCTGCCCCAAACTGCTTCTTCTAAACTTCCGTTCTACACTTCTCAATACCAGATTTTGTAGTATGTTTAAACAGTTTAATACCTTTAACATTGAGGAGGGCACCTGTTGGGATGAGCACCGGGTGTTGTATGGAAACCAATTTGACAATAAATTATATTAAAAAATTAAAAAAAATTTTTTTTTATTAAAAAAACATTAAAAAAATAAAAAATTGGCACTTCGGAATCATGGAGTCTCTTGGGCTCTCATCAGATGGGACTAGGTACACAATATGGTCTCAAAACGGGCTCAAGTCATAGCAATATTTATACAGAACTGAAACATATAAAGAAAAACAAATCTTCCCATGGAATCTTTTTTCCTCAAAATTTTTAAGGAACATTCTTTAGTATCCTTACTTTGTCTAAAGCACTCAGGTCCATCATAGAACATTTTTCAGAACCTCACAAGACTGGGGTGTCACCTGTCACCCCCCGAGTCCTGCAAAGATTCTGTGCCAGCTCTCTCCGGAATAGTGAAGCTGATCCTGTGTCTAAAGATCTCCCCCAAAGAGCATTCCACAGCCTTCCTCCTCTTGCCCCTTCCGTTCCGGTGTTTAAAGCAGGCCTCCCCCTCGCCCACCCCCACCGGCTTCCTGAGCACCTGTTGCTGCAACAAAGAGAAGCTAAGGTGGAAGTTTCTGGGCTCCTCCAGGTGATAAACGGAGATCATTCAGAGGAGATAATACCATTTGTTGGTTCAGCCCTTTTCAATCATCAGGGAAAGCCCCAGGTGGGGAGACGCATTCAGAAAGCTACATGAGTATAAAAAGGTGATTATATCTAAATGGAAGACCTGTCACCAGGCAAACCCTCCACCAGCTGACGTGGGGCAACCTCAGTGGTTCAAGTGCAACAGGCAGGATGGGGTATGTGGGGCTCTGGACCAGGCACCTGCACGTCTCCCAAGGGGCAAGCCTTCCTCCTCAGTCCCTCGGGTCTGGAGGGAGAGGTCGTAGGCCACCCTGCACCCAGGCTCTCCTGCGCAGTTTGTCAACCCTGCCCAGGCCAGGAGCCATCCTTGGGAGGCAGGTCTATATGAGCGACCCAGAGACCCAAAGACTTGAGGACTGCAAAAGGACACCGCAGATTTGAATGTTAAAAGATTGGGCTTTAGCTCAGAATTTTTATTTGCTTTGCTTCGTTGTTCTATGGCAGGGGTCAGCAAACTCTTGTGAAACACCAGGTAGTAAATACTTTGGGCTTTTGCATGCCACACGGCCCCCAAGGAAGCTGCTCACCTCTGCTGCTGTGGTGCAAAAGCAGACACATTCATAAATGAATAGGCAGGGCCGTATTCTGATAAAGCTTTATCGATGGACATGGAAGTTCAAACTTCATAAAACGTTCAAATGTTCTTCTTCTTTGGATTTTCCCCCCAACTATTTGTGAATGTGAAAATCATTCTCAGCTCATGGGCTGTACAAAAACAGGAGACAGGACAGCCATGGCACATGGACCATAGTTTGTAGACCTCTGTTCTGAGGGTCCTATTTGAGAGAAAAAGAATGGCAGAGGGAGATTATCTGATTTAGTTCCATGAAGAATCCGAAACGTATTAACTACGATGAATAACTTGCGTGTACACGGCATTTTAACATTAGCAAAGCATTTGTGATCTTATTCAAAACCCACTACACCCTTGTCAGTTAGGTATTGTTATGCCACCATCTACATAGGGAAACTGAGGGCCAGACCTGGCTTGGCCGAGATCACACAGTAAGTGAGAGGACCCAAGTTCAAACACAGTATTCCACCTCCAAAGGCTGAGACCTTCCCACTATCTCTTTGGGGAGCTTGGATTGTTCAGTGCAACTCAGTGAGTATTTATTAAGACTTTAGACGCAGCAGGTGGGAGTGAGCACCTGGGCAAGACACAGAGGCAGGAGATTCAGAGCCTCCTGGTTGCTTCTCGTTTTACTTAAGGCCTTGGACACACGGAAAATGATAGGAGCAGGGCTTGCCCCTCCCAAAGATATAGACTGAGCCGAGTTCTGCTATGGGGCATGATCACTCAGCCCCATTTCCATGGCTATTGCCTGGATCCATAAGCCTCCAGGAGGCCAGCTGCTTTCCCTGGAGATTCAGACATCAGCCCAAGGCCTTCCTGTGATGCTGGCCCAGGAGCAGTTCCCCAGTGGAGCCGGCTCCTACCTGAAAGCAATGATATCAGGCACTCCTGAGAAAATGCACTGTCCCCAAACATTCTTCCGTCTTTGGGTCATGGCCTGAGGGCTCTCTCCAGCTTTGTGCTATTAGTAAGCCACTGGACATACGGTGCAAAGCAAGGGTTCTTGTCTCCACTATAGCATCACACATAGTATCACACTATAATCTGACTCTTGACCAGTCATTTCCTGTCTCCACACATCAGCTTTCTGTCAGATGGGGTAATAATGGCAATGCGGTCAGAATTCAATGGAATGACGGTATCTATACTTGAACACAGCAGGATCCCAAGAGGTGTCACTTCCTTCTTGCCCTGAATCCTGAGTTTTTATTTTGATGTCTCCTTGCCTGTGCTGTTCTGCCCACCTAGGATGCCTTCTTCTACGTTCATCTCTCTGGGAACCCTTCGCTAAGTTTCCACCCATCGTGTACCCAACACTTTGTGGTAGCCACTCCCTCCTTGGGTAATGTTATGGATTGAATTATGCCCCCCCAACAAACATATGCTGAAGTCCTCACCCCCAGTACTCAGAATGTGACCTTTTGGACAAGAGGGTCTTTGCAGAGGTCATTGAGTCAAGATGAGGTCACTCGGTTGGGTCATGACCCAGTACAACTGGCGTCCTTATAAAGAGGGGAAATTTGGAATGGAGACAGACGCATACTGAGGAAAGACAAGGTGGAGACACAGAGAGAAGATGGCCATGTGACTGGAGTGGTGCATCTAGAAGCCAAAGGGTGCCAGGGATTGTTGGTGAACACCAAAAGCTGGAAGAAGCAAGGAAAGGTTCTCCTCTGGAGCCCTCAGAGAGCATGGTCCTGCCAATACCTTGATTTCAGACTTCTAGACTCCAGAACTGTGAGAGAATACACCTCCGTCATATAACCCATCCAGATTTTGGTTTTAGTTAACAGCAGCTGTAGGAAACTAATTCAAGCCGCCTCTGTATCGCATTCGACACTTTCCCTGTTGTGCTGAGTGAAGTGTTATTTACATGCCTGTCTCCTCGGCTAGATGACCAGCTTGTCTCTGTATCCCAGGGTCTAGTCTCTGCTGGAAGGTGATCGATAATTGCTTCTTGAACTGAATCGAGGTTCCTTTGCCCCGCACGCTGGGTCTGTGCCTGTGTGATTGTACAAGTATGACTGCTCTGTTGATCCAGTGACATTACATCAGCAGGAGGCCATGGATGTGCTATTTTTTTCTGCTGCTGTATCCTGTGAATTAGAGCCTCAAATAGGAAAGGCTCCGTGGTCAGCCCACCGGGCCTGCCCCCTCCCGAGTCTATGACTGTTTGCTCCCAGCTCCTTCTTCTGTCAAGCTGGCTGGCTGCTGCCTAGCCACGTGGAGCCTCCGACCTCCCCTCCCCCATTGGCCTCAGCAATCCCCTTTCTCCTTAGGTCAGCCAAGAAAAAGTTGGAATGAGCAAAAGTAACTTTTGTCAAGAGAAAACAGAAGCCAAGGGAAAAGAAAACAATATGTCGAAGCAGAGAAGCAGGCAGGTCACATGGCCCAGAGAATTCTGCTATTGAGTCACGTAAGAGCACACACAGGGTACTCAGCTCCCGGTTCCCGGGCTCACCTGCGACCCAGGTAGGACATTCTACCAGGCTGCTCATCCATCCAGCTCAGGAGAAGTTTGGGCCCTTCCTTCTGCCAATGTTGACGGGATCCTGGAACCCTTCCAGAACATGCCTTCTTGTTCTCCATCTGGGCGTCTCTCCCCGGCCATCCACTCTGATGTCAGACCCCCCCCCCCCCGTTTGCAGAGCACTCTGGTGCTGTACCCTCCAAATCCCTCCGAGCCTTGGTCTGCTCTCTGCTTTGCTGAGTGTGGAGGGCATCCCACCCTGGTTTGACTACAGACAGCCCCTGCCTTTCCCTGCTCAGCTATCTGTCACACAGCTCTGGGAGCCACCCTTCCATTGTCCCTTGCCCACCAGTAGATTCTTATCACACATCTACCAAGGTATATTGAGATCGGCTCTACCCTCAAAAGGTCCATTTTCTTCCTAAGTAAAGGAAGTAACCTCATTTATTTATTCAACAAATATTGGTTGATACTATTATGGATTGGATTGTGTCCCCCAAAAAGATATTGAAGTCCCAACCCCCAGTACTTGTGACTGTGACCTTATTTGGAAATCAGTCTTAGCAGATGATCAAGCTAGAATGAGGTCATTAGGGTGAGCCCTAATCCAGTATGACGAGTGTCCTCAGAAAAAGGAGAAATGTGAGGACACCTGGGTGGCTTAGTCGGTTGAGTGTCTGACTTTTGATCTTGGCTCAGGTCATGACCTCACAGTTAGTGAGTTTGAGCCTCACGCCTGGCTCTATGCTGGCAACCCAAAGCCTGCTTGGGGTTCTCTCTCTCCCCCTTCTCTCTGCCTCTCCCCTACTCATACTGCCTCTGTCTCTCTCAAAATAAATAAATAAACTTTAAAAAAAAACAAAACAAGAAAAATCTGGACACACACATACAGAAGAAAAGCAATGTGAAGAGACGGAATGCCTGAGGCCACCAGACGCTGGGGGAGAAGCCGGGAGCACATTCTCTCTCACAGCCTCAGCAGGAACCCACCCTGTTCATACCTTGATTTCAGACTTCTGCCTCAGAAACGGTAAGACAATATATTTCTGTTGTGCAAGCCACCCAGTTTGTGGTCCTTTGTTGTACTGGCCCCAGGAAACTCACACAAGTATGGGACAATAAACCAAGTACCTTCATTCTGGAGATCACATTCTGGAAGGAGGTAACAGATGGCAAACAAATAAATGAGCAAAGTACAGAGAATGTTGGGGGACGGTAAGTGCGATGGAGAAAAATAAAGCTGAGAAGGGGTTAGGGAGTGTAGGGGCATGGAGAGAGCTGTAGTTTAAAACTGAATGGTCACTGGGGCTCTGGAGTGGCTCACTTGGTTAAAGGACTTCAGGTTTGTGATTTTGAGCCCCGCATCAGGCTCTCTGCTGTCCCTGCAGAGCCCGCCTTGGATCCTCTATTTCCCTCTCTCTCTCTTTCTCTGCCCCTTCCCTGTTCCCTCTCTCCTTGCACGTGTGTGTGTGTGTGTGTGTGTGTGTGTGTGTGTATGTGTCTCGAAAATAAATAAACATTTAAAAAATAAAAATAAAACTGAATGGTCAGGGTAGGCCACCTCAAAGAGCAAACAGTGGCACAAAGACCTGAAAGACATGAAAGGGGGCCTCAATGACACATTCACAGACATTGTGGTTCAAATAGAGGAAACGACACAAATACTGAGCACCTTTTGTATGCCACGGTCCCCAGCAGGGGGCCAGGCAGGATTGGGGCAATGGCTGGGAAATCTGTTGTGCAGGAAGTTCATCATCCTTTGCCTCACAGCCTAAGATCCTCAAATATGGCTCCCAAGGAAATTATGCACACAGCCAACAAGATGGCCTGGCAGAATTGAAAGCTTCTTCACTAAGAGTAATTTTTTAATAGACCTGTGACTATCTTGTGAATAGCATGGGGCATGTTTATTTTGGGGCACACGTGGGGGAAGTGCTGACTCCTTCCACTTGTCCATTGAAGCAGATGATGACTTTTAGAACCGTGTTTTGTCGTTCGTTCGGGTTTCAATCGGTGTCAGGGTCCTCAGAAATGGAAAAGACCCTCTCGACCTTCCGAGAGACCCTGATTCACCAGGTACCGGGCAAGGTCCCGGCAATCCAAGAAAAGTAAGACGTGACCCCTGCCCTGGAGGGACAGGAGCTAACCAGGAGAGAGTAGTATGCAAACAAACTATTTCAAAATGATATAAATGCTCTCGTTGGGATATGAGATTTCGAGGGCTTTTAAACATTCAAATTCTTTTTTCTTTGTTACCAGGGAATTTTGAGGCAAAATTTTACATAGGCTAGTTGTTTCTGGTATCTTACTTTAGTGGTTTGGTGAGGTGTGGATTTAAAGCACCAACCAGGGGCGCCTGGGTGGCTCAGTCGGTTAAGCATCCGACTTCGGCTCAGGTCACGATCTTGCGGCCCGTGAGTTCAAGCCCCGCGTCGGGGTCTGTTGCTGACAGCTCAGAGCCTGGAGCCTGTTTCAGATTCTGTGTCTCCCTCTCTCTCTGACCCTCCCCCGTTCATGCTCTGTCTCTCTCTGTCTCAAAAATAAATAAACGTTAAAAAAAATTTTTTTTAAATAAATAAATAAAAATAAAGCACCAACCAATCCCTCCTGGATTCACTCCTCTCTAAGAGGGTCTTCTCTGACCACGGCCTTTGGAGGTCATCATCCTAAAAATAAGTAGGAATCTTTAGACAAAGGGGGATCCCAAGTCTATTTTCCTACCTCCTTCTCTATCATTTTCCAGCTCCTTCTCATGCTCTTTCATGGCAGCTGGTCTCCCCAGTCTTGTCCAGCCTCCCCTTGACCTTCCTGCAGCTGCTTTCTCTCCAAGGCTTGGTTGCTCCTTCTACCGACAAAATCCTCAAGCCACTTGCCTCTGCTTCCTTCCTACCCTCTCTACCTTGATTTATGCTTCTTGCTGCTTCTGTCTCCAGCCCCCTGCGGAAACTCTGCACCAAGCCGGGCTTCTGGTCGCTGCTACCTCTTCTTGCCCTGAGGCTGCATATGCATCACAGACCACCTCCTCCTCTTGAAAGGTTCTCCTCCTTTGGCTTTCCAGATGACTGCCTGCCCTAGCCCTCCCATCTCCGACCATTCTCCCTGTCTTCTTTCTGGCCATTCTGCCTCTTCTTTCTCCCTAGATATGGGCGTTCTCCAGCATTCAGGTCCTCCTTCATCTACAACTCTCTGTGTGTTGATCGTCTAAGTCATTCCCCCAGTTTCTTATCCATTGCTCCAAAACCCATAGCTCCTTCCCCTTACCGAACCAGGCAAACCAACTATCTACACACATTTCTGTTATGTCCTATCACTAATACCTCCAATTCAACACCTCTCCACCCGAACACAATTTTCTTACTCTCCAAACTGTCCCCACTTCATGATTCATGATGGCGTCCTCCTCCTCCTCACCTTGACCTGAAACTTCATAGAAACCTTGGACCCTTCACTTCACCCAAGTTTCCCTTGTTCTGCTAGCTGTTTCTTTGTTCAAAATTTCTCTTTCAAAGAACAAATGCCTATTTATTCTCATTGCCACTATGCTCTCTCACCGGGCCTTTGTAAACAGTCATCACACGCACCTTCTCCCACCTGCATTGGGGTCTTCACTCACAGAGAACCCTCTTCCTTCTATCACTCTTCACTTGTCAGGCCTGACATCACCTCCCCCGGGAAACCTATCGAGCCCTCTCTGACTCTGTAAACTCCATGCCCTGTTATATGAGCTCTTAGCCCCCTGTTTCCCTTTAGGTCTTACTATAGTTGAAAGTTTACATGTTTTTGTGCTATGACTTGATTCATGTCTGCCTCCTCCACTAGGCTGTCAGCTCGAGGAGGCTGGAATCATACCTGTTTCGGCTCATCACTCTATCGCTAGCCTCTAGCAGAGTACCTAAGACATAACAGATATTCGACAAATACTTATTTTGAATGAATGGCTTTTCCCATGTCACTCTCCGCAGCAGACTGTTCTTTGCAAAAAATGGCCCCAACAAGCAGTCCGGTAAGCAGTTTCCATCGAGAGGTAGACTCAACTTCCCCTCCCCTTGTACTTGGGCAAGACTTTGTGACTACCTTGATCAACAGAATCCAGGGAGAGATACTGCATGACTTTTGAAGCAATGGTAGAAAAGGCATTATAAGCTCCTGGTTCTCCTAGGACACTAGTCCTTGGAACCCAGCCTCCATGTTACAAGGAAGCCCAGCCTACATAGAGAGACTTTGACTATGTGTTCTGGCAGACAGACCCAGCTAAGCTGACAGCCAGCATCAATTTCAGACACATGAGTAAACAAGCCTTCAGATGATTCAAGACCCGGCAATCAAGTCATCACCAACTTTCAGTCTTCCAGCTGAGGCCCCCGGGAATTAAGGAGCAGAGACCAACTGTTCCTATTGTCCAAATCCCTGACACATTGACTCTGTGAGCATAACAAATGGTTGCTTTATCCACTGTGTTTGGGAATACTTTATGACACTGCGATACGTAACCTGACCACTCCCTTATCCAATGTCCGTGATGCCTCCTGCTGCCTCTCGGACAGTGTGATGTCCTTGGCTTGGCCTTCCAGGCCCCCAACAATCTGCTTCCAATGTCTTTGCCTCCACAGATCACCCTCTAGAGGAAACTTCTGCTCCTGCCACAATTGATTTACTCACTGTTTCGCCGACATCTTCTATCCTTTCTTCAGAACCTTTGACTCCACTGTTACCCATAAGTGAAATGGCCTCTCCACGCATCCTGCAAGGCTTGCTTGTGCGTACCTCCTCCCTGAAGCCTCCAGCAATGCTCTCACTGTCCTTGGAATTGAGAAGCTGTATTATCTAGCACTATCATTTTCTAAATAGACTATCAAAATCCCGGGCCTTAATGATTTTTTTTTTTTTTTTATGATTTGCACGTTTACTTTCATGGAAACTTTATAAAGCAATTGAAACTTAAATCCACTTAGGCATATACTTAACCAACAGCCTTTCCTGAAGACTATAAGATTTAAAACCTAATAAAGTAGATACTATCATTATCCCCATTTTGCAAACGAGGGAACGGAGATTTAGAAAGATTGAGGAAATGGCCTATAGTTAAGCACTTCATATTTGGTGGAACCAAGATTCAAACCTGGATCCTCTCAGCCAGATATGAATCACTGCTTCACCTGGTAATTAAGTATATAATGTCTTAAATTATGTTTTTACCTTTTGTGCTTTCCTTCTATAAATCAATTCTTTATTGCAAAAAGTAATGCGTGCACATGATAATAAAAAATATCAAATCACACAAAAAGTAATACAATATAAGTAAGAGCAGACCCCTCCCCATATCTGGGCTCCAGTCCCTTCCCTGGAAATAACCACTGTTCATGGTTCTTTTGCGTATTTGCAGAAATATTATGTTGCACACAAGCCTTCCTTTGTTATACAAAGGGAGCATACTATTTAGAACACTTTTTTTCTTTACAGCTCTTCTTGATAAGCATTCCAAGCCAACATATATTGAGTTCTTCATTCTTTTTCCTGGCTTCATAACATTCCATGGCAAGACCGAATCATGGCTCGTTCAACAAGTTCTCTGTTGATGATCCTGGAGTAGCCAGAAGCTATGGAGAAAGGGGTGTGTTGGATGGAAAACTACAGTGAAATGAGAAGAGACAGGGGAGACACGTAGAACAGAAGGAGGAAATGCCTGGTTCCCAGGTATACACAGACAGAAAGAAAGCCTGGCTGGGGGACAGAGGTGAAAACAGAGTAGGAACTGAATACACTGTGTACAATTGGGTCCAAGAAGAAGCTGGGGGCGGGAAGAGTCACCGCTGCAGGTTCGGCGGGGTGAGAACTCACTCGCCTTCTTTCCTGGTGATTTCATCATCACTCCT
This sequence comes from Neofelis nebulosa, assembly GCF_028018385.1. Taxonomy (NCBI): domain Eukaryota; kingdom Metazoa; phylum Chordata; class Mammalia; order Carnivora; family Felidae; genus Neofelis; species Neofelis nebulosa. The sequence goes on from NC_080783.1 coordinate 20,673,935, forward strand.
GTACCCTCTCTTTTCTGCCAACCCCATCATTAAAAAAAAAAAAGCCCCACCCGAAAGAAAACAAACATGTTACTATTTATTCATGCAGGAAAGCCCACTGGACACAATAGGCAGCAGCATCAGCCCTAATTAAATGAAATGGGGCAGGTGTAATTCAAACCACCTCAAGAAAATATAATCTGCCACCAAAAAAAAAAAAAAAAAAAAAAAATTCCCACCGTTCAGAGCATAGGGAAATTAGACCAGCCTCCCTCCCCGGTTCCCAAGCAGAATGGCTGGACTCAAGACAGCAAACAAGAGAAGGTGATTTCTCGCCAAAGTTCCCCTCCCTCCCCTCTTAGCTGCGTGCACCCCCCCACCCCCACCCCTCCCCTCTAAGCTTGTTAACTGACACATCAGAGCTGCTCCCTTTGTGGGCTGGATTGTTCAGCTAATTTGCCCATGGAAAATGGTTCAGTTCAGATTCCAGGCTGGGGGAACCAGACACCCAAGCTTGGGGATTGTATCTCTTTCACTGCTTCCAGACACACCGACCACATCCCTCCTCTGCTCCACACAACCTCTCTCTCATCCTGGGGAGTGAGGGGGGTGGGGAATCCCAGGGATGCTCCATGTTGGACCCTCCACTTACATCAGATCCCAAGCTAAGAGCTGGGGAGGGGTGCCAGATAACTTTTCTACTGGCCTGCTCTTAACTTAGACGTAAACTCTTTGAGAGTCAGAAGTGAGCCTGTCCTAGATGCTCCCCTGGGGTACCCACGATGAACACTGGAGGTGACAAAAACTCTCCAGATCCCTCACCAACGGTAGACAGGTTCTGGAATTGGACCTGCTCTGGTTCAAACCCCAGTGGTACAACTCTTTCCCCCAAGTTTGGGTAAATTGTTTAATCTCTGCCTTCCCCTCCTAATCTATAAAATGGAAGAAAAACTGTCCTTCTCCTACCCCCACAGGATTATTAAAAACTTAAACGGGAAACCCATGTAAAGTTCTTGGCACATCCTAGGGGCTCCATATGTACGAATTTGTTCCCTTCCCCCGGGGAAAGAATCTTTACATCCCCATTTGGCCTCACTCCTGTCTTCCTTTCCAAGGTCCAGTGTGCAAGCGGGTGACCTCATGCGGAAGGCGATCGATGGCTACCACATAGGCTCCCCACCTGTTCGTGACTGTCCCCAGCACCCCCGTGCCAGCTTTCGGAAACACACCACGGAGGAGTCATTTTTCTCAGCTGGAGGCCTTTTGGGACTTGTGAGCTGTGATGGCTGCGAGTCCTAATGTCTGCCATTTGGAGAAGGAGATAATTGTGCCGATGACCTGAAAATGCGGCTCTGCCTTGCTGTGGGGCTCCCAGTGCTCCAGGAACTCACAGCCCATCCCCAGGAGCAAAGCCATGCTCTGATTCTTGCCTCACGCTGCAGGGGAAGAGCCAAGGCCTGACCATTCCGGGGGCCCAGAACGGCCCTTCCCCAGCCCATGCTTCCAGCCCGCTCCTGTCCAAGTGAAACCAGTCCCACTGCCTTGACCTTGCCACTGAGCTCTAGTTTGCAGCCATGTCACCACTTCTGGCCCCCCTTCTGAGCCCTCTGTGGGCTCCCTGTGTCCCTCTGAAGCCACCCATCAGTCAACACTTGCTCTTGAACTCCAGCTCCATTGAAATGACTGTACTCAGAGCTGGACAAGTGACTGGAACCAGAGTCCAGCCAAGGTGGGCAGAGTGTCCTGGGGGGTGACCTCATGGGCAATTCCTCCATGGAGTATTTTTAGGTGCCCCTTCTCCCCTCCCACTCAGCTTCCACAGACTTCCAGCGCGGTCCCGAACACCCCCAATCTCTGAAGCTGTTGTGATGTCATTATTCTCAAAAGGTTACGGGTGGGAGCTCGAACAGCCCCTCCGAACACTCACCTCCTGGGCTGGCTCCTTTTCATCGCTATCCTGCTTCTTTTCAGAAAGTAAGGACTGACTCTTGTTCTCAAATATCAAGGAACACCAGCCCTCTCCCCGAAGGCAGACAGTCTCACCTCCACGGCCTCTTTATAAGGCTGTGATGTGGTTTCCTTTGTTGCTAACCTAGTTACAAGTCACAGAACCTATAGTCCTGTGAGGAGGAGGGAGCCAGCTTCTGCTGGAGAATTCCAAGTGAGCAGCATCTAGAAATCTCGGTCTCTATGAAGCAGCAGCATGTGGTGATGAGAACTTGTGTGTGGGTCCCCAAATATCAGGGTCCCTGATGAGTCCCACCTTCCCTTTGCCTGCCTTTTTAGAGATGCCATGTAACTGTTCTGATTCCTCTGCTGTACTTGTCTGAGAGTATTCTCTCCTCTTTCTTTTCCTTTCTTTTTTTTTTTTACCCCCAAAGAACTTGGCCAATAATTCACAAGTGTCCCCACAAGAGTCCAAACATCACTCAGGAGCTTGCAATAGAAGAGCTTCTGAGGCTGCCACAGCCAGGGACCCGTCTTCCACTCCCCTCCATGCCCCGTCTCATCACTTTCGAGCACCCAATCCAAATGCGGCTCCAGGAAACCCAGCTCCAGGCCATGTATTGTCGTGATGCCAACCACGCAATGGATGCTGAATAATGAGAAAAGCTTTACAACAGGGGAGAGGAGACTCAAGAGGTTAGACGTCCTGGCTCATTTCCACCCCACCCAACTCCAGTGAGGCAAGGGGGCGGGGAGAGCGCTTCTCCACAGATGCCAGATGGAAAGCAGAGTGAGGCAAGCAGCGGGCTGTCAATATAATGCTTGTTGATTGCCCCCGATGATAAATGCTATGAAAGTCCAAGATGGGCTGGGGTGGGAGGAGACAGCGCTTTGCCTGGGCTCTGTGCAATCAGGTAGGATTTGAATTCATGACAAATTCAGGGCAGCTCCAGCTGACCTCAGGGCTCTGTGCAGAGCACAACTCCATAGTCTCAGACGACAGACTTGTGTGTGTTGTCCGTGATGTTCTCCTTGCCCAGAATAGCCTCTGCACACAGCCACTGGCACTGTCTCCAAATCAATGGCACCCCTTGGTGAGCAGTCCCCAGATTCAAAGGGCTGTCTGCCCCCTCTGAGTGCCCTCTCCTGGAACTGTGCTCAGAGCTCTTAGAGGACACTTAATCTCCTCCCCACTGCAGGGCACTCAGGCACCAGCCCCTGTTGGCAGCCTCCTGCGGCATTTGCAAAGTTGAAAGTGCCCTGGCAGGGAGCTGGGGCAGGCGACTTCAAGATGATGGCATCCAGGGGAGAAGGTGCAGAGGACTGATGTGTGCCGGATATATGAGGCATTCTTCAAGGGTCCCAAAATCTATCTGTGAGAACTTAGAGGGAAGACTGGATAGAGTTCTCAAAACACATCAGCAGAGCAGAGAAGTCACGTCTGGGGACTTGCGGTGACCTGATTTTTCCCCAGTCAGGTGTGACTGTGGAAGGTGGGATTCCAGATACATGTTGGAGGTCCTTCCAGGAGCGAGCGCCACTCCACAACCCCAGCGTGACTGGCCGCAGAGCCTGTCTGAATCTCCTCACCCGTGAGCAGGGCGAAAACCAGAGCTCAGCCCCAAAGAGGGAGCTTCTCTTCTGAGGATGTAGGAAACACTGAAATCAAGAAAGCACAAGGTCAAGGCCCCTATACCGTCGAGGCTGGTTGGGTGAACTTCGGAGCCAGACTGCCTCTTGCAAACCCCAGCTGTACTGCTAACTTCCCCTGCTCTAACTCCTCTGATCCCCAACCTACGCTCGCCTCTAGCTGGAGAGACCGTCCAAATTAACGCGTGTAGCAGATGAAGAGGTAAATGACCCAGAACCATCCCCACCCCCCCCCAAAAAAAGCCAGGTATTTATACTTGTGATTTCCCTGGAGGTCAGCAGGAACCAAGAGACACGTGAGAACCAGAGCAGAAGTCGACCGTTGTGACATCGCCTTCATGGCACTCACTAGACAGTGTCAAATGAGTAGCTGCCAACCACTGGAACTGTAAGAACTTTAAGAAGTTGGCCAGAGTGTTCTCAAAGCCCTTAACTTTCCTCCTGAAAGCCTTGAGGAAGGTTGGGGAGGGGCTCATAGATTGGAAAGACCAAAGATGTGTCTGCTGAGCACAAACAGTGTGTCAGGCAGGATACGGGATTGGGGCAGAACCACAGAGGAGTAAAACACCAGGGTCACCAGCCTCCAGGAGTCTACGGTCTTGTCGAAGGGACGAGAAATGGGCAAGTGCTAACACCACACTCGAATGGGTGGTGGAACAGAGGTACATGCAAAGAGGAGGAAGTGACTGGATCTCTTGAAAGGAGAGCCCAGGGACACGACATTTTGTTCAGCTCAGCTTGGCCCCTGCATAGCACCCACTTCCCGGACACAGGCACTGCAAAGCCATTTCTGGACTGAGCTGGGGAACCCCGACCCTGAGCCTCGCCCTCAGCTCTCCTCCTCACACGTTCTCCACGGATTCTGTCCACGACATCTCCAGCCCCGCGTGTGCCCTGCCCTCTGCCTTCAATGCACGTCCCGGCGCGGCCTCAGGAAGACGGCCATCGAGCTGTCCATCACGCAAGGACTCCTCAGGGCAGCACCCCGGCTGCCCTGCCCCAGGCCTTTGTTCTCATCCCCCACCACGATGGAATACGCACGCGTTCAAGCTGCTCATCCAAGCTGAATAGAAGTTGACGAATCGGAGAAGGGACCTGGCATTCCAGGTAAGAGGAAGGTACATGGAGAAGACCAGGGCGGCAAGAGTTCTCTAAAGTACCGCTTTCATCAGATGCTTCCAGGAACTTCAGTGTCGCCCTCTCTGTGGAGTCAGGTGCCCTACCTTGGATTCCAGGGCCCTCGGATTGCATCCCCTCCATCCATTGTCCTCCTGCAGAAGATCCTGCACCCTCGCCTCTAGCCGGAGAGACCATCTCACTGCCCCCACACCTGCAAGGCCACCCCTGTCTCCAGGCCTTGGCTGACAATCCCCCCCCCCCCACCCCCCACCAAGCCAGGAAAGACCTCAAGCCGCTTCTCCATGGTCAATCCAGCTCTTTCCCATGACTCAGCGCAAATCCCACCTCCTCTGCAAAGCTGCACTTGATTATTCCAATGCTCATTTCTTACCAAGATTGCAGGAAGCTCAGCACTGAATTGTTGTTGTTGTTGTTGTTGTTGTTGTTTTAACAGCTTTATCAAAATTTAAATCACAATCCATACAATTCATCCATTTAAAATGTACAATTCATCGCTTCCCAGCCTTTTGGCTAAGATCAAGTGTAAAATGTACAATTCGATGGTTCTTAGTATATGCACAGGGTCACTAATTAGCCAGAATGCAACCACCATCATGATCAATTTTAAAACCTTTTTTTTTTTTTTATCACCGCCAAAGAAACCGTTTAGCATTGCCTCCTCTCCTACCCATTCCTTCCCAGCCCTCCAACCTAGGTGATCTCTTTCTGTTCTTCTTTCTATGCTTATAGACTTAACCTGTCCTGGTCCTTTCTTATAAATGGAATCATACAACATGTGGTCTTTTCTGTCTGCTGCTTTCACTCAGCATAGAGTCTGCAAGGTTCTGCCATGTTGTAGCGTGAGTCAGTTCTTCATGCTTTCTTATTGCCAAATACTATTCCATGGTAAGGATAGACCACATTTGGTTTATCCATTCATCCCTTGATGGACATCTGGGTTGTTTCCACTCTTGGACTGTTATCAATAATGCTGCTATCAACATTCACATAGAAGTCTTTGCATGGACATGTTTCCAGTTCTCCTGGGCACATACTAGGATTGGAATTGCAGGGTTTCCTTTTTTCATAATTCTATATGTAATTGCCTTTACTATATCCTGAAATAAGTACTTTTTTATTTTATCATTTTTTTCCATCATCGTAAGTGTACTCTTCAATCCCCTCTCCTATTTCTCCCATCCCCTCTCCCCTTCCCCTCTGGTAACCACCATCAGTTACGAGTCTGGTTCTCGGTTTCTTTCCCCTCTCTCTCTCTCTCTTTCTTTTCTTTGCTCATTTGTCTTGCTTCTTAAATTCCACATATGAGTGAGATCATATGGTATTTGTCTCTCTCTGACTGACTTCTTTCACTTGCCATTATGCTCTCTAGCCCCATCCACATCTTTGCAAATGGCAAGATTTCATTCATTTTTATGGCTGAATAATATCCCATTGTACATATATAAACCACATCTTCTTTATTCATTCATCAGTTGATGGACACTTGGGCTCTTTCCATATCTTGGCTATTGTAAATAATGCTGCTATAAAAATAGGGGTGCATGTATCCCTTTGAATTTGTGTTTTTGTATTTTTTTGAGCAAATACCCAGTAGTGGAATTACAAGACAATATGGTATTTTTAATTTTTTGAGGAACCTCCATACTATTTTCCACAGTGGCTACACTAGTTGGCATTCCACCAACAGTGCACGAAGATTCCTTTTCTTCCACATCCTTGCCAACACCTGTTGTTTCCTGTGTTGTTGATTTTAGCCATTCTGACAGGTGCGAGGTGATCTCTCATTGTGGTTTTGATTTGCATTTCCCCAATGATGAGTGATGTTGAACATCTATTCATGTGTCTGTTGGCCATCTAGATGCCTTCGTTGGAGAAATGTCTTTTCATGTCTTCTGCCCATTTTTTAATTGAGTTATTTGTACTGGGGTGTTGAGTTGTATCAGTTCTTTATATATTTTGGATACTAACCCTTTATCCTCTGTGTCATTTGCAAATATCTTCTCCTATTCAGTAGGTTGGCTTTTAGGTTTATTGATTGTTTCCATTTGCTGTACAGAAACTTTTTTATTTTGATGTAGTCCCAATAGTGTATTTTTGCTTTTATTTCCCTTGCCTCAAAAGATTTCTAGCAAAATGTTATGGCCAACATCAGAGAAATTACTGCCTGTGTTTTCTTCAAGGATTTTTATGGTTTCAGGTCTCACATTTAGCTCTTTAATTCATTTCTGTATGGTGACAGACAACGGTCCAGTTTCATTCTTTTGCGCGTCACTGTCCAATTTTCCCAAAACCATTCGTTAAAGAGACTGTCTTTTTCCCATTGTATATTCATTCCTCCTTTGTCAAAGATTAATTGGCCATACAGTTGTGCGTTTATTTCTGGGTTTTCTATTCTGTTCCATCGATCTATGTGTCCGTTTTTGTGACCGCTCCATACTGTCTTGACGACTACAGTTTCGTAATATAACTTGAAGTCTGGAATTGTGATACCTCCTGTTCTGTTTTTCTTTTTCAAGATTGCTTTGGCTATTTGAGCTCCTTTGTGGTTCCATTCAAATTTTAGGATTGTTTGTTCTAGTTCTGCCAAAAATGTTGTCAGTATTTTGCTAGAGATTGCATTAAATCTGTAGATTGCTTTGGGTAGTATAGACATTTTAACAATAATTGTTCTTCTAACCCATGAGCATGGAATGTCTGCCTATTTCTTTGCAACATCTTGTATTTCTTTCATCAGTGTTTTATAGTTTTCAGAATATGGGTCTTTCACCTCTTTGGTTAAGTTTATTCCTAGAATTTCTGGGTCTTATGATACCTCTACATTAAAATTTTTGAGGATACACCAGACTAATCTCCACGTAGGCTGCACCAGTCCACACTCTCGCCAACAGCGTATGAGGGGTCCAATTTCTCCACATCCTCACCAATACTTAGTATTACCTGTCGTTTTGATCATAACATCCTCATGAGGTTGAAGTGATATCTCATTGCTGGTTTTGATTTGCGTTTCTCTGATGGCTAATGATAATGAGAGTATTTTCATGTGCTTATTGGCCATTTATATATCTTCTTTGGAGAAATGTGTGTCCTTCGCCCATTTTTTAATTGGGTTGTCTTTTTTTTTAATGTTTATTTATTTTTGGTTTTTTATTTTTTTTAATTAAATATAATTTGTTGTCAAATTGGCTTCCATACAACAGCCAGTGCTCATCCCAACAGGTGCCCTCCTCAATGCCCATCACCCACTTTATTGTTAAGCTGTAAGAATTTTTTGTATATTTTTAGATATAAGACCCTTATCAGTTATATGATTTGTAAACTATTTCCTCGCATTCTGTGAATCGTCTCTTCACTTTCTTGAAGGTGTCCTTGGGAGCACAAGAGTGTTTAGGGTAGCTTATCTCGTAGTCCCAACCAGGCTTCTGATAAAGGTTCATGAGCTATGTTCGGGATGTTGAAAGGCAGAATAGGAACTGAACCTGAAAGAAAGCCAACAAACTAAATGAAATGGTAGCAATATTTTACGTTTGGGCTGTTAGGCAGTATTGATGAAAGAAAAGAATGCGGGTCTTGGATTAAAATAGATGTGGGTTCAAATGCCAACTATACTGTTTTCTACTAATTGTGTGCCCTTGGGCAAGTTCTAAGACTAGGCATCAAGTGAATAAATACTAAAATTGGTGTCATAGGTGGAAAGGTAACATAATCGTATCTGCCTTGAGGAGTTTTGATGAGGATACAGGAGATCAAGCATGTGGAGCATAGGAAAGGATCTGGCACTTAACAGAATAACTGCAGGGGGGGTTTTTTGTTTTTGTTTTTTTTTTTACTGAAATTAAATAAACACCCTATGATAAATAGCAATTGTGCATTAACTGGCAGCAATGGTTTTTATTTTCAAGATTTGGGATCTAGAACATTATCCTTAAAGATCCTAACTGCATATATTCCACAACATGGAGTTCACACAATGAAAGAAATCCTGGGATCCTCAGGGATGAAAGACCTCTCCTTTAACCCAATACCTTCTTTTTTCAGAGTAGAGGAGCGAATGTCTTTCCCAACTCACCAGAGGACTGGTAAGGCACAGATCCTACCCCTCCTCCAGTCCCCTGCTAAGGTAGGGGGTGGATCTGATCACACCTTCAGGGTGTGAGAATATTCTTCCAGATGGGTTATGAATCTGGTCATGTGGGGGTGATCCCAAGTTGTTTGGGTTTGATTTGGGGGATTTTTTCTTTCATCATTTTATTAGACAAATTGGCTTACGTTGAAAATGTGTAGCATGTATTTTTATTTTTATTTTTAAAATCTGATTTTGATGTCAAGCAAAACAACCAGGTAAAATATTGTGGGTCTGGGGCACCTGGGTGACTCTGTTGGTTATGCGTCCAACTTCGGCTCAGGTTATGATCCAGGGTTTGTGAGTTCGAGACCTGCGTAGAGCTCTGTGCTGACAGCTCAGAGCCTGGAGCCTGCTTGGATGTTGTGTCTCCCTTTCTCTCTGCACCTGCCCCGCTCACTCTCTCTCTCTCTCTGCCTCTCTCTCTGTCTCTCTCAAAAATAAATAAACATTTAAAAAAAAATGTTTAAATATTGTGGGTCTGCCCCAGACTCATCTCTTGATAGGCTTCGTGGGGGTGGGAGTGGGCCAGCAAATTCACGAATTGGAAGCCTATTTACACTTCTCCTTTAATGCTACTTATCTGTTCCTTGAAATGCAGCTTTGCGTTCAGCCAAATGTATTCCACTCTTGAGTTCAGGTGGAGTCTGACACCCCAGGGAGAAAGCTATCAAATCCTAAAACTGCATCATTTATTCGTAGGCACTAATGATGGCCCAATAAGGCTGAACCCTTTGAAAGCAATTAGCTTTCAATGTGATCGCTTAAACAAAAGCACACCTCCCTAGATTTACAAATTGTGCTCTGCCATAAACTGCAGCCTTACTGAGCGCCTGGGGTTATAAATGCCAGTCCAAGGTGAATTCACTGAGAGAAAGAGCGCTTGCAGAGACCAAATACAAATGTAACTCTTTTTAAGGTGACCTGGAGGCCTTCCTGTAGGAGGTGTGGTTTGCCAGGAGCTAATTACAAGTCCCACACTCTGCCTTATTTGTGACTATAATCACGGAACTAAGAACTCAGAAAGTGTAGGCATTCCTGTGGGAAGAGAACAGTGACTTTTCTGTATTAGACCCGGGAGACCTGAGAAATCTGTTTTCCCCACCTTGGTCATTCTTTCCATCTGCACATTTTCGAGATCAATGCCTAGAATCTGGCATTTGCCTCCTCTTCTCATATGGCATTTATTTCCTCTTCTCCATTTGGAGCGGTGGGGGCACATTCACGGCTCTCCCCCAAGCTTCTCATCCCCGCTTCTCCAGCCTCTGCGAGTGCCCAGAGTTTCCTTAGATGAGAGCCCAGGACGAAATGTTGCCCCTGGAGCTCAGAGAGCAGAAAGTGAGCAAAATGACCCGCCTACCCCAGGCCCCACGAGCCCAGAGGATGCCTGCTGTGCGGTCCTCCCTACCACAGTCCCAGCTCCTTCTCTTCCCCCAGAGAAGGGCCCCCAGCCTGCTCCAGCCAGGGGCCTGGGGGAGCAAAAACAAACAGTCCTTTGGAAATTCAGTGAAAGAAAAAGGCTGAGTCAGGCCTTCTGTTTAAATAGTCCCCACCTGTTCTCTCAGCCCAGGCCTCCCCCACTCCCACCCTGGGCTGCCCCCCCACCCCACCCCTTTCTCTTTTCTTTCCTTTTCCCCTTTGTTGCTCATTTTCAAAAGGACAGAGTTGACAGCTCTGGCCTTGAGCAAAGCCAGCCCCGGAGCCAGCCAGGAGCCGCCTCGTGCGTGGGGCTGAGCCAGCTCTCTCGGGAGTGGCCCTGCCCGCCTGCAGCCTGCACATGGCCATGCCCGGTCCAGGGGTCAGGGGACCCAACCCACCGCACACACACCCCTCCTCCGCCGGCCCCCTTGGTATGGCGGGCAGGCCCCGGCCTCAGGCACCCTCTGCCCGGGGCATTTGTGAAGCCTGGAAGGAGAGGACGAGAGAGGACAGAGAGGACAGAGGAAGACAGACAGGTGGCCCCTTATCAGGGATGTGCCCCCTTGTTGGCTGGGACCATCAGTGGCCCCACAAACTTGATGCCCTGCGTAAAAATAACTTCTCGGGATTGGAGGAAATCAATGTGTTGCCCATGTTCCAAACTAAGGAATAGGAAGTTTTCCAAAGTGGCCCACGTTTAGTGAGAGATAGGCCCTGAACCCACTAACCGCCCTCCAAGGCACACAGGAAGCCTTTTAATGTTAATTTATTTTTGAGAGAGAGAGAGAGAGAGACAGAGTGTGAGCAGGGGAGGGGCAGAGAAAGAGGGAGACAACAGAATCCGAAGCAGGCTCCAGGCTCCGAGCTGTCAGCACGGAGACCGACGCGGGGGGCTCGAACTCACGGACTGTGAGATCATGACCTGAACCGAAGTCGGACGCCCAACCCACTGAGCCCCCCTGGCGCCCCCACAGGAGGCCTTTTAGAACTCCCCTGGGCCGCTGTGGAAGCAACCACCTCTCCAGAGTCTGTTGCTGACCTGTGGAAAGCCTTTTTCTTTCTAATTAAAGTTTCTTACAACTTCACGTGAATCTACCGTTTTGAGCAAATTGGAGATTCGTGTGCAGTTGTGAGAAATGGTACAGAGAGCTCTCCTATGTCTCTCTCACTCAATTCCCCCAGGGGAACATCTTACAAACCCACAGTACAAAATCAGAACGAGGGGATTGACATTGGTACAATCAAGATACAGAACATTTCCGTCACCGCAGGGGTCCCTCGTCCTGCCCTTCCGCTGCCCAACACACTTCCCTCCCTCCCTCCCCGCTCGGTAGCTCCTGGCAACCCCCAATCTGTTCTCGGTTTCTAAAACGTTGTTACTTCTAGAATGTTCTATAATTGGAAGCATACAGTATGCACACTTTCGAAGTTGCCTTTTCTCATGCTGTGCAGGGATGTGTCCATAATTATGTGTATCGATTTTTCATTCCTTTTTTAGTGCTACGTAGTACTCCATCATGTGACTGTGCCACAACCTGCATAACCGTTCCCCTGTTGAAGGACATCTGGGTTGTTTCCAGTTTTTGCCTATTACAAGTAAAGTTACCATAAGCATTTATTTTTGCGTGAAGATAAGCCTTCATCGCTCTGGGGTCAAGGCCCTGGAGTTAATTGGCAGGTTCTATGATAATTGCATATTTAGTAGTGCACCTTTTAAAACTCTGCTCTAAAATGATTCCTTGCACATACTTATGGATGGGGAAGTGAGAAGTAAAAGCTGGAAATAGAAGGAAGGGGTCTTCGAGACCCCAGTTCATGGAGCTGAGCTGCTGCCAGAATGGACACACTGTGTGCCGGATGCTGAAGGCACAGAAGCAAAAGCAAGATGGCGGGCAGAATAATGGTGCCCCCAAATGCCACCTGCCCCCATCCCCCGAACCTGTGAATACACCAAGTTACATGGCACAGAATGAACACCGTGGATGGAATTAAGGTTGCTAATCAGCTGACCTTGAGACAGAAGAATATCCCCGATGATCATCGTGATGCTGAGCCAAAGAATGGAGGCTGCTTCTAGAAGCTGGAAAACTGGTTCTCCCCTACAGCCTCCAGGAAGGAAGGCAGTCCTGGTTTCTGCAGGCCAGCATTTTCCTGTGGCAGACCTCTGACTACAGAGCTGTAAAATAATAAATTCATGTTATTTGAAGCCACCAAGTACGGGGTGGCTTGTTACAGAAGCAAAGAGGTAACGAATACACCAAGTGGCCTCTTCGTATGTTTCAGCCCTCAGGGTTTACCCCTCCTGCTACTGAACAGAGTCCAGCTGCTTGTTTTGTGATGGGGAAAAAAGAGAAGGTGGTACTTCTCTCCTGCTTGCTTTAAAAGCCCAGCTCTTTCTCTGTGCATCGGCACAGTTTTTGAGTGGCCATAGGCTTGGGCCTCTCCCTTCCCACACCAGACCTGCTGCTTGCTGGCCCTTTCCAATGGACCCGTCCCAACCTCGCTGAGCCTTGTCCTGTCCCTCCTCGAACAGCATCTTTAGTATCAAAGACTCTGAGAGCCTCCATCCAGCAAACTGAAACCTCCCCCCAGCTTTCACCCATGAAAAAGACTTCAGGATGTTTCCATACTTGGAAGGAACTTGTCTGTCCGCTGGGATTCAGCACTTAATTAATAGAACCCCACAGGGGCCGCCTCTCTCGCAGAGCGAGATCAGGCAACCGGTGTTTCATTAGCACATCAATGAACCTGGCTTCTTTTCCTCTGATCCTAACCCTAGAAAGCTAGGAGCCCAGGGTGTGGGTGAGGGGCGATCCAGAGAAATGACGTCCAAATGACATCATTTATGAGGAAGCAAAAGTGAGGTGACAATTCCCCCCAAATGAGTAGCTCTCAGGCAAGGAGTGAATGAGAATCAGCAGCGGAATTTTCTGAGTCTGTGCACACATTCTACCCTCCCCCACCCATGAGCACGTATAACAGATCATGTCCTACTCCATCAGAATTATCATGGTTCTATGAGGATCAAAGCCTTGAGAGCTTAATCAGTGAAGCCATCGATATACAAACTAACCAATATGCAAATTCATGTCTACTAACGATGCGCGTGCACACACACACACACACACACTTTTAATTTGATCCACTATTTTACCATCCAGTTAAGCTTTGGCTGGCATGAAGCCAAGATTAAGAAGCTGGTCCAAGCTGAAAGATTCCTCTAATTAGTGGTCTCCCCCAACTAAGTCCTCTCTCACCTGAATGTGGCATTCCCCGCCCCAGCCTGTTTTCTCATTTTATACATGGGGTTGGGCAATTGGAGCTAGAAAGGAAGAATGGTTGAATTGTCACAACCCCAGAGATTGCCGGAGATACAACCAAAGAAAATAACCTGCTGACAACGGGGCCTCTGAAACACCAATACCTCGTTCATTTATTTTCCAAATATTTGTTCTGCAGAAACATAAGAGGCGTCACCCTGGGTGGGACCAAACGTGCACGTAGCCCAGCGCTGCTAGCTCTCTGAGCAAACTCTGGAGATGGCTATTAATAATCCTAAAGGCATAGGCTGGGTCACTGGTGCTCAACCAATACCCCCCAACCTTCACAGGTGAGCCACCAAATCGGAACAAATATGGTATTTGTTTTTGATGCACTTGAGCACCCATACTGGTAGGGCAGTGATGTTTGTGGCCTTTTGTCTTTTTTTCTTTTTCTTTTTTGTAGGCTCCATGCCCAGCATGGGGCCCAATGCGGGGCTTCAATTCATGACCCTGAGATCAAGACCTGGGCTGAGAGTCAGCCACTTAACTGACTGAGCCACTCAGGGGCCCCCGCATGTGGCCCTTTGAACTCACTATATCATGTAACTCATTTTAGAGCAGGTAAAGTTTGCAGGGGGGGAAGGGGACCATCTTAGTCTGCTTGGGCTGCCATAACAAAATTCCAGACTGGGTAGGTGGCCTAAACAACAGATACTTATTTTCTCACAGTTCTAGAGGCTGGAAATCCAAGATGAGGGGCCAGCATGGTCAGGTTCAGATCAGAATCTTGTTCCTGGTTTGCAGACAGCTACCTTCTCATTGTGCGCTCACATGGCCCTTTCCTGGTGCCCGAACATGGAGAGAGAGCCAGCTCTGATCTCTCTTCCTCTTCTTAAAAAGACACCAATGTCATCATGAGGGCCCCACCTTCATGACCTCATTCAAACCTAATGACCTCCCAACGGCCCCATCCCCACATACCATCCCAGTGGGAGTTAGGAATCTGACATGAATTTGGGGAGGACACAAACATTCAACCAACGGCAGGGATAGAGTTGAGTTCCGAAGAAGGGGCACATATTCAGGGCAACGTGGAAGAACCCACCAGAGAGAATGTAAGAGAGCGTGTCCAGGGTAATAAAGAGTTCTACTCATAAGGGCCATGGCATTGCAAAGAACACAAAAAATTCGTGAGGCAAGTGGATGTTTCGTAGATATGGAAAGGCATGACTATACTGCTCTCATTGGCTGCATTGTCATAATTGCTGACTCATTAAGTGCTATCTTCAGATCCTTAATCCTATCAAGTGTGTTTCCAACGTTACATCCCAAGGGTGCAAAGGCTGGAAGTCACTGGATTAGGGACATAAACCCAAACTCCATTAACTTCATTTCTGATGTTCTATAGTCCACCTATACCACCTTTGGAGGGTAATAATCTCTATAGAAGCTACTAATGGCTCTGTACAGTTTGTGTCCTTTTATTTATTTTTTATTTTTTTATTTTTTTTTAATTTTTTTTTAAATTTCCATCCAAGGTAGTTAGCATATAGTACAATAATAATTTCAGGAGTATAATCCAGTGATTCATCCCCCACATAGAACACCCAATGCTCATCCCAAGTGTCCTCCCTAATGCCCCTTGCCTATTTAGCCCATCCCCCCACCCACGGCCCCTCCAGCAACCCTCAGTTTGTTCTCTGCATTTAAGAGCTTCTTATGTTTTGTCCCCCTCCCTGTTTTTATATTATTTTCGCTTCCCTTCCCCTATGTTCGTCTGTTTTGTATCATACGGGTGAAGTCATATGATATTTGTCTTTCTCTGACTGACTAATTTCACTTAGCATAATACCCTCTAGTTCCATCCACGTAGTTGCAAATGGCAAGATTTCATTCTTTTTGATTGCCGAGTAATACTCCATTGTGTGTGTGTGTGTGTGTTCCATTCATTTCTAAGATTACCCATTTCATTCTTCTGGAAATGTTCTCTTCTTCACACAGGGAAGGTGTCGAAAGTCATATCCATGTTCACCCTACTCCAACCCAAAATAGCTTCATAAATATGTACCATGTAACTCCTCATCCTCCATGTTTTCAGGAGGAAGAAACAAAGCAGCGTGCCTACCATGAGCTGGATCATGGGGCGGACCTCTATTATTTTTATCTGAGACCTAGCAAGTAGAATGTGTTGGCACCACAGCTGGTGTGAGGAGGGCAGGGCAGTGAACTCTGGTTTCAATATCCTTCTTAACGAAGCCCAACGTCATGTTGGCTTTCTTTCTGCCACAGCTGATGGCCCTGTCTTCCTTCAGGCAACAGTCGCACAGACTCTCAGTTTCTGCTTTCAGGACTGCAAAATCCCAACAAAAAGCTAAAGAAGCTCCACCTAGCCCTAAAAAGTCGAGGTGAAGAATTTCCCACCTCTCAAATAGGTGTAGTGAACTGAGCATGGTTTTTTTTATTATAAAACTGATGCAAACTCACTGTATTGATTTGGAAAGCAGAGAAAAAGCACAAAGAAAACAAAACTCATATTTTGTGTATGTAGGGGTATATAATTATTTTACCGGAATCAGGATCATACTGGATCTAACCGGCTTTTTTGATGTATTAGTAGGACACGAGCATTTTCTCCTGCCATTTATGTAGATCTTCACAAACACAATTTTTCACACTAGATGGCATGCTATCATGCGGTGTCTCATGATGTGTTAAATCCATCTTTTATTGTTGGCTATGTAGTCCATTTCTGAATTTTCACTGCTTCCAAGTCTTCTCATCAAAAGTGTTGCATATTGAATCCGAGTCCGTAATTCATCGCAGAGGAAAAGGTCATCAAAGGTAGAGTGTGCCGGAAGCATGCTGATTTCATGGTTATTGACAAGTAGCTAATTAACACCCGTTTAAGCTGACAACCATCCTAGAAGCAAGGATAGAAAGCAAAGAAAACTAGAGCAACTCCAATGAAAGCCTGGAAACAGTGCTGCTTCAGTGAGCTTGGAGAAGTACATCAACCAACTAATGACACTTCACTGAATCTCAAATGCGTTCACTGGAAGATGCGCCATTTACTTTAGGTCCCACGTAGAAGGAGGAAAGATTGTCAAGGAAGTAATCAGATGATGCCTTACTTAAGCACAGCACTCAGGTGGTTCAGAAGACTCTAGGCTCAAGGAAGACGGTCTTGCTAGGAGACTCGAGGTTGGGGGCATGGGTGACAGGCTGGATGTCAGGCAGCTTCACCCAAAACCAAGGCCTGGGGTCAGAGCACAGAAGATGGTCTACGACTGTGATGTAAACCAGACTGGCTTCCCTGCGGAACGGACTGGCTTTGCAAATGGTTATTGTCGTGTTAGACCGCTTGTCACCTCAAAATGGTAAAACGTGCCTTTCAACTCAGCCTCAGTCATTGTCACCCATGCACACACATACACACACACACACACACATTCACCATGCTGTTTCGTTCATCTGTGCCTTTTCAGAAACAGTGTTCTCTGCCTGTAATACCTGTATTCATCCAGAAAATATAACTCAAGCCTCGTCTTCTTGGGGAACAGCTCCCCGACGTGCCCCTGGGAGGAGATGGCATCACCAGCTGGGAAGGAGTAGACCAGTCCCTCCTCAGAGCCACACTGGCTCTGCCCACCAGCCCCTGTGCCCACTACAGCCCTCTGGGACCCAAACAAGTGGATGAAGACAGAGCTCTGAAAGAGAGCGCTTCATGTGGCATCTCGACTCTGGGAGCCAGAGTCTTGCCCCATGGTCAAGCCAGCCTCTCACAGTCTGGAAACATAAATCTGAACCTGCAATGCCAACCTTAGCTTTACGGAAGATGCTGAGAAGGAGCTGATGAGACCGTCAGAGCCCCAACCCTGCAACGGCTAAAAGGTTTGCCTTATCCTAGCCAACGCGGCCAAAAGGCTGAGCGGACTGTCGGCACGCGGACCAGGTTCCCCTCCTTCCAGGCAGTAAAAACCCTCAGCTGCAGGCAGCGAGCTGCGCAGGCCTGGCCCGGCTCCAGATGCTCTCGCAGCCCCTGTCCACACCCCTGCGTCCGCTGCTCACTCCACGCCTTCAGTTCCCACTGAGGCTCAAGCTGCGCAAAGTTTGTTTGAAAGAACACTTGCTTCGCTACAAACCGTGCAAAGAGCTGGGGTCTGCTTCTGCTTCCCAGCAGCTTTCTCTTTAATCCAGGCACGAAGATCTCAGAGTTCCGGCGTCCAGGCTGGGGGGATCATTTCAAATTCCTTTTGGTGGGAAAGGGAAGCTCCTCCTTGGAGACTTGGCTAGAACTGTGTCACTTCTTCATCCCTCAGGACCCAGAGTGATTTAGGAGCTCAATCATTCTATGCCCACTCGCCCCGGACACTACAGAGTCCTTATCGCACTGTGTTTTAAAAATTTTTTTTTTCAACGTTTTTTATTTATTTTTGGGACAGAGAGAGACAGAGCATGAACGGGGGAGGGGCAGAGAGAGAGGGAGACACAGAATCGGAAACAGGCTCCAGGCTCCGAGCCATCAGCCCAGAGCCTGACGCGGGGCTCGAACTCACGGACCGTGAGATCGTGACCTGGCTGAAGTCGGACGCTTAACCGACTGCGCCACCCAGGCGCCCCTCGCACTGTGTTTTAATCCAGAATTTACACACTGTCTGGGAGTCCCTGGACGCTAGAGCCATGTCTTAATTGGCTTTGAATGCACAGTGACTGCAACTCTCAATAGGTAGTTTGTTTGTTTGTTTGTTTGTTTGTTTGTTTGTTTGTTTGTTTTCAGCAAGCTCTATGCCCAACATGGAGCTTGAACTCACGACCCTGAGATCAAGAGTCACATGAGCTACCGATTCAGCCAGCCAGGTGCCCCTCAATCAGTCTTAGGTCAGACGAGTGAATGAATGAATAAACGGACACTGGGGTTGAGTCAAACCTCTCCAGGCTGAGGTCTTGGGAGGCCAGCCCATCCTTGGCTGTCCTGCCATCTCTTCCTTGGGCAGCGACCCCCAGAGTTATCTGGCACACATATTAAAGAGTCTTCTTTGTTGGGGCACTAGGGGTGCTTCTCAGTGTCACCCCATAGTCTCATCAGAAAGCATTTCATGGACATAGCAAACTAGGGTTCCACCCTCAAGGGTGGATGACTTCTGTCCATGACACATCCTACGGAGTGTGAGCCACCAGGCTTATCTGTCAGGATGGAAAGGCAGGTAATGTTCTCTCAAAAAAAACCCCCAAATCTCAGAGGCTTACAACAACACAGGTTTGTTTTCTACCACGTGCACATTGCAGACCTGGGCAATGGCCCTTCTCTCCTTCATCCAGGGTCCAGTCTGAGATGACCCAGGCCACCATCATCTCAAACATTGCCTGTGTCAGTGACAGAGGGCAAAGGGGAAAGGTCATGGTGACTCTCAATCTCACACCAGCTCTTATAGCCTCTGACAGGAAGTGAGACCCATCACTTCCACTCACATCCCATTGGCCAAAACAAGTCATCGGCCACTTCTGGGTTCAAGTGGGTGGGGAAGGCAACTACCCCTTGCATGGAAACAGCCCTAATGACCACCACATACTGTCTTTGATGGAGTTGGGACTCAATTAATTGTTTGACAAGGGATAAAAAAGAACTAACTTGCTGCTAAGGTAAGGTAAGGGTTTCTTTTGTTTTGCTGAAAGGAGGTAAAGCATGGGTATACATAATGAGAAGGCAAATGACAGTGAATTGCTCTGTGTAAGAAAAAAATAGACCCAAAGGAAGGGTCCGGGCATCCTAAGTGGGCAGAGGAAGCTTAGACCCTCTTGGGAGCAGGGAAATAGAACCTAAAGGGGAAAGGGGGCACCTGGGTGGCTCAGTCAGTTAAGCCTCTGACTCCTGGTTTCGGCTCAGGTCATGATCTCACAGTTTGTGGGTTCGAGCCCTGCATTGGGCTCTGCGCTGACAATGCAGAGCCTGTTTGGGATTCTCTCTCTCCCTCTCTATCTGCCCCTTGTCAGCTTGCTTTCTCTTTCTCCCTCTCCCTTTCACTCTCTCTCTCAAAAATAAATAAATAAACATTTTTTTTAAAAAGGAAGGGAAAAAAGAAACAAGAAGGAAAGAAAGAAAGAAAGAAAGAAAGAGAAATAAAGAAAGAAAAGAGAAAAATAAAAAAAATATGGAAGCCCCCAGAGGCAGAACAGAGGTGATTAAAAGGAGTTGAGAAGGTTTCGCTACATGGAGAGAGGTGCACTGCCTTTGGACATCTCCCCTGCTTCAGGAGCAGGTATGAGGGTTGGGGAAGTGACAACACGCTGAGGCTTATGTCCAGACAAACACAAAGCAAGGCTGGGGGTTGCAAAGGAGGCCCAGTTACTGTCTCCAGGACAAAATCAAATTTCACTTCATTGCATTTTCCTGCTCTGGCTCCAACTAACCTATCCTCTCTCCTCCACTGTGACCCAGCACATCTACAAGAGCACATGCTACATTCTGCCCCATCCCCCGTGTGGGCTGCTGGGGGTTCCCAACCGTCACGCCTTCCTACGGCCTCACCGGCCACCACTTGTCCACTCTCCACGTCTCCTTTCCTCAAAACCCTCCCCTCTCTTTAAGCTACGTCTCAGCAGCCACCAATTCCCTTGAATCCCTAAGATGTCCTCATCTCTGTCCATGCCACCCACCCCCTTCATGAAGAAATGTCACATACAGAAATTACTGGTGGACAATCCAACTATTGTAAAAGACTGTGAGACGCTCAAGGACCAGGGATGATTTCTACTTGGCTTAGTCTTCTATCCCCAGCTCCCGGTACACAATTTAATATGAAATAACAACTCTAGTGGCACTAAATAGTAGTAACAGTGACAGACGACATTTACCAAGTCTTCGGGGCAGGGTTACTTCCGTTTACAAGGGCTCGCTGGGGCGGCTGAGGGCCCTGTGATAAGGACTTATGTACATCACTTTTCTATCTGTACAACCACCCTGGAGGGTATTAACTTCACTTTACCGATGGGGAAAAAAAATGGAGGTCCAGAGAGAATAAGCAACCAGGGCCGAATCATGCAGCTCTGGTGTCGGAATGACCTTGGCTTGAACATCTTCCTCCTCACTTAACTCCAATGGTCACTTGTTTCTGCAAAGTTCTGAGCACGCACCACTTAGTGGTGGGGCTCAGCTTTCAGCTTGAGTCTTTCTGACTCCAAAGAGATAATGCTCTTAAACACAAGGTGCTTGTGGCAAAGATGCTCTAACTGTTCAAACCACTGGCCTCCCCTCCAGAACTCGACATTCCCAGCCTCCCACGTGCAGGCCTAAGCACATGTCAAGAGAGCGATGAACACCACCACCCAAGCGCCCAGAGCATGATCCTTCCCACGAGGTTCTCCATGCTCTCCCTCCCCTCAGACCTGCCACCTTGGGGCTTGGAGCCTCCATGGTGGACCCTGGGCTCTAAGGAGAAGAGACGTCAGATGGATGAGTGACATCATGGAGCAGAGTCCCACGATCCCGGGCCCGACAACCCCATGCCTCTTCCCCCGGAGACGTGAGCAAGAAATCCATTTTATTGTGCTGAGCCGTTGAGGTGTTGGGTGATGACTGCTAAAACAGTTAACTCACCCTCTGTAGATGACTGATTTTTAAAAGCGATATTTGGGGCACCGCTGAGGTGTCAGGAGCTATTTTACATCAGCAGGAAGAGGGTCCCCAGGAGCGCTGGAAGACTTGCCATCCATTCATCCATCCACCCTTCTCAGCTTGGGGGCCGGGTGGGGACCAGTCTGAATGAATGAGTAGGACTCAAGATGAAGAGGAGAGAGGCCACAGATCACTGAACCGAGTACCTGGGAACAGGGAAAGACAAGAGACACGCCTCAGAGGGTCCTCGGGACAGGGCTACTTCCGGTTACAAGGGCCCACTGGGGCGGCTGAGGGCAGCTACAGGAGGGAAGCCTCTACAGCTCCTTACCCGGGTGCATGGGCCAGGCATGAGCAGAAGAAGCCTGCCTGGCCCGCGACTCTGGAAGCCCGGGCAGCCCAGGAGCTTCCTCCGAGATCTGGCCCAGTTCTTTGTCAAGCAGTCCTCCCAGAACATGAGCTGGCACCGTGTCCCGGCAGCTGGCTGCCCACTGCCCATTCTCTCTTTCTCCTTTTCTTTCTCTGGACTCTCCTCTCCCTGCCACCACCCTCCTACTCTTGGGCGGCTGCATTAGGGAGAGAACGACAGTCCCCTGGGGCAAAGAACACCCTAGACCTGTGAGCAAACTGTCCCTCTGCCCACCCACACACATTATGCACCACTTATTTGCATGTCAATACCCAGAATGCCCTGCTGCTCCATGCCAGAGCCATTAGACAGCTGTTGCCAGCGTCTGGAGCCTGGAATTGGCAGAGCTCGGTGGCCCTCAGAGTGCGATATGTTTGCTCTCGTGCCAGCTGAAACTGGGAACGAGTCGCTTCACCTGCAGCCCCCGTCCCCTTGACAGAGTTCTGCTTGCCTGGCTCAAGTTGGCGCAAGGCACAAAGGAACCCAGATGCACTAAGAAACGATTTGGGAAACCATTTGACCAGCTTCAAGATCCCCACGCTGTTCACCAAGCCCGTCCACCCGCACGACCCCCTCACATTCCAGTTCAGCCCAGCCCCTCAGCCCAGGAGTGCTGCCTCTCCTTCCCAGCACAGGCTGTAAGAGAATTTTCTCAAAACCCAGATTTGGGGGGGCACCTGGGTAGCTCAGTCAGTCAAGCGTCCGACTTCGGCCCAGGTTGTGATCTCACAGTTCGTGAGTTCAAGCCCCGCATCGGGCTCTGTGCTGACAGCTCGGAGCCTGGAGCCTGCTTCGGATTCTGTGTCTCCCTCTCTCTCTGCCCCTCCCCTTCTCTTCTCCCTCTCTCTCTCTCTCCCTGTCTCTCAAAACATAAACCTTAAAATAAAAATAAAAATACATTTTTTAAAAAGCCAGATTTGTGTCTCCCTCTCTCTCTGCCCCTCCCCCACTCTCTCTCTCTCTCTCTCTCAAAAAAATAAATAAATAAATAAACCCTAACAAAAAGGGGGCACCTTGGTGGCTCAAGCAGTTAAAAAAAAACCAAGACTTGAAGAGTCCCCCCACCCCCATCCTTCTCTATAATTTCAGGATACAACGCTGGTGCTTATTCCTGAGAAAGTATCCAGGAGGATGATCGTAGGTGACGACGGAGAACACGGGTGGAGCGTAGGCAGGGAGGGGTGGCTCTGAAAACTAAGAGAAACAGCGAACGGAATATGACCTCTATGTTCTGCCTCATCCAAAAAGGGCTTCTTCTGGGCGGCGTGTGTTAGACGCACCTGTTCCGGCCCCTCCGGGGAGGTAAGGCCCCGACCCGGACTCAGCCGGATGCTTAACGAGCCAACGACGCGTTCGCTCCCCGAAGCCAGACACCGTGGTGGCGACCGGGATGCCGTGGCCTCTGCAAGGCCGTGTGTTGGCATGCCAGTGTGGCCAGCGAGCCCCTTTGCTCCCTGCCCCCCGGGTGTCGGGCCCGCTGCACCCTCCAGCCGGGCTGTTCCCAAGGACCCTGCGGCTCTCCCTCTGGGGCCTCCGGGGCAAGTCCCTCATCTCCATGCCTCAGCGTCCTCATCTGCAAAATGGAGCTCCTTACCCAACTCCCGCCCAGGGCAGAGATGAGGGCTGAATGAGTCGACCCACCAAACCCTCTTCACCCAGCGTCTGACACAGATCAAGCCACCGATAAACATTAGCTGCGGTTATCATCGCAGCTGGCCACACGCGGTAGCAGAAGTCGCTGCCGAGTTTAAGGAAAAGCAGCAGCCCAGGGTCACAGACCTGAGCAAAGCAAAACGGTTTGCACAGGAAACCGAGCCATGGATTGGGCCTCCTTGCATGGGGCTCCAACCAGGCAGGTAGAGGACACCAAGCATTTACAACATGTTTAGGCCCAGGGATATGTTGATCACTGGAGCGGTGATTGGCTAGTAAGATGGGAGAAGTTCAGCTTTAAACACACTTTCGAAAGGTCGGTTCCTGCTCCCTGGCTCTCAGCCACTGCATTGCTGTGTGGTAAAGATGGGTGAGCTGGGAAGAGCCACAGTGGGGCTGCTGAGACAGCGCGGTGGCCCAGAACCAGGAAAGGTAGGGGTCCTAACATGAGGTCACCTTAAGTCTAGCTGCTTGAGAAAGGCGATGGTGGGCCATTGCTAACTATTTCACAGCCTCGACACCACCCTCCCCTTGGTGACTTTCCACCTGCCCTCCCCCACTCCAACCCTCAGGGTGGGGTCAAAGACAGAGGATTTGGAGCGCTGAGCCCCAAGTCCCAGGAAAACTCCTTTCTCTGTTCCCCGGGATTAGAAGATTAGGAGGAGAACAAAGGAGCAATTCACCAGTGGATTCTGCAATTCTCCCACGTCCGACTCAGCAACCGCTCAGTTCCCACCATCTCAAGTGGCTCGGGAGAGGGTTGAAACCAGCTGGCTGGCTTTAAACAGTGTCTGTACAGATGCCTCTCCTAGATATTCTTCGGTGCCTTCTGCACATGCAGCTTGGGGTAGAAGGGAGCGTGTGTGCACACGCATGGGTTGCTTAGGGGAAAATCAGAGAGAGGCAAGGGAGACAGGTACTGACCCAGAAAACCTCCCACAGGTCTATTCTGAAAAAGGCCCGGTTCCCACCCCCTCTTCTTAAATCCAGAAAATCAACTCTGACCAGGGACGATGACTGATGTAACCCACCCTCATTCCAACGGATATACACTCCGCCAAAGAGACGCATTTTGAAACTTTGGGAAAATTGAGGGAGGAAAAACCCACAATTTCATCATGGGTAACATCTGGGTGTATTTCTTCCACTTTCCATGCTTATGTATTTTTTAAAAAGTATATAATACCATCCAATTCACACTTTGCTCGGGGCCTGTGATGTCTGCTTTTTCTTAACATTATTCCAAGCCTTTTTCTGTGTTGCAACACATTCTTGCCATCCAGTCTCTGAGAGGACGGAGCCCAGTTGGAGGACTGACTGATGAAGGGGTTCAAGATGATTCATGACAGGGAAGCAAAGAGTGAAGGAGACCCTGACTTGCCATGTTTAAGCTCATGCAAGGCTACTTCCCAAACAATATGATCCAAATAAAATAGGAGGAAAGGCGGCCCAGGAGAAATTCTCCTGACTCTCAAGATAATTGTTCTCTAAATTGGATTAAAGTTCCCCGGATCGTTCTGCTCAGGGTCAATGGTGGTCAGTCTTTCCTAGATGCCAAGAGATGCACAAAGGGTGGCTCCTTTTACCGAAGGGGATTAGTAGTCAATCATTCTTAGCGGATCTTTTCTTCAGTGCCTGCTTTCCTCTGTAAAATGTATTCACATGGTTTCTCATTTCTTAGAACCACAGCCTCCCACCTTATAAACATACACACCCTCTCTTCCTCATTTTCTCCACACTGGGCACCTTCTGGATGGGTGGCATTAAGGGAGTTCTAAAAATATTGATTTCCTATGCAATTGCAGATGTGTTGACAAATGTAACTTTTAGCAAGGGTTAACATATCCTTTTCATGCCCGTTCTCAGCTTCTACCTTCTTATTCTCTAGACAGAAATGCCAGAAAGGGCTTGATGGCATATTGGAAGCAGAAATGTATTGGCTAAACAATGGGTGGTTCTTAGATGGAGTAGCTCTTGCTCTGTTAGAGGATAACCATTGGAGAGGTGAAGGTCCAGGTGGGAACAACAGTGGGGCCCTTCTTTTTTTTTTTTAATTTTTTTAAACGTTTATTCATCTTTGAGAGACAGAGAGAGACAGAGCATGAGTGGGGAAGGGGCAGAGAGAGGAAGACACAGAATCCAAAGCAGGCTCCAGGCTCTGAGCCGTCAGCACAGAGCCCGACGCGGGGCTCGAACTCATGAACTGTGAGATCATGATCTCAGCTGAAGTCAGACACTCAACCGACTGAGCCACCCAGGCACCCCTACAGGGCCCTTCTTATGTGAGGCAGAGAAGCTTCCAGCCTTATCTTGTAGGGTTAACACGTACCGTCACTCTACTCCCTTCTCTGGTCCACAGATAAGGGATGAGGTATGGAGATCAAGAGAGAAGCCCGCTTTCCGTTACTCTCCAGCCTCCCAGAAGGCATAAGTTGCCATCAACTAGATCCAAAAAGGCAAAAAAGACCCCAGCTCTGGGGTATCCTCATGGAGCAACCCACTGGCTGCTTGGGCACAGTTTTGCCATGGCCTGCAGAGCTCAGGGAAGAATAAAGACGTGAGTGGACCAAAAAAGCAACAATAAGTTGTCACAGTTCGGAAGAAAAGAGATTCTTCTCTCCAAGGTTAGTTGCCTAAAGGCTTGGGACAGGAGGACAATGGAGAAGAATCTTTTCATGGTTAAGCGATTATCATTGGAGGTTTCAGAAGTTGACTGGCAGCATTAATGATCGGTGCCCTCCCCCCACCGCATCTTTGGAGAACCCATTCCCAACTTGGCTTCAGCGTCCGTTCTCAGGCCCTCACCCAGCTGCTCATGGGAAGTGTCCTCATGACTAAGGATGAGCAGATGGTGGGAAATGGGGCGGGGGGGGGGGTGGGGTTGAAACAGGATGGAATCGTTATACTAAAAGCTCAGCCAAAGTGAAAGAGGAAAGCCGGTGTTAACTTCTAGCTCACAGAGTGGCTGGGGTCCACATTGGGAAGTATGCTGATGCGAACCCTAAGTGGTTAGCAAATGAGACACAGACACTGTGAGGAGAAGTTGGTGATCCTTCCAACTCCTGTTTTAGAAGTCATAACGTATCAACAGCTGGAAAAAGGATCTCAACGTCCATCTCGAAAATCCCTCCTTTTGCAGATGAAGGCACGCAAGTTCAGTCTGCCCAAAGTAATGGCGAGCGAGGGCCAGAGCCTGGGCTGCCCTAGGGGTTTCTGAATGGCTCTGGGTTCACGTTCACACTGCCAGCACGTAAGCCCTCCCAGCCTCGGCAGGACATTCCCCTCCCTCACACCGCACCCAGCAGCATCCCACTCCCCCTCCCCTCACCCCCCCCCCCCCCCCCCCCGCCCTTTGCAGTGAGAATTATTTCTCAAGGGGGCCGCCCTTCTTGTGACTGCCTTATCTGGTGCCTTGCAACAGGTGGAGAAGCATGTGCGGGGCAGGATATCAAGCACAAAGGTCTCCAGGGAAAATCTTAGGAAAGGGCAAATGGCTGAGAAATAGGGAAAACGTAAAAGATCTGAAAGCCTCTGCCATTGGGTAGCATTAAAAACCTACAGCGATACAGGAGGTAAAGCTGGGAACTTGCGCTCCAAGCGGAGCCGGAATATGTAAGCCTTTGTGTTCTCTACCCTCCTTTCCCCTGCCTTTGCCTCTCTCAGACACGGTCCTTCTTCTCCATAAGCAACATTTGCTTTCAGGGAAGATGTTAACGAGCACATCCACGGGGAAGCAGAACAGATAGAAAATTCTCTCGGGCAGCCTCCAGAAGATGTCAGAGTGAGGAGGGACATTGCCAACCTCGTCTGCAAAAATGTGTTTAAATCCAGGAGCTAGATAATAGGTATCGTCATGATCTGCACTGTGGACCAACGATGTTAACCTGAGCATTTTGCGGCCAGCCTGGCACACAGTGGAAGACTCTACCTCAGGAGTTCTCTTCTTCATGCATCCTTTCTCAAGACAGCTTGGTCTAAGTATTTGCAGGATCCAACGTTATTTCTCGTGTATGTCCTTTTGAGGTAATCTGCCACAGACCTCACCCGGGGCCACCCCCTGGTCCCTCCAAGTATTTGAGACCATATCCCTTCCAAGAGGTCATTAGCACTTCACTCCTAGAAAACAGGATGAGTCAGGATGGGAAAACACTCCCCTCTCCTTTTTCTTGGCCACCACAAGACTAACACACCAAACTGCAGGTGTATGCAAATTTCTTTGTTCAAGAATTAGAGAAAACTCAAAAGGGCAGGATCAGTTAAGCTGGACAAACCTCAAATGAACTGTGAACATGGGCTTTCATTCAGCTCCCAAGGGAAGGCATCTAACGTTTAGGCTTTCACAAGGAAGAGGTCATCTATGCAGGGCCGCCATATTGCACAATGCCTGGGAGCACCACTCCCCTAATAGTCTGTGATGGTTTCCGGGGAGTTGTGCAGGGCCTGGCCTACACAGCTAGAAAGGAGGCCTTGTCTCACCTAAAGTTGGCCCACCTGCGCTTAGATTATTCACATGGCCTCAAGCACCCACTTTTCCAAGTATCTGTGTCCTAAATGTACTCTCCTTCAGGAACCCTTCTCTCCTTTCCATACAAAGAGGTCTCAGCTCCCTAAATCATTCTGTCTTTTACTGTCTCATGTAGAGCTCTAGAATTAGCCATTTGGTCAATGTTGGCATGTTGGCCATCACTGAGCCCCAAAGTTACCAGTGGAAGAATGGGCTCCAGTCCCACGAGAAAGAGTGAATATGGATCCTCCAGTCCTCCCACCAGGGAGAGCTGTCCCAAGACAAACAAACACTAAGTGGGGGACAGGAGAAAAAAATACAATTTCAACTGTGATGAGTAAATGCCCTCGCTCCACCCTCATGGCAATGGGTGCCCAATATTGTATGACAAGCATTTGGTTTCTTTGGGGTTCTCCCTTGTGGACAGCCACCCCCATTAAAGAGCTTCAATGGGGTCTACTCATTTTCCATCTGATCAAAAGACAGTAATAAAAACCTGCATGATTCCCCGGATAGCAGAGCCTCTCTCTGAAACACACACATCCTCCAGAGACATAACATCATTGTGAAAATTTATTTTGGGGTCAGGGAGGCAGTTCAAAACATCTTAGCTATCGCAATGATTTGGACCGCCAAAAGGTGACAGTACACGAACAGATACAGAGCACATAAAGGGGAGGGGGGGGAGATGATAAGGAAATCATAATGCGGAAATCCACAAAAAGGAGAGTGATGATGAAAAAAGTTGAGAAACACTGCTCTAATAGAGGAGGGAGACAGGGGTAGGGAACGTTGCCAATTCTAACTGCTGCAATAGTTATTATTATTATTATTATCCTCGTAATCATCATGGTAATTAAAAATACTTTGTAGGCATACCCTAAATTAATCCTCCTAACAATCTGAAGGGGTAAGTACTATTATACTCATTTAAGATGATGAAACTGAGCTTTAGGGGTATTGTCCAAGGCCACACAGCTAGTAACTGGCAAAGACACCATTCCAACCCAGTTCTGTCTGACTCTGAAGTGCATGGGCTCTACCAACTTACAGAGCAGCCCATCTGTAAGTTCTGCCGTCTACTCTGCCAGCCCAAGACCACCTCCAAGACTATGGACGACGGCTAAGTTCTAAGAAAGGAGACAGGCAAATCCTGAGAAAACTCTGGATTAGGTTGAGGATGAAGAGGGACGAAGACGGCCCCTCTCTCCCCTGAGTCTGCCTCTTCCTCCTCCTCTTCTGGGAGGTACCCGGCCACTGGGACCAGGATCCTGGAACGTGGGGCAGAGGGAGAAGTGAGGAGAGGGAGGGTGGCCCCCGCTGTGGCTCAGCTACCGGTGCTGAAACCCCAGCGCGGGACTGCAGCCAAGCCCCAGAGATGGGGTGACCTCTGTACAAACAGAACTTCCCCAGGCGGCGCTTCTGCAAATATAAACATGGGCTCACCACGTGATGGGTTCAACCAGTTCATGTAAACACTGAAGAGAGAAAAAAATTCAAGAGAAAAAATATGCTCCGAGGGACAGAGCAGGGTATGTAGTTTTGTGACTCAAAGGGAGGAAGTTCGAGAGCTAAGGGGCTCAGGACCCACTGGGTCTGCAGTAGGGTCACAGGGGCTATTCCAGACCCGGGCCCAGGGAGCCTCGATCCCCTCCCAGTGTGGGAAATCCTGGGTCAGGAGCAGTGAACCATGCGTGGTCGGCTTTTCTCCTGTATCTGAGGTAAGTCGGGCTAGATTTCCATGGAAAACAGAGAGGGTAGTCCTGAAGGAGAAGGAAGAGGCACTAGGGATCAGAGCACCTTCCCCATTGGCTAGTGCCTTTGTGGAAGGAAGGTGCCTCAAGAAGTCCATTGAAGCTTGGGAAGAGCACACCTGCTTGGAAGCAGATGGATGGACTGAACTCCGAAGAGCACACCCTTCCTCCTTGCCCCTATGAGCCCCCACCCTGTTGTTTGTGCTGGCAGAAAGGATGCTTTCCCCCACAGCCCTGTGTCATCTGTCAGGCTGCCAGAAGAATCCCTGTTGTTTCTGCAAATAACCCTCCTGCCCCTGTAAGAAAAGCCAGCTCTCCAGAGCGTTTGCAGATAGCATGTTGCCCTACATAGGAGTTTCAACAGCGCTCCATCCTGGCCTTTCCAAGGCACCCGTTACCCTAAAATAAACCGGCCAAGGAGGAGGCTGGCAGCTGGCCCTAGTGGACAGGAGGGGACAGGATGCCCTGTGCTGCTGCAGTGGTCTCTCTAGCATTTCCGGGAGAGACCCCAGAGCTCTAGGACACCCCCCATCGTCAGGCAGTCAGAGGAGGACGACAGGGGCCATCACAGGCCCAGCACCGGGTCGGGATTTTTCCAGGGAGGTATGGCCTCCTGGAGGCTCAGCAGGCCCCCAGCTGAGGGGCCCATCTGACCCTCCTGGGAACTGAAACTGCACCAAAACCCAGTGCAGCTTAGGGAAGGGAGAAGGACAAGGCCTGGCCCGGAGGAGACCAGAAGAGGACGAGGAAATAGAAAGAGAGACTAAGGATCCGTGGATTTCGGTATATTAACAACAAATCCCCCATGCCTTACTATACACATTTATTTTCATATCATCAGGTGGGCACGGGGAACTGTCTGTAAGGGACACACCAATAACAGAGAAATCCTATAAGCGACAGAAGGTAGCCCAATGGGTTCTTACCCACCCCCCTTCTTATCTGTGCGCTCTTGGACAAGTAACACAACTTCCCTGTATCTCAGTTTTTAAATGGGATTAATAAAGTGCCTACCTCCTCGAGGAACTATGAGGATTGAATGCGTTAGTATTTGTAAAGCATTTAGCACAGCGCCGGGCACATATGGAGCATTATCAGCATTTATCGAACACAACACAGGCTCCAATGATTCTGCCCCCTACTTCGTACCCAAGGGCTCCTCACCCTATTCTTTGTCTCATTTACTCGTTTGTTCAGTAAATGTTTATTTAGGGCCTACTACATGTCAAGCTCCGTGTTGATATTGCAGCTGTGAAAATGGTCAGAAGCAATCACGGCCTGCCCACTCCTGGGGCTTGGAGGCCACACGTCAGCTCTTTTCATGGGCTTTTCCTCTGAGCACCTCCAAATCCCCGTCAGGTTAAACCGGCCCAACCCACATCAAATCTGGCCTGGGGGCGCACGCCCCTGAATGCAGGACCTGAAAAGGAAAATTGCTTGTGGTTTTACAGCTGTCCGAGCCTTGGTGTTCAGGAGACCGAGCTGCCGGGGTCACTGAGCCCCACGCCGGAATGCAGATGGCATAAGCCCACATTTAGCTGGGGGGGCGGGGGGGGCGGGGGGGGGTTGGGGGGGGTCAGTAGACTGCCTCGCTCAGCGCCCATTCCAGCTTCCAACAGGTTTTCCTCCAACTGCAGAGGCTAGAACCCCCAAAACTACATTTCTCAGATGCCCACACAGTTAAGGTTTGAGATGTGACTTGGGACCTCTAACTTGACTTGAAATCAAGTTATTGAGGGGCAAGGTGTGCCTGGGTGGCTTAGTTGGTTAAGCATCCTACTCCTGATTTTGGCTCAGGTCATGATCTCACGGTTTGTGGGATCGAGCCTGCTTCGGATTCTCTCCCTCTCTCTGCCCCTCCCCTACTCTCTCTCTCTCTCTCTCTCTCAAAATATATAAATAAACATTAAAAAAAAAAAAAAGAAATGAAGTTATTAGGGAAGAGAAAATCAGTATGGGATGCCCGTTTAACTGGAGCCGGCTGCAGCTGTGGCCTCCTGATTCAGCAGGTAGGTTTCCGAGCTGAGCAGAGGCAAGAGCTCTCGCTGGGGCCCAGTTCTGCCGTGTGGTTGCAGGAGCCGTTCCCAGAAGCTCATCCTAGAGCGTTTTCCCTCTGCCCTCCCAGTTGGTCGGTGATACATCCACACCTCTTAATAAACCCCTCTCAGCCTACACTAGCTGAAGCGGACTCCATTATCAGCAACTGAAAGCGGGACACCCTACCCAGAGCCGACCACCCTACCCAGAGCCGACCACCCGTAACAATGTAATTAGGATTGAACCAAGGCCTATACCTAATGAGAAAACTATAGTCCCTAAGGTGCCAGGAAGAAGAAGCCACCAGTTTCCTTGCCACTTGCCCAGCACCAACCGCAGGACCAGCCGTGAGAGTCAACAAAGTCCTGCTGGGCAGTTTTTCTCTATAGGAGGCTTGGCAGGATCACCAGGCAGAGACAAAGGTTGAAAGGTTTTGGCCGCAAGGCCAAGCGTAGGAAAGCGGAGGAGACGGTACACTCTATGCTTCGCTGCCTTAACCCTCAGTCAGACAGGACTTCTTTCTCTCTCTCAAACACAGCAAGTGCATCCCTGCCCCAGGGCCTTTGCCCTTACTGTCCTCTCCGCTGGGAAGTGACTTTCTATCACATTTCCCTATTCTATCTTCTCGCCAGCATTGATCAACTATTTTCCTGACTTCTTTGTTTATGTGTATATTACCTGTTTTCTACCATTAGAGCATACGCTTTCAGAGCCCAGGGGTTCTGACTTGTTCACACTGACTCCCCAGACTGTAGAACATGCCTGGCACATAGTAGGGGCTCCAAGAAATGTGTTGACTAACTTGTTCGCTGACTCTTATTCTTCAAAACCTACTTCCCGAGATCAGAGGTTTTTGAGCCCACCAAAAAGGCCCAGCCTTTTGGGTACAAATGAAATCCCAAGTACATTTCAAGAACAGAAGGGGCTCATGGGTTAAACCCTGGAGGTCAACGGCAGGGAAATCCTTCTCCCCTGAGAAATTAATAAGTTAAATCAGATGGAAATAAATTTAATCTTCTCCTTCTTCCCCTTATTACCCTAATTGGTTTAATTTTGGGGCAAACTTTTCAGCATTTCTCACAATAGAAAACAACTCCTGTTGCGTTGGTAGAACCCAGAAAGTAATTATCCTGTGGTTTCATTCTAATCCACTAACAGACACCCTCTGGCTTTGAGGACCCCTCAGAGTGAAAAAGTAAATAATAAAGGTCAGAACTTGCTTTTTCCGTTTCTTATGTTTTTTTTTTTTAATTAAAACCTATGATAAAATGATTAGGCATGACAATGATCTTCTTTTGCAGTTAAAAAGAAGGTGCGTGATTTAGAGTGCAGTGTAAGACACGAATAAACAGAAGCAAAAATCTAAATACAACCGAGCATCTCATTCACTAACCTTTAACTGGTTTCAAATATTGCTGAATGCAGCCTTGGTTTTATTCCAGAACTGACTAAATTAAACTCTGTTTGATTATCCTAACTTGGACATCAACTTTCCCCGGGGCTTAGCCCAAGTCTAATGTGCTTTGTGTCTTTTGTAGCGGTTTTTGTTTAAAAAAAATAAATAAATAAATTGCAAGGAGCTTCTATCAAGCTTTGATCTTTTCCTAACAAGAAAGACCTTTAATGTCTTACTTGCAATTTATTAGAGAAAAGTCCAATTTGTCCTTTTATGTCCCCAAGCTCTTTTTCCGCTTCCTCTCCCACTTTGCTGCCCACCAAAACCCAAGGAAAAAAATCAAACGTTTTCAGCCTTTATACAGCCTCACTCACTGTGAGGTTTCCAACCCAAGAGGTATCTGTGAGTTTGCAGAGTCAAACCAGCACTCCCAGGAAATGTCTGCCATGGATACAGACTGTCCTGTTGAGAGAAGCATCAATTATTGCCCTTTGACACCAGACTTATTTTAAACAGGCGAAAATGCTATTTTCAGAAGGTATGGGAACCCATCCATTACACCCAAATTGATGTGCAAAACCTTTTGAAAGTCCGGAACAAAGAGACAAGATAGAAACTAGCACAATTGCCAACAGAAGGGGAAGGTACTGGGGACGGTCACCCAGGTGACACAGGTGCCTCTCCCCCCTCCCCATCCCCTTTGTTCTCCATTTGGGGGCATGAATATGAGATAGAAGCCTCTCCTCTGTCCCCGGGCACCAAAGTTTAATCCAGCACTTGTCAAGCAGCGGAGCAAACTTTCCCAGCTGTCACCATGAGTCAGCTCACTTGAACAGATGTTGACAGTTTGGTTTACAGAGAAGAGAGCCGGAGAAAGAGGGGAGGGGAGGGGGTGGGGGACATGGAAGGGAGAGGGTTATTGCTCAAGGAGTCTGGCTCTCAAGGACCCACAGAGGCTCCAAATTCCCGGGCATCCCTGCGTCTGACCTTTCTCCCTCTCCCTGCACTGGAACATCTATATGTGGTGAACCTTCTTTGTCACGTGGCCTCAACTCTCTGCTCCCCACTCCGTCTCAGCCCTTCCTCCTTCCTGGTGCTTCCTCATGCTTGGACAAACCTCTGAGGATCATCTAATGTGGTGGTTTATAGATTATTCAGGACAGTAAAGTGTCCTCCAAAGTTTGGGGCCAACATGGGAATAACAACCCCTCATTTTCCAAGAGGGATATTGTGATTTATGAGAAATATATATTTGATCTTTGGGCCCACGTCTGGGGCGATGCTCCTGAAACCTTTGGAATTTCCTAAGTAGTGAAAACGATAAAGGTGTCCTTTGTTAGGTCAATGAAGTAAATTTTGGAAAGAACCTAAGGGTGAGGGCTGGTTGCCAGGAGAACCAACTTGGTATTTAGAGGTCACCATTGACCTCTGATGAAGGGAGACGGGTGGGGGACTGGGGAGGAAGTTCCATCACTAGTGGCCAATGATTGAATCAATTATGCCTACTGCGCGAAGCCTCCATAACAACCCAAAGGGACGGGGTTCCGAGAGCACTGAGGCCAGAGAATAGGTGTCGAAGTGGGGAGAGTGGCACGCCTGGAGAGGCCGTGAGGCTCTCAGCCATTTTCCCCATACCTTGCCCTACACATTTCTTCCTCTTGGCTGTTCCTGAGCTACATCCTTTTATAATAAACAGGTGATCTAGTGAGTAAAATGTATCTTTGAGTCCTGTGAGCAGGTCCAGCAAATTAATTGAATCCAAGGAGGGGGAGGTGGGCACCTCCAATCTTTGGTAGGCCAGAAGCACAGGTGGTAACCCGGGCTTGCAACTGGCCTCCTGGAGTCAGTGGGGACAGCGGTCCAGTAGGACTGAGCGCTTGACCTGTGGGATCTGAAACTACGTCCAGGTAGCGTCAGAATTGATTTCATTGCTTGGTGGCATCGGAAGACCCACACGCATGCTGGAATCGGGTGTAGAATTATACCAAGTAGGTGTTATATCAATCAAGGGGGTTTTCAGAGGCAGGTAACAGAGAACCAACTCGAACTGAACCCAACATTGAGGAGATTTCATTCCTCTTGTCTCTGGAAGGGCCCAGAGTGGCTTCATACAAGGTCACTTCAGCCTCCAGACCCTGAGGCCCTTCCCTTTCCCCGAGAGCTACCCACAGCATCCATATTTTCCCACATGGTTGCAAGAGGCTACCAGTGGCAACGGAGCCTACGAGTTTTCACATCTGATGAGAAAAAGCAGAGAAATCTCTGTCCCAGACCTGAAATATAAATCTTTCCGTGAGCTAATCTGATTGGGTTAATTTGGGTCACTGACGTAACCAATAACGGTCACCGGATTCAACCAGTGGTTCTCAAATTTTTCCAACTTGGGATCCTTTTAAAATTCTAGAAGTTACTGGGGACCCCAGAGAGCTTTTGCATAGGTGGGTTATCTACTGATGTGTATTGCATGAAAAATTAACACTAGGAAGTTTAAAAATACATATTTATCAATTCATTTTAAAATAACAATAAGAAACTCACTACCTGTTACCATAAATAACATTTGTTATGAAAAATAACTATTTTTTTAAGCTTAGTGAGAAGTATGGCATTGTTCCACGTTTTTGCAGATCTCTTTAATTTCTAGTTTAATAGAAGACAGCTGGGTTCTCATATCTGCTTCTGCATTCAATCTGCTGCAAGATCACATGACAGTTAGCCTCTGGAAAAATCCAGTGTACTCCATAAAAGAATAAGAGTGAAAAAGGCAAATAATGGCTTAGTCTAAAAATAGTTTTGACCTCCCAGACACCCTGGAAGAGTCTCATGGCCACACTTTGAAAACTTCTGGCTTAGACTTATCAGAATTGCCCTCTAATAAGGGGGATGGGGTGGACCCCTGCCCAAAACTGGATCCAGACAGAAAAGGGCAAGGGGTCTGGATTTCAGGGTCAATCAATTGTGTCACCTTCCCTGACACTAAAAGCATACAAACAGGAAAAAAGAAAACAACTGCCATCTATCATCTCCGACATTTCTTTGTTTCTTTTAAGAGCATTCTGATACAAAAGACATCAGATGAGCATAATTTCAAAATGAAGGGTACTAGTTTTGATTGACTACATAAATTTTTATAAAAAACGTACCATGCTGATTGGACATGGAAGGAGGGGGCGAAGAGACGGAAGGTCTATAGCCTGAGAAGCCGATGGAAGAGAATGGCGTTTCCTGAATGAAATAGAGGGCCAGATGGGGGGAGCAGGTTTGGGGCAGAAATGATGACTTCCACATTGGCTGTGTTGAACTTGATGGGGCCTGGGAGGCAGCAAGTGGAGAGATCAGGGGTGAGGGCAGAGATCTGGAGCCCAGGAAAGGGTCACGGTTACAGGAAAAGCTTTGGGAGTCCTAGGTATGCGAGTGGCAACTGAAGGCCCTGCAGGAAAGGAGGTGGCCCTGGTGGGGGGGGGGGGGGGGGGGCTGGATAAGCAAGAGGTGAGAGACGGCCAAGGGGGAGCACTAAAGGGCACCTGTCTTTAAGAGTGGGTAGGAGAGGAAAAACAGGCAGAGGATACTGAAGAGGAGTTGCCAGGAAATCTAGGAAAGCTTGTTCCAATCGACTGTCTTGAGAGTTTCAGAAAGAGAACAAGGATGGTGAAGCAAATGTGCGCGAGCTGGGTTCTAGAAGACTGTGTATGGGGGCTTGGAGCTGATTCGCCGGCTGCCTTCACGGCTAGCCTCTTGCCTCCAGGGCCTGCAGCCTCAAGCTTTCTCCCTACTTAAAAACAAAAACAGGGGCGCCTGGGTGGCAGTTAAGCATGCAACTCTTGATTTGGGCTCGGGTCACAACCTCAAGGTTTGTGAGTTCGAGCCCCGCATTGAGCTCTGCACTGACAGTGCAAAGCCTCCTTGGGATTCTGCCTCTCCTTCTCTCTGTCCCTCACCTGCTTGTGCTTGCTCTCTCTCTCTCAAAATAAATACACTTAAAAGTAAGTAAATAAAAACGAAAGCAAAAACAAAGAACAAGAAAACTAGAATCAGAAAAGAATCTCTAAAAATTATTTTTTTTTTTTTTTTTTAATTTTTTTTTTTTCAATGTTTTTTATTTATTTTTGGGACAGAGAGAGACAGAGCATGAACGGGGGAGGGGCAGAGAGAGAGGGAGACACAGAATCGGAAACAGGCTCCAGGCTCTGGGCCATCAGCCCAGAGCCTGACGCGGGGCTCGAACTCACGGACCGCGAGATCGTGACCTGGCTGAAGTCGAACGCTTAACCGACTGCGCCACCCAGGCGCCCCTCTAAAAATTATTTTTAATGACTATATAGTATTCCCCCATTTGGATAAGCCATACATGATGGTAAGTGCTCACGGTAGGTATACTGGCAAAAAAAAAAAAAAAAAAAAAAAGGCAAGACACCAAACAGGATATGAAGCGTGATTCCATTTGGGGAGGTCTACCTGGGTGCATCGGTATGAACTTGTACATGCATGTAAATTGACCCACACATGGTTAAACGAAATGAGGCCCCCGGGGTGTGGTTGGTTGGGATTTGGCTCTTTAGTTCTACTGAGTGCAGCTGCTAGCATTGTAAGCTGAGGAGATTCCAAAGGGGTGGGAAGGTTTCAGTGCCAGGTGGCTGGAGAGGCTGAGGAAGAGTTTCTTGGGAAAGAGAGAGAAGAGACCATGAGACAATTTCCACCAGGATTAAAATGTCAGAGAAAGCACACAGATGTTTAAAGCGTATGGGAGAAAGGCAGGATTTGTTGCATAGAGTGATATAAACATCTCCATCATCTCCCAAGAAATTCTAGAACAATCTACATTGCCCAGCAAGGATTTAGAAGTTGGAACGGGTAGGACTAGGGGGCCCAGGGAGGCTTAGCCACTTACGAGTTACCAAACAATACCAACAGCAAGAATAACCTGGATGGCTCTCATTTCTTGAACTGGGCAGTGCTCACTGAATCTTCAAAACAGCCTTATAGCATAGGCACCATGATTATCCCCATTTTACAGACTGAAACAACTGAGGCAGGGAGAAGTCCATTGTTGTCGAAAGTCACAGAGCTAGTAACTGGTTGGCACCTGCCCAGAGATCTTGCTTTTAGCCTCTGCACACCGCTATGCCTCTCAGTAAACTAAGCATTACACCTATTTGAAACTGGAACAAATGCTCCACAGTTGTCTCTGAGTTATACAAGCACAGGGTGATTTGGGTTTCCTTGTTGATGCATTTTCTATATATTTCATATTTCCTGCAGTGACCAGGTGTTACTTTTATAATCGTATGAAAATAACAACAAAGATCTTATTACATCATCAGTTACATAAACATCAGTTACAACTGATCAGAGCATAAATGAGACCTCTCTTAGAAGGATTTACCTTTTGGGTCACCTGGGTGGCTCAGCGGGTCAAGCGTCTGACTCTTGACTGTGGCTCAGGTTATGATCTCAACCGTTTCACGAGCTCAAGCCCCACGTCAGGCTCTGTACTGACAGCTCAGAACCTGCTTGGGATTTTCACTCTCTCTCTCTCTCTCTCTCTCTCTCTCTCTCTCTCTCCCTCTCTTTCTGCCCCTCCCCTCCTTAAGCTCCCTCCTTCTCAAAATAAATTAATAAACTTTTAAAAATTATTTTAAAAAAGAAGGATTCACCTTTTAATAAGAAGCAAATTCCTAGCCGAAAGGAGACAGACTTCTCATCAGCAAGCAGGCTGGGAAACACTCTAGCACTGGAGACTCTGAAGTCACCCTACCTGGCCACAACAGTGCTCCCTAGAGCAGCACCCTGGAAAGAAGGGAACCGGAGGGATAGTGACCCCCCCAAACATAAGTCAGAGCTTAAAGAATGTGGGAGCCCCTGACTTCTTCTTCGAGGTCCCCCCCTGAAATTAGCATGATATTATACAGCAAGTGCTCAACAAATGCTTATTAATTCATGTGATTTTCATGTTCCCACATGACCTACCAAAAAGAAGGAATGCAAACTGCCCTCAAGAAGGAAGTTTAAGAGGGCTTCTGAAACCAAGGCATGGGGCCCCACGAAGACCGAATTTGCTACCCTGGAGATACTGCCCAACATGACAGACTTAGTTCAGCCCAGGAACATTAACGAGGCAGAGGGATGGCCATGGGGACTTTTGAGGACTTTAATCATCTTAGCACAGGCAGCATGCCCCACCTGAAAAACACCAACACAAATGACACGACACCTCCAGGCCTGGGTTCGAGTCCCGGCTCACAGTGGTTTGTAGAATCCGGGGTGTGATGGGACCTCAGGGATCTTCCCATTCCCCCCCCCCCCCAGCCACGTGCAAAGCCCTCCTACCATCTCTCCTCCTGGTGACTGGCCAGTCTCCCTCTGACCACTCCTCCCTGGGTCCCCAAAGAGCCCACTCTATGAACAATCCTCAGAAAGACACAAACGGCTCTAGAAATGTGGATCACGTGAGGGACAGATGCCCTGAGTTACCCTAGGATGTGGAACATGGTTGATAGCCAAACCACAATGTTCAAAAGACTCAACTCTGCCTTCTCTCACACCCTCCAGGCCATAGTTTGTCATCAGAATAAACCGACCCACCCACCAATGCCCTCAGAATTCTGGATTCCTTTCTTCAAGCCGTACGTCCAGATAAGACAAGTCACTGCTCACTCGGCGAGCCTGATCATATCTCCAACTCTTCTTAGGCCTCCGTTTGCTCATCTGGAAAATGAGGAAGTTAGATAAGATGATCTCTCGCCGAAATCTAAGGCTAACACTGCGATGCTGTGATTCCTCTTGAGGGTAACATG
Organism: Neofelis nebulosa; assembly: GCF_028018385.1. NCBI lineage: Eukaryota > Metazoa > Chordata > Mammalia > Carnivora > Felidae > Neofelis > Neofelis nebulosa. The sequence continues at coordinate 20,713,612 of NC_080783.1, forward strand.
GCAGGTGGGGAGACAGTACTCAGGATTCATGTGGGACTCACACATGAACACCAGGTAGAAACAGCCTTGGCAATTAGCAAAGGCTCAGCCATGAAAAGTGGATATATTCACACGTGAGAGCTAGACGACTCCCAAGGTCCAGGTACACAGAGCAAGGGCAGAGTCTTAAGTCCCCTGAAGGGAGGGCCCCACCCGCCCAGCGTCTGTCGGGCTGCACGAGATCTCAAGCCAAATCTCCAAAAGCACACCCACCCAGCATGGCTCTGGGCCTATGGGGCGTGGGGAGATGGGGTCTTTTCCAGATGAGGCTTCCAAAACTAGCTCGCAGGGCTGGGGAAACCCCCGGGGTAAAAGAGAAGGGGTAAGCCAGCAGAGAAAGCGGGCAAAAATAAGAATCTGTATATCCAGAGTCACTACCCAGAAGGACTCTTCCGTTGCATAGACAGGATGGGGTGGTACCAAGATGTGCCCACAGTGTTCCTCAGCCCTGTTCTGGCACAGGCAGGCTGGCAGGGTGGCAGGGTGAAGACACAAGCTGTGGCTAAGACTGCCTGCTCCCAGCCCCACGCCACCCCCTGATTCACAGCTGTGCTCCTTGGATCCAGTAATTCACCTTTTAAGCTCGGCGTCCTCATCTGTATAATGGGGACGCTACTAACCTCTTCATTAAGGTTCTTATGGGGATTAAGTGAGTTGATTGGTTTTTAGTCGAGATGATATTAGTAAGCGCTCAGTGAAGAATCCGGAACCTAAGACACAATAGGGTTACTTAGCAGCAAGTACTCCTCGCTGTGCATCCTTAGACCTGCCCTCGCCCAGCCCCGTCCCAGTGATGGAGCTACTGCCTCTCCTGAAGTTCCTGAGTTTGGGAGAGACGGCGAAAGGGAGGAGGCAGGAAGGAAACCGACCCCCAGTGATAGAGCAGAGGAAAAAGTTTTTCCTTCTCTGTGGTCCACCCCCAGGGTGCCCCTGTAGCTCCTGGTGGGGGGAGCGGGGGGCTGCGAAGGCAGCAGCTGTACCCACAGGTCAAATGGACTCTGGCCCAGAAGCACAGGTGGCAGATAGGGCCTAAGGGACAGAGGTGAGCAAGTGGGTCATGGCACGTGGTGGAGAGACGGGGGAAGGAATGTTTCACAGTGATGCGAACGGGGAGAAATGGGATAATCAGGGGCCAAACCCCAGTGGGGAGGGGAGAACAAGGAAAATTTTCACACGACAAGTATGTGCAAACACTGCATGGGGCACAACGTACGCCAGAAAAAAATTGTTGTTTATCTGAAATGCAGATTTAACTGGACGGCCTATATTTTTATTTGCTAGATCTCGCAGTATTGGTAGGAAGGACTAGGACAGCAGGCTGGAGAGGCTCCGGTGGAAGAGGGGAGCTCTTCCTCCTCAGCTGAGGAGGAGGAGGGAAGGAGGAAGAATGCGGGCAAGCAGGGCATACAGGAAGGGTCGAGAGAGACCCCCTTGCTTAGACTATGGAAGGTGACAAGCTGGCCAGGCGTAAGGGAGAAGAGAGAGCACTCAGGCCTCACGTGCAAAGGCCCAGGGTCTGAAACAGCACGTGATCTGAGAACTGATGGCGTCCAGTGTCACTGGTGGGACTGGGGCAAAGAGCTTGAGGCAGGGAGGGCGGGCCCCCACCTCAGGAGGCGATCCTTATCAGAACGCATTCATGCACAACCCTGTGGGCAGCTCCAGCCTGCGAGGCTCTCTTCCTGGGATAGCTAGTGAGCAGACAGATGTGCTCACCGCTCCCGTGGGAGCCCCCCTCAGTTTTCCCCGGGTGCGACACTTAGCACACAGTGTTGAACAGAGTGTTCCCTCCTCTGTGCCACACACTAGAACAGGGAGCTCCCTAAGGAAAGAGCCTTGGATTAAATCTCTAGTACCCAGCATGGTGACTGGTACCCAGCACCTGTTGAAGAAATTTATAGGCTTGGGGTACAAGACCTGGCTATGTGCATCCTGGTGGAGAAGTCTAGTCCAGTTGGAATGTTGGATCTGGAAATGGGGAAAGGATCAGATGCTTAAGATCAGATTTTTCTAGTCCAATATATGGACGGTATGTAAATACCCTTGTCTAGGGAAAGTATAAGCGTCGTCAAGTTAAATAAGTTTCCTTGGTTAGCCATGAATAGAACTCACCTTGACCGACTTGAAGGAAAACACAAGATGTACCACACAAACAATGACAAAACCCAGTGGGGGGGGGGGGGTGGGGAGTAGGGATTATTTGGGGGCTAACATAGGGACTCAGAGGAACAAACAAACAAAAAAACTGGAAGTCAAGTTTAGAAAGGCTGGATCCAAGGTAGGTCAGGGCATCTCTGTGGAGTGGAAAGGAAAGTCCGTGTGCTCAGGATCCCTCTGTGGGGCCCCCCAGTGTGGTTCAGCTTGCTTACTCACTTCAGCTAATTCTCAGGGGAGACAATCTGGCTGGCATAGCCTGGTCCTGGACCCACCTCTTGGTTGAACCAGGACAGGTCACCAACCAAAACAGGACACCTGCGGGTTAGTCAAGGACAAGACTTTATGGAGACCAAGGTGAACCCATGGATAATTACACCACATGAAATTAGGGTGGTGTTATCAGAGAAAAGAGAAAATGGATGCCGAACAGCCCCCACACAAGTGTCCTTATAATTATGAAGCTTTGCCACACTGTCAGGATGCAAAGTACTTGAACAAGTGAGCCAAGAACGCCACAAAGCCTCCTTCCGTGGTAATTTCTACGGAAGATCGTATACAAACTCCCTCCTGAGATTATCTGAATGGAACATTGACTGGAAATAGGAGAATAAAATTGGTAATGTCTTTAGCTGTTTCTGGGTCTACAAGAATCAATGTTTCAGGATGGCCAGGGGAGCCTGGAAGGTTTGATATCATCTATTGTGTGTCTTTTATACATGACAGAGTATGAAATCACGCTATTTCATTTTTGGTGCGGTGGCGATGGGGGCGGCCAGGGTGCAGTGGAGGAAGCTGTTGGAATAACCAACTTCAGTGTGAATCGGTAATGTCTCATTTACGTGCCTTCAGTATTGCAGGTGCACGTGTCAAGATAGACACCCAGATACGTTGCCGTGCTGCAGGCAAGCTGCCCGCCCTGTTGGAGCACCTGGGATTTGCAGATTTGGAGGAGCTTCCCTGTGCAAACAACTGTCAAGAATGATGGATGCTGAAGTCTCGGGTAGAAGGAAGGCATACGCAAGAGACCCGAGCTCTGGGAATCTGTTAGAACTTGGTTCCGTTCTCTTCATCCTTGACTATCAAGGACCAATGATTGGTGATTCTTTCCAGGTTGCCCAGAAGACGTTGGAAGCAAGGCACCAGAGAAGTGATATCTGAGCAGAGTGGAGGAGAGAGAGGGAGAGGAGGGCAAGAATGGTAATAGGGGAGGGAGATGCTGGGGCAGTGAGCCAATGGGGGAGACCAAGAGGTGATTTCCTATGTCGGTTAGAAACTGGGATGAGTTTTCCCTTGAAACTATTATTTTGGACAAGGAATCCTATTCTCCAGCTGAGATACCAATCCCCTTTCTCCTAATTTTTAAAGCTCAAGAGTCTTTCCATGACCTTCCTAAACTGCCCTGCTCAGTTGATCTGTCCCTACACCTCGCATTTCCCTGTTTCCTACCCACAACCTAGAGGACATCTCGTGTAACAATTACTCAGGTTGTTAAAACCCACAGACCCTCTTCCCAAGTTTTAAAATAAATAACAGGGGCGCCTGGGTGGCTCAGTTGGTTAAGCGTCCCGCTTCGTCTCAGGTCATGGTCTCACAGTCCATGAGTTCAAGCCCTGCATCGGACTCTGTGCTGACAGCTAGAGGCCTGGAGCCTGCTTCGGATTCTGTGTATCCCTTTCTGCCCCTCCCCCAATCTCTCTCCCTCTCTCTCTTTCTCTCCCTCCCCCATTAAAAAAATAGACATTAAAAAATTAAATAACAGCAGTCCTGTTCATGTATATCGTCCTGTCCAGGCTGCAAAGCATACTCACTCACAATCCTCTCAGTGACATAGGGAGGGTTGGCATTATTTTCCTTCCAAGCTAAGAAAACAGCAATAAAGAAAGATACGTGTCCAAGATGACATAGCTGAGATGGGGCAAAGTGGGGAGGTTAATCCCACACTTCTTTTTTCCTTACTCTCAGAAACATCTTTTATACACGTGTTTGTAACACTACTGGCAAGTTTCACAGTGTGGCAGTTACGTTCATTCACTAAAATAACACTCACCTGAAATCTGTACACGAGCAGTTCACAGAGAATCATCTCTTTAAAACGCCAGCTTTATTGAGGATGGCTGACAAACAAAAATTGCATGTATTTCAGGTGTACAATGTGGTGGCTTGACAGAGGGACACACCGTGTGGCCACGACCACAATCAAGCTATTTAACGCATCCATGACTTCACACAGTTACCATTTGTGTGTCTGGGGTGAGAACACTCAGGAACTCTTCCAGCAAATTTCAAGTATACGGTGCAGTATTACGAAGTGTGGTCCCCATGCCGTGCATTCAATCCCCAGAATACTATTCATCTTTTAACTGGAAGTTTCTAGATTCTGACCGTGTCCCCACTTCCCCCAGCCCCCAGCCCCTGGCAACCCCCATTCTTGTCTCTATTTCTCTGAGTGTTACTTTTGTAGATCCTACATAGAAGGGACATCATGCGATGTTGGCCTTTTTGTGTCTGGCTTATTTCACTTAGCATAATGTCCTCCAAGTTCATCCACATCGTCACAAATGGCAAAATTCGCTTCCTTTTGAAGCCTGAACAATACTACGTTGTGTGTGTGTGTGTGCATGCGTGTGTGTGCGTGTGCGGGCGTACGTATCCCACGGTTCTTTATCCGTTCATCAGTCAACATCGCCTTAGGTTGTTTCCATGTCTTGGCTACTGTGAATAATGTTGCAATGAACACGGGAGTGCAGATTTCATTTCCTTTGGCTATACACCCAGGAGTGCGAATTCAGAGCTCCCTCCATAACCCCACACTGCCTGAAATCAAGGCTCTTCTCAGCCGGCCAGAAGGAAGTATGATTTGTTCTGGAGAAGACAGAGAAAGTGAGGAGAAAGCAGCGAGGCTGCTTCTCAGGATGGGAACCCCCTTCAGATGTTCCTCTGGAAGGGAGATACTGTCTGATCCGTCCATTCTGAAACCAGGCACAGAGCCGCTGATAACTCGGTTGACATGTGGCTGCCTCTCCTCACCTCTTTTCTTTTTTTTTTTTTTTAATTTTTTTAATGTTTATTTATTTTTGAGAGAGAGACAGAGACACAGTGTGAGCAGGGGAGGGACAGAGAGAGAGGGAGACACAGAATCTGAAGCAGGCTCCAGGCACACAGAGCCTGATGTGGGGCTGGAACCCACGAGCCATCAGATCATGATTGAGCTGAAGTCGGACGCCTAACCAGCTGAGCCACCCAGGCTCCCCTCTCCTCTTTTCTTTTGTAGCACTTGTGGTTGGGTACAATATGACCTGACCTGAACTCCAAAGATGGACCCTGATTGGTCTAAGCCAATCAGATAATTCCATCCAATTCACCATAAAAGTTAGCCCAAGGACGAGCAATAATCCACATTTAAGCCAATCAGCTCACGGCGTTCCCCTGGGAATTATAGTGCTTAGTTCACGTTGGCCCAATGAGAGAAAGTGCAGGACCGGGCTGATTTCATGGGCATGTGACCCGTATTCACACAGAGTCCTACACTTACGAGGGCCCCATACGTGGTTTAATGCTCTGGGTTTGCCTTCTTGAAGTTCTTAGCAATTGTTGAACATGACATGCATTTTCCTTCACATTGATCCCCACAAATTATGTGGCTGGTCCTGCACAGGACTGGTTTGTTGGCTGAGGGTGGAACAAGGAAGCATGCAGCCATGCTTGCCATAGGCTGCTATCTTGCAACCATGAGAAAAGCCAGCCTGAGGACAAAGACAACACTTCGAGGAGGGCAGAAGTGAGAGAATCCTAGAGAACAGGAGCTCTGATTGAGTCATGCGTAAGTCCATCACTCAGCTGGACTCCTTGATCACATAAGCTAAAACGTCGCCGTCTCAGTGGAAGCAGATTTCAGGGTAATTTTCTGTTACTTGCAACTGAGCAGATCCTAACTGATAGAACAAAGGACGATTGTCAATGCATTAACTTAGACACTTAGAGCCACATCTGTAGGACAGGAATGGGTGACCTCAGCTACCTCCCCCTACATATACTGCACTCCAGTCGCATCTTCCTCATGCAGTCTGTCCTGCCCACTCACTCCGGCCCCTGGGGTCACTCGCTCTTCAGGACTCCTGAAGCAGCTCAATCAAAACTTGAACACTTGGCTTAGGACGTGCTCAGCACTGAGCTGAGCAGAACCGTTCGTGGGCCTTATAGTGTTTATAAAAGAGGCATAAAGCCTCTTGCATTTAGAGCTGGACAAGACCCAAGAGGTTGAGCCTAACACCCCTTCATTTTCCAGATGAAACAAAGCCTGAAGGGAAAATGACTTGTCCAAGGACACATAGCACATCAAAGGCTGATTCAAGCCTCAGCCACCATCCCTTGACCCCCACTCTGCCTCAGGAACAATCCTGGTATTTTTACATATGAGTTGAAAAATTGAATCTTCGTAAGTGCTCACTAAAAGTGAGCTGCTATTATAATACTCTTCCTCGAGATACTGTTTATGGTTATTTTGCACGGACATTTAGCTCTTAAGTTGATGTTTGGCTTTTGGTGGACGTATGCTTTACCACCTTCCAAAGACTCCTTTGTGACAGGGACCGTGTCACAACCGATTAACATCTTCCAGAGCACCCAGGGCAGGGCTCTGCACTCAGAGAGAACTCAACAAAGAACCGTTGACTCACTGGCTCACCTCCTCTAGCAGGTAGGATGCGAGAATTTCCACTTTGTCAGCTTTGGAAAAGCCTGGTTTGCTGGTTTGCAAGACAGAGGATCTCACCAATGAATGTTAAAGATCGGCCAGTAGAGGGAAGGTTCCAGGGACTTCTTGAAGTGATGGAGACAATATACCTGTTCTTTATGCCAGCTGTTGACAAGATCCAAAAGAATGGGGGCTGTACCACAGCTGAAGATATTTGAGTTAGGTACTGAGAAGAATTTCTTCTCTCTGTGGGGACTCTGATACAGTTTCAAAGAAGGTCATGGTGTTTTCTGGACACTTCTAGAAAAGGGGGCACCGATTGCTAGTATGGTTGGCCTGAGGTGCCCCAGTGGCTAAGCGGACGGATGTCTGGTATTCTTTGGCAGTCTTGGGGTGGGACGAGAGCACAGACAGCAGAGACTTGGGACCTGAGTCCTGGAGGTCAAGCCTGAGCATCCAGCAGTCCCCCTGGTGCATGATGTCAGCTCCAGAAGCTGTACCTAGGGCCTCACCTTTCTCTCCAGGATGTGCCAGGAGGGAATGGTCTGGGGACAAAGCAGTGTGAGGCAGGGATTAGGTCGTGAGGAATTAGAACCATAATTCTCCTCCAGCAATCTGAGCTCTTGGGAGAAAGGTATGGCATAAACCGGGGCTTATAATTACAAATCAGAATTTTTTCTCTTGAAATCCCTTCTTCACTTAATATTCTTAATAATGAACCATTCCTAGGAAAAGGGAACATGAGACCTGAGAGGTGGTTTTCCAACTGAGCGGAGTATTTTGGATCCTTTTGACTCGGCTTCCCAAATGTTTTTTAATTTTTTTCCTCTTGGGATCAGATGTCACAGACTGACCAGACACTATTCTGTCTAAACAGGAAATTCCCTATCTCCGACCCCAGCCTGCTCCTCCCTTCTCCCCCTCTTTTATTTACCCTTTGACCTGAGCATAATATAAATATTTAATCTCCTTTATTACCTGAAAATTATCTGTATTTATTCTGTTTGTTTAGTGATGGTTACTTGAAAACAAAACAAAAACCATAGGATTGGGCTAAACAACCAGTTTCTTGATTTTTCCACTGAGGTAATCCCTGCTGGTATTTAATTTCAATAATTGACTGGTAGCTCCCCAAACACAGCTCAGGTTTTCCCAGTCTTCTTGCTTTGGGCCTCTTTGCCTGGCAAAATTCCACTCACCTCGCAAAACCTATTTCCAACACCCCCTCCCCCTGGGAAGACGCCCCCGACCATCTCGCCGCCTCTGCAGCTGGACCGGCACTCCCGTCTCTGTGCTCCCAGAATGCCCTGGGTGTCGTCACAGCCGGCCACCCCCTGGACCCACTGGAAGGCAACAAAATGGAGCTGTCTCAGTAGGACTCTAGAACAAACTTCCCAACTTCAGATACAGACCCTACCGCTTTCTAGTTCTAAAACCTGAGGCAAGTGTCCTAACTTTTCTGTGGACCAGGCAGCCCATCTTTCCAGGTTTTGCTCGATTCCCTTCTGGCTTTTAAGAGACGGATGTAAGCCTCAGAGGATGGACAGATAAGGAAGAAAAGGGAACTAAACAGTGGAATAAACACAGGGATGCAGACCATCAGACGAAAGCGGTGTGAAAAGAGAAGGATTTTTCTAGAGAGGAAAGAACAGGTCATCTGGAAGTGGCTGAGACACCAAACATCTAGCCCCAAAGTTAATATCCACACATTCACTTAGCAGCCTCTGTGGCCTACTGTTTGGGAGGTGTGGGTGAATTTGTCAGTAGCCCTGTGTTCCTGCACACCGGTGAGTCTGTGACGGAGGCTCAGGTGTAGTGACAGGATGAGACCTGAGCAGGCAGGTCCCAGCAGTCTGTCCTGGCACAGATCACAAAGTCTGCCTCTCGGGCCGGACCTAGCTTTGGGATTATCCCAGCCCGCCCCTGCCAAGGCAGAACTGCTTAGCCTAGGGCTAAGAGAAGCCCATGGCTGTATAACTCAGGCATCAATGTACCTTTTTTTTTTTTAATGTTTATTTATTTTTGAGAGAAAGCACAAGCCAGGGAGGGACAGAGAGAGAAAAGGAGACACAGAATCTGAAGGCAGGCTCCATGCCGTCAGTGCAAAGCCCAATGCGGGGCTCGAACTCACCAACTGTGAGATCATGACCTGAGCCAAAGTTGGATGCCTAACCGACTGAGCCACCCAGGTGCCCCCAATGTACCCTCTTAACACACAAGTAAGCCCATGCCAGACCCTGGCTTTCAGTGTCCCGATGGCTTTCCCAGTCGCTCAGGCTATAGTCTGGGGTCCTTACCTTGGTCTGGCCCCCTGCCTACTTCTCTGTGTTCTGTCCCCATCTGGCCTCATTGTGGTCTCTTAAATACACCAAACCGGTCCCTTTCTAAGGGCCTTGGCACTTGCTGTCCCTCTCCTGAGGATCCACTCCTCCAGACACATGCATGGACTGTCCTCTCCTTTTGTTCGGGGGTCTGCTCGAATGTCAGCTCTTGGGTGATGTCTGCCGTGCTGACCTTACCTAAGGGAGGTCTTATCCTTCGCTCCCCACTTACCTGCTGTACTTAGCTTTTGCACACTCACCTCACCTGCATTACATCTGTTACCTACTTGCTCGCTGCCTTATTTGGTTTTTGTCAGCCTCCCCATCTGTGTATGCTCTGCGGCCGCAGAAACGCTATTTTGTTTGCTGCTGCATCATTGCATACCTGAGCAGGAACGGCGGTTAAATGGATAAACAGAATGCACAGTGGATAAAACAGAAGGCCCCCAACCCCCTCGTTCCCAGGGAGGAACCCAGGCCAGGGCCCAGAGCAGAAAGAACCTGTTCAAGGTCACACTCACTGGCTGGCGTGTCACAGATTCCAAATTCAGCCCACGTCTCCTGGCTCCCAGATGGAGATTTATGGTGCCACTCCATGTGATCTGAGGACCGGCCCTGTCACCCTCACCGTTCCTAAATACACACTGCAGGCTGGACTCTGAAAGGGAGGCTGAGTGCAAAAGGCTTCCTCTGCTGTACTTGAGTCTCTTTGTAGGTCTTACTCCAAGTAAGCTATGAATCTGAATGGAAAGGTTCTTTAAGAATCCAGGTCAGAGGCACCCGGGTGGCTCAGCTGGTTGAGTGACTGACTTCAGCTCAGGTCACGATCTCACAGTTTGTGAGTTCAAGCCCTGCGTCGGGCTCTGTGCTGACAGCTCAGAGCCCGGAGCCTGCTTTGGATTCTGTGTTTCCTTCTCTCTCTGCTCTTCCCCCACTCATGCTCTGTCTCTCTCTGTCTCAGAAATAAATAAACCTTAAAAATTAAAGAAAGAAAGAAAGAAAGAAAGAAAGAAAGAAAGAAAGAAAGAAAGAAAGAAAGAATCCGGGTCAGAGGCGCCTGGATGGCTCAGTCGGTTAAGCATCTGACTCTTGATTTTGGCTCAGGTCATGATCTCATGGTTCATGAGATCGAGCCCGAGTCAGGTTCTGCGCTGAGCATGAAATCTGCTTGAGATTCTCTCTCCTGCTCACTCTGCCCTTCTCCCACTTGTGCTCTCTCTGTCTTTCTCTGTCTCTCTCTCTCTAAAATAAATAAATAAACGTTAAAAAAATAAATTAAAAAAGAACCCAGGTCAAGCTCTCTCGGGTCCTCACTTCCAAGATGACCAAGGAAAGAAGGAGTAACAGTCATGCCACAAAGGACCATGTCATGTGCAGCCTACTCACTGCACCAGCTGTGCCCATTGCGTGGCCAAAGACAAGGCCATTAACAAGTTCATTATTCAGAACACGGTGGAGGCCACCTTGGTCAAGGACATTTCTAAAGTGAGTGTCTTCAACACCTGTGTGCTTCCCGAGCTGCATGTGACACTCCATTACTGTGTTACTGTGTGAGCGGTCCCATTCCCAGCAAGGTACTCAGGACTCAGGAACCATTCTTGTGAGGCACAAAAGGACGAGAACACCCACACCCTGATTTAGACCCGCGGGTCCTGCCCCACGACCTCCACCAAAGCCCATGGAAAGAGCTAAGTCCTTAAGGACTGAAGAACAATGGCTCTCTAGAAACAAATAAAATGCAGATTAGGCTTTAAAAAAGACGAAGAAAAGAAAAAAGAACCCAAGTCAAGATGATGCTGGGGGAGCCGGTCACGAACTATGTCCACAGAGGGCAGGTCAAGAGTCTACTGGATTTGGTTGGGTTGGAAGGCAGAAGGATTCCCAACAAGGTCAGGTGGAACTGGAGTGGGTGTCCAAGACAAGTGAAACAGAATCAGAGCCCGGCAGAGAGAGAAGAAAGACACAGCTACCCATTCATATAATGTTCACTCAGTCGGTCAGCAAATATTGAGTACCTACTGGAGTATTTTGGTATCTCTAAGGATGGGTGCATGGACAAGACAACCTGTGAGACCTTACAGCCCAAGGAACCTGATCCTGTATGACTTTGTCTTCAAAGGACCTCTTTGTAGAATGGTTTCTTCATCAACGGAAGCCCTGAGTACTCAGGACAAGAAGTATCCACAAAAGAAAGAGGCACAAGCTTTTTCCTCTTCTCTCCTCTCCATCAGCAGCATGGATACCAATGATAACCATATCATGGAGTCATGGATGCTGGGCCACCCAGGGCCTCCATGGCTCATTTTGTCCATCCTCCTGCACCTAAGAACAAACAATACTTTCTTGGACCCAGGTGAGGGTGGGCCATTTTTAGAGATTCCCAGCATAGTTAATTCCATAGCTTCCCTTGGTCTACTTTCCTTGACTATTGGCCTTTTCCATATGAAGTCTGCCCTCATACCTTGCTGCTATACCTATTTAAGTTCTTTTGTAAAGCTCATCTCAGTTATTACAGGCGATCCCATAGACACCGGACTCCCTTTTGCACCACTTACTAAAGACTACATTAAAATCTTAATCAATCAGCCAACAAATAAATATGCATCAGGCATCAATTATATGCAAAAATCTATGGTAGGTTTAGGGAGAAGTACAAAAAGAAGGCAGAAGAAAGAGCCATGGATCTGGAGATGTAAGTGAGAATCACAGCTCTGACACTTGTTCCCATGAGGACAAATCTTCTTCCTCATGTCAAATTTATCATCTGTGAAATGGGGCGGCCAATTCTTACTCCATCTATCACCCTGGGTTGTTGTGAGTTTCAATAAAAATTACAACAAGCAGGGGCTTTATAAACTGTAAAATTCCATAGAAATAATGAGTCAGATGTAAGACGATGCAGTGGAAAAACACTGAACTTACAGCCACAGGGCTGAGTGGGCCTGACTCCATCATTTACTTCCCTTGGGACTTCGGGCAGCTCATTTAACCTGTTTGCCTCTCTGTAAAAATGGCTTGTTGTGCAGATTGAGACACTGAACGTAGAAGCATCCGTCATTAGCCTCTGGTACCTTAGCAGATCTCACATCTGTATTTGTTCATTCATTTGCAGGTGACCAGGGGCAAGAAGGGCATGCAGGCAGACCAAGAAGAGATTGCAAGTGTGGTGAACACCTCGGTTCGACCAGGCATAAAGGGTCAGCCTGGGAGCAATGAGAAACGAGACTGGAAGGGTTGTGGAGGGGGTAGGGAGGGTGAATGCCAGACTAAGGAGTCTCAGCTTGACAGAACCATTTGTAGCCATTAAGGAACCATTGATGGTTTTAGAACAGCAAGGTAGCAGATGGCAGATATTTCTGTTCTTTGTGGAAAGTGGCTCAGGAATGGGGAGTCTTCTGGAATTGTTGGGTTCTCCACTCAAGGGCTGAGTGGCTAACCTGCTGGAATGCAACGTGGGCTTCAGAGGGTCAAGGCCTGGCTAGCACCTCTTTTGACATAGCTAGAGCTCAGAGCAAAACCTGCCCAGGGCCTTGTATTCATCACATACAGCTACGTAACAAATGACTTCAAGAAGTAGTGGTTAAAGCCAATTAAGAAATATGTATGTATTTATTAAATATTTAAAATAGTAAAGATTTGTTAAATAATTATTCTTATCTCACAGTTTCTGTGGGTTAAAAATTTGAGAGTGTGTTAGCTGGGGTGGCTTAGACTCTGGGTCTTTCATGAAGTTGCAATCAAGATGTCAGTCAGCCCAGCCTGGAGTCATCTGAGGGCCTGACTGGAACTATCGTATCCACTTCCAAGATGGCGTACTCATATGGCTGACAAGTTGGTGCTGGTTGTTGGCAGGAAGCCTCGTTACTCAGCACATGAACCTCTTCACAGGGCTGCTTGAGAGTGGTCATGACATGGCAACGAATTCCCCAGAGCAAGTGTCCAAGAGAGAGCAAGGCAAAGGCTACAATGTCTTTGATGCACTAGCCTCAGAAGACACACACCCTCACCTTCATGATATTCCATTGGTCACACTGGTTAATTTTGGTTCAATGTGGGAGGGAACCTACATAGGGACTGATCAAGGATCATTGGGGCCTTCTTAGGGGCTGGCTACCATGGCAGGGAGAGTGGGATGTCAAAGAGAATGATCTTGGAATCAAATAGATCAGGTTCAAATTTTAGGTCCTTGACTTACACCCTGTGCGACTTCAAGCAAGTCACATATCTCAAGCTTCAGTTTTGTCCCTCTGAAACGAGAATAAAATTAGCAGTGGCAGCGTCATAGAGCGTTGTAAGGAGCCAGCAAGGTGACGTGCATAGGGTGCTTGGTCCAGCTCCAAGCCCAGAGTCCATATTTGGTAGATAGTAGCTTTATGTGCTGGTATAATGCACAGACAGGTAGGTAGAGAGTTGTTCTAGAAGCACAAAGTGTCCCTGTGGTAGGCTGAATAATGCTGCCTAAGGATGTCCATGCACTAATCTCCATAATTTACGAAAATGAGGCCATATATGGCAAAAGGGATTTTACAGATGTAAGCCAGTGATCTTGGGGTGGGGAGATTGTCCTGGATTAGCTGAACGGATGCAATGATGCCATCACATGGGTCTTTATGAGAGGCAGGCTGTAGCAATGTGGAGGTGAGAGGGTGAGCTGATGACAGAAGCAGAAACTACAGTCAGGCAGCCGCGAGCCAAGAGGCCAACGTATGCCGGCAGCTTGAAACCGGAAGAGGCAAGGAACAGATTCTCCCCTGAAGCTTCCAGAAGGAGCCATCCCTTCTGTCGCCCTGATTTTGGCCCCCTTTAGGCTCATTTCTGACTTCTGACACCAGAACTAGAGGAGAATAAATTTGTGTTGTTCGAATCTACTAAATTTGTGGTAATTTGTCGCAGCAGCAAGAGGGAGCTAATAGGATCCTTTGAGGGGCTTGGGGAGGGGGATGGACAGGGAAAGAAAGGATAAAGGGAGGAGGAGGAGGAGGAGGAGGGTGCATCTTACGAGAACCATTGCTCTCTCACAAGATAGAATGACAGCCCTGATCCTGTGGGCTCTGGAACTATCCAAGCACAAGGCATGGATTCAGGGCCCCAGCAGGGATAGTGGCTATATAGAGAAAGCAAGGAGTAACAGAGCAGTTTTGAAGATGACTGGCCTGGCCTGTTGACTTAAAGTGCCTTTTGTTTAATGCCATATCTGATAAAGGGTTAGTATCCAAAATACATAAAGAACAGATACAACTCAACACCCAAAAAACAAACACTGCAATAAAAAATGGATAGAAGGGGTGCCTGGGTGGCTCGGTCAGTTGAGCACCAGACTCTTGATCTCAGCTCAGGTCATGATCTCACGGTTCTTGGGATGGGTTCTGTCAGCGCAGAGCCTGCTTGGGATTCTCTCTCCCCCTCTCTCTCTGCACCTCTCACTCTCTTGCTCGCTCTCTCAAAATAAATAAATAAACTTTTTTTTAAAAAAATGGGCAGAAGACATGAATAGACATTTCTCCAAAGGAGACTTCCAGACGGCCGACAGACACATGACAAGATGCTCAACATCACTCATCATCAGGAAAATGCAAATCAGAACTACGGTAAGATATCACTTCACACCTGTCAGGATGGTCAAAATCAAAAGCACAAGAAACAAGTGTTGGGGACGATGTGGAGAAAAAGGAACACGTTACACTGCTGGTGGGAATGCAAACTGGTGCAGCCACGGTGGAAAACAGTATGGAGGTTCCTCAAAAAGTTAAAAATGGAACTGTCCTAAGACCCAGTAGTTGCACTACTAGGTATTAACCCAAATAATATAAAAACACTAATTCAAAGGGATACATGCACCCCTATGTTTACTGCAGCATTGTTTACAATAGCCATACTATGGAAGCAGCCCAAGTGTCCATCAATAAATGAATGGATAAAGAGAAGGTGGTATATATATATATATTAAATATATATATATACTATTATATATATATAATATATATATTAAATCATATAAGAAGGTGGTATGTATATATATACACACATATATGTATACATATATACATATGTGTGTATATATATACATTATGCAACCATAAAAAAGAATAAAATTTTACCATTTGCAACAATATGAATGGAGATAGAGAGTATAATGCTAAGTGAAACAAGCCAGTCAGAGAAAGAAAAATACCTCTGATCTCACTCATATGTGGACTTTAAGAAACAAAGCAAATGAGCAAAGGGAAAAAAGAGAGAGAGAGAGGCAAACCAAGAAACAGACTCTTAGCTATAGAGAAGAAACCAATGGTTACCAGAGGGGAGGCGGGTGGGGGTGGGGGAGATAGGTGCTGGGGACGAAAAGTACACTTACCACAGTAAACACTGAGCAACGTATAGAGTTGTTGAATCACTATATTATATATACGCCTGAAACTAATATAATATATCACGCTATGTTAACTATACAGGAATTAAGATTTAAAACTCAACAATAGGGCACCTAGGTGGCTCAGTAAGTTGGGCATCCGACTTCAGCTCATGTCACGATCCCCCCGTTCGTGAGTTCGAGCCCCACGTCGGGCTCTGTGCTGACAGCTCAGAGCCTGGAGCCTGCTTCGGATTCTGTGTCTCCCTCTCTCTCTCTGCCTGTCCCCTGCTCATGCTCTCTCTCTCTCAAAAATAAATGAACATTTAAAAAAAATTTTTAATAAAAATTTTAAGAACTCAACAATAAAAAATGAGTAAATAAACAAAATGCCTTTTGCTTGACAAGAAGTAAAATTGGGTGGGCCGGTTCCTGATGATCTCAGTGGCCCTGCTCCGAGATGGACATTGGGCAAACTTCTCTCTCCCCTCAGAAAGGGGACAGAGACAGGGACTAGGAGAAACTGTCTCCTGAAACCCTGGGGAGATGAGAGGAAGTGGGGGATGCAGGAGGCCGTGGGCAGCTCATCAAGAAAAACAGGATTCGGAACCCCAAGTTCTTCCAACTTGCTGCTCAGTGACACCGAGAAAGTCAGGTTCGCTTTTGTCGTACGTCAAATGAGATTGCTGTAAGAATCGCATAGGTGAAGCCGTGTATTGTATTCTACACAACAGGCATATGGGACGCGATCAATAAATGTTCGCTATTATTACAGCGACCCGAACGTCTGGTCTGACCTCCCCACCCACAACACCCCCATCTGTAAGAGAGGCATGGCTCCGTGGGTGGTGTTAAATCATCAGTAAAATCACCCACGTAGCAGGGGCTCCATTAACGTCAGGTACTCTTAACATTATTAGGAACCCAAGCTTGGGAAGCCTACAATTCATCCTCACACTCACGGAGCACTTAGGAGCAGCCTGACCTTGGATGATCAGTTGGTCATCTCTGACCTAGGAATGACTATCCCTTCTTTCAGGGTAGCTGTGAGGACAAGAGACATGAACCGATCGCAGTGCGCTGGGCGCTGAGTAGATCCCCCGTAAACGACAGCTATTGCAATGGCCGGTGGCCAGGCCCATCAGCAGGGAGAAGCGTCTCCCACCAAAGGCAAATCAGAGGACATTGAAGAATCTTTCTGTTCCCCCGTGACCCTTGCCGCTCACCTGGCTGACACTGCTCAGGAGTGATGACGAAGGCAGTGAGCTCTTGCTGCCCCACACGGCCAGCTGGATAAGCGGGAGAGGAGTGATTAGCAAGCCGGGAGCAGAGCCGACCGCATCACCCTCAGGGTCCCTGTGTTTCCCGCACAGTCACCTCTAGGCAGCCCCACCAGCAGCCCTGCTCTGGTCCAATGCAAAGGCAGTGCCTCCACTTCCAGGGGCCATACCGACTGGTTACAGAGAGAAGTTCTCACTGGCACTGCATCTCGGTTCCTGCTGCCGGGTGGGGCCCAAAGGTGGGTGTGCCCTGTCCCTAAGCAAAATCCTTGCGGCCTCCTGCGAGAACAGTAATAATAGAAGCTTATAACCGTGCTTGTGCACCAGGGGCTCTGCTGAGCACCCTTCTTAAGGAGGTAGATTACCTTCTACCCACTTGACAGGTGAGAAAACTGAGACACAAGGAAATTAAGCAACTGGCTGCAAGTTATTCAAGTGGTAAGCAGAGAATCAGGATTCAAATCCAGTCATCTGTCTTTGGAGGCCCTGCTCTCCCCATCAGGCCACTCAAGCACACTACCTTGGGCACCCGTAGTCATAAAAGTCACCCTCGTTGATGGCCTTGGAGCCTGCAATGCAGAGAGGAGGCAGACGCTGGCACCACACTCCCGGGATCGCAAGAGGATCCCTGCCTGGGAGGAACCAACCAGACCGCACTTGCCCTACTGGAGCTCGGCCCCCTCCCTGTTCCTTCGCTACCCTCTGTACTGCTCCTCTGAGACCTTGAGACCTTTGCGGAGTCGGCTTCCAGATCCCTGGTGGAGGGAATCCGGTTTCACCCAGGTCCTCCCCAGCGCCTCCAGGCCAGCCCTAGGTAGAAGGCTTCCTGGCCAAGACACTAGAAAGTTTCCAACCCTTCACAAACCCCCTCTGGGTGGGGAGATGAAATGAAAAGACAGAGAGGGAGGAGGGGCCATCTGAGAACTGAGTTTTCCCCAGACACTGAGCAAGCCTTCAACTCCTGAGGACTGGACTCCAACAAGTTGCAACTCACCAAAACGTCTTCCCCTCCAGCTGCACCGACTAATTACAAGAGAAAGGCTGAAAGGGAAGGTTCAAGCTTTCCATGACAGTGTGGTTTTTCTCTCTTACTCTCCTTTCTCCCCCTCCTGCATTCTTCCTTTCCCACTCTCACTCCTCTTCTTCCTCCCGCTCTGGCTCCTGGCAACATGCTCCTGCAGAGAGGTACGAGTTAGCTGTGTGCACTGAGCACAGACTCATCTGTCATAAGGGTCTTCCAGAGGCCACAGAATCGAATCCCTGGCTCCTAACACACACACAAAAAAATCCGCTCACCTGTCAGCATCCTCCAGAAAAGGGGTAGCAAAGGGGAGGCTGGATGGCTCCCTTCAAGACAGCCTTCCAAAGTAATGCTTACTTCTTTTTGCACAAGTGATGCCCACTCATGCAAAAGATACAAACGCTTAAGATTAGCCCCGACCCCAGCCACCAGCGATAACACATTATCGATACTTTGCTATGCACTAAATCCTTGACATTCCCAAGAATTATACCTCAAGATCTCCATGACTCTCCAAATTTAAGAAGATGGATATGTTAGGGGCAAACCCCAAGAGCCTTTGCAAAGAGATCCTTACTCTACATCTAAACTGTATCATCGTAGGCTTTAGGAAGGGAATGTCCTAGTTTGAGACCGGGAGTGGATGCGGTACCACCCACTTTACAGATGAGGAAACTGAGGCCAAAGGGATGTATCCGTTTTTCTGTGGCCCTCAGTTAAATGGGAGTCAAAGATGCAAAGAGAAGGGAACTTCTTGGCAGAGTCTGCAGAGAACTGGCTGGTGCCTGTGTTGGCCAGGAACTTGGGAGGCACAGGGAAGCCAGTAGGAATCTTGTCCTCCACCTGCACTAACAGGTTGAGTCTCCAGCTTGACCAAACCCGAGTTTTCCAGAATTTGCCACCCGGTGTGTTGTCTGGGTCTGGGAAATGAGACGTTGGTGGGTCTGAACAACCACCCTGTGGCCCCAGGTGGCCCCATGCTGACACAGGGTGTGTGCTCCCAGGTAGCAGAACTGGGACCAGCGTATCCCCAGAGAAGGCCACCAAGGAGAGGGACAGATAGATGCGCGCATTGGATGTCGCAGGAACACTCGGTTCCAGAGAGCGTGTCCTACCCAGGCATTCAGGGAGAGCTTGCCAGGACAGGAAACCTGGGACCAGCCCGCCTCCTCGCCCCTGTCCCGCACTTAACACTACTTAACCCTGGCCAAGTCCTCTGACAACCGGCATCAAACAGGGGCAAATCCACCTTGAACAAAAAGATCCAGACACCCCAGACTGGCGGTTGAGCTTACCCCTCTATTCCAGGGCAACCAAAAAGCTCTGGGCAATGCTTTGGAGTTAGTTGCAACCTGTAATGTTGCCTGCCCCTCCCCTTCCTCCTCCAGGATTGAGCCTGGAGCTAAAAGCCCTCACTCGCCACTCCCTTTGCACAGCCCAGAGCCAGCTGCGGAGAGTCTTCCATTCCTAGACCTGCCACGGATTGACTCATCCCCTGCCAGCTTTCCCTGAGCCCTAGCCCAGAGTCTGTTCTCGCCGCACCCACAAAGCCCTCACTGGATGCCCCTCTTTCTTGCGCCGGAACCTCTAAGAAGAGTCCATTTATTTTTTCCCCCAGCCGTGCCCAAGCTCCTACAGCTTCTGTCTTCATATTTCATCTCTCTGGTGGCTCATCACAGAGAAGAAAGAGGGGTTTAATGAGAACAAGTCTAGATAATGATAAAAAGAGGAAGGAAAGATCCACACGCTAAGAATCCCAGCTAGCTCATTCTTCCAAATGACCTAGTGGAGAAGTTTAATGGAGGAGACCCATTGCCCAAGTTTCACGAGGGCCTTTGGAGCACTCCAAGGATCTCTAAGTTCTTGGGAAGTGTTTGGAAATAGAAAATTAATAATTTTGGAACCATTCAAGAGCCAAAAAAATAAAAATAAAAACACTCATATGACTTCTGACCCAGATACTGTTTCCTCCCAAGATACAGACACACCCTTCTTATGTGCTTTGGTACCCATGCCTCCTACGTGTAAACATCCACACACACCACCTCCACACAAACCCGGAGATGCCGGGGATTTGATCTGCCCCAGGTAGAGCAGGTAGAGCTGTCAGATAAAAATAAAAACGTAGGCTACTTGGTTAAATTTGAATTTCAGAGAAACAACAAATTTCAATGTAAGTATGTCTCAAATATTGCGTGGGACATTCTTACGCTAAACTCTATTCATCGTTTATCTGCAACTTTAATTTAACTGACCATCTTATGCTTTATCTGACATCCTTAACCCTAAGGCATCTACCCTAGGCCCCCCACAGAAACACTACTACCCAGCCCCATATAGACCCTCTATCATAAATGCGAACCTTGATCCGTTGTGAATTCTATTTTCGTATAATCGTCTGAAAATTACTAGGGCTGAGGATTTAGGGCAGAGCAAGTTGCTTTAAGGCCCCTCACCATCTGCCTTAATCCTGCTCCCACTCAGGAATATGCCCATGATTAAATGTTAAGAGTGTAGGGATGCTCGAACTCACCAAATGTCAAAGACCTTTGGTATCCCAAAAGGTTATTTTCTCTCTTATTCTAAATTTTCCCTCCACAACGGTACTGGTTTGGATTAAGAAACGGCTGAAAGTATTGGTCCGGGTGAAGAGTTTAATTCTCAGGTGCTAGAGAAAATCAAAGAAGTGGCTTAGCTGGTTTCTAAGGTAACATCACAGAGATGCCTAGGACAGCAGTTGTGCTGTCTTAGCAGATCTATTGTTAAAGGACTAGATGTATATTGAGCTTATCATGAAGGCTACAACTCTGTACTCCATAAACACTGACCATGACAATGAAGACAGGGTCTCAGGGCATCCCTAAGTTCTTCCCCTGCTCATCTCCCGGATAGCTATGCACCTTCCAATTTGATGAGCGCTCTCTCTCTCTCTCTCTCTCTCTCTCTCTCTCCTAGAGTAGAGCAAAGATCTCCCAAATTTCTGATAGAGCTCCTTGAAACATCTCTGTTGGGGGCCTTTCCCTTGTTAGGCATGTGTGGACAAGATTCCCTCATGCTTTTGACTCACCCTGAAACGAGGTCTGCCCAAGGCTCAAGTCTCTAGCTGGCAGCTTGGCAGTGAGCCTGTGATGGTTGGGAAAAGAAGCATTCTATTCGGCTTTCCAATGCTGGCTTGCCTCAGAGATCGATACTGCCAACCTGCCCTCCTGCGGCTTCTATTTCCAGGCTGGTAGAATGGGTTCACGTAACTAACCAGATATTGTCAGAAGGACCAAAGAGATGATGTCTGTGAACATTTGGTGAATTCTCAGAAGGACATGGTCAGGTTCTGAAACATAAGGCATCCTTCAAGGATAAGATATGGCTTAAAGCTTCCAAGGAGATTTTTCTATCTCCAGGACATATCCCGTGAGAAACTCAGAGTTTTTAGGTGCAGAAAAAACGTCTCTGGTCTCCTAGAACCCACACAATTTTTTGGAAAAAGAAAGAGCTACAGGGCTCCCAGAGGGAATAGAAAGCATAATGGAAGAGGGGTTCAACCTTCAGCGAGAGGACCAGCGTCAGAGCTTCCTAAGAGTGGGAGATTTCTGCTCCTGAAAGCTGACAAAACAATGAGCTCTTACCACACAGCATCTTGCAGAGTCAACGTACCATAAACATACACAATCCCAACACTCTTCAAGGTGGCAGAAGAAGACGTCAGGGACCGCCCGGCGCCACTCCAAATCCAAAAATCCACGAAGACGTTGTAGTGAAAGTCCTTTTGATCGCAAAGAACAGAAACCCTCTCGGACGAGTTCAAGGAGTGACAGGGGCTGTTGAGAGGGAATACTGGAATCATGTCACGGAGTGTCATGGAATCATGGGGAAAACATCAGAGGATCCAAGAAAACCAGGGTGACTCTCACTTGTCTCCAGCTTATCAGCCACATCCTCCTCACTTGCCACTGAGTGCCTGTTCACCTTGTTGCCCAATATCCCAGCCTCCGCTAAGACTTTTCAGCTCCCGTGACCACGACCAATTCTTCCATCTGTACCTTTCACTCACATGTCTGAACGAGGGTCTAGTGGGCCCAGCTCACTGAGGAATGAGTCTTAACGGGGTCAGGTGTCCTTCCCTGAGCCAATCACTGTGATGGGACAGGGAGGGTTCAAGGCACTGAGACTTGCTCCCCGTGAGCAGAGGCAGAACAACCATCACGATGCCTGGTAAGAAGGGAACGATGAATACACCGACGGGGGGAGTTAAGGCTAAGAGGAAATACCCTCCTTGTCCACAGTGAATTGAGACTTCAGGCCAAAAGGCCATCCATTTAGTGGGCAGTATGCTAAGAAGTTTACCTGTGGTCCTGTTTCATACTCCCATCAACCCTGCACAGGGGGATAATTATTCCCATTTCACAAGCAAGGAAAACTGAAGCTCAGCAAGGTCACACACCAAGGTCCCTGAGCTAATGGGTGGAGGCGCTATGGTCCAACCCAGGCCTGTATGACTCCTGACTAGTGCGTCTGCAGACACAGTCCTCCATGGAACAAGGTTCTGCCTCTGTACATGGACTCAAATGAAATGCAGACAATGAAAGGGATTTTTCACCCCAAATCAGCCTGAGTGAAGAAGAACGGGAAGGGACAGGGAGACCAAGAAAAAAAAATGATGTGTTTTTCCTGAGTAAATAAGGACGAAATGGTAGAAAGGTGGAAGAAGGCTGGCCTATATAAGGACCTCAGGTGTGAAACAAAGGGTAGCAGAGAAAAATGAAAGCCAAGGCCATAGAAGAGTACTTACTTGAAAGGAGTGATTTTTTGCTGCTGATCTTTGTTCCTGTACCAGAAGTGCCTATTAAAAAAAAAAAAAAATGCCGTTGCTTCAGCAACAGACGGAACCGGAGGCCCCACAAGGCCTTTGCCAGGTCAAGAGCTTTTTCTACTCCCCCGACCCCCATCATTTCCATTGTCAAGACGAGGGGCAGAGGCTTGCTGAGGCACACCGCTCAGAAGGTGTGGCAGAAACCCAGACCTCATCTGAACCGAAGAAGAAGTTAAAGAAGCCTTGGGGGGCAGGGGCACCCTACTATGGGCTCTTCCCAGTCATACCTGAAGACAGTGACCGAAGCTGAGACCAAAAGCAAGTCCTGAAGCGGATCCCCACAGGAAGTAAGAGGAAGGGGAACGGAGAAATGATCAAAACTAAGACACACACCCCTAAGATCCAGAAACGGACACATACACACTCGCACAGAAACAGGGAAACGGAGACCGCAGAGAGCAGGCTGCCTTGTTTATTCTCCCGAAAGGCATCTGGGTTTTTCAGTGAGATCCTGATTTGGGTCTTTTCCTCATTTTCCATCTGGACTGAATGGTGAAACGGCCTGGCACGAGAGGTGCCGTGAGTCAGCTGCAGATTCAGGCTTGGTCCCTCTGCCCCTCCGCTCTGCTCTTTGCCAGACCACACAATCTCCCTCCCTCCTGCCAAGCGTGGCTTAGCTCACCATCCAGGTAGCGCACTTCAAAGACTTGGGGGTGAGGTGGGCTGGGCTGGGCCAGCCTCGGGAGGGGAGCAGAGTCCACTCCCGGCCCAAACACTCTTCGTCAGTTCTTTTGAACGCCTTCCGCTCCTCTCACACCCCTGACACTTGGAATAACCCCTGGAAGTTAGAGCTGGAAAACCCGACTTTTCACTGGAGCAGTCTGTCTCTTCCACACTGCAGGTCTGTGCAGCTTTATGACTGTGGGGTTGACCAGATGTCAGCCAAAGCCCAAGCACCGCCTGGCACCAACAGAGTCTGTGCGTTCCTCCCTGAAGTATACTCCCCAGGGTGATCCAAAGACCAGGGGTGCTTGAGTGACCAGAAACCACAGGACATCTTGCAAGGTGTGTGGATCATCAGGGTGTGGTCTGCTTCCTACATCTTCTAAGGTATGACCTTTAGGCCACTTTGTATCAAGAGTAGGGGTGCGATCTCCCACAGAAAACTGTAAAGATCTCTGCGATCAGGAAACACACTCATCTCATCTTCGTGTCCCCGGCAACACAAAGTGAAGGGCAGTGCCTCGTGCTAAAGTGCTCTCACTAATCGTCTGCTGACTTGAGTTCACTTGCTGATAGCCTCCTCTGACTTTTTTTTGAAACACGGCAGAACCGGAGCAGCATGAAAACAACATGACGTTTCTTCCTTTCTCAAATCTGTTCTCTCCTGACGCTTGGGTCTATGCATGAGCCTGAGCGCTGGTCCAAGGACTCAGTGTCCTATTGTTTCACTGGTGGAAAACCTGAGGACAAAAATGCCTTTGACATAAAAAAGTAAAACAAAATAAAAGCTTTTAACACTCATTGATCTGTCAGGCATGGTGGCGGTGGGCAGAAGACGACCCCCCATGACCCGTGTGCTCTCGTATAAAGTCCTCCCCCTGAGTGTTAGCGGGACATGTAATTTGCTTTCAACCACTAGAATATGGCAAAGGTGACGGGACATCACTTCTGTGATTGTGGTACCTCATACGGCAAAGGTGAAGGGACTTTGCCGATGTAATTAATTTGCAGTTGACTGAGTCAATTCCAAGGGAGATTTTCCTGGGTGAGCCTGAACTAATCAGGGGAGCTTTAAAAAAAAAAAAAAAAAAAGAGGGTCTAGATGTTCCCTGAAGTTAGAAATTTAAACCTGCCGAGGTGCTCCCTGCCCACGCATACCCTGTCTCTCTGTCTCTGTCCCTACTGTCTCTCTCTCTCTCTCTCTCTCTCTCTCTTTTTCTCTCAGCTAGAATGGCACTTTCTGATGTGGGTAGAGGGGCTTGGTTTCTGGATAGGCAGACAGCCATCCCCCTCCCCATTCCCCCCCAGTCCATCCTAGCTGTCTCAAATGTTCATTTCCCTCGACACATGCCAGTCTCTTCCTGCCGTGACGTGATGACCAGCTCTCGACATCTTGCAGCAAGATCTAATCAAATCAAACAGGTGGCCTCCACCTGCCCTTCCTCCCCAGCACCTCCTCTCCGCCTTCCCGCAAAATGGAGCATGATTGCCCAGAAAACGTGAGTTCTCCTCCGAAGCCCAGACCGTGCGTGGTGTTCTATTCCGCACAGAGCCTTCCCTCTGGGACTCTGTACCTTCACTGCCATGTTTTTATGGATGATTCCCCCGATCTCTACCACCAGCCCTGCCGTGCTGTCTGTGCTGAGGCTGGCTTCCGCCAGACGTTGCCCATGTCTGCCTCCTTCTCTCCACTTTTCCTCAGTGCTTCCTCTGCCCGGATCATCTGCCTCCCACCCCATCCTCTCAGATGTCCAGCCTCTAGAACCTCAAACTCACGTACCCTCCACACACCCACCTTCCTCAAATATTTCCTTTACTGGCCACCGAATTCTGCCTCCATAATATAGAAGAAAATCATCTGTCGTCCTACTTATTATTCGGGAATGTTCAGGTGAATGTTCAGGGTGTGAGAACAAAGAAGCTCCATAAATTTAACAGCGTACCTGAGGCAGAACACTTACACTTTCATTCTGTGTTAACACTCAGTCTGTAGAAACAGCGGAAGCGGGTAGAGCCGTGTACGTGGGGCCGGACGGCCGTGGAATAATGATTGTCCAGGCTGAGGGATGGGCTCGTGGGGATGATTACACTCCTCTATTTGCTTCTGTGTATTTTTGAGATGCTCCACCATAAAAATGTTTTTAAGTTGAGTTCAATAACCAGTTAAATCCTTAATTAAAAAAGAAGTGGGCAAGGATGAGCCCACACTGTTTTCATCGGTCCCAAGTGGTAACAGTAGCCTGAAAGCGTGTCACTGCTTTGCTATTGCCTCTCTTGAACCCCAGCCCCCACCCGGCTGGATCCTTCCTGTTTCTTGCCAGGGGCTGTGTGCATGTGCAACATCTGTTCTACAGCGGTGAGAAGCTGGCTGGGCAGATGGATAGATGCATTTGTACCACGATGATGCCAGCACACTATTAGGGTGTTTTCACTCTTTTCTCTCACCGGAAGGTGGGGGGGTTGAGTCCGGGCACCAGCACAGAGCTACTTAGCTTACAACAGTCCGTCTCTGGGTCTCTCGAATACACAGCATGGTCTGTCTGCGTTTCACACTCCACTTCCTGTCCGAGTCCAAGATTCACACAACTCCTGACCTGTTTTCAGACCAGGAGCCATCAGACACAGGTGGCCACATCTTTTGGGCCCGCACCAGCGGTGTGCGGACAGAGAATCATTGCGCCAGATGCGGGGGGCGTCTGTCACACCTTTCTGAGGACCAGATAAAGTCCCTGTACCTTTCCAGGCCTGTGGCTCTTCATTTTGACTTTGACTTTCAACCTGTAGAGCCAATATTGACCTCATTGGTTTCTTCCCAGACTCTCAGAGTAGAGTTGGGCCACATGCATTCCAAATACCCAGCTCTGGCCAAAATCAAGCACCCAGGAAGTGCCCAGAATGGCTACTAACTGTCCCCAACACAGGCACTTCACTCCCCCCACCCCCAGCAACACTTCTGCTGCCCTCTGCCATCTGGCTGGGTTTCTCACTGGCTGCAGGAAGCAAGTGATTATGGAGGATTTAATAATTATCAACAAAGGAAATTAAAATGTGTTTGGTTTCATGTCTTTTGCCTTTAATGCTTTCACAATCTAGAAAAGGTAACTAAGGTGGAAGGCTGGCCACTGAGAAATAAAAAATAAGTAAATAGAAAGGAGGAGAGAAACAGACCTCATTCATTAACCTGTAGACATTCCGTGGGGCTTCCAGGGGGCCCACTGCTGCCTAGACCCTAGACAGCACAGGACTGAACCCCACAGTCAAATCACCTGCTCTCAGGGCACTTTCTTTCTAGACATAATGAAGGCCTGGAAAGACGATGAGAAAAAGATGCAAACCTGGCTACAAAAATACCCCCATGAAAACGTGTTTGAAGAAGGTATTGTGAATAATAACTACCACTTGAGTGTTTACTATGTGTTATGAACTGAATTCTGCCCCTGACCAAATTCCTGTGTTGAACTCCTCTAACTTCACGTCCCTCACAAGGTGAACATATTTGGAAACAGGGCCACCGAGGGGGCACCTGGGTGGCTCAGTCGGTTGGGCGTCTGACTTCGATTCAGGTCATGATCTCACAGTTCATGGGTTCAAGTCCCGTGGGAGCCTGCTTTGGGTTCTGTGTGTGTTTCTCTCGCTGTCTGCCCCTCCCCCGCTCATACTTTCTCTGTCCCAAAAATAAGTAAAAGCATTAAAAAAGTTTTTTACAGGGGCGCCTGGGTGGCGCAGTCGGTTAAGCGTCCGACTTCAGCCAGGTCACGATCTCGCGGTCCGTGAGTTCGAGCCCCACGTCAGGCTCTGGGCTGATGGCTCGGAGCCTGGAGCCTGTTTCCAATTCTGTGTCTCCCTCTCTCTCTGCCCCTCCCCCGTTCATGCTCTGTCTCTCTCTGTCCCAAAAATAAATAAAAAACGTTGAAAAAAAAATTAAAAAAAAAAAAGTTTTTTTACAAAATAATAACAAAATTAAATAAATAAAAAGGAAATAGGGCCATTACAAGTGTAATCAGTTAAGATGAGGTCATATTGGAGTAAAGTGGCCCCTAATCCAATATGACTGGGGTCCTTTTGAACAGGGACATCAGGACACAGACACACACAAGGGGTACGTCATTCACAGACCACAGGTAGGCTGTTCCCAAGGAACTACCAGAAACTGGGAGAGAAGCCTGGAACACATCCTTCCCTGGCACCTTCCAAGGGAGCCCCACCCTGCCGACAACACCTTGGTCTTGAACTCATAGCCTCCCGAAGCGTGAGACAATGAACTTCTGTTGTCACAGCAGCCCTAGCAAATTAATACACTGTGTAACAGGTGCTGTGCTATGTGATTTAGAGATTATCTCATTTAACCCTCACGCCAACCCATTGGTAGGTAACATAGCCCATTTTACAGCAGAATAAACTGAGCCAGGGGAAGGTTAAGTAACTTCCTCAAGGTTGGGCTGCTTTAATCTGAAGGGACCGTGTTATTCAAAACTCGGGGTTCAGGAGCAGCTGGGTGGCTCGGTTGGTTAAGCGTCCGACTCTTGGTTTCGGCTCAGGTCATGATCTCACAGTTCCTGGGATCTGCCAGTGCGTGAAATCTGACAGTGCTGGGCCTGCTTGGGATTCTCTCTCTCCCTCTCTCTCTCTCTCTCTCTGCCCCTCACCTGCTTGTTCTCTCTCACTCTTTGGTTCAGACTGCATGAGAGATGGAAGTGTTGAATCACTATATTGTACACCTGAAACTAATATAACACTGTATGTTAACTATACTGGAATTAAAATAAAATATGAGGGGCGCCTGGGTGGCTCAGTCGGTTAAGTGTCCGACTTCGGCTCAGGTCATGATCTCACAGTCCGTGAGTTCGAGCCCCACGTCGGGCTCTGTGCTGACAGCTCAGAGCCTGGAGCCTGTTTCAGATTCTGTGTCTCCCTCTCTCTGACCCTCCCCCGTTCATGCTCTGTCTCTCTCTGTCTCAAAAATAAATAAACGTTAAAAAAAATAAAATAGGGCGCCTGGGTGGCGCAGTCGGTTAAGCGTCCGACTTCAGCCAGGTCACGATCTCGCGGTCCGTGAGTTCGAGCCCCGCGTCAGGCTCTGGGCTGATGGCTCGGAGCCTAGAGCCTGTTTCCGATTCTGTGTCTCCCTCTCTCTCTGCCCCTCCCCCGTTCATGCTCTGTCTCTCTCTGTCCCAAAAATAAATAAAAAATGTTGAAAAAAAAAAAAATTAAAAAAAAAAATAAAATAAATAAAATAAAATAAAATTTGAAAAATAAAGTTATCATCAAAACAAAATGAAAACGGGGGCACGTGGATGGCTCAGTCGGCTAAGTGGCTGATTTTGGCTCAGGTCATGATCTCACGGTTCATGAATTCAAGTGCCACATCAGGTTCTCTGCTGTCAGCACAGAGCCTACTTCGGATCCTCCGTCCCCTTTTCTCTCTGTCCCTCTCCTGCCTGATGTCTCTCTTTCAAAATAAATAAACTTAAAAGAAAAAAAAAAAGCATGGGGTCCAGGGAAGCCAAACCCACCCTCCACAGCCAGTGTCGCCTCACTGGGTAAACCCCCCATCTTTCTCCCTTCGGCCTTTCAATCCTTATTCCAGACACATGTTGTCTCTTTGGTTGGCTTATGGTTAAGATGCTTCCCTGTCCTGCTCGGTGGTCGAGTTGGTGCCTTCACCTGTTCTAAGTCTATACAAGTGGAAGGGCCTAGTGAGACGGGATATTCGTGCTGCGTGTGATACCTCAACTCAAGCACCCTTGTTCACCAGCAAATCGGTAGCCTTCTCCCTGGGAATCGCGCCATCTGTGCGGGCAGCCTCTGACACATGCCTCCCAGCCATCAGAATACAGACCATTCACGTTCTTTATATGTGTTTAATACGCGTCTTTGTCTAAGGCTTGTCACTCCGTGGCGTGCGGATTCCTTCTGTCACACAGCCTCCCTCGCCGCTCTGGAAAACACGTCCCGTTTTCAAAGGCATGACAGCCAAGTAGCACTACTGTCTTCATCACGGGCCACTAGGCTAACGGGTGGAGGCGAGCCTGACCCTGAGACAGTGCACCAGCGCCGACTGGGGCGACGTGATGCTGTCTCATAAAAATGAAGATGTCGCGGGACCATTTTGTTTTGCAGGTGATTTAAGGGAGTTTTCACGGGCGATTTCGACTCTAATCAATTTGTGTATTTCAAGCTGATTTCAGTCACTACATAAGCCATGACTCCATTGAGGATGGGGCGCCCGGGAGGCTCAGTCAGTTAAGTGTCAGACTCAATTTTGGCTAAGGTCATGAACTCGTGGTTCATGAGATCAAACCCCTGCATCAGGTTCTGTGCTGACAGAGTGGAGCCTGCTTGCAATTCCCTCTCTCTCTCTCTCTCTCTCTCTGCCCCTCCTCTGCTCATGCTTGCTCTCTCTCTCTCTCTCTCAAAATAAATAAATAAATTTAAGTAAATATATAAATAAATAATAAAAACACAGTGAGAGAGGGACACCTGGGTGGCTCAGTTGGCTCAGTCAGTTGAGCCTCTGACTTCAGCTCAGGTCATGATCTCATGGTTCATGAATTCAAGCTCTGCATCGGGCTCTCTGCATCCATGTGGAGCCCGCTTCAGATCCTCTGTCCTGCTCTGTCTCTGCCCCTCCCCAACTTGTGCTCGCTCTCATGTTCTCTCTCTCTCAAAACTAAACATAAAAAAAAAAAAATAGCGAGATAATTGTATCAGCAAAGAAGACATCACACAAGCCAAAAAATCTTGTACCATAACAATTAAAGCATAATCAGGACAGGAGTGATTTATTTTCAGCAGAACATCAAGTAAACATCAACCAACACACTAAGTTAATGTTGTCATTTTGTGTTTTGTTGGGTTTGTAGTTTTGATTGAGTTTATTGACATATTTGTTGGATTTTACAATAAGATAAGCTTATGGAACTTAGGCCTTATTGTGTTTGTACATATTTAAGTTATACTACAATTAACATATTTTAAGTCCAACAGAAGGAGTATATTGGAATTTATTGATATTTTAAAAGATTTTAAGTAAAACAAGACTATTTCAATTATTCACATTTGAGACACAAAGGGTTGAGCAGACTAGTAGATAAAGGGACGAAATAGAAACACATCAACAGTGACATGACCAATAGTCAGAATGATGCAGAAATAAAACAAGGTGATTAACAAAATGCTGGAATAATTAGGGAATGGTAAATAGTTTTCATTCAAAAGTAATTTATTAAGGGCCTTCCATGCCAGGAACTGTCCTGGGGACTCCTGGCCAAGAAGGAGGGAAAGAAGGAAAAGTGGAAATAATATATGAAGTTGAGTATGGCCTTGGGTCCTTCAAAACATTCTGTCCAAAGGGAAGGATTCGGTCTAGTAGTTAATAATGATCAAGCACTAATGAGGCTCACATAGACTGCCTCATTTAAGGCTCACAAAAACCATATGGGGTAGACAATAAACTCCCTCCATTTTACTGATGAGGACAGAGGACCACATAGGATAAACACAGCTACGTAGCTAGGTGTCTTTAGGAAATTACACATGTGAGTCAGGGAAACCTTTCAAAGTAGATGTGATTTCATTTGGGTCTTTAATAATGACTAATTCACTAGTCAGAACAAAGGGGAAAGGCATTCTTGTCAGAATGAATAGTTTGTGCGAAGATATGGGAGCATGGAAAGGCATAGCTTCTCTAAGGAATGGCACAAAGGTGCCGACTGGCCCAGCTGAGAACATGGCCAGAGTCAGCTGCTTTGAAGGGGTTCAGGCCCATTCCTCAACTCTGGTAATGGATCAAACCATGTCACTGGACCAATCCTTTCCATGCTAGTAGAAAAATAGTGTTTCCTGATGGCTCAACTTTTCCAACCAGGGCTACCACGTACCATTGCATAGGTTGTGCACTGCACAATAAAGAACCCCATCTAAGTGGCACTATTCACATATCAGACATCATAGATACGTACATTCATTATGACAATTTCCTGGAAGGGGGAGTAAAGTTTCTCATTCTAACAAAGTCTGTATTTCACAACAATTTTCTGACAAATAGATGTATCCTGAGGAAGAGTATCTTTTTCTAAATCACATAAATTTGCCCTATAGGCTGGTGGTGGTAAGTTAGCTCTTATGGTTTCTTTCCCTTTAATTGCAAAGGAACCTAGATTCCAACCATGCCCTGCAGTTTTATTTGGCCTTTTCATGGCTCAAATGCATCTGCTTCAAAAAGTTAACACACTCTCTGTCCTCCTGTCCCATGTGATTTCATCTTGCCTAACTCACCCACCCCTTTTCTTCCTAGATCTGAATCTACCAACACTGGTTTTTTTTTTTTTTTATCACAACAGATCACTCTTTATGGTTAATCTCATTTTTCCAAAATTGAAACGCAGCTCTAGGGCTGTCCATTGTACAAACATGTCAGACCCCGTGATCCAAGAAGTCCTCCAACCAGAAACTGGATTTATGGAGCCATCCCTATTCTGTCGTATCTCTCTGGAATGGTTCCAGAAGCCTTCTAAACGTCAATTCTTAAAACTATGAACTTCTATCTTGCTCACAGAGTCACTCTGAGTCACGGTTGGCTCCAGCTCCTTCAAAAGGAGCCTGGGGTCAACGCGGACTGTAGTTAAATCGTCACCATAGCAGGCACCACTGCAGAATTAACTCCAAGGAGCTCGTGGCCTCACCCTCAAAATTGTCCTAATCCTGTTCTTTAAGAAACTTCTAGTAAAACCTAGAAAAACACTGCAAAAAGGATTCAAAGCTAGTTCAGACGAGTGCCTAGCTCTGCAGAGAAAAGAGGCAGGGGCGGGAGCAGGCAGTGAGCTGTTCTCTGCAACACTGTCTTTTTAACAAAGTCTCAAACCAGGATGGCAAAACTGTAACGTGTTCAGCCCAGTTAGTTAGTACAGGGTATGTTCTACTATCTTCTGCTCTTTGAATGGCTGAAATATACCGTAATTAAAACACTTAAAAAAAATTTCGAGGACTTTTTTTATGCACTTTGGCTGAAGGTCATATTCTAATTATTCATCAGAGAAGCTTTCGGGCATTCTTTGATGAACCCAAAGTAATCAAGTTCTGACCTGGCCGAACCTGTCTCCAAGGTACAGTGATCACCAACGTAGCTGCTGGTGGGACTTGGAAGGTGTCCCACCTCCCCTGTGTCGGTGCTGTCATGGCAAAGGGGCAGTGCCCAGGCTCCGGGGACGTACAGATGACCCACGGGGTGTGGCTGGGGCCCTCGACCGGTGCCTTTGCTACCCCCACCCCCCATCCCCGTGGCTAAAGACCTCCACCAGTGTCTGCTTCTTTCCCTTCCAGAAAGGAGGCGGGTGTGAAATGATGTATCCACTCTGCCACCTAGCCTCCAGCCCCATCACTACAACACAGCTGCCTTGAGCCATTCTGCACAGACCTCAATGTCGCTGAACTTCCCTCATCTGGGGAGGGACCTGAGCGACTGGGTACTTTATTTCCTAAAGGTCACCATACCTTAGTTTCAGGCTGAGATGAAGTGGCAGGACTAATATGCCTGCCGTGTGCTGGCCTCCGGAAAAGGGACTGGTGTCAATCTCATAGGATCTTTAAAATAGAGTAATTACTCACAGTAGGGAGTGGTTTAGGCAAGTCTGTCTGTCTAAGACAGTGAGGAGAGTAACGCAAAGGAAAGAATGAAGACAAGACCCTCCAGCTGACAGTTTTCCTTTCCAGCCGGGAGGAACCAATGATACTTTTGTTTTGTTTTGTTTTCATATGAAATTTATTGTCAAATTGGTTTCCATACAACACCCAGGGCTCATCCCAACAGGTGCCCTCCTCAATGCCCATCACCCACCCACCCCCCAACCCCCCATCAACCCTCAGTTTATTCTCAGTTTTTAAGAGTCTCTTATGGTTTGGCTCCCTCCCTCTCTAACTTTTTTTTTTTTCCTTCCCCTCCCCCATGGTCGTCTTCTTTTTTTTTTTTTTTTTTTTTTAAATATGAAATTTATTGTCAAATTGGTTTCCAGGAACCAATGATACTTTATGTCTTATTAAAAGTCCAGCTTTCCCAACCATGTTAGCAGCTTCCACCGTGGCCTTGAAAACCACTTAGAAACTCACAGAAAATGATCAGAGGAAAAGATTCAAGCTTCATAAAACACAAATGTTAGGTGCCCTTTGAAAAGTTGTCCATATAAACACATAAATCTATGTTGTACTTCTTGGAGCCAGGTTTTGATAAGCAGTGAGTCTTTTAAAGGAATGGGGAGGAGTGAGCTCCAGGGGGATAAGACACAAGTGGATGATATTTAACTTCTTACTTCTCCAAGAAAAATGTGGTTGAAAGACATCAAAACTTGGACATGCCAGGGTGGGAAGCAGAGTTGGGAAGCTAATGGCAAGGAAAGCAAGTCAGCAAGAAAGGAGGGAAGGGAACCTGGCCTCTGACATTTGCATCTGGCAGGAATAAATGAACCCCTCCCAACTAAAGTCATTGATGCAAATGATTTTTTTTTTTTTTTTTTTTTCTCCAAAAGCAGTCTTCTAAAGGTGACTGTGAATAGATGTAGGTCTTCAGAGTGGAGGGGAAGGGGTAAGAGAATCAAGAAAAGCTCATCGGGATGCCCCACAATCCAACATCATGCACCAGCCCTTCCCCTCCGCTGTCATACGTAAGTATGGAAGCAGACCCATCTGGCCAGTCCCGCCTTTGGACCTAACCACTACAGACAGCCCCAGGCTCCTGAGAATTCTTTCTTTCGTGCTCTCTAAAGAAGCCTACCTGAGGTTCCTGGGAGAGCAACTTAAACTCTTTTGAAGCCGAGACCCGTGATGATCACTTAATGTTAACAGAATCACTTAATGTTTACAGTGTATCCACTCTCCATGGCCCCTCTGTGCCCTACCCCAAGGACCAGCCCCAGCCACCTCCTTCTCCTCCTCCTCCTCTCCACAGGCTTTTCGTCCTCTCCATGAATCATTCCCCTCTTCCTTCTACCTGTCCTCACACATTTTCTTTTCCAGCCACTGGAAGTCGGCTAGACAAAAAGACGTGTCACCGGAGGCCGTCTCTCTCGGAATAGAGGGTGGCTGGAAGCAGCAACTCATGTTTCTCTGGAAAGAGCGCCACAGTTTCCCTGTTCATCTTAAATGCTACCAGTGTGCTTGGAGGATCTTTGCTGCGAGCTGGTGCAGACAGAGGAGCAGGGGTCAGAACGCACACCGCACCGCTGGGCCACCCTTCTAGTCTGAACTTGACACAAAAGGGAAAATAACACATGATCTCCCCAGTTCCTCAAATATTTCAACCAAATTTTTGGATATTAATTTTCCCCCTAACTTCCCAAGTCCCCAGATGGAGGGGGAAATGCAATGCAAACAGGTCTTGTAGTTGGAGGGGTTTTTTTGTTTGCTTGTTTGGGATTTTTTTTTTTTTTTAACCTTTACACACAACCCCTCCCCCTCCTCCCAGCTAATACCTACACCCCCTCTGGCAATTCAAACAAAAGCACAACTTTAAACTTTAGCCTTGTTTTAAAATGTGCCTTTCAGCTAATAGATAATCAAGAAGAAAGATCAGGATCTGGGAAAGTTAATAGCGTACTATGAGATGCTCCTGAACCACACCAGCAAAAGAAATCTTTTCTTAAGAGCAGTCCTACGCAAAGAATTCTTATCACAGATAAGGGTGCAGTCTAGTGGCAAACTTCATGAAATGCAGCCCCTTTTCCAAAGGAAAGTGAGAGCACTTGGAAAGAGCCGAAGGAAATGTAAAAGGGATGAGTCCAACCCAGGACCGTCCTCTCAGATGGGGCAGCAATGACTGGCTGTGCGTTTTTCTCTGATCTGGTTGCGAAGTCTGCAGCCCAGCCGTGTCAATTTCAGAAGCAAAGTTGAAATCGCCACCTTCCTTCTTGGAAGAATTTAGCTTTCTTTCATTTTACTAAGGAAGGAAGGGATCCAGTAGTGTCTGAATAGATTGCCTGAGGTTGCAGATAGAATAGTAATATTCCTGGTCAGGATATCTTCAGAGCAGGTCCCACGGCTGTCAGCTCACAGTCCTGAGATGTGCCTGTGCATGGCAGTTAACCTTATAACAAGGTGTTCCTCTGGTCCGTCCGTCACCCATCCCCTCCAGAGATGTGGCCCTATCCCATAGAAATGCCCCCTGTGAAAGAACGTGGAGGGAAAGTATCACTCCAATCTGCCTTCTTCCATCTGAAAACTCCACACCAGGACACATTAGATCACCAGCAAGATTTTCACACTTAGCATCTTCTGGAAAGTGCCAGTCTCTGTAACTCACTGCTCCCCACAATGCCGTTGTATGAATGTCCCTTCCTGCACGTACACACAGCACAGATACCCACAAGCATGTGTGCACGTGCATGCATACACACACACACACACACACACACACACACACACAGCTTCCCTGGGCCAACAATGGAGCTGAAGGAAAGTGGCCACCTCTTGATCATATGACCAAAGACAGTCAGTCTACCAGCAAGAGAAATGCTCTTAATTAAATCCCCTTGCCCAGACTTTAGGGGGGAAATCCAGTTTTTCTTTTCTTTTTCTTTCTTTTTCATTCAGCTCACTACCCTCTCAGCTGGCCATCCTACACTAACACTCCCCCATCAAACACACACTCAAACACACACACACACACACACACACACAGTAACTTAAACACTAGCAGACAGCCATTTCCCAAAGCCCGGGAAGAATTTCTTGGGCACTGTATATATCCACTTGGCTAATAAGAAAATGCTTCTCCAGGCAGCCGGAGCCTTGGCTAGTTGAGGGGTGGGAGGGAGGGGGAGACCCGGTTACTCTTCATTGTGTCCACCACCTCCTTGAATTCTCTCTTCCACTCGCCCCCCCCCACCTCCTCCCCCTGTAGGCAGCCCAGCCCTGTCCCCCATGCCCCTTTCTTACATTCCGGGGGGAGGAGGGCACTGTTCCGGGAGCTCAGGGGAGCCCCCGTGTGTCTAGAAGGCCTCTCCCCACCCCCACCCCGTGTGAGTTTGTACTGCAAAGCTCCTTGGCACCCTCGCCTGGGTTGGGTGTTGGGGAGCTCAAATAGCAGCTACAAACTGGCTGGCAGCCAGGGGCCGTCTATTTAAAAGCGCCTGCTCCACCGGAGCCCGTAGTCTCTTTGGAAACTTCTGCCGGGGGAAAGAGCTAGGAAAGAGCTGCAAATCGGTGTAGGGTTTTTTCTCCTTTTTTGCTCCTTTTAATTCCCCCCTCCTCCGTTTGCACCCTTCTCCGAGCTTCACGCGGAACCTGCGAATTTCGAAGAGGTGGTGGCAGAGTGGGAGCAAAGAGGTGTTAGGGTTTGGGATTGGGGGCTTTTTTTCTTTTAATTTCTTGATTTCAACATTTTCCCCCCACCCTCGCGGCCACAGCCGCCGCCTCTTACCTGTTCCGCGGCAGCCGCGCGCCGCAGGCAGCTGAAGGGTAGAGAGGAGCAGGGTATACTTCAGATTTTAAACAAAATTTTTGAAGGCAGACCCATTTTTCTCCCCCACCCTCACCCCCTTCTCCTCCACAGCCTCCGAGCGCATTATTCCGGTGGTTGTTTGGGGGTGAACAATTTTTGGCTTTTTCCTCCCTGTAATTCTGACCGGGTCCCGCCGAGCGCGGGGGGGTGTTGTTTCTCCGGCCTCCACTCCCTCCGCGTGCACCTGGCGCAGCTCTTCTCCCCCCAACCTGTTGCAAGTCCTTTAATCCTTGCATTTGGGACTTGATCGTGGGCGCCTCAGCCCTCCATCTCTCCCTACATTTTGCAATTGTCTGGGGGAGGGCACCTGCTCTACCTGCCAGGAAAAAAAAAATTTGTTTTTTTAATTTCTCCGGGCGCCCCCCTGGCCCCTTTCTCCCTACACTCTCGCTCTCGTGCCCCGCCCCAAGGTAAAGGGGAAGACACGGAGAAGATGGTGCTCACCGCGGTCCTCCTGCTGCTGGCCTCCTGTGCGGGGCTGGCCCAGGGCCTGGGCTCCTTCGTACACTGCGAGCCCTGCGACGAGAAAGCCCTCTCCATGTGCCCCCCCAGCCCCCTGGGCTGCGAGCTGGTCAAAGAGCCGGGCTGCGGTTGCTGCACTACTTGCGCCCTGGCCGAGGGGCAGTCGTGCGGCGTCTACACTGAGCGCTGCGCCCAGGGGCTGCGCTGCCTCCCCCGGCAGGACGAGGAGAAGCCGCTGCACGCCCTGCTGCACGGCCGCGGGGTTTGCCTCAACGAAAAGAGCTACCGCGAGCAAGCCAAGATCGGTGAGCGCGCTCGGTGTGCCAGTCAGTTACACGGCGCACGGCCGGGGGACACGGGACAAGCTGGCCCCGCGCGCTTGGCCCAGCAAGTGGCTTAGAGCCGGGGTGCAGCCGGGGAGGAGGGTGGGGAGGGTCCGGGCACCTCGGAATTGGAGCCTGGCCGATCCAGCTACCCCAGGCTGCTTTCTAGCCGAGCTTCTCTCGCGGTTTTCGCTCCTTCTCCTCGCCCCTACCCCCACCCTTCTCACCCTCCCCCTTCTTCCCGAATACTGACTCTGAGCTGCTGTTCAGTCTCCCGGTCCAAACCGCCGGGTACTCAATCTCCAATCTGAGAGGGTGCATGTTACATTATCGATTCCCTCCTCCATCCCCCACCCCCACCCAATACGTTTTTTTCTGGACTTGATAAAGAAAATCTCTTTTGTTAAAATATTGCTTTGACTGGGGACCTGGAGAGAGAGGCGTTACGGGTCTGCTGTGGTAATTCCACCTTTGTGCCTCCCAGTCCCTGCCCTCCCCCCCCCCCCCCAGTCCGTCCTGACATTTGTATCCTCTACGCCTGCACACACTCGCGCGCACACACAACGCTCGCACGCTTGGAAGCTAACGCCTTTAGGGTGGGGGCTTTGATGCCCCTCCCACGTGCACACCATTGCTCTTGACTTGATTTGACTGTTTGTGGTAGATGGTGAAACATAGTACAATGCAAAATACCTTCTTTCCTCCTGGGAAAGGAAAAATTACAATAGCTCGCTCCGCGGCGGTGGGGGGGGGGGGGGGCGGCGGGGGGCGGGGAGGAACGGGTAAGGTTTAGGTTCCTGTGCTGAGTATTCGTCCCCGAATCTAATTCTTTTTTCCCCGCCCAAATTCCGATTTCACCTAGGAAGAAAGGTGGGTAGAGGGACAAGAAGGGATGGAAAACTCAGACATCACAACTTGCCCGCCAGTGCTAATCTCCCCACCACCACCACCACCTCAGTCTTTCAAATCGGATCGCAAGTGGGTGTGGTGTAAATGCAAGAGGGGCCCTGGAAACGCAGAATGCAAAATCAAGTGGGCGGAGACGGAAAAGCCGCGCTCAGGGAGCCTCCCCTCCGCCTCCAGTAGCCCCGCCCCCTTGTTGCCCCGCCCCCAAATTCTCTGTGTCTGGAGTCTAGGGTTTAAAAGGTTGACAGAGCTACTTGTTCAATCAGTTCAGTCAGAACAGTTCTGCCTCCTTATCCCCAGCCCCCACCACCAGACGGGGTTTCCGTTTGGACTTAGACCTGATTTTACATTTTTTTTAAAGTCCAGTGAATTGGACACAAAAATCTGGGTTCTGAAACATCAACCTGGTTATTCTCTCCAAAAGGGGTTAAGACTTCGCTAAATAATTTTTTTTTTTCTGTGTAATTTCTTACTGAGACCATGCCCTTCCCTCCTATCTCGTCCATTAGGGCACCCAACATGAGTTTTCCTAACTGCAAACTACAGACATTATCATACAGGAAAGGAGTCCGCTCCTGAGAAGCGGCAGGAGAACTTTCCCGGGTTCTTCCTGGATCCCCGCAAACTTTGCAGGTTTCGCCTGTCGCCCGCGGCTGCCCCTCCACTTTGCGAGAGGCTGTCGTTCCCCGGATTGCAGCCTGCAAAAAGGAACAGAGGGCAACACGCAGGCCCCGGAGGCCCTAGAGGCCCGTTTGTGAAGTTATTTTTATTAGGAGCCACTTTCCAAGGCGGTCCTGGCCGCCTTCATCTTGGGGGATGTGGATTTGGAAAATCTTAGCACGGGGGAAGAAAAGGTATGAATCGATTTCCTGGCTTGGAAGCCAGCGCTCTGGGTAAAAATCCGGTCACATCGAAAGTATGCAAGGTATCACTCAGCCGCATTCTGGACCCGCTTTTATTTGCCCAACCGTGTGGTTGGTGTGATGCGGTTGGTGTGAAAGTTGTGCGCGCAGGGCGCGCGCACACGCGCGCGCAATTGCTGGAAGAGCAAATTGGCTCATCAGCCAACTTTCCAGTTCAACGTAATACGCGCGCGCGCGCGCACACACACACACACACACACACACACACACACACACACTGGCTTTTGTCCCAAGCAAGATGCCCTTTAGAATTCTCTGCAGCCCATTCCTCAACCCCCACCCAAAAGGTGCCTCTCGGCGAACACGTAGCACCCTCCACGCCCCACCCTAGACTTTGCGACTCCACCCCGCCTTCGGCAGGTGCCTGACCCACCTCAGTTTCCGAACGGCTACAGGAGCTGACCCCCTTCCTTCCGGAAGATAGTACGCTAGTGGGCGCTCCTGGCTAGCGCCTTTCAACTCGAAAATCGCTGAGTGGGTCCCCCAAAAGTTGGAGACAGGGCAGAGATTCATAAAAAGAGGGAAAAGAACAGAGAGCGGGAGGAGAGTGTCGGCTCCTTTGGCCAAAAATCTTGTTCCCCAACACCCCACCGCCATGTCCCCCTCCCAAAATCAGCAATGAGAACTTGGATTTGCCTCTCCCTCCTGCGGTTGCCATACAGATATAGATTATGCGCGCACACACATACACACACACCCATAAATCAAAAGATACATGCGCATGTAAAGAAAGATACAGATATAGATACATATATATTTTTTTTCACCAAAAGAAAAAGTGCATCTCTAGAATCCGAAATGGAGAGCTGAGGAGAGCGAGGTGGCAGGCAGCCAAAGCTGCTGGGAGGAAGAGCCGAGAGGGCGGGCGGGCGGAGACTGGTGTTTTGCTGGGCGCGTTGCTGGGCAACCGGAGAGCCGAGTCCGCCCGCGAACTGGGTGCTGGGAGCGCGCCGGGCCCTACATTTTATTTTGGCCAGTTCTGGGGCAAAGATAGATACAGAAACAGAGGGCAGTGTGTGTGAAGGCTGGAGGCAGGCGGGAGACGAGCTATTTATTGAGCCAGGCTCAATAAATATCGGTGAGCTGGGTCGAGTCAAGGAAGCACCGGGCTTTTGCTTGGGCATTGTTTGGAGAAGGAGCCCTGTGGCTTTCTGGGAGGGAGGGCAGCCCACATATTTGCCCGGGTCTGGGAGATCTTTCTTGAGCCTGTGGGACATTAAGCTTGGGATACAGGGAGAAATGGGTTTTGAGTTTCAGTTCTGTCATTGAGAAATAAGAGAGGACAGAAAGTATGCTCTGGGAAAGAAAAAATAAAATTACCTAAATAAAAATAAATTCGACCTTTGCTGCTTTGAGGGGTTTGGCCTCCATCACCCTGGCTTCCACTCCAAACCTGGTCCGAATGCCATGTTGAAATCAAGTTCCAGAGTTAGGTTTATTGGCCAAATTTGTGTCTGGGTTGAACAAGATCATGGAAAACTGAAGGAGCCAGATTCCTTTCCCACCCGCATCCCCTCCCTTTGAAACAAGTCTTTGAGAGGCTGGCTGTGCCCTGAGCCAACCAAAATGGGAGTCAGGAAGACAGGAGATGGTGCTTTTAACTGGACTTTTCTTACCTCCCGCCACCTCTTTCTGCTGTGTCAGCTCACACTGGAAGAGTATGGACAGTTGGCCACTGTGAGAGCTCATTTTCTTTCCATATTTTT
This sequence comes from Neofelis nebulosa, assembly GCF_028018385.1. NCBI lineage: Eukaryota > Metazoa > Chordata > Mammalia > Carnivora > Felidae > Neofelis > Neofelis nebulosa. The sequence continues at coordinate 20,754,808 of NC_080783.1, forward strand.
TTTTCTCTCTTCTTACCCCTCCTTCCCACTCCGCCCCCACCCCCAGCCCCTAGTTCCCGGCAATCCCTGAGGGCTTCCCTGAGGGCTCCAGTTTTAAGTCCACGCAGCTGCGAATTAGCCTGGGGCTTGGGTGGTTGGTTTTGAGCAGCAAGTGGGCTTAAAGCTGCAGAGGGAGGACCGGGCTGACCTAGGAGGCAGAGGTCACCTTGAGGGTTCCAGCAAAGGGCATGAGAGCAGGATTCCCAACCGAAGTCCAGGTCCCCTTAATGGGGGATGGGGGGAAGGGAGATGGGGGAGGTGGCTAGCACGGTAAAGAAGGTGATTTTTGTCTAAAGTTTTTGCTTTGTACCTGAGCAATGCCTTTGCAACCTTGGGCTATTTAATGTGTAAGAACATAGAACTTGAGAAAAGGGATCTGCACACTCCGAGCCCACTGCATCCAGAAACTGGAAGAATGCCATAAACAGAGCAGGTACCAGTGAGGGACCAACACGGGGTACAAGTGAAGAGGGCGGGAGAATGGACTCGGTGAGAGACGAGGAGGCAGTTCAGAGGGGTTTTGTTAGGGTTTTTGTTTTGCGTTTTGCAGTTGGTCTAAAAGTTGCAGTCCCCAGAGACCATCCTTAAATTGCCATCTGGATATGTTTTCCAAAACAATAAGATTTGTTACCTATTTGCAAAAACAAATAAGCAAATCTACAAGGAAGCCAGTTCTAAGCTTCTCCTCCCCACTGCCCCGTATACAGAGGTTCCTCCACTTTTGTTTCCTGTTCCATTTCTTTTCATGATTTCTGTTATGATGTCCTTTTTTTTTTCTTTTCTTTTTTGTTTAATATAAATCCAGAGAGACAAAGTGGCTCTTCCTGTCTGGCCACTCGGCTTAGCTCGGTCCTAGTGTGCCCCCAGGAATTGTCTGGGTATTGGCCAAAGAGTGCTGATGCTGGAAGGAACCCACAGATCCCAGCAATCAAAGCAATGGTTTTACAGATGAGACGCTGAGGCTGAAGGTGTTGAGTCACTTGCCCAAAATTAGGCGCGGAGTTGGCAGCAGAGTCGGGTGGATAGAACTCAGTCTTACAGTCCTGTTGATTCTATACTCCATTCTGCCATTCCGGGCTCTTCACTAGTCCCTGGGGCCTGGCCCAAGCTGCAGCGAGGCTGTGGCAAGTACAGCCCAATGGTGGGGGGTGTGAAGGTGAATGGAGGGCTCAGAACTTGGGGGTGCTCTGTTTTATGGGAAGTGAAGTAGCCCCAAAGCAGAGAATGCAACACCCCTTTTATTTGCAATCCCACTCGGTCGCATTCCTTTCTCTACCTGGTCTTGGGAACAAAGCTGGCTTAGGCCAGTGGTTTGGTGAGGGACAGGCAGGGGCAAGGAGAGTGGAAAGGGGCAGTGCTGAGCCCAGACTTCGGATCCTCATTTCCTGAACTGCAGGGCGCTCTCCGGGCGCAGGAAGCCAGGAAGGCAGGCCCTCGCTTCCCCTTGGCTGTGCCTTGGCCCACAGGGTCCAAGGAGAATGTGGCCAGAAGCAGCCGGCTTCCTGTGGCCACCAGCCTCCGCCAGCACAGGCCTTTTGTGGAGTCAGGCAAGCAGGATGGGGAGACCAGAGCTGGCAAGCTCTGCGGGGCAGGATGGGAGGAGGGAGAGAAAACCACAAGCCACAAGAGTTGATAAGGAGGAGAACAAGTCACCAGATTTTGAGTGTATACAAGTATGTCAGACGATCTTTCCCAATGAGAAGAGAGAGAGAGAGAGAGGCCTCCTGATTACAGCTGGGGGCCTCAGATTGATCTGAGGAGTTGCCAAAGGCCATGCTAATACATTCTGGAGCTGTGGCATCCTGTCCCATGTCTCTTGGGGGATTGATTCTTGAGGACCAGACAGATAAGTTAAAGCCCTCTTCCCGGTAGGTTACACCTGCCAGGTGTGCCTACAAATAGGTTACCTCATTTTCCATCCCTCAACCTCAACCATCAGATGTGGGCCTTCCCTTGCTAAATCCTGAAGCTGAATTTGCACTCAAAACCTGGGCTCCTTTGACCTTTGCTGGTTTGCAACGATGTCTTGCAACGATGCTCCAGTTATCCCAAACCGTTCAGATTGTTCCATCCCAGCTGAACTGAGCGTATATGCTCCACAGTCTCTTTGTCACCCACTGAAGATGACTGTCCTTCCAGACCCTTTAGGACAACACTGGCCAATTGAAATATAATACAAGCCACCCATGTCAGTTCAAATTTTCTACTAACCACATTTTTTAAAAAGGCAAAAGAAATGGGCGAAATTAATTTTAACCATATATTTTAATTCAGTATATCCAAAATATTATCATTTCAACATACACCCAAACAGTTATAATGAGGGATTTTATGTTCCTTCTTTCACATTAAATCTTTGAAATCTGAGGTGCAGTTGACATCTACAGCCCATCTCAGTTGGGACACTACATTTTCACTGGAAATACTTGATCTGTAGTTTTAAGTTTCATAAAAGCTACAGTTGAAAAACTGGATTCACATACCTGAGTTGTTCCAAACATGCTCAAAAATTGTCCAATAACGAGTATTCGTTTGTAAAGTTAAATTAATGTAGGGGTAGGGGCGCCTGGGTGACTCAGTCGGTTAGGCGTCTGACTTCAGCTCAGGTCATGATCTCACGGCTTGTGAGTTCGAGCCCCATATTGGACTCGGTGCTGACAGCTCGGAGCCTGGAGCCTGCTTCGGATTCTGTGTCTCCCTCTCTCTCTGCCCCTCCCCTGCTCACGCTATGTCTCTTGCTCTCAAAAACAAAAATTAAAAAAAAATTTTAATTTAATTTAAATGAAATACATTCTTGAATTCAGCCCCACTAGCCACATTTCAACCTTCAGTAGCCACATGTGGCTAGCGGCCCTGTAACTGGACAGCGTAGAGGCCACCACAAGCCCCTCCCCAACCTGAGGAAGGAAATAACGTCCCTACTCTCCTCCGGCATCCAAGGAGTCCAAAAGGAAGAGTCTTGAGTCTGGATTGCCAGACACAACAGGACTCTTCTCTGACCCCTAACCACTCTATTCTTAGGGGGACCAGAGAGAATTCTCGCTGTCTGTTTGCTCCCTGCCACCCCCTTCTGGCCATCCAGGACCATTTTGAGGGAATGTGGCTGCCTAATTGTAAGGTTCTGAATGGACTGTGATGAGTCATGAGTGGAAGTGTAGCCAGGTCAGAGAAATGGCCAAGTGTCTCCTCCCCGCCTCCCCCCTTTTCCATTCAGAGGCTGCTTTCCACCTGGCCCCTCCTCTCCCTTCTGGTTTGGGATGTCTGTAGGGAACAGACATTTCTACTGAGCATGCTCCACCTTCACCACTCCAGAGAAACCTGGCAAGAGATCCTGACGTTGTGCGTAAGTGTGTATTTCTTCTTTTTTTTTTTTTTAATTTTTTTAAATCTTTATTTGTTTTTGAGAGAGAGACAGAGCGTGAGCAGGGGAGGAGCAGAGAGAGGGGGAGACACAGAATCCGAAGCAGGCTCCAGGCCCCGAGCTGTCAGCACAGAGCCCGACGCGGGGCTCAAACTCATGAACCATGAGATCGTGACCTGAGCTGAAGTTGGACGCTCAACTAACTGAGCCACCCAGGCGCCCCAAGGCTCAGTGTGCATAAGTGTGTGTTTCTTATATGTAAAGTTACTGCCAGCTGCCTTCCAGGGATCAAGAAATGTGTACCAGAGCTGCAGCCCTGAATCCTCCTTGGGCCCTAGGGGAAGTAAAATGAGGGGCGTTTTTTCTTTACCTCTGATCCCAGGACGGTGGAAGGTGTGTGAGGGAGACCTTGGCCTTTCATTCTGGGGAGTGTTACCAACTTGACACCAGCCACATCTGTGCCATCTAGGCAACCTCGGTGCAATTAGGATTTGCCATTAGGAATTAGGGATGCAATTAGACAAGGGGAAACTTCTGGAGGGAGTTCTCGAGGTAGGGACTGGTTCCCCTTACTTGGGCTTGGTGATCAGACTTTCTGGCAGTCTGACTCTTGTTCTGACTGCTTACCCGCTATGCTAGATGCTGTCTTTATTTCTCTGCTTAAGAGAGAGATGTCACATATCCCTGTTGACCAACTTGGCCATTGGCTTAGAGCACCTGAGTACTTTAGTTTTCCTGGCCTGAAATGGGGCAGGGGCTGTCAAGGAGCTCAGCAGGGTAAGCCTAATGGCCTCCCTGTCTATTCACAGATTCTCTGAACCTGCTCCCCGCCTCTGTCAGTCACCCCAGGTCAAAGTTCCCCTCCAGTGTCTTCTGCAACTGTCCCTTAGGATGACGGTTGTTTGGGTTTGTTTTCCTCTTGAAAAGACAGTGCTTTTGTCCTTCTCAGACCATAATTCAGGTTAAAAAGAGCCCAGAACATGCACGTCTGTTGCTGACCACAGAGGAAAAGAAAACTGTCTTCCAGGAGAGACTAGGGCCAGGCAGACACGAGCCAGGGATGGAATGGGTAGGAGGAGGGACACTGCAATTCCCCAAGAAGGTTCAGCAGCCTCTCCCTACCGCCCTGTCCCCTTTCTGTTTACGCAAGGGCATGCGCACACAGTGTGATTGATTCATATGGCATCCACAGCTGGGAAACGGTCAGACTTCAGGAGACTGAAACGTGTCTCACGGTTTTTTAAACAGTGAGCCGCCAATCCGTCATTTCCCCGTAAGCCTCCTGTCCTCGAAAAAAGCAGGAGGATGCAGGTTGGCTGCGAAACAGGGCAAGGTTGGGAGGCGGCTCAAAGCATCTAGCCACACCCAGGCACGGGTCAGTGCCCTCAGACCAGCTGTCCAGTAGAACTGTCTGCGATGATGAAAATGCTCTATACGTGCACTGTCCAACACAGTAGCCATTCACCGCTGTGGCCACTGAGTCCTTGAAACGTGGATAGAGTGACTGAGGAGCTGAATTCATGATTTGATTTAATATTTATCCATTTAAGTAGCCACATGTGGCTAGTGAGTACTGTATTGGAGAGCACAACCTTAGATCAAAGAAGCCCAGTAAATCCAGGGATCCCTCCTTGTTCCCGTTCCTCTAAGACTAATTCCTTGGCTTTCTGGCTCCCTCTGCAGCAGCTTCAATGCTTAAAGGCAGGGGCCTGAGTGATGTGACCTCTCAAGGCATCCAAGGAACCCTAACATGCCTGAGTTTATGTTACAGAAACGCTTCTAGACCCACTTCTCTTTAACTCTTGGGGAAATCTGTGTCTGTCTCTATTTAAACATTATATACTGGTTACCATATAATCGAGAGAAAAAGATAAATGACAAAGCTGTGTGCTTAAGAAATGTACTGCTTAAATTCCACAGAAGGAGTTAGAATGAGGGCCAGAGGAAACCCAGCTCCCCTTTTCATTCCTTGTAGAGATTCTGGGCAAACCCATCTTGTCTCCTGGCTAGAAAAAGAGACTCTCCCTTCCCCAGGTCCAGGTGGCCTGGCAAAGCCCTACATTCTTCCGGAGCTGTGAATTCCGAATACGCCTCGGTTTCCTCAATTTCCGCAAGCAAAGTCGCAATATCAGGGCCACCCCGTTTTCTCTTAAGGTCGATTATGAGGTTAAGATAGATTGGGAAACTACCACCGGCCCAGGAGCAGGGAGTTAATGATGCCAGGGCAGGACTAGGAGCCCCAGGATGGAGGATTAGATTGCAGGGAGCAGCGGGTCCCCGACACCTCCGTCACGGGGCTGGGGAGAAGGATGGAATCAGAATGCACCTACTGGTGCACCATCCGGCCCCTGCGAGAGAGCAGAGGCAGCCGGAGGTTGGATGTGGACAGCACGGTGGCATTTGGGTAGGAAGCCTGCATCGTATGCTCCGCTGTGAGTAGACCTGCCCACCCTAGGGTGCCTCCGAGTGTATAGCAGCTGGGCCTACAGCCAGACACCCTCTGTGACTGCTGGGCCGTGGAAATGGCACAGCCCTCCAGGAGGTGTTCCTGTCGGTGCAGGAACGGCCGTGTTGTGTCCCTGGATGCTGGGGCAATGCTCTGAACCGGGAGCGCCTTATGAACGGAAAAGGAACGGAGTTGGCCACCCTGACCTGGCAGGGGCTGGGGCCATCAGGGAGCTGGTTGGAATGACTGAGCTTGGAAGGCAGACCAGACTCAGAACCCACCTGAAAGGCAACCATCAGGATGACGGGGTAGCCCTCACTCCCTCAGTCGTTGGGTGAGATTGCGGGATCAAAGGGCCCTGCCTCCACCATCCCGTGGAGGAGCAAACAATAACCGAACATGCCGCTTTTCCATCTGCTGCAGAATCCTTTCAAAATGACATCCAGAGATGGGAAGGGAGGCCCTGGGCATGTCTCGCTTCCACCCCAGATCACTTGTCAGCTGCAGATTCGAGAAGCAACACGGGCTTATGCACAGGTCGGCCTTGTCCGTCCCCCCCTCCCCAACAAGCCTCCCACTCTCCCACTGTGTCCACGCGTGGGTTTTTTTTTTCCAGTTCCTCACTGGCCATCCCCACGACTCCTCAAATGCATGCTGCAGACACACAGAGAGAAGGAGAGGACTTGGGTAGCTGTCACAGAAGTAGAGGAGGAAAGCACCCAAATCCCAGATTTTAAAATTGCTTGCAATCCTTGGAAGCACTGGAAACAGGTTGTGTGGCCGTCAGTCTCCTCCGCCATCTACTGGCCATGCGAGGGTATTGACCTGTTTTTGGACCAGCTTCCAGAACCCCCTGCCCCTTGAAGTTCCCTTGCCTTTCAGGGGCCCGGGCAACTCACCAGGAAGTCTTCCCCTAAATCCCCTCTGCAGCTTTGGTCCATATCCTCTGGATGAAAAAGTGCAGGAGCAGCCAGCTACCTGTGCCTGCCTGTCTCACCCAAAACTTAAACCCTTCCCAAATTGAAAGCCTGTTTATGGCTTGGCCGGGAAGCAGCTGAGTAGGGCTAGCCGGCTCTGCCATTCCAGCTCCGGCCTTACTTTCCAGCTTTTTAATCTTCGTAGCTCTGCGCTGGCTTGGTGCCACGTTTCCACTGTCTCTGGAGACTGCAGGTGACCACAAGACCCTGATTAGTATCTTTGATACTCGACTGTCCTGCTGCCTAAGAGGTCCCGTGGGGTTAAGTGGCACCAAAAACCAGGAGGCACATCAAAACTTAAAGTTCAGAAGCAGCCAAAGAGCCTGTGCGCTGGGGAGGGTGTGCCCTCAGGAACCCCGCCTTGGTGAGCCCGGGGAAGGAGAGAGGGCTTGCAGGAGTGTTTTGAGTTCCTCAGAGAACTTACAGGGATCTGCATCATTTTCCGATATCAACATGTGCCTAGCCCCGAGGCCGTATTTGAACACCTTCAGAGAAAGGACTAAGGTGAAGGAAAATTTGCTCCCGAGTTTATGGAACCACTGCTAACAGCCCCGTCCTCCTGCCAGGAAGAGTGAGTCCAAGGTAAGGGTGGCCCATAGCACTTCCTAGAAAAAGTCCTAAGAGGCGAAGAGTCTTGAGAAAAGCTGTCGATATATGGAGTGCTGTGAGCCAACATGCTGCCAGGCCCACAAGGCAGAGAGAGGAGCTCCGTGAGAGGTGACACGAGATCTGGAGGATGGCAACCTCTGACCAAAGGGACGGAGGGGCCCCTGCAAAACAGATGGCCAGAGGAGGATGGGTGGTGCTCCCGTCCCAGATGTCTTCAGGAAGTAGAAAGAGCACCCTGAGACAACGTGGATGTACTTGTTCCTGCTTGGACACAGGGACGTGGACCCGGGGGTCTATTGGAAGGGTTCCAGGAGCTGGTACAGCCAGCCCCTGGAGGTGAGCAGCTTCCTGGGGTCTCTCCCATGAAAGAGGTGACTCCTGGAGCCCGGCCCGGCAGGTGCCCCTGAGGACAAGTTGCTGGCCCTGCAGCCCAGGCTGGAGCAGTTTCTGAAGGAGACACTCAGCCCTCTGCCAGGTGCTGGTCGGCATCTGGCCCACCCACCCCCCACCCTCCCTCACTTCACGTGGTTATCATCTCGATTAGGGAAAGGGTGTGGCCATGCACCCCAGAACGCCCCCAACCTTTCAGTGGCAACCATCTCTTGTCCTCTCTCCTACCTCAGCTGTCAACTGCTTGTTAAAAGTCCGAATGCTTGGTGATGCCCAGAGAGATTGAGTGAAGTGTCTCAGATCACCCAGCAAGATGGGCTCAGCAACCCTCTGTGCCACGGTTGGCTTTTCCTTTCCACGCATCTCTCCCCAAGACCTGAGCCTCGGGTTTGGGACTAAGTTACTAGATAACAGAGCCCTAGCCTTTCAATTTGTACAGAGTCCCCCCCTCCACCCCAAGCCGGCTCTGCTCCTCCCTGTGCCGCACCCCATTCTAACTTGTCCTGCAACCAAGAAAAGTTGGTTGGCTCCAAACCCCACTCCTTAGCCATCCTCCATCTGCCAGGCACATCACCATGCCAGTTAGTCATCACAGCAGGTTTGCTTGACTCCACTGAGTCAAGCCGAGGTGGGAAGAGGGAGGGAAAGACCAAAAGTGGGGGATGGGGACCTGGCACTGAGTTTTCTGCTCAGAGAAAGCCCGCCTGATGCTCCGCCATTTGCTCTCTTCCTGTCCTCTTCCTCTCCGGTGACTGCTTCCCTGCCTATGGATAAATACCCAAATCAGCTAACCCCCACCCAAAACACTGCAAACCTGTGGAGGCTTCTTCGGGGCGGGGAACTTCCCTGCCAGGGCCTTAAAGACCGGATACCTATTCACTTAAGTTTGACAAATCCCAAGCCAAGAGACAAACAGGTGCCCAGGTGCTTCCTGCCACCTGCCATCCTGACCGGGTTAGGCCGGGTCCCCAAACGCCTTCCTTACCCCACACCTGGAACTCCCCCTGGGAAGAGGGCCTCTGCCCGGGGGACACAAAACAGTGTCTTCCCACCAAGGTTCTCCTTCCCAGTGCATCCCTTCATCCGCACCTCCTTGGAGTCCTCTCCCTCCATTTCCCATCCCGATGCCTTGTCCTCATGGCTCCTGGGGAGCCCAGTGACGGTGGAGTGGGCAGGGGACCGGATCTTCCCTCTCCTCATTTGAGTCAGTCGGGGTCACTCCAGAGCCCTGTCTTCTCTTTCTAAAATTTGAAAAGAAAAGAGGTGTTGTAGACGGGGCCTCCCTGCCCCCACCCGCCCCACCTTGTACCTGGTCTTGCTCTGGGCATCCTGGCCACCCCCTGACCGACTGGGAAGAGCGGCTCTGTGCCGAGGCTGGTGGGGTCAAAGAGCTGAGAGGAGACGTGGGGACCCAGAGAAGGGTGCCTAGGAGAGAGGAATGTACTGGAAGTCTGTGGAGGGAGAAAAGGCTAGGGGTAGAATTAACAGATCAACAAATAAATGAACAAAGTCCTGCTTCTTTAAAGGTCATAAGTCAGCTAAGTATAGACTGTCACCAAGTCTCTCCTATATATAACCGCTCCAGCCCCAGCCAGCTGTCAGCCTCTCTTGGCCTGGAGCTGAGTTATGTTCCAGCCTCCCAGGGCCCGGAGCACAGAGCCAGCTCAAGGGTTCCAGGTCCCCCCACCCCGCCACCAGCACTGCTCCCCTCCAAGCCCCACACGTCTGGCTCTCTCAGATCTCCTCCTCTTCGTGATCGTCCCCACCACCACCCTGCCAGCCTAGATCCCGAGGACCGTCCTACTCCCATCCCGGTTGCCCAAGTCACAATCCATCCCAGCTCCAACAGTCCTGGAGGCACAAAGACCCCACATAGGATAGACTTGGCCTTTCCTGTCCATGCTGGGCTGTCACCTATTTTCCCCCAACAGCCTGCATCTCACCCCTGAGGCTGATCCTCTGCCTCCTTCTCCTGCAGAGAGAGACTCCCGTGAGCACGAGGAACCAACCACCTCCGAGATGGCTGAGGAGACCTACTCGCCCAAGATCTTCCGGCCCAAGCACACCCGCATCTCCGAGCTGAAGGCCGAGGCCGTGAAGAAGGACCGCAGAAAGAAGCTGACCCAGTCCAAGTTTGTGGGGGGCGCTGAGAACACTGCCCACCCCCGGGTCATCTCTGCACCTGAGATGAGACAGGAGTCCGAGCAGGTGAGTCTCGAGGATTCTCTCCTCATCTCCGTCGGCATCCGCACCTGGCCACCTCTGCCACTCCCCTGACTTTTGACCTTCCCCTGCTTCTAAATGAGCATCCGTGGGCAGCTGGTGCTTTGGCTGGGCCTAGCTGAGGGCCTACCGCTTAGATCAGCTTGGGATTCAGGAGGATTTTCAGAGCCTACGTTTATCAGGCCTCGGCGCTTGACCGAGGGACCCCGGGAGTAGAGGCGGTGCTCATTCAAGGAAGGTGCTGGGCTGCCACAGCAAACACACCGGGAGCTGCGACGTCACCTGGGCAGAGGCTGCACGTTCCCCTAGGGCATCTGCCGACGACCACCCCGGATGTAATCAGGGCAGAGCGGAAGAGCTGAGGGTGGGTGTTGTGGGAGGTAAGTGGGACCATGTGTCTTCCTGTCTAGTCACACGCAGGCTCCTCCCAGAGGAGGAAAGATCTTAGGTAGCAAGTAATTGGAGCGACAGTCTCGACAGACCCATCAGCCCCCGTGCCCTCGGCCACGCGCTCTGCGTATACAGGTGGTTTCTCCATTTGGGTGCCGCAGTGTCCCTCACCCCTGCTGTCCTCACACAGGGCCCCTGCCGCAGACACATGGAAGCTTCCCTGCAGGAGCTCAAAGGTAGCCCACGCATGGTGCCCCGCGCCGTCTACCTGCCCAATTGTGACCGCAAAGGATTCTACAAGAGGAAGCAGGTACGCCACCCGCCCCGCCCCTGCTCCCAGGTTCAGAGGGCTCCTGAAATGGCACTTGCCAGAAATTTTTTTTACCTCTGAATGCTTAAGATTTCCGTCATTAACAATAGTGTTTCCTGAGCCTCCGGTCTCCGTGCAGGTACCCCGGTCGTCGGGCTCCCCGTTCCCTCCTGTGCTATGATCTACTTAGGTTTTAATGATCCACCTTGTTTCCATGAATCCATTGAAAAAGGAAGCTTTATATCACTATGTCATATCGCACGTTGTACCTACTATTTTCTGACAACCCCACACACAGAAATACATACATCCGCAGATGATGACTTCAAAACCTATTTTCAGCAGGTACCCACCCCCCCCGCCCCCCGAGATCATTTACATCCCATTCGCAGCCAGCCTGCCCTTTGGGCAACACGGAATATTGAGCCTATTCAAGTGGTACCCATTACCTCAGGCCGGTGGTTCTCACACTTCCTGGGAAGTGGCTTATTAAAACACCAATTGCTGGCCAGAGTTTTCCGGGATGGAACTCTGGGAATTTCGCATTTCTAACACGTTCCCTCCCAGGTGACACTGATGGTCCACAAGGGTCGGGGGTCAAGAGCCAGGTGGCCTTGGGTCAATTCTTGGCTCTCCCACTTACGAGCTGTGTCCCCCTTACCTAGTCATTTAATGTCTCTGCCTCCAGCTTCTTATGCAAAATGATGACTGCACCCATTGTCCTTACGCAGTTATGAGGGATAATGGACTCTTCTTTGTAAAACCCTTAGAACAGTACCTTGTATGTAGTAAGTGTTCAGCAGTGTCTGCTACATGATGAAGCTGTGCCAGTGATGCCCGGTACCATCACCACCACTGCCTTCGTCATCATGTAGCCGCCTGGAGAACACCGCGGCGGAGGACCCTGAACGGGTGATATAAAAAGAGCTTGTAAGAGCTAATCAAGGGCCGACTGTCTAAGTTAGCATCTTCCGTGGGGCCATCCCCGTGCAGGGGGTTTACTGGAACCCCATGGCTGAGGTCGGGGTTGAGAATCTGTCTGGGGGCAGGGAAGACAAGGGCCAGACAGGAGCAGAGCCTCCGGGAACAGCCACCCTCACTGCCTGTCACTCTCCCCACCCCAGTGCAAGCCTTCCCGCGGCCGCAAACGTGGCATCTGCTGGTGCGTGGACAAGTACGGGATGAAGCTGCCAGGCATGGAGTATGTCGATGGGGACTTTCAGTGCCACACCTTCGACAGCAGCAACGTTGAGTGATGCGTCCCCTCCCCATCCTTCCCTCGCCCCGTCCCACCCCCAGCCCCGACTCAAGCCAGCACCTCCCTCCACCCCAGGACGCCACTCATTTCATCTCATTTAAGGGAAAAAAAAATACATATATCTATCTATTTGAGGAAACTGAGGACCTCGGAATCTCTAGCAAGGTCTCAACTTTCAAACCGGCAACAGTGGAGATGCAAAAAGCTAAGGAGACCCCCCCCTTTTGAAAATGGTTTTCTTTTTGAAGCAAGTTGAATGGACAGGGAGGGGAAGGGAGGAGGAACATGAGAGAGAAAGGAATAAAGTGCACGTGTAGAAGAGAGGGGGAGACAAACCGAGTTTCGAAAAAGGAAAGAAGAATGTGGGCAGGAAGGAAAGATCACCGGGACCATGGCTGGATCCACCTGTCGTGTCCAGCCCTGGCCTGAGTTGGGAGACGTTTGGGCACTAGAAGGTATGGCCCAAGGTGTGGCATTTGATGACACCCTTGGGGGTTTTCCCGACTGGATTGGATACAGGGGGAGAAAGGAAAAGACAGAAGGGGTCAGTGCCTCTCCTGGATCTGTCTCCACCTCCAGCCAGCGAGCTGCATGGCTCCCACCCACCCCTCCTCCCCTCTCACCCGGCAGAGGGTTCTCCCTCCCCAAAACTTCTAAAAACTAAAATGCATTCCATTCTTCTCCAAACAGAGCAAATGAATAACCGAGTGTCATTAGAGAGATAGATTTTTCCTAAGCAAATACATAAAGATTGTGTGTACGTCTTTCACTCCTCGTGCAGACGTTTAGAACCCAGTACACACGCCCAGAGTGGACAGACTTGCCCTTCCAGGGTGACTAGATCATGCCAACACGCACGGTGATTTCAGCCCCTCATTGCACTCAATTCACCATTAGCACGGCCTCTGTGGGGGAGGATAGGCTGAAAACAATGTGGCCTCGTATTTATCTACGAGGCTCCATGTAGTGATCTATAAGGCATATAAATCTATTTTCTTTCTTTTTTTTCTTCTTTCCTTTCTTTCAAAGGTTTGCATTAACTTTTCAAAGGAGTTCCTCTGGGGGCACTGAGGAACTTCCTCATTTGGGGAAAAACCAGGAAAACCCAAATTCTTCTAACACAACCCTTAACTCTGGTTTGGCCAGCCTCCCTCGAGGGGCAAACGCAACCTTGGGCAGGCCACGGTGTTGGATTTTTTCACGATTCCCCGTACGCATGTGTGTGTCCATAGGTACCACCGAGCCAGGTAGATGAGGGCTCTTAATGGTGCATTGCCCCTGCGTGCACCGTCCCCCCCTCCCCCCCCCCCCCCCCCAGCATATCCTTTAGACCCTCCAGAAGTAACCGGCTCTGGGCCCTGCACCAGTCGCGCACACCAGCTCCAAGTTGGACCCCCTGGTCTTGCCCAGCCTTTTCATTTCATCCGGGCAGAGCCTGCATTTTGAAAGCCTCTCTGGGCCTTCACGCTGGCAGAGCAGGAGAGAGACTGAAGTGAGAGGTGGCAGCAGGGGTGATGGAAGTGAACCGGTTTAAATACAGGGAAACAGTAAAAGTGATTGCATTGCGCAGACCCACGTAGAGGGCATATGGAGGGACGGGGGCTGGAGGGACGGGGGTAGAAGGCAGGGGGACTGCCCTGTTTTAGCTTTGGAGCAAAGCAACAGAAAGGAGGACAGAGCCAAGAGAAGCCTCCCTGGCTCCCCACCCCCCTACACCCTTTGGGATTCGAGAGGAAAGAAAGAGGAAGATGGGGGCACAGTTTCTCAGAGAGAAATGAGCTTAATCCAGGCCTGAGGGCCAGTAAGGTGGGCAACTTTAGGCAAGTTCTAGACCCTCGCTGCTGGACAGGAGCAAGGATCGGCAGAGACTGGCTGTGCTTTTGAAGGGACAAGACCATGCGCTCAGGTGGCTACCTTCAACCCGCAAGGAGGGACTGAGGCCAGAGTCTTTCGAGCTCTCCACCCACACGGGCCGGTGCAGGCTTTGTCCTCGGTGTGGAGGATGGACGAGAGGCCAGGACGACCAGGAAATGGATGCTCCAAGGGTGCTGTCATTTGGCAGCCAGATTTTGAACCAGGAAAATTCCCATTCCTGCTGACTTCCTCCACGGATTGGCAGCCGTGGGCTGTCCTCTGAGGCTCGAGAAGACCTGCCAGGAAAGGGCAGGAAACTGACAAAGGAGACCCCTTCTTGCCATGAACACAGCTCTCTCCACTCTCTCCCAATGGCGTGGCACCATGGAGGCCGCCCCAACACCGAACTTGGGGCAGTGAAGAGGGACAGCAGAGAAGCAGATAGATTTCAGCTGGTGGGAAACTTGTAGCTATGGAACTCGGGGAGGGGGGGGTCTCCTGCCCCCCCCCCAACTGGACAGTTGGCTGGGACAGGAAAGATGGTCGATTGTCATAGGACAGAGGGCCCTATGGGGATGGCAGCCATGAGGACTCACTTGACCTGCTGCGTCCGTGCGCCCCATCTCTCTGCACAACTGTCCCCAAACCCCCGACTCACGTTTCTGTGTCTTAGGCCAGTATTGTAAACCTTTCCCACCTCACTCTTCTGTCTGCCCTTTCTTTCTGTGGATCTTGAGCAGTCTTCTAACTGGGATCTGCCAAGTGGATACTGGGGTGCCGTTGCCCCTAAGAAAAGACTGAGCCAGGGATTGCATACCCCTTCCCACACCCCTCCCAAGACCTGGACCTGGTTCCTGAGAGGGGCCCCCTCTTTTCCCCCTGCTGTTTACTGGACTCTGAACGGGCGTCTGCCCCTGATCTCGGCTCTTTGCTGTCGGCCACGAGGTGGGGGAGGATGGTCTGGTTTAACTCCACCAGCGCCTTCGGGTTTCTGCCGTTCAGGCCGCCTCACCCAAATCTGTGAGGCCACTGCTTTTGCAGAGGGTGACTCTGGTCAGCTGGCCACTCCCCGGAGGATGCTGGACCTTCGTGACGGATGAGAGTGACCTCCCAGGATGAGAGGGAGGCCTGGCCTGCAAAGGCAGTCATCGAGGAAGATGTCCCCATCGAGGAGCATGCCCGGGGCAGGGCAGGAGGAGAGGCAGGTGGGCAACGCAACGCCACCAGCTGGGATCCTGAGCAGGAATCTTCTTGACTCCAGGCTGCCTGACGGCTGCTGTTTATCCACCTAGAGGCCTTAGGCTCCGGGTTTTCTGTGGCCTCAAGACTCAGTGTTGCCCCCGCCCCACTCACCCACCCAACAGCGGGCCTCTTCCCATCCGCCTCTGACTCATGCCTCACTCTAGCAGCGAGAGGATATCCGTCATTTCCACTGGTTCCCGCTGACTGAGGGAGGCCTCGCCAGGACTGAGCCTCCTTCCCCCAGAGCTTCCCCACCCACCTGAGCAAAGCAGGGCATCTGGGACGGAAGAGACTCGAAAGTTTCTCAGACAGCCAGGCCTGGACAGGCAGGCCTGGAGACATTCAACTCCCCACAGGGGAGGACGGGAGGCCCAGGAGGCCGTGGGGTCTACCTCTTGTCTCCTCACCCATTTCCCACCCACCCCCACCCCCCGCCCTGCTGTCACCACCTCATTGGTCTCCATGGTAACCGCAGGGTCAGCCTCCCCTGGGGGAAGGGGGCCTGACCTCTGCTCTCCCACCACCCAGCCTGGTGGCAGCCACACGGCTACCCCACTCAACTGCCAAGCCCCCCCACCAAGGTGGCCCACGGCTGCCCCTCTCCCTCTGCTCGGCCCCCCGAGAGGGCTGCCGTGCCCGTGGAACTCTAGAGGGGAGTGGGCCACGGAGAAGCAATCCTTGGGCTCAAAGAGGACATTTTCGGCTTCTGAGAGAAAGGAGGCTGGGTTTAGAGAAGTGGTGGCACGAGGGGACGGGGACCTGCCAGCCGGCCACCTGGGTGTTGTACTGTCTTTATTTTTAAAACCACTAAGTGCAAGACTTATTTTTGCACTTTTCTCCACTTTTTTTTTCCTCCTAGGTTTTTGTTTCTTTTTTTAAACATACTTTCTTGGTTTTCTAATGGAGTATATAGGTTAGCCATTTTCACAGACTCTGGCCCCCTCTCCAATGGGGGGAGGGAAGGTGGGGAGCACCGGCCACCTGTGCCATCCCCCCCCGACTCCCTGGTCCCCGGCCACCAGCCTGAGTCCCCAATCTCCCACCACCACCACCACCACCGCATAGTAGCCCACATGGATAGACAGTTGTCAGACAAGATTCCTTCAGATTCCGAGTTGCCTACCGGTTTTTTTTTCTTCTTTTAAGACAGCAATAACCACAGCACATATTACTGTAGCTCTTTGTAGTTTTACGTACGTACATACCATAACTCTCTCTCTCCCCTTGTTTTGTTTTCAACTTTTTTTTTTTTAAATAAATGCTCATAATCTTTACTGGTGAAAAGGATGAAAAAATAAATCGGCAAATAAAACCAGGCTGAGGGGCTCGCCTCCTGTTTAAGCATTTTGTACCTGAGGAAATAAAACAAACAAAAACAAAAACAAAAAGCCAGAGGATCTCACGTTTTATTAAAAAAGTGAAGATTGCTGTATACTATTTATTCAACTTATAATTTATGTTACTCCTTGATCTTTGTCTTTTGTCATGACAAAGCATTTATTTAATAAAGTTATGCATTCAGTTAGCCTGCGTCAGCGTCCTCCGAGGGCCCAGGGAGGCAGGTGAAGGGTGAGAGGCACACAGGGGTCCCCTCAGGCCACATTCCAGAGGGCAAGGAGAAAGGGCCAGGCAGAGGAAAGGCTGACGGGCCTGCTCCCTCCACAGAGGAGCCCCCAGACCCAGCCTCCCATCCAAACCTGAGCGCCCCCTTCTCCATCCGTTCAAAACATTCCAGTGAGTTAACGGACACAGCGTGCTTAGAGCAATTAGGCAATGTGCGCTCAGCTACTGTTTTTACCGTTATTATCATCATTTAATCTCAGCCCCTGCTATTACGTAAAGTGGCCTTAATCTACCCTTTAGCAAATGACGGGTCCCTTTTCCTTGGAGAGGATTTTCAGGAAGGCATTTCTAGAATGTTCCTCAGTCGCTGATTCTGGTGCCTCGTATAAACTCTTAACTCCTGGGAACCTCTGGCCAACGTGAATCCTACCTCCCACTCCTGCCCAGCCCCCAGCTGTCTCCGCCCAGTGAAGAAGAAAGCCATAAAATGGCTAATGACTCAGATTTTAACCTTACAGCCATTGAAAGAGCACAATTCCTACATTGCCCCACTATCTGTCTTTCCTTCCTCCTGGGTCCCTTCTTCCTAATGTCCATGCCCTCCCTTCACGTGTGGGGTGCACAGGAGTTCACTGCCCTTCGTGCATCCCACTGACGGCACCCGATGGCTGCCCAGTCCTCGGGCACAGCACATAGACAGAGTTGGTGGCATCCCCACTCTGCCCAGCCCAAACCCCGGTACCTCCGCCCCATCCGAGTCATGTGGCCGATGGAGTGATTAGGAGCATCCTGCCTGGTGAAGAGGTTGGCCTGTCACTGGCCATGCATCCTTCTGAAGGTCGCTGAAACTCTCTTCCCTGGGACCCTTCAGACATGTGGTCATTCAGACAGCGCCCAGCAGCAAAGGCAAAGATAGAGCAGGCCCCTCGGCCTTGCCTCTGCCTAGATGCACGAGGAGGTACAGAGAGCGATGGGGTATCTATTCACCTCCTTTCGCAGGGGGGTTGATGAGGGAGCCCAGGGAAGGTAGTGCTTGGGAAGGCTGTGCTGGTCCAGCCACATGGTACCCCTGCCCTGGGACTGTCTCCTGGCGTCTCCATTGGCAGCCGCTCACCCTGCTGTCACCCCCATGCTGCTGGGGGTGGGGGTATGTGAACCCGGAGTCTTCTCCCCACTGCTCCTCCCTCCACCAGGCTCCGCTGCTGCCCGTGGGCCTTCCCCCTGCCCTGACAACCCTCCTCTGCGAACTTCCTGCTCACCCACAAGGTCACCTAGGATTGTGACTCCCGGCTGCTCCAGACCTGGCCCTGCCCCACCCCACCCTGCATGATTCAGGGGTCATCGGGACAACCCCCACAGCACCCCAGTGATCAGACACTCACGGGGTCCTTGTGACTCAGTAGGACTGGGCTGGCGCCTCCCTCACCGCCAGCCGGCCGCGCTGGTCCATGGCCACACTTCCAGAGACACTGCTCGCTGTGCTGTCGACTTCAACAGTCTCGCCTCTAAACACTCAAAGCTCAGAAGACACGCTCTGAGCCTCAGGACCCCGAAGGGCTCCACACGGAGAATCCCAATACCCTGCTCCCCACTCCACTCGTACTCTGTATCACAGTGAGGAAACAGGTGGGGGCTGCAAGGCCGGCATCTTACTCGGGGGAGAGTGAGTCTTTGGTCTCCCCATTCTATTTTCCAAGCCGTCGAGCCTCTCCGGCTTTGCCTCCTTCCCTGAGGAGACTAGACCCACGGCTCCACTGTTACCTCTGCTTTTCTGGGTCCCACCTGCCCTGCAGCACCTCAGCCCTGGAGAAGCCTCACCAGCCAACAGTGGCACTCCCGTTCAGCCCTGCTGAGCCCTGATGGAGAAAGTCCCTCCGCGGTGTGGGCTGGCATCATCACAGAATCCCCAAGCTCCAAATCCTGCTAGCCTTGCCTCCCTCCCACGCTCCCCCGTGTCTACAACACCCTTTCATGCTCCTCTCCGTACCCCCTGCTCCCCATCAGAGAAAAGCAAGACCGGCCTGTGAGAATGTCCTACCTTCGCATCCAAACCCCTGTGGAGTTAGCCAGAACGCCACCGCCCCGTTCCCCTCCCTCCTGAACCCTTTCTCTTGCTTCCAAAGGACAGCCGCCTTCCTGTGCCCTGCACACCTGCGGCTCCCACCCTTCGCCATTAACCACCCCTCTCCTGCCGTGGAGGTGACGGTGGAGAAGGAGCAAAAGGGGCACATATGAACAGTGTCTTGTGGATAGAACCCAATGGGTCTTGTTCATGAACTGGATGTCAAGATGAGGGTGATGGGAGAGTCAAGAGTGTCTTCTTGGCACTCCGGGCAGCTCCAACACAGTGTGCCCAAAATCGAATTCATCCTGTATGCTCAGGTACCTTGCCCATCTTATTTTATCTTACATGTTGCACACTGCAAGTTCAAGAACAAGAACACCATTTGAACTCATCGCCTTCCTTCCTAAGCCACCCTCTCCTCCTCCCCAAATCCTTCCTCCCTTTCCGGCTGCTATCCCAGAGAACGGTACCACCATCTACCCAGTTGCCTTAGCCTGACCCCCAGTGTCACTGCTGACTCCTCATTCACCTCCTACGTCCCCACGTCCCAGGAATTGGCTACCTCATCGAAAACTCTCAAATCTGGGGCGTCTGGGTGGCTCAGTCCGTTGAGCATCTGACTCTTGATTTCGGCTCAGGTTATGAGCCCAAGTTCATGAGATCAAGCCCCACGTCGAGCTCCACCCTGAGCCTGCCTGAGATTCTCTCTCTCTCTCTCCCTCTGCCCCTCTCCCCTGCACTCTCTTCTCTGTCTCTCTCTCAAATAAAAAATTAAAAAAAAAAATCACACATCCAGTCATGCCCATCCTCTGCTTAAACGCTTTCCTTTCAGTCCAAAGCTGAAATCCCTCAGCAAGACCCCCAAAATCCTTCCTGACGAGCTCTCCTCTGACTTCCTCCCCAGCTGCTCCTGTATCTACACCCTCTCTCTACCACAGGGAGCCTCAAGCCTCCACGTAGCTCATGCTGTTCTCTCGGCCTGAACACCCCCCCACACACACCACATCTTCCTCTGAAATTCCTACCTCCTCCCTACAACTGCTCCTGTGGGACGTACATTCCTCCCAAGGGCACTCGGGAACACCTCTGTCCCTCCCATGGACGTCACAGACTCCCGTGGCTGTTTCCATGCACTGCAGTGTCAACCCTTCGGGACAGGGGCCATAATCTGTCTCATCTTCACCTCCAAGAACCCTAACCCTGAGCCCAGGGTGCAGCACTGACTACACGTAAGCAGCACTTCCTATACGACAGAAATGATTTTATATTCTCAAAGCAATTCTTTGAAAAAGAAATCATCCCAGTATTTAAAAGGGAAATAAATAAAGCTCAGAGGTTAGGAATGTGTCCAAAGTCCCATATGTCATAAGTAGTAGAGTCCAAATTCCATTCAAACACTGCCTCACCCCCGGGGGCGCTCTCACCCACCACATCCTATGGAGCCGGTCCAGTCTCTACAGCAGTGGCGGTCCGGATTCAGAGGGCTTAACAACAAGGCCAGCTTCCCAGGCACGAAGCCTGTGTGGTCACACAGGGCCTGGGCCTGGCTTAATCCTCTGCCATAACTGTCTTGAAATTCTGTTTTTTCAAATGTTTATTTTTGAGAGAGACAGAGAGAGAGGGAGAGAGAGAACATGCAGGGAAGGGGCAGAGAGAGAGGGAGGCAGAGGACCCGAAAAGCGAGCTCTGTGTTGACAACAGAGAATCCGATGCAGGGCTCGAACTCACGAACCGCAAGATCATGACCCGAGCCCAAGGCAGACGCTTAACCAACTGAGCCACCCAGGCACCCCTTGAAATTCTTAATAATTTCTAAACCAGGGGCTCTGAATCTGCCCCAAATTGTACAAATTAGGTCACCGAGAAACTAGGTGACTCTATGAATTAGAATCGCCCAGGGGGCGTGTTTCAATGCAGATTCCCAGATCCCTTCCCAGGCTTCTAGCTCAGGTGGTCTTCGGTCTTCGACAATGGGTCCCCTGTTTCTGCGAGTTTACCAAGCACCCAAGCTCCCAAATGGACTCCTGGGACCACCGCTTAAGCAAAATCACCCTCCGAGACCCAGCAGCAGTTTCCTGTGCTGCCCCCACGGTGGCAGTATAGCCCCAGTGTTTGTCAACAGCCCAGCAGTTCCAGGAGGTGAGCAACCAGCTTGCAATCCTCAAGATCCCTCCCCCCCAACTCCTCCCAGCCATCTCCCCACTTGGGAGCAATTATACTTTCCCTCAGCAAAGGTTTCTAGGGCATACTATCCATCCATCCATCAGGGGGTTCCTGTAGCTAGAGCCACAGTGGGGGTGCGGCTCACCCATAAAATCCTCTTCAGAGGGTTTAGAGCACAGGGAGGCTGTGAGCAAGTGACGTGGAAATGAGCACTCTGCAAAAATACTACAGAAAGGGCCCGAGTTGGTAGTCTTGGGGTATGGCGGGGGCGGGGGCGGGGGAGGGGGGTCTGGCGTGAGTGTTAACTCCAACGACGGCCCCTTCATAATCCACCCCAATTTATATGGTTTTCACATCCATGGTCTCACACTGCTACCACCCTGTTATTTGAGGCTGAGATCATCCCCATGAAATGCAGAAAACTTGAGTCTCAGAGAAGGCGGGTAGCTCCAGGGCAATAAAACAGTTAAGTGGTGGGACAGGATTCAAACCCAGGTGTCCTGACTCCAGCTTTCTTTTTGCCCAGCTCTGCATTAGAATCGCCTGGGGAAAAAAAGAAAAAGAAAAGAAAAGAAAAGAAGGAAGGAAGAGGGAGAGAAAAAGAAAAAAAGAAAGAGAGAAAGGAAAGAGAAAGAAAGAGAGAAAGGAAAGAGAGAGAAAGAAAGAAAGAAAGAAAGAAAAAAAGAAAGAAAGAGGAAGGAAGGAAGGAAGGAAGGAAGGAAGGAAGGAAGGAAGGAAAGCCCTACCTGGGCTCCACTCCAGGCCAATTAGATCAGAATCTCTGACGGTGGGATGCTGACGTGCATGTTTTTTTAAGCGCCCCGGTCAATTCGAATGTTAGCCGGGGTGGAGACGGCCTGCACCTGCAGGGAGAGCCAGCACCCGCTGCCCCATCCCAGGACAGCAGCTGCAGCCGAGGGGTGGGCGGCAAGAGCACCCACCCGTGGATGAAGGAAAATCAGACCCCAAACCAGGATGGCTGGCCCACAGGGTACAGACCCAGCCCGTGCCAAGAGCGCCCTGGGGTCCCTCCAGGCAGCCCCGCCCTGCTTCCGCCCGGAGAGGGCAGCGTAACTCAGAGCTGAGCAGCCTCCGCACTCTGGAATTTGGAGCCCCAGCCTGGGCCGTGGAGGTTGGACACCTCTGTGGGTTTTTTCTTCATCTGTAGAGTGGGCCTAATAGTTCCTCGTTGATAGATTCATGAGGATTGACAGAATTAACTCAGTTTCGGAGCAGTAGAGCACATGGCCTAAGTGACCAAACGGCCTGCAGGCCTTGGCCTTGGCCCGAGGCAGCCTAGAGCACTCTGGCCAGGATTTATCTGCTTTGGGGGACCTGGTTTCCTTCTAAGGGGAGAAGCAAGTCTCACCCCCTTAAAGGTCCCAAGTGCCTTTTTGCCTCTCCTGAGTCGATAGAAGGAAGGACAGGAGGGAGATGGTCGAACAAAACCACCTTCCCTCACCTCCTGTGGCAGGAAAGTGTCTGACTCCAGACACAAAAGAGGGACTACCAGGAAAGGTGGGGCTCTGTGCCCGGTGCTAGGGAGGGGAGAGAGGGGGGCACTCCTTTCCCTGTGGCCCACTGCCAAGTGCGAAGGCCCCTGCAACTCGCCAGGGGTCAGGGGCCCCCAGTACAGTGGGTAGAACTCTCATAGAATTTTGCTTCAGAAACAGGTGCTCATCGGTGCATGTGTAGTCTTGTGAACACTGCTGTTCTGGAAGCCGAAGAGTTACTTGGGCCCCTTGGAGAACAGCACCTGAATTCCCAGAGGCAACACCTTGGTGAACACGCTGGCATACAATAACCCACTCCCTTTCCTTGGGGACCTGGGGGTCATCTCCCCCTGCCCAGAAGGGAGCTGTCCTTACTTCAGGGGCCAGAGGGCCTCAGATCCAGTGTCTCCCTGTTCTGTCGCCCTCTGCATCACCACCTGAACGTGAGACTGAACGTGGGAGAGAGAAAGACACTCGCTCGACCGCTCCTCCCTCACTGCCCACCCAGGGGCGGCTTGGGGGCCAGAGGCTGAGCTGGTAGACCAAGGGAGACACCAGAGTCCTGTGGCCACACTGGAAGGGTCCACCTGGACTGAAGACTTTAAGTTTCCATAGGCCACTTGAGGGAGGAGATTCCCCTGCCTCCTGACCCATCCTTCTCATTCCCAGCCCAGCCAAGGCTGTGCCTGTCCCACTCACTCCCAGCCCCTACTCCCAGCAGTCGGGGACAGAGCTGGACAGACGAGGCCAGCCAGCGCCAGATCGCTTTCCCGGGGAAGCCCCCCAAAGACTCAGGCAAAAGACACACAACTTTATTTTTCCTTCCTTTAATCTTAAGCAAAAGAGACACGGGGGTTCAAAAATAAAAATTTCTTCCCCCCCCCCCCAAATCTTCACCCCAGCTCCACCACTGCAACTGCCCCTTCCTCCCCAGCAGGGACAGGAGAAGGGGGGGGGGGTGGTGCAGGCATCTGGGGAGGGAGAAGGCGGGGGTGTGCCGAGCTCGGTGCTGGTCTCTTTCCAAATATAAATACACGTGTCAACACTCCTGGAAAACCCTCCCCGCCCACCACGCAAGGCTCTCCTCTCTCTGCCCGTGTTTGGAGAGGGCGCCGGAACGGGGGGTGCCAGGCACCGGCTGGCTGTGGTTTACTGCATCCGCTGGGTATGTACCCCACGAGCCTCCTGCTGCTCATTGTAGAAGAGATGACACTCGGGGTCCCCCCGGATGGTGGGGGCTCCCTGGATCAGCTTCCCAGTGTTGGGGTTCACACACCAGCACTCCCCACGCTGCCCATTCAGAGACATCTTGCACTGAGGAGGGAGAAGACAAGGGTATGGAGGACAGGCCTGAGGCCACCAGCTTTCCCTGCTTCCCTCAGCCCGAGGTTTGCCAAGCAGCTACGGGGCGCCCGAGCTAGGGTGCCGCGGGGTTGTCTTCTCGGCCGTGAAGGGTGCCAGGGGACCTCCCTGAAATGCAGATTCCCCTTCAGGAGGCCCGGAGCGGGGCTAAGACTCTGTCTGGCTCCCGCGTGATGCTGGTGCTCTGGCCCAGGGACCATGCTAGTAGGGGATGCCCCACATTGCAACGACTCAGTGCCCACCGGCAGGAGGGGGGACCATCCAGTGGGGGCCCAGCAGACTGGAGTTCAGTCATAGCGTGAAGGGAAAACAGCACGTGACAGCAGAAGTCAGCACTAGCACAGGCCCTAGCAGGTGCTTTGCACCGTGAGAACAGTCTACACACTGCTCATTTACAGTTTACAACGCTTTTTTTAAAAGCGTATTTATTTAAGTGATCTCTACCCCCATCGTGGGGCTCGCACTCATGATCCTCAGATCAGCAGTTGCTCACTCCTCACACCGAGCCAGCACAGCCACCTTGTGAGTTAGGTGCCATTATTTCACCACTTTACAGATGATCAGAAGGAAGCACAGATAGGTTAAGTAACTTGCCCAACGTCACACAGCTAGTAAGAGGCGTGGCTGAGATAAGAACCCAGGCATTCCCGTCCTACGGTCCCTGCTCTTACCCATAAACTAATTACCATTGAAAACCCCTTTAGTTACCCGTAAGGGACCGGCCACAGCCTGTCTTTCATTAGAAGAGATCACTATTTCCACTTTTGATCTCCAAATGAAGTAATCAGCTGACATTTCGAGGGCACGTGTACAAATGGCTTTGAACACTACACTGATATTTAGAGGGGGCAGGATGCCTGCCTGGGCTGTGAGGAAAGTGGGGGAGTGAGACCCCCTAGGGGTCAGCAGAGGCTACTTGTCAATGGTTTAAATCCATGATTCTGCAAGTATAGCCCATGGATCATCAGCAATCCCTGGGAGTTTATTAGAAATGCAAATCCTTGGCGCGCTTGGGTGGCTCAGTCCATTAAGAACCCAACTTTGACTCAGGGCATAATCTTGTGGTTCTCGGGGTTCAAGCCCCACGTCTGGCTCTGTGCTGACAACTTAGAGCCTGGAGCCTGCTTCAGATTCTCTGTCTCCCTCTCTCTCTGCCCCTCCCCTCTTCATGCTCTGTTTCTGTTTCTGTCTCTGTCTCTCTCTCTTAAAAATAAATAAACATAAAAAAAATTTTTTTTTGGTCCCCACCCAACCTTCTGGAATGGTAAGGCCCAGAAGTCACTGCCAGGCGATTCTAATGCTCAATAATAAGTTGACAGGCGTTAGGGTAGCCCAACATCTCTTTTCCCAGAGGCTCCCTCCCAACCTGGACCCCAAGTGCTGATGGCAGGTGGCTGGGTAGGTGGAGTCAGCCTCTGCGTCTGGAGGTGCAGAGGCCTGGCAGCTGACATCCCCACGCCCCCTCAGCATTCAGACCTCAGAGGATGACAGGTGGGTGGGGCAGGGACAAGCACACCCGGGGCCCAAGGCCAAGGAGATCCTCTCTCACCTGTTTGAGGTTATACAGGCCATGCTTGTCACAGTTGGGGATGTGCAAGGAGTAGAGGTGCTCCAGGGGGCCCCGCTCATCTGGAAGGTGCATGGTGGAGATCCGCTCCAGGACCTGGTCCAATTCCTGCTGGCAGGGGGTCTGTGGGCACAGACAGACACAGAGGGGCAAAGAGGGAGCTCGGAGTGAGACTGAGCTTACAAAACACCGGTCCTGGGAACAAGCTCAGAAAGAAGTTCATACGCAGGGAAGGGATTTTCCCAAGGCCACCCAGCAAGTTGGTGGAACCAGGGACTTCCGACAGCGACCTCATGGATATGTCACTGTGCCCCACTCCACCCTCTGAAGAAAGTCACGTGGATAGGAGTTTTCACCCCTCTCTCGTTCTGTGTCAGTGGCTTTCAGGGATCAAAATGGGATCTACTTGCAAAACGTGAATTCAAGTGGCTGTCTCTAGAGCATCTCTACCCCAAACCAGTGGGCCAACCCCCATTTCTTTCCATCAACCCAGCCAGGCCAAGACCCAAGACAACAGAGCTGAGCTGGGGAGAGGGAAGGGCATATCCCAGTGAGACTGAGCAAGTCTAAGGAGGTCCGGCTCCATCTCTAGCATCCACTTCCTTGCCAAACAGAAGTGTGGAGGTTTCAGAAGGAAGGGACTTCAAGAAACCCTATGCCCAGTCCCTTTCACAGCCAGAGATACTGAGGCCCCCAAAGGAGACAGTGATCAGTCTGAAGGTCACTGAATATGTTAGTGGCAGAACCAGAAAGGAAAGTGCTTTGCCTTCCGGCAACACAGGACACGGATGGTACTGGGTGCCCTCCCCCACCGCGAGACCCCTTTTACGTGTCCTCCCGCCCCTCCAGCCAGACCCGGCCCCTCTGACCCTGCCAGGTGGTGGCCGCAGCTTCTTGGGCTCATCCAGGCCAAGGTGATGTTTGCCACCCTTCCCCATCTGCCGGTGCTGCTCGGTGACCTTCTCCCGGAACACGGCCAGCTCCTTCATGCCTGACTTGAGGGGCTTCCTACCAGCACTGCCTCCACCGCCCAACAGGTTCACGGTCCCGTCCACGTGGTTCTCAACCAGACCTCCCTCAGCGTGCTCATCTCCGTTGTCTGCAGAGAGAGGAAGGCAAGACCAGCTCAGGGTGCTGTTTCTAGAGCGGCGGGCCCCCCAGCAACTGTCTGAACCCCTGGAGATGGAGAGGACTGATATCCATGCAGTTGAGCTAAGCAATTTACATGGACTGTCAATTTCAGTTTCGCAGCAACTCTTGGGCGGGGTGGGGGCATTACCCCAACTTTGGCAGACAGACAGGTCAAGGCGCACGAGAAAGACCAAGACCACAAATCCGGGATCTGAACGCAGGCCGTCCGACCCCAGCAAAATGCCTGGGAGGCCTGGCCGGTTCTGCCTCCATCCAAGGCACAGCAAAGGAGCACGGAAGGATGAACGTGTCTGCAAGGCTTTCACCATGGAATGGGATTGAGTCCTTCTGGATCCATCATTCTCCTCTAGAAAGACCTCCCAGATTCACCTGCCATAACCTGCAGTTTAAGATCTTCATCATCCGTGACCTAAAAGGGCACATGCCATGTCTGGCAAGGGAGAAGGTGGAGAATCACCACCAGAACCCACGGTTTCCATCACCCCTGCTGCTACTCGTCATTTGCCCAACGGTCCCCTTCTCACGTGCCCCCATGACTCAGTCCCACGACCGCTCTGGCACGGCCCCGGCGGCCCTGGATTGTTCCCATGTCTGTCCACACATGGCACTGCCAGCCCCAGGCACAGGAACCCGTCCAGCTCTGTAGTTTCGGCTTATCACAAGGCACGTAGCCTCACCCAGATGCTTGTCCAAGGAGCATGTTAAGTCTCTTTCAACTTTCTTCAACCACCAGTCAACAACAGGGAAAGGCTCCTACCAAGTGCACAGCTCAGGGTGGAGGGGGCCCTGAGAACAGCCCCCGGCAACCCCAGTCTCACGCTGGCTCAGGTGTATACACCCAACGGCCAGGCCAGAGGAACAGGATGGTACACGGAAGAGTCATAACAAGGGGGCCAAATCCCCAAGGGCCCTAGGACGGCCGGGACTCAAACAGCCCCTTGCACACGAGGCAGAGCAAACAGGGTCACAGACCATGCCCCCCCGAGTGGTCCCCCTTCAGGTCCCAACAAGACCTACAGATGTGGAGGGGATGTTTCTAAACCAATTTGGCCCATTTTTTCTTCCCCTCTTTCGTGCCTTCAAAAACTTACAGCCCTGATAACATGACTGCATGGCTCCTAAAATATTT
The DNA here is from genome assembly GCF_028018385.1 of Neofelis nebulosa. Classification (NCBI taxonomy): domain Eukaryota; kingdom Metazoa; phylum Chordata; class Mammalia; order Carnivora; family Felidae; genus Neofelis; species Neofelis nebulosa. The sequence goes on from NC_080783.1 coordinate 20,782,401, forward strand.
CTACCCAAGAGTTTCAGGTGAGGCACTTAGAACCTGGTTGTCCTCTCAGAATTCAGTGCGGCGGGTTCAGATGGCCCCTGTCCTGACCAGTGTCCACGGTAGAAAGAGCAGACGCTGCCCTGTGCGAAAGCTGTGGCATTCACTCTCACTTGCCAACTAAGGGATGGGGACAGTCATGAGTGCCATGGGGAACTGGCACCTGCTTTCACGGAGCGTGCTCCAGAAGGCTCCAGGAGACCAGGCACCTGCCACCTGGCCCAGGTGTCCCCATCAGCTACAGCGGTTTCCTTCAGAAACTCTGCACGTTATCTCCAGGCTGAGGGAGCACTACTTGGTAAGGTCGAATCCCAGCTCCCCCACTTTTTATGCCAGCTGTATTTCTCCTGCACACATAACCTCTCTGCGCCTCCGTTTTCTTAACTCAATTGTCGGATCCTAACAGCTCCCGCCTCACAAGACTGTTCAGAGCATGTTAGAGGCCAAGCAGTTAAAATAAGGCCTGGAACACAGAAACCCAGGCCCTGCTTGTGACAGTTATTACTCTGACAGTGATGAAATGGCCTCAGTCATCTGTTATCTCGGCAATGCGGAACCCGACCAAGGACCAGGAAGCAGAGGAACAGAAGCCCCCGAACATCAGAACAGCTGTCGCTGTATCCATGCGTGGTCAAATTCGAGCGCTTTCCTCACAAGGCGCGGGGACATTCGGCACAGGAAGAACACGGACGGTTCACGGCAGCATGGCTCCAGCAAGCCCGGTTTCTGGATGTCTGGTTCCCAAGGCCACCACAGAATAAAATCAACAAAATTAAAAGGAGAAAGAAAAAAGGCATGTGGATAGTGGCAAGAAGCATCAAATGGCAGGGAGAGAAGAGGACGCTAAAAAAAACCAAACATAAGAACTTAGGGGATATTTAGTGCAGAGCTTACAACTCCATACCCATCGATGACCCCTGAGGACTTGCACGTTCTGTAGCCCAAAACAAGAGTTGTCTTGACTAATAACAATGACCCTGAGACATCCAAAAGGGGATGGGATTAATGTCTGGGTAGCCTGGGTGTTACCCTAAGTAAACTGACCACGGATTAAATCCTGTTCCAGAAGCCCCAGCACCACCTGCAGGGGAAGAGCCATTTGAAGCATTGACCATCGAGCTGGGTGGGAGTCCTGTCCCGTTGTGTATGAGTGGACCCATCAACCCACCCCAAATTTTCATCACCGACCCTGATTCCCGACCCGGCACCACCGACACTGGGACCAGAGGATTCACTGGGGAGCTGTTCTGTGCATTACAGGATGCCAAGCAGCATCCTGGGCCCCTCCCTACCAGATGGCAAAGATACCTCCACAAATTGCCAAAAGGCCCCAGGAGGCAAAAGCACCCCCCACTGAAAACCGCCCTTCGGAAGTTAGGCCTTATCTAGAGGCCTGGAAGTTGCCCAGCCCAGCACCGATGACCCCAGGCCCCACGTAAGGTCGATCTGAGTTCTACCACATTCCCCTCCCTCAGCTAAGACCATCCACCACTCTCCCATCTCCAACACACTTCTGGCCCACTAGTCTCCCTTCCGGCAGGGGGGGGGGGGGTCTTCCCTAGGCATCCAGAGGACTCCCAGGCTGCTGGTCCCCCTTCCCTGAGCTCTCCCCGCCCTCAGACCACTGAGAGGGGCCAAAGCAGCATCCCCTGGCTGAGTCCCAGAGGTCAGCCCACCTTTACTGCTCACAACAAACTCTGGAAACATGTTAGATGGGGGCGCCTGGGGGGCTCAGTCGGTTAAGCGTCCAACTTCGGCCAAGTCATGATCTCACAGTTCATGGGTTCGAGCCCCACAAGGGGCTCTGCGCTGACAGCTCAGAGCCTGGAGCCTGCTTTGGATTCTGTGTCTCCCTCTCTCCTCTCTCTCTCTCTGTCCCTCCCCGGCTTATTTTCTCTCTCTCTGTCTCAAAAATAAATAAATAAACTTAAAAAAAAAAAAAAGTTACCAGCCTCACTTAAACAAAAAGAAAGAGAAAGAAAGAAACAGGCTGGATGAAAGAGAGGCGCATAGGTAAGTACGCATCAAGCCTACCGGCTCTAGGCAGGGCTGGCCCGTCATTAGGTGCAACACGCACAGGCATCCAGGGGCCTAGGAAATGTATCCACTTTAAAATCAAAAGGAAAAATAAGCTTTTACATTAAAAAAAAAAACAAAGGTCTTAATATACAATACTTTCAGTTATTAGACCCAGTTACCAAATATCATTTTGGAACTTTTTCTCACAGAGGAAAAGCCACAAACGCAAAGGCGTCCAGGGTCCACAGAGTCCCTAACACAGCCCTGCACCAGGTCCCAGGAGATGGGGGCCGACTGGACAGTCTTCTCCAAGGACGGACTCGGCTTCCTGTCCTGAGACAGCCCCGATCTCTCTAGAGTCAAGGTCAGTTTGTCCACCCTCGCAGAGGCCACTTGGATTCAAGGCTATGTTTTGTCCCATTCCGTTATTGATCTCAATGCTGCCAACGAACATGCCAATAAGATGAAGAAATCCACGGGTCCGGGTCTGATTTGCTGACGCACATGCTGACACTCCACACCTTGAAATGGAAGCCGAGGGAAGGAGATCAGTGAGCTGACGGGGTGGGGCTCAGAAAAGACTGTAGGCTGAGGAAAGCCTCGATTCCTTGGCGGTTACATTCCCAGCCAAGGAGGTTCAAGAATTCAGGCTTCAAAGTCTAATCGCCGGACTGAATTCCAGGTCTACCACTTAGCTGTGCAGCCCCAGACAAGTTACTTAAGCTCTCTGTGGCTGCAAGGCTCATCTGTAAACTGTGGACAAACAGCACCTGCCTCCAGCGGGCAGCCAGATTCCAGAAGCTGCACATACACGCAGTGCCAGGCACACAGCAGGAGCACACGGAGTCAGCTCTCAGCTGCTCCCATTTCCCAACCCCCCCCCCCGCCACCCCCGGCTCGAGGAAGTGCTCACGTGGCATCCCCTACGCTCAGTAGGACAAGAGCATCGTCACGTTATTACCCAGTTCTTCCCATATGTTCTCTTATAGGTGACAGAAGCAATCTGCAGGAGAACATTCCAGATGCAGAACTCCAGCTAGAGATGGAATCTGCCCTCGGAACAAAAATACCAGGCTGCACTTTTTTTTTCGGCCTGAGAGTGAGGTTCAGAATAATATTTATTATGCAACTACTTATGTATGCAGCTCCGTGGGCTGCAGTGCAAAGGTCAGTCTAAGAAATGGTTCTTAGCAGCCCAGATCACATAACTGGAAAAGGCTTCAGGCTCAGAGGCTCCCGGAGACTTTCCCCTAAGGATTAGCCACTCTCTATGTAGCATCCCGGGCAATGGTTCAACACCGAAACAGGGAATTCACCCATTATACATGGAAAGGAAAGCTTTTCCAAAGTGGGGGAGGCACCGGAGGACCTGAAATGTGAGAACTCCCATCCCGCGTAGTGGACTGCCACACCGCTCGACCTCATGCACCTGGAGGGGGGCTGGAGAGGAGAAAGGCAAGTAGAATGAGAGGCAACGGACGAGCTGCCCCATTTTACAGACGCCAAACTCGAGGCCCAGCTGGACTACCACGTGGTCTACAGGAGCACACACAACCTCCGTGCCATCATCAGAGACGCTTCACAATTGGCGTGGGGTCCCCACGCTGTTCTTTGACCCAGCCTTACTGAGTGGCCCAGGATGGCAGCTGGAAGCAGACATTCCAGAAGATAGGGCTTTACTTACACCTGCATTCCGCATTCTAGACTACGCATTAATACCCTAGTTTTAAATTTTAATTCTGGCCTAGACTTTTTTCCCCCAGTGTAATCTCATTGGATTGTAGCACTGATGATCTTACTCCATGAAGGTCATGGACCCTTGGGTCCAACGGATCAGATCCTTACTCTCACAAAACCCCATCTTCCCCTAGCGCGATGCTCTGACCTCAGTGCTCCAAAGGACAGTTGGTGATTCCTGATCTATGGAAGACCTTAAAGCATTCAAGAAAATAGGCCCCCAGATCCAAAAGCAACCCCCTACTCCCTCTTGCTTAGAATATGAGGCTCTGTCCTTAATGCAGGCCTGGTGAGAAAAGGGAATTTCCCCCAGAAATACACCACACCTTCACAACAGATTAAGGTCTCCTTCCTTTCTTCTTGTCTTTCCCCCACCCCCTGCCCTGAAGAAAACCTAGCCATTTTCCAACCTTCTCTTTAGTCTACTTCCCGACTATTTGGAAATCTAAGAGCTGGGAACACCACAGGGAATCATCCAATCTGACCCTAAATCTATCACTCCCTCCAGTGGATTCACCTCCTTCAAACAGGTGATAGCATTCCAGGCCCCATAAGACTGGATTCTGAGTAATGGGCCGCGGTGACGCGGGCTGCTTTCCTGGTTCCATTCTAGCTGGGCACAGACCTCACATGGCTCCCTTTGTTGGTCTCTCCCCAAAGGCACTTAATCTTGACACGTGTTGGGCAAAAGAATGAACACTAACTTACCATCTTCCTCTTTCCTCCTGGACAGCTTCTCCATGAACATCCAGGACAGAGGACAATTCACTAACAAGCTCAAATGGGCAAAGAATTGCAGGAGTCAAGAGACCTGAATGCCAGGCCTGGCTTTGCTGTTTATGATTCACCCATGACTGTAGCCAAACCCTCTAACCTCTCTGAGCTCCAACTCCTCAAGAGTGACAGATGCAAATAATAATCCTACTAAAGTGAAGGTTGCTACCGGATACAGGATGATCGCTACTTAAACTGGATACAGTGTTGTTAGCATTTGCCCAACATGGGAGAAGCAAGCTCCAGAAGAAACGTGCAGATGATCTAACGGGTAAATGAAAGATGTATGTGCTAGGCAGAGGGGAAGGGTGGGTGATAGCTGATCTGTAGAATGGCCACGCACATGGGGGGGAAATGAGTTACAAGAAAGTTCTAGAATACTATTTGCATGTTTCTTCTAAAGCCTGATTTTGGGGGCGCCTGGGTGGCGCAGTCGGTTAAGCATCCGACTTCAGCCAGGTCACGATCTCGTGGTCCGTGAGTTCGAGCCCCGCGTCAGGCTCTGGGCTGATGGCTCAGAGCCTGGAGCCTGTTTCCGATTCTGTGTCTCCCTCTCTCTCTGCCCCTCCCCCGTTCATGCTCTGTCTCTCTCTGTCCCAAAAATAAATAAAAAACGTTGAAAAAAAAATTAAAAACAAAAAAAATAAAGCCTGATTTTGTTGACTATATGAATTCTGTATGTCGCTAAACAGCATAGTTGTCCACCATTTGATGGAAGTCCTTGGGCGAGTGTGGATTTGCCTAAATTACTTTAACTTTACAGAATCTATGGGAAGGAAGAAAAGGGAGGGAGCAAGGGAAGGAGAGAGAGAGGGAGAGAAGAAGGCATGGAAGGAGGGAGGGGAGGTGGCTCATAACTGCCTTGCATGCACAGGACAGACAGGGCTCACAGGCAAATTCACCAACATACAGGGGAAACAGCTTTTGTTTCAGAGAATTTGAAGCCAGTCCCTTTGGATGGCTGATTGTGGCCACTATGTGTAATAATGCAGGCCACCAAGGCTGGGGTAGATAATCCAGGCCATGCTGGGAGGTGGGGAGGGAGGCAGAAGTTAACAATGGTACAGAAGAAAGGGGAGCTTGTTATTTTTCAGCTGAGGTCCTTTGTCTCTCTGGGTAAGTGACACTGTTTATGTATTTCCCTCCACCCTTTTGCCTAAAGGTCAGAGGCAGCAGGCAGCAGCCGTGTGTGCATGGACAGTTGCTGCGTGCGGGGCACATTCCAGCTTCGCGAATGATGTTCTCCTGGTCAGCCCATCTACCTCCTGCTGACACCCAGCTTCCTTCCAAACTCCCTTCCCATTCTCTCCCCACCCTCTAAGGCCCTGCTCCCCGCATGGCTGCCTGCAAAGCAAATCTGAGGTCTCAGACACTACCACCTTCTGGGAGAAACCCCTTTGGCAACAGACCGGTAGCTCCTCAGCACGGCTTTAGAACAAAAGGAACTCCCTTGTGGTAGGAAACAGCTCCGAACAGACTCTTCGGGTGTTCTAGATCCACAGGTCATCCAGGTTATGGCACACAAGTGCAGGACCTGGCCATTCTCAGCTGGGGATCATCTCCCTGCACCCGCAACTGCCTCAGGCTTATTGCCCAGCCAAGTGTTGCTGAGCTCATAAGCTCTGGGGAGGGGAATGGCCGGTACCCACGTTCACACAGGGAAGGAGTCGCCTGCTACTGGTGACAGTGTACGAAAGCAGGGCAGAGGGCCCACTGCTTGCCAAACCACCCTAAACTTTCTGGATTCCCTTTGGAACAACAGCTCTTGGGTTCAAAGCTCTGGCCAAAGCTTTGGCCATAGTAGGAAGAGAAGTGCTGGTGTGAAAGCTGGGGGTGGGGGGTGGTGTCCAAAGTTCTGCTCCCCTGCTACCATCATGCCTGGGACTCTGAATGATGCTCGGCAGGGTGTTTAAAAGGTTCAGGCTTCAAGGGACACCCGGGTGGCTCAGTCAGTTAGGCGCCTGACTTCTGCTCAGGTCATGGTCTCATGGCTCGTGAGTTCGAGCACCACGTTGGGCTCTGTGCTGACAGCTCAGAGCTTGGAGCCTGAAGCCCACTTCAGATTCTGTGTCTCCCTCTCTCTCTGCCTCTCTCTCTCTTTCTCTCAAAAATAAGTATTAAAAAAAATATTTTTTAAAAGATGTGTAGGCTTCAATATATGGGAAACCTGGCTGGCTCAGTCGGTAGAACACGGGGCTTTAGATCTCTGGGTCAGAGTTTGCGCCCCACGTTGGATGTTCATTACTTAAAAAAAAAAAACCTTCTATGGTCAAGATGTGCAGGGTTCAGTGTGTTCATTTACAAATTCAGGGAGTTAGGTTACGGGAGTGGCTCCCAGTCATGGGTGTTTGTCAGAAGCCATCTGAAGATGGAATGCAAGCTGGTGCAGCCGCCCTGGCAAACAGCATGGAGGTTCCTCAAAAAACTAAAAACAGAACTACCCCGCGACCCAGCCGTTGCACTACTGGGCATCTATCCACGGGATACGGGTGTGCTCTTTCGAAGGGACACATGCACCCCCACGTTTACGGCAGCACTGTCGACAATAGCCAAAGTATGGCAAGAGCCCAAATGTCCATCGATGGATGAATGGAGAAAGAAGAGGTGGTGTATATATCCAATGGAGTATTACTCAGCAATCAAAAAGAATGCAATCTTGCCATTTGCAAAAACGCGGATGGAACCGGAGGGTACTGTGCTAAGTGAAACAAGTCAGTCAGAGAAAGACAAATATATCGCTCATATGTGGAATTTAAGATACAAAACAGATGAACGTAAGGGAAGGAAAGCAAAAATAATGTAAAAACAGGGAGGGGACAAAACATGAGAGACTCTTAAATATGGAGAACAAACTGAGGGCTGCTGGAGGGGTTGTGGGAGGGGTGGATGGGCTAAATGGATAAAGGGCATTAAGGAATCTACTCCTGAAATCATTGTTGCACTATACGCTAACTAATTTGGATGTATATTTTAAAAAATTAAAAATAAAACAAGTTAAAAAAACTATAAAAAGTAAAATATAAAGAAATTTCCCATTAAGAAAGAAAGAAAGAAAGAAAGAAAGAAAGAAAGAAAGAAAGAAAAAGAGAAATCATCCAAAGAGCTTGCTAAAAATGGTCCCAGACTTCACCTGTCTGTGAACTAGCAAGCCTGGGCAAGGGTCGGGGACTCTGTATTTTTAACAACCTTCTTCAAGCTCTGCCATTTCCAAGGCCCCCTTCCTTTGTGCTTCTCTCTCTCTGGCCTCAGATTCCTGAAGAACTTCCTAGTGATGGGAAAGAGGCCTCCTCTTTTCAAAAGATATGACTTCACAGACACACTCTGCGAAGACACAGCCCCATGAGCTCTTTCCGCCCCTAGACTCACGGGTTCAGAAACAGACACACACGCATGCCTGGGTGCACACAGGGGGTCCTTCTTGGCCAGGCATCATGGAGATTTCTAGAGCATGCCCTCACGCCGCTGCAGAAATAGCACGGCCTCTACAGAACTTCCCTGCCTACGCACTCCCTAATGGGCTGCTTTATAAACACCAGGGTCATTCCTGGAATGGCAAAGACCTGGGGAGGGTCAGCGCTGAGGCAGAACGTTTGAGAAAACAAAAACATGCTCAAATTCAGCCAAGGTCCTCTGGGATTCAGTGAGCCAGGCTGTCCTTGAAGAGCCAGAGAAACTGATATCAAGATGGCAAACAGCACTCTCAGCTTTCACTCCTTTCCGTGGGTCCCAAACATTTCTCCTCCGGTTCAACTAAAGTCATCCAACAACCCAGCAAGGTGACCTGTCTGCCGAAAGCCCATGGGAGCAGACGGTGTACTTTGGTGCAAACTTGGACCAGGGACTATGGGAACGGGAAGAATGAGCCTGACCCAGTGATTCGACATCTCTCAGATATGCGTGTAGTGGGCACACGGGCAACAATGTTCATTACGGCATCATCTGTAGTTGCAAAAAAACACCATCGGCAATGCGATCCAAACAGGAGAATGGATGAATAAAATCAGCAGGGTAATAACAATGGAATAATACCCAACAGCTGGCAAGAATCACTCTGACCCGTGATCGCTCAGAGATCTACCCAACATGAACAGATCTCAAAAACCTAATATTGACAGAGCAAAAAAGTGGCAGAAGGACACCTCTTGGGCACATTTAACTTATCTTCAGAGAACATTTCCAGATGCTGGCTATCCATTAGCAAATTTGTTTAGCCGAGGAAAAGAAACACTAAGTAATGCATGCCGGTGGCTGCCTCTGGGGACAAGGGACAGCAACAAGAGGCTGGTGGAAGGCCATCAGGAAAAGATTTTTAAAGAGACATAAAGCAAAAATGACAAAATTATCAACTGCTCCCAATTCTGGGTGGTAGACCGGAGTTACTGCGTTATTCTTATTATTGGCTGCAGTGTTACCATTTTAAGATTTTATTTTTAAGTAATCAGTAATCTCTACATGCAATGTGGGGCTCAAACCCACAACCCCAAGATCAAGAGTCACCCACTCCACCGACCAAGCCAGCCAGGCACTCCGCAACAATTTTTCTTTTAAAAGTCACTTCCTAGGGTAGTTGGGGAGCTCGGTCGGTTGAGCAACTGACTAGGCTCAGGTCATGATCTCACGGTTTGTGAGTTCGAGCCCTGCAGTGGGCTTTGCGAGGACAGCATGGAGCCTGCTTTGGATTCTCTGCCTCCCTCTCTCTCTGCTCCTCTCCCACTTGCGTGCATAGGCTCACACTCTCTCCCTCAAAAATAAACATTTAAAAAAAAGTCCCATCCCTCATGGGGTGCCTGGGTGGCTCAGGCCTCTTCAGGCCTTCTCCAGCTCTTGATTTTGGCTCAGGTCATGATCTCATGGTTCATGAGTTTGAGCCCCAAGCTGGGATTCTCTCTCTCTCTCTCTCTGCCCCCCTCCTGCTCTCTCTCTCAAAATAAATAAATAAACTTTAAAAAGAAAAAGTCCCTTCCTTCACTGCATTCACTCTTCCAGGTCCTTGTCAAGAGGGGTATTTGTAAGTTGGGGTGCCTCTGAAAGCCCACTGGCTGGAAGAGGACCGAACATCAGTGACTTGGACAACTGCCCTGCCACTCTGAGGCCAGAGTAGTGTCACCACGGCCACCTATCACCAGGGGCTCCTGGCCAGGTCTCCGTGGCATGAAGAAGTGGGAAATGAGTGGCACCTGAGTGGCTCAGTCGGTTGAGCATCCGACTTCAGCTCAGGTCATGATCTCGCAGTTCATGAGTTCGAGCCCCACATCGGGCTCTGTGCTGACAGCTCGGAGCCTGGTGCCTGCTTCGGATTCTGTGTCTCCCTCTCTGCCCTCCCCCTGCTCACACTCTGTCTCTCTCTGTCTCTCAAATATGAATAAACGTTAAAAAAAGAAAAAAGAAAAAAAAAAAAAAGAAGTAGGAAATGAGTCAGAGGAAAGACCCAAAGAGAGTGGAAGACAGTCATAGGGTCAAGGAGGGGACGACAAAGGAATCAAGACAGTGCAGGCCTGAGAACGGAAAGCCAAGGGACGAGCACATCCTAGTATAGCCCACAGGGCACTGGAGGTGTGCAGTGGGGGAGGTGCCCAAGGGCCAGTCATGCCCAGTGGAAGGGATGCACCTGTTCCTCGAGGCCCAGAGAGATAGCAGCTTTAAACTGAAACAGGAGAGAGCCAGGGTAGAAGCCACTCAAGAGTTTCACAGGAAGGACTAAAACAGGTTACAAAACTGCAGATGGGAAAAACCACATGGTTTAGGGAAAGACTTTCAAGGAGGAGGGAGGATGGACAATATGGCTTCCAAAATGTCCAAAGGTCGCTTGACTGAGACTATGAAGGGCAACCCTGGGCAAGGCACTCTTGGAATTTGAGTGAACTTCCCTCCCGCCTCCCTAACCATACACAAAAAATGTGCCAGGGCGCACTGGCTAAAAGCCGTCGCTCCACGCTTGCCCTCCTCCTCCAAAGGACAGAGCTTCTTGAAGACACAAACTTGGACTTCACTTCCATAGTGCTTTAAAGAAAAGTAGAAACAAAAGGGGCCACCTGGGTGGCTCAGACAGTTAAGCCTCTGACTTGATTTTGGTTCAGGTCATGATCTCACAGTTTGTGGGATCGAGCCCCACGTTGGGCTCTGCTCTGACAGTGCAGAGCCTGCTGGGGATTCTCTCTCTCTCTCTCTCCCTCTCTCTCCCTTAAAATAAATAATATAAACAAACAAATAAATAAATAAACAAACAAACATTTAAACCTCAGGAAAGCTAACTATTTGGAGAACATCCCACCTGGAGTCCTGGCCTAGAATATCATGTTGTATTACTTCTCCTCACTTTCCTGGCCTCTCCCTCACCATCCAGGCCCCGGAGCAGCAAGGACGGTCAGGAGTTTAAAAAAAAAAAAAAAAAAAAAAAATCATTAAATGGAAGCACGAGATGGGAGAGAAAAGACGCTTCCCTCCCAGGGGACCCATATACAAACAACTGTGCCTGTGCTCAGTTCCAAAGAGCTCAGTTCCCCACAGAGTAGCTCCCAGAGTGATAAAGACTGGGTTCTACCCACCTCTCTCCTCCCACCCTCCCCTTCGGCCTACCTCTTGTCCATCCCCATAAGACTGTTCCCAGAGACTGTAGGCCTGACAAATTGAACCCAGAGGGTGCAAACAGAAACTAAAAACCTGTAAGGATGTCCAGGATTGCCTGCCACACTCTCAAACCAGCACAAGAAGTGTCCTGAATATAAATAAGTGTCTTTAAATAGGTCACCATGCTTTTCTTTCTCTTCAACTAAAAGTTCACTAATTGTGTCTGATAGAATACTGCATCGCATCAGGGGTCTTCCTTGCTTATGCTCCCTTTAGAGGCAGCAAGCTGAACCAGAGACAAGCAAATGGGTTCAAATGGGAACCCTCACCTCTGGGACATAAACGGGCTGGGCCCTCCACCACTGGTAGAGCCGTAGTGAATGACAGTGGCATCAAAGGCCACGACTGTCCAGTGGAAAACCCTCCGCCACTAACCCCATTCTGGACTTTCCAAAGCAAAGGGCAGCTGTCCAGGTAAGCTACACCCCGTGGAAGAAGCCATGCCTGTGAAATGGATTCTTAAGTGCCTCTTCTTAATAAACTTGGCCCATCAGAGGACATGGAAAAAGAGGCATTTGCCTTCTCCTCTTTTCTGGGTGTTGAGATTAGAGGAAGAAGGAAGGAGGTTAAGGGTGGAGGGGCAGGGGGCGGTCAGAACCTGTATGACTTCACCCGATTATCTGAGTTTCTGTGCTAAGTGGCTTATGTACATAACTTTGTTTTATCATCAAGCAATCACATGAGGTTGATAATTTCTTATCTACACTCACCTTGACCCCCCCCCCCAAAAAAAAAAACAAAACCATGGTGTTTGAGGCCAATTGCACAGTCATGTAGACAATGGCAAAGCCAAAACCAAATCCAGGTTGTTCAGCTTTATAGCTCTTACACAACCAGAATGGCATCTAATCTGGCCATCGGCATCACCTACGGAAAGACGCCATTGAAGGCTTTTAACCCCAGGGCTTTGTTTCTTCTGTCCCCCACCACCTCGTCCCTTCTGCACTTCCATGGGACCCTCATCTTCCCAGGGAGGGAAGTCATCAGTCAGATACCAGCCAGCCCCACCCAACCTCAAAAGCCTTCTGATCCATACACCCACCCCACACCCACCCCCCTTTTATCCCTCCCAACACACCTCCTGCCACTGTTGCTACAGAAACTACCCAGGCAGCTGCAGAGTCAGGGCCCAAGGGAACCGCCATTTTCATTTTATCTTGGCCTCGGGCACTTTAGAAAGCAAGTTCACCATCCAGGGGCAACTTGGCACCCCTATCCAGAAGCCAAGACAATAGACCTGAAAAAAACTTCCTGGGGAGTTGCATAAAGGAACGTTTTTGAGAAGTTATGCCTTAATTACTGCCTCCCAGGGAAAAGGAGCTTTTCCGAGGAGCAGCAATATATAATTCGCTGCTTCTTTGCATGCGTGAGTCTGATGGAATGGAGCCCCGGAATGAGAAGCTGGAGACCCAGGCTCCATTCTGGTCTGTGCTCGCCTCGCCACTGGAACCTGAACGTAGCCTTGATTTCTTCATCTGTCAAGTGGGGAGAATCCTGAGGCTAAAACAGAGCTGGAAAACACAAAACAAAAAAACCCTACAGGCGCTTTGGTGAAAGTGGCTGATGTCTAGAGAAAAAGCAATTTTGATTACCGTCATTTTGTCATTTACCCTTTGGGGTAGACCCTTTGACTGCACTCTGCAATCCAGCTCCGATCCCTCCAGCTGGAAGCCTCCCACCTCCTTGACTTCTCAGGGGTTGAGTACGCTAAGTCTCCCCCAGTCCCACCTCCCCAGCTTGCTGAGGCCTTCCTGGGCTCTGCGCCCCTCCTGGCTTCCTGCCTCCCAGAACTCAGCTCCTTGAATGAAACACAGGCTGACACACCTATACTCATCCGCTAATTAGAAACCCCAGGCCTGGCTCCGCGCCAGCCGGCTGAACTGGAGCCTGGGGGCCAATTCTCCTGCCCCGCAGCTGGAGGCCGGCCAGCCCCTGCCCCTTCTCCCCAATCTCCGCTCCTGCTACCTCCCAACAGCCAGGAAGAGATGCGGGGCTGGCGGCCAGAAGGGGCCCCACAGGCTGCCAAATGCCCCCTCCCCCTGCTTAAAAAAAGGCGGTGGGGGGAGGAAAGAAACAATTCCTGACTACAGTCGACTCTGTATTTCTTTCCGGGGGAGGTGGCTGTCTGAGCAAGGTCTCCCTCTGCGTCCTGACTGACACCCAGGAGCTGAGCCAGAGCAGATCCTCCCTGGCTTTGTTAAAGGGCAGGAGTGGCCGAGCAGGGGGAGGGGCACAGGGGATGGTCCATTTTCCAGGAGAGAAAAAAAAAATCTATAGCCCAGACACTCTACTCATTGTGGAGGTGGGGGTGAGGGTGGGGGCAGTTACCCTGGAACCAGAAAGCCAACAAGCTTCTCTGAATCTACTACCCCAGCTGTCCAGTGGGCTTTTCCTCCTGGTGCCCCCCCTCCCCACAATCACAAAGGCCCCCAGAGTCCAAGGAACTGGCCACCTCGGATTTCCAGTGGCAGATCCTGTGCTTTGTCACCACCATAAGCATATGCTGACCCCTGATGACTCGAGCAACCCCCGTTCTCTGCTTCCTGGGGCCTCCCCTCTACCAGAATGCTCAAGAACAGAGTCACTGTATCGTTATGCCCAGACAGGCGGTCACTCGGAGGGCTCTCTGGGACCACAGATGGAATGAGACATTAGGAAGGATCTCAGGGCCCAGAAAACAGTCCCCCGCCCAGCATTCCTGTCGAGAACCCATCAACCCCTTCAAAATGAGGCGCCACTCCCCGACTCGGGGGTGAGGTCAACTCTGGAGACAGCGTAGTAAGGAAACGTCACTTTTTGGATAGAACGTCCGGTTTCTTTGCCAGGATCACGTTCAACTTTCTGGCACCTTAGGCTCAGCCAGGATAGATGTGAAAGCCCATTTTCCTGGAGCAGGAAATCAGGGCCACAGAGTCCCTTCACTGGCTTTGTCAACTCAGTGAGCATACACCCTCACACATGCCCAAAGCACTAAGGGGGCTGAGACGGGTCTGGTTCCTCCCAGACCCTATTATTCTGAAGCCTGAATCCCAGCAGGTTTCCTGTAGAGGGTTGTCCATGGAGGCAGCTGCATCCCACCCCTGAAATGTGGCCTCAGAGATTCTCTGGTCCTCTGAGAACCTGCAGTTGGAGGGCTGGGTCCTAATGGTTGGCTGGCTGGCTGAAGGCAGAACTCTGCCCTGTCACCTGCTTATGAGCAGCAAGCCAGCACAAGTACCCAGGGTCCAAACTCCAGAGCCACTTCTGTCCCCTCAGTCTCTCCACTCCCGACAGAGGCATTACACACACATACACACACGCACACCGCCAAAGTGCTCGGTTTTGTCTTATTATCTAGCTTTACACACCTAAGCACACACACACACACACACACAAATACACACACATGCAAGCACCACCCCACGGAGTGGTACTATCTATATTTGGTTTACAGATAAGGAAACTCTTGCCTTGGGTGACACGTATATGGCTGCAAACTGGGCTTTGAACTGGAACAACTTCACACCAAGATGAGGCCACTCAAGGCCATGGTAAAGCCTGCAGAGAGACAAGTGGCCTGCCTGGCACAGCCAGTTTGGCCTCCGTTCTAAAGGCCACCGAACTAAGCGTCAGAGAGGAGACGCAGCTTGCGGACATTAAGGCAGCTAATGTGTGTGAGAACCTACTATGTGCCAGACACTTGCCAGCCCCACACGCACCCCATGAAGAGATACAATCACCCCCATTTCACCAACAGGGAAACCGGTCTTTGAGGAAGGCCCTTGGGCATCAGCAATCAAGATCTCGAAGACGGGGCTGCAATGGAACCCGCTCATCCTGACGGCAGAGGCCAGGCTGCTTCCAGCATCATCTGCTGCCCACCAGCTCTTCTTGCCCCACCCTGGGACCCTTTGGTCTCTCCTGCCTGCCGCACACTGGCCACTTCCCCCTCTGAAGTCCCCAGGACTTGGGTCTCTCAGTGGACTGGAGGGAATGCACACGACCGAACCTAGCAGTAAGGAACCTGGCCCGTGCATCAGCTGAACACGGCAGGTGTCCAGGAACAAACTTTCTGGCTGACAGGGTCAAAGGCTTTTCCTGCCGACAGCCCCATCCCTTACTTGGCCATGGGGGCAGAGGGGTACAGAGGAAAGGTCAGCCTCTCGTCTCGTTACTTACTGCTAAGGCATCCGTTGACGAGCTTCAGAGTCCACACCTGTGAAATGGGGGTAAAAAGCCTCCCCCTCTCCTTCACACAGATCTTGTAAGTGAGAAGACAAAGCAGGCGAAGAAATCAGTTCATAAAAGGATGAGCGCAGATGGGAAGGTGGCTGAACCCCTGGCAGCTGCCTGCCACCTCAGCAAAACGCTGGCCAGAGACCGCAAGAAGTGCTAGAGAGGCCTAGAACATCTGCCAAGCAGAACACCAGCTCCCCTGGCGACTAAAAAGCATAATCTCGCTCCTCTGTGCCTCGGTGTCAGCGGGAGCAGCCTTAGCGCAAACCCGCTTAGGGAACATGGCCACTTCCCCACCCACACAGCCTGGCCCCTGCACGGCTTCCAACCACCATCATTTCAGGATTAGACTGGTTGCCAGCATTCCAACTCCCAATCACTCCCTGGTCTCCATCTACCTGGACTCCCGTGGAAGGCTGGGGGCGATAGATTTTCCATGCCATTTTCTCGAGCTCTTCCCAGCTACTTAGCATCCAGCCAGGTGTTCAAGACCTAGCCACAATGGGAGATGCGTGGGAGACCAATGCTGGGGTGGGGGTGGGGGGTGGTCAAGAAGGCAGAATGGAGAAAGCAGGGGAGGAAAGGGGCACTGGGAACACTAGGAAGGGACAGACTGAAACTAAATGTAGCCTCTAGTCATGGAGGCTCTTCAACAATAATAATAACCAATCCTCTCATTGTTGTTGTTGGTACCCTGTTGTAGGGTATGAGGAGGGTCAATGACAAAACCAAATGTGGGCACAGCCTGTGTATTTTCTGCTCATCTTCATTCCCTTCAGCACCCCCTGCTGTGCATGACCCCCCCCCCCCCCGGCCAGGTACTGTCCTCCTGTTCTGCTTTTCATTGGACCCAAGGACTTTCGAAACTTCCCGTTACCAAAATTTAGCAATTGCACATCCAATTTTCTACGGCAGGGAATAGCTAACCTGAGACCCAACTATATTCTGACCCGATAAATGGGCCACAGTACAGTGAGTCTCTCAAATTAAGCCCTCGAATGCTGGACAGTGGTGAGTGAATGTGCGCCTGCTCTCGAATAACATGCAATTATTTTTCTAGGACTAAGTTCCATGTCGTCCCCTAACCCAAAGGAATGATTTGCCTGAAATTTTCATTTTAAAGCTCAATGCTAAGGTAAGCTAATGGTGAAAACCACCTAAGCTTCCCTCTTCCCTCTGCCTACCAGGAAACTCAACAGTCTGACTTGACCAAGAACCAGTGCACAGATAGACCCCTGTGGTGGTCACGAACAGTTAGGTTCTTCTTTCCACCACCTCTTCTAATTCAGAGATTCCTGGCCCTGGATTTTGTTTTCCTAAGATTCTTTGACCTTGTGTACGATTTTTTTTTTCCTCGAAGCTTCTTCAAATACCTCTGTCAAAGGAATGGATGGGATCATGGCTACCACACAAAGGGAACTATCTCAGTGAACAATGTGGACATAAGTGGAAGGTGAGTAAGGAGACTGCAGGCAAAAACCCAGATTCTATGACTTACTCAAATTCCAGCCCTCCATGCACAATGGCCGGAGGAGGCAGCTGGCCAAACACTGCCTGCCTTGCGGGTTCCGGACCTGTCAGAGCCACACCCTCCGGACCAGACCTGCCTCCAAGGCCAGAGTGCACCCAGCCACACCCTGCTGGGTCCTGTGGCCCAGGAACTACACAGCTCCCTCCCAGAGACCCAGGAGCAGTAGCCTTCAACTCCCCCATCTCCTCCTTCCAGCGGTGACTCAGAGCAGCTTAGCAGAGTTAGTTCTGGGTGTTCTGTCCAGAAGGGGGGAGGGTGGCGGAAGGTAGTGGTGTTAGCAATCGGTGACAGTGGGTCCCACTCATTCCCCGAGTCTATTTTACGACTTTGAACTCAGTATGCAAATTTATGCAAGACAAGATGCAAAACAGCGCTTTGAGCCAGAAGCCCCATTGCTTTTCTCCCCTTTTTTGAAGCTGCACGGAACCACTGTAAATCAGGGCTCGCCTCTGCCCCCCCCCCTCCCGCTCCTGCTCCCCCAGCAACTGCAGATGCAAAAGCCTCCTCAGACCCGCCGGCCTGCCGGCCTGCCTGCCCCGGGACTTTGAATGACTGCACATTTCTATAGCACCTTTATATGTGCAGCGGGCCAGACGGCCACTTGGGCGGCTCCGCCCCTCGGCATAATCCCAGGCATTGTACCCGGCGGGGAAGGAGGCAGGGGAGATGCTGAAGGAGCCAGTCGCCCCGCCGGCCCAGAATTCTGAAAGGGCCCGGCCGGCCCCAGCCCACTTCCTCTTCTTACCCCGACATTTCTAGGCACTTCTGCCCACTCCACCAGCAAACACACCCACACGCTGTTAAGATCCAGACCTCACCACATCTCAGCCCCCCCCCCCCATTTTTCTTCCAGGCTCACCTACTCCAACCCTCAGTCTCACTTCTGAGTGGCTCTGAACCAACCAGTCCCGACCCCTCGCCCCCAAGGGACGCAGGCTCAGCACCCGCAGATGTGCCCACCCCCGCCCCCTGCATCCCAGCCGTCCCCAGGAAGTCAGCAACACGGCCCCTGAGTCCTGGGAACAAAGACAAAAGAGCTAACAGCAAAGCCGGAACTGCTGGGGTTTTCTGCCTCAAAATAAGAGGGTGTGTTTAAAATTCTCAAAAGCAACCTGCTCAAAGAGGAATGCAGGCTGGGATGGGAGAGAGCCGGTTCTTCAGAGAGGGGAGAAAAGGGGATGGGAGAGGGAGAGGGGGAGGCAGCAGAACTCAGCGCTATGGTCCCCTCTGGGCCAGTGTCCGCCCCTGCACCCAACCCGGACCCCGGCGCTCTTCAAGCAGGGCCGCAACCCTGCCCCAGCCCAAGACCCTCTCCTGCACAGAAGCCTCCAAACTTGCCCGTCTTCCCTGCATCCCTGCCAGCCCAGGCTTCTCCCCACCGTGCCCCCTTTCCCCCAGCCCTACTGACCCCTGAGCACCGTGCTCTGGGTCACTCTTTTCCAGGGTGCCCACTGGGCTTCTGCATCTAGCCCCCACCCCCGCCCCCAACCTGGTGTCCCCTCTTCCCAGTCTGGAACACAAGAGAAAAATGCGGAAGGCGTCTGTCTGGGCACTGGGAGGAGATGGCTGAGGAGGCAGCTGGGGCTAGCTGGCGGAAAGGAGTCCCATAACCAGGCAGAAAATCCAGAGTGACATTCTTCCCATGAACTCACCCCATTGTCCCTGGGCTCCCCTGACAACTCCCCCCTCTGGGGCTCTAGGGAGGAGTGAATGGAGAGAATCTCCTGCATCTGTTCTGGGGCTTGGAAGCAGGAGAGCCGGTTTTCGGGCTGCCAGCGAGAAGGATGAAGAATGAAAAAACAATTCTACGATGGTCAGGAAGGACCTGTACCACGCACTGTGTTAAGATGGTCAAAATCCAAGCGAGTCTATGAACTTGGAGGCCTTTGGAAAAGTTCCTCCTGCTGAGGAAGATGTTTAGTTGGTCAGAGTTCAGCTCAGAAAGCACAGCACCTCCCTGGTGGGGGGCGGGGGGGGGGTGCGAAGGGGGGGCGATGGAGGAGGAAGGCAGGACCAAGACTTTTCCTTTTATTACTTTCTAAGAGAAGCAGGAGAGAAGAGTTAACTTGGAGGCGAGACATGCTGGGGAGGGAAGCAAGCAGAGGCAGAAGAAAGGACTCAGTGGTTCTTCTGGCTCCCTGGGAGGAAGCCCTAACTTGCTCTGCACTCAAGGTCAAAATGAGCCAGAGCAATAGAAGAAATATTTCAACTCTGACCCCCAATTTCATTCTCAAGGAGAACAGGGGAAAAACAATAGCTGGTTGGAGGAAGAGTAGGGGGGCTGGGGGTCTTGGGGAGGGGGGTGGGGAAAGTTGTACTAGGGCCGCAGAAGCTTACAAGCAAGAACGTGTTCACTTATTCTCTCTTCTTTCTTTTTCTAAAAAGCTTGAGGAACTTGGTCAGACTCGCTTGCTTTTTAAACAACAGCAGCAGGCAATGGACACCTTTCCCAACGGTGTCCAAGAAGAAAGAAAGTAATTACAGTTTCCTCCAGACCACGGGGGCGGGAGGTTTTTGTAATTTTAAAAGCGAACGGAAAACAAAAACAAAAGTGAGATTCTGACAGTCCGGTTTGGGGGGGTTGGGGAATGAGGATCCCTTACAAAGGCTCCCAGCCCCCCCCTCCCCCGCCCCGTTCTACCGGACAGGAAGAACCCCTCGGATTAGGACGGGGGGTAACACCTCCCTGCGGTAAGAACGGCTGCGTCCAGCGCCCCGCATCCCCCCGCCGTCCGCCCCGGGGCCCAGATGCTCCAGTGAGCGGCACGGCGGTCCCAGGCTCACCCGGGGCTGCAGCCCGCCACCCGGCTTAAGTTACACAGACTGAACGGCTGGGCTGAGCCTCCCAAGCGCCCCTCTTGCATTGTTCCCCCTAAACGAGATGCACGAGTAGCGCTCGTTTTCCTTTCTCCCCACCCCACAAAGTGCCAGCAAGTCCTTTCTTCCCACCTTACAATCGCAGAAGGAAGGGTCCCTCGACGAGCCGCCGCCTCCTCCTAGCGCCCGTTCTCCCCAGACGTCCCCGAAGTCACCGGCACCCGCCAGCCTCCGCCCCCCAGCAGCGTCCTCCACCGGCACCTTTCCAGGAACCTCTGGTCGGCGGTCACCGACTCAAGCTGTGCTCCCCAAATAAGCCTCAAGCTCTCACTCCCCGGGGTCTGACCAACACCCTCCCCCCCACCACGGCAAATCCCCCCTCCAAAATAGAAGTCAAGGTACGTTCCAGCCGGGGAAGACTAGGGTAACCGGAGATGCCTTTCCGCTGCCCGTATATCCCGACCAAATCAGTAAGCAGCCAGGGCTCTCCCGCACGCTCTGACTCCAGCTCCCCTCCCCGGGCCGGACTTTCGGGTCCCCCTCCCAGCAGCCGCCCCACTGCGGGTCGAGGACTCCGCTCTCTCGCCGCTCAAGCGGTCGCGGAGCCCCGGGCCCCACGCCTGTCCCCCGCGGCACGGCCGCCCCCAGCGCTCCGCTGCCCTCCAAGTTTCTCCGAACTAGCTGTCCCAGCCCCGCGTTACCTGCAACCTGCTCGGGGCTGGCGCCGTACTCGGCGTCCCGGCGCTTTTCGCAAGTGCCCTCGCCCAGGACCAGCGCCTGCAGGGGCAGCTCGGAGCCCGGGTGGGGATAGCAGCGCAGCCCCTGGGCGCAGCGCGGTGTGTAGACGCCGCACGCCTCGCCCTCCAGCCGGGCGCACACGGAGCAGCAGCCGCAGCCCGGCTCACGGACCAGCTCCGCGCAGGGCGCGCGGGCGTCGCCGGCCACCCCGGACGCTGCGGCGGAGGCGGCGGCGGCGGGCGGCGCGGCCGGCGGGGGCCCGCAGGCGGCCAGGCGCTCGGGCGTGCAGGGCGGGCAGCGGAACAGCACCTCGGCGCGCACCCCGCGGCCGCCGCCGGCGCCCAGCAGCAGCGGCAGCAGCAGCAGCAGCAGCGAGGGCGGCAGGAGCAGCGGCAGCGCGGGGCCGCCCAGTCTCGGCAGCATGTTGGCGGTGGTGAGCGCGACGGCGGCGAGCGAGCGGGCAGGTGGCACGGCCCTGCGAGCGCGGGAGCCGCCTCCTCCGCTTCTTCCTCCTCCCCCGCAGCCGCAGCCGGGTCCTAAAGGGCCCTGCTTCTCCCCGCCCCCTGCCTTCTCCCCTCCCCCTTTTGGAGACCACCCCCTTCCCCCGACACTCCCGCGCGCCCGCCTGTGCGTGCGCGCACGCCCACTCGCCCACCCCCGCGCGTTTCTCTGCTCTGCGGGTCCCCCGTCCCCTTCTACCTCGGGCCCCCAGTGCCTCCACACCCTTCTACCTCGGGCTCCCTGACTCCCCGGGAGTGCGAGTAACTTGGGGGTTTGAATAGGACAGGCACGAGAGTGCAGAAAAGTGGGCGCTTTTGTCTCCTGTTTTCAGTTTGGAAGGACTTAGTTTGCGCGCTTCCCGTGTGGCGGGCACTGGGCTAACTGCTGGGGCAATGCAAAGGACGCGAGACAGTCCTGACCTTCATGTAGGTTTCAGTCCACCGTCTCCATCTCCCTCCAGCCTCTGGTTTCCACTCGGTGCTGGTATGTTGCTTGGGGCAACGACTTTGGTGTTCTGTGAGCCCATCAGAAGAAGGTTCACATCCTCTCAAGCAGCCCAGCCCCGAACAGCCCCTCTTAGTGACCACTGCAGTTTCCCAACCCTGCAAGCATCTGGTAACATATAATTACCAGAAATGCAATTTCTGGGCACTGAGAAACCTGCTCCCTTCCTCTCTGCCTACTCTGTCCCCCCTCCCCCAAGTAATCGCTTAGTTGCCTCCACTCTCCCATCTGGAGGCATTTGCTGCAGGAGAGATTCCCAAAACACCCTGCCTCAGGGGTCTTGGAGAGGTCAGATCAGCCTTCCAGGTGTAAGAGAAAGCCCAGGGGTAAGGGCATTCATAGCTCTCCAGCAGTGCAGATTCACGAGGATGGCCTCCCTCCATTGTTCTGTTTGATTTACTGAGTCTTCTCTCCTTGCTGCCTCCAAGCCCCCGCATTCCAGGCTTGACCAGGCTTTAATTCTCACGCATGTCCCTGGGTTGTGACCCTAACAAAGGCCCTCGTCAGAGAGATTGTCTTGGCCCGGGATGGACCATTAAGCTGCCTCCAGCCCAGGTTTAATTTCCCCGATACCGCCGCCACCCCTTCCCCCCTGCCGGAGCCCTCCACGCCAGCTCTAACTTTATGACTCCGAGCCATTTGACCGAACTCAAGAATTCCGCCGCTGCTTACTCAGTGGCCACCTGGCCCTGAAGGTGAGCGAGATGCCCCAGGGACGGCACGTTCTGGTTTAAGGAATTAACAGTGTTTGGGGGAAGATGAACAAATAACCAGTTTGTCAGAGGCTTGGAGGAGGAGAACTATATTTAGATGGAGAAGTGATGAGGGTGTGGGGGTCAGGGGTGAATCAGAATTGAAATTGAAACTTAGAATTCTACCAGGGGGAAGGCAGGGATAGCAAGGACAGCTGGAGCACAGGGACCAAAGCAAGGGCACGGAAGTGGGAAAGTGAGGTTGGAGAAAGGAAGTTCACTTTGGCCAGCAGCGTGCTAGGGGGTGGGGGGCACTGGCAGGAAATCCAGTGGACTTGGGAGGAGGTGTGGCTTCATTTAGCGGGCAGGGGATTCCGCCTCCATGTTTGAGCAGAGGAGTGAAACCCACATTGCTGAACTTCAGGAAATCACTAGCTCTGTATCTGATGCGGATCTGAAAGAAATGAGAGAACAGTGGAGGGGAGGCTCCGGGTCCCTCCTCCTGGGTGTACCCTATGCCTGCCTGGTAACATTTGTTTCTGCTCTTCTCACCCACTAGGGTCTGCGTGCCTTCAGAGTAGGGAGAGTGTCCCGCGTGACACTGCCCAGTGGAAATCGAACGCACAGCACAAATGTGAGCCCCGCGTGCAATTTTCACATTTCTAGGAGCCACGTTAAAATGTGGTAAAAAGAGACAGGTGAAACCCATTTTAATAAATACTTTAACTCATTGTATTCAAAATATTTTCAAATGTAATCAATATTAAAAATTATTAAAGAAATACTTCACATTCCTTTTTTCATGCTAAATCCTCAAGCTCTGAGATGTATTTTATACTTAGAGCACATTTCAGTTTGAACTCCCCAAAACTGAAATACTCACGTGTGGCTAGCAGTTATCATTTGGACAGGGCACAGGTCTAAAATACAGCTCCTGGCACTTAGTGTGCACGCAGTAAGTATGTTGAATGAATAAATGAGTGAATGAATGACTAGTAGTGTTTCGGAAAGTACTCTGGGCAGGACCCCTCCTTCTCAGTCTTCATTGCTAGGTCTGGCAGCTGGGAAAGGTAGCAATGAACCTACTGAGGGGACAGGAGAGACATTCATTCACTCATTCATTCAGCTACTCCCTTACCATTTGAGATTCATTCTCTTTCCAGCTCTGTTTAGTTGTTTTTGGTTTTTTTGTTTTAGAGAGAGAGAGAGCACGTGAGTGGGTGAGAAGGACAGAGGGAGTGAAGGAATCTTAAGCCGGCTCCACACTCAGCACGGAGCCTAACATGGGCCCGATCCCACGACCCTGGGGTTCATGACCCAAGGCAAAATCAAGAGTCGGAAGTTCAACCTACTGAGCCACCCAAGCACCCCCATTCCAGCCCTGCTTAAAGTTCTCGATCTCTTAGCCAACAACTGGGGAGATGAGCAAAGTGAGACTAACTTGACAAAAGCAAAAAACTCCCTGAGATTTCTCTCGAACGAGCCTGAAGGCCAAAGCCCAATTCTTTTGTCCTAGTTTCCTGGTTAAGTGTCAGTTTTACGGGGCTCCTGGGTGGCTCAGTCGGTTGAGCATCCCGACTCTTGATTTCGGCTCCGGTCATGATCTCGAGGTTGGTGAGTTCAAGCCCCGCGTCGGGCTCCGTACGCATCACCACTGAACCTATCTCCTTAAGTCCTTTCCACACCCCCCTGCGGTTCAGAGTTCTACTCCAGGCTGCTGCTGCTGCTACAGCTTCCATCACAGAACACCTGCCATCCACCGAAGCCTGGAGAAGCAGAGGAGCTTGACCAGGAAGCTCTACAAAGATTTGTTGAGCGAACCCAGGCTGTCTGTACTTGTCCCTGCTGTGCCCACTGTTCCTGGAGCACACCTTACTCTAAATCGCTCATGAGTCCTCGGCAAAGGATATGTCCTTAGTCCTGAGACACTGGCTGTGCCCGGCATCGGCATGGAGGACTTTTCCAGAGATGGGGACAGGCTGAAACTGGTTATCTCCTCTCACCCTAATCCCTGCCTTTTTCCATTTGAAAAGTGTTTCACAAACTCCACCCCCATAAGGTTTACCTTCACCAAGTACCACCTGTACTTTTATTTACATAAGATTTTTTTTAACCTTAAGTCAATTCACTGGGTTTTTTTTTTTTTTGCAACTAAAAGCTATTTTTAAAATAAACTTTATATCACTACCATAAACGAAATACCAGGATTGATGGCCATAGATAGATAGCAACCATAAAAATAAACACAATGAAAACAAAACAATGCTATTCAATTCAAGCTGGATACAGTTGCCTGCTGAAGCCTGTGAGCCTGGCATACTCCTCTGGTTGACAAAAGATGAGCCAGTCTAAAGAGAAGAATTAAAGGCCAGCCAGACCCAAGTTGAGATTTATCTCCATTAAGTCATCAGAAGGAGGAGAATTTTTTTTTAGGCGTTTTATTGAGGGGGCTCCTGGCTGGCTCAGTCAGTGGAGTGTGCAACTCTTGATCTCGGGGTTGTGAGTTCAAGCCCTAGGCTGGGCATAGTGATTACTTAAAAATAAAATATTTAAAAAAATAAATAAGCATTTCATTGAAATGTAATATACATACAAAAAAGTACACATATCACAAACTTGCTAAATGTTCACAAATGGACCATTCCTTATTGCCAGTACCCAGGTGAAGAAAGAGAGCGTTAACAGTACCCAAAAGCCTCCTTCATGCCTCTTCCAGTTATTACCTCCAGCACCCCATTATCCTGGATGAGTTTTGCCTGCTTTTGCATTTCACATAAATGAAAACATACAATATACAGTCTTTCTGTCTCTGGCTTATTTTTCTCAAAGCTAACACTGGTCAACTTTGTCCATATTCTCGTATGTAGCTATGGGTTCAATCTTGTTGGGTTGTGTTCCGTGCTGTGACTGCACCACAATTTATTCATCCTTTCTACTGTTGATGGACATTTGGATAGTGTCCAGTGTTTGACTCTTCTGAACGCAGCTGCTGTGAACCTCCCAGAACATGCTGTTTGTGGAGCATGTGCACACATTTCTGTTGTAACCACACTCGATATGGAATTTCTGGGTCATGGGGTACGCATGTGTTCAGCCTGAGTAGATACAGGACAGGCAGAAAGTTTTGTGAAGTCAGTGTATGCATATGTATATGCATATATATATATGCATCTGTATATCAGCAGTTTATTGCTTCCTATCCTTGCCAACACTTGACACATTCCATCTTTTCTCAATGTACGGGCTCTGGTGGATGTGTAATTGCAGCTCATTGTGGTTTTTACTTTGCAGTTCCCAGATGACCCAGGAAGGTGAGCACCTTTTTAATGATAGGAGGGGATGCATTTTAAAAAGAGAATTATAGGGGAGTCTGGTGGTTCAGTCGTTTAAGCGTCCGACTCTTGATTTCAGCTCAAGTCATGATCTCATGGTTAGTGAGTTCAGTCCCTGCATCAGGCTCTGGGCTGACAGTGAGGAGCCTGCTTGGGATTCTCTCTCTCCCTCTCTCTCTCTCTCTCAAAATAAATAAATTAAACTTTAAAAAAGGGAGAGAATCATATTCCATAATATTATATAATGTCATGCCCACATATCATGATCAAATACCATGAGTAACACCTAAAATCATCTTGGCCACATGGGTTGCAGACGTTTTTATTATGGAAATTTTGTTTCAGTTTTACTTGTTTTGAGTGGAAGAGAAGCGGTGGAAAAGGGTGAGAGTATTGCTTGAGCAGAAGAAATGTCCTCCACTCCATCCACACCCCTGGGAATGGCCAGGGGCCTGTGCACCTCTTCCTGATGAGCCCTGAAGCCAAATAAACAAGCATGAGGACGTCTGGCTTTTCTGATCTGAGTCCTTGGTTGGAAACTCCATAGTGAAAATCTGAGGAGCACGACTGCGGAAAAGATGAGAAATGAAAAACGTGCTCAGAGTTAAGTAAGCGGCCGGGTCTGCCTGCTTTGTGGTGATTTCCCGGACCAGCCACAGGTACCAGGCCAACAATCAGGTCCTGTCACCATCATTGTCTCTGTCCTCAGAGCATCTTAACCAGACACCTCTACCCTGACGCTGGCTTAGGTTTCTGGATGGCCCTGATTTCTAGAAGGCACTGAATTGGGTTGAGTGACTGTAAAGTGACCAAATGGAAAGGACACAAAAGAAAATCGGAATGAGAACGTGAGCACTGAAGGCTGGCAGGAGAGTTAAGACAGAGGGTTGGGAGCAGACTGGATTCGCGTCCAACCCCTTCACTCGCTGGCTGCGTCGTTTGGGGCAAGTTACTTTATCTGTCCGAGTCTCAGTTTCCTCATCTGTAATAAGGGGCTGAGATAATAGCACCTATTTCAAAGGGCTGCTGCAGAGAGTAACTGAAACACTATGCCTGGCACACAGCCCTCGACAGGAGATGGTTGTGCTGTTAT
Organism: Neofelis nebulosa; assembly: GCF_028018385.1. Lineage (NCBI taxonomy): Eukaryota > Metazoa > Chordata > Mammalia > Carnivora > Felidae > Neofelis > Neofelis nebulosa. The sequence continues at coordinate 20,809,017 of NC_080783.1, forward strand.
TATCACCTCATGCTCACAAGGAGGGGCCCGTGTCTTTCGGCACAGTACAGGAATGGGGCATGAGCCTCACAGTTCCTCAGTGGGAGGCCAGGCAAGCACCAGGCCCCTTTGAATAAAGCTGGGAAGATGTTTGCAGGAGGAGGAACTCACCAAGCTTGGTGGGAAGGGGCGGGAGTAGTTCCCCCAGGGTGCAGGGTGGCAGGAAGGGGATAGTTGGATGCACGTGGCTTCCAGGAAGTACAATGAAGAGTAACAAGAAAGACAGAAAAAGTGGGGTGCCTGGGTGGCTCAGTCGGTTAAGCATCTGACTCTTGATTTCAGCTCAGGTCATGATCTCCCAGTTTGTGGGTTCGAACCCTGCGTCGGGCTCTGCACGGACAGCATGGAGCCTGCTTGGGATTCCCTCTCTCTCTCTCTCTCTCTTTCTATTTCTCTCTTTCTCTCTGCTCTTCCCCATGTGTGCATGCACAGTCTCTCTCTCTCAAAATAAATAAATAACCTAAAAAAAAAAAAAAAGAAAAGAGTACCAAGAAAGAAATATAAGTAGACATCAGAGCACAGTGAACCCTCAGAAGCCCGGAAGAAGGCAAGGAAGCGGTCCGGGATCCAGAACCTTATCTCTTCTGTAAGATGTGGCAAAACAGCATGACCATAGCCACAGGCAACAGAGGGCAGTGACGAAAGGAAGAAAGGAACGAAACTCCCAGCAGTGCCTCTGTGCAAACACTCCCACAGGTGCTATTTCATTTAATTCTCTTAAGTGCCAGATGAGGCCCAGAGAGGTGAAGTGACCTAGTGACCTGGTCATCCAGCTGCAGACGGTCCCTGACTCACGATGGTTCAACGTACAATTTTCGACTTTGCGATGGTTGAGGAAGTGATACGCCTTCGGTAGAAACCATACTTTGCATTTTGAATTTGGATCTTTTCCTGGGCTAGCGGTGTGTGGGGTGGTCCTCTCTCCAGATGCTGGGCGGTGGCAGGGAGCCGGGGCTCCTAGTCAGCCAGCGATCGTGAAGGTCAACGACCAACATGCTCACAACCATCCCGGATCCCTATAAATGTTCTGGTTTTCACTGTCAGTACAGCAGTCAGTAATTTATAGGAGATACTCAACATTTTATTGAATAGGCTTTGTGCTGGATGGTTTTGCCCAACTGTAGGCTAACGTAGTGTCCGGAGCCTGTTTAAGTTGGGCGAGGCTAAGCTGTGATGTTCAGCAGGTTAGGGTATCACACGCGTTTTCAACTCTCGATGCTTTCAGCTTACAGTGGGTTTATCAGGATATAACCCCACTGGAAGTCAAGGAAGATGTATAGCATTTAATAGAGCCAGATGCCAAACCCTCACCTTTCCACTACCCTGGGGACCAAAACTCTAATCCAAGATCTGCTAAGATCGAGGGGTGTGGCCACAGTTGTCCCCCATGCCCCTCCTGGCCCACACTGCCATTGCCTTGTTCTGGTAAGTTACCTCTCGCTGTGTAACAAACCATCCCAAAACGTAAGCTTTGGAACAACCATTGGCATCATCTCTTGCAGTACTGGGGATTAGCAGGGCTCAGCTGGGTGATTTGCACACAGGCTCTTTCATGGGGTTGTAATTCACAGTGTCTGCGACATGGGTCATCTGGAGGCCTGGCTGGGGTTGGACATCCAAGAGGGTAGTTCCTTCACCTGGCCAGAAGTTAGTGCTGGCTCCTGGTTCTCAGCTAAGCAAGGTGGTCAACCACAGCGCCCCCCTCTGGCTCCTCCATGGGTATGGGTTTCTCAGGGTGACAAGGCTAGGTTTCTTGAGACAGTGTCCCAAGAGTGAGTGTTCCGAGAAGCCGAGTGGAAGTTGCAAGGCTCCTTGATGTCCAGAAGTCCCACCACATCATGCCCCCTCATTCTGCTGGTCAGACAGCCGCCAGGCCATCTCGTCTTCAAGGGGGTGGAGAATTGGCACGTGGGACCGAAGAGATTGTTCAGGTCATCTCTGGAAAGCATAACGGGGCACAGCCCCCCACCCCTCCTCATTGATGAGAACACCTGCATGGAAGGCAGGCTGTCACTCTACCTCCCTCTGCTTCTCAAATTGCTGCTCCCTCCCTGGAGACGAGGACCCACCCCCACCCCCCCACCCCTCCCCCACCCCCCCACCCCCCCACCCCCACTGCTCTCCAGAGGCAATGATAGGAATAAAACCAATCACTGCCCTTCCCTCCACTGGGGCACCCACAGCTCCCCAGCTCCTGAAGCTCACACTTTCACAAAGACCACTGCAGACCAAGCTTCGGGCAGAGGTCTGCCGTTAAACAAATCAAATTCTCCCCCTCTCCTTTTGTGAGGTTGTTGGGGTCCACATGTTGTGGAAAGTCTGGATGGGTTCAAGACCTTGGGGCCCATTGCATCTGAAGGAGGGGTGTTGAGCAAAGCATCCCTCAGCCTGAATTCTCTAGATCGGGGGTCGGCAAAAGTAAAAGACCCTCCAGTGAATATTCTAGGCCTTGCGGGCTTCAGATGGTCTCTGTCACAACTACTCAACTCTACCATTCCAGGCCCAAAGCAGCCAAAGACGACAGTCAAACACAGGAGCTATGTTCCAATAACATTTTATTCACAAGAACAAATGGAGGCCAGAACTGGCCCGAGGTCTGCAGTACGCCGACCCCTGCACGAAGGCCTCCTTATTTATAGGGAGCAGGCTTTCAAAGACTGTCAGGCCTAGGAGACAACGTAGACCCCGCAGAATCACTCCCAACCTGGATTCAAGTGACCGGCATGGTGGTGTCCCAACACGTGACCCCCAGGATGCCTGTTGGAAAGGCCAGCTGCAGACACATCACATTCTGGATTCTTTACAAGGGTCCCCACTCCCCCAGCTTTCCTCTCCATCCTCATTCCCTCCCAGAAGCCCACAGTGAGGTGCCCGGGTCCCCAGCGTCACCAGATGAGAGTCTCCATTTGGCATTTGGCCCGGCCCCAGAGGACCCTCCTGGTCACCAGGACGAGACTCGGAGAGGACAGGGCTCTCCCCCTGACACTTCTTGGAGAAGGAAGGCAGGCCAGGAGGCACAGGGAGGCCAGGCAGATGTCACGGATCAGAATGGGGGAGAACTGGTAACTGGCTTCCCTGAAAAGGTTTCAAGCGGGGTGAGTGTCTCGGGAAAACGTGAGTGGGGCCGCTGCCTCCATCAGATGGGCCTGTCCCCTCCCCCCACCGGCGCAGCTCTTCTTTCGAGGAACAAACGATACTCTATCTGGAATCCTTAAGTAAACCTTTCAGGCCCTGGCAAACAACAGCCCATCTTATTCCAATGGGGGAGCTTCTGAAACACAGCAGACTTCTTAATCCTAAATCTGTCTGCGGGCACCCCCTCCCCTCTCTGCAAATCCCTGCCACCCCCACTCCCCAGCCCTCGGCTGGCTGGGAGAAGGATTGCTCACTCTTGCTACCTCTGACCCCTCGACCCTTGGTTTTGAGTCTTCACGTTTACTCTCAGTGTTGTTATACTCGGTTTTTCTCCCACCCCCCCCCCACCTCCTTTCAGGGTCCTCTCTCTCTCTCTCTCTCTCTCTCTCTCTCTCTCATTCAGTGGATCTCAGCCACACAAAACTGTCTGAGCAAACTTGTTCAGGCCCCCACAATTATCTCATCTCCCCATTACCCCCACCCTCACCCCCTTGAGGCCACGGAGGAGCAAGCAAAGCTAAATAAATAAAGGCTGGGAGGGGACCCAGCCAGCTTTTCTGAGCCCTGGCGGTGTAAAATCACAAGCGCATAGGCTCAGCTTGCCTTCTACAACCCCCCACCCCCCAACCCAGGGCACCAGCCTCTCCCCCCATCCCTCCCCCCCGTAGTCAGATCAACAAAAAAGCTGAACCCCTCCTACAGATGAAACCCAAGTCCTCCGCAAAGGCGTGTCGCAACGCAGGCTGCAGAGTCTGTGTGTCCAGCTGAGCACACAGACCTCCCCCTCCCCAGTCCTCTCACTCCCTTCCTTCAACATCACACACACACTTCGTGGCCCTAACTCCCCTTTCCAGGAAATCTGTTGCCTCAGCAGAGAGGCAGGGAAAGCAAGAAGTTGCTGTAGGCACGTTTGGTCTCTTACAAAATTGCTGCCGAGCAGTGGTGAAAAATGGGTTGGAACAGCACCCCTCTGCCTCCCCACCTCTTTCCCGCCTGGGAGAAGGCTGTAGAGACTGCACACTGCAATTTTACAGGCAGGCTTTGGTTCTCCTTTGCTCTGTAATTAAGCTGCAGCCTCTCTCCTCCAATCAGAAGCCAGCCTGACTGCTCCACGGGGATTGAGGGGGAAGGGAGGGAGATTTGAGTGTGGGAGGGAATGATGAAATCATCCAGGTTGGAAACTAAACCCTTGGGGGTGGGGTGTGAGTGGAGGTAGCAAAGAATCATTCCCTCGGGGAAGAGAAAAGACCCTCCCTCACCCCCCCACCCCAACAAGTTCCAAGATTCTTTACAGGGGAGGATGAAAGAAATCCCCTGAGAGAAGGAGGCTCTCTAGACTTCGGTTCTTGCTTCACTCCTGATAGAGCACCTTCCTGAAGGTGAGGCAGACCTCATCTGTCCCCGTCCCTTGCTCCTCTGACACCACCACTCAGGACTGGAGCCCCATCCAAGCTGTCCTAAGATCTTAGTTTATATTACTTTGTGTTTCTTTTTGGGTCTCCCATCAATCCTTCCCGTTTCCCAAGACACAAAAAGCTTGGTGAGGGCAGGGACTGGTCTTCTCTGATTCCTGGGCACCCCTCTCCCACCCCCCCACCCCCATACCCCTTCTGCTTGACTTTGCCCACAGTAGATGGAGATTAATTACCCCATTCTCCCTACATGCCCTTCTATGGCGAGCCTTGGCGATGCCTCTGTGAATGGAAGAATTGCGACCTGAAGAAACAAAGCTCCTCTTCACACAGGCCATTGGGTGAATGTGATTTCACTGCCCAAGCACTGGTCACTCCACCAGGCACTCCAACCTCTTCATGCTGGCCATGGGCAGGTAATAACCACCCCCTGAGTGAGTGCCATTGTGTACAGAGCTTTTGCCAAGCAGCACTTCCCAAATATCTGCCATTCGAGAAACTGCTCCTAATTTTGCCATATCTTTGAACTGCCTTGATTATGATGCCTTTAATGTTCTCTTTAAGTCAACTCATTTTATTTAACTAAAAGATTGTAAGCAAGAATATGCCTAAAAACACAGGTTTAAAACACGCTTTTTCCTTTACACATGACAATGAAATACGTAACTTGTCAAATAAAAGATGTTTCTTGGAATACCACCTAAAATTGGCTTGCATACCATATGTTGGGACAAAACATAGAAAGTATTTGAATCTTTTGGCCAGGTTGCATATTTTAGGCAAGTCTCTGAGGATCCGTCCCCTTATCTGTAAGACGAGAAGAAAAATGCCTGTTCTGCCTTCACAAGATAATCAATACCCTATGAAGGGTCAAGGGCAAGATCAGTAGCTATCAAGGAGGAAGGGGTTGTTTAATAGAAGACATGGCCAGGAGAATGGCATAATTTAATAGGCATAAGAGTTGGTTTGTTTTTTTTTTTAAGTATAAATTGCTAAAAGAGGAAAGAGCAACAGTGTCATACATAACTCAAAGGAACAGGAGCCCTGCACCAGATACTGCAAAGAGATATAACAGAAATAGTAGAGACATGTACCGGCTATTAAAGGAAACAATACACACCCACATGAAAAACACAAATAAAAGAACCTATAGGGAATTATAACCCTGATTGTAATTCTAGTGAGCCAAGAATGTAAAGCAAGGGAAGAACAAGCCTCTGGATATATCAGAGGGAGCTCTGCAGCCTAACCAGTGAGCTGGGAAGGCTTCCTGGAGGTGGTGTTAGAAACACAGTTCTGGCTCCTTGGTTGTGAGGATGTTTCTGGAATCCTTTTTTCTTTTGCCCCATCTCAACTCCACGTTCCCTTGGGTTCTAGCCGTGGACAGCAGGTACCTGTTAAAAACTGCTTTTCCGGGGGCGCCTGGGTGGCGCAGTCGGTTAAGCATCCGACTTCAGCCAGGTCATGATCTCGCCGTCCGTGAGTTCGAGCCCCGCGTCAGGCTCTGGGCTGATGGCTCGGAGCCTGGAGCCTGTTTCCGATTCTGTGTCTCCCTCTCTCTCTGCCCCTCCCCCGTTCATGCTCTGTCTCTCTCTGTCCCAAAAATAAATAAAAAACGTTGAAAAAAAAAAACTGCTTTTCCGGGGGCTGCTGATGGTTGTCAGGACGTCGGGGCCGTCTGAGTGTCCACAGCAACACAGAGAGTCTCTGTGATGTGTTCCAGGGCTAGCACCTTCTGCTGCTCTGAGTCCCCTCCATGGCCCGCCCCCCAACTCCTCTCCTCTTACCTGCAGCCTCCCGTGGGCACCTCCTTCCCTGGAAATCTTTTCGGCTGCGGCCTCCGGGGAAACTTATCTTCCTCACTGTCTGTAAAGTGTTTCTTCTCTCTGTAACTTGTCACAGTGTAACTATTTCTATCTCTTATTTTGTTGGTGCACTGTTCCACTGTAGCTTACCTTGGGGTCTCTTTCTGTCTTCCTGAGTTTTCTGCCTCTTTTTCATCAGTTGTCTTCATTAAGGATATTCGTTTTCATGCCTATGCACCGCCCCCCCCCCCAAAACCGGCTAGAGGCCTCCAGTGACCCAGCCCTTCCCTTCTATAGAAAAAGTCCTAAAGACTCTGCTATATTGTAATGATAATCAGTGGCCAGGACTCTGAGGTGACATTGTCTGGGGTATGGGAAGAAGGGAGAGTTTAGAGTCACAGAGAAACTCTACCACCATTGCGCGCGCGTGCACACACACACACACACACACCCGTGTGGCTGGGGCGCAGCCCATCGGGCACCTTGCCAATACTTTCCAAATTGTGCTTCCTGCCCATGAGCCAGAATGGAGAATCAATAATTATTTCCATCCACATCTTTACAAAATAGTAAACAACCCGGAGGCTTGGCCAAGTCAATGACCTCAGTTCCTGTTCTTTGTCCAGAATCCTGGTCTCTGGACCTTCAGTATGTAAAGGGGCATTTGAGTCGTAACACCACCGACTTCATAGCTTGGAACAACCAGAATGGGCACAACATACTTTACAGGCTGTTAGTTGAGGGTCCCAGGGCTAGCCCTGCCACGTAATCCACAGGGTGGTTTTTGTGCAGGTCACCAAACTGCTGGGAACCTCAGTTTCCTCACCTGCAAAATGGGGTAAGAACACCTAGCTCCCGGGGTTTCTGTAAGGATGGAGTGGAATCACTCGTGAAGGCCCCTGGCGGGATGGCCAGTCCGAGGAGCAGGCTCCATTCACTGTCGGCCAAACCCAAGCTGGTCTTTTCTGAGGGGCTCTGGCCTCTTGGAGCCATCCTCTGAGACTTTGAAAACTCAGATCCAGAATATGGGGTGCCTGGCATTCTTCACCACCACCTGTCATCGCCTGAGCCCCATCTCTCATTCCCTGGACTCGATGATTCCGAAGGGATCCACCAGGCCAGGCAGGGCCCCCCCAGGAGACCTTCACCCCGCAGGACTGCCATCTGCCACGGCCTGTCCGCCCTAGTAGGTCCTGAGTGTCTGGAACAGGAGCTTCTCCCTGGGGGAAAATATTATTGTTTTTTGGGCCACTTGTTTGATCCTTCAGAGTCAATATTTGTGGAGATAAGCACGGCGGCGTGTAGCCAGTGGAGCTGTTTACAGTGCAGCCCCCACCCCGTTGGGCTCCCATCCCCTCTGGGTCACCGTGTGAGCTGAGAGGGTGCGTTTCACCAGCATTGGGTCCTGCAACTCGCCTGGACTGCCTTGGCGGGGATGCAGAAGAGGGGGTGGAGTGGGTCTGCTCCTGTCCCCGAAGGTGTGCTGTCACCTGCTCTGAGAGGAGCGCCAGGCAGGAGTTTCATGTGGCCTTCCAGGAAGCTGACAGCCTGGACCCTTGTCCCTGCAGGCCCCTTCTCCAGCACACGTCCCAGGCCCACCTAGGCCTTCTCCAACAGACTGTGAGGTCCCGGAGTGCTCTCCTCTAGAAGAACAAGCTTTTCTGTTTCCACGTCACACACACACACACACACACACACACACACACACAAATGCCTCGAGAGATTTTCCACCAGGTCCGGAGGGCTTATCAAAGGATTGGACTTAAAATATAGGTTACAGGGGGTATGCAAGCTTCCCTTTGAAGTGGCCTAGAGGGGAGGGCACCCCCGTGGGCTGGGCAGGCAGCAATTGGCCAGCACAGCTGCACAGGGGGTGCGATGGGAGGCCAGAGTGACACCTGCCTAGGAGAGACACAAGGCACATGGTAAGCCGCCGAGGACAGAGAACACAAACACGGTTTCAAACAAAGCCCAAGCCAGAAGTCCTGGGGACGTGCATTCCAAGTCTCGGTGGAGCTGCGTGTCATGTGGGCAGCTCTGTATAATTACAAGGGAGTAGAAGCAGGGATGGAATTATTTAACCACGGTTCATGGTTTTCTGGAGAGACAACAGCGAGGCTGGCGAGCTAATAACAACAACCAGAGAGGAGGAGGCCGGGGCAGGAGAGGGACGGAGGGGGAGGAGGAGAGCCTTGGCATAGCTGGGCCGTCTGCTGCGTGCCTGGCTCTTGGAGAAGTGACGTCCAAAACTAACCTCATTTAAGTGTCTTAAATTTTTTTTTGATGTTTATTTATTTATTCAATTTTTAATGTTTATTTGAGAGAGAGAGAGAGAGAGAGAGAGAGACAGAGACAGAGCATGAGTGGGGGAGGGGCAGAGAGAGAGGGAGACACAGAGTCCAAAGCAGGCTCCAGGCTCTGAGCTGTCAGCACAGAGCCCCATACGGGGCTTGAAGTCACGAACCATGAGATCATGACCTGAGCCGAAGTCGGACACTTAACCAACGGAGCCACCCAGGAGCACCCCCCCTTTTTTTTAATGTTTATTTATTTTTGAGCAAGAGAGAGAGAGAGCGAGCAAGCAGGACAGAGAGAGAGGGAGACAGAGAATCCAGGCCTGACGTGGGGCTCGAACTCATGAATAACGACATCATGACCTGAACCGAAGTTGGACGCTCAACCTACTGAGCCACCCAGGCGCCCCTCATTTAATCATCTTATTTAATTCTCACAACAATCATACAAAGCTGTTCTCATTATCCGCACTCTTCAGATAAGGAAAGTGAGGCTCTGAGAGGTTAAAGTGATTTATTTGTCCAAAGTCATAAAGAAAGCAGGCCCCCAAAGGGGATTTTGCTGACGTTGGTCCAGGCACTTCCAACAGATCCGTTTTTGATAAACTCATCACTCTGTCCTGTAGACAGCCAGGACCTCCTTATCCTGCCTTAGCCATTTCCTTGATTATTCCTCTTTCTCTCCTTTGAGACAATGGGATCTTTTGTCTCCTAGGCATGAGCACATGCTAAGCCCCAGGACCAGTGGGTCAAATGAGTCAAGAAGACTGATGCTGTCCTTAGCCAACCACGGAGGCATGATTGATAGAAACCTGCCTGAAGCCCTTGGGAAGTTGAGAGGTGCTCAAGAATTTGGGGGGCACCTGCTGTGTGTCACGCACGGTTTTCATTTCTGGGATATATCAGTGAACAAAGCAGATAGATGGCTCTCCTTGCCCTGGCGGGGCCGACCCTGGGAGGGAGCACAGGAGGACAGACAGACACAGGGGGACGTTCCTTCTCACTGACTTCCTATGACAAGGCTCCCCAGCCTTGAATTTGTCCCCCACGTTGCCACCAGACTGGATTCTTTTTCCAAATACAAACGTGATCCACTCACATCCCTACTGAAAAACCTTTCAGTGGCTTCCCTTTGCTCTTAGGACGAACACCTAAAACCTTACACTAGCTGTCAAGGTCCTAAATGGGGTCTCTGCCCCATCCTGCCTCATTTCATGCAAGCCCCCTCCCCTCTAAGCCAGTTCCTCCTGCAACCCTCTTCTCCATCAGCAGCTGTCTCCCGGCCCCCCCCACTCCAGGCCCCTTCTTACAACTCCACCCCCACTGCCTTACCCAGTACGTGGACCTCTCTGCTACCCCAGAAACCCCCTCCCCTTAAGGTGGAACATATAGATAACACGCCTCAGGCACTAGTCACTGCCTAAGAACAAAGGCCAGGGAAAAACAAATGGTCAACTATCATAGTCATGTGGGACATGAAACCGCACTATAATTTGTAACTGTCCTAATGATTTACAAGCAAAGCACAATCTTAGCAATAGTCAGACCTCCAGGAACCTACAGACTCAATTTCCTGGAGCCCTAACATCACCTTCTCTTTCACTGGGTAGAGAACCCTGTGTAATCAGCCACTTCTCACAATCCCAGTGAACCTCGTTCTGTCCTTGGGTCCTGTCCCCGTACTATAATAAAAACACTCTGTCGCACCATAAACAGCCTCAAGAATTCCTTCTTGACTACTGGGTTCTATGATCCTGCATCAGTAGGGACAAAACAGAAGGTCTGACTTCAGACAGCCCAGGTCATTCGGTCACTGCACCTGTAGATGAAAAACAGAAGCCACTGCAATGTGAAATCCTGGAGAAGAGATGGGCCGAGGTGAGTCACTAGCCAAGTCTATCTCTAGGAAAATGCTGAGCAGAAACCCTCCGGACTCACAAAGTTGCATGCATGAGAGCTCTGCTCCATATCACCTACTCATCTTTTCTTTGGAAAAGTGCTAGACTGGGCTGCAAAAGTCACTTTCTAATTAAAGACCTAAGAATCACATATTCATTCGCTCAACATGCACTGATTAGGCCCCTACTGTGCTCTGGGCATATAAAAATGAACTGCACTCATGCAGGTCTTGTCCTCAAAGTCCTGCCACACTAACATAGCAGGCAGGCTTTGTAGGATGAGGGGGTTGGGGCAATGCTAAAGATAGCCAGGGCAATATGGCAGGGCACGGGAAGGGCTTCTTGGAGATGCTAAGACTCAGGAACTGAGTCTAGCGACAGATAAGAGTCAGTTGGATTGGGAAAAGCTGCCTGGGTCATTGGTATCGTACATGGAAAGGCACGGAGGTAGACCCAGCTTAGGGCACTGTGGGAACAGCTAGTGGTTTGGAGTTGCAGGGAAGTCAAGTGTAAGTTCCCAGTCTCCCAGTTGCTGACCCCCTGCTTGAATCTGACCCTGAAACCCCAGGTTTCACGTGTCATCCTGTGATCTAAGATAGGGATGGAAATGCTCCCATATCTAGGAAAAGAACTGTAAGATCAGTAATTACTGTAAGAGCAAACAAAGAGTGGGGATAGAGGTCAGTCCTCGGAGATCTCCAGAAAGGGGGTTGGTGAACGATGATCTTGGTGGTTTAGTCCACTCAAATCAAGAAGCATCCAACAATGAGGAACAGTTACTACACGTGCCCCTCCCCAAGGGGCACTCATAGAATTCCCCCAACAGTTTCAGGAGGTAGGAGCCATTATAACACCCACATCATGGAGGAGAAATTGAGATACATATGCAAAGGTTAAGTCCGTGCCTTAGAGCACGCGGTCCTTTTCCAACCCAGACTCCGCTCCAGAGTTTGTACTCTAAAATAGTGCTTCTCAAGTTACTGCTGGTGAAAGACCCGTTGTCCCCCCTGCCTCGCAGGCTGACGCTTTTGCAAAATACAGTAATAAAATGAATTACCAGGAAAATGATCACGTGCTTGGATAGCGCAGCAATGGCAAATTGCTCTGAAAGTTTCCGACGCTTCCTCTCGGTTTCTACATCTACCCCTTCACAGCGCAGAGCAACATGGGGCTACACACGCGTGGAGCAGAGCGAACCCACCACTATACACTTACTCATGTGCTGAGGATGTGAAAGACCGAGCTGGGCGCAGAAAAAAAAAAATCACTTGTCTGGATTCCAAAGGCCGAACTGTCAACCTCCACCGCTCACCCCAGCATTAAGGACTCGTGAGACACTTGGCTCTGTGTGGCTGGTGTGGGTGACTTAGGGAGAGGCCCCCTGTGTTGTACAGGAGTGACACCAGTTAGCTCCAAAGGTCCCTTCCCAGACCAAAATGCTAGGATTCCATCTCTTTTTGCAACACCCCAGCTCAGCAGAAATGTTTGCAAGGGCCAGCTGTTTTTGTTCATGCATTCATTAATAAAAGTAGTGAATGCAACAAGAGCCACCCTTTTCTTTCCTTTGTCCTGTCCTGAAAGGGGGCAGGGAGGGAGCAGGAGAGGCTGCAGACGCAGGGGACGTGCCAGACGTGCAACAGGAAGGGCTCAGCAGCCGAGGACTGTGAGGAAGGAAGGCAGGTGGGCGGAAGGCGGGCTGATGGCGGGGGGAGGGGAGGGGAGAAGGGCCGTGTGACAAAGGCCGACAGACACATGGAACCAATTACCCCCGTCAATGGGGTGGGGGTGCACCTGGGAATTAAAAAACACCTGGCAGTTTCTGGAACAGAGGAGGATTAAGAGCTGCTGAGGAAAATGGAGCAGGACTGGGTGAGATGGGAGCACACTCAGAAGGGCTCAGCTCCCGTCCCCCACCCCCCACCCGGGAACTCACTTTGATCCCCTGGGGCCTGGGCAGTGGCTATTTCTCAGTCTATCAGTGGGGCGGGGAGGGGGGCACTCTGGGTCCTCCATTCCTGAAAGGAGGAAATTGGTTACAGAGGTGAGAGAAAGCCTCCTTGGGCCAGAGGAAGCACGAGGAGCCGAGGAAGATTCTCCAGCAAGGGTTGCTGCCCCAAACACAAGACGCTGGTTCAATTCTAATTTCTGATAAATAAATAATTCGGGGTATAAAGCATGTGGTTATACAATGTATGAAATGCCACAGAATCACACGCTTCGACATGATTAAAATGGTAAATTCGATATCGTGTGTATTTTTCCATAATAGAAAAAACGAACGTGGAATTGTATTCGGTTTATCTGAAATTCACATTTAACCAGTGCCCTGTATTTTGTTTATTAAATCTGGCCACCCCACACCCAGCAGGAGCTCGAATGACGCAGGGGGCTGCCCAGGAGGAGTGGGGGCCACAGAGGAGACAGAACAGCTGCTGCTGGGGTTGTGGCAGGAAGTGAAGGCAAGGGAAGGAAGAAAAATGGTCTGGCTTCTCCCCTCCTCCCACCCTCCAGTGACCCACCAGTTCTTTCCATCAGCCAAAGCTTCCAGAAGCCAGAGGGTAAAGGAGCCTCCGCAATGCAGGGGCAGAGAAAGGATCCAAAAGCAAATATGCGGTTGTTTTAAATGACCCAGGAAGGCCGGATTTGCCAAGCCCGAAAATGGGGATCTCATTTTATCGGCAGGCTGAACCGAAGCCCCAAGCCTCAATCGGGTCATAGCTCTGAGGTCCTTGCTCTCGCTCTCCTGATCCCTGGGCCAGCCACAGGCCAGGAGTTGCTGCATGCTGCTAAGGCAGCGGATGAGAGCACATTTGTGAGCGCCTCGGAGCCGGGAACCAAGGAGGCTTGCTTCAGCCTGGAAGTGGAGGATATGGCTCCCGTCTTGCAGCTGGGTCCCCAGTGTCTATTCATTCCTTTATCCAGCGTCTGCTCATGAGATACGCACAGTCCACAGCAACTGAGTGTGGGGTAGTAAGTTAAACAGACACATTCTTCAGGTGCTTACGGTTCCAGTGGGTTGGAGGATTTAAAATGCAATGAGCGGGCGCCTGGGCATCCGACTTTGGCTCAAGTCATGATCTCAGGGCTCCTGTGGAGCCTGACAGCCCGGAAACCGGAGCCTGCTTCGGATTCTGTGTCTCCGTCTCTCTCTCTGCCCCTCCTCCGCTCACACTCTGTCTCTCTCTGTCTCTCTCTCCTTCAAAAATAAACATTAAAAAAATAATTAAAATGCAATGCAAATGAGCTAAGACACAAGACGTAAATGGCAAGTGCTAGAAAAGACGAGTGGAGAAACAAGGCAGCTCATGATGAACAGGAGGAAATGGATGGTCTAGGCGATACCTACAGTAGATGTAGAGTGTGCCCAGCCCGGTGCTCGATGCTGGGGGACAGCAGGGCAGAATTGGACACATGCCCCCTTGTCCGGAAACTCCTGATGTCACTCACAAGAATCCCCAGAAGGCAATCACCAATATTTGTCCACTTGTCTCGGCTTCTCATGACCCCGTTGGGGGAAGAGAACAGATTTAGTTGCACAGAGCTCTCGGGTTCCCACCAAGTTCTACCGTCTGCTCTGTGATGCTCCTGTTCTATCACATTGGCACTTCTCTGTTTCCTGTCTGGTGACCCCTGACAGCCCCCGAGAAGCGGCAGGAGCTGCATCCAGTCACATGGAACCCTGGAGCAGCAGACTCAAAGCTATGAACAAATGACTCACACGTTTACCTGTCAGCCCGTGCGGGAGTGGCAGAGAATTGGAACCCGGTTCCGGTGTCAGGCTGCCAGGCTGGCAGTGGTCCCCTTGAACAAAGTTATATAAATGCTCAGCGTGTCTGTTTCTTCATTGGCAAAATGGGAACCCTAACAGCACTTCATAGATTTGCAAGGCTGAATAAGACGGTGCCCGTGAGCGTGCTTAGGGATGTGCCTGTTAGCTATCATTACCCGTTATCAGTATTTGTTAATCACCCCTCATAGACTTAGAAACCAATAATAAATTCACTCTCACCTGCCTATCTTCAGGTCATTGCCTTTTAATTTACAGGCTAAAAACCACTAGTCGGATGGGGGGCGGGGAGGGGGACGCCTGGGTAGTTCAGTTGGTTAAACGTCTGACCTCGGCTCAGTTCATGATCTCATGGTTCATGGGTTCGAGCCTCGCATCGGGCTCTGTACTGACAGCTCAGAGCCCGGAGCCTGCTTCAGATTCTGGGTCTCCCTCGCTCTCTCTGCCCCTCCCCTGCTTGCGCTCTGTGTCTCTCTCAAAAATAAGTAAACATTAAAAAAAAACGCACTAGTGGGTAGTGAAATCACTTGAACAAGTATATTATTATACATTTAAAATAAATATTTATGATAATTACATAAGAAAAGACAAGTATGTTGGGAAAAAGAAGGAAAATGAGAAAATATCAGGGCATCACATGTGCTGAGGGTTAAGTATTCTGTGCAAGTGGAGTCTCGGTTGTGGGGGGCGGGGTGTGAATGCATGTGTGCACTGTGTTGTGGTGTGAAAATGTGTTTCGTACTGTGGGTCATGGGCAAAATATCCGAAACCACTGTCTTAGGTTAAATCATCATTGCTCATATAATTCTACCCTTCATGCTTTTCAACACCCTTGCTCCTCCCAACCCGCAAACACCACTCACTCTCTTCCGCTCACAGGCATTCACCCCTCCTTTCCCTTCCTTGCCTGCTCCGAATCCCTGAGACCATCCTCTCCCTCCCTGATCCCTCAGTGGCCCCCGACCTCTTCTCCCAGGTCCCCAACGCCATAGGACACCGGAAGGGTGCTTTGAGCAGGGATGGGTGGAAGACAGCCAGGTCTTCCGCAAATATTGGCAGCCCCTGGGGCCTGAGGAGAGGAGGGGCGGTGAGGGAGGTTTGGCTGGGTATAATCCGGGGCCTGGAAAGGACACTGATGGAAGCCCAGCGGAGTGAAGGGAGGGGTCCAGGGACACTTCTGCGGGCGATTGGGGTTCAACCCGAGGCAGGATGAAAAGAGAGAAAGAACTGTAAAGAAAACCGGGGGGGGGGGGCGGTCCCTGAAACCGTCGGGAGTCAAAGGGGTGCTGGGCCGAGGCAAGCTCAAGAAGAGAAGGGACCGTGGGACGGGTGAAAGAAGGGCCGGAAAGGCTGGAAACCTCGGCCCGGCGCCTCCAGGCTCGCCCAGATCTGCAGAAGGAGGGCGTCCTGGAGGGCCCGGGAGCCACCTTTGGCCTTGCAACACCTCCCGCCCGCCTCCTTCTCTCCTCCTTGGGAAGGTAACCCGGCAGGCTCAGAACTCTGCCGAGGGGCTGCAGCCGGCGTTCCTGGAGCCCCCGGCCCCGGCGGCTTTGTTCCTCGGGCTGCAGCCCCGCCAGCGCCCCGGGAAGCGCGCTTTGCATGACAAAGCCCGACGTCCCTCTGGGCGCGCGTCCCTGCCACCCCCGCCCCGTCCCGCCGCGGACGCACGGGCCTTCACCAGGGCTCTCCGACCCTCTCCTCACACCCCAGCCCCAAGGCAAAGGGAAGCTGTGTGTACCATCCAGAGTCTGACCCTTGAAAGCATCTTAGTGGCTCAGCGTTGGAGTCCGGGACCGGTTGGCGGGATGAGGGGGCTCCCAGGCGCTAATGCCATCAGCCACCCCTGAAAACCCATCTGAGAGTCACCTTGCGCTCTGGCCTCGGTCATGGTAGGCACCCACGCTACCTCCCCTCCGTGGGGCTGCTACTGAATGCCGTCTAACAGCCTTTATGGACGGCGGTTCTGGTACCGGCGTTCCAGAGTCCAGACAGGTGAAGGCAATGAGCAAAGCTTGTCGGGTGTGACCGGACCGGGAGTAGGACGGGGTGGGCAAGCGGGAGAACCCTGGCGGTGTCCCAGAAGGCGGCCGCCACGCCACGCCTGCCCGCGGAAGAGCTGGAAAGCTGAGAGTTTGTGTGAAAAACTTTTAAATACTGACACCTAATTCCAAAATATTCTACCATCGTGCAGGCCAAGGAAAACCATCTGCAAGCCTGACTCAGCCTGCAGGTACCGGTTCTCTGCCTCATTCAAGCAGCTGTCAAACTTAAGCATGCTTCCAAGTCGCCCAGACGGTTTGTGGAAACACAGATTGCTGGGCTCCCCCCCAGAGTTACTGAGTCCGGACGTCTGGACTGTGGACTGAGGAACTGCATTTCTTTGTCTTTTCTTTCTTTCTTTCTTTCTTTCTTTCTTTCTTTCTTTCTTTCTTTCTTTCTTTCTTTCTTTCTTTCTTTTTCCTTTCCTCTTTCTTTCTTCTTTCTTTCTTTCTTTCTTTCTTTCTTTCTTTTCTTTCTTTCTTTCTTTCCTTTTTCTTTCTTTCTTTCTTTCTTTCTTTCTTTCTTTCTTTCTTTCTTTTCCTTTCCTTTCCTTTCCTCTTTCTTTCTTTCTTTCTTTCTTTCTTTCTTTCTTTGTAAGCTCTAGGCCTAACCTGGGGCTTGAAATAGCACCCCGAGATGGAGAGTGGTACTCTCCGCAGACTGAGTCAGCCAGGCACCCCTGAGAAGCTGCATTTCTAACAAGCTCCTGGGTGATGCTGATGCAGCCAATGCAGGGAACATACTTTGAGAACCACTGCTCTACACTATATGAATAGCACCACCATCCCAAGTGATGCTTTGCATGACGCCACAGCAGCTTCTCATGAGGCATCTTCAAGATTCTAGGTCCTTCATTTGGCAAGTTCAATGATCATGATGATGATAAAGAAGAAGCTAACAGCTGGGGTGCCTGGCTGGCTCAGGAGGCAGAGCAGATGGCTCTTGATCTGAAGGTCGTGAGTTCAAGCCCATGTTGGGCCTAGAGCCTACTTAAAAATAAGGAAGGAAGGAAGGAAGGAAGGAAGGAAGGAAGGAGGGAAAGAAAGTTAAGTTACTAAACATAATAGCTAACTTCTTAAAAAGTGTCCTGCATGTGGTATTTTACCAGCGCTGGGGCCCCTGAGGTAGGAATTATAAATAGCCCCTGGGGGCACCTGGGTGGCTCAGTCAGTTGAGTGTTTGACTCTTGGTTTCGGCTCAGGTCATGATCTCGCAGTTCGTGGTTTTGAGCTCCGCTTTGGGCTCTGTGTGACGGTGGAGAGCCTGCTTGGGATTCTCTCTCTCTCTCTCTCTCTCCCTCTCTTTTCCTCCCCTCCCCTCTCTCTCTCTCTCTCTCAAAATAAATAAGTAAACTAAAAATTTTTTCTAAATAAAAAAAAAAAATAGCCCCTTACAGATGAAAAAAGCTAATAGGTGGTGGATTTGGAGCCGGACTGTAAGACACCAGAGACTACCTTCTGCCCACGAGGATTCGCAGAATACTCCATACACACTCCATCACACGTCCAGATCCCCGAGATCATACCCTTCATGAGTACGTCTCCACAAATCATAGCAAATTGTGTGCCAGCTCATCGTTGGTTCACGCAACGGGTGTGTGCACTCGTAGGTCACGCTACTGCAAAGACTAACACAATAAGCAAAAAGGGTAGGGAGTGATGCCGGGAGGAGGGCAAGGCTATTTTAGGATAAAGCAGTCAGAGAAGGCCTCTCAAAGGAGGTGGCATTTGAACAGGGAGATGAAATGAGAAAGTAAGGAAATGAGGAAGAGGGAGCAGCGAATGCAAAGGCCGTGGGGTAGAAACAAGTATGATGTGTCCTAGGGCCAGTAAGACCAATGTGGCTGAGAAGCATAATCAGAGAAGAACGTGCTAGATGAGGTTGGATAACTGGGCAGGTATCCTAAAGGCCAGCCGATGAGTCTGCATTTTATTCCAGGTGTGATGGGGAGCCATGGAGGGTGCTGAGCAGGGGAGAGACCAGCTCTGATTAGGCTTGGACCAGGATCCCTCTGGTTGCAGAATAAAGACCAGACTGCAAGGAGGCAAGAGTGGAAAAAAATGGAGCTGGTGCCTAAGTGACAAAATGTGCAGAGATGCCAGAGAGATGAGCTGCCTTGGGAGATCGGGGAGGGAAGTGGTGAAGGACAAGCAACAGGAGAAGTGAAAAAAAAATTGAATGCCAGATGCAAACATTAGAAGTATCTGATAAAGCAGGGCAGGGAAGTGCTCCTCCCTGATGGGGACCCAGGAAGACGAAGGAAGAGAGGTGATGGAGTCACTTCTAAGGACACCCGACCACCCAGGTTTCCTGCCTCCCAGTCTTCACACCCGTACCCTGCCCTGCTGGGGATAAGAGGTAACTGTCTGTGGGGTTTGGACTGCAGAAAGATGGTTCTGGTCCCCAGACCTCTCTCCTATTAAGCCCGTCTGAAATTAAGTGCTTAATATTTCCCAGTAGGGGACCTGGAGTTATTTGAAAACTATATTGTGGTGATGGTTGCGCAACTGCATGTATTTATAAAGTCCCCCAAAGCACTAAGGGGTGAACAGAATGGTGTGTAAACCCTACTTCAATAAAATTGTTTAACGAAGGAAAAAAAACTTTTGCTCACAGGGAATCATCCTTTGAGCCTTGAGCTTTGAAGAGTTTCCCTATCACTAACGAGCCTATAGCACTTAAAAAATACATGTAACATCCAACTAATGAAAAAGCAACCATGGAGAGTCCTGCTTTTGCAGAACACTTGAAAACATATGAAAATAAATATTCGCTGAATAAATGTAAGAGGTTGTTTTTTGTAAACAAGCAGGGTAAAAAAAAACAGTATATAATTTCTTTTTTTTAACTTTTTAAAAATGTTTATTTACTTTTGAGAGAGGGAGACAGAGTGCGAGGAGGGGAGGGGCAGAGAGAGAGGGAGACACGGAATCTGAAGCAAGATCCAGGCTCTGAGCTGTCAGCACAGAGCCCAACCCAGGACTTGAACTCATGAACCGCAAAATCATGACCTGAGCAGAAGTCAGACGCTTAACCAACTGCACCACCTAGATGCCCCAAAACCAGTATATAATTTCAACGTTGGTGTGTGTGTGTGTGTGTGTGTGTGAGAGAGAGAGAGAAAGAGAGAGAGACAAGGAGAGAGAGAGACAGAGAGGTCCAGACATTAACTGAGTACTGGGGATTAAGTTTTATTTCTGTATTTTTATTCCCAAATTTTTTTCTACAATGAATATTAATAGTAAAAATGCCCCATTAAACAGGTGAGTGCAAAGTGAAGCTATACAAAATCGAGTTAAGGGAAAAACAGCCAAGAAATAGGTCATGTGCATTTATCATCGCACGCAAATTGTCTGTAGGATCAGCACTGGGCAGAGACAAAGCAAACAGGAGAAGCAGAAGGAAATAAATTAAAATGTTAATCATGGAACCATAGGCGAATTCAACATTTTTCTCTTTGCTTATCTATATTTTTTCATTTTTCCACTGTGAACATGTATTATTTGCCTAGTGGGAAGGAGGCATAACATCTTATAAATCATTGGCACTGTGATGTTACAGATTACTTTCCGCTTTTCATGGACTATTTCATTCTTGTTTTTCCACTGTGAAGATTTAATTTAGTTCAAAAACTCCACAACTATTTATGGAACGCTTACCCTGTGCCAAGCACTGTCCTAGGCACGGCAGGAAATGGAAAGATTACTGAGGCACGATCAGGTCTCTTCTCCAGCAGCTCATCTGACCTTCGTCGGAAAGGCAGACTGTTGCAAAGAACAGGACTCACCTCCCCCAGCCCCCCCCCCCCCAACGGTGTGAGTCACAGGCTAAAGATGGAAGTATTAGGTGTGAGGGGAGTTCGGTTAATTAGTCAGCAAAATTGCTCTTTAAAAATTTTTTTTAAATGTGTATTTCTTTTTGAGAGAGAGAGAGAGACAGAGCGTGAGCAGGGAGGGGCAGAGAGAGAGGGAGACACAGAATCCGAAGCAGGCTGCAGGCTCTGAGCGGTCAGCACAGAGCCCCACGCGGGGGTCGAACTCACAAACCCTGAGTTCATGACCTGAGCTGAATTCAGACGTTCAACCGACTGAGCCACCCAGGCGCCCCCAAAATGCCCTTTTTTAAAGGAAACTCTCGGGGCGCCTGGGTGGCTCAGTCGGTGAAGGGTCCGACTTCATTTCAGGTCATGATCTCACGGTTTGTGAGTTCGAGCTCCGTGTGGGGCTCTGTGCTGACCGCTCAGAGCCTGGAGCCTGCTTTGGATTCTGTGTGTGTGTGTGTGTGTGTGTGTGTGTGTGTGTGTGCGTGTGTGTGTGTGTGTCTCTGCCCCTTCCTGCTCACGCTCTGTCTCTCTCTCCCTCTCTCTCTCTCAAAAATAAATACACATTTAAAAAATTATTTAAAAAATAAATAGAAGAAATTCTATTATTATTGCAAACACTTCTGACAAAAGTAATCTTTCTTGCCTTACAGGCTTGCCAAGGGCAGATCTCTGAGGCACTGAGCTCCGGGAGTCGGTGAAACTTTTTGTAAGAAGCTGATACTTTCGTCGTGTGCTATGTGGGGGGCATTGTGCTTTCACTTAATCTTCACCCCTGCAGGAGGCATAAACTGAGGGAAAGGGAGAATAGTACGGTGGATAGAAAACCAGCCTCTATAGCTAAACTGCCTGGATTCCAATCCTGGTGTTTACTACTCGACAGTTATATGACCTCCAGTAAATTTCTCTTATTTATTTACTTACTTACTTACTTACTTAGAGAGAGGGAGGGGCAGAGAGAGAAAGGGACGGAGAGAGAGAATTCCCAGCAGGCTCCATGCTGTCAGCGTGGAGTCCAATGAGGGGCTCAAACTCCCAAACCGTGAGATCATGACCTGAGACGAAACCAAGAGTTGGAGACTTAACCAGCTGAGCCACCCAGGCGCCCCTGACCTCCAGTAAGCTTTTTAACTTCTCCATGCCTCGACTTCTTCCTCCATAAAACGGGCATGATAACGGTACAGGCTTCGGAGGATTTGTAGCAAACACTAAGCACATCGTGTACTGGGAACAGTTCCTGACACACAGGAAACACGCCAGGATTTTATCGCTTACATTACGTTCCATCAAGTAAATATTCACACTACTTTGTATTACGTTCTCCTTCAGCTTTTTTTCTTCCTAAAGAGCCCATTTATGACAATGACTCAGCAAACATCTCTGATCACCTACTAAGTACCCAGTAAGTACTATCCTCCCCGCTGGGAAAACAAAGACAGACTGAAATGACCCCACCCTGGGGCTGCTCCCAGGTTAGCGCAGGAGAGAAACGCACAAACGCAATGAACGGAACAGGGCTGGTAATTAGGAACAGTGGTTGCCTAAAATGTTCTGAAGTTCCAGAAAACGTTTCTCTCCCTCTAATAGTTAAAACGTGGTTCCCATTATTGTGTTTACAGTGTTTGCTTGTGAAGGAAAGAAGGAAACTAATGTTCCTGGG
Organism: Neofelis nebulosa; assembly: GCF_028018385.1. Classification (NCBI taxonomy): domain Eukaryota; kingdom Metazoa; phylum Chordata; class Mammalia; order Carnivora; family Felidae; genus Neofelis; species Neofelis nebulosa. The sequence continues at coordinate 20,830,907 of NC_080783.1, forward strand.
TGTCTGGTGCGTGCCAGACGACATGCTGAGTGCCTTATAGGCATATTCTCCTTTAATTCCACGGAAAAAGTACCATATTGTCTTAATTTGACATATGGGGAGACGGAGGTCTTTAGCTCAGAGGGCAGGTAACCCCCTAGGCTATACCACCCATCGTTTCCCCCAGTCGGGGCTCAAAATCAAGCCTGTGCTCTCAGCACTACGCTGTATCTGCTCCCACTGTAACATTCTATGTGTCATCTAGTTTAATTCTCAGAGCAACTCTTTGAGGGAGACGTTATTCTGCTCATTGTTACACATGAGGCAACTGATGCTCACAAAATTAAATTATTTGCCCAAGGTCAAAGAGTTAGTAAGTGACAGACCAAGTGCCTTCGAAACTGTGGCCTTTTTCTAGAGACCGTGCGGCCTCTCCCATCGCCTCCTGTTTGAGATAAAGTCGAATTTCCATCCGGGCCTGCAAGAAACCACCCTGGATGGGGATGTCGGAGAGACGTGGATTCTCCTCCTAACTCTGTCACTTATCAGCACAGCAGCCTTGGATAAATCGCTTTGCCTCTTGGGGCTTTTGTGCCCTTATCTGTCCAGAGATAACACAGGGCTCACACCTGCCACAGGTCTCCAGAGGAACGACAGAGAAAACAGGCTGAGAGCAGACTCCGCTGGCATAAACCCGGGCTAGGAGCCCGCAGAGACGCCCAAGGAGCGAAGAGGGAGGAGGCTCCAAGGACGAACAGTCTTGCCGCTGTGTGCCACCACCTATATGCGAGAGGGGTCCTCAGTCTTCTACCTGCCGGACAGGGAGGGGCAGGATGGCAAGTATATGATTTCTTCAAGACTGGGACATTCCGTCTCACCTTTGCAAACTTCGGCAAACGTACCTGCAATGCTGTGTTATCAGGCTTTTAGGTTAGACACGGTCCCTGCCTCATTGGAGAGACAAGGCTCACTCCTGAAAGAAACAGCCCAGTGTGGAAGCACAGACCGAGGCCCACGGGAGCTTAGGTTTGGGGGCAGGGCTGGGAGAAAATGGGTAAGACTTTCCAAACAAAAAGGGAATGGCCCTGGATGGGGACTCAGGGAACAGGTCCCGGAAGAAAAGGGAATAAGGGCATCCTGGACTGAGAGAGTTCTGGAAGGTGAGGATGGACAGGAAAGGACGTGTTTTGAGGCTAATTGATAGATCAGGTGTCTGCAGCAGGGGGCTCGCAAGATCTTCTGGAAAGGTAGAGTCCAAGCATGTGGTACTTGAAATACAAGATCGAGAGACATGTTTTTATCTTTTTATCCTTAAAGAATTTTGAGCACGAGAGTAATGTGATCATAACAGGCTTTTGCGGCATTACGCGGAGCCAAGTATGACAAACAGGTTAAAGTTGGGAAAAGACGGAACAGTCAAGAAAAGTATGATAAGGATGAGCAAAGGTGATTTGGAAAACAAGGCACCGTTGATGACCTTGCAATGGTGCTCCCCAGGGTCAAACCAGGTCACCAAGCAGGGAGGAAGGGGTCGGCAGTGCCGAGATGGAAATGAAGAGCGTTACAAATCTCACGAGAAGCTTCAGAGTGAATGGAAGGTCCATAGGTTAAGGGCCAGGTTCAAGGAAAGTTTCATCTATCACCGACCAGGTGAAAGACAAAAAGGAAAAAGCCCGCAGAGAGAAGGAAGGAAGGCGTGACAAGAAGAACAATAGTGGGCAAGACTACAGGGCGCAAAGAGCTCCCAAGGAAAGGTAGACTGGGCTTGCCTGGTCCTTCCTCCACCCTTCACTTCCAAAGCTCAGATATATGGACATATTTGAAAGTTTTATGGGTTAGATATAGAGGCAGTTGGATGAGTTTATATAGACGTCCCCATAAACTCAGCTGGCCTCAGTGTTTTCCATAAAAGCGGTATTAGGTTGTCAGCTGTGAGGAAGATAGATGGAGGAGAGAAGGGGATGTTTGGGTTTGGGTGTCCCCAGAAGCAGACTGAGACAAGTAGTTTGCTTGGGAGCTGGTTCCCGGAAGCACAGTATAGGAGCAAGTGGGTGGGAAAGGGAGGGGAAGGTAGGCAGTAAGGATGCCCTCTCGGCCCAGGGACCACTGTGGGGGCTTCATCTGGTGGGGAACTCTGGGAACCCACATGCAACACGCTCCTCAGAATTATCCTGCAAGAGATGTGAGGGAGCCAGAGAATTTATTCACCAGCTCTCATCAGTCATTGATTTAGGGCTGCTTCCAACGGGTACATCCTGCAGACGCACTGATGGACAGTGCCATGCACATTGCAAGAGAGGGCATAGCGGGCTCTGGCAGCCAGGTGCAGACAGTTGGAAGCATTCCTGGAAAGGATACTAGCTGAGAAGATACGGATCCAGCACCAAAAGCATCTGCTAGAGACAAGATCTTCGGTGGATAAAAAATGTTTGAAATAGAATCAGGTGAGGTGTGTAATAATGGTTCTTTGGGGATACGTAAAGGGAGTTCTTTTTTTTTTTTTTTTTAATTTTTATGTATTTTTGAGAGAGAGACAGAGTGCGAGTGGGACAGAGGCAGAGAGAGAGGGAGACACAATCCGAAGCAGGCTCCAGGCTCTGAACTGTCAGCACAGAGGCTGGCCGACACGGGGTTCGAACTCATGAATGGTGAGATCATGACCTGAGCCCAGTCAGACGTTTGACCGACTGAGCCACCCAGGCGCCCCCGTATAAAGGGAGTTTTAACAACTGGAGAGCCAGCTCAGAGTAAAGGGTGTGAATCTGTAATGATCTAACGAAGCAAAACTTGGGACCCAAAAAGATTCCAGACACACAGAGGTGAGAGCAGGGACTACAGATGGTCAGGATGAGCTATGGCCAGGCATAGGCAAGAAAAAAGGTCATAGCGGAAAGTCAGGGGATGGAAAACATTCCAAGCTCCGGAGACCCACCAATGGGCTGGTTGTTGCTTCCTCCAGACATGATATGAGGATATAAAAGTGAACACCACCGAGAACCTAAAGGGCTGGAAATAGATTATTGGTTCCACTGCCCTCGTTCAGCTGATAAAGGAGCTGAAAGGGGCAGAGGGGGGAATCTGGAGGCCGTGGCGTGGCTAGTGAATTTCAGTGCCAGAATTACAACCCACATGTTCCACTGCTGCCTTGGGCTGTTTTCCCCTGGGACAGATTCCAATGATTATGAAAGGTCGACTCAGCAGATGGAGGGAAGCAAGAGAGTAAAGAAAATGTAATCAGAGCATAGTCAGAGCTGGGGCATCTGCCTGGAAGTGACAATGGAGCAAAGTTTCCGCCTTAAGTAGAAGGAGACAGTGTGGCTTTGCCATCAGGGGAGCTGTGCTTCTGGAGCTCTCACGGAGGAAGGTGGGGGCAGTCTGGTAGGAAGGGGTCTTGTGAATGTGGCTCGCAGCTGCCTTTGCAAAGTAAACGATGTTTTCTCTTAGATTAGGAGGAGTTCTTGACGGAGATTACAGAGAGCGAGCTAAAGCCCACTCCCCGCTTTCAACAAACCACCCTCTGGTCCCGTCCTGGATCAAAACAGCAGATAGATGATCCATGTGCATGTCACAGAGATGGAGTGTGGAGGAAATGTTCGCCCTAAGGTAATGCAGCCCTAAGGAATGAGGGGTTTGGTCAGACACCGTGAAGATGAAGGTCAGGCTTTTGAGAACAAGCATGGAGCCCACGTGTCTTTTCTACAGCCTCCTGCACTATGGAGGCATGACAGGAAGATACAAGTCTTCCTGTCTAGTAGGTCTGCCCCTTGCCCAGGGTTGGGGGACGCTTAGGGATGGGGACAGAGCGAGGAGTTAGCCATGGAGGATCACATGACATTCGTGCTTGGAAACGGTGCATCAGCTCGGTCTGCCTGCTGAGTGAGGAGACCTTCGGTCCCGGAGGCACCCCGTTGGCCTCCTGCCTCTGGTCTCTGTGACATTTAGTGCGTAAGCAAGCCACTAACCCAAGTTTAATTTTTTTTTTTTTCAACGTTTTTTTTTTTTTTTTTTAATTTATTTTTGGGACAGAGAGAGACAGAGCATGAACGGGGGAGGGGCAGAGAGAGAGGGAGACACAGAATCGGAAACAGGCTCCAGGCTCCGAGCCATCAGCCCAGAGCCTGACGCGGGGCTCGAACTCACGGACCGCGAGATCGTGACCTGGTTGGAGTCGGACGCTTAACCGACTGCGCCACCCAGGCGCCCCAACCACTAACCCAAGTTTAAAGGCTACTGTGACGTAATGTCCGGGATCTTTGGGGGCCACCTTTCAGTTATATGGGAAGGCACTGTCTGAGGTGACTGGGAATCATCTGCATTGGCAAAGGCACCCTAAGTGAGCAGCAGCAAACCGCGAGAAGGCTCCTAACAGAAGTGGCCCCAGGCTGCCACAACGGGTTGACGCTAGTACTGTGACGAGAGGGCCGAGGCAGGAGAGGTGGATGAGACAAGACTTCAAGAGAAGAGGTATTTAGTGTGAACGGTTGGTTTTTAACAAGCACTCAAAGACCATTTCATGGGGAAAGCACGGTCTTTTCAACAAATGGTGCTGGGAAAACCGGTCAGGCACATGTGAAAGAATAAAGTCGCACCCTGACTTTACACCCTATACAAACGTGAACTCAAAATAAATCCAAGACCAGGGCACCTGGGTGGCTTAGTCGGTTAAGCGCCCAACTCTTGATGTCGGCTCAGGTCACAATCTCATGGTTGTGAGTTCGAGCCCCGCTTTGGGCTCTGTGCTGAGTGCAGAGCCTGTTTAAGACTCTCTCTCCCCCCACCCTCTCCCCTTCTCCCCTGCTCACTCTCACTCTCTATCAAGTTAATAAATAAATAAACTTTTTAAAAAAAGCACAGGAAACAAAAGAAAATCTACCAAAATCAGATTTCATCAAAATTAAAAGCAATTGTTAGGAATTATTATCAGGAATAATTAGGAATTATTAATAAGGGACCAATATCTAGTTTATATAAAGGATGATAATGCAACAAAAACACCTCAGTTAAAAATAGGCAAAGATCTTCAAAGCTGTCATCAGACAAAAGAAGTCTTTCTGTAACTGCGTGGTGACAGATGTTAACTAGGCTGATCGTGGCAATCGTTTCTCAATATACACAAATATCAGATCATCGTGTTGTACACCCGAAACTAGTGAAATGTTGCGTGTCGCTTATACCTCCATGAAAAAGAATAGCCAAAATGGTAAAGTTTACATTATGTGTATTTTACCACAATAAACAACAACAGAGAAAAGACATGCAGTTTGTGGGAGCAGAATAATCATACAGAACCGAGACCACGGAGGAACCAGAAGCCAGAAGCCAGCTGCCCCCCCGCCCCCCCGCCAGCCACCCCGTCTCAGGGGAGGAAAGTGGTGTCATCAGGGGAAGAAAAGCACCTGAGAGCGTTTGGGGTCAGCGGATGTGTAGATGGGTCTGAGCATGCTTGGAAAAGGTACCCGATGCAGAAGGGTTTTTTGCTTTGAAAAAAGAAAAAGCCAAACATCCCTGTGGTTTAGGGATTAGAGAGGGGGAAGAGCTAGCTAGGGATCAGTGTGGGGTGGGGGTGGGGGGCTAAGTGGGATGAGATAAGCGGTAGGAGTGGGGGTGTTGCTGGTGGGGGAGGAGAGGGGTGGTGGGTAGGGAGGGTAGCTGGCGTGGGAGATGTTGCCCACGGATTGTTTTTTAAGCCAATAGTTCCAAGCTTGGAACGGGTGTCAAGGCTGGACAACGAAGTGCTGTCTCCTATGTGCTCCATGGTGTGTGTTTGTACGAAGTCCTCGGGGCCCTCCCGTGGGACACTACCCCTGTCTCGCAAGGACAGATGCTGTCCCTCCCCTCTCTTCTTTGCTGTACTTCCTACAGCCCCTGTGAACTTCCCCATCTGGCCGTGACCAGTCTCCAAAGGGCATGACCACGGTTCTAACTCGGCTTTTCATGTTCCCAGCTCTGGCTTTGGAAGTCGCCCAGAGGAAGGAGCAGGATTAAGGAGAAATGTGAACGCATCCTTCCTGTGTATTGTTTCCCCCAGAGCCAGGATGGCCAGCACTTGGACATATTTTGAGCCAGAGATTTAGAGTCTAAGTTAATTTGGGAGAAAGGAGCTTTTGTCCTTAAGGAATTTAAAGCTCAAGAAGAGGGTGTCACATTCTATAGCTGTGACAAATTGAAGAGAGAAAAAAGCGGTCTTTCCAAGGATGGGGTTAATTTACACAGTATGCAGAAAACTGAGCCGGGTCTCAGGAAAATGAAAATCAGGAAAGCCAGCAGTGGCCCGGGCAAAAGCCAAATTAATCTCTAGAACCTGCGTTGGCTTGTCGAAAAGTAAACACAGGTGAGTTCCAACGGGAATGGAGGTAAAGGAAGGTGGGGGGCGTTCCTTCCCCTTCCACGGTGGGGACATAAAACCCCCACCAGCCTGTGAGCTGCCCGAGGTAGAAATCATCACATTTGGCCCCTTGGTGACTTACAAGATGTCTGGCCCTCAGCGGGGTCTCACCCACCGCGGGCAGAATGAATGACTGAATGCCAGACCCAACAAAGGAAGGAGGAAGTGAAAGACGAGCGGATAAGGCCCCATTCCAGCCCACATGTCACTGATAACGGTGATAAAATGAAGGACAAAGTGGACTGAGTTACGATAGCACTTCGACTTTGTCTGACTTTGTGCAAACACTTCGTGTTCGGCTGGGATAATGGGAGTCCCTGGACGGGTAATAAACAAGTAAGTGAGCAGAGAAGTGGTGTCTTCCATTTGCAGCCATTTACAGTTTACAAAGCTATCACGTGCACATTTTTTCCATAGAGTCTGTAAACCACCCCATGCACAGGCATGACAAATAGTACTTTCTCCTTTGATGAATAATCAAACTGCAATTTGAAGGCCTGAAATAACTGAAATCACAGAGCTAAAAGTGGCAGAGCACACATTTTTGACCTGTGGTTCTGGCTTTCAGGGGGCCCACGCTCTGGAACAAAAAAATCCCACCCATGTGTTCAGCCCCGTCAACGCCACGCAGAGCCTTTTTTTTTTTTTTTTTTTTTTGACCCAGGTGTCCAGGAATAACATTGGGTCTGGTTTTGTGCAGGTTGTTCATTTTTTTTTTTTTTTTTTACAAATTTTTACAATTTTTTTTTTTTTTTTTTTTACAAATTGTGCAATTAAATTATGAAATGTGTGACTCAAAAGAGTCACATCTCCTCCTGCCAACAAAACCATCCATTTCTCACATCTCACGAACGAACGTCAGAAATGCCCATTTTCGTTTCTGCCCTTCCGGCGATTTCCCCACCTCCCCGCTGTCTGCCCCCATTTCTTTGCTCGTTTTCCCCAGGCTGGTCTTCCTTTCGGAACTTGAGAAGCGTTTTTGCCTTCCCACTTGCTGCTGTGCTCGCTTCAAATGTGTGCTCTCCTCCTCCCTCTTTACTTTTCCCCAAGGCCCTGGAGTTGCTTTCTTTGGAGACAGCCTCTACCCACTCTTTCTTTCCAGCGCGGGGGCCAGCTGGCCCCCGAAATCAATCAGGGGCCCATCAGAGACCGGGCTAGCCGCTGTCACTCCCGCCGTGGAATTTAGGTAAGTTCCCCGGAGGCCCTTTAGTGCAAACGTGTCCAGAGTCGGCTCTGCCTCACGGAATCCTCCCATTTCCTGACGGCTCCTGCTCCTGACGCCTCAAGGATGTCTTTATCTGCTAAGCCATCAAGTTTCTACTGGAGGAGCGTGGACTCTCTTTGTGTTCCTTCCCTTTCTCCTGTGTCTTTTTTCTTTTTTAAAACAGGCTGCCTGGTCTCCCAGGAGGCTGTCAATAGGCTTCGCCCACTCTGCCCTCTCCGCAGCTCTCTCTTGTCCATTTTTAAAGTTTCCCTTTTCAGCACCGATTTCAGCCAGCCTCCCACGCCCTTAGCCTTCCTGGGGCGGCGTGCCCTGTACTGCCCGGTTTAGGTGCTGGAGGAGTTTAAGAGAACTTTCAGTCCGGGAATTCCAACCCTTTGTGTGTTTTCCTTGTGGTCCATCCATGCACTTCTGGGGAAGCTGGGATGCTCCAAAGTCTCATGCAAAGTGTCAAGATTCTGGCCACTAACGGGGTAGCGGGCAAGAGACCCCACAGATTCCCATTTTGTTCCCAGGAGGCTCCCCTGGCCCAGCCCCCTCGTTTCACAGATCCGCAAATGCAGTCCTGTGGAGCTAATGGGTGCGAGCTGGGAGCTCCACTTGGGGTCTCTCTTATTTGTGCTCTGCCATATCTGCATGGATCTTTCTGCCCCTCGAGGCTTCCCTCAACACTCCTCCTCCGTCCCGGGTTTTCCCTTTGGATTCTTGCTTTCCCACATGGGCACACACATGGCATACTCCCTTACGCTTCCACAGGACTGGGGGCTCGCTGCATAACTGGTGGGGCCCACGGCAAGATCGAAAAAGTGGGTCCCAGCAGAGGGTGGGAACGCGATTGCGAGTTTGGTGCAGGGCACCTGCCTGGGTCCCTGCATGGGGGATGCGTGGGAGGTCCATGTTCAAGTGTGCATTGAATCAGCCGTGGAGCTGCAAACCTGGGAGGCCGCCATACCTCACCCCACATGACACACTGTGGGGCACACGCTGACCCTAACCCTCCCTGCACCTGAACCCAGGCCAGGGCAGGTTAGCAGTGGAACATGGCCCACCATGGCGCCAGGCAAAGGGCGGCCGCCGTGGTGGAGGGGGTGGGGGAGGAGAGAGGAGGCCATCCGGGGCCTGGGAAACAGGATTCAGACTGCAGGCTGTGGCCACCCCAGCCCAGAGAGGCAATGGGGGGTGGACCCCACGTGAACAGAGGCTCCAGGCCTCCTGCACATGCTCCATGGTCCCACTGGACTTGACTTACACGACCAAAGATGGAAGTGTTAGGAAGCTCCAGATGGCAACAACTGAACATCAAACCGAGTGTGGACCCTCCTGCTTGGGTCACGTGCCCATGAAGTGTCCTGACAGCCTGGGACAGTTTTCAAAGCACATTCACATCCTTGCCTTTGTTCTGACCTCTAGATAGCCCTTTGACTCAAACCGACTTGGTGTCTTAAGCTTTATTTTACAGGCAAAGACAAGACTCCACCAGGCATAGCTTACATACGTGAGTTCTGGAGTCAGACAGCTCAAATATGGGCTGGGCCTCAGAGGGGTGAAGGTTCTTCTTCAGGGTTGTTATGGGATCACAACAAATAATGTATGGAACACGTTCCCTGGTGCCAGATGCAGTCAGAATGCTCCATAAATGGAGATGTTAGTGTGCCCAGCGGATGTATCTGGCTTTTCCCAAAATTCTGTTCATGAACACTGTCACCAGTTTTCAGTTTTTACATCTTATCTGTACCATTATTGGCTTAATATTTTTTAAATTTAAATCTATCTACTTCTTTTACACTTCCAATGTTATTTAATTTAATTTTATTTCAAGTGGTTTTTTACATTTATTTTTGAGAGAGCGCAAGTGGGGCAGGAGCGGAGAGAGAGGGGGACAGAGGATCTGAAGGGGGCTCTGTGCTGACAGCAGATGTGGGGCTTGAATTCACGAACCGTGAGATCACGACCCGAGCCGAAGTCGGACGCTCAACTGACTGAGCCACCCAGACGCCCCTCCCATTTTGTTTTATAGGGTAACTTCACTTTACTGTCGAGAATGAAAGACCAGCATCACTCATCTTAAATAGAAAGGTAAAGTAAATTCGTGGAAAACAACAATGGTATGCAAATCTGGCCAGATACTTTTGCTTGCTGAACACTCTGAGCTTGTACCCATTCTTTGTTAAAGAGGGAAATTAGCAAGGATTAAAGACTCAGCCTCGCCCTGAGATTTCTCTTTGACTTCATCGGCAGGAAATCATTTTGTCACTATCCCATTCAGTGTTACCCTGTGTCCAGCTGGTGCCTGTACCATGACCACGAACCCTTGTGCGTTTCTTCGCCTGCCACGCTTCGGGAGAGCCTAGACACGAGGTTAGGACGCAGTGGAGCTAAGTTTCACAAAACGTGTAGCATGACTGCAAAAAACTAGAAACCCACACAAAGCAGCTCCAAATGTTTTTCAAGGACACATGGACTGAAAGAATTCACATTGGCTCCTTAATAGTGATCACCTCTGAGGAAGGGAAGAGGAAAGCGTTGTTGGCAAAGGGACTTGCACCAGAATCCTAACATTTTAATTGTTTTCCCAAAAAATGCTTGAAATAGGGAAATACTTTTACAGTTGTTAATTCTGCATCATGAGGGTGTGATTATGTAGCGTTCTTCAGACTTTTACGTGTTTTTGAATTTTCTTCAATGTAAAACACAATAAAAGGGAAAAGGAAGAAAAGAAGCTCAATCAGGCAAAATGCTCCCAGATACGGATGCAGGGAAGGATCAAAATGCTTTGGTAAATCAGGGACTGTATCAGTTTGCTACAGCTGCTGTAATAAATACCATTGACTGGGTGGCTTAACCAATAGAAATTTATTGTCTCACAGTTGTGGAGGCTGGAAGTCCAAGATCAAGGTGCCAAAAGGTCTGGTTTCCTCTGAGGCCACGCTCCTTGGTTTGCAGGTCACCGCTGCCTCCCTGTGTCCTCGCACGGTCTTCCCTCTGTGCGTGCCTGTGTCTTAATTTCCTCTTATAAGGACACCAGTCAGACTGGATTCGAGCCCACCCAAATGATCTCATTTTCCCATAACTACTTCTCCAAAGACCCTATCTTTAAATGTAGTCATATCCTGAAGTATTGGGGGTTAGCACTTCAACATATGAATTTGGGGGGCACAGTTCAGCCCATAACTCTTTAATTAATGACCCCTGCTGACCTACTTCATTATACAGGAGTTTCTTGTCACCTCCCTTTACTGATTCTATCGACCTTCCCTCTTCTTCCCAATGTCCTAGACATCCAGGCAGGGTTTCCTGATTGCCCCACTGCTTGCTGCTTTTTGATCCTTCTTGGAATCAATTCTTGCTTCCTCCAGCCAGCCTACAGAGTTCCATCTGTCCTCCTTACCCCAGCTTAGCCCATCTCTCTCTCTCTCTCTCTTTTTTTAACGTTTATTTATTGTTTGAGAGAGAGAGAGTGGTGGAGAGGCAGAGAGAGAGGGAGACACAGAATCTGAAGCAGGCTCCAGGGCTCTGAGCTTTCAGCACAGAGCATGACACGGGGCTCGAACCCACGGACCACAAGATCATGACCTGAGCCGAAGTTGGCTTAACTGCACCACGTGGGCGCCTTTAGCCCTGCCCATCTCTTTGAGTTCACTCCTGTCTTTGGATTCTCCACTCAGGAGCCCAATGGCACAGCCTCCACCCGGGTTGAATCTCTGCAGCTTCATGAGCCCAAACTACCTGCTCATTGACTGCACATGCGACACATTTCTCCCGCCTCCCATCTGCACACAAAATGCCTACGTCCTCTATCTTGTCTCCTTTCTTGAGATGCCTCCAATGGGGCTGTTGGTGGCATTCACCTGCCCTTTCTCCCTGTGGTTCTTACCGTTTTGAGTTCACAGACTGTATCAGTCAGCATCCAGTCAAGGGAGCAGGAACATCTCTAGACACTTAGCCAGATTAGGAACATACTACAGGGAATTGTTCACATGAGGGACGAGAGAGGAGAAGCCAGGCGGGGCGTGGTGAAGGACAGGAACATGGCGGCCCATGTGAACAAGGGCGACACGCTAGTGACGGTGGAAAGATAGCAGGACAGAAAGAACCTGGTCCCGCCATTCCCCGGAGCTGCTCTCTAGCTCTGCACCGTGTGAACCCAGCCTGTTAAGTGGAAAGAAATAACTCCTGTTGCTTGCTTGGAGTCTCTGTTAGAGCTGCTTAGCTCAGACCCAGGAAATGCATCTCTTTTTACGTTGCGTGTTTGAGGGAAATCTGCAGAGACAGGCTCTCTCCCTTCCCCGGGGAGACAGAGCTGTGGCCTTGTTCTTGCCACCTGAAATGCCTTTAAAGGCCTTAAGGGCGCTCGTGATACAAATGCTGCAGCCTGGGTGACCAGCTGTCTCTGTTTGCCCAGGAACAAGAGGCTTCGTGCATGTAGAATTTGCATTGCTTAAATGGGGAGAGTCCCTGGCAAACCAGGATGGGCCTGTCACCCTCCCTTCTTGTGCTTGTAGCAAGCATCTACTTCCTCAGACAGAAAATCACCTGCCAGAGTCTCAACCCTGACCTCTCTTCCTGGGTCCAGGGTCAGACCACAGCCATTCTTGGTGAGTCTGGTTGCCTCCCGGTGCCTCTTTGAACGAGACGTGGCGAGTTCTTCCGTGACCCCTGCTTCATTCCCGACGAGAATAAACACCATCTCCAGCCTCGACCTGCCGAACAGAATCACCACGGAGTTCCTCCAGCAGCCCTGGCCCTCTGCACCCGAGATATTTTCCAAGATAAATGCAATTTCTCTGGATCTGAGGCGCGTGTCACATTCCCTACTTCTAGGAATCTGCCTGCCCACAAACGCAGGTCTCTGGTCTCATCCAGGTAGACGACAAGAGACAAAGGGGTTCTCCCACCACACAGTCCTTGCTCAATCGCTGTTTTCCTCCTCTCCGAAGGTAGCCTCTTGGCGAGGTTGTACCCATCAGCACGTTCCTTCTGTCATCCTGCTTTCATCTGGGGCACAGCTTGCTGGATTGGAGCAGTAGATTGAGCTCAAGCCTCTGTGTTTGGAAACATGCCTCTGCCTCTGTTCTCCCTATCGTGTCGGGCAAGTGGCCTCACCTTGCAGAGCCTCAGTTTCCCCACCTGTATAATGGAATGGTATGGTAGGCTGAAAGATGGCCCCGGAAACATATCATTATCCTAATTCCTGGAATTTACAAATGTTACCTTATTTGGAAAAAAAGAGTCTTTGCAGATGTGATTAAGGACCTTCAAATGGGGAGATTATCCTGGATTAGTTGAGTGGCCCCTAAATGCTATGACAGATGCCCTTAAAAGATGGAGGTAGAGGGAAACTACAGGGACAAAAGAGGAGGGAGCAGTGTGACCAAGGAGGTGAAGATTAGTGATGCTGCCACAAGCCCAGGAATACTGGCTGCCACCAGAGTCTGGGAGAGACAAGGAGCAGATTCTCCCTTTGGGCCTCTGAGGGAGCACATCTCTGCTGTTATGGCCTGACCTGTGCCCTCTCAAAACCCATATGCTGAAGTCTTAACCCCCAGTACCTCAGGATACAGCCACATTGAGAAATAAGGCTTGTAAAGAGGTGGATGAGTTAAAATGAGGCTATTAGGATGGGGCCCCAATAGGACTGCTGTCCATATGAGGTATACATGTGTGCCCAGAGGGAGGACCGCCGAAGACACAGTGAGAAGGCGGCCATCTGCAAGTCAAGAAGAGAGGCCTCAGCAGAAACCAACCTGGCCGGCATATTGTTCTTGAACTTCCAGCTTCCAAACTGTGAGAAAGTACATTGCTGTTGGTTAAGCCACTTAGCATGTGGTACCTTATCATGGCAGGCCCCAGGAATTAATGTGGGTGGTGATACCTAACCCAGGCTCGTTCTAAGATCGAGATGATCACAAGGGTGCCTGCTGGGCTGTGGGTGAGTACTTTCTACATTTTAGTGGTGTCTGAATTCTCCTTTCGTGGAGACTTTTCTACACCCAAGCAAAAGTAAAATAACAACTACAACAATCACAAAAAATGATACACCAGCCATAGTGACTTTTTTCCTTCGGTCTTCTCTACTTCCTGACCACCCTTCCTATGTGTGTGTGTGTGGGTGTGGGTGTGCACATGCACACCTATTTCCCACCTTAATATTCCATCTTCCTCCAGTGAACTGCATCATCTGTTGGGGTTCCATGAACAGCATCAATTTCCTGTTTATAGATCTGTCCCATCACCACTTACTAGTTGTGAGGATCGCAAACATTTATGGGATACTCCTTTTATATGTAGCCAGGAATTGTGCTTTTTCTAAATTGTGTCATTTAATGCTCTGAGTATCCCTTCAATGTGGGTACTATTATTATTCCAACTCGACAGATAGACAGAGTTTGACCGAGGAAGCAGCACAGCTGGGAGGCAAGCCCAGGTAGCTGGTGCCCAGGCCCACACCCTCACCTCCTCTTAAATCTCCCGAGGGCAGGAATCCACCCTGCCTTAGTCAACCTTTATTCTCTACCATGTGCTTGGCACAGAGTTTGGACTCAACAAAGGCCGGCTGGATGAACAAGTGAATGACACTCTCCACATGCCAAAGAAAAGTCAAGAAGATGTTCTCCAGGACTCTGCTCGGTCCAGCATCTCTTTATCCTGACTCTGCTGCTGTTACTGCTACAGCGGTCCGACCACGGACAGTCCTACATGGCCCACGTCCATCACACGCCTGTCACACTCTCTGCCCTCAGCCTTTTTGACCACGGAGCTGAGACATTGTGAGTGGATGCAGCAGCCCCCGCTGCCCTCTCCATCCACTCCATCCACTCAGCAGTGGCCTTGTCTCCTCCCATGGCCACTACTCATCCGTGTGGATGGGAGAGACTGGAATTCTCTGAAGTCTAGTGAGAGAGGTCTAGATTCCACAAGAATCTGGAAACTGCACAGGGCCATGGTAACGTCACACATGTTTGCTCTTCCAACTTACAGAAGAGAAAACTGAGGTCCAGAGGTATTAAATCCTTGCCCAAAGCCACAGAAGACTGGGTGTCATGTTTGACTTCCACTCAGGCCTCTTTCCAATATACCAAGTCAGTACAAAAGTGACCCAATCTAGCAGAGAGAAGAAGATTGGGCTCAGAGCCTGGTTTCAATTCTTACCAACCATGTGTGGTTAGGTATGTTATGTAAATTCCCTAAGCTTGGGTCCCTTGGCCCACACAATGAAGACAAGGCTATATGCTTGCTGCCATTAGAACTACTGCTGGCCACAGAAGTCACCTGGCCAGACTCTCCTGCACGCAGATCGCAGACAGGATCTTGAACTACATACTTCAGGAACTGACCAGTCCAGACCTTGACCTGTCTCATTCCACCTGCCAGTCAAGGCCCTTTTGGGGAGCAGGCTGCTTTCCTATTAATAACGGGGAAGGGACTCAGAAAACATTGATTCTCTATCACTGGCAGCTCCATCTGTCCCCAGACCAGGATCAGGAAAAAGGAGGGAAAAATGGTAGCTCGCCTGAATAATCCCATCCCTGAGTAACCTCATAACATCTCTTTGGAGTCAGGAAAATATTTACCTGGCAATGACATTCTAACTTATTCAGTTGTCCCTCCTTCGTAATGAATGCCTAATCACTATGGAAAATAATCTCTTCTAAACTATGTATTTCATAACATAACCCATACCAGAAATGTGTTCCCATGTCTCTTTTCTTCCAAATATTTTAAAACACATTTGAATGTAAACACACACACACACACACACACACACACACACACACACAACGATGTTCTATTTTTCTTAAATAGAAATCTGCAATAATGTTTTCATTGAACATAAAAGAGGCCAGCCCTGATGTCATCATTGTAAACTCCTAGAGCAGGGTTTCTCAACAGCCCCGCTATTGACATTTTGGACCAGATAATTCTTTGTTGTGAGGCCGTCCCACGCGGCATCGGGTATTTAGAAGCATCCCTGGCTTCTACCCAGTAGAAGCCAATAGCACCTCTCTTCCATCATGACAATGCAAAATGCTCCAAACATTGACAAGCATCCCCTGGGTGGGGGGAAGGGGGGGGGGAGATGCAAAATCATCCCCTGTTAAGAACCGCTGTCCTAGAGAAAGAGACGAGGCCTGTAAGACTCTCTTTGCCCTGCCCCACCTGAATTTAAGTTCTCTATAGAAGTGCTTTTGACAACACTGATGAATTAAATGTAAGGGTAGGAGTTGAGTGAGCAGGGAAGAAAATACATCCTTCTAATATACAAAATGCACTAGGCACTATGAAGGAATAGTAATACAATCACAAACTATGCCACGATTGTACATGTCAGCCCCCTATCCTTCTGTCTCTTGGACTGAAGATGGGCCATCAGTTGATGAACATCTCAGAAAGTCTTCATGGTCTTTATCTGTTTCCTTTTGTTGGTCCTTAGGAAGTAGGATGTGTTAGAACAATTATATTCTGAGTTTCTTTGAACAGAAATTAGAGATGAAATGGAGAAGAACCAAAAGGAAGCACAAAAAGACCAATAGTGAAGAACCCTGGGCTTAGCAACGATGGGGAAGCAGTGACACACTGTTAGGGGAGAGAATGTTGTTGCCAAAGCCCAGCCAGAGGCCAGACAAAGGCTTACGTACTGGAGGAAGGGCTGTCTGATGAGAGGACTGCAAGGCAGGGATGGGGCAGGGCAATAAACTCCCCGTGTGTCTTTCTCTTTTCCTGCTTTCTAATATCTAATCAGTACCTCCATTGGTGAAACCCAAACAGAAGGCCAGGGCAAAGGAGCCAGGATGATGTCGTGCATAGAGGTCAGCCCCCCAAAGTCTTGGAGAAGGGCAGATGATGCATCTAGTGAGTTCTAGGGGCAAATGGAGAATCATCAGCCACACAAGGTATGTTCAGAGAAGAGTCCGTCAGTCTGAACTCTTTCCAAGAAAGAGTCCAAACACAAAAATTTCTCTGAGTCTCAGTATTCCTGACTGTGAAATGGGCAATGCCTGTGTCATGAAGTGGTAATGAGGATTCTACGATGTGCCATACGGAGGGACCAAGCACAGGGCCTGGTACATTCTGGAGGCTCCATGTATGTCAGTTACTTTCACCTTTCCTGCACCTAAATGGCCCTGGACCAGATTACTTTTCCTGGTCTGGTGCTCCAAGTGGCCTCTGTGCCTCTTTCCCCTTCTCAGTTCATTCACCCATTCGTTTATTCAATAAGTATACATTCACTGAGCATCAGATATGACCACTGCACGTACCAGAGTGGACAGTGCAGATGTCTGTGGTCCTTGCCTCTGTCCCTTCTTTCCTCACAGACCCGTCCCCATCTCTTTGATCGGGGCCCCTGGTTCCTCATTCCCGACTCTCATTGCTTTTATTTCTTTAACGTGTACCTAGTGCCTACCTCTGACAAAATCGTGAGGACAGCGGTAGGAAGAAAGAGCCCTTGTTTTTACCTGAGGAAGCTACTTAACTTTTCCGGGGATGCTGAGCCCAACGAACAGAAGGCAGAAAAGTGGTTGGCTTTATTTTGACCATGAGTCCCTGCCAGGATCAGTTACACAACCACGCATGCAAGTGAAAAGGGTCCACCAAGAGAGTCAGAGGTGGAAAGACACGGAGAGGGCCCAGAGGCTTTCTGAACCGTCTGTCGTCAGATTGCCACAGGCTTGGAGGCAGGAGGGTGTCCAGAGAGGACCACGTCCAGAGAAACTCTGGACGTGGTCTCATTCTCAGCCTTTCATGTTCTGCTTATTGCCTTGCAATTCTAGTCATCTGTGCTTCCAGCCCAAGTGTCACCTTCTAAGGCTCAGGGTTGTGATCTGTAACATGAAGAGGTTGGAGCAGATGAATTCTTAGTTGCCACAGAATAGTCTAGCTCTAATATTTTGAGTCTATAATCATGGGAAAGCTATGGGAGCTTTAGAACTGATTTTATGGTTTTGGATGTTCTGGCAGCTTCAATCATTTCAAGAAGGTTAAAGACTCTGGGATCTGGACAAGTTTCCTTCCGAGCTACCACCCAAACTATTCTTGAAAAGAGCCTACAGAATGATTTTTCTACCAGGGGGCCTCAAGCTGGCCTCCAGATATGCAAACAATGCAAAGGGAGTGTGAATCAGAGGACAAGAGCTAATTGGTGCCCTGGAGTCTGAGCCAAGGACCGGCTTGGGTGTGTGACCCTAAGGGGTGTGACTGAACTTGAAGGTTTAGTCACTTCAGCTATCAAAAGAATTATATCAAACTTGATGCGAAGCTGAATGTGGAGACTATTAATACATAATCACCATAATGATAACTCTTTACTGAATGCTTACACTATGTCAGAGGCCATGCTAAGTACTCGATAGGAATCTAACTCCATTTTCGCAACACTCTAAGGTACGTATTATTATTCCCAAGATACAGCTGGCAAAACTGAAGTTTAAAGGCGTAAGTAACTTGCCCTAAATCCCTCGGCTATTAAGTGAAGGATCTGGATCAGATCTGGGATTGAAACCCAGGTCTGTCTGACTCTGAGATCACTGACTAACTACCCGTTACGCTCTCAGAGCTCCAGCGGACTTTGGAAAAACTTTAGTTCATTATGTCTGCTTCTGAGGGACTGCTCGGTAGGATCACAATGTTCCCGATTTAAAGACCTTTGGGATAAACTTTGCAGATTTTCTGTATTCATTACCCCATCTCTGACCACGCTAATGTCTCAGCCAGCGCCCCTCCTCCCCTGTCCCCAGAGGTCTCTGGACCATGTTAATCTGTCTGGTTTACAAACTCTCTGGCTCCACATTCTCTAGCTGTTTCCATCTGCTGTCCTGTCTAAATTCTCTGGGAGGCCGCAGGAAAGGAAGATAGCAAGGTGAGCAGAGGGGCCAAAGCAAGCAGAGGGATATCAGAGTATGTGATACAAAAGCTCTCCATGCCACCTACGGTATCTTTCAAAGTTCAAGTATGCTGCCCTTGGTCACCTTGATCTAGAGTTTATGAACTTGAGCTTTGGAGTCAGCTAGAGCTGGGTTCTAGGGGTAGTTTGGAAGTTAAGTTACCTCCTCTCTCCGAGCCTCAGCTCTCTAATGAAGTAGGAAGAAGTCCGTGAGAGGTTGTTTTTTCCACTCCTGGAGGTCATGCCTCTGCAGTTTTCAGCACAGCACCTGTCGGTCACGTGGTAAATGCTCCAGACTGGTAGTTGCTATGGGTGGTAAGCTCTCATTGGCTGTCAGCTCAGCTCCTTATCGCGTATGCCGTGTAGTGCCAAGCGGCTCATGTCCTTTCTGGGAGGTTCAAAGGCTTGCCTGCCTCTGAAACTCCCTTCTGATGCTGTTCCCCTTCCCAGTTTGTGAACAGAAACATGTCCAGTGAGGCACCTGGCTGGCTCAGTTGGTGAAGCGTGTGACTGTTGATCTCAGGATCGTGAGTTCCAGCCTCATGTTTGGTGAAACAAGTCCCACGGCTTTGAGAAAGACGCATGATTGACTAAGCACTGTTATCTAAGCACCAACTGTATACAGAACACTAAACTGGGCATGGAGGAACTATCTTCTTATGGAGTAGAGCATCTAGTTGGAGAAATAAGACCAATACTCATGAAAGAAGTAGGCTCTAAGAATACAAGACTGGGGCGCCTGGGTGGCTCAGTCGGTTAAGCATCTGACTTCGGCTCAGGTCACGATCTCGCGGTTTGTGAGTTAGAGCCCCGCGTCGGGCTCTGTGCTGACAGCTCAGAGCCTGGAGCCTGCTTCAGATTCTGTGTCTCCCTCTCTCTCTGTCCCTCCCCCACTCATTCTCTGTCTCTCTCTGTCTCAAAAATAAATAAAACATTAAAAAAAAAAAGAATACAAGACTGTGCATAACTCAGTGTTTTGCTGGGACAGCAAATGCTAAAGTTGGTTAAGACTCAACTAATGGCTCATCCAAATCCCTGACAGATCATTATCAGAGGCTCTGGGGACCCCAGGAACCTCATACTTAGTTATAAGTACAAATAGCCTGCAAGAGTCAGAATCATATTGCTGGCACGGGCAGTGGCAATGATTTGTGTGTGGGCTGTTTTTTCCATTTCCAGAGGGCAGAGCTCATGTTTGGGCTGGTAGGGTGTTTCCCACTCAATAAACAAAAAGTGGCCACAACCGGATTGGGGCAAAATGCTGAGGACAAAGAGCACTGAACTAGAGGTCAGGGGACCTGGGTCCTAATTCCATCATGACCATTGACTCCTTGTATGACCTTGAACAAGTCTCTTGCCCTTTTGTTTATGAAATGAAGAAGGCACATCAGATAGCAATTTTTGAATTGTGTTTCTTTTATTTTTTAATTTCTTTTAATGTGTATTTACTTTTGAGAGGGAGAGAGAGAGAGAGAGAGAGAGAGAGAGAGAGAGTGTGTGTGTGAATGGGGGAGGGGCAGCGAGAGAGGGAGACAGAAACCGAAGCAGGCTCCAGGCTCTGAGCTGTCAGCACAGAGCACGATTCGGGGCTCCAACTCACGAACCGTGAGATCATGACCTGAGCCGAAGTCAGACATTCAATTGACTAAGCCACCCAGCCACCCCTTGAATTGTGTTTCATGGTACCCTAAGGTTTCTAGAAATTCTGGAGCTTGGAGGAAGCTAGTGGGTCAAGGGGAAAGGTGAGTGGTGGTTTGAGACCATAGGCTACCCCTCTCCTACCTTTCTGTACCTTCAAACAGAGCAAGTCCACTTATATCTTTTTACGTACGGAGATTCTATGGTAGCTTTCTTGGAAAGTCACCTAACCTGTTTGTCTCCACCATGTCCCTCTATACAAAGGCCAGCTGAGTCTCAGAGAGGTGAAGTAACTTGGTCAAAGTCATACAGTGAGTGGCAGGAATGGTATTAAAGTCTCCTCTCTTTTTATTTTTATTTATTTATTTGTAAAGTTAATTTATTATTTTGAGAGAGAGAGAGAGAGAAATAGTTCACACACACGAGTCGGGGAGGGGCAGAGAGCTAGGCAGAGAGAGAATCCCAGGCAGGCTCCACAAACTCAAACAATGAGATCACGACCTGAGCCAAAGTCTGACGCTCAACTGACTGAGCCACCCAGCTGCCCCTCTTCTCTTTTTTGAATATTTATTTATTTTTGAGAGAGAGTGAGGGGGAGAGAGTGTCAGTTGGGGAGGGGCAGAGAGAGGGTGGGGGGGGACGGAGGATCTGAAGCGAGCTCCATGCTGACAGCAGAGAACCCGATGCAGGGCTGGAATTCATGAACTACAAGATCATGACCTGAGCTGAAGGCGGATGCTTAACCAACTGAGCCACCCCAGGTGCCCTTAGAGTCCCTTTTGTGATGATGACAATTATGTGGTTGTTCTCCCGCAGATTTGGAACAGGTATGCCTCCTAAATTCTGAAAGGGGCACCCTGAAAGCAGGGCAAAGGGTAGGGGCTGAGCACCCATGAGCAAATCACATTTCAGCAGCGGCTCTGACAAAGTCCACCCGAAGTCCCAGCAACATCCGATGGAGACGCTGCCACGAGCCTGGGTCCTTGATGACTCCCCGCCTTGGGTCACCATAGGGGACCCAAGCCAAGGCAAAGAGGCCCACTGGTCCTTCCGAGGCATCTCTAGAGTGATGGTCACCTTCTCCACCCTCTGGCTCCCTAGCCCCTCTCCCCTCCTTTCTTCTGCCTGACATTCAAACCAGGACTCTGCATCTTTGCTGCCCCTCAAAGTCCACGTTCAATCCCAGTCTCTGTCAGTTCTGCGAAGCATCTCTTGAATCCTCATCAGTCCCATCTCCCCTGCGGCCACCCGGTTCAGCCCGCAGCCACTGCCATAGCTGCCTGACGGGTTCCCCGCTCCCCTGTCTCCCTTCCACTGGAATCCCCAGACCGCAGCCAGACTGAACTCTCTAAGAACAAAATCTAATCAGGTTACTTTCCTGCATAAATCCTGTGACGGCCCCCAGGGTCCTCAAAGTCAAGGCTTATTCTGACCAGGGCTTACAGACTCCTGTGGACTCCCGCCTGCCTTTCTAACAATATTTCTCACTGTTCACCTCTCATTTTTGATTCTCTAGAAAAGCCGAACAACGTGAACTTCTCTGACTATATCTCGCTCTTTCCTTCTCTCAGCTACTCTTACTTATTCCTCTCAAGTCTCGGTTGTTAAGTATCCTCACTGGCATGACTACCCCCTCCATCATATTACACTCCCCAAGCTACATCATAGTTACTCATCAGCATCTCTCACTAGACTCTAAGCTCTGAGAGGGAAGGCGGTTTGTCTGAATCACTGTAGTGTCCCTGGCCACTGAGTGCAGTGACTTGTCACATAATCATCACTCCGTAAGAATGTGTCGAAAGAACAAGTTCTCCTTAGGCCAGCCGTGTCTTCACGTCACCGGGCCAGTGAAATAAAAGCTCCTGAGTGGGTGATGGGGTGAGCTGAGTGGTACCCCACCTATCTCCTCATTTCCCTGGGCTCGGCCTTTCCTAACCCATTCACATTTCTCGGCAGGTTGTGCAAGATTCCTGAAGGGGGTTTCCTGGGCAAATGCCTAGCAATTTTGCATTTATCAACAACAACCTGGGAGGCTGGAGGCCACAGAGAAGCACAACTTGTATGTGAAGTCAGGGTTTTCAGGGACATCTCCTCTGCCCAGAGCATACCCTAGTTTGGCCCAAGCCAGAATTTTTCCTAGTAGGGTCCATCTAATCTGATCAAACTATAAAGAGGGGAGAGGAAATAAGGTAATGTATGTCATTTTCCATCAGAAAATGTCGACACTGCACACAGAATGGTTAATCCAGAGTGAAATAACAAGCATTTGTTCAAAGCTGATTTAACGTTTTCTTAAGACACCTCACATTGTTGCAAACCTCTCTGTGCTATAAAGAAGAAAGAAAAAGGAGAAAGAAAGAAAGAAAGAAAGAAAGAAAGAAAGAAAGAAAGAAAGAAAGAAAGAACAGAGGGAAGGAAGGAAGGGAAGAAGGGAGGGAGGGAGGAAGGAAAGAAGGAAGGAAGGAAGGAAGGAAGGAAGGAAGGAAGGAAGGAAGGAAGGAGTGAGGGAGGAGGAAGGGAGGGAGGAAGGAAGGGAGGAAAGAAAGAAAGAGAAGGGGGAAGGAGGGAGGAAGGAAGGTAGAAAGAAAGAGAAAGAGGGGCTCCTGGGTGGCTCAGTTGGTTAAGCGTCCGACTTCAGCTCAGGTCATGATCTCACAGTCTGTGAGTTCGAGCCCCGTGTCAGGCTCTGTGCTGACAGCTCAGAGCCTGAAGCCTGTTTCAGATTCTGTGTCTCCCTCTCTCTGACCCTCCCCCGTTCATGCTCGGTCTCTCTCTGTCTCAAAAATAAATAAATGTTAAAAAAAATTAAAAAAAAAAAAGAAAGAAAGAAAGAGAGAAAAAGACAAAAACGAAACAAAACAGCCGTTTGGATTTGGGAACAAAGAGTCCCAGGACAGTTTCATTTCCATACCACAGTCACTGCAAAACAAGCCTTTGGAAAATGCTCTTTAGTTAACAAGCCTATTTACATGTCTTATTGGGTCCTTGCAACAGTGCAAGAACTTCCTGCCTCTTTTGACACCAAGAGCAAATCCTTTTCCTGCTTTTGAAGTCATCCTTGGTGGGGGGGAGGGGAGGGTGGGGGAGGGGTATTGAGGAAGGCACCTTTTGGGATGAGCACTGGGTGTTGTATGGAAACCAATTTGACAATAAACTTCATATATTGAAAAAAAAAAAAAAGAACAGGCATTCTTCAAAAAAAAAAAAAAATGAAGTCATCCTTGATCCCAGCCCCTGCCTTGACCCACCCCCCCCCCCCCCCCTTTTCCAATTCGGCATGTCATGGAGTGTGTGCTAAGATGTGGGTCCTGGGAACACTCCCAATTGCATGGTCGTCGTGGCTTCGGCCAGGGCATTCTCAACCGTAATGGGTTTTGGTCTTTCTGCTTTCTTTTACAGAGTCTGTCTGCCTTTGGCGTTCTGCAGTTTCACGATGGCGATTCTAAAAGAACATTTGGTTTTATTTCTCTAGTTTGGGGTTCATTGTAATTCCTGAATCTAAACGTTCTCATCATCAACTCTCAGGGAACTTGCCTTCAAACATCACCTCACCTCATTCTCTTTTCTCTTCTGGAACGTCTATTAGCTCAATGTGAGATTTTTCATTTTATCCTCTGTGTCTTCTGGAATCTCTTTCACAGTTTCCATCTCTGGGCTCTCTCTGGATAATTTCCTCGATTTACCTCCAAGTTCACAAATTCTATTTTCAGCTCTGTCTCATCTACTCTGTAGTCTGTTCCTGGAGTTTTAAATTTTAATGAGTACTTTTTTTTTTTTTTAATTTCTAAGAAAAAGTACTACAGATGGTCCCTGACTTACAATGGTTCGACTTACGATTTTTTGACTTTACAATGGTGCAAAAGCAATACACATTCAGTAGAAACCATACTTCTAATTTGGGTTTGGGATCTGCCCCCCAGCAATATGTGCTGCGATGCTCTCTCCTGATGCTGAGCAGCAGCCGGAAGCGCAGCTGACAAGGTGAACGGTCACAAGGTGAACCAGGTGAACGGTCACAAGGGTGAACAGCCTACACGATGACAACCATTCTGCACCCAGACAGCCAGTCTGGTTTTTGCTTTCAGGATTCAACAAATTACATGAGATAGTCAACACTTCCTTATAAAATAGGCTTTGTGTTCATGTTTCCCCCCCATTGCTGGCTCATGTAAGTGTTCTGAGCATGTTCAAGGTGGGCTAGGCTATAGGATGCTCGGTAGGTTAGGTGTATTAATGCATTTTTGACTTCTATTTTCAACTTACAATGGGTTTATTGGGACGTAACCCAAGCGTAAGTCAAGGGAAATCTTTTTCTTTAATCTGCCTGATTTTGTTGACGTTCTAGATACTTATGTTTTTGAAGCTTTATTTTATGCTACTAGTCATTTTAACACACTGTTTACAGTCTCTTAGGATGCTTCTATAATCCAAGGTTCTGGGACATCTAGTGCTATTGTTTGTTGGATCTGTGGACTCTTGCTCATGTTTTTCTATGAGTGTCTTGTGTGATTTCAGATTGTGAGCTCATCTGCAACAGGGTCTTAACCTGGTGAAACCAGTATAATCAAAGCGTTTGCTTCTAACAGATGACCACTGGCCCAGACCAAATTTTATGTTATTTCTTAGCCTAGGGGTTTCTAGGCTGTTCGGGAACTATTTATTCAAACCCCAAAGCCACTAAAGGCTCATGCCAGTGGTTTTGAATTCTCAAGGGAGACATTTTCCCCTCCTGACCTAGAGCTCAGCTCAAGATAAACAAGATCTCTTCCCGCTTTTCTAAGCTGGAGATTGACTATTTCTGGTCTACAATTTTTTAAACGATGTTGTCCTTCTAGGGTCGTGGCTTTCTGTGGATGCCTCAGTGCCAATACTCCACCTCCCAGGGACTGAACATCTTGTTTCTTACCCCTGAACGGTATTAAAAACTCAAACCCCTGTGTGAATAAGACCAGCTCTAACATCAGCACCACTTGTCCACCCCCGTGGTAACTGCAAAGGGCAGCCCATGCAATTACTTTCCCAGTTCTCAGTTCCCTGTTGGTTTCTGACTCCTGGAGAGTTTTTGTACACTTAGCTTTGTCAATAACAGGTAGTGTTTCTAGTGTGTAAGCACCTGGCATCATGCTAAGTGCTTATCCATACTAACTCATTTAACTCTTGTAGCCCCCCTTCAGCGATTGAGATATTATTATCAGGCTCATTTCATATAAGGAAATTGGGGCCCAGAGAGTAACGTAACTTGCCCAAGGTCCCGCGGCTGGTAAGTAAAGAAGTTCAGATCCCAAGTGTAGGCACACTGGAGGCCTGTGCTCTCACTACTCTTCACTGGTTTCTTATTTAGATACTTCGGTGTTTTTGTAAAAGAAACTAGACTCCACGCTGCAGTTTCATGCTGTTTCTCCCAAAACATCCAAATCAAGAATAACTGTGTGAATAGACATGCTTTCTGACACATAGACAGACATCCTGGCAATTTTGACCAGCTCGTCTCGTGGAGAAAAGCGCAAGCCTGTACCTCAGAGGAGAAGCCCAAACCCCAGGCTCCATCAACAGGCACGCGTACTCACTCCAAGTAAATACTTACGGTTACGGAAACTTGGGTATGTCAGACTTGTCAGGGACATTAGACGCAGCCTTTCTCAAGGGGTGGTCTGTGGGCCACCTGCACCAGAATCAACCCAAGGTACTTCCTAAAAATGCAGATTACGAGACCCTATGCCAAACCCACTGAATCAGATCTCCTCGGGTTGGGCCCAGGAAACTACTTATTAAGATAAGCTCTCCATCGGGTTCTAAATTTAATGTACGTTGGAGTTTGAGAACCACCACTCAGCACTTGCTTTGGAGCCCACGCTGGGCTCGAGCTCCTCCCCGATGTATGACCATGGCAGGCACGTGAAAGGCACCTTCTCTTCCTTTTGTGACCTGGTCCCACCACTTAAAGCACAGACACGGAAGCAAGCCCACAGGAGGGGGCCCTCTGCTGGGGTCCCACTGCACCCGGGTTCCTCTTGGCACACCAGGTTCCACTCTACGATATACGCAATAGCCTTGACTGCTTGTTTCTCTCCCCGTGTCGTCTGGGAAGATGGAAGATGTTCTGCTTTGTCGCCCCAGCGCGCAGCACGGTACCTGACGTGCAGTGATTGCTCAGTGTTTGTTGACTGAATGGATACGTCGATTTGCCGAAGAGCCTCCTGCGAATCAGTGATGCTGTGAGGGCCAGAGCTGAGGTCTGAATTACCCCAAGGAGCCTCTCAGACTTCCAACCCTGCCGATCCAGCAGGCACTTTCCTCCCATTCCTCCAGAGGCCGATAGAATTTTTTTCTTTGCCAAAAGGACGTCTGAGGTCTGGACAACAACTCATTCCTTCTCACCCGCTTCATCGGGCTGAGACACAGGGATTGCCATCCAGCTACCTCACCGGGAGGGGGTGTAAGCAGGCGGGGTCAGACCATTTAGAAGCTGCGGTGTGGGAATCATTGGAAAGTGCTGTCTGGCAGTAACCCAAAGGGCTCGGCCATCTCCAAAGAGTTCCTCACTGTTGGTCCTCGAAGGCAGGGAAGCTGGGCTGAGATGCCGGTGGGCTCCCACCTGCCTTCCTCCAGCAAACATGACCCTGAAACTTGCAGGCCTGCCCCCTTGTCCCTGCAGTTCCAGCAAAGCTTGGCAAGGAGACTCTGGGTGAAGGGAACTAGCCCCAATTCTCTGTCAACACTCGCAGCAGACAGAATGTTCCAGCAGACTCTCCACCCACACTCCCTTCCTCACACCAGGTTAGCCCACTCACTTGGGGTTGCCCTTCCTGGAAGCCATGCGTTAAAGTCTTCTAGCTCGTTTCTGTGTAAAATGTTTTGCTCTAGAGATGCCTGGGTGGCTCGGCCGGTTAAGTGTCTGACACTTGGTTTGGGCTCAGGTCATGATCTCACAGTTTGTGAGCCTGCTTGGCATTCGATCTCTCCCTTTCTCTCTGCCCCTCCCCTGCTCATGCTTTCTCTCTCTCTCTCTCTCTGTCTCTCTCAAAATAAACAAATAAAACTTTAAAAATAAATAAATAAAATATTTTCTTCTAGGTCTTTCTATGTGCCTGGCCCCGTGGGGTCCTCTGCAGATTACTGAGAATAGGCCTTGCCCCCCGCCACCCTACCATAGACAGGAAGACAGACCTTCCCACGCACACTTAACGCGACCCTTGCCAGATCATCCTCCGGCTGGGGGTGGTGGGGGGTGCTTTCCGGCTCGCGGGGAGGCCTCCCCTCCTCCTGCCTGAACTCTTCAACCCTGCGATGCTGCTCTGCAGGTGCCACATCTTGAGGGGTGATGTTTCAGCGCTCCCGGGGCTCGTGGCCTGTGCACTTCTGTGCCCTGGAATCCCCCACCTCTCCATGGAGCTCCCCCACGCAGGGGCCTAGAAGCAGCTTCAGGGCTCCCCTACCCCCTCCCCTCACTCCTGGCTCTGGCTCCCATGTTTCACCTCTGGCTCCCACCTGACCTTATGTCTAAGTTCTCACCGGTCCAGAAGCCTCCGTGACACTGTTCCAGGGCGCTTGCCGGCAGGAACGGTGAATTCTCAGCAATTCCCCATCCTGCTGCCTCCCACCCCGGATTCAGGAAACGAGTGAGTCCCTGGCCACAAGGCCCCCAAACACCAAGTGGCCTGCTTAGCAGTTTCCCATGGTCTGTCCGTGGACACACTTTGTTCGCTCGTTTGTTTGTTCAAACGTATATGTTTCAGACAAAAGGGAACGTACTGGCTCGGGTATACTCTGAGCCTCTGGGCGTGGAGCTGAGGCATGATGTGGGGAAACTGATTCTCCGCCTGGGCCTTGGTTCCCCTCGCCACATCTCTCGGCTCTGCCAACTCTGGTGGCTCCATCCCACGCATGTGCCCCCCCCCCCCCGCATGGTGGCAAGACAGCCACAGTGGCCCAGGCTCCCCCCTGGCCTCCATCCCCTTCCAACGGAAGCGCCGGACTGGCCTCCCTGGCTCTAACTGGTCTGGACTGGGGCGTCTGATCACCCTGTTTCCCAGGCCAGGGAGACGTGATTCACCCACTGGCCAGATCTGAGCTTCCCGCTACTCCCTCTTGGGGGTGGAGTCAGCTCCTCAAGGACCACGTGGGCAGGAAGGAAAATGGGCCACCAAGCAGGAAACGGAGAGAACGAATGAGAGTGATCCAGAATGGCAAAGGTCTGGAAGAACTAACACTTTGAGTGTTAGTTAGTCTAGTTAACTAGTTAACTAGTTAGTTAGTTAGTCTACATTGGAAGTGCATTCTTTTATTCAGTGCCAACCTTGTGAGGGAGGTACTCCTATTTCCACTGAATGATAAGAAAACCCAAATATTACCTCAAATGGTGGAGAAGGGGTAAGACCCCAGGCCCCCCCGATTTCAGAGCCATTCTTAAACCATTTTGCCTACAAATCACTCCATCTGACAAACCAGTCAAGCTTGAAAATTCGTTCTTCCTCCACTTTTTCTCCCTCACTCCCCGCATCTAACGGTCACCGGATCCTGCTCTTTCTACCCTGAATTTCAGGTTCCCCTGACCTACGTGGCCTCCATTACCTCTCTCCTAAATGTAGACAGTAGCTTCCTGAGGGATCCTGGAGTCCCTACCACAGGATCCCCCAGTGATGGGCTGAGACTGGACATAACTCAGAGACATGCCTTAGTTAGCCTGATTTTTTTTAAAAAAATCGAGCCAACAATTTCAAATTAGAATGTTCCTCAAGCGTATTATTTTTTCCAACTTATTTTGAAAAAAATGGAAGATCTGGCAATATTAAGCCTACAGTTCCCCCCCACCGCCCCATCCCCACGCCAATAATGGATAAAACTGCATAGCTATCGCCTGCCTTTAAAAGTGCATCTGTGCTTTGGTTTGCCAGTGTTCCCACGTTCTTGTTCTTCTTTTTTAAAACGAAATTAAAATATTTGAAAAAGTACCATATCCACTGATTTGGAAGATGGAAGTTACAAGTGGGGGATACAGTGAACAGTCTTGCAACTCTTATGCCTCCCTTGTAGCTTTCCAGAGGTATTCTGTACATAAACAACCAAGTACACACACACACACACACACACACACACACACTCCTTTTTCCTGATCTTTACGAACACAACAACATGCCAAACTCCCTACCAGTTACCTTGCTGTTTTCTCTTAACAATGTCTCTTGGAGATTATGTTGTCTGTACAAAAAGAGCTTCCTCGTTTTGGGGGTTTTTACAGCCAGATAGAATTCCATTATATAGCTATACCATAATGTATTTAACCAATCACCTATCGATGGACTTTTGGGACATTCCAAATCATTCGCTATTACCAACACCACTAGAATGAATAATCACACACAAGTGCTATTTCACAGGTAAATAAGAATACACTCCAGAAGTAGAATTGCAGGGTCAAAGAGGATATGCTGCAATGAAGCTTTTAATTGCAGGGGACAAAACATGATATCCAAAAATTAAAGATGGCTCTTGCTACATCACCGACCTACCCATACTGATGTCTCGACTCTATCTCTCCCACCAGGCACTAAGTTCCAGCAAGACAAGAAGCTCATTTGTCTTACTTATCATCACATCCTCACCCTCCAGCACCATGCCCGGAACAGAGTGTCAACAAATAGGGGCTAGAGGGAGGGAGAAAGAAAGCGTTATTTTTGAAAAGAGTTTGTTTATTTTTAAATGTATTAATAAATACATTTTGAGAGAGAGGGAGAGAGAGAGGGAGAGAGAGCAGGGGATGAGAGAGAGAGAATCCCAACCCACATTGACAGTGAGGAGCCCAACGTAGGGCTCAAACCCACTAACAGTGAGATCATGACCTGAGCCAGAATCAAGAGTCAGACATTCAACCGACTGAGCCACCCAGGTGATCCAGAAAGGATTATTTTAAATAAAGGCTGGTTCTTAGGAAGCTGTGTTCACCCAAAGGCCCTGATTCCATGAGCTAATAGAATAAGAAATCATCAGGCCCTCCAAAAAGTCTCCAAAGTACACCAGAGGGAAAAATAAAAGTAACTCAACCCTAAGGTCTGGCCGTAGTAGAGTGAACATGCCTCCTTCTAAGACAAGGAGCTGTATTAGATGCCATTCTCCTACTTGGCCTGAGTAAGAACAATATTGTGGAAACCAATCTCTCTCTATTCCAGGAAGGGAAAAGTTGGGTTGGAGGTAGAAAGATGGTCCACCAGGGGAAAAGATAACCAACCCTCTGTTCTTTTAATTTTAACTAGATCCACATTTGCTCTCCAGCTTGACAGAATGATGTTGATAGATGCCTTTCCTTTTCATCCAGATATTTCCCAGATGGCTTCAGGAGTCCCTGAATGGTGTGTTTTGGCACAAAATATACCCAGAGGATCTTTAAGAGGTCTTACTCCTAAGCAAATTCAATAAAACAAAGTGAACAAGTCCTTGGCACTAACTAGAATTTTCTCCAAACCCAATATTGAGGCCTGATGTACTTTCCAAAAGTGGAAGCTACCAGTAGGCCTTCGGTATTTTTGGAACGTATGAGTGCCTGAAGACAGAAGTGTAAGGAGATTACACCAAGGATTTGAGAGCTCCTTCCCTCCCAACCCAATAACACCATCCAAGCTTGAGAGGAGGAAGGAGAAGAAGAAGGACAAAGAGAAAATGGGGTAGGAGAGATTTGGTCATGACTGGAGGGAGTTGGGTGACTCTGGGAGGGAAGCACGAGGGCAGTGGTTCAGCAAGACACAGAGAGAGAGAGAGAGAGAGAGAGAGAGAGAGAGAGCAGGAGAGGAGAGAAAAACAGAGGGAGGGGAGAGGAGAGCTGGGGACACAGGGAGACGTGCAGGGCTTAGGAGGGCTGCTTCTCCCCACGCTTGGTGGAGACTATGCCTGAATCCCCCTGATCTCTTTCATGGAAAAGACAGGTCTTCCTAGAGGAAGACCACAGAGGTCCATGACAGGCTGCCTCCTGGGAGGTTATGGAAACAGAGGCTGTGGCCAGGCCAACTGGAGAGGCGTTTCGGCGACGGTTTGCCCTGGTATGTGAAAAATTTTTCCTGCTTAGATAGTTGGCAAACATTTTAGAGGCAAAATGGAATTTATTAACAGAAAATATTTGTCAAGGATTGTTCCTTTCCCCTCCCTCTGTTCTTTTCTTCCTTTTATTCCTTTCTCTCCCTCTCTCTCTCTCTCCTTCTCTTTTATCTTCTTCCCCGGGTGGAGGACCTTCATCAACAAGGTTCTTTCATGTTCCTCTGTGGTTTGGATCTCTAGGCCTGACCTGAAAGAAGAGGGAGATGGCTTTAGAGGAAAAATTTGGTCCTCAGGACGGCTTCCTTCTCTACATGCAGGTGTCAGCCTTCTGCCCCAGAAAGAGCCTGGACCGATATGGAATTGTCTTTCTGTTCTGTTCTGTTCTGTTCTGTTCACCCTGGTGTAGGCTTGAGACCCCACACACTTAGGTTTGACTCCATGATCTGCCACTTATTATTGGTGTGGCTTTCACCTTTTTGCGCCTCCGTTTCCTTAGGAGAGAAAGGAGGGGGTGTGATCCTTGCCGCTTGCCATTGCTATGAGGCTGCAGTGAGAAAGTGTATGTTAAATGTCTGGTATGTGTCTGGTATGGCGATCGGCCTGGAGTAAAGCCTCAGTGGATGCTCACTCTGTTACTTCTGATAGAGGACAGAGAGCCTGTGCTAACAGGTATCGGTTCATATGAAACCTACAGTTAACCAGAGGCAGCAAAAACAGATGATGTTTATTGAGAGTTCACTAAGGACCTAAACACTCTATCAGTATTATTTAGCCCACACTACAAGCCTTCCATTATTACAAAGTTGTGGTAGAGTGGCTAAACCAGCACTTGAACCCAGACCATCTGGTTCTCCAATGTGCTTTGTTAATCATAATGAATGCTCTGTCTCTGTGGCGATGTAAAGGGAACCATGGAATAAAATCACTCTAGAAACCAGATGGGCTTGAGAGATCAGCTTTTCCAGATCTGTTTTGTAGAGGAGGGAAATTAAGCCCAGAGAAGGGAAATTCTCACCCAAGGGGATTTCTCCCATATAGTGGGAGAGCCAGGACTAGAAGCCCAGCATCTGGAATCTCGGGCCAGTTGTCCTGTCACTGAGAAGAGAGGAATGGTAAGATTTGCTGGGGAGAGAGACTGCTGGTTGGCCACCTGCCCTCGAGAACGACAGGTCTTAACTTAAATTCTCAAATTTAGCCCACAAACCAAACTTTTTTCAAACACCTTTGATCGGGCGTCTGCCATGAGGGAGGCATCAGAGGGTGCATTTGCCATGAGAGAGACTGAAGACAGAGAACCCCTTCTGTGTGGAACTAGGAATAGGCTTTGGGTCATGTTAAACTCATCTCTCCTGAGCTGGAACGAGGCAGCTTCAGGAACACTGAGCAAGAAACCAATGTTGGGTTCTGTGTGGAGATCTAGAAGGAGAGGGACCTGTGGTACATCTCTTGAGGGGTCAAGAAAGACCTATTTGCAATGCTCCTAAGAAACCAAGGGCAGGGCTCCATTTTTTTCTGATGCAGGGAGAGCCCAGCCACACCTGCACGTACAGGTATAGCCCAGCAGCTCTTCAGACACTGAAAACATCCATACCACTTGGAAAATAGCCACTACCCTGAGCCCGAGGAGTGCCCTTGCCACCCCGGTCTCTCTGCTGATGCCTTTACACCTCCCCCAAGTCCAGCAGCTGAACAGCTAACACAGGCCTCAGCAGATGCCTTCTGGAAGCTTGCTCCCGCCCTCAGAGTTGGCCGTTACAAATAATCTAGCACTAAATTCACTCTTACTGTTTTTAACGTTTGAATGTCACCTCCAGATGAAGCTACCCAAATGGAATGAAGCATCTAAACAGAGCCACATGGGGTCCATCTGGGTGGCTCCCAGAGGACAGATCCCGCAAAGGAACTCTGAAGGGGTAAGAGATGCAATTTAGTGGCTAGGAGAGTGGGGGTTTGGACAAAAGCTCTGATTAAGGGGCAGTCCTCTCGGTGCATGCCGAGATTTAAACACAGGGTTCAGGCGCCTTTCGCATCCCTCTGCCCTCTGCTGCCCCCTGGCCCCTCCCCTGCGACAGACTCAGAGGGCCGGCCCAGTAGCCAGCGGCCACATTATTAATACTTCTTGATCTGCCGGACTCCCTGTGGTTTCCCTGCCAGCGATGCCCTCCCTCCCCTCATTGCACATGCTTGGGGCTTATGCTCCTAGACAACTCATGCTGGAAGAATGCAGGTCAGAACAGCCACAGAGGGCTCCCCAGCAACCCACCAAATCCTCGGCCCGGCACGGTCCTCCAGAGGTCACCCAGTCAGGGTCCGAGGTAGGAGGCCGTGAAAGCAACGTGGAGACATTTTGCAGGGAAAGAGGTTCAATAACTTGCGGGGGATGGTGTCCCATATCTTATGACGGTTGGAAAAGTGTTCCTTAAGTCTTCCCCACAGGCCCTCCTATTCAAAGGGAGAAAGAGCAAATTGGGACAGGGAGAG
The DNA here is from genome assembly GCF_028018385.1 of Neofelis nebulosa. Taxonomy (NCBI): domain Eukaryota; kingdom Metazoa; phylum Chordata; class Mammalia; order Carnivora; family Felidae; genus Neofelis; species Neofelis nebulosa. Next base: position 20,864,516 of record NC_080783.1, read on the forward strand.
AGGGAGGGCCGGGGAGGGCCAGAGCTCATTCACCTTCTCCTGTGTTGCTATGGAAATGTAGATGGCAGTTCATCCCGCTGGCTCTGGAGCCGGACAGCCCGGGCGGGGTTCACGTCCGGGTGCTTCCTCTTACCAGCCGTCCGACTCTGGATGGGTAATCCAACCTCTCAGAGCCATTTCCCCATCTGTAAGATAAGAATAATGGCAACACAGAGTCCTTACAGGGACTAGATGAGGTAATGAATGCAAGGCATAGACCCATGTGACCATCGTTAGCGGCCTTCTCTTCCTTCATCATATTAAGCTGGACAAGGAAACAAAAACGATCTCCCAAGCCGTTCAAATTTGCATAAGATTAGTTCAGGAGTGTTTTCTGCCAGCTACAGACTTTCTCACACATCTTCACCTGGGTTTTCTTCCCTTGGCTTCCCTATCTCCGATTCTCCCCCAGGAATGAAAGAGTGAGCGATGCCTAGACAGGAGATGGTTCCTGAAGCCACACAGATATTCCAGAAGGGGTTTTCTGCCATTTTGTACCTCCTTCATATTAAGAGCCTCCGAACATTCTGTGTTTAACATGAAACGTCTGCCTCTAGGAAGATTAAAGATACAAGGATAAGGTATATCTGGGTGGTTCAATTGACTGGGTGTCAGACTCTTGATCTCAGTGTCGTGAGTTCAAGCCTCTTGTTGGGCTCTGTGCTGGGGGTGGAGCCTACTTTTAAAAAAAAGTACAAGGATATGAGGTACACATACATATATTTGATGTACATAATCATACATAGTACATGTTATAATGATATAGGTTGTGATATTATACATTTTTATATACAATTATATATTAAAATATAATCATATATACTATTATATAATAACATACATATCACAACCTGAATGTCAAATAAACAATGCTGAACAAGTTTAACAAATAATGAAATAATTAAATACATATTTATTTATTTATGCTAGACCACTATCAGGCCATTAAAAAATTAGGTTTAGAAGCGCCTGGGTGGCTCAGTCAGTTGAGCGCCCAACTTAGACTCAAGTCATGATCTCACGGTTTGTGAGCTCGAGCCCCGTGTCAGGCTCTCAGCTCTCAGTGTGGAGCCCCCTTTGGGTCCTCTGTCTCCCTCTCTCTCTGCCCCTTCTCCACTCTCTCTCTCTCTCTCTCTCTCTCTCAAAAATAAATAAACATTAAAAAAAATTAAAAAATTGGGCTTGGGATAATAGAAAGAGTCTTAAAATAGAAAATACGGTGACAAAGTCAAGACACAGAACCATATTTATGGCATGATCTCCATATATCCAATAGATGTTTGAGTACAGAGGAATGGCTGGAAGGAAGCTCACCAGAATGGGAATTCTGGTCAATCCTGAGCATTGGAATTGGACGTGAGTTTTCTTTTCTTCATTACAAAAGCAATCCATGTCCATTGTAGAAAATTTGGAAAATGCGGCACGGTAGAAGCAGAAAAGGTTGATTTTACTTTTAAAATGTTTTTGAAAAAGAATGGTCGGTTTCCAACGGGCTCACCGGGAACCTCGGCAATCAAAAGGGTCTGTTCCTTTAGTACCCGATACCCACCCCCAATGTCTGCGACACTGTCGTCTGCACACACCTGCACACACACGTGCACGAGCACACACGCTCACACATGCATTCACCTGTGCACACACAGCACACCCTGAGATTTCACCAAGGCGTGTGGTTCAGTCCCCTGGGGGCATTGCGGGGACTGAAAAGAATGTATCTGCTGGAGAGAAGAGGGAGACATGAAATGACAAGGGAGGGAATGGACTTCTGGGAATACAGTTCTTACTAATCGTCGTCTTCATTCAGAGGGAGTCTCTGCCAGAGAAATTAGAGTCTGTGGGATGGCGGGCCGGCTGCTGTTTTAAGAACAATACAAGCAACTGTCTGGAAGGACTTGAGGGCCCTTGCTCACCAGCCCCAGCTCCCCCGTCCTCTCTTGTCCTGTGCCAAGCAGCTGTGTGACTTAGTGGCTTCTAGGAGCACCACGTACTTGCGGTGATCGTGTACCTATAATCTGGGCAGGGTTTGCTGGGGGCCGCGTGCCTCTGCTCCACATGCTGTAGGCTGGGCAGCTGGACTGGGGGCTTCAGGACGGCTCACTCACGGGGCTGGCACGCTGGCACCGGGCGCTCCGCCAGGGCCAAGGGCTGGGAGCCTCGGTTCCTCTCCACGCGGGCTTCTCCTCCCCACGGGCTGCTTTGGCTTCTTCTCAGCATGGTGGCCAGGTTCCAAGGGCAAGCAAGCATCCCAAGAGACAGGAAGTGGAAGCTGCCAGCTTCTGAAGGCTGGGGCCCAGATATTGGCACGGTACCTCGTGTACTCCATTCATTTGTCTAATAGTCACAAGGCCAGATTTAAGGGCAAGGGAGACATCCCACCTGTCAAGGGGAAGGGGATCAAAGAATTTGGAGGCCACGGTTCCAAAGTGCCACAGACAGACACAGACAAGACCTCTTCTTGGCCAAGCCACCATGGCCCTCACGAAGGACGGATGGGATGAGAAGTTTGTCGAATGAACAACATCACACCACATCCATCAAGAAGCAGGGAGCTCTGGCCTGGAAAAGGAAAGCCCACTATCTCTCTCTGGCCCACCTCCCCAGCTCCCACAGAATGGATCCCTCCAGCCTCTGGGCAATCGTCTCCCATCCCCTCTGTCCCTGACAGTTCTGAACCACCTCCCGTCCCTGATGGTCCTCAGGGCAAAGGCCTGTGTGAGCAAAGGGAATGTTCTGTGACTCCTCAGAACCAGCTCTAGAAGCCAGGTGACAGAAGAATCAGGCCACTTCTCTCTGGGCAAATAATGAAAGGGAAGAGGGAGCCAGCTGTTCTTTGTCCAGTCAGTGTGCAGCTCCGTGGGACTGCCCTGCTCGCAGGACGGTGACTCCCGAAGCCGCTGAGAAACGACCTCACAGACGGGGTCCAGCCCCACATACTCGGAGGACACTGAGGCTCAGAGCAGGGAAGAGGCCGGCCCGGCAGAGCGGAGCCTCGAGCCCAGTTCTCCTGACTTCAAGTCCAGTGGCCCCTGTTCCAGGCCACCTCTTAGGGCGCATTTATTCTTTCCTATCTATGGAGCTTCTGCTGTGAGTGAGGTTCTTACACACACGGGAACTCATCTCGCACACACACCGGCCTGCGCCCCTCTTGCCCAGGGCCAGAAGCACAGCCCCAGGGCAGGGGTGGGGGGTGGGTCCATCACCTCACCCATGTACGGTGGCCTGCAGTGCTCGGGAAGATTTGGCACCTGCATCCAGGTATCTGGGCACAAGAGCCGGGAGCGTTAGAGTTCTTCCCCAAGCAGTCAGGTCACCCCACACGCCTGTGCAAGTCATAACCTGCCTTGGGGCACCCGGATGAAGGGGCAAGAGAGCGCTGACATTCTGCGTGGGGCCAACTTGCCCAGACATGCCCTGCAGGCAGCCGGGACCCCGTGCCCCTCACCCTTCCCCACCGGGAAGCAGAACCGCCCTCCCAACATTTCCGGGGGATGACCATTTAACAAACGTCTATCTAACATCAGGTATGTGCCTGGAACTGTTACAGGCACTGGGAATAGAGTGAAAAACCAGGCAAATGAAATCCCCACCCCTGTGAAGGTACCGATCTCATGGAGGAGACAATGTAATGCATGGGGGTGGTGAGTGCTATCGAGGACAGGAAAGTAGAGATGGGCTGGAGAGGGCTGGAAGAGCAGCATTGCACACCCTGATCTGGAAAGATCTCTTTGAGGACGTGATGTGTGGGGAGAGACCTGAGTGGGGGAAAGGAGCCACAAAGAGATCCGGTGGCAGCATGAGCCAAGGCGAGCAGGGGTCAAGTGCACACCCCGTGAGCGGGGAGGGTCTCGAGGTTGAGGCTGGAGTGGCCTGTGTATAGGAAAGAGGAGAGGGAAATGAATCTGGAGAGGTGACGAAGGGCCCCTGCTCTCTTTGCGCCGGAACAGAGCCTGAAAGGGAGAAGCTGTAACAGGCACTTGTTTAGTGTTGACCGTGGGTCCAGCATCTCCAAGCACACGGAGACTCATGGAAGTTACCAGATCACACAACATGCAGCGGTGAAATTGGGATTTGAACCCAGGAACATATGATTCCACAGCGCATTCTGTTTCTGCTCCGGCATGTCGCCTTCTGCGAAATAGGCTTTCCCCTTTCAAGAACAGAGACACTTTTGTCTAAGCAGTTATGGCATGGGACACATTGACTCACTGTCTGAACATTAGACACACAGTGGTAAATACCTGCCCTTTGGGCATCAGCAGACAGCAGAGACTCACTCTTACCTGTGCACTGACCCCTGTCCCCAAGCCTCTGGAAGGGCTATGGTTTGTGCAGCCACGAGAGGCCCAGGAGCCAGAACAGAAAGAGGACTCTCTGGTGGGCCTATACCCTCATCTCCTCCAGGTCCCTGGGCCTTTGAATCCCTTCTTTTTGGGAACAAAGGAAGAGTGAGACGGTAAATGAAGAGAACAGAGGGGCAGAATCAGAGAAGCAGAGAGCATGGTGCCATTTTTAGAAATGCAGAGAGCTCTACATCGATTCTATGGTAATGCTCCAGAAACCTCTGCTTTCTGTAGTGAAGGTTCTTGAGAATCAAGGTCAGGGAACCACAGAGTAACTGAGATGGGATTAGTCAATCATACACTTTCTCTCTTCCCCCTTCTGTGGAAGAAAGAAGGGACAAGCCAGAGACGCACAGAGGATGGCCAGGTGGAGCCCAGGCCTTGACCTATCTAGTCAGAAAGTTCCAGCATCACAGGCAGAAAGCACAGGTTGAAGCCAAGTTGCTTTAACTCAGCCTTAATCCCAAAGCACCAAGCCTTGTCTCCATCCTGTTGGGGGGAAGATTGCTACTTAATACAAAAATTGGTTTCCCTTTCAATTCTGAAGATTCACGATGTGTGTTTTTGGGGTTTTTTTAAATTTTTTTTAATGTTTATTTATTTTTGAGACAGAGAGAGACAGAGCATGAACAGGGGAGGGTCAGAGAGAGGGAGACACAGAATTGGAAGCAGGCTCCAGGCTCTGAGCCATCAGCCCAGAGCCCGACGCGGGGCTTGAACCCACGGACCGTGAGATCGTGACCTGAGCCAAAGTCGGACGCTTAACCGACTGAGCCACCCAGGCGCCCACCACGATGTGTGTTCTATCCACTTCATAGAGAAAGCCTTCCATCAAGCTTTCTTTGTTTATCTTCCTCCTCTGTGTTTGAATGCGCGCTCTCTCTCTCTCTCTCTCTCCCTCTCCCTCTCTCCCTATTGCTCTCTCTCTCTCTCCCCCCTTCCCCTTCCCTTTCTCCCCCTCTCACTTTTCTTCACAATCTAATTCAATGGCATATTTGGGGCGGGGGCGCTCATGGGGGCATTTCTGACATCTGGGAATGCAGCCAAAGTGTATGTATTTATATGAGTTCTGTCTCAAGAATGTGCTTCACGACCCCATTCCTTTGATTATAATCTAATCGCACGCAAGTGCAGGAACACCTTCTGCTGTGACAATAGCCTGGAGAGAGACATACTACCAGTGATCAGAGCCTCCTCCCTGGTTTTTCAGTTCAGAGGACACATCATACATCCCCAGGCCATTTCTTACCAAGCAAAAGTCTTAGAAGAAGCATGCTTCCAGAAAAATAAATATGCTATTTTTAAAAACATCACTCATAAACTTGCTCTTAGCTTCTTTGAAAGAATAATAATAATAATAATAATATAAAAAAGTTTTGGAGTAGATCGATCTGGGATTCAGGTTTTCAGGTTGGGATAAAAAGAAATACATGTATGATGTCCAATGCTAACAATGACTCTAAATGCACATCGGCTTTATGTGTTAAATTGTCTTTCTGACTCAGTGCGTTTGTAAGTGCCCTATGCCCCACCTTAGAATAAAGACAGGGAATAGTAAAAAATGCTTTGTTATCAAGGACTTTGTTATCAAATGTGGACTCAGCCACTTACCAGCCGTAGGTGTAAAAATCCTTCTCTGAGCTCCAGTTTCCTCATCTACAAAATGGAGACAAAAAATATCCAACTCTTAGGGTTGAAAGGACTCAATGAGATAATGTCATACAGCCTTGGATAAATGTTAATCTCCCTCATTCCCACATCCTTGCTTTGGATGCAGTAGAGAGATCATTCAAACACGTATGGCCACATCCTTACCACCAGGAAGATTACAACCTTGTCGAAAAGACAACACTTAGTAACGTATAATAAACCGCCAAATTGGTAGGAGATTGGAAATGATCAACACATAACAGGTGACGTCATAAAGGGGATGGCCCAACTGGGAACACCTCACAGAAAAGATGTGTTGTGAAGGACGGGCAGCTTGGAGCAGAGAGGAGGCATCAGTTCCGGCCCAGGCGTGAAGGGAGGAATTAAGTGGAAGATGTGTATGAGAGAGTAGAAGCCAAGACGAGCCAGACCAGGGAAGAGAGGCCACGGAGGGGAGCCACACAAAACGGTATGGCAGAGAAGGTGCAGGGGCATGGGGTGGGGGCACTGAGCAGCCAGGCAGAATCAGGTGGGCATGATTTCATCGGAAATGAGGTTAATTGCAGGTTCTGATATCATGAGATCAGAGTTTTATGAAATGAAATGCTAACGGCCTCCGCCCTCCCCAGACAAGAGGCAGGAGGAGGGAGTGAGAAAATCGTGAACAAAGGAGGGAAGGGGGAGGTCCACCAATGGCTCAGATGTGGGGGATAAAGGCGAAGAGGAACCGGGATGACCTCTGGTTTGAGTCATGACAACAAGGGAAACATACGGACCATCCCAGGGACTCAGGGGTTAGAAAAGGGGGTTGACTGAAGAAGAAAACCATTTGGTCAATTTTGGACAAGTTTATGGTGAGGTAGCTGAACAAGGGCCCTCTGTGTGCATGTCTCCGGGGAGTGCATGCCCCTGAAAGGCAGGGCCTGGTTCCACTTCTATTTAATTCCATCCCCTCCCCTCCCTTTACTCCAGCATCGTGTTCCTTAAAACCTCAACGGGATTCATAACTAGGTCTGCCTGGATGGAGGCAGGAAGTTATTCAAGCTGTCCGGAGGAAGCCAGAGGCGTGTTGCACACCTGTGTTTCCCAAGTCGCAGTTGAGTCCCTGAAATAGTCAGCTAGTGGTCCCGTAAAACTGTTCAGACTCCCTCACCTTTTTGCAGCAGAAAAATAAGAGTTTCTGGAAAGGATTTGACTCCATATCAGAGATTCTCATGTCTTAGGGAGAGCCAAATGCTATAGAGAATCTTAGAATCCTAAGGTAACCTGGAGATGTTCTTTTATGTGCCCTTGATAATATCCTTCCTCAGTCATGTGTATTCCAGACATCTCCTCCCTGTTGGTAGTTTGTCGTGTCTCTTTCTGTAAGGTACCCTTTGATGAATGCTCAGAGGTACCTTGGATGGATTCTCTTGCCCATGCATTCTGCCTCCAGGGAAGCCCACCCTTATCTACTGCTGTGGTTGACCATGACTTGGGCCAGCATTGCTGTGTGGGATTCCGGGCACCAGAACAGCAAGCAGGCCTGGAGGCCGCCAGCATTAAGGAATCAAGGAAGAGAGTTCCAGATGGAAGCAGCAGAGTGTGAAGATGCTTGACTGCAGGCCAGCCCCGGGGCGGGGGGAGAGGTGCGGGGGCTTGGAATGCCCTAAAAGGTTCCAGACCGGTGGAGAAAGGCTGCTAGGAAAGGCTGAGAGCATCGGCACGCAGACCCAAAGGAACGTCTGGTATTCAGCCCCTATGTTAGGAAGATCTGAGGCATTACAGACTCCCCAGGATTGAAATCACCCTCACCCTCAAATTCTCATGTCCACACTCCAGCCTCCTGCCAAGATCACCAAAGCAGTGTTTCACGAACCGAGAAGGAAATCCGCCATCACCCTTGTAGGTCATTCATTCAAGACCCCCTAACACTTCCATTGCCTTCTATGCAATGTCAAGAAGAATTAAGAAAAAAAAAAAATCAAACTTCAGATTGTTCTGAACTAGAAGGAAACAGATAAATGCAGGGGAAGTAAGGAACTTTGAGGAAATGAATGAAAGCTGGAGAACAGAAGGAACAGCCAGGAGTCTGAGAGGGTATGACATACAGACCATACTCTCGAAAGGGCGTCTCGATGTTCTTTCATGGAGAAGACAACCACACTAGCCTCTGTTTCCTCATCCATAGTATGGGGAAAGCACTCTCTACCTTGCGTTATTGATGTCACAAAGGGTAAAGCCCGTTTTAGATGCTAAAGACCTTGACATGTCGAAAGGACGCTTCGCCCCCAGATCCTCTTCCAGAAGCCCTGGATGAGTAAGTGGGGCCAGCGCCATCTGTAACGAGCTCCCAGACTGTGCTCATCCTTGCAGCTGCCAACACTCTTCCTGCTTGCAGATCATAACTTACTTCCTTCACCAAATGAACCATGACTGGACCACTCCCAGAACTTGGTGATCCCAAGCCCTCCAAGACCATTTCCCACCAGTCTCCATCAGAGCTCCCACATGGCAGACGCAGACCCCTCCTGGAGGCAGGGACCAGCCACGGGCCCACATGGAGGTGAAGAAAGAACACTGAGGACTGGCTTAGAGCCAGAAAAGCCTGAAACATCATCTTAACTCCGGTGTTTGAACCGCAGCCTAGGGAACTCTGGAGCCTCGCTGAGGTGTTTCGATGGGGAACAGGGGTAGCTGAGGATTAGTTTTCAGTCCCCTACCCCTGCCTCAACCACAGAAGTTATGTTACTGGTCTTATATACTGGGGTTCCATATATGCTTTTATTTACAAAATGGGTCGTGTCCTTCTAAATTATGTTTATAAACCATCTGCTTGCAATAATACATTTTATAGATAAAGAAACCAAAGTTTAGGGAGGAAAAATTAATTGTAATCAAGACTCCTTTAGGATCAAATACCAAACCCAAGGGAAGAATTCTATTGAGAAAAGTGCCCATGCTGTTGAGCCCAAACTAACATGACATGCACAGGAATCCCTGTGTAGCCTTCTATTTTTGCTGAGCCCTCTCCTTTCTGATTCCTAAGTACTTCTAGGACAGGTAGAGGTGCTATTTAGGAAATGTCCTCCGTGCATCCTCACTCTAGGGCTCTGTAGGTCCTTCCTTCAGCCCTGCTTTGTTCATCCTCCATCATTAACACTCTGTATCACTGGTCAATCTAGACTATGAACACTCTGAGGGCAGGGACAGGGTCTAATTCCATAAGTCTCTGTAGTCTCCACATTAAGCACAATGCCAATAACTCATGAGAAGCCCGATAGATGGCTCCTGAATGACTGAATGAATGAAGACACTTCGGAATGAATGAATGAAGACACTTCGGAATGAAGACAGACATAATCCCTTGGTTTCTCTTCTCTAAGTAAGTTAACCTCCTTCACGTTTTTTCCCCCCTTCTGGGTTACAGAGGGCTAATGCTGTAAATTCTCTCTAAGGGAAAACTGGGCAGATGTACTTGGGAACATTTAAAGAACTAGGTTGGCATTGGAGAGGAAACAGCCAATATATTTAGCTACCTATGGCATGCCAAGGCCTTATTGAGACAGAAATAAGCACTGGAGGAGGAATCTCAATTAAATATTTTTCTAAGCAGTCAGTTCTGGGCTTTGCCTGAACATGGCTGTGCAGAGCTGGGGTGAAGCACAGGACAGAAAGCCAAGAGGATTGTGAGTGGGCCTTCTGAATCATCTTGGACCTCGGCGGCTTGCAATGTAAAGCTGGTGACCCCAGGGGCGGGAGACTGGCCTACCTTCCTTGGTCCGAGGGTCAGGGCACCCTAGTTTCAGGTGCTTTCCAGGATCCCCTACGTTGGAGGGATGCATCCTCTCCCCCATACCTATTCTTAAGTGGTACCATATATCTGAAATATTCCTCCTGCGACTTCCCCCCAACCATTTCCATTAGTCAACAGTTCCTGAGAATCCTGCCTCATCAAGAACGTATTCCAGGAGTGACCTGAGGGGAAACAATGACATCTTGGGCACTGACTCTGCCACGCGTCCTGCTTATCTTTGTTAAAACACACAGCACTTCAGTCCAGAGTCAGTAGGATGACCACCACCCACTGACTGGGGCTTGGGGACGGGCCCTTGTGCCAGGCAGGGTGGATGGAAGCGGGTACCTGGTGCTGGCACAGGCAATCCGGTACAGAAGCCAGATCAGTCTGCCAGGGGACACACATGGGAGTCATAACAAATATCTCTCTTTTTTCATATTTTGAGAGATCTTACTGTTTTGAAAACAGCTTTTCTCACTTAAAAATGTATCATCAACATTTTCCCATGTCATTGAGTATTCTTTTAGAACATGATTTTTTAACATCTATATAGCATCATGCTCTCATTTGGAAGTCAGACTTTATTTAGCCAACCTCCAGCTGTTAGGCATTTAGATTGTTTCCTGTTATTATAACGCTGAAATGAAGACCCTCAGGGGTACAACGTTGTGTTCATTTCTAATTGGGTCAAGAAGCAGGATGGCCGGGTGGTTAAAATCAGGGGCCTTGCAGCTGTCGTCCCCAGATCTCAATCCCTTACCTCAAATGACATAACCTCTCTTGGCCTCATTTTCTTTATTTGTAAAATGATGATTTGCTTGGGAAAAGTATTAATAATACTTACCTTACAAGGTTGACCTGATAATTTCTGAATATAAAGTACTTAAAACAATGTCATCCTTGACACTGTGTCGTTGGTTGAGAAAGTACTCAAGCTTTAATTATTATGTCTTTGGGGTTATATTCCTTGAAGAAGAGTTTCTGGATCAGCAATTTTATATACATTTTCAGGCCTTGGAAACATATTGCCCACTGCCCTTCTGAAGGATTATGCCAAACCCACAAGCAGCTTGTAAAGATGTCGGGTTGTCCACAGTCTTCCAAATCTCTTCTTTTTTTTTTTTTTTAAATTTTTTTTCAACGTTTTTTATTTATTTTTGGGACAGAGAGAGACAAAGCATGAACGGGGCAGGGGCAGAGAGAGAGGGAGACACAGAATCGGAAACAGGCTCCAGGCTCCGAGCCATCAGCCCAGAGCCTGACGCGGGGCTCGAACTCACGGACCGCGAGATCGTGACCTGGCTGAAGTCGGACACTTAACCGACTGCGCCACCCAGGCGCCCCTCAAATCTCTTCTTTTAAAATACCCAAGATGTTTGCTTTCACCAACCTGGACTTTTCTGTAGCTGTGGGATTTAGGACTACTGACCTCTCTTTCCTGAAGCCCTCGAGTCCCCGGGTTCTGTCCCCATGTTCTCTGGGTTCTCCATCAATGTCTCCGATCTTCCTCCATGTCTCTCGTTGGGTGCACACTCCTGGGACCAGGCAATCCTGGATGTTACCTCAGGTCCAGGCGTCAGTGGTCTCCTCTCCATTTTCCAAATGCTCTTTCTTGGAGGTCTCATCCCCTTCCACCCATGCCCTTGGTTTGCTAGTTGACATGTCTAGTTCTCACTTGTCATGAATGTCCCAATCCCACATCTCCACGTGGGTGTCCATCATCTCAGATCTTCAAGCCTGATGCCAAATCTGCCATAACCTGCTTCCTCTCCTCCACCTCTGCCAGGTCAGCTCCTTGTTTCTATTTTCATGTCACCAAAGCTTGAAATGTCAAAGACACTTTGGATTCTTCCTCCTCATCCTTGGTCATCAGACCAATCCATAATTTTTTCTTAATAGCTTTGTAGGGTGTCTCCCCCTTGCCATTTCCAACACTTTCTCCCTTATTCGAACTTTTTTTTTTTTTTTTTTTTTTTTTTTTAACATTTTTAATTTATTTTGGGACAGAGAGAGACAGAGCATGAACGGGGGAGGGGCAGAGAGAGAGGGAGACACAGAATCGGAAACAGGCTCCAGGCTCCGAGCCATCAGCCCAGAGCCTGACGCGGGGCTCGAACTCACGGACCGTGAGATCGTGACCTGGTTGAAGTCGGACGCTTAACCGACTGCGCCACCCAGGCGCCCCTCTTATTCGAACTTTAATCATGAGACAGATCCTCTTGTCTTCCAGCTCTCTCCTCCTGCACACGCCTTCCTTTGCTCGACTTTACAATGGATCTCAGGATGACCAGTCACCCCCCTGCTCAAGGATCCTCTCATTGCTTGAATAAAGTCCACACTCCTCCACTTGGCATTCAAGGACTTCAAAGACTTGACTCTACCCTAGATTTCCAGGTGTGTCGCTTTCTATTGCAGCTCTCTTTGCCTGGAATGTTCATTTGCTCTAAATTCTATCCATCCTCAAATCATTCTCTTCCCTGAAGGCTCTTCTGACCATTCTGGCCGGCAACCATTTTAGTTAGGACTGTTAGCACTACAGGTAATGGTTTCAGAAACACTCGAACTGGTTTCACCCACAAGGATATTTGCTGGCTTCCATCAAAGGAAATCTATAGGTAGAGTAGCCAATGAGGTCAACTATTGCTAACCAATATTTGTCTCTCTCTCTTTCCCAACAAAACTTCAATGTTGTTCAAGTCCCCACGTCTCCTTCACACAGCCATGTGCTCCAGGGAGGCTGACCTCATTCTTCACTTGAGTAAGTGGTGATTAAGGACCCAGGTGCTGGAGTCTGAGTTTAAAACGTAGTTCTGCTACTTCCTAGCTGTGTGGTCCCTGGGTAAATCATTTAAACTGTTTATTTCCATTTCTCCTGTATAAAATGAGAATATTAATAGTATCTCTTCTAGAGCATTATGATACAGCACTTAGGAGAGTGCCTGGTCCATAATAAAAATTATATTATGGAGGGCTTGCTATTTTTACCCCACCTAATAAGACAATCATGGCATTCCAAGGGCACTTGTGAAAAAGTCATGAGGGAAGTCTGCCAGGGGCCTCCTGGGGAGATTGTTCTAACTCTTAAGAAGGAGGCACAAAATTTCTTGACTCTCATTTTCTCGACTGTGCCACGTCTGAAGTCTTTTTGTCTGGGATGGACAGCCGGAGGCAGACGGACCTCAGTGTTGATCGAATAATGTCATCAAGGACCCAGACTCTCTTGTCTCTTTGCTCATCCCTCTTCCACGCGCTGGCTTCTTCAAAGCAGTATGTTGGCTGCAGCAGTCCCAGCCATCATGTCACAGCAGCAACCAGAGGAGTAGAGAGACCCACCCTTCCTATGTCTCTGCAGGAGCAAGACAAGTTTTCCCATCAACCGCCCGGCATTCCTGCCTCATTAGCTAGAACTGCGTCGCATGGCCTTCCTTGAACCAACTGATGGCAAAGGAAATAGGATTTTCTGTAGCCCCATCAGGGCAAGCACAGCGCTGGGAGTGAGGTCATCATTCTCCAAGACAACAGTGCACTTTCCGGCAGCACCTCTGCGGGATCTTTGTCCACCGGCAGTGATATCAAAATAAAGGATTTCCACGTAGGCTTCAAAAGACCTGGGTTCTGATCTGCACACTGCTGTTAGCTAGCTGGTGATTCTGAGCCAGTCACTTAAATTCTCTGGGCCAGTGTGCTCATCTTGAAAGTGGGAATAGTTGGGGCGCCTGGGTGGCGCAGTTGGTTAAGCGTCCGACTTCAGCCAGGTCACGATCTCGCGGTCCGTGGGTTCGAGCCCCGCGTCAGGCTCTGGGCTGATGGCTCGGAGCCTGGAGCCTGTTTCCGATTCTGTGTCTCCCTCTCTCTCTGCCCCTCCCCCGTTCATGCTCTGTCTCTCTCTGTCCCCAAAAAAAAAAAAAAAAAAAAGAAAGTGGGAATAGTCACCCTGCCTTCTTGTAAGAATCCAACGAGAATGTGTGAAGCAGCCCCTCGTGAGCTTGGAGATGCTCTATAAATGTGAAGTATGTGAACTCGGAGGGCTGTTGTCCTCTTTTACGAACTCCCTCTCATGGGCAAGAGAGCCCCTAGAGTCGGCAACCAGCTCCGGAAGTGAGTCAAGAATCGGTCTCCTTCCGCTCATCTGCTCTTTTGGGCTCCCTCATCTCACAACCCACTCTTGGATCCGCAGCCCCACCGGATGTTGTCTGTCCATCTCTACCCTCATGGCCCCAGACCTCTTTCGGACCGGTTTGTTTGCTTGTTTTAGTTTTCTTTCTTTTTTTAAAAAAAAGTTTTTATTTGAGTATCATTGACACAACGTTACAGTAGTTTTAGGCGCACCACCACACGGTAATTCAACAGGTCCGTATGCTACGTCATGTTCACAAGTACAGCTTGTCTGTCACCAGACCACACTATTATAATACCGTTCACTGTATTCCCTATGCTATACCTTTTATTCCCATGAATGCATTCCCATGATTCATTCATTCCATAACTAGGAGCCTGTATCTCCCACTCCCTTTCATCCATTTTGCCCATCCCTCACTCACCTCCTCTCAGGCAACCATAGGTTTGTCTTCTGTATTGAAAAGTATGATTCTGCTTTTTGTTTATTCATTTGTTTTGTTTTTTTGTCAGTTCCACATTTAAGTGAACTCATATGGTACTTGTCTTTCTCTGACTCATTTCATTTAGTGTAATACTCTCTAGGTCCATCCATGTTGTCCCAAAGGGCAAGATCCCATCCTTTTTTTTTATGTCTACAGAATATTCCATTTGGACTGGGGAATCTTTAGGAAAGGCTCTTTCGGATGCCTATGCCTATGGACCGCAAATCTCACTGCCAAGAGGGCTGAGATGTTGCATTTTTCATCCAGGAGCTCTGTGCTATCTTTCCTTTGACCCAGTCTCTTGAGATCTGTCAAGGTCAGACAGGAAACATTTTAGAAAGTAGTTGTTAAAAGCATGAGCTCCAGGAGCACCTGGGTGGCTCAGTCGGTTAAGTGTCCGACTTCGGCTCAGGTCATGATGTCGCGGTCCGTGAGTTCGAGCCCCGCGTCGGGCTCTGTGCTGACCGCTCAGAGCCTGGAGCCTGTTTCAGATTCTGTGTCTCCCTCTCTCTCTGACCCTCCCCGGTTCATGCTCTGTCTCTGTCTCAAAAATTAATGAACGTTAAAAAGAAATTTAAAAAATAAAATAAAATAAAAGCACGAGCTCCAGAATCAGGCAGTCTCTGGGTTAGAATCTGGACTTCAATGCTCAGTAGCTGGTTGATCTAAGCAAATCCTTTAGCCTCTGAATCCAGTTTCCCCATCCTTAAAACGGGACTATGGGGCTATGCCTATAAGGCTGCTCTGATAAAACATGTGAACCGCTTAGCACTGTGCCTGGCAGGGAACAAGAGCTCACCAGGCAGAAGTTCGGCTTTCTTGTTGATTTATAACAATTATTGGGGAAAACGTGAAGAACCCAATTCTAGCTCCTCTCCAGCCCTTGAGCAGCCAGGAGCCTTGGCAAGAGAACAAGGAGATCCGGTCCTGGCGCTACGGCCACAAACTGCTCTTGGTGACCTCCTTCCTCTCTGAGCTTCCATTTCCTGATCTACAGTGTGATGGGGGCCGCGTGGGGTGATCTGAGGCCCCTCCTCGCGCAGATGCTCACGGGCTTCTTTTCGTGGCTTCCAAGTTCTCCCGTGACAAGACTTTCAGAGTCTCCTCCCATCTATCTGGTTTCCAAAACTGGCTCGGGGGACAGTCCTGTCCCGGGCGTTTGCTCCGGGGGCCCCTCCCGTTTCTGGGCAGGGACACAACACTTCCAGGTGGGCGCGGTTAACCCTTTCACTTCCATCCGGGGCTCTTCCTGCCCTGCCCCCACTCCAGCCCCTCTCCGCGATCCCCCTCCCCCCACCCCCCTCCACTCCAGGCCTCCGTGTCCTCTCACTTTTTTGTCTGCTGCGCAAATTCCTGGCTCCTTAAGCCAGGTAGAAAAGCGGTTTAGTTCGACCCAATCTGGCACTTTCTCAGAACCTCCCCTGTCTCTGGCACATTCCTTGTGTTTGGGCAGGACCCAGAGAGCTAGAGAATTCCTCTCCTCCTTAGCGTGGGTCCTCGTGTTGGCATGCCAACAGCCCCAAATATTTAAAGCAATCATGAAAATGAGCTCAGAGTCCCATGCCAGCTCCTTGAAAGGAATTAGGCTAAAAACAGGACAAAGGAAGAGGTGAGGGCAAACGGAAAATGCCATGGAAGGCACTGCCCAGCACGGCCAGGGCCCAGAACCCTCCTCACAGCCTTCATTCATCTGCAGCCAGGCCCTGTGCTGGGCCCTGGGGATGCAGAGTTAAATGCACTGTCACGCCTGCCCTCCAGGAGCTCCCAGTCCAGCCGGGGAGGCTGTACAAACAGACCATCACGGTACAGGACGGTAAGTATGGCCGAGGTGCCACCAGAGGTCCAGTGGAGCCACCAAGGAGGGGCATCAGTTCATCTGGGGAGGGTCAGCAGCGCACCTCCAAAGGCCAGGCCCCGGGCCTGACTGAGGACGGGCATTCACCAGGGGACGAGGCAGAGGGCGTGCTTCCAGGCAAAGGGGAACAGTGGATACTAAAGCACAGGAGCAAGAAGCAGGATGGAGAGAGGAATAAAGTGCTCGTGCGTAACTGCTTTGTAAACCGTGGGGGCCCAGCTTCTCTCCCGGGCGTGTTGATGCACACGGAATACACAGGACAGAGGGTGGGAGTAGACCCAGCCCTACGATGTAAGATTTTAAAAACTGTTGACAGAGATGGACACTTGGATGCACATAAACAGAAAGTCTGGAGCAGAAAGCCTTTATCAGCAGGGGCTTTGAGTGTGAGCAGAGCCCCATGTGTGCAGGGGAGGTGGGGGGGGGGGGCGAGCACGCGCACGGGAGGACCTTTCCTGTGATGGGTCTCGCTGGGTTGCTGGAGGGGAGATGGGATTTCCCAGGTCACTTGAGTGGTGGAAGAGAGTCAGCTTGGCAGGTGGGGAGAGTTGGCAGGCCCCCAGGCACCTGGCACAGCTGAGGGGAAGGTGCCAAGGTCAAAAGCAGATGCCTGAGTGAGTGAGTTATGACTCCGGGAGCCCCAGGGCCTGCTGGTTCCCAGGATGCGATGGGAGAGGCGGGCAGGCCCCGGGCCTCCTCCTGCCAGGGCACCTCAGAGTCCTCACAGTGGGGGTGGAGAGTGGCTTTGGCCTGAATCTTGGGGTGCTGGCCAGCCACGGGGCAGCCTCCTTGGGAAAGAAATGAGCAAAACGAAAGTGACACACGCAAAAATGATTATCAGGCGCTATAAAAAAAAAAAAAAAGGAATCTGTTAGGACCATAGGACCAAGACATCTGCTAATAGCAGTGTGTTATTAGCATCGTCATCATCTTTATTTATTTAAATGGTTCTAGCATTTACTAAGCACCTACTGTAAGCCAGGCCCCATGGAGCCTCACCGGCACTTAACCTTCACAAGAACATCAAGAGAGCGGTATCCTTACTGATCCCATGTCACAGAGGAGGAGATGTCTTCTTGGGAGCCTAAATGAGAGGTCCAGGGGGCCCTACAGCCAGGCAGGGTATATTTAAAAAGTGGCAAGTGTTGGGGGCTGAATCACGTCCCCCCAAGTTAGTATGCCGACTCCCTAACCCCTGGTACCTCAGGATGTGGCCGTATTTGGAGACAGTCTTTCAGGAAGTGATTAAGGTAAAATGAGGTCATTAGGGTGGGTCCTAATCCAACGTGACTGGGTCCTAATAAGAGAAAATTCGGGTGCACATGGGTACAGAGGGGGGACCATATGAAGACACAGGGAGAAGCCCGAAGGGTCCTCAGAAGAAACCAACTCTATCAACCCTTTGATCTTAGACTTCTGCCCTCCAGAGCTGACAGCCGGTGGGTACAGCCTGTTGATTGAGCCCCTTGGTGATCATATTTGTCACAGCGGCCCGGAGGGACTACTTCAGGGGTCGGTGGCCCAGGAGGGCCTCAGAGAAACCAGGAGCGTCAAGTCTGTGAGGAGCATGTGGTGCCCACACAGAGGAGCTAACCACCTCCGCCTCGTCCTTGGCCGTGGGGAACCCGAGGACGCCCCGGCATCCTCCGTTCCGAGGGGGACGGTGGTTTCTTCCTTCATAAGATCAGGACTGGAAGTCAGTGGATCACAAACTGGGGTTTAAAGAGCTTAAAACACAAGGCCTAGAACAAAGCAAAGCCATCATAATCTTTCCACTCTAGAGGCTTTCTTGGACAGACCTCTACGAGACGTGAGGTCAACGGGGGCAGATCGGTATTTCTACCTGGTTTGAGAAGGAAAACTGATGCCCAAAAGGAAGTCGTGTTCTCACATGACATGCACCAGAGCCCCGAGGACACACTCGTGAGAGAAATCATCAGGACGGGTCAGTAACTGGGTCTGTCGTCACTATTGTCTGGGCTCTTGGACTCCTCAAAGCAAGTTCATCATTAAGGAAAAAGGCAACGGGGCGCCTGGCTGACACAGTCAGTAAAGCATGTGACTCTTGACCTCGGGGTCGTGGGTTCAAGCCCCACGAAGTTACTTAAAATTACTTACGAAATTACCTAAAAGAAACAAAATCTTTAAAGAAAAAGGCAAAAATATGGTCTTGAGGTTTGGGTAATCAGAATTGGTCTAGTTAGAGACTGGGGTGGGAAAGGGGGTTTTGAGGGTTCTAGTCAGCCCCTTATGTAGGGTGACCCAAGTCACCCTCGAATCTGCAGTCAATATGGAAATCACCAGAAGTACAGAGGGCTGAGGGCTCCAGGTTATAGGACTGTGGGGTCTGGAGACAGGGGGTGCAGGGGAGACATCCTGAAGCGTAAAGAAAGTGGGATTTCTGGGTTGAGGGCAGACTTTGAAATAGGTACAGGCTACTAGGACAAAGAGAAGGCCAGCCAAAAATGGGGATCTGAGATGAGGAGGGCGTTCTGGAGGAGGCGCTCTGGGAGCTGGGCTCTGAGGGAGGAAGGAAATGGACCTCAGAGGACAGCGGAAGATGCTTTTTCCCATGGCAAGTGTGAGAGAGAAACTCTAGAAGGTTCAGTGGACAGCGGGCAGGAAGCCCTCAGTGAAGAGTTGAACGCCAGGAGGGGAGCCCTGGGCAGCCCGTGGTGTGTGTGTGTGTGTGTGTGTGCACGTACACGTGAGTCCTGGCACTTTCGGGGGGGGGGGGGGTTACCTGGTCAAACATCTCCTGGGCGGAGTAGGGCTAATGCAGCCAGAGCTAACACCGGCGAGATTTGGAGAGAGCTGGGGGGATTCCTCAAGCGCCTTCCGCGGGGAAGGGGGAGCAAGGATGAAGGGTCAGGAGAGGGGCCTGCTGGATTTTCAATCAGACCTATAGTGTCAAGTTTCAGCTCGAGTGATGACCAAATGTCTCATATTTCTATTTTATCATTTCCACACTTACTTCCAGTAAGCAGAGCACACCATCTGCACGATGTTGGGCCAAGGAAGTCAGACCGGAGAGGAAATTGCACTACGCAGCCTAATCGGTCCGATACGCCTGGGATATCAGCTGAGACATGTGTGTCTTCACTTATCTAAGTCCTGACGTCCTGATTATTCCCGAACAGGATGTTTCCCGTTTGGTCTGGCCGACAGGCGGCTCCAAAATGAACGACGGAGCTGCAGGCTCCCTGAGAGCTTCTCTAACCCGCTCCTAAATCACATTTTTCCCCGGTCGCTGCGAATGATTCTCATGTGTTGACAGGTTCTGCAGTTCAAGACAAGACAGCGGCCCCAGTCCCGGTCTGAGAGAGAAGCGAACAGTGCAGCGGGGAGGCGACGTGAGGCGATGCTCAATGACACGGGCAGGAGGGGGCCTGCCCGTCCTTCCCTGCCCGCTCCTTCTCGGGCCTGCTGACGTGTCCTCTGCAGCCCTTGGGGGCAGTAGCCCATCTGGGGCAGGGCACGTACTCTCCAAACCTTAGTTTCTTCTTCCTATGAAAAGCCGGCCTTGTAGGGCTGCGGGGAGGGTGAACGTGTTACACAGGAAGAGCTCCTAACACAGTGCCTGGCACACAATAACCACTCAAGAAATGCTTTCAACAACGATAACAGCGGGGGCGCCGGCTGGCTCGGCGGGTAGAGCATGCCGCTCTTAATCTCAGGGTCGTGAGTTCAAGCCCCAAGCTGGGCGTAGAGTTTACTTAAAAAATCGTAACGGGGGGCGCCTGGGTGGCGCAGTCGGTTAAGCGTCCGACTTCAGCCAGGTCACGATCTCGCGGTCTGTGAGTTCGAGCCCCGCGTCAGGCTCTGGGCTGATGGCTCGGAGCCTGGAGCCTGTTTCCGATTCTGTGTCTCCCTCTCTCTCTGCCCCTCCCCCGTTCATGCTCTGTCTCTCTCTGTCCCAAAAATAAATAAAAAACGTTAAAAAAATTAAAAAAAAAAATCGTAACGGTGAATACTTATGTCAGGATGATTTTAAGCCCTTCACGTACAGGACAAATCTAATCCCTCACAGCCCTGTATGGCAAACTCCCTGATTGTCTCCATCTCACAGAGGAGGACACTGAGGCACAGGGAGGTTCTGTAAATAGCCCATGGTCTGGGAGCTGGTAGATCGGGGATTCTGACTCTGGCTCGAGAGGCTAGCTGTGAATAAATAAATGAACTAATTAAAAAGTTGATATATTGTGGGGTGCCTGGGTGGCTTGGTCAGTTAAGCGTCCGACTTCGGCTCAGGTCATGATCTCACGGTCCGTGAGTTTGAGCCCCACGTCGGGCTCTGTGCTGACAGCTCAGAGCCTGGAGCCTGTTTCAGATTCTGTGTCTCCCTCTCTCTCTGCTCCTCCCCTGTTCATGCTCTGTGTCTCTCTGTCTCAAAAATAAATAAACGTTAAAAAAAAATTAAAAAAAAAAAAGTTGATATATTGTTGGATAGATGGATGGATGGATGGAGAACACGGATACAGAAATCACCAGAAGTGCAGAAGGGGCGACACGCGTTATCAGTAGGGGTTAGGCAATCTAAGCAGCACACGGACCGCTTGAGGGCGGGGAGTTCTAATCCCGGCCCCAGCTGCCCAGGAACGACGCTGCTGTCAGTCATTGAACGTTGCCTCCCAGAAGCCTGGCCTACACTCACCCCGCAGTGCAGGATGCCTCTCTTACTGCAACAGGGATAGTATGCCGTAATTTGGAAGGTTAGACCTGGACAGGACCTAGAGATCACCTGACCCCTGATTTTACGTTTGAGGGGATTGAGGCAAGAACAGGGATGTGACCAACCCAGGGTCACGCGGCATCTGCTGCGACACCTGCATCCGTGCCAGCCCTGTAGTCACTCTACCCTATGGCCTCGTCTTCACCCCAGGAAAGTCATGTCTGCAGGTTGGGAGGGGAATTATGGAAGAAAAAACAAGTTTGAAGAGTTGAATACGCTGCATGGCAGATGTTTTACAATGTGTTCTTTTGTTGCAAGCAGGTTCTTATTTAGGAGAGTCTAATGCAGTCACCAGGCCCCATCTCTCCCCACCCCTGCTTGAAGTCATAGGGACATCACTTGTACAGGACGCTTGTACAAAACGCACTATCCTCGGGCCAAACAGGCCGCTTGCCGTTCCCCAAACAGGCCTAGGGCCTTCCACATCCCCGCCAGCCAACAGACATTTGCTCCCTCTGTTCCCTCTGCCTGAATCCTGCCCCCCACCCCTTGCTTCCCCCTCCACACGTGGAGAAACCCTCCCCAGCCTCAAGGGGGCAGCCTGAGAGCCGCCCGCTCTGTGAAGCAACCCCAACCCTCACAGTCAGAATGGACTTTCTGGGCTCCTTGGGGCACCTTGGGCCAGTGGCTAAATCCCGGCTCCCACGCCAGCCAGGCCTGGGTGGGAATCTCCGTACAAGTACCTTAACAGTCTCCCTGTTTCCACTTCCCCGCTGATCAAATGAGGATAACCATAACCCTAACCCTCTCCTCGGGGGGCTGCGTAAATGAGATCAACATATGTACATTAAGAATTTAGCACAGCACCTGGCACTCGGTAAATGCGAGGCATGAGCCTCCCCGGGAGGTCTTAGTCTGCATGCTGTTTTGATTTATGGTTGTTTGGGGTTTATGTCTTATCACCCCTCCTAAGGAGATACCTATCTTGTTGTAGGAACTAGGCCAAGTTCATCTTTCCACATCCATTACACCCTAAGCCCTGCACAGACCTGGTGACCATGCGTTCATTGGAAGTATACTGGACACAAACAAGATGTCAGTGCAGCCAAGGGCAGAGGGTTACAGCGTTTGTAACCATGGTGACTGCATTTTCAAACAGGCCTCAGAGGTTCTGTCGCCCCGTTACTAGCTGTCTTATGGATGATAAAAGCTCTGTCGAGGTCAGATAGTGCACGTCAGGTTCTTTACAATCTTACTTCATGCTTACGAAAACCCTATGAGGTAGACATGATTATCCCTATTTACAGATTGGGAAACTGAGGCTCAGAGAGACTGTCATCTGCCAAAGGTCAGATGTCAAGTGTGCGGCAGAGCTGGGCTTTGAACCTAAGGCTTGTCTGACTCCCAAGTCTGTGTTGTCTATGCCAGGACTCTGAAAATGCCCTCACCGTCTGCCCCGGTGCCTGTTTCTGTACGGCCATCAAGGCGGGAAGGGCTTTTAGACTTTTAAATAGTTGGGGGAGGACACGTGGGTGGCTTATTTGGTTAAGCGGTGACTTTGGCTCAGGTCATGATCTCCCGGTTCATGGGTTCAAGCCCTGCGTCGGGCTCCGCACTGACAGGGCAGAGCCTGCTTGGGATTCTCTCTGCCTCTCTTTCTCTACCCTTCCCCCACTTGAACTCTCTACCTCTCTCAAAATAAATAAATAAACTTTAAAGATAAATAAATAATAAATGTAGTTGGGGGAAGAAATCAAAAGGAGACTAATATTTTGACATGCAAAAATTACACAAAATTCAGATTTCAGCGTGTGTAAGTAAAGCTTTATTAGAACACAGCTACATCCGTTCGTGTATGTATCGCTCGGCTGCTTTTGTACTATAAGAGCTGGAATATCTTCAGGAGAGATTGTCTGGCCCTCAAAGCCTAAACTATTTACTATCTGGCCTTTACAGAAAAAGTTTGCCAACTCTGGCTCAATGCCATGCCGCCTCCTACCGATAAACTTCCTGCAAAGGAAACTTCCCTTTCCTAAAAGTCTGCACCCATAAAAGGAAAGGCACCCATCCTTCCAACCGACAAGCTTGGTCTCGGATTGACTTTCCCTACGCACACTGAGCCAGCCCTGGCTTCTCCCTGGCTTCTCTCGGCTGTCACCTGGCTCCTGGCACGATCTGAAAGGCAGAGCTAAGGGCAGCCTCTAGACTCCTCCAGGCAGGGACAGGCCAGAGCAAGCTTGGAGGAGAGGGAAAGGGATTTAGACCCAGAAGTCAGCTCGACTTCATTAATGCCTTCACCCCCTCCTCCGCCTTGATTCATGGTTTCCTGCCACATCTTGTTCAGCCATGAACATGCCCGGGCCCCAAGCAGCGACAGGCAGGCCGGGCTGGATGAAAGCACAGGGGCCCCAGTCCCCAGGATATGCTCTATCAGGCTTCCACCCTGGCCAGCTGGCAGAGGCCCACTTGGCAGAGCCCTCCCTGGGGGGCCTCAGGCAATTCCCTCCTGACCCGAGCCTCAGTCTCCTCATCTGTAAAATGAGAGGGCAGCGTGACTGCTCTCTCACCTGCTCCCGCACACCCGCAGAAGGCAGGCCCCCTTTAGATTGCTTAAAGGCCCCGGGAAATTCCATGACACCCTTTGCCCTTCCACTGGCCCCCCTGTGGGGTGAGTTCCAAAGAGCGGATTTTGCTCTTTATGGCATTCCTTCTTTCGGCAAGAATTTTTGAGCGCTGTGTGTCCAGCTCTGTAGAGACACAAAGGAAATAAAAGTAACAGAGAAGCTTTCTATTGGTTTCACGATACCAAATGCACCAGGTGAGAAGTTACAGAACAATCCCAGCAGATTCAGATTCCTTGGACAAATGCCGAGTGCCAGTTATATATTTGGCACGCTCCAGGTGCTTTCATATCCAGGCTTTTACTTAAACCAAAAAACGCTCCTGTGGCCCAAGCATCCTTAAACCCATTTTCAGGTAAGGAAACTGAGACTCTGAGAAGTTGCTTGAGATTAAATGGCTGTAAAGAGGTGAAGCTAGGCTTTCAGTGCAGGTCTCACTGGTTCCAAAACCTGTGTATCTTCAAAGAACGGGGCTGCCCACTCCGGCCCCCAGCCAGAATGTAGTCGGGTGCCTCGCTGGATGCAGGATGGGGATGTTTAGACAAATTTCTTGAGAAGAAAAATCTTAATTGAGCCCTTTCACATAGTAGCAGAAAGAGCATTGGACAGCGATCAAAAATTCTTCTAGGGGGCGCCTGGGTGACTCGGTTAACTGTCTGACTCTTGATTTCAGTTCAGGTCGTGATCTCAGGTTCATGAGTTTGAGCTCTGAATCGGGCTTTGTGCTGATGGTGCAGAGCCTGCTTGGGTTTTTCTCTCTCTGCCTCTCTCTCTCTGCCTCTTCAGCTCGCTCTCTGTCTCTTTCAAAATAAGTAAATAAACTTAAAAAAAAAATTCTTCTAGACCCAGCTCTGCATTTTAATGAGCCAAATAGCCCTGGGTGAGATTCCCCACGCCCCCCTCCCTGGGACTCAGTTTCCCCATCTATAAAACTCCAGTGGAGAAGCTGGATGGACTGATCTCAAAGTACCAATCACCCTCATCACTTCTTCACAGATGCTGCACCTACTGCATTGTTCAGCTCTGACTCTGAATCATAAAACTCAACCCTGATGCCTGTATCAGGAGTGTAGAAAGACAGAAAACCCCTAATAAAACTCAGATAGTTGAGCTATATGGGTTCAACCACAAAACTCATTTTAATAAAAGAACAGAGACTAAACATGTTGGTTAGGCGGTGTCTTCCCTTCCTAATTCCATTCTGCTTGGGTTTTGTGGAATTTTCTTTCCAGGAATAACTTGGGCTTCTGTTGAATTTGAGGTTTTGGAGCCTCCTGCAGCAAGAAACAAGACAGGAAGGAATGTTGAAAAGGAAGCCGGTGTGAGGGTAGGTGGTAGAGGGAGGACTGAGACCTGAGGATGGGTAGGATTTAGGCAAAGTGCGGGCCACAATTTAAATGAAGAAAGAAGGGCGCCTGGCTGCCTCAGTCAGTAGAGCATGTGACTCTTGACCTTGGGGTCGTGAGTTCGAGCCACACGTTAGGTGTAGAGATTACTTTAAAATAAAATCTTAGAAAAATTAATAAATGAAGAAAGAAAGGGAGGAAAGGAGGAAGGAAGAGGGAGGGAGATCCCAAGGCCTTTTGAGGAAACAGTGAGGTCGCCAGTTGACTTAGATGGGCATCATCACGGGGGTTAAGAAGAAGAGACGGAAAATATGGGTGTCCTGAATGCTTACAGTGAATTCAAAATGTGACTTGACACTCAAGTGGCTACATGTACACCCAGCATCCAGATCTTGATTTCTAATATCATTCTCCAATACAAGGAACCAGGGTTCTTTGGAGAAGTGGCTGATTCTAGGACTGCAGGAAAAAAAAATACTCACGCACACACACACACACACACACACACACGCACGCACACGCATTATGAACCTGGAACATCTTACAATGCCAAAAAGTAGGGAAGTGCTCAAAAAATATTAAAAGCAATTTTTTAAACCTACATTAATAGGAGTGTGTCAAAGGGACACAGGAACCATCTAAAAGGGCTCTCAATGGACAAAGCTGGAAAAATCTGTGCAACAAAGTAAAGCAGCAATGATTTCTAACCCAAAGTGTAGTCAGGAATCCACACAGATATAAATATATGAATAAATACATAAATGGTGAAGAACAGAAAAATCTCTCTTATAGAAGAATTCCAAATGATTTGTATAGATAATCCTTTCTCAAGAAGAAGGGAACATAACCCCCCACTCTACAAGTGTGGGTTGGGCGTAGCGACTTCCTTCCAAAGCACACTGTATAGAAATGGGGAAAAAGAGTAACTTTACAGTGAAGGAAGCTGACAAAAATGGCTGCCCTCTCGCCACATCCTCACAGGTCCCTTCCTCCTCTTACAAGGCCACTTGCTCTATCGGATCAGGGCACGGTCTCAGTTCACCTTTATCACCTCCTCACAGGCCCTGTCTACAACATTTGAATTCTGGGCAGACACAAACATTCAGTCCATAATACTTTTGTACAAACCAAATGATATATGTTAAATCTCGAGGTCTGGCAAATAAAGTGATACAAGAAGGAAAAACAGGAAGATACTCATAGATTTTAGACAGAGATATATCCATGATGTCACCATTGTAATAGCAAAGACAACCAAAGATTCATCCATAGGATGTCTGGTTTAAATAAAATCTGGTAGGTGGGTGGGCCCGGGTGGCTCAGTGGGTTAAGCATCCAATGCCTGATTTTGGTTCAGGTCATGATCTCGTGGATCATGGGTTTGAGTCCCAGGTCGAGCTTTGTGCTGACAGCGTGGAGCCTGCTTTGCATTCTGTCTCCCTCTTTCTCTGCCCCTCCTCTCTCTCTCTATCTCTCAAAAATAAATCAACATTAAAAAAATGTATTCTCTCTCCCTCTGCCCCTCCCCCCTGCTTGTGCATGCTCTCTCTCTCTCAAAAGAAATAAAAAAATAATAATAAAATAAAATATTTAAAGAAAAAACATGGGGGTATAAGCAGATTTGCATTTTGTCACATGTGCTTAAAAAGCCCTAGGAAGGTCATACTAGAAATCCATCTATTGACAATGAGAGGAGAGCGGATGCGGGGTGATGGGGGTAAGGCAGGTGGAAGAATTCTGTTTTTCTGTTCCTGTTGCTCTATTTTTGAATAAACTGGAAAAAAAAAACAAAGTGAGATGGTTTACAGAAAATGATTAACTTGAATACTAGTGAGGTGCCAGGTGAATATGATGAAAGCCATAAGGGTTCTATGCAAAGAGTGTAGAAAAATATCACCAGCCTCATTCAACTGCCTCCCTCGCAGGAGAGCCCCAGTCCGGTGCCTAATGATTGACTGATTACTGATCACCCTTTAGGTCTTCTGGGTTGAAAAATAAAGTAATAAAAGAAGGAAAAAACCACAGAATTATTCACAGATTTTTAGATGGAGAAGACACTGAGGGAGCTTCTAACTCGGGGACCTCACCAAACAAAAAGAAAGCGTCAGGGAAGGAGAGCAACTTGTCGAGGCTTGTTGGCAGACTGACAGCTCCTGGGCCCTGGACACTTGAGCTTCTGGAGGCTCCATATCACATCAAGCATGTCCGAGTGCATCCACACGGAATAAATTTTGTCCATGCAATCTCGAAAGCGGATTTTTAATTTTGCTTTTGGAGTGGTTTGACTATTAGTAACTTACTAAATTTATGGTTGCTTACGATTCTGGGGTGTTAATAGCTGTGTTCCCTGGGATTCCTGCAAAATATGAAAACCTCACGAAGAGCTGTTCTCATAGAAAATTTGTACATGTTATGTTTACTAGCTAACGAAGGTGTCACAAGGAGAAGTTTTAATTAAACATGTATTCACTTTGGTCATGCAGTTTCCTCTCGCTATCTTTTTTGTTTCAAGACTTAGAATTTTTCTTCCTCCTGCAACGCTCTTAAGGCACTGTGAGTTGGTGGCCTGGGCGGTAGGAACCCACACTTACTTCCTCCCAAACCACTGCGCCCTGAGATGGCCAGTCTCCGCCAATCGCCAATCGCCGCCCGTCTCCCCTCCCCACCCCACCCCCCAGCATGGGCACTGTCAGACCCTTCCACCCACACTGATGCCGTTTATTTATGGAGGCGATGGAGCCCAGGGCCTCCCGTCCCCCACCCAGCCCCACCCCACCACCTCTGAAACACCCCGTTGTGAAAGGGGCTGGCCTTCCCTCTTTCAGCGCCTCCCACCCAGCCTCCCATTGACTCCATAAATCAGCAGGACTGCACAAAACTCCCCTGCAAGGTTTCCAGAACGGATCAGCTTTCAGTAAAACAAATGGGGGGAGGGGGGTGCTTCTGAAAGGCAGAAGTAGGAAGAAATTGAGAGTGCAAGCTGGGGACCGCACGCTGGTGGCGGCCGGGCCTCTGTCCTCCCTCCAGGAGCTCGAGCCTCTCCTGCAGCCTCATTTTCATTTCCACGTGAGGTGGGGGGCTGGCGAAGGGGGAGCTCTTTGGAGGGGCTTCCGGGCTGGCGGCCCCCGTATACTCGTATACTCGCAGAGGAAGGTGAGGCAGGGCTGGAAGAGGCCAGATGGCCGGGATTAAGAGCTTCCCAGAGAGTCACGCTTCTCTTTCCCTTTAGGGACCCAAGGGAAGACCGTGAGGCCAGACAAAGGGCGTGATGCCGTCTGTTGTGCGGGATGTGGCCGCACAGGGCTGCTGTGTGGCACTCTTACTCCTACGTCTCAGAGAGCACAAGGGACACAGAGCCACCCAATTCGCTTCGCATTTGCACCAGCCGCGCTGTGCACCAGTGTCAGTACGCGACGAATTCCTGTACTTGTTACACGCTTAGCCTGTGTCTCTCACACTTGTCCGGCACACGCCTGGTGAGCAGCCGTAGTTAAGGCCATATATATATATATATACCAGTCAAATATAACACTGATAATAACAGCTAATGCTTGCGGCTTCTCTCTGGTGCTGGGCATTTTGCTGAACGCTCCACTCTTGTCTCATTGAAATCTTAGAGCCACTCACTGAGATAGGGATCCTTATTATCTCCATTTCACAGATGGGGAAACTGAGGCCTGGAGAAGTTGAATACCTCCCCAGAATCACACAGCTGGGAGAGCCACAGTCATAGAAACCTAGAGAGTGGGGTTAAGCTCCTCCTCTGAACCAGCCCTTTCCACTTGACTTTTGATGGACTTTTGATTGCCGTTACAAGTTCGCCGGTGACCCGTGTTCATGCCCATCATAGGATGAAAGGAGAGTCCTCCACCGGACTCAGAGTGGTCATTCACAAAGCACCTGTCCTCAGGGACTCCCCAGCTCCATTGTCACTTGCTACTGCTCCCCGTGGCGCTTTGGTACCACGCAGCTGGCACTAACTTAGCTGTGTACATCCTCTGAGTTTCGTGCCCGCCCTATGAGGAGGGTGGGGCAGGCCTTTCTATCCTTACTCAACCCATGGGGATATTGAGCATCATGGGGGTGAAGAGACTTGTCAAAGGTCACTGCAAGCATTTGGTCCAGTTGGAATTCTAGCCCAGCTTTCTAAAGCCAAAGCCATCTGCTATTGCTGGTATGTCAGGGTCATCACAAGGAAGGGAAGGAGACTCTCCAGGGTCCTTGGTTCTATGGCTTGTTCTTCTCTCGCCAGAGGTCGGAAAACAGCTCTCTGGGATTCCTCATAATGGCCAACAACGACCATTCCTTCCCAGCGCTTGTTAATCATCGTTCCTTTAGGTCTTGCAGCTCCCAATATGGCCTTATGCTCAAAGCACCAGCATGCCCCTGGGGAGAGTAACGTAATCGGCCCCCTAACTCTTTCATCTTGAGGAAGTTCACAGTCTCTTTAGGAAGGAAAGGAGACCACTGAGCTAAAAGTTAGGTAGTGGACAGGAGTGAGGGAGACAGCGGAGGGGAGGGGAGGAGGACTGCAGGCCACATACAACTTCTTTATGTTTTGCCAAGGTTGGTCCAGCACGCTGTAGACAGCACGCTGCATTTAGGAAGTGAGAGAAGGCGGCCTCCATCTTCCGACATTTTCTTTGATTCTCTCTTCTGCTTTCTGTCCCTCACTCTCACCTGGACCACCTCAATCTTGTTGATCCAGCAGTGTTAGAGGACGCCAGGATTCAAGAGGAGGATCACATGATCAGGGTGAGGCTCATGGGGCTTTCTTGAAGGAGCCAATTCTGTCAGAGGTAGCCTGGCTGCAAATGAGGCAAACTCTTCACCCAGATCCTTAGCGTCAAAGGAATAATCCCAAAGGCTAAAGTCTCAAAGAAGTCCACCGATTCAGGCACAGCTAGCTAACCAGCTACCTTACGTGACCTTGGGCAGATTGTCTGCTCTCCAAGTTCAGTTTCTTCAACTGCAAAATAAGGCTAGTAGAAGACATATCTCCACTGATTGGGTGAAGATCCACGGAGGCACTCTAAGTTCTTTGTAAACTCCAAGCCAACGGAGAGATGTCATTATTCCCCAGGCACTAATCATCTTTACCCCTCACTGGTTGTTATACACAAAGTGAGCATCCGATTCTGCCATTAAATTTTTTTATTGGGAGAGATAAAAAGGCAACACAAATTTAAAAACAAAGCAGATCATTAGCGTAGGAGAGCTGGCTTGGAGAGCCGGTAGTGCACTGAAGCCAACAGCAGGCTTGACAAAGAAATGCCAAAGTCTCTAACCTTTGCACCGCACTTCACCGGGCATTGGCCCCTGACCCACAGGTAACACAAATATTTTTTACTCCAACGTATTTCTTGGTTCAGTATACGTGCCCCGTTTTCCCTGGGTCCTCTCCACGTTTATCAATATTATGGCTGCCTTTTAAGCAGTAACCCCCAAATTTCAAGTGTGATAAAAATATCATAGGCATTTGTTTAAGATGCCAGTTTCTGGGTTCTATACGTAGAGACTCTGGTGTGGGCCCCACAAATCTGCAACTGTGGATGACCCCAGACCCATTCTTTCAGCACCCTGGCTTCAGTTAAGTCCCAAAGGGCACAGTTTATGTCATTTAACTGCCTGCTGTATTGCCAGTGTCCAACACTCAGAAGATACTTGCTAATGAATGAGAAATACCTACAAGGCTGAACAGTTACTTTTTATTTTAATGTTTTTATTTATTTTTGAGACAGAGACAGAGCATGAGCAGGGGAGGGGCAGAGAAAGAGAGAGACACAGAATCTGAAGCAGGCTTCAGGCTCTGAGCTGTCAGCACAGAGCCTGACGTGGGGCTCGAACTCAGAGTGGGAGATCATGATCTGAGCTGAAGTTGGACGTTCAACCGACTGAGCCACCCAGGCGCCCCCTAAACAGTTACTTCTAAAGAACAGGATACTTTGTCCCCAATATCGATGCACTACTGCACTGTTCACTCCCCTCCTTAAGAATAAAATTTCCACAATGTCAGCCTTCCCAACTTGAGTTTTTCTGACGCCCCCAGGCTAGAGTAAGTAACCCTCCTTTGTGGGTCTATGGCACCCAGACCATACCAGCCCTTATCTTACATTCTCTTTGTTGACTCTACTTCTAGTCTTCCCCCACTCGAAGGAAGTTTACCCCTCTTCCTGAGGACAAGGGCTGTGTCCCTCCCTCTTTTGTGTTTCCACCATCTGGGCCGGTGATCACCACTAAACCAGCAGCAGTTAATGAATGAACCACAAAGGGTAAGCAGTGGGATGGGATGGGTGGTAAATGCTTTGGGGTGGGACAGCAAAGCGAACTCCCTGTGACATCCTAGTACAAGGACCCTCTCATTCTAGGATGAGCTACAATGACTGTGTGTGGTTGGTTTTCAAGGAATGGAGATTTTTATCTTGGCCATGGTTTGGGGGTTCTGAGGAATTATTTCAAGGAGTGGGCATCAATTGATGCTCCTTTTAATGCTACGTGAAGGGTCTTTTCACTTTTCCTATCAGTTTTGACATCTGAGGGCAGGTGTCTCAATTGGTTCTCGTCAGAGGGTCAGTCCCACTAAGATTATATGTGTTTGTGTTGCAGGATCACCACAGACGGCAGCACTCTTCACCAGCACCTGCTTGCCTCCTGTAAGGGGGTCATGCTTACGCACATTGCTGAAATGCCGTATGGCCATGTGGACTTGCTCTGACCAGAAATGGGCAGAAATGATCAGAATCCCTTCCAGATGGAGGCCGTAAGAGTAGGTTTGTGCTCCAAATGCCCAGGCCCCAGGACAAGGATGACGATAGGAGCAGAGCCCCAAGCCAGCCCACGATGGACAAAGAGTACGAACAAGAAATGAACATTTCTGCTGTAAAACCCGGCATAGGGAGTTGTGACTGCCACATAACCTGACCTTTCCTGGCTCATGGCCAGATGCCCACATGACTCCTTTTTTTAATCAATGAAAATGTGCACACACAACTAAGCTGCTTTTGCGACTTTAAGAGAGGAAAATATATTTCCTAAAATATACCTCTACGGACCTCAGTTTCTGTAAAGTGAGGGGAAAAGTAATAATGTAATAATAACAATATACAACATTAATTGAATGCTTATCATGTGTCAGGCTGAGAACTTTAGAAAAAGCATCTCATTTTGTCCTTACAACAAACCTAGGAGGTGGGTATTGGTATTGTCTTTGTCCTCACTTATAGACAAGGGATCGGGAGCCCTGGAGAGGTTGGGAAACTGCCCAAGAGAGTAAAGATACCAAGAATAATTAGTGATGTAATGCGAGTGGTCTAATATGACAGCCCAGTCTCTTCACCTCTGTGCCACATCTGTGGGGTCAACTCTAAGATCCTGTCCATCTGGACCTGCTAAGAGTCTGTGGCATTGTCATACGGTAACACGTAAAAACGGCCACCCTAGGTCTTGAATTTTGAAGCCGAGACCTGTTTTTCACCACGGCCCGGATCTTGTAGGGTTAAGAAAATCGTTTGCGCTGTGCTCTGAGCATGTTGGAGGAAAGCACCGGGGAAATGGAGTGGATGCCCCAGTCCACAGAGGACCATGAGCGTCCTCCTGGGTGCGGGACGTCCATTCCGGAAACTGTCCTCTCCAAAGCCGCTGCCTTGCTGTGGGAGAAATGTGCCACCAAAGCAGAAAGCCTTTCTGCTCTTGCTAGGAGATTTTTATAAATAGATGAAAATCGCTTGCCAGAGAAGCGGTGGCCAGGGAGGGGGGGGGGTCTCTCTTGAGGAGGCCGGGGTGGGGTGGGGTGGCCTCATCACGCGGCTCTGGGCGCAGGTATGCAGCCTCTTGTCGCAGGGAATTTTGTTCATTGTATCGTACTAACCCTCACAACAGGCACGTCTCAGCCCCCTGAGAAAGGCACAAGGGATAAGAGTTTTCCTGAGAATGGAAGGCCTACTATTTTCCCAGAATGGCACTGGTAGAATATCCACGGACTCGCCATATCTTATGCCCACGTAGACCTAGCGAGAAACAGACCCTCCTGCATCATCTCCCTTCTGTTAGGCAGAAAGCTTTTTTGATAAGGCATTTTTACTTTCCATGGCCCTTTCTCCTGATGACCTGGCTTTTGAGAGCAAAAAACTTTCAAGAGTTCAACTGACCTGAATAGAGACTGCTTCTTTCAGAGGAACAGATATGTCGAACCAAGGGCCTCTAGAGTGTCTCAGCCCCCGGGCAGTAATGAATCGCTCGTCTGCAAATCTGTGGCCAAAACAATGCTGAACTCCACCAAAGCCTCTTGCGGATCTGATCCCAGGTTCTCGTCATGGAAAGAGCCCTGATTAAGGCTTTTGGCTCTGTTGTCATCCGGCTGTATGACGGTGACAGGTCACTTCACTTCTCTGGGTCTTCATCTCCTACTCTTGAAAATGATGGGGTTAGGGGCTCCTGGGTGGCTCAGTCAGTTAAGGGGCCGACTTCGGCTCAGGTCATGATCTCGCGGTCTGTGAGTTCGAGCCCCGCGTCGGGCCCTGTGCTGGCAGCTCAGAGCCTGGAGCTTGTTTCCGCTTCTGTGTCTCCCTCTCTCTGACCCTCCCCTGTTCATGCTCTGTCTCTCTCTGTCTCAAAAATAAATAAACATTAAAAAAAAATTAAAAAAAAAAAATGATGGGGTTGGAGGAGACAGCCTCTAAGTTCACCTCCAGCATTACGATTCCAGGATGCCATGATGTCCGTGGTTCTGAGGGCATTGGCATTGGCATAACTGTCTTACCTGAACAAATAAGAATAGCGTCACTGGTTTATCTCTTCCCCTCCACTCCCTCCTCCCTGAGTGTTATTGGAAGGCTGATGTCTCCTTAGCTTCTGTCCCCCTGCCTAGCCACACCCAACTCTCCTCCTGCCCCGCTACCAGCATATACGACCTATGTATGGGTGGACAAGCATGCAAGGATGCCACCAAATGTCATCAGCCACTTTGTTTTGACCCTCAGCAGCTCTGGCAAAAAGACATGGCTGAATCGCCGTTGGGGTATATCTGAGAATTGCACTCACCTGCTTTCTCCTCTCTTCCACCAGCTGAGTTCATGGACTTAGTTCCATTTTGGCATCTCTAAAAGAGTAAGAGTGCAAGAGGGACGAGACTGGGAATGTTTAGGGCCCTACAGGCACTACGATTTGAGCAACCTCCCATGTTTTTCTACAAGAAAGTGATTCACCAACGGCTGATGGTCAATAACATCAACAGGTCAGCTCCTTGCTCAGGCCCCTCAGACCACAACCCCAGTGCCCTCCGCTCAGACACTCCTTGCCATGCCTTCCTTTGGGCCACTAAATTCGTATTCCCTCCCCAGTGCCCTGCAGTGCTCCCCAGAACCCCCATCTGATCTTGGCCCTGACTCATTGGTGCTGAGTCAACAAAGAAAAGCAGACCCCTCAGGCAGCCGGATGGTGGACCCGGGCCAGAGCCTTGCAAGAGTGGACGGAAGGGCAAGCAGAGGCGGGAACCCATCAATCAGCCTGTCACCGAGTCTTCGCTGAGCATCCCCCACCCTGGGACTTGGTCCCACGCCGACCTGCACAGTGGGGTCCCAGAGGAGGAAGGGGAGAAGACAAGAGTCTTTATTTTGTTGCAACTAAAGATGTGAAGCTGGAGCTCTTTCCTTTTGGGGGTACCCATGCATACAGCCCACCCTCACACCCAGGAGCAGGGTTTGGGGACTGATGGTCAAAGCTGCCACGGTGGAGGTTTGGGGAAGGTTGGAAGGGGGCAGCCAGGGTAGGGTTTTGAAGCTGTGTTTGCAAAGCTTTGAATGGAAGATTAAGATGATGTCAGTTGTTCAGAAGAAAGAGAGAGAGGAAGCAAATGGAAATTATGGGGGATTTTAAAGCCCCCAAACCCATGGCCTGGGTACTGTTGTTGCCACCAGCCCACAGTCCTCTCCTTGCTGGGTGTTTTTTTAAGAAAAATTCTTAACTCTGAGTTAAAGCATTGTTTTTGAAATGTCCCTGCTAAAACGAACAGACCATGTTACTCTGAGAGTGACCTTGAACTCCGCTGGTACCCAGGATTGCATTGACAGAGAGGGAATGCAGGCCCATGAGAGGTTGAGGGGTGCAGAACATGACTGTGGGTGAGGAGGCTGCACTTGAGAGTCCCAGAGCCCTAAGAACTGAAATCCTGCCTCAACAACTTACTAGTTGTGTAACTGGAATGGGGGCCGTGACCCAATCCCTCTGAGGCTTGGTTTCCTGCTCTGGAGAAGAGGCGTCAGGCAGCACTTCCCAAGGCCTGTTTTTCTGTTAGGGAAGCACTAGGTGGGTCCTGAGTGAAGAAAAGCAAGAGCTCATGGTGAGATAGCATGAGGGACATGTCACTTTCTCATTCTCCGAACTCCAGTCTGGAGCAAAACCCGTCTAGGGCTCCCTCTGCCGTCCACTCTCCATACTCACCATCGCCTGTGAAACCTGACCTGCCCGGGTTCCTCAGTCTGGGGCACGGAGAATGCAGGGGCCCTGAATTCATCAGTGTGGTCCTGTTTGTACTTTGCTAACATTATCTCTTGAAAACATTCTTTCCTTTCCT
This sequence comes from Neofelis nebulosa, assembly GCF_028018385.1. Taxonomy (NCBI): domain Eukaryota; kingdom Metazoa; phylum Chordata; class Mammalia; order Carnivora; family Felidae; genus Neofelis; species Neofelis nebulosa. The sequence continues at coordinate 20,899,988 of NC_080783.1, forward strand.
TTCTGTCATATTTCATATTTCCCCTAATTTTATGCCTTTGTCTCGTGCCTGGGTTGGCCCTCCTGTCACCAAAATCCTTTACAACATGCTACTCTCAGAGAACCTCAGTCTCTTTGTCTGTGAAAGACAGAAAGAAAGAAAGAAAGAAAGAAAGAAAGAAAGAAAGAAAGAAAGAAAGAAAGAAAGAAAGAAAGAAAGAAAGAAAGAAAGAAAGAAAGAAAGAAAGAAAGAAAGAAGGAAAGAAAGAAAGAAAGAAAAAGAAAGAATAAACATTCTCTGAAGTTTAAGCCAGTAAATGACAGAGAGAAGCTGGATAACATAACTTCTGGGTCCAAAGCTCATCCTTCTTCCCCATTAGTGTCCCCTCTCTGACGTGTGTGACCTTAGACACAACACTCAAGTTCTCTAAGCTTCTTTTTCCTCATCTGTAAGAAGGGGAAACAATCATTCTAACCCCACGAGTTTGGTGTGAGAAGAAGGGGAAACAATGCGGGAGGAAAGGAGAATTGGCACTAGAAAGAACACGGTCAACACTCACTATGATCTTAAAGTATGGTGTCTTCAAGAAACTGGAAGAAACTCAGCATGGCTGGTGCTTACAGAGGAAACAGGACGTCACCACAGACAAGGTTGGAAAGGTAATCAGGAGTCAGGTCATGAAGAGCCTCATAAAATATGGTCCCACAGCTGCACAGTGCAGGGCTGTGGTGAGGACTGACTGTGTCTATACAGGTCAAGCCCCTTAGAACACAGCCAGGCTCACAGCAAGGTGCATGCTTACGTATTCCTAAGAAAACCTTCCCACTGTTAATCATGACTTAGAAACTAAAGCCGGGAAATTTATGAGAACAGCCTTGAGTTGATGAGTTAAAAAACAGATGCTTGGGAGGGAAAGATTTAAAAGGCTTAGAAAAAAGGAACATCAGGAAAGAGAAGACCCTCATGTCATCTGTATAATACCAGCCTTTGCATCTTAGCAAATCACACCATTCAGTGTGTGCACATGCACACATGCACATATGCACACACACACACACACACACACACACACACACACACACACACACACACAGCTTCCTCTCCAGAGGGAAGTCTCTCTCCCACTGGCTCCTGTCCAAGTCATACTTCTACTGAGCATCCCATTGGCTCTGCCCAGTGGTGGCACCATCAGGGTGTCTCCCTGCATCAGTGTAACCTTTTGACCCACTTTTTGGGGGGCCGCGCTCTCACTTAGCTTCCCCCATTGGTTCATGTCCTCAGTGCTCTAGTTACTCAATTACAAAGCCCAGTGTTTTATGACAGTGTGTTTAATACTTTCCTCCTTTACTGACCTTTTTAAAGGAAAAAAAAAAAAAATCTTGACTCTGAAACTGTGGTTAGGGCCCTGCACACCCCAGATTGAGAAGTGCTTGATAAATAAAATCTAATTCAATTCAATTCAATTCAATTCAATTCAATTCAATTCAATTCAATGTATTTTGACGATGCTTTACCAATGAAGTTTTGTTTTTACAACTGGTAAAAACTATTTTTAATATTATTAGCAAAATGGAAATACTAATATTTTCCCTTCAAACTAGAAGATCCTAGAAAATATACCCAAGTCCATCTTAATTATATATTATATTAGTGGGTTGTTTATCTCAAAAGACCTTTCATTAACAACTCCTTTTGGTCTCTCTCATTTTTTTTTTTAATTTTTTACTTTTGGCTTGGTCACATCATGCCATTCTGGAAATTTAAAAATAACTTGGTACTTACTTAACCGTAATTTTGCACAAGCTCTTCACTATTTTATATATGCCCTCAAGATGAATCTCCCAAACCTTACTTACTTGTCCATGTATGTTACTTTCGTCTAATACGCTGTATCACCCCCTAGCGTTACATATGATGTTCTGCAGCTAATACATGCTGACCAATTTCTCTGCTTTGTGGAAGGAATAAATATTATCTGTAGATGAGTACTGTTCTGATTTACAGGTTAGATTCCCAAAGAATATATGTAAATCCATTGGGTTCTAATGCCAAAGTACATTATAAAAACCTTCAAAAATGTCTAAAGAACTAGTGACTGTATGTGACACCTTACAAAGATTGTTTTCTGGTCAATACACAAAACAGTGAATAGAGTGATATACGTGCCAAATGATTATTGTTTTCCCCTTGTTGACATTTTTAGGGATACTTCCATGTTTAATGCCAAAGCAGAAAACAAATGGAGTGGCAGGCTTTAGTAACAGAGAACAAAACATAGACATGAGGGTGGCTCTAGTTCAGATTGAAAGATTTTTTTTCTTAATAATTAGCATCTATTATGTCTTGAGCTCTGAAACATTTGTTATTTTAAGTTTTCACTTCATAGAAATATCTATTATTTAGAAATTAACTAATTCCTATGTTTTCTAGCTTATATTGATTCCAACTTGCTGGATCTTCTTGGTCAACTGGCATTGACTTTGTAGACTTTGTCAGTTCTCCTTAATTTTCTCTAGTTGGTGTTTCCCTAAGTTCTTCAAGTAATTCTTCAATCTGTTCCTCAAGAAGTTCAGAGCATCGTCACCTACATCACCTATGTATGTAGTGTTTTATACCTTCCTCAATGGCCCAGAAATGCTGGAAAAAATGTGCACATTTTTTTCCTGTATGTTTTATGATACCGTAGTCTCCCCTTGTCTGAAGTCCGGCTTCCCAGTTTGTTACCCACAGTCAACTGTGGTCTGGAAGCAGATGATCCTTCTCTAGGTGTATGGTCAGAAGATCAGTAGTAGGCTAACGCTAGGTCACAATGTCTACGTCCTCACCTCACTTCATCTCATCGGGTAAACAGTTTATCATCTCACATCATCACAAGAAGAGTGAGTACAGTGACCAAATTCACACGATTTTTATTACGGTATATTGTCATAATTGTTCTACTTTATTACATTGTTGTTAACCTCTTATTGTGCCTAATTTGTCAATTAAACTGAATCACAGGTACATATGTTTAGGAAAAAACAGTTTATATAGGATTCAGCATTATCCAGTTTCAGGCACCTACTGGGGCGGGGGGGCGGTTCTTGGAAAGTATCCCCCTACTGTATACAGGTCCCTCTTTGTCTCTAGAAATCCTTTCCTGCATTAAAATCCACTTTGTCAAATATTAATGTAGCTTTTATTTCATGGATTAGTATTTGCAGCTTATATCTCTTTTCATTCTTTTACTTTAAACCCTTCTGTATCTTTAGGTTTTGTGTATCTGGATCCTTGTATCATTTGTAATTCCTTATTCTTTAGGTCTGTCTTTCCTTAACCTTGATACTTTGTGTATGTAACCTAACTTGACTATCTTTCGATTGAAGCATTTAGTCTGTTTGTGTATGTATGTATGTATATATATATATATATATATATATATATATATAGAGAGAGAGAGAGAGAGAGAGAGAGAGAGAGAGAGTTAATCTACCACCTTACCACGTACCATTTGTCCTACTTGTTCTTTCTTATCCCCTCTGAGTGCTTGCTAATTCTATTTCCACTGTACTGTTAGTTATACATTATTTTCTATTCTTTTAATGATTACTAAAGATTACAACATGTATTTGATTTGTAGTTTGACCTCTTCCTGAACAATGCAAGAGCCTTATAACATTTTAACACTATTTACCCTCTTTCTTGACCTATAATATATGCTGTTGCTTTAATACATTTTAATATTACCCCCCAAATTATTATTATGTATAGTCTACAGTCACTTGTATTTAGTTAGTTTTCCTTTTTGTTGACTTTCAATCTTTCCTCCATCTTCAAGTCTCCTCAGATTAGTTACTCTCTGTCCAATCGGTGGCTCTGCAGTAATAAAAGCTCTCAGTGGTTTCTTTGTTTGAAATTGTACTTTGCCTTCATATTTTAAGGATATGGTGACTGGATACAGAATTTGACAAACTTTATAGATATGTACCTATTATCTTGTAGAGTCTATTATTAAGAAATCACCTGCCTTAGAAGCACCTGGTTGGCTCCGCTAGTGGAACATGCAACTCTTGATCTTGAGGTTGTGGATTTGAGCCCCATGTTAGGTGTAGAGATTTCTTTTAAAAAACTCTACTGCCTTAGTGCTTTTTCTCTCCTAGCTTCTTTGAAGATGTTGCTTTTGTCTTTGATATTTATAATACTGTGATATTCTTAGGTGTGATTTTTTTTTTGGTATTTATTTTGCATAAAAGCTTACAGGGATCCTTAGATCTGCAGCTTTCTATTTTTGTAATTGGTTTTGGAAAATTCTTAGCCATTATCACCCCTCCTCTTTTTCTCCTTCTGGCCTCCAATTACACATGTATTAGAACTCTTCGTTGTATCTCCTTTGTCTCTTACACTTATTTGTTCCTTTCCTTTGTTTTTTTTGTGCTCATTTCTGGATATTTTCTTTTGAGTTATCTTCTAGTCACTGATTATCTCTGAATCTGCATCTCATTCACCGTTAAGTCCATCCGTGGGGTTCTAATTTTAGTTATTAAATCTTTCAGTATAAGAATAGTCTTGTTATGTTTATTTATTCATTTTGGAGAGAGAGCATGAGCAGAGGAGGGGCAGAAAGAGACAGAGAGAATCCCAAGCAGGCTCCACGCTGCCAGCACAAACCTGATGTGGGATTCGAACTCACGAACCATGAGGTCATGACCTGAGCTGAAATCAAGAATCAGACACTCAACCAACTGAGCCACCCAGGCACCCCAAGAATAGTCCTTTTTTGGTAATGAAATTCTTAGTCTTGCCTTTTATTTCCTTGTCTATATTAAGCAGTTATTTTTAAATCAGTGTCTAACAACTCTATTATTTGGATACCCTGTGGGTCTTTCTCAGTTGTCTATTGTTTCTCTTGGTTTTTTGTTTTCTTATTTGTTTTTTATTTTTTTAGTAATCTCTACCCAACATGGGGCTCAAACTCAAGACCCCACAATCAACAGCTGCATGCTCTCCCAAATGAGTCAGCCAAGTTCTTCTCTTGGTTTTTTAAATTAAACTCTCTTGTCTCCGTGTATACTTGGTTACTTCTACTTGGGTGCCAGACTTCATATATAAAAAAGTGTAGAGATACCTTGAAGTTTGGGGTATCTTTTCTTTTCCCAGTGAGGATTTACATTTGCTTCTTGTAGGCAGATAAGGCACTAGTAATTCTAAATTAACTAAATCCAACCATTATGTGATTTGGAAGTCATCTTCAATCCCTGTAAGGGCTTATTTCTTGTTCACTTCTCTCAGGGTGTAACCGCTGGAGTCCTACTCCACAGTGCGATCTTACCGAATTAAAGGAAGAGCTACTACCAAGGCAAGAACTGGGGCAACTTCAGGAAATCTTAGAGGCAGCAATTCATGGTCTTACTTCCACTAAAAGACTCAATTCCAACTAGCCATCTGTGTGTGTGACACTGCACAATTTAGAAATTCCCAGAAATAATTTGGTCAGTTATACCAGTTTGTGTCATGTGACATCCTTCTGTGGCCAAGGGAAAGGATCCTGCTATTGGTAATCCCGCTATAACCAACATAATGGAGGAGGTAAGTTGCTCAAAAAATGAGATTTTGGGGGCGCCTGGGTGGCACAGTCGGTTAAGCGTCCGACTTCAGCCAGGTCACGATCTCGCGGTCCGTGAGTTCGAGCCCCGCGTCAGGCTCTGGGCTGATGGCTCGGAGCCTGGAGCCTGTTTCCGATTCTGTGTCTCCCTCTCTCTCTGCCCCTCCCCCGTTCATGCTCTGTCTCTCTCTGTCCCAAAAATAAAAAATGTTGAAAAAAAAAATTTAAAAAAAAAAAAAAAATGAGATTTTGGTAAACAAAAATAATATGTCTTAATATATAACATAAGAGGGAAGAATAATAGAGGACACAGGACAGGGAACAAATCTGGAGGAGAATATGATTTCAGCTCTAGAAATGTCAAAACAGGTCATTGTGAAATACCTGATTTGGTCAGGGTCCTGGCACAAGACAGATGGGATGTTCAAGTGGAGTAATTGAGCAGAGCTGAATAAAGGGACTAAGGTCAACCTTGTGGGCAGGGTTAAGAGAAATCAATAATGGAGGAAGCCCTCCAGGACCAGTAACAATGGGGAGACATTACCACTTTAGGCCTGCAGGACTGAGGGGAGAAGAGTGGTGCTAAATCTCAGAAAGAGAAGCTGTAGACATAGGCAAAGAGCCACCTAACGGCTGACTCTTCAGGCCACTATACCTGAAGCAGCTCTGCAAGAAGGAGCAGGGGAAATAAATTTCGTGACTACTTTCTTCTCACCTGCCAAGTCCTCTGCCAGTGTCTCCTTTTACTGGACCTACCCAGAAGCCAGAGAACAAGGGAACCCACTACTACAGCCCACATAGGGCAGAGAATCTCCTGGAGCACAGAGCTGGGCAGTAAAGGTGATGTATCTGGAGAAACTCCTTTCTAGCTTACTGGTACAGTGGCATAAAGAGCCCAAAGTAATTCAAGGTTTCAATTTAAATAGAACTAAGGTTACGTTCCCTGGAAGAAAGATTACTTCCTTAGGCACTACAATCTCCAAACTCAAGGTCGCAAGCAAGGGAAGCAAAAATGCCTTCGGTGGGTCAGCTGGCAGAATTCTCAATGGAGTCCCACTTGATCCATGCATCCTGACCACGGGGGTGGGAAGCATCATATACTGTGTCTTTTAGGATGGTATCTAGCTTCATAATGAGTTAACCCCCAGCTGGTTCCATAGCTAAGACTTTGGCAGACCTAAGCCTATTAAGCAAGCTGTCTCTGGATAACGGGGTGTATGGTAAAAATTATTTCCGTAAGTATGAGCCAGTTGGTATAATTTCTTCACTTCCTTCTCTGTCATACTGTATGGGATACAGTGATGGATAAGGCATTCTGCCAAGTCCATGAAGGGTGATGCTAGCAGACCTACTGTAGGCAACAAAGAAAAATCTTTATAACATAAGAGGCAACAAAATCCTCACCCATAATACACGTCTTCCCTAAGAAGACAAATGGCTGACTTGGAAGGTATCTAACGTCATCACTTGCTAAATGGTACCCTTAAGGAATGGGGCCATATTAGGACTTAGCACTGGCCTCCCTTGTCGCAGTTTGCCACTCAGCAGAGGCAACAGCCAGGTCACTGTTGGCCAGGGGAAATCTATCCTTTTGAGCTCATATGCAGGCTCAATCTCTGCTATCATGATTGTTTTGTCCCGGTGCCTACTGAACAAGCACCAAGGTAGTGGCTGGGGAAAACAGATGACAGACAACCACAGAAAGGGTTCTTATTTATCTAGCTAGTGAGGGCAATATCCACAGTAGATATTTTCTGGTGGGCATTTACATGGGATAAAACTTCATCAACTCTATTCATTCTAAAAATTCTGTCGGCATATCTTTCCCTTTAACTAACATCCTTGTCACCAATCTTTGATTCCTGTTCTTCCCACCTCTCTGACTAGCTGGCCATTGTCTAAGCCCACTGCCTGGAGAAAGAAAAGACTCTGGAACAGGTTTAAGTTGTGGCCCAAGTTGTTCTGCTACTTAGTCTCTATGACCTAGCAAATCCAAAGATTCCATTAGAATACAACGCTACTGCACACAGCTGATTCCATCTATATCTATATCTATATCTATCTGTATCTATGTAAACATCAAGTTTATAATGGGTAGTTTCAGTTGCACAGAATTATCTATGATGTATTTTCAGGCATTCTACCAGGGCCCACTAGCAAACAAGAGACACCTTTCAAATGGATAATAGATGTTAACAGAAGTCACTAATCCCAAACCTCTAGTGTACTATGGTTCTTCTTTTGGAGCATCATAAAACATCTCTTCCACTAATACTTCCAGTCTATTCGAATTTGATAGGTCATAGACTAAGTAACAAAGTGACTTGGACCTGCCCCAAAGTCCTTTCTTTCTCCACTCTCTCTCAGAACCGATAGCCTTACAGGTTGCTCCACAAACAGGACAGAGAAGCACATCTAAACGTGTTTTGCCTCTGAAATCCAAAGAGATCCAACATTATGCCCCTCTCGGTTGGGGATGTCTAAGGCGAAGAAATTTGTCTATCACTTCAGAAACTATTCCAAAGATGACCCTAAATCACTATATACATGTCTTCTAAGCCATATAAGGATCACAATACATCCTGACCTCTCAGTCCAATTATTGTGTCATTAGTGTAATGGATCAACATGATCAAGATCCTGCAGGATTAGGACAGAGAACATGTGACTTGATAACTCTGAAGTAAAACAATAAAAGTATACTGCCATCCATGTAACATGACGGCAAACTAATTTTGAGTACATTGCTGATAGGCATGATGGGAAAACATTAGCTAGGTTAACAGCAGTTATGTCAGGGCCAGACATGTTGATTTTCTCCAATATAGAACTGCATTCAGAATCATAACTGAAATTGGTTAGGATAATGAGACTATTGCTTGTGACAATTTCAGTTGTTTGGTGGTACCATTAATCTGTGATTCCCCGGGGATTCTTTATTTTACTATCTTGGTGTTATGTGTTGGGGGCAGGGAGAAAGCACAATTTCTAAAGGTTTATAGAATTTGACAATTTCCAAACCTAATAGCCCTTCCTCCACTGGCCAAGGGACAGTTGAAAAGACTTCACTGTTTACTAAGTCTATCTAGTCCCATACTACATCCTGAGAAGGGGGTAAAAACCACAGAATGGAGTCATCATTCCATTACCCACTGACCACTCAATCCAAGACATGATCTATCATCGGACCTCCAAAAGCTCCTTCTCTGACCGTGGCCAATGTTGTAGTGCTCTTCCAGGAGTTGTGATTTGCAAGGTGGTTTGAAAGACAGAATTCCAATGTTACTTTCAAATTAGATGGTTTAGGAAGAACACAATTCAAATGACAATTGAAGTTTGATGTTAAAGACACCTTCCCTCCTAAAATTATAGCCAATCTGATTCCCTTTTGGAGTTTTGCTGTTGTGTGGTCTTGGTGAGACTGTCTACTAAGGTGCTAGGGGATGGAAATATAACCCCAATTAGGCCAATTAGATGCTTTCTTCAGGTTTTTCACCCCTAAATACTGTCAAAAAGACAAAACACAGATCTGATCCTCCCATAGGGGACTCGTTAAAGGGATGGTTTCTCAGCATCTCCCATTGATAACTGAAGAAAAGATGCCCTGGTTTCTTTCCCTTACAAACTTGGGCCTTTTTCTTCTGTCCTGGCGCACTCTATTATCCTCCAGTAATCTCTCTTCTGCTTCCATTAGCCTGAGTCAGCCTGGATGCACACATCTAAAGAACTCTAGCTGAAACAAGTGGGAATTGGGGCAGCCCTGTGATCCTGGCAGCAGGGAGTCCATGAACTTTTCTAGAAGCTTAGTGCTTTGCCTTAGTGTTAACTCAGCTCCTGTATCATTTGACTCAAACTCTCTGAAGAGAGTTGACTGGTTCCATTTACTCTATCGGTTGTCCATCCCTTTTTCCCACAGTGGTTGGGGCAATCCTTTTATGGTTCTTACGCAAATGCAGTCACTCCTGAACTTGTTTTCCCCACAGGCTGGAGTAAGCTGACAAGTGACTAAGTCATCTACAATTAGACTAAAATACCCATGGAAAGCACCTGGAAAAGATATTGCTGGAAACTTATCACAAATGTGCTACAACTTAAACCATGACAAGTTCACAGGGACACCATATGTGGATTGAAGACAACAGAGCAAAATAAACCCTCCCCCTACAGAGAATATCACAAGAGCCTCCAAAAATTTAACCATAAGAGTGCTCCATATTACTGGCATGTCACATGGCCATGTACACATCACGGGGGCATACGTGCATGCACACAGTGTGACACTGGCTTCCTATTTTCAAAGGTCTTGTTTTAGTCCCCTCTTTCCTCCTGAACCAAAACTGTACTTTAGAAGAGATTCCTCAGGGGCGCCTGGGTGGCTCAGTTGGTTGAGCATCCGACTTCAGCTCAGGTTATGATCTCACAATTTGTGGGTTCGAGCCCCGCATTGGGCTCTGTGCTGACAGCTCAGAGCCTGGAGCCTGCTTCCGATTCTGTGTCTCCCTCTGCCCCTCCCCTGCTCGTGCTCTCTTTCTCTCTCAAAAATAAACAAACAACTAAAAAATTTTTTTTAAAAAAAGAAGATTCCTCAGCCTGAACCTCACATCTTAACTCTTCTAACACAGGCAGTTTCCCTCTGGCCTCTGCCCTGACACCCTCACTCAAACAGCACCAGTGTCCCCAGGACTCCTCTCCAAGATCTGGGGCCCCAACTACCCTGGGTTCCTGGACCTTAACATGGACAGTATCTGGAACCAAAATTACCTCATTTGTTGTTTGAAGGAAATGTCATTAGATCGATTTTACAGATGAGGAAACAAGTTCAAAAAAGGGGTAAACTTGCCCAAGGTCACTACCTAATAAGAAATATAAACTACTTCTGACCCTAGTCCATGTTCTTAACCACTAAGCTATATGGACTTTCTTCTTTTTATCCTTTCTAGTTGTTTCCAAATAAAATTTAGAAACATTTTGTAGAGCTCTTTAGAAAAATTCACATTTGGACTGGAATTGCCATACACATATGCACACAGACATGTACTCACTACATGTAACTTTGAAACACTCTTGGTTTTCCACACCAATAAGTTTTAAGTGTAATGAGGCACGTTGTTTCACCCCTGCTAGTGAGCAGGGTCACTGGCAATCCTGTCTCTTCCCTATTTCAGGGAGCGGTTAATACACGCTGATCTAATGGTCTCCACCCTCTAACTAACCACCGCCCCCCCTCCCTCCCAGCTTCTGCATTAGCTGAACCACAAGAGTATCTGTGGGTCTTCCCCGTGTCAGGCATACTACTCCCTGTCCTGACACTGCTCTCAAGGCTCTCTGACCTACAGGGTTGACCATGGCACATGCATTTGACCCCTGACTCGTTTTGACTGATACATCCCAGAACACGTAAATCAGTTTCCCTGCCCTGTTTTCAGTTTTGGCCCTAAGTGCTATCAACTACAAAATGGCTTTTGGTTTTCCTAAGACTGTAAATATGGAAAAACTTCTTTGTATGGATAGCTAGGTTCTGGTTTGTACATTTCAAAACTGCTGCTGATGTTATTCCCAATCGTAGCTGGGCCCTCCTAAAATCTGTTCCCAGCCCCAGATATCAGCTCCAGGATTTGGTCTCTAGGCCTATTCTTAAGTAGTTCGCATCCCTCATCTGTAAGCCCAAAACAAAACTTTCAATTAGATGTGCTATTTTGGCTTTCTGGCTACCTGTGCATTTATCACAGCACACAAAAATATTTACGAGTTAGCCTGTAAGTTTAGTGAGGAACACCTGCCTTATTCACCTTTACATCCTGATGCAGGCAAACGACTTGAAATCAGTTCTGGGAGTCACTGTGCAAATTGGGGCAGCCTGGACTGGGGGTCCTGCGCTGAGATGTTTCAAAGCCTTATGAAAAATGTTTGGGTCACTCAAGACGTCCTACTATACCCAAATTTACCAGGAGACGTAGTTAGGTATGGGGGTGATGGGCCTCATCATATATAAAATAAGGATTGCTGATAAAAGAAGTAAAGCTCTGGAAGCGTCCAGTCCTGCCTCTGCTCACAGTAATCATTTACCAGTTTACTTGGAGTATACATCAGATGCAGTGTCACTGGCTGTAAGTTTCAGCAAGCTGCTAGATGGGAACATGGAGCATCGCTGTACTATCGCTGACATCGTGCACTTGTACACAGAGGTGTCATTTCGTGGCATCAATCAATGCAATAATGTGAGGTACAAACCCATAGATCGAAAGTTCTGAAAGAGAGCCAGGGGGTAGGGTTGCTCTGTTAAGAGTAAAATGAAGGTGGAGATGTTTAATCTATGAAGAGGCAGATTAAGAAGAAACATACTTTTGAGCTCATAAGCCAGTGTAATCAAGTGGGAAAAACACGGACTAAGAAGTCAGAAACCTAATTTTCAGCCCTACCTCTGCCACCTACTGTAACCTTATCAAACTATTTCCTTATCCACAAAATATATACTGTTTCAACAGCCTCCTAACTGGCCTCTATGTCCCCAATCTACTCTTCAACTATCATAAAAACCATATTGAAAGTAATAAAGTTCCAGGATTATCAACTCTGTAGCCAACAAAGCGAGTGTTCAAATCCCAGCTCCACCATTTACAAGTTATGTAACTTTCTCATGTGCAAATGGGGATATTACCTACTTTTCCTAAAGCTGTCGTGGGATTAAATGATACACAGTACCTAAGACTACTCAAGCCTGACAAATGTTAAACATTACCTCACTGCTTACAAAATTCTAATGGTTCTCTATTACCTCCAGAATCACATCCAAATTCCCAAAGTAACAACACAGAAAGTCTTCAAATGAGATCCTGAATCAGCAGCCCTAGCTCCCATCACCTACTCCATTCTGCTACCAGGAGTTGTTCAGGAAACTGAAGCACAGGTTAAGTAACATAGATCACATAACTACCCGAGCAGTTTGGCTGAGTATGGTTGCCTATTAACCCCAGGCACCTCAGGTTTGTTCAACTCCTTACGATGCAAAATCAGGGGATTCTGAAGACCTGTGCCAAACGTTTCCAGGAGGTCTAAAAATCCTGACTTATCAATCTTGGTCCTATCTGTACTGGCCCAGAGTACTCCGTTTCAGAATACGAAATCACCTCAGTTATAGGCACCATTGTCACAAAAATGAGAGCCACACATTTACTCATCACATACTTAAGCCTGCTATGTGCAAGGAATTATACCGGGGATACAATAATGAACAAAACTGTTGGGGGCAACAGTAACACAAACCTATAGTCACCGCTATGGGTCTAACAGGAGCTTGACACAGTGCATTATTGCCCTGAGGGAACATTCGTGCCAGAGCCAATGCTGAAGTGGAGGGAAAAAAATCTGTGCACAGGTGTTACAGAGAACTTAAGATATTTAGTAATGGGCCAAAGAGAGTTAAGGGCTGTCCATGTGGATCTTGTACAAGATCCACAAAGATTTGTACTTTGTCCAAGGACAGAGGGAATCCGTATTTTTATCACATCAGATTTGGGTTCCCAAAGAATCACTGTCTTCGAAGTGTACACAGACATACCTGTTAGGAGACTAAGGAATCCTTACCACACATGGCAGCTTAGACAGGGCTGAGAAAAGGCAAACTGGCAAAACTGGCAGAGAACTACATAATTCTCAAGTAAAGGGGAAAAAAGGTTACATCATAATCATGACCTATTCACAACTCTTGAATTTCTCTATGGAACTTCACTGTTTATTAGTGAGACGGACCATCTGGATCAGCTTGAGCGCTTCAATCCGGTCAATCCTCTACGCAAACTGAAAAATGGAGAATGGTGTGGAATTTTGCAAAATTTGCTCTGAAATTGTTCCGTGTTATTTTCTGCAGATGCTGATACAATGTGTGGTAAGACAAAACACCCAGAAGTCAGGAGGCAATACATACCATCCTATCTTTAGAGACAAAACAAAACAAAGAACTCATCTAAAGACAAAAGTCTGCGCAACTTGAACTAATGTACCTCAAAGAAGTTGAACTGGCAAGGACACACGCATAGAAAGCGAAGATGCATACCTAATCTCTAAGGCTCATATTTTTGTCACATGTCATCTGACTACAGAAAAATGCGCTATTATGATAACCCACCTCAGCACCCTTTTCCAAGAAAATCAGGATTTTTAATTTCCAAGTCTTCTGAGAAAGCAAAATTAATGCAACACTAATTAGAACATCTAATTAATAAATTTAACAATACGCCAAAGTAATTTTGTTATATAAATTAACCCATTTATTATAGGCTAGCAATGTTTCAAATGGTGAAGCTTCTACTGGTCTTTCAACTCCTTCAGTCTTCTGATGGCCGACTTTACTGTGACAGCAGAAGTGGTGCTGGAAAGAAAAACAGAAGTTGGTTCCAACACAGCTACACTAACATGTGAAATGGCATGAGTAAATCCTGCTTTTTAACAGTACAATCTTAACGACGATGGCATCCCTGAACAATGAGTCTTGTCTTCAGGCTCTTGCAGGATTAGACAGGCAATTTAATTTCATGCATCTCATTTATCAAGCAGCATAAAAAAGGAACAGGGAGGAATGAATGGTTGCAAGAGGCTGACCTAAACTCAGTAAAAGGGAATGGACAGAATGCCAGAAGAAACTAATAAACTGTTAAGATGGTATAATACATTAGAAATATCAAGAAAACAATGTCAAAATAGGTAGACTAAAGTATATTTTGGAAAGGCAGCTATTAAAATGACTACAAAAGTTACACCTAAAGATTCAGGAACTTTATCTGGAAAACCCGTAACCATCACATATGGTGGACACAGGAACGCTAGTTCACTTTATCATCACAACCAAGACAGCACCCTAGTCTCCACTCTCCTTCTTGCCCTCATAAAATCCCCACAAGACACATATATAAAAACTATCATTTCAACACTTTTCAGTATTTTACACTGCTGCAGTTTTGCAATTTTTGCTTTTCGTTTTTTAAGTAAGCTCCACGCCCAGCGCAGGGCTTGAAGTCAATAACCCTGAGATCAAGAGTCAGAAGCTTAACTGACTGAGCCACCTATGTACCCACACACCATTGTTTTAAATCAACATAAAGTTAAAAATTCAATTCTTTGGGGCGCCTGGGTGGCTCAGTCAGTTGAGCGTCCGACTTCGGCTCAGGTCATGATCTCGCGGTTTGTGGGTTCAAGCCCTGCATCGAGCTCTGAGCTGACAGCTGAGCCTGGAGCCTGCTTCGGAATCTGTGTCTGTGTGTCTCTCTCTCTCTCTCTCTCAGAAATAAACATTAAAAAAAAAATCGGTTCCTCAACCATACTAGTCTTATCATTTTATATGTAGGCGGCTAGTGTATTGACATCTCGCGTCTACGTACTGGCTAAAGGAAGAACACATCAGCCTTCAGGGAAGGCAATGCATTCCAAGATTAGAGGGCTTCGACGGCGGCTTCAATTCCCAGAAATGGATTAACTCGAATCCACTCAATCAATAACCAGCACAGACAGATTTATCTCAGCAGTATCACGGGGCACTTGTCAGGGTCCAGCCTATTCTGTTTAGGAGGCAAAGGTGTAGTGGTGCAGGAGGCCTCGTGATTCCAGATACAGTGACGAGCTAAGTGACCTAATTTTTATAAAAACAGCTTGCATCACAAGTCAAGCTTCAGTATGTACCCAGTCTTGCCAATGGGCTTACAGTATCATAGCGCTCAGTGAGGACCCTTAGGACCCTATACAATTCTAAAGTCAGACTTTATTTCAGTAGTTTTGTTTCTATACCTTAAATAACTGAACATAAACCACAGCTCTCAAGGAGTTGTGGAAGACACAAAAGCACGCTCACTTTCTCAGACTCCTAGAGAGTTAAAACTAGCCCATTCGGCCTCAAACCTGAATTCTGCCGTGACCTACACACTTGCAAACACCACAAAGAAACGGACTCACTTATAGGTCCAGGCACCACCCGCTACAGTTTTCATGCAGGAACCACAATGCCAGATCCCCACAGCTCGTCTTTTCATCTTGGTCTGTAAAAGAGAATCAATTTTCCCTGTGAACCAATGAAAAGTCTTTTATCTCGCACACATCCAGGTGTCTGATTTACATTAGGAAATCCAAGCTGATGCACTGTAGATTACATGTGTTTCTAATACCCTTAAGTCCTCTAATGCAAAATTTGCATTCCTCATGGTGCCTTATGGCCAGTGATGTGACAGATCCCCTCCATCTCCTCCCAAAACAGTACTTCTGCACCCCACAAAATTTTACGGAACCCCAGTAGACAAAACGGACACAATCATTTCCCCCAACGCAGGTCTGGCGTGGGCTGGGGCTCCGTGTCAAGTTTTACCCTTTGGTTCTCAAAAAGCATTTTGCAAAATCCACAGGTATCAACAATACCCTAACGTCCCGTAACTGATCAGCAAACGTCAGCATGCGCAAATCTAACTGCTCAGCAACTCAGAATCGGCACACGGTTTACAAACTTCCTTCACGAGAGGGCTCACTTCGGAAGAAAGCCTTCCCCTCCCTCCCCCCACCAGACACCGACCGCCTTACCTTGCCACAGAAAGAGCAAGTGTACTTGGCGTGCTGGCTTATTTCAATCTTCTTCACCATTTTCCTGAGGGAGGCACCATAACGGGTCCCGTATTTACCGACAATCCCGACCTTCTTGGTGCGTTTAGCCTATTAGGAGTTGAGAGAGAAACCAGCCATATTAGGACCCTGGACGGACACCTTGCCCCCGCCAAACCCCTTTCCTCCAATCACCCAGCCTCCGCCTGTGACCTAGCTCCCCCTCATTCCACCCTGCAAAACCAGGGCCAGGAGCGGGCCCGATGCTCCCACGGCACTCTGTTAACCCGGCCCGGAGAGGCCAGGCGCCACCAAGTCGCCCCCGCCCCTCCGCCCCGGTCGGCGTCCCAGCGGGGCGGCGAAGGCACGGAAGCCAAGGACGATGCGGGGCAGGGCGGGTAAGCAGAGGCCGAGCTAGGGCGAAAAAATCAAGAAAAGGTCAGATGCGGGCGGATAGAACTCCAGGCCTCAGCGGCACGAACACTCACCATGTCGCCGCAAACTAGGCCCGAGCCCAGAGAGGAAGAGACTCACTGCGCAAGCGCGGTTTTAGGCAAGTGGGCGGAAGTGGCGAATGGGAGGCCCAGCTAGGAACTGAACTCTATGCTCCGGAGGTTTCCTCGCCCCGTAAGCCTCCCGCGGAGTGTGGCAAGACGTCTTCTCGCCTCCAGGGTTGCCCTGATTCGCAGATTGTGGCAACAAACGAAGCACGCTTCACACATCCACGTTATCTTACACGTCTGTTACAAAGTCCTGCAAGGCAGGTACGATTTCCTCCATTGTACGGACAAGGGAAGGTTCCGATTTTAAGTGACTTGCTCGCTGGCATTTGGCTTAGAGTGCTTAAAGCTTATGATTCCAAGTCTTACTGCTTTCTGCATTATATCTTCTAAAAATCGTGGGCCCTGTGCAGGTGGCTGGCAAAATGGGGAATAACGAGACTCCATTCTCAGAATTTCAGCCCAGCCAGGAGACAGTCATGGGACCACATTCACCAGTCATAAAATTGCAAACTGACGATAGCTCTGAAGGAGGTTTTTCCTATGATCCTTTTGAAATCACAACAGTCGTTTTCTGCATTAGTAGGATAAAGAGAGGATATCTTGTGTAATGGTTAGAAACATAGGTCTGGGTTCAAAGCAGGACTCTGCTACTTAACCCTTGTGGGAACTTGACAAATTATTTTGCTTTTTCTTCATCAGTTTCTTCAAGTGTACCATCTGGATAATTATAATACCTACCTTAGAAGTTGTTGTGAAGAGCCAGTGAATTAAATGCATGAAAAGTGTTTGCCACAGTGCCTACAACATACCAAACACTATACAGCTGTAACTATTGCTATTATTATTCCGGGTGAAGAAACTAAGATTCAGAGAAGTTAAGTAACTTGTCCAAGGTCACATAGCAATAGGCAGTGAAACTAGAACTCAAATCCAGGTCTGCCTGATCCTCCAGTCAGTTCTCTTAATTATTAGCATGTATCACTCCAAGTCATAATATTTAGTGCACTGAAAACTCATAACAGAAAATGTACTTAACTTGTAATTAGGTCTCTGGCACTTGGTCCAAACCAGACTCTGCGACTACCTTGTGCGATGACACTTTTGGTTAGCCACAGTCCCTACATGGCCTGGAGAACCACCTCCCTGCCTCTCAGCAGTGACCAACTCTACAATGAGGTACTGGACTTGATGATCTCCAAACTGGACACTGAGGCCCAGAGAGGTCATATGACTTGCCCAATAAAAGACTTCCAGATCAATGTTCTGTCTACTATATCACAAGCTTCAAGCTGTTTCCTTGGCTGCTTTTTCAATCCTATTTTCTGTTCAGGGGTCAACAACATCTGCTTTCTACTTTCCCTTAAAAATATGTGCATCTCTTTTTTCCTTAAGTTTTTTTGTTTGTTTGTTTGTTTGTTTGTTTGTTTGTTTTAGCTTGGGCACAATGAAACTATTCTAGTCATGGCTACTGCTACCTGAGGCCCACTGGGGAAATAGGATGTGCTCAAAATCTCCCCGTTCCACCACAGGCTCCATGTACCCTCTACCCCTTTAGGTGGAAGAATCTCAAGGGGCTGAGGGAGCAAGTCTCTCCTCCCTCAGGAGAGAAATGCACTGCATTTGGGGGATGATTTCTGGAAACCTCCACCAAAACTATGCCCTGCTTCTAGAAAACTATAAATTAAAGCAAAAATACATTCCTAGTGGTGCAATCAAATGGGACTGGTGGAAGAAGGGTTGAGAAACAAACACTGCAATGGTCCGTCTCTTCCTGTCTGTGCCTGCAGGCTGGCCCTGGGTGAGGTATAAGCAGGGCCAGCCTTGCCCGGGAGCGGCCCACCCTGAGGTGAGCCCTCCCGGGCTGGCTCGACAGCTTAGTTCAGATCATCATTTAGCAAACTGACCATCTTCCCACGCCATCCCCTGTGTAGCCACCTAGACTCTGGCCTTCAGGGGGTCTGAGAGAGAGCAAGAGAAGACAGAATGCATGAGTAAGAATGCAATAGAGTGGCTGAAAATGAGACACTCCATAGTAGGAGGAAATTGTTCATGCCCAGAGCAATTTTGTTAAAACTGAACAATTCCCATGGGGCGCCTGGGTGGCGCAGTCGGTTAAGCGTCCGACTTCAGCCAGGTCACGATCTCGCGGTCCGTGAGTTCGAGCCCCGCGTCGGGCTCTGGGCTGATGGCTCGGAGCCTGGAGCCTGTTTCCGATTCTGTGTCTCCCTCTCTCTCTGCCCCTCCCCCGTTCATGCTCTGTCTCTCTCTGTCCCAAAAATAAATAAAAAATGTTGAAAAAAAAAAAATTTAAAACTGAACAATTCCCTAAATAGCAAGCTTGAGGGTGTACAAATAAGGCTCTCGTGAAATCAGGTCTAAGTGGCTTCAGAGAACTGTGCACAAAGTCTCAATTTGTCTTATCTGTGGGCTAATAAATCTCCATTCCCCTCAGACGACGATCAGGTGTAGAGATTAATATGTACCCATAAAAGTCTCAGTAAAAATCTCTGCTGAGTCACCCCTGCTCCTCAGGAACAATCAAAATTCACTCTGGCCTTTAGAAAAGGAAGTTAAAAGTTGCCTCTAGAGGAGAGTTCTTTTAGCTGTTGAGCCAACCAGTTCTCTTTGGGCATATGGAACCTTTTATTCTTGAAAGAAATCTGGGGTTCAAGCATCATCCCCAGTTTATCTCATGCTGGAGACCAGAAGGGTTTATCCTGGAGTCCCAGGCTCCACGCTGTTCCTTCACTTCGTGTCTAAAGAGCTCTCGCTTGCCCTTCACTGAAGTGCCTGGTGGCCACGGACAAGAGACAAGTCTGCACACAGTGTCAAGAGCCCTGTGGGTCAACCTCCACACCAGGCAGGGGATTCAGCAAGGGGAAGGTGAGCCCTGCCAAGGTCAAGTCCTTAACACCTAAAAAGAACCAGGTGTCCAAAATGGATTCAGCATGTGGATTCATTCCCTCCTCTCTTCTTTCCACAAACATCATCCTAGTTGTTTGCTTTTTTTTTTTTTTTAATTTTTTTTAATTTTTAAAGTAATCTCTACATTCAATATGGGGCTCAAA
The DNA here is from genome assembly GCF_028018385.1 of Neofelis nebulosa. Lineage (NCBI taxonomy): Eukaryota > Metazoa > Chordata > Mammalia > Carnivora > Felidae > Neofelis > Neofelis nebulosa. The sequence goes on from NC_080783.1 coordinate 20,919,694, forward strand.
CTCACAACCTTAAGATCAAGAGTTGCATGTCCACGACTGAGCCAGCCCGGCACCCCTAGTTGTTTGCTTTTTGTTTTAAATGGACATTTCACGGGGTGTTGACACAGGTAATGCATCCATCAGGATGGGAGTTACTTGGCGACTTTTGAAAGAGATAAGGTCAATCAGTATGAAACAATGGCCAAATATATTATGTGAAATGAGCCATTTTTAGTACGAAATGTTTGATACAATTTTTGTGAAAACAATTCTATGTATATTCATATATTTATATGCATAGGGAATAAATTACCAAAGGCTCTATCCCAAATTGTTTATATTGGTAACTACCTGTAGGAAGTAGGGCTAGGAATAGGAGGAATGAGAATGGAGGGCTTTCATTTTTTTTACTTACATATTTTTAGATTAATTTTTATATCAAATTTATAACAGTGAAAAGAAGGCAGTGCAGACACTGAATGAAGGGACAGTCTTTTCAATAAGTGATTTTGAGGGGCGTCTGACTGGCTCAGTTGGTTAAGCGTCTGACTCTTGGTTTCTGCTTGGGTCATGACCTCCACGGTTCATGAGTTCGAGCTCTGCATCAGGGCTCACAGTGCAGAGCCTGCTTGGGATTGTCTCTCTCCCTCTCTCTCTGCCCCTGCCCTGCTCGTGGGCTCTCTCTCTCTCAAAATAAATACATAAACTTAGAAGCAAAATATGACACTGAGAAACTGCATATTCACGTGGAAAAAAATTAATCCCGACCTTACCTTGCTCCATGTACAAAAATAAACTGCAATTGGATTGTAGATCTAAGCATTAAGAGCAAAATAAATAAATAAATAAATAAAGCTTCTAGAACATACTATATTCACAACCTTGGGGTTATGGTTACATGAGGGTTTATTTTGTAATATTTTGTTAAGCTGTAAATTTATTTTACGAGCTCTTTTGTGTATATTTCACCCCAAAAGGGGGGGATTAAGAACAAAGAGGAAGAGTCCGTGGCACTCAATAAATCATGTGAATGGGCGGCGGGGGGTGGGGGGGAGAGAATGTGGGGGCAGAGGGTGTTGTAAAACCAAGTAACTGCTGGCCATCATAATATCCCAAATACTGTGACTCACAGGCTTCTCGGTGTTTTCTGCTGTGATTAGGAATCCATTTCCTTCACTGGGACCTCACAGGAAAACACAAAACCAAAATAACACCTAGGTATGAGAGAGTACTCCCAACAAACTCTCTTTAAGCTTCCGTGCTATTTGTTTTTAACTTTGTAATCCTGTGTTGGTAAGAAGTGAGAGGAAAGGCTAGGAAATAAGGTTGGACTTCTTTCCATCCCTTTTATAGTTTAAAGTTGCTTTTATTTTGAGAGCGAGGGAGAGAACCCCAAACAGGCTCTGCACTGTCAGCCCAGAGCCCATCATGGGGCTTGAACTCATGAACCGTGAGATCATGACCTGAGCCGAGATCAAGAGTAGGACGCTTAATCGACTGAGCCAGCCAGATGCTCCTCCCTCTTACAGTTTAAATGTCACCTAAAAAGAGCTTCAGAAAGGGTCAGGATTCCAATAGACAAGAATGCACAGACAAGGCAAAACCTAAGAGTCAGCGGTGAGGGGAAGGCGCCGCCAGCTGGGTTTCTTAGCTCTCCCTCTGATCTAGAAAAAGGCCTGTGGGAAGCCAAGAAGGAAAAGACCCAATAATTCAAATACAAATGGATCAAGGCTCACAGGATCCCTCACTCCCTCTAGTCTTCCTGATGCCAGCCTGGAGGCAGAAATTAACCAGGGTCACTCAGGGAATAATGGCCCTGGTGAGGGGAGGCAGAGCCTACTCCAGGGGGCCTAGGGGGCCCTGAGGGCACCACCGATGGCAGGGGCGGGAAGTGGGATGAGATGGGCCCAGATTTTCTTATTACAGCTGACATTTCCAGAAAACACAGTGGATGGTGGCAGGTGTGTTTGGACTGAGCTGTGAAGCAAAGGAGGAAAAGGAATTAGTGTGGAAATCCTTCCTGGAACCCAAAGGCATCCAGTCTCCATGAGTAAGTCTAAGTGTCTTTTCTGAACCACACAGTAATGGCTGAACTGTCCTCAACAAAGTTTAGAGGCACCTTTGGGATGGTATAACTTAGAATATACAGGCTTCATGGTGTCAATAGAATTTGCTTTGGAGGGCCTCAGGGGCATCTCAGAGACAGTTCTTCTGCAGAGCGGCTGAAACGGAGATTTAACTAGGGGCTTCTAATGGAGGCTCAACAGGCCATATTTGCTAAGATGAGGGAGAAATGGTGGTTTCAAACATGCACACCAAGTTGTAAGGACCAAGGGCAAACCTTCTCAATAGCAGGCACTGCTCTGACACCTTTTGCAGCATCTCAAGGGCCACCAGGCCACGAGGTGAACAAAACAGGGGTTTATTAATTTAACAATGCTCGGGAATTCTAAACAACGCTGCATATATATATACATATATCTATATAACTATATATATCTATATGCGTATATATACATATATATGTATATATATACATATATACATATATATGTATATATATGTATATGCATATAGATATATCGATATCGATATATCTATATAGATATCGATATATCGATATCGATATCTATATATCGATATCTATATCTATATCTATATATTTGGGACAAAGTTAGAGTAAAGTTTAGATAGATCCAATACTTATCCTCTGTAAGCTTCCAACAGGTCACCGTCACTATTACAGAAGAACTGGTACAGCTAACAAAACTTAAAAATAAAACAGAGCTGGAAGTGAGATAGTAAAAGAGCACTTCAAGTGGCCTAGATGAGAGCCCGGACAAGCATCCTCTCTCAGGCCTCTGACTCTGGATTTTCTCTAGATAACACTGGGTCATTCTTGTTTCAGGAAGTAAGGAGGAAACCAAAGGCCTAATTATCTATGGAGATATGGCACCACCACAGGGCTCCTCATGGCAGGAGACACTGGCGGAATGCAGCTAATCTCCACAGTCCTCAGAAAGATGGGAGAAGCAACTCAGGCCCCTTAGACACAGATGTTCGGGCTGGATTTCCTGAGGAGCTCTGACCCGGCAGAGAAGCTCACAGCCAGAGACCAACACGATAATTAATAGGAGGCTCAGGCAACAAATGCCAGGTTTGACCGAGGAAGGCAGAAAGTCAGTATCCTCCCCATTATTTCCCAAGGCCAGAGCCTTACACGGGACATGGCCCCACGGTCCCAATGGTACTGACAGGTCAGTATGCCTGACTGCCCCTGGACAGCAGCGAAGGGGCTTGGGCGGCTCTCAGAGCTCCCTCTCTCAATTGGAGCTGTCTAGAAGCCCAGGAAAGGGGTTGAAAGGCACAAGAAAGTGGTGCATTCCAGTTTCTAGTTTGAGCAGAGTTAGCTGGGAACCCACAGAGAGGCCAGCTCAGGTTCACAGCCAGGGTTGAGCCTCTCAGGAAGGGAGCCACTCGGTAAACTGCTCACAGACCCGCCAGAGCACCACTGAGGCTCCGGCTGTATGAGCCGGGCACCTGCCCTAGGGTGGGCTCTGGAGGGGTTGGGCTGGCGGGGGGTCCTGCCCTGCCGCTCCCTAGCTGGGACTCCCTTGGCTCGGTTTCTGCATCTGCACAATGAAAATATAACTACCTTCCTCCAAGATGGGGTTCACTGTGTCAAAATGTGTCGTGTTTGGCCCAGCGCCTGGCACCTAGCCAACAGCACAGAAGCAAAAACCATCCAAGTCCAATGAACAAATGCACATACAATCGAGCTGGAACACCTTAGGCATCTGGCATTGCTGTTAAGAAAATTGGGCTAACTCTAAACTTTACTTAAATCTGGCCCACTGTCCTTCAGTAATACTGATTAAAGCCCCAACTCCTTCCTTTTTGAAGCACTTTTTCTTAATATTTATTTATTTTTGAGAGAGAGAGAGGGCGAGCGAGAGAGAGCGTGTACAGGGGTTGGGGAGGGCAGAGAGAAATGGAGACAGAGAATCCAAAGCAGGCTCTGCACTATCAGCACAAAGCCAGACATGGGGCTCAAACCCACGAACTGTGAGATCATAACCTGAGCCGAGGTTGGACGTTCAACCAACTGAACCACCCGGCCACTCCTGAAACACTTAAAAAAAAAAAAAGTTTGTTTATTTGAGAGAGAGAGAGCACAAGCTGGGGAGGGGTAGAGAGTGGGGGTGGTGGGGGGCTGGTGGGAGGTGGGGACAGAGGATCCGAAGAGGGCTCTGTGCTGACAGTGGAGAGCCTGAGGTGGGGCTCAGACTCACGAACGGTGAGATCATGACCTGAGCCGAAGTCAGATGCTTCACCGACTGAGCCCCCCAGGTGCCACTTAAACACTTTTTAAAATCCCTTCCTGGACACCCATTTTCTTTGTCCCTCTCTTTGCTGCTTGGTCTCCTTTATCTTCTTCCCAACCCTAAATGTTGGAGTGCTCTGGGGTCAGTCAGATCTGCTTTTTTCCTGAAGCCACCTTACCTGCTTAGTGGTCTCATCCAGCCCCAAGACTATAATAAACACCACTAAGTCTGGTGAGGGCAGAATTCACAGCTCTTGTTGTGACTTTGCCCTGCTGGAGACTCAAATCCTACAGCCTACGGAACATCACCACTTGGATCTTGCCCCAAGTTGCGTTTTCCAGAAACACACAGAGTTTGGGGTACAGCGTGTTTATTAGAGATCAGTGTCTGTGAAAGGAAGGGGAGGAAACAGTGTGGCCAGGAGGAGAACTGGAGCCTCAGACAGCCCAGTGCCCAGTGGGCAGTTCTGCAGCAAATACTACTAACCAGAGATGTCCAAGGGGCCCAGTGTTCGTGCCCACCTTGTTCAGTCACCGATGCTGGGTGCCCTAGGAAGGGTGTAACCTCAGACAAAGTGGCTTTCTATGGACCAGCACCAACCGGAAGCTGTGGCCAGGTGCAGGCTAGTCGTGCTCCTTGGAGCTGGGCAGCAAGCTTCCCTCCTGGAAGGCGTCTCCATCTCAAACTCAACAAGTCCATGACCAAACCCTTGACTTTGCCCTGCCCCCCCCCCTTCTTTATCTCCATCAGTGGCATGACAGCTTTGCACAGGCAAAATCCGAAGTCTAAGTACTGACTCCTCCTTCCTCCAATGCCTGTCTGTCAATCCAGCTCAAATTCTTTCAGCTCTACAGTCAAAATGTGTCCAACCCAAGCACTTCTCGCTTCCTTCACTCCTCTGCTCTGCACGACACACCCCGCATCGGCTGCCACAGTCCACCAGCCTCCTCTCAAACTCTTCCGTTGCCCGTTCTTCCTCAACGATGTTCTATCCACAAACTGGAGGGATCTTTTTTTTTTTTAATTTTTTTTTTCAACGTTTTTTATTTATTTTTGGGACAGAGAGAGACAGAGCACGAACGGGGGAGGGGCAGAGAGAGAGAGGGAGACACAGAATCGGAAACAGGCTCCAGGCTCCGAGCCGTCAGCCCAGAGCCTGACGCGGGGCTCGAACTCACGGACCGCGAGATCGTGACCTGGCTGAAGTCGGACGCTTAACCGACTGCGCCACCCAGGCGCCCCGGGATCTTTTAAAAACATAATCAGATCGCCTATCCCTGCTCAAAACCAGTCAGTGGTTTCACGTTGAAAATTAAATCCCGTTTCTTACCCGACACAGGGGCTCCACATCACTGGCCTCTGTCTGTCTCTACACTGACATCACCTATTACTCTGGCCACGTGAGACCCCTCACCACTTTCTAAACCTGTGCTGCCCAACACAGGAGCTACCAGCCCCAAGTCCGCTGGAAATGAGCACTTGAAACATGGCCAGTCCAGACTGGGGTGGTGTCAAATACACACCCAGCCTTGAAGACTGAGCATTACAAAAAAAAGAAAAAAAGGTAATAGAAAGTTTCTCAGTTAAGGTTTTTTTTACAATTTTTTTTTTTTTTACATTTATTTTTAAGAGACAGAGCACAAGCGGGGGATGGGCAGACAGAGAAGGAGACACAGAATCCAAAGCAGGCTCTAGGCTCTGAGCTGTCAGCACAGAGCCCGACGCGGGGCTCGAACTCACAGACCGCGAGATCATGACCTGAGCCGAAGTCGGACGTTCAACCGACTGAGCCACCCAGGTGCCCCTCTCAGTAAGTTTTTAATAGTGATTATAAATGGTGAACTGACAATATTTCAAATATATCAAGTTAAAGAAAATATTACTAATTTGATCCTTCTTTATTTTTTAAAACACTCTTTCAGATAATTATAATCATGTCTGTGGCTTGTGTTATATTTCTACTGGGTTGTGCGTCTCTAGATGAGGAGTTAGCAAACTGCTCCGAGGGCCAAGTCCGGCCCACCACCTGCTTTCGTATGGCTTGTGGGCTAAGCACATCTTTTCATGTTTTTAAATGGCTAAAAATAAATCAAAAGAATAATAATTCATGGGGCGCCTGGGTGGCTCAGTTGGTTAAGCATCCGATTTCAGCTCAGGTCATGATCTCATGGTTCATGGGATCGAGCCCCAAGTGGGGGTCCACACTGACAGTGAAGAGTCTGCTTGGAGTTCTCTCTCTCTGCCCCTTCCCCACTTGTGCTTTCTCTCTCAAAATAAGTAAACTTAAATAAAAAGAATAATTCATGACATATGAAAACTATATGAATTCGAATTTCAGTGCCCATGACAAAGTTTTACTGGAAGAAAGGCATAATCACTTGTTTCTGGATTACCTCTGGTTGTTCTGACCTACAGCAGCACAGGTGGGTCATTCCAAGGGAGACAACCTGGCCCATAAAGCCAGAACTATTCACTATCTATTTACAGAAAAAGCTTGTCAACTCCTGCTCTCTGCCCTTACCTCCTTACTTTTCTTTGTAGGATGTAGAACTATTACTCCTCCTGTGATATCACCTCTGCAAAGGCACGAACTTTCTCTCTTTTGTTTGGTGAGTTATTGCTGGCACCTAGAACGCTGCCGGGCACATAGTAGGTGCTCTATAAACACTTGGTGAATTGATACATTTAAAAATCCAGATTTCAGGAGTTGTGTGGGATGCGGCTCATTACCCAAAGAACATGAAGTATCACAACTACAGTCTGCTGTCTCTATTTCTCAGCCAGAAAAGCCAAGCTTAAGACCCAAGCAGATCCACACAGAAAGGCCAGAAAGAAAATGCTGACCGTTGGCCTGGTCACGCGCTGGGCTGAAGACAGACGCCAGCACTGCTGTTATGTCAAGAGGAACGCAAGCTTTAAAAACAAAACACTTTATTTTAATGAATTCCATGATTTTTAAATGCCTCCCTCCCCCCCCCCCCTTATAGGGGAGAGGTAAAGCTGTCAAAATTATCAAAAAATTCAAATCTCCTTTTCTTCAGGGGGCTGTCTGTCAACGTGCTTTCGTCCAGCATGCCTCCCAGGTCCTGGAAACCACTTCCAGGGTCAAAGGATTCTGCAGCCTCCAGGAGCTCCCTGTCACTTCCATCTTCCTCAAAGGACTTCTGGAAGAAGTCGTAGATCTGCTGCTGCTTTGGGTCCTTCATCAGAGAGAGGAAACAAGCGATGAGCAGAAGAGTGCGGGCTCCAGCACTGCCCCCACCCCCCCGCCTCCTCCGCTGGGAGGGAGACACAGAGGTGGGGGCTGCACGTTTTACATCGTCCAGTGCCGCACGATGGCCGGTGCAGCCCCAGGTGGCCTTACCGCCTGACATCTTTTCTTCTCTGCTACTCGTGGGGTAAAGGAAAAGAAAAAGAAAAAGGAAAGAAGGAAAAGGAAGAAACGGTGTGAGAGCAACTGAAGAACGCACTCTCAAACTATAATATTTGTTGGAAACGTTTTCTGCCTTCTAGCTTTCCAAATCGGTATTGAAATTGCTCCCAAGCTCTCACTTCCCGCAAAGCCGTTCTCCACCAAGGGCTAATAGTTAAGTTGTAATTCAACACCAAAGCAGTGTGCTCAGCCATGGCTTACCCCTAATTTTCAGAGTGATTAATAAAACAGACACATACTTGACACACCGATGAGCAGATTCCCACACTTGTTTCATACACCCACCAACTCCACGGGTACGCAGTCGGCAACGATACAGTGTCAGGTCATGCCCGGCAGTTACAACCACAGCGACAGGCTCACGACAACAGCGACGGGCTCGCTGTTACCCCTCTGCTGTCCTCTCACAAGGGTGAATTCCTGACCCTGACCGTCTTTCCATCCAGAGGGACATTTCAGGATCTCCGCGGACATCCTGGTCCCATTAAACTAAAGCTGTTTAAACCAAAACCATCTCTCCTCTCAATCCTACATCCTCCCACCAGCAGCTCTTTCCGAAAAGCCCAGTTTTCATGGTTCCCCACCATTTTTCTCGTCTTCCTGGCTTGCGATCACCAGGGTGTCCCGACCGTGAATGTCCTACGTCAAACTGGCAGCCAGTCTGCCTCTCCTGTCTGTTCCCTCCGCGATGCTCCACAGGCACACCCTTCACTCAGACCGTGTCACTGGGCACCTGCACGGATTTGCAATGGCTCCCCTGTAGGCCTCTTCCCATTTCAATCCCTGGCAGGTCTCTGCCAGGCTGACTTCTGCCCCAGGCTGTCCTTGAACAGGATCTTGTCACATCCTGGGGTCCCCGTGTCTACCTCACTGACACTAAAGTAGCTTCCCTGGTTTTTCAGCCCTTTTCTAATCAGGTCTCAACCTAGCTGGACTCTATTTCCTCACTGTTCCTTACCAGAAAGCCCTCGGCACTGGTGACGCTAAGTCCTTGAAACCTGATCAAAGAGCTCCAGATTATCCAATCAACCTGCATCCAACATTTCCCTTGCCTTTCAGGACCCCAGCCTTCCCCAGGAGGAGCGATATTAAAGGTCATTAAGGTCAGCCTCACGTGATCCACGTGTCTTCCTCCAGAAACAGTTTCATCGGCCTCTGTCTGAAGGAACTGCAAGGTCAAAGAAATGCTGCCCCACAAGGCAGCCTGTTCCAAGTAAAACAACTGTTAGCCTGCATTTGATTATGATGGTGGCAAGACCGTGGGCTAATTCGGAGCATGCATGATTAATGGAAGAGAGTTCCAAGATCAGATTAGTATTCTACTTCCCCTCTCGGAAGGCAGGCTATCTCAGCAAGACATAAACTCTTTTGCTTTTACCTCCTACTAGGAGGCGTTTTCTTTTCCTACTAGTTGATGGAATTTTCAGCCCTCTTTTAATTAAAAAAATAGATATAATTATCAATCAAAACAAATATTGATAAACTGCATTTATATTATCTCACACTTGTACCATAGGCAGAAATTCTTCACTAATTCAGAGTAAGTGACGGTAAGGGCAGTATGATAAATGAGTTCTAAATAAATTCATTCGCACCGATTCAGAATCCTTTAAAAATAAGCCTCCTTCTTTTCAAAGGGCATATGATAACCAAGGCTCTGTTAAAATATTTACCATCCAACTGAATTCGAGAGTTCTTTAAAAAGCTCAAAAGTAAGTTTGTCTTATTTATTTTTAAATTAGGTGTTTGAAATTTTCAACTTATTATTTTTTAATGATTTTTAATTTATTTTTGAGAGAGAAAAAGTGTGAGCAGGGGAGGGACAAAGAGAAAGAGACACAGAATCTGAAGCAGGCCCCTGGCTCTGAGCTGACAGCACAGAGCCCGATGCGGGGCTTGAACCCACTTACAGTGAGATTATGACCTGAGCCAAAGTCGGATGCTTAACCAACTCAGCCACCCAGGCACCCCAAAAGTAAGGTTGTTTTAAAATTAGCTTATTAACTGTTTCTATCTATAAGGATAATTTACACTCTACATTTAAAAATATGATCTCTGTGGGGCACCTGGGTGGCTCAGTCTGGTTAAGCATCTGACTTAAGCATAGGTCATGATCTCAGGCTTTATGAGTTCAAGCCCTGCTTCAGGTGAGCCCCGCTTCTCTCTCTCTCCCTCTCTCTCGCTCTTACTGTCTCTCGTGGGATTCTCTTTCTCTCTCTCCCTCTCTCTCTGCCCCTCACTCACTTGCACCCTCTCTCTCTCAAAAAAAAAAAGTAAAAAATGATCTGAGTATTATTTATCTCAATAATTACATTTGAAAGGAAGCCTCCTCAGACTCTCTAGTCTTCCTGTCACTCAAAGATTTTGATGATTTAACTCCCCTTCTGATTCTGGGCAGTTCCATGAGAATGAGAGGACACCGAGGTTTCCAGATGAGCTACTGAGCTACCGTAAGGCCGCCTATCTGCACGAGGCTGGAGGAAATCCCCAGGAGGCATCCACACCTCCTCTCTCAGGACCCAAGGGCTGAGCAGACAACTTAATGCACCCCCCCCACCTCGCCCCAGTGGCAAGGAGTCATGTGCTGGTGTTGTTACCTTGTGGAAATAATCAGTGGCTTCTGCCATTTCTGAAAAATTGGTCTCAGAAAGTCCGGCTTCACCCAGAACTTTAATCTTCTCTTGAATCATGGGCCTATTGGGGAGAAATGAGCTGCAGTGACTACAAGCTGCACAGAACCAGCAGACTGATTAAAAGGAGACCACCCTCCTTGATTTTATAGGACTGAGGCATGCTGTTTCACTTCTTTGCAGCTCTCAAGGCACAAATACCCATCCAAAAATATTTCCCTCCTCTCAGCTGTGAACCAATTTAGGGCTCATATCATGAGGTTCAAAGTTCTATTGGAAGATGTAGAGGAAATAAATGTCTCATTAAAACAAAATTCTGGGGGGCGCCTGGGTGGCGCAGTCGGTTAAGCGTCCGACTTCAGCCAGGTCACGATCTCGCGGTCCGTGAGTTCGAGCCCCGCGTCGGGCTCTGGGCCGATGGCTCGGAGCCTGGAGCCTGTTTCCGATTCTGTGTCTCCCTCTCTCTCTGCCCCTCCCCCGTTCATGCTCTGTCTCTCTCTGTCCCAAAAATAAATAAAAAATGTTGAAAAAAAAAATTAAAAAAAAAAAAAAAATTCTGGGGGCACCTGGGTGACTCAGTTGGTTAAGCATCCAACTTCAGCTCAGGTCATGATCTCGCAGTTTGTCAGTTCGAGCCCCACATCAGGCTCTGTGCTGACAGGTCAGAGCCTGGAGCCTGCTTCAGATTCTGTGTCTCCCTCTCTCTCTGCTCCTCCCCCTCTTGTGCTCTGTCTCTCTCTCTCTCGAGAAATAAATATTAAAAAAAAATTTAAAACAAAATTCTGAACCTGGTGCTCTCATGAGATGCCCAGTTAACAAATCCACAAATCCAAAGAATTGGGAAGCAGGGACCGCCTACACGTATGGCAAAGGTAAGACTCTGTAGTCATAAGGCTGGAAACAGAGTAGTAGAAACTAACGAGATAATCAAAAAAGTTAGCATTTGGCAGGGGTAAACGGCATTGGGAAGGAGCATTTCGGGATTTTTTGCTTGGTTAACAGACCTGAGCTCCAGCGTTGCGAATTTTGCCCCAGCTCTGCTGAGGAAGCACCTCCTGGCCCAGAGTGAGCCACTCTCTCCGATGGTCAGCAGCACCACTGGAAGATGGCCTTACTGTACCAACACGTGGCGTAAAGGGGCACAGGGGGATATCACTGTGTGTCTCAGCAGTGCTTTCATGGCTGGGACACAGTGTCTTACAAGCAAACCTGCACCTACGCTTCATCACAATCAGCTCCCCCCACCTTGGTCAGGCCAGTGGGAAAGGAGCCACACCGCCTTATTCCTCATGCACCCAGCAAGCCGTGAGTGAAGGCTGAGAAGGAGGCCCGGCATAGTTATGGTGGAAGCGGGAGGGCATCGTTCCTGGGCCTTCTGCACGGGTCCCTGAAGACACCAGCAAGAGCAGGGGCAGTTAGGAAGGAAAGTACATCATTGCTATCAGCCCCACTCAACCCCAGGGGCTGGCCATACCAGAGGTAGTCGTCAGCTGTGCCTTTCGCCACGAGGTAATGGATGCTCACGGAGCTGGACTGTCCGATTCGGTGCACCCGGTCCTCAGCTTGGAGCAGCACCTGTGAGACCCGGGGATGAGGACGGAAGCGGGCGGCCCCCTGCCCCCGAGCCCACCACACCCTTCCTCCTCAAAGGACTTCACTCCGTGACCCAAGGCAGCAGGCCAGAGAGCCTCTACCTTCAAACAAGCTGTCATCCAACTAAAGAGAAAACCAAACAAAAATGCTGGCTGGGAGAACTAGAATCTGTGGCCGGACAGCTGCGAATGGACCTCTGGTACCGGGCACAGCACTAGGTGCCACGAGGGAACGCGCAGTGAGCACGAGGCCGCACTGAAGGGCACATGAAGGAAGCCTGGCACACTTCCATTCTTCTCGCAGTGAAAGAAACCATTACCTTCTAAATAAACGAACACATCGCAACCAAGGGAGAGGCCATATATGATTAGGGGTAGGGCGATTTTTTTAATATGGTGGTAAGCACTACAATAAATAACAAAACCCAAGAGCATTGTTTCTATTATACAAGGCCTCAGCCTCGAAGCCCATCCATCATGAAGCAGGGCCCTCCGTGTGGCCAGTGACCCATATCTGCTGTCACAGCTCTCAGCTGATCAGATAAGGCCAGTGGGCACAAGGACCATGTTCAGGGAACACTCACCCCGGTCGCCTGCCGTGGCCCCATCGGCTAAGCAGCTCACAGTGATGGTTAATAGAAGGGACCCAGGCTGGAAAGCCAGAGGCCTGGGCTGCGGCTGCTGCCGCCACAGGACCCCGTTCGGGTAGAGCTATGCACCTGAGCTACCTGTGCCCCAATTTCCTCACAGAGGGATGGATGCTAAAGTTCCTTCTAGCCTTCTAAAACTTCCATATTCCCATTGGCAAGACGGAGTAGATAATCCTAGTCCTTACGAGGCTGTCGTGAAGACCTAACGAGCCAGTCGATGTGCGAGTCTTCGTTCCTTTTACGATGGATGTGTGGGAAGTAGAAATGTGTCTACGAGGCCCCACAGGGACAGACGGAAGAGTAACTGGCGCTAGGGACAGCTGACAGCTACAGGGAACCTTGTCTGCCCAGACTGACGCTCGCTCCTGCTGCCCCACGGCCACGAGCGCGCCCGGGGAGCTCAGGTCGCGCGCGTCCCTTACCCCTGGATTCCAGAACAGCTCGGCGAACACCACCAGGTCAGCCGAGGAGAAGGTGAGGCCCATGCTGGCGGCAGTGATGGACAGCACGGCCACGGCGTGACTCTCGAACAGCTGGAACTGCCGGCACAGGTCGTCCCGGTCTGCTGAGGAGGTGGAGCCGTCGATGCGGATGTGCTGCACGTGCTGCAGGGACAGGGGCGGGGAGCAGGGCAGGCTCTTTTCACTGGCATCACCCCTAAGATCATCCAGCGTGTTGCAGGTGGTGGTAGCTCTTTCCTGTTTTATTACTGAGTCCTACTCCGTAGTGTGGACGTGCCACAGTTTTGCCATACACCTCTGGAGGGAACCTGGGTCGGCTCCAGTGTGGGACTACTACACCTGTGTGTTCCTGTGCCGTGAACACCTGCACACGTGTTTCCGTGAACACACGCGCTTTCGCTCCTCTGAGGTTAAGTGCCCAGGGGCCAACCGCTGGGCCACACGGTCCTTGCTTGTCCAGTTTAGCTTTATTGGCTTTTAAGGGGCATTTATTTTTTTCTAACGATAAACATTACAAAAAAATTCAGATATCAATCCTATTACCGACCTATTTTTTCCAGTCACTCTTTTCTCAACGTGTATGATAATCTTTTAAACACAACGTTTTAGATCCTGCTTTTTTCTAATAAACATATTGTAAATAAACTAAACTATTAAAGTTTTCTAAAACGCAACTTATAATGTCCATATTTTGTTACGTGGCAACAGTATAATTCATCTGTTCGTGTGTTCCTTCACATTTGGTGGATTCTTAATTTTTACTAAACAAAGGATGCGTCGGTGAATGCCCACCAACAGCAGGTGAATGGATAATAACCATGGTATATGCATATGATGCAATATTACTTAGCAATAAGAAGCAATGACCTGCTCATACCCGTAATACCAGATAGGAATCTCAAAATATGTTGAGAGAAATGAAATTAAAAGAAAGAGTGCACACTGAATTATTCCACATTTATATCATGCCCTAAAAATGCAAATTAATTTACAGTGACAGAGAGCAGCCCTGTGGTGGCCTGGAGACAGGAGGGCAGGGAGAGACAGGAGAGATGACCAAGGGCACGAGGAAATTCCTGGGGCCAACAGACACATTGACTATCTTGATTCTTACCAAGCTGCACACTTTACATGTAGTTTATTCCACATCAGTTATAGCTCTATAAGGCTATTTCTAATATAAAATTTTCTAATAGAAAGAATTTCTAATAAAAATCTCTAAAACATTTTTAAAGGATGGGTTAAAATAAATCTGTTCATGGTTCTTTGCCCATATTTGGTTATTTCTTTAGACTGTACTACTGAAAATCAAAGTACTTGGGCAAAAGGGAGAGATTTACTTTAAGGATCCTGATATTATTGCAGAATCGCTTTCCAGTAAGTAACGAATGAGGATGTCCAGCTCACTGCACCGCTATCAAAAGTGAGCGCTGCATGTTTAAAAAAAAATTTTTTTCTTAATGCTTATTTATTTTTGAGACAATGCGAGAGACAGAGTGCAAGCAGCGGAGGGGCAGACAGAGGGAGACACAGAATCTGAAGCGGGCTCCAGGCTCTGAGCTGTCAGCCCAGAACCCGACGCGGGGCTGGAACTCACGAGCCGTGAGATCATGACCTGAGCCGTAGTCGGACGCTTAACTGACTGAGCCACTCAGGCACCCTGAGCACTGCACGTTTTTAAAACCTCTGCTGATGTGATTGGTTTTCATTTCTTTGATTATGAGTGGAGTTGAATTTTTTCATATCTCAGGTTCTTTTTAAACGGTCCTCTGATCTCCACAAAGTTAAGAAGCACAGATCTACACTATTATTTTTTATAGTTGAATGGACTATCATTTAGCAGTATGCCTATTGATGAACATTTAGGTCTCTATTTGATATTATAAATAATATCACAAATCTTATGCATAAATCTTTGAAATCTCATACATAAATCTGACCAGCTTCATTATTTCCTTAGGATAAATTCCTAGAAGAGAAGCTGGGAAAAATTCGAGTGTGCATTAAGTTATTGCCAAATTGTCCCACCAAAAGGTACCAAATGTACAAAAAAAAAAAAAAAAAAAGCCCTTGGTTTAACCACGGTGTATATGTGTGACCGAACAGATCCATATTTTTAGGTAATTTAAATCAGTTCTTTCCTTTGTGATTTCTTTCATTGTTTTTACGTTTAGAAGGTCATCCTGCATCCAATGATTAGCTATACATTCATCTATAGCTTCTTCTAATGCTTCCTGGCTGTAATGAGCTTTGATTTGTCTGAAATTTAATAAACAGTGAAGTTGAGTTTCATTTAAGTGTTCCATCCAATTACTTAGCCAATTATCCAAACTTGATCTGTTGAATAAATTAAGCGAAATTTTTGATGATTCCTTGATAGTACACTATTTTTTTTTTTTTTTTTTTTTTTTAAATACTAAAGGGCTACTTAACTAAAGAGTTCTTAACACTAAAGAGGGCTCTCCATTCTATTCCACCCATCTGAACACCAGTTCTGGGACAAGCATGAGTTTTATAACAGATTTTAATATTTGGAGACACAAGTCTATTAACATTGTTCTTTGTCAACATTGTCTTAGCTATCTCTCCTGCTTATTTTTTGAGACTCCTTTAGCACAATAATATAAAGTTCCCTTAAAATACCCAACTGGAATTTTTATTAGGATTGAGTTAAACCTACAAATTCATTTGGGAAGGACCAGTATTTTTACAGGCTTGTGCTTTTTCAATGGAGCATGGCCCAAATCTCTCCCAACTCTTCATTGGTTTCTACACTCTTCTTGGTGAGATTACTTTTAGGTACTTTATGCTTTTTTGTGCTGTGAACTTGAATATTTACTAATTAGTTATAACTGGTACACAAAAAATCAATTTATTTAGTGTATTTATTTGGAATCTAGGCACTCTCCTAAACTCTTGTGCATTCTAATAATTTTCCAATTAGTTGGCTTGAGTCTCCTGAATATACTGACAGCTCTGATTTTTCCTTTCCAAGGATTATGGCTTTTAATTCTACTGCCTGGCTTCCTGCATCACATCATATACAAAATTCAAAGCCAGATGGATTAATGAACCACCTCTAAAATTTTCAGAAAAAAAATAATTGCAGGAGAAAAAATTTATGACCTTAAAAAGGAAACGATTTCTTAAGCACATCCTGTGTTGAATTTCGAAGGGGGCTCACCTTTCTCTCAAGCTCTTTAGTAAGTGCATCCAGAACCACCTTATGGTGTGCAAACACTAGAAACTTCTCTCTTCCACTTTCCAGTAGGTCCAGGACGTATTCACTGCATTTGACAATGACAGCACAATGAAGTAAACATATACTTATCCAGCTGAAATGACTTCACTGCATTTTTAGCAGACACCTTTGAGGCACCTGCTCTCTCCCCAACCCTTTCCCTCCCTTTCTCTGGGAGCTGAGCTCTCAGCTCTACTGCTCACACCAGGTCACCTGAACAGAAGAAGCAAAATTAGGAGCTGCAGGGAAGCCACCTTCTGCCATGTGCTGAAAGAGTTATTCCTTACTTTTACGTCATCTCCCGCACGCTAATAAATCAAAATACTGTTATGTTTTATGTGTCTCTGATGATGTTGCTGAAACTTTCTTACTATCTGGGATCACAGAAGACAATTAACAGTTTCACTTTTTCTGCTCTACTCTTGTTGTAATGTGTTTTCAATCCAAATTGCAATGTCGTCTAAGATCTGAAAATGCCTAAGCGGGGGATTAAGGGATTCTTGACAGTAATCAAATTTCTGGAAGTGCAATATTGAAACGTAAGTATTAGTACTGAAGAGACGGTCGGGAAAAGCTCCCTAGTTCCCTCGCACATTAGACGGCAAGCTGCAAAGCCAACAGTTAAGTCAGTGGTAAGGGAATTTTTTTTCTGAGGCAAAGGAAGATGGAGTGAAGAACCATATTTGCATGCTCTTTATTCTCCCCTTGATTCACTTCTCTCTTCCACAACTGTGTTTCTTCTTGACTTCCCACGCCCATCTTTAGCCATGGCCCCAAAGGAAGGCAGCTACCCTGGGGAGCTGTAGGGTGGGGGTGGTGTATCACCCAGTCAACAAACTCGTATGGCTTCCCTGGGATTAACGCCCTGTGGAGGGTTCACAATCCCAGGACAGGTCACTGTTCCCACAAGGGCAACTGGAAGGTGAGCCTCCTCGGACACAAACAGGACTCACTCTGCCTGAGGCCTTCCTCACACGTGGGTGTGTCTGGGCACAGAAGAGACATTGCCCTCCATGGAGAAGGACAAATCTCAAAGGCTTCCTCTAAGCATCTAAGAATTATTTTCAAGCAACACTGGCCAACCAGGGAATGGATTTGAGTTTAATCTGTGAATAGTTGGTACTAATAGAATCTACTTTAATTAGTTTGAGAGACATAAAATTTGCCGTGATATAAGCAAGAAAGTTTATTGCTACAGCATCAAAAAGTCACAAAGCCATACAATCAAGCTGGACAGCTCATTAACAACTATAGGTGTCAGTTTTCCTAATTCCTCTCTCTCCTCTGCATCTCAGACATGGCTTTGTATTTCTACCCTTCCCAGGTCCCTAAATTGCCAGGCTGGAAATATCTGCCTACCACAATACCATTGGCTTTTGTATCAAAAGATGCCCATTAAAATGAAAACAGACAAACAACAGCAAAAAAGGGAAGAAAAACCATTAGCAGAGGAAATTGGGGTTTTAAGATTTATAATCTCATTTCCACTTACTAGTTGTATGACTCTGAGGCTCCGAGATATACATGAAATTTACTTAGTTTCTGCATTTTGAAAATGGGGCCAGTTTCACTTATTTGACTGATCTCACAAAGAGGCTCCAAGTGTGAAAGGAGTTAACAGATGTCAAAACTGGCTGGAAACAATAAAGCACTACCCAAGTTACCGTGGAATTTTGAGAAAGTATGTACAAGGCAGGTAATAGACTGGATGTCTGTGCCCCTCCCTCACCAAATCATGGTGAATGATAACCCCCAAGGTGATGTTACTGTGAGATGAGACCTTTGGGAAGTGATAAGGTCATAAGGATAGAGCCCTCATGAATGAAATTAATGATCTTATCGAAGAGACCCCAGAGAGCATCCTCACTCCTTCTGTCACGTGAGGACACAGCGAGAAGACAGCTGTCTGGGAGCCAGGAAGATGGCCCTTACCAGGCACCTCATGT
Source organism: Neofelis nebulosa (assembly GCF_028018385.1). NCBI lineage: Eukaryota > Metazoa > Chordata > Mammalia > Carnivora > Felidae > Neofelis > Neofelis nebulosa. Next base: position 20,937,951 of record NC_080783.1, read on the forward strand.
GCCGGTGCCTTGATCTTGGACTTCTCAGCCTCTAGAAATGCGAGAAATACATCTCTGTTGTTCAAGCCACCCAATCTATGGCATTTTTGTTATGGCAGCCTAAACGGACGAAGACCAGATATTACCAAAGTTTATTTATGAGGTGGCTGAATGGCTAGAGTGAAACTTTCTAAGAAAAATGGCTGGCTCTGTGGCTAGCACTCAAGAGACCCTGGATTTTGTGGGTCCCGAGCTGAGAGACTGAGGGAAAGGATCACACCCTTGCCATCTGTTATTCAGCAGCTCGTGAGAGATGGGGTGGTGGGGGCAATTCACATTTGTTTCTGAGAGATAAGTTTCCAGGCTGTAAAACCACATCTGGAGTTCATTAGTTTCCTAACAGGATCATAAATGAAAAGGGCAGTGCCCAGAGGCTGAAGGAGAGCCGGCCAACATTCAGCAGTCTTTTTGTGCAGAAACTTAGATTTGAATGATGCAGTGAACTCACTCCCTTACTGCATTTAGGGGTGCAGAGGGAGAGGCTGGAGAGGCTGGGGTATCTGGAGGCTGAGTGAGAGGGTGAGGTAGGCTGTCTGTGTCTCAATTTATACACAGATCTTGGTCCCCACAGCCAAGCTGGCACCGCTCAGCCCACACTAAGTTCATTTTCATTGTAATTAAATCACTTGGACCATTATCCTGCCAGAGCCTCACATGAATGTTAAACAATAAAAAATTAGGCAAACGCACGTCATGAGAATTGCCTCAAGTTTCTACCACAGTGAATATTTGAACATGAGTGGGTTTTTCCTTCCTTTAAGAAAAGCAGACAATTTTTCAAGTCAGTGAATACATTTAAGAATAGGAATTATGACTTCAGCCTTAGTTTATAAGGCAGAAAGAAAACTCAGTGTGACAGTGGCCACTTGCCTGTATCTTTTGAGCAAGCTTGGACAGTTTGTATGACAGCCTTTCTATGTAGGTAAAGAACAGCTGAAACTTCTGTCTTTGGAGAACCCCAGAGAATCCCCATATGAGGGAACCTTCTCGGTCTTCCATGAAACCCCTAATGTTTTTCTACAGGCAAGTGACCATAGTTTTCCTAATAAGGGAAAAAGCTCCCCTTAGTGTTTGGTCAACCCCTACCCTCCTTGTAAGTGCAGCAGCTCCACTGATGAGTGGTCAAGACAGGATCTCTCAAGGACCCCAAACTCATACTGGCACTGCTCCCGGGACAGGCCCGCTTCTGCCCTGTGGTGATGAGCCGTGCTGCCCTAAGCCTTGTACGGAAGCAGCAATAATTCTAATGCCTGATCATTTCATACAGAGCAATAAAACCATTCTGGTGGACTAAGGTAATAGGTGTTATCTTTCGAAAGACGAGGGAGAGACAGAGGGTGGGAGAGAGAAGTCAGCATGTGGGGGCCACTCACATGACACACGGGATTTTCGCTTCAGCTGTTCTACTGAAGAAGAGGAGGAGGGCTTCTTTTTGCTGCCGGTTCTGTGGAAACAGAAGACTAGGTTTAAAGTCTCCCACTCCGGGAACCCTGGGAGAAGCTGACATAATCATCACCGCTCTGAGCTTTACAGACTCGAATGCCAGTTATCAGAGCCAGGAGGCCCTGACTTTAGCCAAGCCATAGGAACTGTATAGACTCTACCATGTCATTGGAAACGTGACATTACAGGGACCCGGTCGTCTCCCAAGAACTGTTGTGAGTACGAAAGCCCCCGGAATGGGGCTTCACCTGCCGTCTGTGCCGAGCTCACATGAGCGGCTGAAATGCAGTCTTGCTCAGCTATTTAAGCCATTTACTACAGCCAGCGACTTCCATGCGCCAGTGGCCCATGCTGTTCTTGCCTCCCCCTTTCTCTTCTGCCACATCGTGTCCATACCTCAGTTTACTTCTTTTTTTTTAAAGGCTTTTTTTAAAATTTTTTTTAATGTTTATTTTTATTTTTGAGAGAGAGAGAGAGAGAGACCAAGCATAAGCAGGGGAGGGGCAGAGAGAGAGGGAGACACAGAATCCGCAGTAGACTCCAGGCTCCGAGCTGTCAGCACAGAGCCCAACATGGGGCTCGAACTCATGAGCCATGAGAACATGACCTGAGCCAAAGTCGGATGTTTAACTGACTGAGCCACCCAGGCGCCCCTAACTAAGTTTAATTCTATCCAAGACTTACTCAATTGATTCCAACTGGCACCAATTAGCTTATTCTAGTATCATCTCAAAACCCTTATTCACGTGTTTTGGCCTGGCTCCCACATAAGGTGACTGACCTCCTAGGAGAAGAAACCATATTTTCTTTATAGTTTGCATCTAAATAAATATTAATTGAGAATGCTAACGCAGGAGATGCACACATAGTTTCACAATGTCACAAGATAACATTTTCTATCACTCTGGGCCCCCAGGGAGGACACTCTTACCATCTTCGCTAGGGTGGCCCTCTCCTTCCACTAGCAAGGGTGGGATTACAGATGCCCTCAGTTTTTCTGTGCCTGGGCCCTGTGAGGCCGGTCACGGACACAATAGCGTCTTCACGGAACAAAGAAGTGACCCCACAGTAATAACACATATGGCCCTGAACTCGTGGATAACTCAGGAAAGCAGCCACAGCCAGGCTGTGGAGCCTGCTTGGGACTGTGTCTCCCTCGCTCTCTGCCCCTCCCCCGCTTGCTCTCTATTTCTCTAAATAAATAAAAATAAATAAACTTACAAAAATAAGTAAAATGTTACTCATTACATACATTATGTATATCTCTATATAAGTGTACATGTATATAATACATGTTTTAAAGCAAAATACACACATGTTTTATAGAAACACTACCAAATGATACCTTAAACAACGGGCACCACAACGGAGGAGGAGCTGCCTGGCCAAAACAGCTCCCCGGCTCTTAACAGCATCTTTCCTCTAGGACTCGATGAGAAGGAAGAAAGATAACCCGGAACCACAGGAAGCCAGGGGGCCACTGACAGTGCAGTGGAACCACCATCCCTCCTATGTTGTGACCGAGGCCCAACTGAACAATTCAAACTTCCCGGGAACTCTTATTGGAGACGCGACCCCGTGACAGTGTCTTAAACTCTTTCTCAGCTACAGGCCCTGTTTAGACTCGGATGGAGCTAGCTCACTTCTGGCCAGTGAGCTCACAGACATCCTGAAGTCCATTCATGTCCCCTCACAGGGTCCTTGCAGCAGGCCAGGCCCTCTCACATAACATGGTCCCTCACAGGATACACCAAGGGGACAGAGCCGGGCTTCCAGGTACTGACCGCACCTGCAGCGGGCGGGCCACAAGCAGACGGCACCCCGGTCGTCCTTGGTCCTGACATTCACTCCCACGCCCTTTGGACACCACCACCGCTCTCGTCAGGTCCTTCCCTCCCACCCACGCTCGCTCACTCCGCACTGGCTAACAAGACAGGGAGAGGAAACGGCGGACAAGTGGCGGGAAGCCCTCTGAGAGACCTTGCCCATGTGAGGTTTGCCGAGAGCTGATGAGGTGCGGCAGAACAAACACCCAGGTTCACTGGGCACCTGTGATGTACACCAAAGCCTTCAAAGTACACACGTCCCTGAGCGGCGGTGACTTTCTCCTTCAAATCTACACTCACCATATAGTCCACATTCACCAGTTCCTATGTAAGCTGCTATTACTTAGAAAAGTGAGCTGAAATAACTCAAATGTCTGACTCAAAGTTATTAGCAAAATTATAACATGGGCATGGGGGAAGTTTTAAAGAACATTTAACAACATAGGAAAGTGTTCACAATGTAGTTTTGTAACCTGTATTCTTCGCTGGCTGATGGATGGTTACAGGGTATCCATTCTGCTTTTAAAATATGTTATTCATTTGGGGCACCTGGGTGGTTAAGATGGTTAAGCGTTTGACTTCGGCTCAGGTCATGATCTCATGGTTCATGAGTTCAAGCCCCGCGTCGGGCTCTGCGCTGATGGCTCAGAGCCTGGAGCCTGCTTGGAATTCTGTCTCTTTCTCTCTCTCTCTGCCCCTCTCCCCAACCCTCTAAATAAATAAATAAATAAATAAAAATAAACTTAAAAAACTATATATAAAATATGTTACCCATATCTCTATATAATACATATTTTAAAGCAAAATATACACGTTTGATGAAAAACTACCCAAATGATATATGCCAACATTATATGATATTTTTAAAAGATGGGTGACTCTTTTTTATAGTATAAGAAACAATAAGTGTTTCTTATAAGTACTTTTATTTTTCAGATTCTAGGCAATAGATAGCTACTGTATTTTTAATGTAGGAGAAACCAATCGTTTTCTCTTAAAAAAAAAAAAAAACAAAAAAAACCCACCAAACTTTCCCCAAACTAAGTAGACATAATACTGGTCCATTAATGATCTCACTTCGTTTGCCAGCTGTGGACCAGGAAATTTTAAATAACCTGTATTCTCTGTTCTTGTGTCCTTGACTTGTACTAAATTAGGTCCACTGGGGTTTTCAATTATTTTTTTAGGTTGGAATTTGAATGCATCGTCAAACAGCAGAAGGGTGAAGTAACACTGTCACCAGGAAGTCTGCACGGACTTGTTCCATTTTTCTGCCTAGTCCTGCTGATCAAAAAAATTACTATAGACAAAAGCTGATCAGAATTAGAGTCAGCTTTTCTTAGCCTGTGAAAAGATATCTATTATTTCAGCTGAAAATAAGACAAAGCTTTCGTCGTGCATTATATTTCATAAATGGGCCACTTCCTCCAGATGGGAAGGTGTGAGGGAACAAAGAATCACTTCTTGACAGGTTAGCAGTGGAACACACAACACTGCGGGGAAACTTGGGGCTACAAGGTAACTATCAAAATGGGAGGGCACCTTTCTGCAGATTCACAGGGCTTCCTCACTTGACTAAAACCATAAAACCATGATCCCCGAACATCTTATTTTGTTCAACTCAAGCTTTCACAGCCAGCCAGGGTTTGGAAGGGAGGTCAAAAGCCATCTGGTCCCACTCCTGGCTCCCCTTCCTGAACTAAGTGAGGGTGCAGCTTCTGATCAGATCCACAGTGGACAGATGCACCACATACATGGCTTTGGAGTAAGACAAGTTCTGGCGGTCCAAAGGGCAAAGCTCATGAATTCATGTTCTACTTGGATTTTCCATTATAAAAATGAATTGACATTAAAAAACACAAAAGGGAAGCAATTTTTCAGGGATTTGTCTTGTTATCGGAAAGAATCTAGTAACCGGCTTCAGCATAATGCTGAAGGTAATCTGTACCAACTCAATTTCTCTCTTTTAGGGACAAACTTAATTTTTCTGAGATGCCAAGGAAACATGGCAACTCTAAGCACTGGACTGAGAAGAGCGCTGGGCTCCTCCTCTGCTGGATTCTTGAATTACGCTGCAATTTAGGCTTTCATAATCTGCAAAACCAGTGTTTAAGACCCTGGGAAGAAGGGCAGGGAGACGACAATCACACAACAGGAGGGACTCAGAGCCACTGACACTGTCCTTAGGCACTTTTCCTGCGTGAGGTCTAGGAGACCAGTACTGGCTCCCCTTTTTAGGTAAGAAAATATCAAAATATGCCAGAATTTAGGGGACTTATATGGCCACCGGAAGTTATAAAAATACCCAACATTCCTGATTTCCATGGTTTAGCCTAGTCAATTTTACATTAGCCCTGTAAACTCAGAGCTCAAACTTTCAGGTTACATCTGAAATCATCTTTGGAAAGAGCCCCCTCGCCTAATGTGAAGAACTACATAAGCTGGTGAAAAATTTTAAAAATGCTTTCAAATCTTGCTGCACTAAAAGTTAAAAATTCCCATACTTCTATTTATTTCTTTTCCTTTTTAGCGATATTGCACAATTTACAGTTGCCACTTGGCCACACTCAATGTGATGTTCCTCCTCAATTCAAATGCCCACTGACTGCTGTTCTCTGCCCGGTTTGGGAGGGGGCCAGGTACAGGCGAGGGGGTTTTCTAGGGAATTCCATGAAAAACCGATAGGCTTACTTCTGTACACACAAGGAACTAAAATAAAAGAATGTTTATACACATTCGGATCTTTGCATCTAAAACTATCATACATCTGAATTTTTCCCATTAATACTATATTTGTTGTACTTGAGCATTGGCTTTCTTGACGGAGTTCACTAGTGGGCAACCGTTAGTAAACATTAAAGATTTAAGAAAATTATAAGAAAAAGCTTAAACTGAGAAAAAGAATTTCCATTCATCGAATTTTTATCTCTAGACATCAGAAAAAGACCACCAACGCTGATTTTAGCAACAGAACACCTGCTTCTGCTCATGGCTCCACTGAAATACAATTTGAGAATGGCTGGTCTGTGTGTCCACGTTGGTATAGGGGAACTTTGCTGGAAAACCCCACAGCAAAGACGTTATGCCCGCTCACTTCCTCCAGACCACCCAGATTATTAGATGCACTACAGCATAAATTAAATACAGCTTGATAGCTTACAGTGCCTCTTCCACCCTAGACTCTGCTTCTTAAAAGTTACCTGCTGGTCTTGCTCATAACATGGTAAAATAACATAAAAAAAAAAAACCCATGCATTCTGTCTCTCGTCATTCTTATTTATTTTGTGCTCTCCCAGAAGGCTGGGATCTCATCTGGATCTAAGTTTCTTTATACAAGGTAATAACAAGCCCAGATAATGCTTTATGATAATGTCAAAAAATGTCAATAACTGTTATTTTCTTGGCAATGAAAACTGCAAGGTTTTATCTCAAAAGGACAGAGATGGAGCTGGTGTAAATTACTTTATAGCACTTAGCACAGTATGACACTAAAGACAGATATGAAAGTGTTTTGAAAAGATGAAACCACCATAGTGGAAAGACCTTAAAATATAGGGGTAACAGGCTTGGTTATAGCCTCAGCTCTGCCACGGAGCAGCCATAAGACTTTGGCCAAATTACAATTTCTGTGAGCCTTCGTTTCCCTTCCTGTAAAATGGGGATGCCAACTTCTTGCCAACCATGAATGACTGTAATAAGGATTAAGGGTTAAGAGGGTTTGAAAACTCCACTTTGTTATATAAATGTCAATTTGTTATTTTGACTAAAATAACATGTATTGTCAGAGCGTTAACACATATGTATCAGATACGCTTAGGACTAATTTCTTAACTGTTACTAGACTGAGTAACAGTTACTAGACTAAGGCATTCTCAAAATACACTAAACATAAATTCCAACTTTCTTTGAGGGATTCAGAATATATATCACCATTCTGCAGTTACCATGGGGTTTATTTTTATGACCATCTGTCAACAGTGATCTACACATGCATAAAATAGCAAATCAGTAAGAGGTTTTAGAAGCAGACTAGGTAGGCTGAGAAATGACATGGGCTCACTGTCCTTGTCCAGAGGGGTGGGAAGAGATCATGGAAAGGCAAGCCCAGAGAACTCTGGGTACCCCCCCGTAGAGCTCCTCCCAGGAAGGAACAGCTGTGGACACATCAACCCCTGAATCCGTCTGCAGCCCCAGACTCACAGTTTTCTCCTTGGTGGTCATTTCCTTGGCCACGGCATCCAGGGCAGCTCTGGCCTTGGTGCTGATCCGGCCTGGGGCAATGACTACCATCTTGCGCTGCTTGGCTGGGAGCTGGGCAAGGACATCACTCTTGAGGCGTCGCAGCATGACCGCCTCTTCCAACAAGAGCTTTAGCTCTCCGAGGTTGGAGGAACCTGAATAATCCCATCCCCAGGGATGCTGTGGAGAGAAACATACATCCAGTTAGGTTCTCCCAGGGCCAAGTTAACCAGGCTGTGACCTCAACATTCTCACAGCTTTCTCTTCCTATGGCTTTGTTCAGAGAACTTCAAGTGGCTCTAAAAGATGAATAAAACCTAATATAATACAAATGGGAACTAGGAATGAAAAGAGAAACAGTAAGGAATGAAGTGAACTAAAAACATATCCTGGTGTTCTACATGCTAAACTTTCTAGCAGCAAATGCAAGATGCCAAGAGGTCTGGTATCTATTACATTAAAAGACAAATAAGACACCCAGCTTGTCAAAGTATTCCCATACTCTAAATAAACAAATCCTCTTCCCTAGGGCTTCTCCTAGAGTTCACTGCACAACATCACAAATCATATTATCAGTAATACCTTTATTTGATGGGATGCACTGGGATTTAAGAAGCTGTTGTTCCTTAGTATGGGCTACACCAACACAACCAAGTGCAGTGACATGAACGCAGGGTGTTGCTGCTGCTGGTGGGAATTGAAGGAAGGCTGCTGCTGGTGGGAATTGAAGGAAGGAACCCAGAGCACAGGATTGTACCAGTGTGGCTGAAACCAGAGGTGGGTTTTAGGGTTCACCAGCAGTCCTTCATAAAATCAGTTTCTTCACTTAGCAGCTCATGAGAGGCAATGAGCAAGAATATCTATTCCCTGTCACATAGCTAGGTAAGATGCTAAAATGAAAACCTTATTCTTCACTAACAATCTTACTCGAAATAAGAACTGATGTCTATAGTCCTGTAGAAAATCAGGGAACCAGGGTGTTTGCTGCCTTATGTTTCCAGCTGCTTATCTCTTCTCCTGTCTCAGCCTCCCCAGGGCCATGAACCACCTCGAGTAGAAGCTAGGCTTGTTCACTCTTGAGGGCCAGTGGACCTATTCTCTCATCGTGGGGATATGGCAGGTGTCCTATAAACCTATGCTACATAGAGAATAGGAAGAGATGGTCAAAGACAAAGTAAAATGATCAAAAACTGCGTCTTCTTTTTAAGAATATCCTGAAATCAACTGGAAGTTTCAGCAAATGCCTTCATGCTATGCATAGGGTCAAAAATGAGCTCAGCATGGGGCATTCTCTTCAGTGGCTTCTCTCAATGTAAGAAGCTGGCCACAACAACAACAAAACAGCTCTGGCCTACTGGCTGCATTAAATAAACACCATGTTGACGCAAGTGGATACCATAATTAATCTGGATATCATGCTCCTAAGTGCTACTATGTCAGCTTTTAATCTTATAGGTTAAAACCCAATAATACTAAAGTTTTAAAATTTAGAATATTCACAATCCAACAAGCTTTTATTGAAAAGTTACCATGTAGCAGGCACCGGGCTAGGTGGAAGGAAGGAAAGGCACTGTCTATGTTTGTTTTCTTGACTGGTGGTGGTGGTGGGGGGGTGCAATGAAGAGAGAAAGGATGAATGAGGATGGCATGAAGACTGGGGCGATGGTGGACAGAGACTGGGGACACAGGAAGGGGCGGTGTGGGGGCAAAGGCAATGGGTTCTGTCTTTAGCCCCTATCATCACTAGGCAAACATTCCACTCTGGGCCCAGATGGCTGAGGAAGCGAAGGTCCTTCTCAGAAAGTGGGTCATGTACTAATAGGACAGAAGTACAAATCACTCGTGAAGGGTTTTGTGGGACCACGACAACTGTGTGGAATCTAATCTGGATTGATCCTGGGGGGAGTGCATTACAGATTGCGTTAAAGAAGTGTATGGCTTTAAATACATTCAATAACAGAAATTTCCTGCCTCAATAAGCAGCTAAAAATGGTTTGCAATTAACTTTGCAAAGCACTACAATTTACATTATAAGCACCGCGTTTGAACGTAAGTGGGTATTTTTAAAGTACTTGAAAAGTTTTTTGAAAGAGCATTTAAAAAATAAGGCAGACAGTCTTATTTACATCACAAACTTGCATAGCAAGGCTTTTTCTCAAGACGGCAGGAGGCATGCACGCAGAAGGAGTAAGCTGCAGCCATTTCTCCAATGTGTCAGCATCTTCGATGCAAATAGTGGCTCAGTTATAGTTGTCATTTGATCACAAAACAGGAATCCTTAAGGTCTGAAACAATGAGGTCCTAGAGACCGGTTGGAGCCTTTGCAGCAGGGGCCCCACCCCCAAGAAAGAAGTCAGGGGAGGCTCAGGATGTGGCGTCAAGGTTCACGAAGTTACAAAGTTACGGCAGAACAGCTGGGGGAAAGGAGAAGTGACCTACAGTTGAGAGAGGGGACCTGAGTCTGCCATTCTCATTCAGGGCTGTGTGGACCCTCGTGGGAACAGAGGTGAGGAGTTGAGGAGTCTGACTTTGCCAGATGAAGGATTGCCGCTGAAGGATAAATTCATTGCCCTGGCCACAGCTTCAAAAACAGAGATTAGAAGGAAAAATTGATGAATCTTCCCTCTGGTTTTCAGATTGTGGAAGTTCCGGAGCCTGGATCAGAGGGAGCTACTAGGGGCGCAGGAAGAAGACGCCAGCCAGCCCCACTCCCATCCCAACCGCCAGACAGGTCGCCAGCCGGACTTCCGCTTCCATCCCCCGTGGCCAACCAAGGCCACGGCACGCGAGCTAACAGAGGAGCTGCATCCCATGGGGGGGTCTGGAGAGGGTGAAGAAGGCACCAGAGCCAAGAAGGAGGAGCCCAAACCCAGAAGAAGACAGCTCAGTGCATAAGGAAAAAAATGAACACCTAAGCAAACGAGAGGCTGATTTTCTGGGTCATCCCTTCTTGGGTTATTTTTGGGGAAGAATATGGGAAACGTGCCCAGGCTTTGGCCAAGCTGGTTATGGCTGCCTGACACTGAGAGGCCCCCCCCCCAGCTCAGGAAACATGCTGAGCCCACTGTAGAGGGAGGCACAGCTGTAGACAAGGAGAGAAACAAGGCTCAGTTAGGAGCCTCCTCTGCTGAGGAGGACAGTGTCCTGTGCTCAGCTGGCTTGATCAGACTGATGCACACTGAGGGATTCAACGGCCCATCAGGAGGAATGCAGGATTGGTAAATCATGTAAACATTTAAAAAATGCCAATTTTCTCGTTTACAAAAGTAATCCATTTCTTGTACATTATTTCGTGTACGTCATCTTCCAATCATATAGGAAAGAGAGGTGCAGGGGAGAGGGGAGGGGAGAGACAGGGATAAAGAGAGGGAGGGAGAGAGAACAAATGAATGAATGAATTATGGGGAAAATTTTGCATCCTACTTTTTTCCCCACTCTTGTATTTCCCCATGTCATTAAATAGACATTTTTTTTCCAGTTAAAAAAAAAAAATCGAGGTTTTAGACATCAAGATTTTGGGGCACCTCGGTGGCTCAGTCGGTTGAGTGTCTGACTCTTGGTTTTGGCTTAGGTCATGATCTCACGGTTCGTGAGTTCAAGTCCCACATCAGGCTCCGCGGTGACAGTGCACTACCCTCCTTGGGATTCTCTCTCTCCCTCACTCTCTGGCCCTCCCCCATGCACACAGGTGTGTGCATGAGCTCTTTCTCTCTCAAAATAAATAAACCTAAAACAAAAAATCAAGACTTTGATTGCAATGGCATTCGTGTTCACAAGGCTCTCTCTGACACGTTCGGAGACTGAAGCTGTGCAGATTGTAGCTCCAGAGGAACCTGCTCCACTGGCACTGTGTTCATAGAGAATCTGTAGCTCAGAGGCTTCTAGCCTCCCGAGCAGGCACAATTCACTGTCATGAGTCAACATTTTGACCGACGAGAGCCCACCAAGGCAGCACCAGATCACACTCTCCACTCCACCCGTTTCGATGTCTCTGTGGCCTTTTTTGCACAGAGCATATGGGCCCCAGCCTCACCCCTAGCTCGCCTAGGTGCCCTTCTCAGAGTTCTGTGCACCTACGCATCAGCCACCGGTCCCTTTATTGGGAAACACCACCCTGGAATCACAAGCATTACAACTAGGAGGGACTGTTCTTATCTTTTTTTTTTTCCAACGCTTTTTTTTTTTTTTTTTTTTTTTTTGGGGGACAGAGAGAGACAGAGCATGAACGGGGGAGGGGCAGAGAGAGAGGGAGACACAGAATCGGAAACAGGCTCCAGGCTCCGAGCCATCAGCCCAGAGCCTGACGCGGGGCTCGAACTCACGGACCGCGAGATCGTGACCTGGCTGAAGTTGGACGCTTAACCGACTGCGCCACCCAGGCGCCCCATGTTCTTATCTTATCCTTGAGGACACTCGAAGGTCAGAGTTAGCGGCAAAGCAGGACTAAAATCTGGGTCCGGCTCCCTGGCCAGTGTGCCTCTGATCGTAACCATGGCCAAAGAGAAGGAACACAAAGGAGGTCTCAAAATCAGGGTAAGGAATGGGTGGGGGAGAGGGGAGGGGAGAATAAATACCTGCTTGGCATCACAGTAGCGAAGTCCAAATGCATGAAACTGAGGGAAGAAAGTGGGCCTGACCCCAATGATCTGGGTGTAGAGCTCTGCGGGCCGGGACATGGCTGGTGTGCCGGACAGCAGGATCACCCTCTTGGCAACCTAGAAAACAAACAGCCAGCGGGATTGAGAGTGCACAGAGGAGCACATAGGGTATATCCCAAATGCCCCACTGGGATAGGAGCTGGATGCCCCAGAGACAGCAAAATCCCCTGGAATGTAGCGGGAGCATTTCTCACTTCCTGGGCACTCTGACTGAGGCAGTTATCCAGTTTACTGCTCTCACAACCCAAGGAGATCTGGATTCTGAAGACACTGCAGGCTGGCCTACACCTGGGAACTCTAAGCAAAGGTACCGTGGCCAGAGAAGAAGAACACACAAGTTCCACAAGCCTCACGGTGTGACCCACAGAAGCAGCTGGATGCCACTTCCTGGGCTGCCTTTGGGACAGCCCTGTCCCCCTGTATCAGGACCTAGCACATTATCCTGAATTCTACCTCTTCTGTCTCCCTCACTAGATTGCAGGCATCTTAAGATCAGGGCTGTGTCCACCTTTATCTTCTGTTGCACAGTTACCTGGCACAAAGCAAGCGATCTATAAATACTGGATGCATGCTGAAAAATATTCAGCTAACCAGTAACCAAGGGAAGACAGAAGAAACTCAAAGAACTCAGTATTGGAAGTGGCAGCTGAGGAGAGACCACCAGGTCTGACCTTTTTCCAGAGGGGATCTCTGATCTCTGACATCCAAGTTGAACTTCTGATCAGATAATGACACTGAGGACAGGACGAAGAGTCAGGGGTGGCCTGTGCGTAAGCCTCTAACTGATTTTCTTTGGAGGAAAAAAAGGCTGTCGCTAACCCAGTGACACAATGCCTTGAGCCCAGAGAGCCCTGATTTAGCTTATTTTTCAGTTAAAAAGGACTTTAAAAAGTGGGACCTGGGTCCATTAACCCTAAACCCAGCCCAGGTCTGCAGCAGCCTGCTTGGCAGTGGGTGGGACAGAAATAAATGGTCTACGCCAACGATGAGCTCCAAGTTCCCCACCATCCTGACACCAACCTGACCCAAAGGTGATCAAACCGAAATGTACCACGTCGTATTAAGATGGGAAAGAGGGGAGAATAGAAAAGGAGACACTCGCTGCTATATTAGGGGAGGGAATGGCCAAAAATTACTGGAGGTAAAATCCATTTCAGCTCTGGGAAGGAAGCCTACCACGGAACTCAGTTGTCTAGAAACACCTTGTTAACCACTGTAACCTTGAGTTAACAACAGGAGTGTAAGGCAATCGCACGCAGTAAATCACCTAGGAGAGGAAATTAGGTTTTCAAATGGATATGCTGCCTCATAAAAATAAATAAATAAAGGTGCAACAGAGGGAAGAAAAATGTTTCTTTATAAATATACAATATATACAACTCTCAAGATGCACTTCTGCCCTCTCAGCGACCGCCAATACCTAATTCCATTATGACAGGAGAGCTATGAATTTCTCCAGCTATAATTTTCCACAGTTCAATTACCCAGCCTTCTAATTTCCTGCGCGGTTTAATGCAGACTCATTAAAATAACAATGAGCTTCTTGAATGACGTCTGTAGCACTGCTTGCCTTGGCTCAAGACCATTTCAATGAAACGGGGAAAATGAGAAGCCTTATCAAGAAGAGAAAATCAGCCTATCATCCTAAACCTATTCCCCACGTTGCTGTTGGTGCCTGGGGAGGGGCAGCTCACAAACCAGGTGATGGAAAATCACTCCAGGACAGTGTTAATCTGGAGCCCGTTATCCCATACGCTGCCTTGACTAGGGCTGATGAAACCGCTGAAAATGGACGTTTGTGGGTGTTTAAAAAGCAGAGGCAGCATTATGGAAAAAGGAAAAGAAAAAGACCAGCTCTGAAAAGAAGCCAGAACAGCGTCTTATCTTTTCTGGAATGATTTAGCCTGCTCCCTGCTCAGCCCCAACACGGTGGTGCCATCATGACTGTCACCCGTGCAGCCTGTCATCCTGCCCAGCTGTGCATGATTTGTAGGTCACCGTCCACTGCGGGGAAACTCCGACTTAAGAAAATATAAACGTATAAAATTACATCCATCAACACTAAGCTGAATACTTTACAGTTAACCCCTGTGGCTAAGCACAGAAAGCAGTACCCAAGAAATCTGCAAGGGAGCGGTGTAAAAAGATAATTTCTATGTGGTATCCGCTAGAGATCATGTGATTCACAGGAACAGATGCTTGGGGGTAGGGGGGAGGCAGATGACCTTCAAAGGCAGGTTTAGTTTCCTCATGGGTCAAGGTCATCAGGTCAGCCCTGTAGAACAGGTTGCTGGCAGGACAAGTTAATATATGTAATTTGCCAAGGAGAACCCAATCTGACTCACAGTGCATAACCTACACACAGGTTTCTTTTTTCACATAGATTTTTAAATATGAGCTAAGAGAATGTTATGTTGCAAAGATAAGAACCAAAATTGTAAGTTCGTACAAGACGCAGCCTGGGAATTCTTCCTCGCTTTCCATCATTACCTCTTTTTTTTTTTTTTCCCAACTGAGCTAATAACTTGCTTTACTGAATTATTCTGACCAGTTAAAACACACTTCACCAAGGCTCCAGACTGGGGAAAAAGTCATGCTTCCCAAAGCCCAAAGTTCTTGCCAAGTGTTATTCCTGATGGTACTCTAAATAAAGTTCAGGCCATAGGTGGAGTCCCCTGAGATTTAGAAGTACAACGTGAGAAAGCTGGTGACATCCAAAAGCAGGTCAAGCCCACGCTACCCAAGTGTCCTGTTACACACAAGCTCTATGTGGCACGGACACTGGAGCTATGCTGTCAAGAGTGTAGACGTCATTGTAGAATCTTCAAAAATAAGGAGAGAGGCAAACACAGTTTGGGGACATGTGACTAAAAGTACACAGATCAAGAACAAACGCAGGATCATTGTCACTACCCAAGAAACAACCAAAGAGTCAACATCTGTAGTTAAATCTAAATCCTGAGAACAAGAGGGAAACCCCAATCTTCAGGAGAAATCCAGTGACTGGAATCCGAGCAGATGGAGGTTCTGTTCGTCCCCCTGCTCTCCATGACACGCAAGGCCAAACCAAGACAAATAGCATAATTACGCCCCTGTTGACCAAGGGCCACCCCAGGGACCAGCAGTGATCCCTACCACTTAGTGATGCCTCGTAAATGGCCTCAGTCTCTGGTCGGGTCAGCATATTTCATATAAAATGGTTCCCTTCTAGGTTTTAGCCTCTTCCCCAAAAGAGACACAGCTCCAGTCACAAGTCTGAACACCACCACCAACACTAAACTGATCTGCATGACAACCACAGAGCTTTCAAGGCAGGCGAGCATCACTGCTTCGATATTAATAAAATTCTGATGCCATGTAAAAGGCAACTCATTCTGAGGTAAGAACAGAAACAAGGAAGAACATGACTACAGCAGTTCAAAAACACCAAAATGTACAAGAAAACATTAAACGTTATAATCATAGCTAATTAAAGTTCTGTTGTTTTGACCTTCAAGGCATGCATGGGTATAGGTATCACTAATATAACACACATGCTCAAATTAAATACTAAGCATGTTTTTTTCCTCTGGAAAAAAGTCTATTTTACCTTAAGTACTAGATTCCAATAATTTCATTTCTGATTCTGTGCTGCAATTGAGAGAATTCATACCAGAACAGCAGGACCACAAGAGACTCCTCCTGCAGCCTCGTCAACTGGGACAGCAGACCTTCCAACTGACACCACTCTCCCTTCGGGCTGAGAGGGGCGAAGAGCCGTCTCTTGTCGATGTGGCGGGACTGGGTTTTCTACCACCTGCTTGTATATCGTATGAAAAGATGGCCAAAGCCTGGCTACAACCCCATCAAAACGGAACAGATGACATGTATTATGGTAGAGTCGTACAACCAAAAACAGTATTTGTAGCAATGAGCTTGTGTCATCTGAAATGAGGTGGGACAGTTTCTGAGATACACTATTAAGAGAAAAAAGGCAGTGGCAAAGGAGTGGTTGTAGAACACTCTAAGAAGGAATGAAGAAAACCCGGATGCACATACTCACCGGGCATAGACTACATTTTAGAAGTAAACGTGAGAATCTGGTAACCTGGGCTGCCTTTGCAGACACAGATCAAGGAGTCAGGGGCCCAGAGGGGGGACAGAGTCGTTTTTCACTGTACACCCTTTTGAATATATCATCTATTTACACACACTTAATGAGGATGGAAAAAGAAAAGGCTCATCCATTTTAGACCACTACTCTCATTTCATCTAACCAATCAACAGTGATTTGTAAAAGAGGCTCTATTCACACAAAAAGAAACACAGGTATTTATTAGGAAAGGACGGTGGGAATTCTGAGGGCTTTTTCTCTCTACTGAAATCACCTAACACTGGTTTGACAGTAAGAAGCAATATAAACCAAACCCCACTAAGGAAGACTCAAACACGTACCTCGTTGCACAAAAGAAAGAGACTGACAACCATGAGGGCCAGAGTCTTGTGGGAAAGACTGTGCGGTTCAGGCTGAGTGGGAATAGAGACAGTCATGCTTGGCCCCATGGGACATCAGAGGCATCTATCAAAAGGTGAAATTCTGACCCAGCAATTCTGCGTGTGGACATCTGTCCTAATGGGGTCGAGGTGTGCAAGCTGCAAAGACGTGGATGGTGCTCGCTTGCAAAATTATTCATAAGAGCAAAACAACATCCAACACTAAGGGTTAAATTACGGGACGCGTCCACACAACATGATGCTCTAGAGCCATTAAAAATGATGACCCTGCTCTCCAACTGCCATGTTGGAAAAATAACCACGCTGTTACTGGTGGTTTTCTCCATTGGAAGGAATAAAGGGGATCTGAATTTTGTTCTTCATAGCTTTCTGTCTTGCCTACTTTCATGCATGTATACATAAAAACAGAACTACCTTTCTTTAGTAGCCCAAACAAATAGTGCTGTAGGAGAAGAAAGACGTCACACTTCCCAGGGGACGACACCAGTTTCCTACAACCTCAACCACACGTGCCCTGTGTCTGCCGTCACCATGTATGAAACCTGCATTTCCAGGATGTGATCTGGCCTGGCCATCTCACACACTGGATGGCATAACCTAATCACCCCACCATGCACATTTGCTGAACATGTCTTGAAATCATCAGAATATAGTTCTAGGAGGTGCGCAAGTTGGAGGAACAACCAAGTGGTACCAAATTAGGCCCTGACATGGCTTTTCAAGGGCATATTTTACTTCTCCCAACTCTCCTCTTGTTCCAAAAATATTTAGATTCATCTCCTTGGAGTACCTAGATCAGTGGGTCTCAACAGAGATGGGGAGGAGTGATTTGCCCCCCAGAGCACGTTTGGCAATATCTGGAGACAATTTTGGTTGTCACCACTGGGGGGTACTACTGACACTTAGTGGGTGGAGGCCGGGGATGGTGCTACACTTCCTACAGCACACAGGACAGCCCTGCACAACAAAGAACGATCCAGCCCACAGTGTCAATGGTGCCAAGGCTGAGAAACTCTGATCTAGACGAAAACACAGCGGAGAGATGAAAGGTTTGAGGCAGAATGCCTCAGCCCCACCTCCACTCACAGGTCCGGAACCCTGTGAACTCAATGTTATGTACGAGAGTGGATTCAGGACACCTTCATAAACAGCAGGCTATGTTCGTGGGTCCTGTCTCAAAGTGTTAACACATCCAAGTTGTACAGCAAGTGCAGAGTAATCTATGCTAGTTAACTGCTAAAACATTTGTCTCAAATATATCAATTGAAATATACCCACGATATTAAAGATATAAATGCTGCTTTAAAAGGTCTGGCTCAGAAGCATATATTTCGGAAACAAGGATGCAGTCCAGCTTTCCCGGCCGGGCAATGACTGCATTAACAAGACGGCTGCTCAGAAGCTCCCCAACTATACCTTTAATGATATACCCGATCTACTGTGCCATTTCTTTGGCCTAAACAATCAAGGGTACACATTTACTTTTAGGTATGACTATAATACTGGAACCACAGTACGAAGATCTGGTAACATTTTGCAAAAGAGAACATATTAAAGCCTCCTAAAAGAAGGGTCACCACTCTGGGAAAAAAGTTTCATTTAAGTGTGTCCATAAATATTTATAGGTTACATGAGCAGAGGATCAAGGTTTTTAATTAAAGGACTTTTATTTTAAGTTTGGAGCATATGACATAATCCTGCTTTGGAAGATGTATCATATTACTTGTTATTCCTAAAACAAAAGAAAGCAAAATAAAACTTGAAATGAGTAGACGGCTGTGCTTCAGGGGGAGTTGAAAAAATTAAGTGAATTTTCAAATGTTAATAAGCCCCAGCAACACTTAGCATATTTGTTTTCCCTAGTTTAGGTACAACTTAAAGCTTCTTTTAAGCAATGAAAGCTGCAGGTTTAAAGTGCTGGCACAACACCAAGGCTGCTTTAATAAAGCACAAGATAAACATGTACTTTTGTCTGCTCAGTCTACATAAACCAAAGTAGATTCTCCCAAAGTCATCTGTGAGAGATTTCTACCTTAGGAGAGGAAAAAGCTACCTTCCTAATTGTGGTATTGTCCCCCAATATTAAGAAAAAGCTCCCCACAAAAAGAAGGAAGGAAATTTGGGGGACTTGCCACCATCTGGGGTCGGGAGAGTCTGGACACAAACCATAGACATGGAAGTGTGTGCCAGGTGAAACGTGGCACAGGTTGAATTCATGTCAGAATAGAACACATCCAGGTAAAGACCTGAAGCTCCACTAAATCCACACCCCCACCTGCTCTGAAGCCAAGGCTCAACCAGCCAAAGCACTCACGCCCCCGTGTAGGCCACAGAAAGGGGTGTGCATGGCTGCCCGTCTCGCTAACAAAAAAGGCTTAGGGTGACCCCAGGAAAGAGCACCAGCTTCTGGGCATGACTCGGGTTTGCCAATGCTTCCTGCTGATCCCTGATGGCCCGGTTCCAAGTCTGTATGACTCCTCTCCCTTGGTTCCTAGCACCATGAGAGCCAGGCCCCCACAAGTGGCTTAGAAGACAGGAAGCTTCTCCTGAGCTGTTCAGAGGACACGATGCTGGCAGCTCCCCTCTGCCTCGTCTGGGAGCCCGAGGAGCACCCAAAATGCAGTCCCCATCCAGCCTGTGACCTTCAACAGGACTTCATCTCTGAGAGACAGAGGTGACTGCGCCAGGCGCCAGTTCCTTAGCAGGACGTCAGGAAGAACACCGAGTCTGGCACTGAAGCCCTACATGGTGATAGCTTCGGTCAACGTAAGTCACGTCCACGGCCCAGAGCCCCTGGCCCTGGACTTACAGCCCCTGCTCTCCTTGGACCCCCCTGCAAGCCTGAGCAAGATACAGCAGGACCTCTGCGCTGGGTGGGCTCCAGCCTCAAGTCTATTCCCAGCAGGACTCACCTTGAGGATGGGCATAGCTGCGCGACAGCGGGCTGTCTTAATGTTCTTGAGGAAGTGAGATTCATCCTGAAAAGAAACAGCCAAATCCTGAGCGGATGGAGACACGGCTCGTGTTAAGCTTGACCTGGCATGGCGTTGCACTGAGGATGCCTCCCCTAGCGGTTTCTTGTTCAACCATAACCGATCATGAGTCCCTGTCATATTTTCTAAACCCAAATTTGTAACTAATACATTCTTAGTATTTTGAGGGGAAGTTTCTATTTTGGTACATATTCAAATCACTCGCTATGTACCTGAGCAACCAACAGACCTCTCTACAGTTTCTCTATCAATAAAATGGGTAAAATACCACTACCTAACTTATCAGGTTGCTGTAAGTCTTAATGAGCTGACACACAGAACAGTCCTGCCAGCTAACTTAGTAAGCACTCAGTGGTTGTTGGCCACACTATGATGGGGACACGGGGGGGGATCCTGGCTCTATCTCTAGAGGTGATGTGAGAAACCTCCTGTTCCATTTCAGCTATGATAAACCGAAATGGACCTCAAAAGCACAGTGGAGGGGAGTATAAGGTGAACCCACAAATGTCACAGTATCTGTTCCCAGAAAGCTGGGCTGTAATATTCATACGGTGTGATGATGAATGCATATGACAGCCAAGAAAAAGGGATTTATAGAGAGAAACAGCAGAAAGTACAGAGGACAGGGAAGGAAAAGACCCTTTAAGCAGTGGGCTAACATGTACCACCACTCTAACCCCAAGGAATGGCTTCTATCTGAACTCTCCGAAGAAGTGTAACATCTTAGAGTTGACACTTTATTCCCTCTTACAACATTTCTCTGAAATCAGAAGACAGGGCTCTTAAATAACTGAAGACAAACCAACACTGGTGGTAAGTGGCTTGCCAAAAACCATATGGCAGGCTAAGTGTTGAGCCAGAAGCAGAAAAACATGAATTCTAAAGCCAGATGCAGTCCAGCTTTGATCAATGACACCCCATCTTGCTGGCTTCATGCCTGTGGGCAAATCATGTAACCACTTTCACTGTCAGTTCCATTACGGCTGAAATGGAGAGAACATCTGCCTTAGGAGCCACCGGGAAGATCGGCAGTTACACATAAAGTACCTGACACAGGGTAACCCGCAGGAGATGAAGGCATTATTCTTCCTACACATTGTAGAACTGTCACCATCATCCTGGGATTCTTCTTTTCATGTTTTCATTTTACAGGTATGCTACCATTTTTTCAAAGCCACACCCAAATTTGTGCCAAACCAGAAAGGACTCCCTCGAAGACTCATTGCCCTGACAGCTATGAGAAGATATAAACATTTGGGGCACTTGGGTGGCTCAGTGGGTTAAGCATCCAACTCTTGATCAGCTCAGGTCATGATCTCACGGTTTGTGAGATCGAGCCCCATGTCAGGCTCTGTGCTGACAGCTTCTCTCTCCCCCTCTGTCCCCCCCTGATTGCACACTGTCTTGCTCTGCCTCGAAATAAATAAACTTTTACAAAAAGATATAACCATTTAAGTTTGCTTGAGCTAAGGCCATAGTATGGTTCTCACGCCCAAATCATGATAATAGATGCCCGAGGTCAGCAACTATGCCTTCTTCTTCTCTTCTCTGAGTTCCCACAATACTTGGCTCACACATCTATGAAAGCACTAAAATGTACTATAATGATCCGTGTGCGTATGTGTCTGTCTGTCCTACTGGACTATGGTATCTTAGAGAACGGGGCTGACTCTCCTCCCTCCACACCCCCAGGGCACAGCACCGTGCGGGCCGTGGAGCTCGTGCTCAGCTGTTGGCTGGACACGCGGATGAACGAGCCTCCCATGACAGCCAGCCCCATGTCGAGAAACCCACAGGCTCTACTGCGATTTGCTGACTTTTCTGGGCCTCCTAAAAACTCATCCCTTTCTCTCCTTCTAGATGAGATATGCACTACACATTTTGAGCATCAAAATTTGGGAAGCCACTGTCAGAGAATTCTATGTTTAAAAGAAGGAAAATACCACTGGCTTTAAAATTCACACATTTGAATAAAGAAGGCTCTTTCATATGGTCCGGAGGCACTGGGTGTCCCTCTTTCACCAAGAGGATAAACAAGGGTAAGCTTCCATTGAAAACCATCCGCTGCGGTCTTCGGCCCTGCATGTCTGTTAGTGGCTACCTGGATGGGGGATGGGGACTGCACACCTTTTCATAATCTTTAGTTGTGAGCCATGTGAACACACGGGGTTCTGACAGGTAGCCGGCACCAGGTCTCTCTAGACTTTCCTTACGGAGTACGTGAAGCATGTAAACAAGGAAAGCCAGTGACTGAAAGATGTGCTGTCACATCTGTGCACAGAACTTGAGTAAAGCCTACTCAAAAAACAACAAACCTGAGGAAAAAGTATAGGTGGCCCTCGAACAACACAGGGATTAGGGGCACTAACCGCCCCCGCCCCCTCCCGCCCCCCGCCTTGTAAAGTCAAAAGTCAGTGTTTACTTTGGACTCCCCCAAACCTTTACTCATCCAGAAGCCTTACCGGTAACATACAGTCGATTAGCACATACTTAGTATGATACAGGATTATATGATGAATTCTTACAACAAAGTAATCCAGAGAAAAAGTATTAAGGAAATCACAAGGAAGAGAAAAGACGTTTACAGTACTGGACTGAACTTTTCAAAAAAAATGTGCCCATAAGTGGGTCCATGCATTCAAACCCATGTGGTTCAAGGGTCAGCTGTACTTTTTGAGGTGGGGGAGGGAGGGTCTTTATACTGGCTGGAAAAAACCTTATTAGCTGTTTGGACCGTGTGCCTAAGCCACCCGGACAAGAGGCTGCCACATGAAGGTACACGCCCTTGTTGTCCGCACCAGCAGCCCCTGTCCATGACTTCATGTTGGAGAGATGGGCTGCAAACCCCCAGTTCAGGCCTGGTAAATGACACTTTTCAAAAAGCACCCCAGGAGATTCTAATATGCGGCTAGGGTTGAGGACTGCTATTTGAGATGAATAAAATGTCAGTTTCCCACAAAATAAAGACAGTGATTTCTATTCTCTTAGAAACAGAGGGAGGCTCCCGTAGAACACAGGCATCAAAGTTCTTGGAGCTTTTAAGAGAAAGTTTCCCCAGAGAGAAAGTACTTAAAGACTTTGCCAAGTCACTTACGATGATGACAACTTTAAAAGGGGTTTTTAGCTGTTTTTCTAACTTGCTCAGAAGGTCAAAGCTGACAATGTTGACCAAGCCAGCTGTCAGGCGGTCCTTGCCGGTCACCACGACATTGATGCGGTCTGGGCTCAGAGACGGCAGCCACCGAAGGAAGGCCTGGGGATGAGAGGGGAGAATGGAGCCTGGGAGACCCGGCCGGCAGCCGTCAGCTGAGGCCCCAGCCGACCCATCAACAGCACCCCCTCAAGGGACAATGTTAACGCTCCCCGAGAAACAAACTCAGTGCCTTTCTCTCCACACCCTTCTGCATTTGCTGGCACCCTTGGGCCCATGAACAGCAAACACCTCCGCTGCCCTCTTACCCGTCCGCTCCTTCACTTTCTACTAACGGGACACTGCCTTCCTTAGTATGCAAATATCATTGGCAGTCACTATGCTGTCTGCGGATTCCATCCCTTCAATCTCTAACTAGATGGCAGGTTTCTGCAGGGAAAGAATGTGACTCTTTCAATGAGGAATTTTGTAAAGGAAGTCTTACCAGATGCTGGTATATACCAAAGACACCGATAATGACAAAAATACTTGTCACCTGCTCTCTCCAGAAATCTTGCCATCTCTGGCCAAAGCCACTGCCTGCAACCAATGGGAGGCCCCCAGCAGCCTCCGTGTCAGCGGCTGGTGTCTGGGAGCTCCCCTGGCATCCGGGGCTGACACTGCTATGATGGCAAGTGCTGCTTCTTTGTCTACTTTCGCTTCTGCTCACAACCAAGTGACCATCTGGTTCTTTCAGCATTTCTGAGGGTGCTGTGGGAATCTAACACGCACCAAATAAATACGTGCTGAATTGTTAGTTTCTAGAGGCAGCGGCAGATTCAGGTCATAGGGACAGGGATAAAAAGGTATTGTTTCGATGCACATTTTTAAAGTTTTGCTTTCTCTTCAGCTGGAAGGGCACGTCTGTGCACCGGGCTGAGCGCTACGGGCAGAGTCGCCTCTTCTCCACAAGTGGCTCACAGTGAGGCTGAGTCAGAAGCCGGCGTGTGATGAGGCTGACAGCTGCCATGAGTAGCAGAGAGCTGGGAAAAGCCACTGATGGTCAATGAGCTCTTCATTCTCCACCAAGTTTGCTTGTCTGGGTGTTTATTCCTTTACTGGAAGCACTCTGATCCCTAGATTTACGGAAGACGAGCTCGTGTCGGCTCCCTCGGCCATAATGGTACCTGGTCGACACGGACATCCTGCTCACATCACCTTCGGCAGGGTGCAAGAACTCTGACCTCAGGAGACACGGCTTCAAGGTCCTGTAATGCTCCCATCACCAGTGAGCACGCTGCTTCACCTCACTGAGATTCAGTTTTGTCACCCCTAAACGGGGTTGACATCTACTGCGTCCAATGCACACGGCTGCCTCGGGATGAGGAGGTAACCATTTTGAGCTGAAGTGTGGTGCAGGTGAAAGGTGTTACCGGCAGGGGCACAGGACGTACTGGGGAAGAGTCTGCTGCCAGACTGAGGCAACGCGTCCACGTCTGAGCTCACGGCTCCTTGGCTAGCTTTGGAAAGGTACAACCTGATTCTCATTCAGAAAAATCATAAGCCTGGCCTCAGAAGGCCATCTCCTCTCCCTTCCTCCCTCAGCTGAGACAGGATCTTGAAAGCTCCCAGGCCCTGTCCCCAACTGTCACTCGACTGCTGTAACACCGAGGATGCTTCGGTATTAGAATCACAACACAAAGGGAACTGACCTGCTCCCATGTGAAGCGCACCGAAGACGGCACCACCACCAGGAGCGGCCACTCCTTCCGATAAAAGGCCGCGATACAGATGGCTTGGATGGTCTTCCCCAGGCCCATGTCGTCAGCAAGCAGCAGGCGGCCTCTTTTCGCTATGGCAAAACTGAAAGCAGATGAGGGAAGGACAGTGGCGTGGCACTGTTAGTGTCACTGTTAGTGTCAGGGCTGTTAGCTAACCACATAATTGGATGTGCACCGCCCGGTGTGGGCCACCGCACGAGGGAACACGGGCCCTGCTCGCTACAGACCTGCTCCCTGGACAGGGAAGGCGGGAGCCAATTAGGGGACAGTATAATCAATGATAACAGTGAAGAGCCAAAATAGGGAAAATGTGAAATGGGGGTCAAAAGGCAGGGAGGGGCTCTAGAGGATAAGCGCATCATGGAAGCCAAGGAAGAAAATTTCCAGGACAGGCGGCCCCTCAGCCCAGTGCAGGCGAGACCTGGGGGAGTGGCCAGAAGGATCCTGGGAACCAGCCCCTAAAGAGGGGCCAGGAGGGACGCCTCTCACGTGAAAGGTCTGCCTAGAAGGGAAAGGAAGAAGAGACGATGGCATTGAAATTAGGCTTTCTCAAGGTCAGAGAGGACGTTTATGCACAGGGGCAAAGGGAAGGAGCCGGCAGAGACAGGACACTGGAGAAGAGGAGGACAGGCCGTGGGGAGGATGGAGCCGGGATGTCTATCAGGGAGCAGCAGCCTCAGCAGCTTGTCCACCAGGAGCCGCCGCAGCCCCTCCGCCCTCCAGTGTGACAACCCCTGCTGACGCTGTGTGCATCAGGGCGTGTTCCAGCGTCCGGGGGGCCAGACTGGCCTGGGGGGCCGCCCGGTTCCACCGCTTCGCAGCTGGGTACCCTCACGCCAGTTACCCAATCTCCTCACGCCTCAGCCGTGAGACGGGCATGAAAGGACCCACCCCAGAGGCCGTTGCCGGGCTTTGACAGAGCTACTGTCTAAAGCACTGAAAACAGTGCCTGGCACCATCCATCCTAAGTGCTGAGGAAGTGTTTCTCTTGTAACTGCTACTCCTCAAAAAGGGAAAAATAATCAAGACGAACAGAAGAAAAATGACTTGCTTGGCTCACAAGATGAATCAGTGAAAAGCAAAACGGATCCCAAGTGCCAGATGTCTGGTCTCCTGCTCCAAACAGCAGCCCTCTTTCCTGTGAATTCCTGGAAAACTGATCATTTTTTTTTTTGCTCAGAAACCTGATAATAAGCCCATCAACTAGCTCTTTTTCTTTCCTTCTCACAGCCAAGGCAGCGCATAGCCCCCGTGGTCAGCAGCGGGTATGGCTGGCAAGGGGCCTTTTGAGTTGCCAGAAAGTAGCGTTGGTGCCCTGAGGAAGCCAGTGCTCAGCAAAGGCAGAGAAGCGAGCAGCGCATCCACGGGGGGCGAGGTGGGTGGACTACTCATGGCATGTGACGGCACTGTCCTCATCGCCCAGAGGCCACAGCGGCCCAGCGGGGGGGAGGGTGTGTGTGTGTGTGTGTGTGTGTGTGTGTGTGTGTACCCCCCCTTCATCCCCAGGGCCGTGACCACCATACGCCTTCAGTGACAAGGAAGGGAGCCCAGCACACTGCCGCCTCACTTGTCCAACAGACCCAGCCTCTCCTTGGCACACTGGCCTTAGAGAAATCTTCTAGACTGTTTCCAGGATCAACTCTCCCCACGGACCAGGTGGGGAGGTAAGTGTGAAAAGACTCATTTTCTCCCTTACTTTTTGATTTACACAACTGATGGCCAGGGCGGACAGGGGCAGGTGAGCAACAAAGCACGGAGGGCCTTGTGTTGCGGCCACAACAGGAGCGCAGTCTAACAGAAAACATGCCACGACATTGTCACAAAACATGCGTGTCAGCCCCGAGTCCACTCTTGGAAGCTGAGTGACCTCGGGCACATGACTTGCTGGGTCTCAACTCCCTCATCTGTTAAAAGGGACCATTCAGATATTAGAGGAAGCTGGTACCTACCTAGGAGACTTTGCTCCATACGTTTAAGGGCGCTCTCACTGTAGTTCTTACAAAACAACATGGAACCGACAGCCCTGCTCCCTCAACACCAAATTCCTCCTCTTTAGAGAATGCAAGTTAAAATCTGGATTTAACTGGGGAGCTCTGAAGAAAGGCTGCAAGTGCAGCTTTGGCAGTTTCATTAGCCTTTCGGTTTAGCAGTGTCAGAGCCATAGTGAAAAAGGTGGAAGCTGCCGGCCAGGCTCCCGTTCAGGCGCGTCACACCCCTCGGCGGTGACGAGGTTAACTGGCCGGGCTGGCAGGTGCCACGTGGGCCCCGATCTCTAACGGGGCCCAGGAGAACTGGGATACTGAAGACAGATGCTGCCCAGGGGTGGGGGTGGGCAGGCTCTCAAGCAAGACGGAGCTGTGCAGAGCGTGTTATCCGTGACAGATGGAACTGGAGGGAAAAACGAGGGAAAGGGTGTGAGTAGAGCTGGGGCCGTGGGAATGCAGGGAGGCGGGACTGGGCCCAAATCACAGAACAAAATCCCGTCAGAGACAGTGGCCACGCGTTTGCCAAAACCTCACGAGTGGACTGCGTGTGGACAGGCCGTCCTGTTTGCCAGCGCCACGATTTCCTCTCTTCCCCTGCACGGGGCTATATCCCCAGCCACACCACCGAATGGCAGAGGTAGCTCCTGCTGTCTTCTGGATGGCCATGAGGACTGCCTTTTTCCTCTCTATGACCTCCATTCTCTTCACTAGAAGGCAAGTTCAAACCTGCCATTTGGTCCTCCCAAGCAGCTCTAGAACACAGGACAGGTCACGATGTGGGCTTATCTTTTTTTTCTGTCTATAATAAGAACACCCTGACTTTCTTTTGGAAAACCACCTTCCGCTCAATCCAAGTAACTCAGGTGGGGCAGGCCCTACCAGCTGGCTCCAGGGCCTGTCATCCGTTCTCACCAACAAGACTCCCCAGCCCCCAGGGCACAGTGACTGGTTCTGGCATCAGCACCGGATTTCAGGCCCTTCAGTGTCAGGCCCACCAGAAAAGAGGTGCTTCCGCTGGGTTGCTGAGCTGACGGGTGCAAGCCAGAAGTGCGAGGCAGCCCTGGCCGCCACAGCCGAGGAGCACCTGGCTAAGAACAAAGCAAACTGAGGAGAGAGCCGAGCCGAGAGTGAGATAGGGAGGTGTGATGGGATCTTTGGAGACCCTTGGTTGTCTACCCCACGCACTGAGAAATCTCTCTCCTCGTTGGGTATCTGCACACCTGCGATCCAGAGTCCTGATCAACTCACAGAATTTGCAATCAATGGTTATAATCAGGCTTTGCTGACCGCACACCTGGCTGGTTAATGCCTAGCTGCTCCTAGATGTCCATGAAAGATGAGTGTTCCTAAGAGAAGAAGCATCTGAACCCCATTTGTACTAAGTGATGGAGTCCAAGCAAGACGAAGACCAAGAACCTACTTGACTCCCACTCTCTGGAAGGGCAGCAGACTGGACACGAGCTTGGAGTCCACTCCAGAAAGGTCTGCCTCAGGGATGGTTTCTGGGACACATGGAGACGTCTTCTCCAGCTGTGAAGCGAAAGCCAGGGTGAGCGTCTTGGGCAGAGGATCCAGCTGAACTTGTGGAAGGCAGCGCACTTGTGCAACTAGAAAGGAGCACAGAAGGGTATGAATGGAAGCGCTAATGCCCGCGAGAGCTAAGGACAGGGAGGGCGCTTCAAAATACAGAGCTCGGTGGCTGGAATTCTGGCACATGCCGTTTTCTCAAAAACATAACCGGAGAGAAACCCGTGGGGTGACGGTCACATCCTGAGCAAGTCCATAAGGCTAGAGAACTGGTTTTCCCTCTCTATCCCTTAGTTTCTGCAAATATGAGGGCAGTCACTAATGCCAAATTGATTTTCTACACTACACAGACACTCGGAAGAATTGCAAATGTTTCTGTGACTCTTTTTTTTTTATTTTTTTTAACCTAAAGTAATTTAAAACAATTCTCTCAGTATTCCCATTCAAATAAATAAGGACCCACATTCTTAAAAATCAGCCCAGAAAGACCCATGAAAAAGCAAGATATAGAATGAATAAATCTTGTCATTTCCATTCTCTTCTTTTTTTTTTTAAGTTTATTTATTTATCTAGAGAGAGAAAGTGCGAGAGCAGGGGATGGGCAGAGAGACAGAGACAGAGACAGAGAGACAGAGAGAATTCCAAGTAGGCTCCGCTCTGTTAGGGCAGAGCCTGACGCAAGGCTCAAACTCATGAACTGTGAGATCATGACCTAAGTCGAAATCAAGAGTCGGATGCTTAACTGACTGAGCCACCCAGGCACCCCTCTTCTTGTTTTATTTGGGTTTTGATGTTTGAGAAATTGAGAACTCTAAGTTATCTGCTGTTGATAGGCAAGGAAGCACTGTGCTCTGTGCAGAGAAGCTGTTAGGTGTTTCCAAGAAAGATCAGGAGGACAGTAGGGCTATTTATAAACAACAACAATAGCAATGACAAAGGGCAGAGTCACGCTGAGTCCACCAACTTATTAAAATACAAATGGCCCTGCACACTTGAGACCCTTTCCGTAAGACAGAATACCGATCTCCCCTTGAGAGAGGTGAGCTTTACAGCAGTGACGTCAATGGTGAAGCAGACAGCCAAGTTCCTTGGTTTGGAGGTGACCTGAGAGCACCTCTAAAGTAGGTTGGCAAGCTTAGACCTGAGGGCCAAACCAGCCTGTCTGCTTTTGTAGATAAAGTGTTACTGGAACATAGACATGACAACTGTCTGCCTGCTTGCCACAATGACAAAATCAAGTAGATGGGAGACCATATAGCCCACAAAGCCTAAAATATTTACTATCTGGCCCTTTACAAAAAAAGTTTACCAACCTCTGCCAAGTTCAGAGTCTAAACCGTTCCTAAGAGTGACTATTACTCTGACTCTTTCAATTAAAGCTTGTATTTAGGGGTCTTTACTTTCCTTCCAAGTGTGCTGGTTCCAGACCCCTATATAACGGACAGGGAAATCTCTCCTTCCAGTCAGAGCCATTACCCCAAGTGGGAAAAATTACTTGGGACCTACAAGAAACGAAAGGAAATTAATTTCAATGGTTTTGCTTTTTGAGAGAATTTAGCCTCACCCGATTTTAAAATTAAGAGGGAAGAAAAAAAAAGCTCCTTTATTTAAGAGAGAAACAGAAAAAGAATAAACCAGGGGTACAAACAAAACAGATAATTCTGGGGGTGGGAGAGAGACAAGTTAAACATCAAAGACGATAGACCTAGACGTCACTGGTGGAGGAATTATCAGCAATCTACTCATCACAGCCTGCTGTCCTATGGGTTGAGGCTTTCGAGATGGCCTTCCCTTTTATCATTGTCCTTTGAAAAATCTAATTAGAAGAGTAACTCCTGTCTGCGGATCTTCTGTTGCTCTTCGTCCTTTCCCTTCTCACAGGCACCTTGGGAGTCACAGTAACCCACCAAGGGGCTAACTGTCTTCAGGAACCTGGTAAAGGGAACCAAATAAGAAACTGGGTGTATTTCATTTCTACCCAGTAGTACTGGAAATTCTAAGGTTGTTGGTTCTGTGTGCCACGTGGTCACGTCTTTTCTTAATATCTTCACGAGGTATTCCAAGTCTTCTGCCACATCATCAAGTGGCTACCATTGTAAGTATTGATCTCAAGACGGAGGGCTGAGCCATCCGACTGCTACCTTAAATTGCTCTGTAGTCTCAATATATTTAAATCCATTTCCATCTCTCACTAAATGTACGTACCAGTTATTTCTGGAAACCGTTTGCGTGAACAGAATCACCATGATAAGAAATTAGGTAAGGTTGATGGCTTTAATATAAAAGAGACTTCCCCTACTGACAGAGAAATACATTTTATGCCTCCAAATTAAATCTGCACATGCTGATTTGTGCACACTTCAGGAGACTGAGCACTCCGGGTGCTTTCAGAAACCATTTTTATTTTAATCCTGGTGACCGCCGGTGCTCAAATACCTGATGGAAGCTAAGAAAAGGATGACGACCCGGCCGGTGTGAAATGTGGTGCTTTGTAAGCATTATGTTCTCCCAGCCGTTCGAGAGGAAAAAGCAACCTCCACTCGGTCTCCCACCAGCTACTGCCTCCATGGTCCTACGCTGCTGGTTCAGCCAAGTGGATAAGTTTCTGAGACAGCCCCCCAAGTCACTAATGTCCTTTCCAGGTGCTGGAAGATGACAGGAATGTGCTGTCTGGCTTCATGAGTCATCTAGAAATCGTTTCTGTAAAATTGCTCTTCGGCAGAATGCTACTGAGCCACAGAGCAGAGAGATGTTAGTGTTTTCAAATAGCAGCTGACAAGACAAGATCAGTGAGGGGGATGCAGAGCCCTTCTGGACTGTGACAGCCGGGCGAAAACAAAAGGCCTTATGCCAATTTCACCGTGGGCGAAAGGCCTCAAGTCACTTAGAAAAGAGGGAAAAGGAAAGCTCTTAGATTCACCGTTATCTGGAGAAAATAACTGTCACCATGTCATCAATAAGCATTCATGCACTCAGGAGGTCTTACTGTCATTTCTTAATGAGTTTCAAATGCACACGCTCAGTAGCTCAGGGCCAGGAACCTAACTTCACACAGGAGGAACGAGGGCTAGGGGTGGAGGAGAGGCCCCAGGTCTGCAGTCTGTCAACAAAATGGGAGCTAAACTGGGGTATTCTGAAGAGCCTTGTCTCCTCAGCCTCTTATTCACGGTGCTGGCATCTACATTTCCAAACGGGTCATGCTACAACCTCGAGATCACCAGCCTGGTCTGACTTCTGTCACTGGCTTGATTGTAAGCCTACAACGCTCCCAATGAGGAAGACAACTGTTTCCTCCTTTCTCTGGGTCCAAGATTTTTGCAATCTATGAAATGTGTAGAATCAGTCTTCTCTTCCACCAGTCGCTGTAATGACAAGATAGCATGTAACACAGCAATCTGAGCCCTAACACTAGAATTCTTAAGATCTGCGGAATTATTAACGTGAAATGCAAAATTTCACGTGTGGCCAGGATGTGCATTTTTCTGGGTGAAGAATCCATCGTGTTCCTCAGGTATTTCAAAGAGTCTACGGCACACACAAGATTTGGAACCATTACATAATGTTACAGGAGTCACGAGACATGGTTTTCCATTACATTCCTCCGCTAAGGCCGTACATTTCCTGCTTCGTGTTGGTCCGTAAAAATCAAAGCCTTTATAGCTAACATAATTATATGCCTTCCTGCGGTTGAAAAACAAAGGGGCAAGAGGGAAACACTCACTCCCCCTGCTTATCAAAAATTTAGCTTTGGCCAAATAGTTCACTCTGAACCACAAGTTCCAGAAAGCCGCAGCCACAGGGCCTCAGCTCGACATCGGTCACCCTCACCATGTCAGCCAGTGTTTGCTGGTGCTAAATAAGGACCCCATCACAGTCACACTTAACCTTGGGTTTGCTGCAAGTCCTTCCACAAGGAATCAGAAACACTTCTCTTCTATTTAACTTCTGTCAGTAGGATAGAAACAGAGTAAAGACCCCTTTTTTTCACTGAAAGGACAGAAGAGACCCAGAATGTTGAATTCTCTACCTGATGTCACCTAGTCAGTCGCTTGAGGAGGAGACAGAGAGAAGAAACACAGCTTCTCCCTCTTGCTGAAAGTCCTGGGCTGGTGGGCAAGATGGCCAATGACTCAGAGCTGCCCCCTGGATCATGTCTCTCCTGGCCTGACTGGGACCAGCACTGGCTCGGAGGCCCAGCCAAGTCCTCAGGGGGCCAAGCAGGAGGAACCTAAGTGGCGCCAGCCACAGACCCACTGCAGGAGTGTGCAGCTTGGAAGCTGGGTGACAGATGGGTGCTCCAGGGCAGGCTGAGCTATGCCCATGTCCCCCCTTTCTCAGGCACACTAGAATTTACTGCCCGACCCATGCAGAGCACAGAGAGGAAAAATGGTAAGCCCAAACTGGCTTCTCCTTCTTATACTGATACCTGTACACACATCCCTTCCCTCAGTCAGTTTCCAAGGGCTTATTAAATGCTACGCGTGCTACAAAGCCCACAGCCACCTAGACCCTGCAACCTTCACTGATCATCTGGTTCTCGTAGCAAACCGAGAGCCTTTCTTAGAGGGAATCTACAGTGGCTTCCATCTACACAAAGCAAACCCAGCTCAACTGATTCCCAAAGTCCACATCTAACACTTCTGTGATGAGTAGGAAGTTGCACGGGCCTCAGGAACTTGACTAGCACGGCCGTACTCGGATGGAAGAAGAGGTCCTGTGTTTGCCCGAGCTGCCCCAAAGCCACCATCTCAGCAGATGGGGTGTGGCTGCCTGGGACCATCTTCACCTTCACATGTCCTGGGCACAAGCAGGTGAACTCACCACAGGCAGGGGATGGGGGGTGGG
The DNA here is from genome assembly GCF_028018385.1 of Neofelis nebulosa. Classification (NCBI taxonomy): domain Eukaryota; kingdom Metazoa; phylum Chordata; class Mammalia; order Carnivora; family Felidae; genus Neofelis; species Neofelis nebulosa. The sequence goes on from NC_080783.1 coordinate 20,970,911, forward strand.
GGGGTGGTGCTCTTTAAAAATATGTTAAATTTAAGGCAGATAATTAAAGCTTAACAACAACATGATATGAAACAAGCAAGGCAGGCATCTCACTTAATTTATTGTGCTCTTCCAAGAGAAAGCTCCACCTCCTGGTCTTGGCATCTGCAATGACAAGAAACACACAAGCCAACGTGACAGCCTGCCCTTCTGCGACGTCACTGCACTTATTCGTTCATTCCCTGGTTTCATAAAACTCCAGGAAGCCAGGATGAGGTGGCTGGTCCTGTGCCCGCCAGTGGGGACGCAGAGGCTAGGAGCACCTGCCCTCGTGGCTTTCACAGAATTCAAGGAGGAAAGACAAACCGATGTGGCAATAATACTGCGTTGTTAAGGGGGTGATAAAGGGTCCTACGGTGATACGTGACCGGGCATGGCCTGACAGGTCAGAAAGGCCCTGAATTTCCAAGATGGGGATAATTACAGTAGCTTACACTTATCCGGTGCTTACTTTAAGCCAGGCATAGTATCAAGAGGTTCACATGCTCCTCACTATCCTATAAGCTGGGTACCGGGGTCAGAGCGGTCAAACACCAGTTCAAATCCCAGTTCTGCCGCTTCCTAGCTGTGTGACCTTGGGAAAATTATGTAACACCTCTGTGCCTCAGTTTCCGCACCTGAAAAGTGAGGACACTACAGCTCCTGCCTCACAGGATTTTCAGGAGGATTACATGAGATTTAAGTATTAAATGCTTATGAAACTGTGCCTGGCAAACAATAAGCACTCAAAAGAAAGCTAGTAACTATAAATTATTATTGTTGTTATTAGTATAATGCCATCTACTGATTGGCATAGTACACACCACACACAGTACTAACCAAGAAGGGGAGTGTCTCACTACCCAACCGTAGCTAAGTTCTCAGAGAGACTCCCCTACCGAGCTACCTTCTGAGAAAATCATGAAAGCTACATAGTTGCAGATAAATGCCTTCTGGACGGCAGACATGAACTCTTCTCTGTATGACCAACCGGAGAAAGCAAGGTGGTTAGGGAACAAGCTGCATAAACATAGTGAGTCAGTTTCTGAACAAAAAGCAAGGTGGCCCCGGTGTAATCTGACAGACCAAAGGCAGACAGGCTACTCCTGCCGTGGGAATAGTACAGGACACTCTTCGTGACAACAGCTTGACCCGGACACTGGCAGAGCAGCAAACGGGGAAGTCTGTGAATAGCAGTGACGGCAAAAAAAAAAAAAAAAAAAAATCCACTCACGGTTTCTAGATGTCTGAGCGTGGGCAGGACTGGGGCCAATATTTTAGCTGTTCACATTTCCAAAACAGCAGACCGTATCTATTTGGTGTGATTTCAAAGGTCACTCTTTGTGGAATACACACAGGCCTTCTGTACTGGCCTTTTAAGGGCAGCCTACTCCAAACTGAAGTCGAAAATCCAAGGGAGCCTGGAAGGCAAAGAACCCTGGACCTCGTGTCAGTGGCTCATCTGGCCTCAGGACAGGCCCCGGCACATCTCACCCAAATCCCACTCAGCAGGCTGCCCTTGCGAGTTAAAACTCGATCCACCCAAGGAATAAAACAGTAATAGCTGACATCACCCTTCTCCGGAAGGAGCCCCAAACCCTGATGAAAGCTCACTGAGCAAGTAATTCTATAGAGGCTTCTTCCATAAGATTGCCTAAACATGATGTCTCAAAGGCATGAGGTTTCAAAGGTTTGCTTTCTTACTCACCTACGGAAAAGACTAAAACCATATCAAGGATGGGAAATATTGATCCATAACAGCCACATAAAAGCCCAAGCTGAGAATGAAACCCAGTAGTACAGAATTCTTAAAACTAACTTCTGCCCCGTGTTCTCATGGGGCACCTTTTGAAGAGCTTCAGAAAAACTGAAGCACAAATGCTCTGCTTTGGCCAGCAGTGTTCAATTCTGGCTATTAGACTTTTACAAATACCAATGCCCAGGCCCCACCTCGCAACAGTTAAATCAGTATCTGCAGCTGGGAACCAGGCATCAGTGTTTATTCTGGGAGCGGGGCCTGGCAATCTGTGTCACCAAAGCCCTCCAGGTGGTTTGGATGCACGCTCAAGTTGGACAACCACTGACTCCGTCTACCCCAGGGCATTTATTTTTATGGCATATGCCTGTTTTTCGAGCTCTCCTAGGGACAAAAATCACTTCTGAATATTCAAACAGAGAAAAACAACTTGTGTGAGAACACGGACCACCATGCATCCTGGGAATCAGGCGGAAGCCAAGTACTTGCCGTAATTTCTGGAATCCATCTGCTTAAACAGTGCAGTCAGATGTTCAGAGTAGCCGATGTCTGCCTCAAAGCGGGCCCGGGAGATGAGCACGCATCGCCCTTTGACAAAGGCAAGGGAGGGAGCTGAAGGCAGGCAGGCCTGGGCTACACCATCAGCAGAGGGCAACTCCCTGCTGTCCTCGGCCCCTTCCAAAGGCTGCAGGGTGACGGAGGGGAGGCTCTGGGCTGCTTTCACTGCGGAAGAAAAGGACATATGTGACAAGGTGGATGACTTTCACAGCACCCTGGGGGTGCTCGGACAGGCAAAGGAGAAGGGCAGGGGCGGGACTCGAGAAAAAGCTTGGTTAGATTAGGAAGGCTTGTGAGCGTGCTTTCACTGGGGCATTGGGAACTGCAGGGTTACTGAATGGAACTTCTGCTCCTTAAGTGTTCAAATTAAAAAACACACAAATGAACAGGGGGAAGAGGGATCTCACCAAGATGCGTGACCTTATTAGAGAACTTCTGTTGCTGTGTCACAGAAGCCACTGAGGTCAACACCCAGAAATCACGCCCTTCACCCGACCCCCAGGTCACTGCTCTGCTACCGCTTGGAGAACCAGGGAAAGAGACACAGAACCATCAGTTCAAAAACAGTTTCAAACCTTATTTTATCTGTTACAGATGCATCTTATAGATTAACAGATTTGACTATATAAAACTAAAGTGTCGAAAAAACCAAATGGAATTGAAAGGCAAAACTACCAAATAAAGATTTTTGCAAGAAATGTGAGTAGAGCTCACTAACGAACTCAAAAGAGGGGAGAAATGACTAACATCTGGGGAAGTGTTCGACGTCACATATAATCAGAGAAATAAAGAGCCATTTTTACTCATCAAATTTGCAAGATTTAAAAAAAAAAAAAAAAAGCGCCTGGGTGGCTCAGAAGGTTGAGCATCTGACTCTTGATTTCAGCTCAGGTCATGATCTCGCAATTTGTGGGTTTAAGCCCTGCATCCGGCTCCACACCGTTCGGGATTCTCTCTCTCTCTCTCTCTCTCCGCCCCTCCCCGGCTCTCGTGCTCTCTCTCAAAATAAATAAACTTAAAAAAACACACAAACAGATATCTGCATTGCTAGTTGGGAATAAAACCTTTTGGAAAACAATTTGGTATTATCTAGGAAGAGTCCTAAACACTGATAATGATTCCACTTCCAGGAATCTATCCAACCTGACAACTGAAAATACAGAGATTAACGGATACAGGTATTCCTTACAGCTTTAACACTAGAAAAACCCAGAGCGGATACAAATGAAATAAAAACGAAATGATTTAAACAACTTGTGACACGTTTATACCACGGAATGTTATATGGCCATTAATTGTTTTTAGTAAGAAATTTTGGAAAAGACAGACATACAAAAAGCCAATATTAAGTTTAACCGAATGAAATCATTTTTTTAGAGGTCAGAGTGGTCCGGTAATGGACACCTGCCTCTTCATAGTTCAGAGTTAGTGGTTAACATTCACTGTTAATACAAAAATAAAGTGTGTATATTTTAACGCCTAGAAAAAAGGCTGGAAGGCACAGGACCAAAATGTTAATAGTGGTTAACTGAGTGGGGAGACTATGGGGGAATAGTTGTTCCTTGCACGATAATATACTTTCTACGCGTTCTACGACGCAGATGTGGTAGGGTTAAAAAGACAAAATCCACAGGTACGCCTAGAGCAAGTCGGCAGCAAGACCGACAGTCTTTACACACGACACTGATAAAAAGCATAAACCACTGTGAAGACACATCATAAACCTATCCGAAAAATAAAGACCAAGGGCAGATGGTGGCTGTCCTCGTGCTGAGCACCACGTAACACAGAGCTGCTGAGTCACCATGCTGTATACCTGAAACTGACGTAACGCTGTGTGTCAACTGTACTTCAACAGAGAGGAAAAAGAGCAAGGATGAACACACAAGTCCACGGTCACTGCGCGAGTGTTCAAGGGCTATCTCAGCAGACAGCGGGTCAATTGGGCAAAACACTGGTAAGGATGTAGAGAGGAGCGAAGTTATTCATAAGCAGTAAAAGTCATCTAAAAGCAATAGGGAGAATTTTGTGCCCAATAATCCGTTTCTTTTTTAAGCTTATTTATTTATTTTGAGAGAAACAGTGTGCGGGACAGGGGCCGAGAGAGGGGGAGAGAGAGAATCCCAAACAGGCTCCAGGCTCAGCTGTCAGCACAGAGCCCGATGCAGGGCTCAATCCCACGAACTGCGGGATCATGACCTGAGCCGAAGTGGGATTCTCAATCAACTGAGCCACCCAGGTGCCACCCAATAACTAGTTTTTAAAAAAGATGTGGGGCGTTACAAAAAGCAACCATATCACACAGAAAACCGAAATGAATTTGCAAAAGCAGAAGTCATCCAAGTCACCATGCGTTGTGAGAAAGGAGTAAAAAGACAGTAAAACAAACCCATGACAGTGGAACTCACTGATCTAAACTGAGCAAAAATGAGAAAACCAGGTGTTGAAACCTGCAATCTTAACCCAGAGTACTGGCTCTCCCCCTCCCAAGACCTAACAAATGGATTAAAATAACAGTAGAAGTGAGCCCTTCCCCCAAAAAACATCACCAGCAGCTACCAAAGAAAGGGATATCACCTGATGCCATACATTTAAAGAGGTGGGACTCCAAAGAGAGACACAGGAAATTCTGCAGGGGGCCGTCCCATCACCCCTCATGCCCAGAAACGACTGGTGGCTCCAGACAATTCTACCTCATGCCCCAAACCCGCAGAGAAGTGACCTCGACAGGCCTCACCTTTTCCCTATTTGAGCCGGGTGGGGAAAGAGGGAGCATAGAAATGGCTGAGAAAAGAGAGGATGAAAATGGGAGACCAGAACCTCCAGGGCTGACGCGTTGGCAGAGATGTAGGCTCCGGGCACCAAGGTGATGAAAACCTTGGTATAAGAGGCAATAAAATGTGAGAAGACAGAGTGGGGCATCCGGGGACTCTGACAACGGGCCAGGCTGGGTCAACGGTGTCCGCTGGAGCCTGAGCGCTCAGGTTAACTAGCCACGTAGCGTTGTGAGGATGGGTGCTGTGTGCCGAGCCGTTACTCTCTGGGCAGCCAGCTTCCTGTCGTAGCTGGAGCCAGCACTCCAGCGGGAACGTGCACTCTGAAGTCAGACTGTGTGGGTCTGAATCCCAGTTGTGCAACTCACTGGCTGTGTGATCCTATTTTAGTTACTTATCCTCTCTGGGTCTCAGTTTTCCCAGATATCTGTAAAACGGTTGTTATGAGAAACAGAAGACGCGGCGTATACAGGCATACCTCGTTTTATTGCTCTTTGCTTTACTGTACTTCGCAAATATCGTTTTTAGAAGTTGAAGCTTTGTGGCGACCCCGCATCGAGCAAAGGTGTCAGCGCCATCGTTCCAACAGTAATTTGTCTCACTCCCTCTTTGTCACGTTTTGGGAATTCTTGCAATATTTCAAACTTTTTCATTATTATTATATTTGTTATAGGGATTTGTGACCAGTGATTACAACTTGCTGAAAGCTCAGATGATAATTACCATTTTTTAGCAACAAAGTATTTTTTTACGCTGACTCATTTATTTTGAGAGAGAGAGGGAGAGCACGCACACAAGCCGGGGAAGAGAGGGAGGGAACAAGAGAATCCCAAGCAGACTCCAAGCAGCCAGCATACAGCCCAACATGGGGCTCGATCTCCCTAACTGTGAGATCATGACCTGAGCCGAAATCAAGGGTCTGATAGATACTAAAGTGACTGAGCCACCCAGGTGCCTGGCAATAAAATATTTTTTAATTAAGGTTTGTACATTGTTGTTTTTATTTTTTTTTTTTTTTAATTTTTTTTTAACGTTTATTTATTTTTGAGACAGAGAGAGACAAAGCATGAATGGGGGAGGGTCAGAGAGAGGGAGACACAGATTCTGAAACAGGCTCCAGGCTCTGAGCTGTCAGCACAGAGCCTGACGCGGGGCCTGAACTCACGGACCGCGAGATCATGACCTGAGCCGAAGTCGGCCGCTTAACCGACTGAGCCACCCGGGCGCCCCAACATTGTTGTTTTTAGACATGCCACTACATACTTAACAGACTGCAGTATGATGTAAACATAACTTTTATATGCACTGGGAAACCAAAACCTTCGCCTGAGTCACTTTATTGTGACATTTGCTTTACTGCGGCAGTCTGGAACCAAACCTGCAAAATCTCTGAGGTATGCCTGTATAGGAAGCTTAGAAAAACCTGCTGTGTAGCAGCTCCTTTAAATACTAGCTTTTGTTCATATGGGGACCTTCACCCGAGGCTGGCCGTTAGTGAGAAGGCAGAAGAACACTGCGGGAGTGTCCTAAATGCCATCTGGACCATGAGGTGGACCACATCTGCTGCTCTGGGAGCTGTTTAGTGCCAGTCTCTCCCTGCATGCCAGGCAATGACACGCCCACTTACTTAGGGCACTGTAGTCGGTCATGCTGAAGTTCCACATCTTGGTGGCAGGATCTGAAAGGAAACAGAAGTACTTGGTTTGCTCACAAGGACGTTGATGACTGTCGTTATAAGTTGTACTTAGACATTCAGTAAAAGTTTGCTTAACGGGGGCGCCTGGGTGGCGCAGTCGGTTAAGCGTCCGACTTCAGCCAGGTCACGATCTCGCGGTCCGTGGGTTCGAGCCCCGCGTCGGGCTCTGGGCTGATGGCTCGGAGCCTGGAGCCTGTTTCCGATTCTGTGTCTCCCTCTCTCTCTGCCCCTCCCCCGTTCATGCTCTGTCTCTCTCTGTCCCAAAAAATAAATAAAAAACGTTGAAAAAAAAAAAAAAAAAAGTTTGCTTAACGGATCAATGAGTACTGAGTTCAAAACAGCTGAGTGAGAGCCCCGACCGATGTACAAAATCCCTGCAGAGGACCAAAAGCAAACACAAGTGCGGACAGTGTTTCTACTCTCTATAGAGGAACTCAAGTCAGGCCCTGGCACGTTATGGCCTCACCTAAGAGGGAGAAGGACAGAGGTGGAACTAGAAGCCAAGTTCTCCGAGACCCAGGAGAGTCAGGCAGAGCACAGTGAGAAGGAGCATGCTCTCTGGGCTGCTGCAGCACCAACCACATCCCGGCTCTGCCCTTCCAGAAGAACCAATGCCAGCATGTTACTTCCCCTTACTGAGCCAGTTCTATGGCCTTTAAAATGGAAATAACATTCATCTAAAGCAAAAAATGGTTGTTATGCGTAAGTGCTACAGCACAAATAAAGTACCCGGCAGGGGACCTGGCCTCTCAGTGAATATTCATCCATTCTCCATACGGGGCCCTGTGGCAGCCCCCAAGTTTGACAGCTGTTTGGAGGGATGTCTCTTACAAAAGGAAACATGAACAAAAACAAAAATTTTTAACAACTGGACGGACAGAATGTGCCAATGCGCTCTCTTCGTATTTATGAGAACCTGTCAGATTAAAAGAGACTCTAAAAATAGGAAAAAACATCAGAAGAACAAGACCGAAGGCTCATTACCGTAACTTCTGCTGGGCAGACTCTTAAAGACTGCAATGAGGTGTGCATTATACCCGATCTTCACCTGGAAACGATCCCCACTCCTTATGCATGCTCCCTGCTGCGAGCTTACTGCTTTGTGGAACGAGGCCCCCGATTTCTGTGAGAGCCTTCCTTCTGGCCTGGCTGTCACACTCCCTGAACCACAGCGGCTGTCAGAAATGTTCTGCCCCGAGGTGGAGGGCCTCTCTGCCTTGGCGTCTAATCCAGGGTCCCTGTGTGGCTGTCCAAAGGAAGAAGCCGGTGTCTTCTGGAAACTCTTTGCTTTGGCCAAAGGCTCACGAGCTGTGTTAGCAAAGGGTGTGGATTTGGTCTCGTGTGAAGCCTGACCTGACTGATAACACAACAGCTGTTGAGTGGGAGCCCCTGGAGGACTTTTTGCCAAGGGAGGAGAGACCCTGGTGGCAGTCATTTGACTCGGTGGGCTGTGGCTCAGGCAGGCTGTGGGCACATCTTCGTGTATCTTCCCGCTCCCCTTTGCCTGCTGTGGAGTGCTTAGATGAAAATGGTGGGGATTAGGAGGTCTTTGGTCACCAGTGGATGAACTGCTGAGATCCTGTTGTTTGAAAAGGACACCATGGCTCACCGGCTTAGGAGGCTCCCTGGGGAGACTGGGGGGCAGACCCTGCTTGGACTGGGAAGAGTTGGCGGCAATGGAGGAGCCGGAGCCTGCGCGCTGATGCTGTTCTGCTAATAATTTCTCAGCTCTACGGGCCAGAGCCTTCTGTCGATTCTCTTCAATTTTTTTCCTCTGCTCCTCTGTGAGAGGCAAGGACATTTTAACAAGGAAATGCTTATGCAAGGATTGTCACTCTTCAATCAGAAACTTGGCAAAAGCTGAGGAAGGAAAAACAATATTGAAATAAACATCAAACATATTGGCCATGCTCCTATCTTTATTTTCACAAGCTTCTGTCCCAGGAAATGCACAAGGAGTACAATCAAGGGATACGTTAAAGTTTCTTTTATAATTAAACACACACACACACACACACACACACACAGGGAGAGTGGGTAGCATACACTAAAACAAAGATCCTGACAAAAAAGCAAAAAGCAAGGTAAGATCGAATCCAAAGCTAAAATAGTAATTCTGCTGCAATATTTTTCTCCCTCTCATCTCCCCCAGCCAATGTGAGTTATCAGATCCCAAGGAAGTTATGCAGTGCAACCTAGATCTTTCAGATAATGAAAAGGGTGACATTTCAAACCAGAAGTGATCATGGATTAGACTGACATAGACCAAAACAGCCACATACCATGGTGTGTCACTTGTGAACACAGACTCTGGCCAATCTGGAAGAAATAAAGAAGGAAGGCAGGATTAGCTTCATATAGACTGCACACTAAACTCACCCCCTTGAATTCAATCCTGTCATGCTTCCTGGCAAACCAATCTGCAGGTGGCCAGGTGAAAGCCACAAGTAGCTGGCCCTCGTTAGAGCAACCATGACGCTTGGAAAAATCAGCAAAAAAAAAAAAAAAAAAAAAAAAAAAGTAATGCAGGCTCCTTGTACAAACTCAGATGCTACAAAAAGATGTACAGAAAAGAGTAAAATTAGTCTGTAATCTCACCACCCATCAATAAGCACTGTTAGTGGTTTAGAGTAGCTTAGAGTGATTTTTTTCTATTCCTATCCGTAGATGCATGCCACATATTCAGGAGAAACATTTATGTATTACAGAAAAGGATCATTACATACACTGTTTCGTGTCCTGGTTTTCTTTTTCAATTTATTTACTTGGACATTTTTCTATGAACAATACAATCTTTTACAGTATTCTAGAACCAAGGAGCTGGACACCAATTTCTCTGGCTTGGTTCAGACCAGACCTCCATCCACGAGTGTTTACAATGACGACCTGAGGATGGAATCCAGCAGCGCTGTTCCGCCTCTGAAGGGGTTTAAAGCTTTCCTTGCTGCTAAGACTCTCCTGGGCACAGCTCTGCATCACATGGAGTTTCCATGGTACCCCCCCCAAGACCTTTCACTTCCTCTAACCACCAGCAGTCAGGAAGGATATGGCAAAGGCTTTGTTCCCAGGTCAGAGCTGAAGCCCTCAGGCTCCCTGGGTAACACGCTCCTAACTTTCCAACCAGGGCTCTCCTGCACCCCCAAGATCTCCAGGCCCAAGCCGGGTGCGCTGACTGCCTTCACTAGCCACCGGAGGCGAGGCCAGGGGACGAAGAAACCCCACTAAACAGCCCCCAAGTCCTGAAGCCATCCCCGCCCTCCCACACTCACACCCCGCCGCCCCTCGGCTGGGGCCCCCTGCTCCACCCCATTCTGTGGGCTCGCCTCCCGCCGCCGGGCAATAACAGAGCGCCACGCCCCACTCCCACCCCTATTATCTCCACTTGGATCTACCCTTCCCCGTGGCCGACTCCCTCTTCCAGGCTGGCATTTGGTCTCGTCCGCCTTCTCACCCGTAGAGGCACTGAACACGAGCCACGTTTGAGGCCTCCCCGAACCCAGGGGTTTCTCCAGATCCCTCTCGAGCTAGATTACCCTTCCCGGTGGGCGGCTAAGAGCGGGTATTCCAGCGCCGCCAGTTCGCCCACCTTACTGCCGCGCTTGGGCCTGGAGGGTGAGGGGGTCACCGCAGAACTTCGCTTCCCAGCAGGCAACGCGGCCGCAGTTACGCTTCATAAAGTGGGAGTGATGAAGTGGGTGATGGGGACCGGTGCCGCAAGGTCTTCCGGGACCTGTAGTTTGGGCCACGAGCCTGGCGGGCATTAGAGGACACGCACCGACGTGGGCGGGGCGGGACTGGAGCGATGCAGCCTGGGAATTGTAGTCCTCCGTTCCCACAAAGGTTTAGCCAAACACCAGGTCTTAAAGTTTCCAAAACGAGAACTTTCCGAAACTAGAAGTTCCCAAAACTAGAGTCTCGCGGTCTCAGCTTGTCTCCAGGGGAATCCCAGACAAGCGGATTGATTTGGTAGCTCTTAATAAAAAGTATCTCCTGGAGCATCCATTCTAGGTGTCGATAACCTCGGAATTTAACCCCCGCCCTTTGTTCCAACTCCTACCTGACCTTCAGGGACTAAAGAGAATTGGCGTCGTGGTCATCATCATTGTCTTCATCGGTTGTTGTGCTGGGCATTTAATGTGAATTATCTTATTTAACCTCCACGATAACCTAATGGAACATGTGTTATTCGTATCCCTACTCTATAGATGGGAAAACTGAGACAGCTATTAGCTTTTCAAGGCTTTGTTAGACTATTTGTGATTCTGAATCCGAAGTCCCCGTTCTTCAGGGAAAATCTCTAAACTATCTGACACTCTCAGAGTCAGTTTGCTCCATTTCTGAGCATCAGTACCCCTTTCCTTACACGATCAACTCAGTTATTACATATTGATGGTAATATTTCTCTCAGTATACACAAAGGTTTCTATTCTGTTTTCAAACATGGCTCACTTAAAAACAAAGAGGTAGATCTCTACTTAAGGATTTGGAAAAATGGCCAAGATATAATGTTAAGAAAAACAAAGCACAGCAGTGTGTATAGATTGATCCGTTAAAAAAGGAAGAAGAAGGAAAGAAAAAGCCTTACCCCTAAATGCATGTAAACTCATTTAAAAAGGTTTAGAAAGGAAACCCCAAAACTCACCAAACTGCTCAGGACCAGAATAGGATGGAACACACTTTTCTTTTTAATCTATATATTTTTCTGAATTATTTGGATTTTCTTATAATAATACTATAGAACTTGTGTGACTTTTGAAACACAGAATCAATTTTGAAACATGTAAATCATTTTTTTTAACTGACAAAGATATTGGCCTGTCTTAGCCAACTTCAGAGACATTTAGTACCAGAAAGCATGCAGATCTCACTGTACCTCTTTTATGGCCACACAAGCACAGCAACTGTGTCTCCATTTTCTCATCTGGTATGGAAAACAATATCACCTTGCTAAATCTCCTTGTTGTGGTGAGGATCAAAGCAAGATAAGAGAAGTGCTTAGTGAACTGTGAAATCCCAGAACAGATGCCAGATGGATATTGCTATTATTTGAGGTAAATCTTCTTGGTCTTTCATTTCTCTTCACCCAGCAAGAACTTTCTACTATACAGACGAACAGAAATTAGTGAACACCTTTACCTGCCCTCCCTGTCCTCCAACAGAGTCTGTTAATTTGCTAAGAAAGTTGGGTGCTGTGCTTTTCACCGTGTCTGCCCCCTATTTATATAACAGCGAGTTTACTCTGTTGTGCTCACATAAAACCTGTAAAACCACATAGTGCCCTTTGACATGTACTAAAAGGGCATGTGGACCAGTACAGTTTGGATCCTACATTTCCTGTACATTGGTGGATCTTATCCCCAAAAGTCCCAACCTGGTGGGTCTGGAATTGGATTAGAATTTGCAATTACCTTTTTAGCTCTCACTCACTAAAATTCTAAGAATGCCATATTAAAAATGAGAATTCCCTAAAAAAAAAATATTCTTCAGCAAGTAATATAATCAGATGCCACTTAATATTCACATCTGTTTTGCCAATAGCATCATTTGTTGAGGCTTCGCTATATGCAAGGCTTCCCCCTGCCCCGCCCCTCCCCCCCCCCCCATACTTCTGAAGTTCTTGAGGCATCTTATAGTGAAAGTTCATTCATTAAAGGGTTTAAAGACCTGGAGGAGAGCACATAAGCCAAGAAATGGAGGGAGGAGAGAAGATACTTACAGCAGTTGAGTTCCAGTTGAACTCGGACCTTTCTGGCAGCTAAAGCAAAAAAAAAAAAAAAGGGGGGGGGCGGTGCCAGGACCACACAGCTGAAGCTTGCAAACACAGGACAACTAGCCACTGCCAAAGTGATCTGAAGCGTCACCCGGTTGCCTTAGAAACCCGCAAACGAAAGGACAGTGTAGTGAGTATTCTGTAAAGTTAACATTTTTAAATGATTAATAGAATTACATATAATTATAGGTATAATTATAAATATATATGGATATGTATATAAAATGTAAATTATAAATCTAGTTATATAAAAAGAGTTTATGTCAGTTTTTTAAAAAAAATTCTTTTTTAATGTTTATTTATTTTTGAGAGAGCAAGAGACAGAGTGAGAGCCAGGGAGGGCAGAGAGAGAGGGAGCCACAGAATCCGAAGCAAGCTCCAGGCTCTGAGCTATCACACACAGCCTGGCCCAGGCTCGATCTCATGAACCATGAGACCATGACCTGAGCGGAAGTTGGATGCTTAATCGACTGAGCCACCCAGGCGCCCCGGTGTCAGAGTTTTTCATGTTTAACTGGTTTTCTTTAGTACAGCAATGATGGTTATAAATACCTTTATTTACCAGAATAAATAAATTGTTTTCCACTCCAAGAAAATCCAATAATGTTTAGTCTGTGAAATCCAAAAATCTGGCAGACACAACAACAGTAAGGGATGCCAAAGATGTGTAAGATCTATACTGTCTCTGCAAAAGTTTACTGTATCTGGAGGATAGAAAACAAATAGTTAAAATGATCAGATTTGTCAAAGGCCCTAAATATTTGTCTCAAATGTTGCTTAGGACTACTTATACTAAAAAAAGCATTTGTGGTTTATCCGAAATTCAAATGTAACTGGGTGTCTTATACTTTATCAGACAACCATAACGACAGTTCACTCATGTTATTAGTTAGGCTTAGCTGAGCTGCAAGCAAAAATACATTGATACATACGAGATTTACAGATACATTGATATGTTGGATTTTAAAGCTAGAAGGGACTTCAGAGCCTATATAGTTTCCTAGGTGAGGAAATAGAGGCCAGATCAGCCTGGGTGTGTTGTAAAAATGCACCCAGGGAAGTCAGCTTGCCTGATGTCACAGACCAGGCAGAGACCAGGCTGGAACAGGGAATCTCAGTCCCAGTGTGGGGCTCTTTCTAGACACTAATTAAATGGTTGTTGCATGCTTGCCCTTGCCTGATAGTATGTCTGGAAAACTACAACAGATTAAGATCCCTCCCCCTGGAGCTTACATGCTAGTGATGTAGGTGGTGGGCTTCCCACTTCTCTCTGTTTCTGATCCCCCAGAGAGGGCTTGACAGTTCTTTGGGGAGAGAGCTTTTGACAGCCTCCTCAAGGGCATGTCATTGCTCAAGTTAATTACACCTAGAGCGCTGTGATAAGATTCTGGAGCAGATGCAAAACTTTGGATGGAAAAGGAGGCTGTTCCCTCCTCCGGTGCTGCCAGTCGGCAAAGGCATTTACATATCCAAGGCACGGAGGAGCTGTGTGAAGGTTTATAAGCCAAGAAATTCACCTTCCTTAGCGGTTGTTCCGTTCTGATGGACTTAATTGCTCTGAGTCTGACAGTTCAGTTTTTCTCCCTCCTGGGTCTGCCTTTCCCTAGCTCTCCTCTCCCCCCAAACTCTAAGTGTATTATAAAGACAGAGAAACTCCAGGATTTTTTTCACACGGTGCGTTCCATACTTTGGTGAGTATTCTCCAAGCATCTTCATTTCTCTGTTTGGTCTTAGTGCCTGTGGTTACTTCACAAGCTTCTCTCTCAAATCTGGCACATACTCTGCCCAGCATAGCTTTGTGTACCCACCCTTTGCCAAAAGCATCCCCCCCAACACCCTCATCCAGTTTTTTTAGACCTGTAAAATTTCACTTTTGTGTTCCTCTAAAATCACAAATTTCACTTTATTTATCCATCCATCCATTCATATATTCATATAACAACCATTCGAGGACCTCCTGTGGGCCACATACAGTGCAAAGGGACTGGGATTGCAATAGCGAATAAGAACCGGAAAATGTTACCCTTTTTCCATAAAGCTTACGGTCTATTTGGGGCAGCAGGAAAAAAAAAGAAAAGGAAACAAAAAAATAAAATAAGTGCCTGAAGGACCCACGCAGAAGGTTCACGTAGAGACTGAAGAAGCAGCTATTTCAGAGTGATCAGGGAAGGCCTCCCGAGGGTTGGGGGGCAGGCATTAACCTTGAGACCTGAAGGTGGAGGGGAGCAGCTCTGAGACATCAGAGCAAGGAGGGTTCTGAAGCAGAGGAAAAGGCCAGCGCCACTGCAGGCAGACGAGGAAGGGCCGGGTGTGTTTGCAGAGCTGCATGAATGCCTGTGTGGCTGCAGGGCAGTGTTAGAGGAGTAGAGGGCCGGAGAGGCAAGTGGGAGAGAGAGCCTCAGGGTCCTGCAGGCCACAATGAGAAGTTCGGATTTTGTTCTGATACCGGTAGGAAGCCACTGAAGGATTCACTCTGGAATGGTGTGATCTGACGTGTGTCTTAAGAAGCTTGCTCCCTGCAGGAGAGTGGAGCGTGCCCTGGAGGAAGGCAAGAGAGCCAGCGAGAAGGGCTTTTTGCAAGCCATGGCAGGGGGCCAGAGAAGAGATGGTGCAGGCCTGGCTGGATGCTCACTTTGGAAAGCTGCCCGGAGGGAGACTCCAGCACCATTGCTCCTTCTCAAGGAGCCTGAATGTCTGAGGCCGGCACACACCCACCCTCCTAGCTCCATGGCTCATCTTCCGTTGGCAGTAATAGATGTGAAATTGGCGTAGAAAGTCAGGGTTCTATGTGGAACTCTCTAACGGACTGTTATCTTTTTCTGCAGCTTCCTTGCTGAAGTATGAACTGGAACAATTACATTTTTTCATGATTGTTCGTGGAAAATGGGGGCAAAGAGGAGCTAAGTAGTTTCCTCAAGGATGGAAGTAACACGGGAGCCCAAGCTCCATCTCAGATGTCTTACTTCTTAGTCCCCCTTTACTATCCTCCTCCATGGACCCTACAATGAGAGCACAGCCACCTGACTTTGTTCAATATTCTACTCTTGATATAATGTCATCTCTCCCGTGGGAAATTGCTCACGTGGTGACGCCCCATTTGTTTCTACAGATGTGCAAATTTCACGACGGGTTGTCATTGGCTTGGTGCAATATCCATGAGGGCCACAGGGGGGCGAATAATAGTGCCTGAAAGCTGGCCGGCCATGTCACCATGACCTGTCCCCTCTGTCTGGGTCCCTCTTTATACCTCTTAGTTCTCCGTGTTTATATGTGTCTTCTTATGTCTTTCCTTTTCGTTTTATGTTATACTTACTTACTTTTAATTCTTCTCTTTTTTATTTCTGCTTCTCTGGCCCCTTATCCAGACTGCCCACATCACGGAACAAAAGCTTATTTTTATTTGTTGTATGTGTTGGATTGCTTCCTGGCTTTCAGCTCTCAAAGATGTAAGTGAAGCACTTTCTACTTCTCTCCCCTAGCCTTCCCCCACTCTCATTTGTTTCAGTTTTACTTTTGTGGTCATCAATTGCCTCCTCTCCTTCAATGGAAAAAGGAAGGGACACATCATGACCCAAATAAAACTTCACACAAATAAAAGGTCATTCAACTGTTAAGGAAGTTCAAGAGTAGGGGAAAATTTAAGTGGCCTTGGGGGCTGCATCCTGTATCCATTGTAACTAAGAAGGCTTCCTTCCCTTACTCCATCCAGTATTTCAGTTTTTACAGTCAGAAGATTCTCTCAAGCATCCTCTCCAAATTCTCTGCAAGTTCAGATTTGTTCTGTTGGCAGGAGAAAGACAAATGGAGGGAGCTGCTAGCTATCTTATGTTCTGTTTGGGCCTGAGGGCCTTGTGACCATTCCCTTCCAAGCCGCAAGCTGCAAGTTCAGGCATCAGGGTAGTGAGGACAGGGTGGGGGGGAAGGGGCGGTGTGGGGGGTGGGGGTGGGGGTTGGCCATCTGCTGCAAACAGAACCATCTACATCTGCATCAATGACCCCCCCTCCCCCCACCGCACAGACCAAATCCAAGAGAAGGAACAGTCCCATTCATCATAGGGGTGAATTACCCTAATTGAGTGGTTAAGAGAATGAATGCTTTCTAGGTAGTTTACAGTAAGGACCTCCTACTCCTGGATGCAATAAGAGAAAACCACTGGCCATCAGATCCATTCGGGAAAGAGCATTAGCATCCAGTCCACTCACCTCCTTGGTCCTCCAGCACTTGTTTCCAGGAAATCAGCTCTCTCTTGGCAATCAGTTCAATATTATTCTAGGTTTTTTTTTTGTTTTTTGTTTTTTTTTCTCTCTTGTAAGCTTCTGAAAGATCAGGGACTCTCTTCTTAACCCTCCTTGTATAGCAAATGATGTGTCGTCTAGTATGCATTCCACGCTCAAAGCTTTTAGACCTTGGGCACAAACCTCTGCTTCTAAATGATGAAAGTAAACCCCCCTTCCATTCTACAGGCAGCTCCAGAATTCCTTCTCTGTGCCCCCTCCAGCTTGTTACGAGCACATCCTTCTCTGCTTGTAAATAAATGAAACTTAGTTATTTGCTCTTCAAAAAAATTAAAAGGCCTGTTTCACGCTGCCAGTTGGAGAGATGGCATTTTAAAATATTAATCAAAATAACTATATACTTTTTGAATAGCCAATACAATTGCATGATTCAAACTCAATACACATGCAAGAGTACCCACGGAGAAATGTTTTTCTTCTGGCAGGAGGCAGATTTAATGTGAAACTATGTAAGCTTCAGCTTCAGGGACCCTCATCTGCATAGGCCTCTTCTAAGGTCCTGTAGCTAATTCTGTATTCATGATCCTGTATTATTTTTTCTTTAAAGGTTTCCCTGTCCCCCAAAGTGTATGAGCTTCAGTGCCTCCAAAACTTGCCCCCCTTCCTGTCTCTTAGCCATCTCATTCCCTTCCTAATGGCATCAGCAGTTTCTTGCATATTTTTCTGGTTAAACTTTATGCACATTTAAGTTAAAAACATATTTATCCCCCCTTCCTTTCATACACATGGTAACATGCTATATACACTGTTCTACACTTTGCTTATTGCATTTGTTTTGAAGTCAGTTAATTTCTTTGTATTTTGGTTTCCTCCTCTATAAAATGGAAATAATTGTAGCCATCCCAGAGACTTCCAGCCAGGATTAAATGAGAATGTAAAGCACTTAGCCCATTTCCTGGGACACAGTAAATGGTCAATGGGAGCAAGTTATGAATCTATTGTTACTATTTAAAATACACTATAAAGCTACAATAATGGAAACAGTGTGGTACTGATAACATAGTAACAGGCAGATGATCTGTGACTTCCTATTATTTGTGTGCAAGATGCCTGTTGTCTGTGGGTGGAAAACAAGCACTGAAAGGAAAGTTTGTCCCAAGGAGCTTAAAGTCTAGAGGAAGGGAGAAGCTGGGTGTCAAAAAATGCAATACAAAAAGAACAAACTGCTGCAGGGACCAGTGAGGAGATCATTTACCTGGTGGGCTCCTAGCGCAGAGCCAAGAAGGCTAAGGAAGCAGTGTTGTCTCAACTGGCCTTTGAAGAAGTAGTAGGGATTTGACATCCAGAAATAAGGGAAAAAATAGTAGTTACAAGGATGACCCAATCCTACAAAATCACAAAGGCTGAGCAAAGTTTGGTTGATTAAATGAAATATGTTTAAAAGAGAGAGTTACTGAGTGACAGGTTGTTTTCTGGAATGACATTACCTTTGGGGTCCTTTGAACAAGTCTGAGCCAATAAGGGAGGGACAGGAGTCCCTCAGTGGGGGTGTTAATGTAGGCTTTGATTGCATTTGACATCTCAATCTAACTCCCAACTACAATTTAAGTGGTGATGAGGGGAGGGGGGTAGTACCAATATTAACTACACCAGTCCCTCACGAACAAACTCAAAGTCTAAATCTTTAGCTAACACTTTATCAATACCATGTTCTAATTACAGATGAGGCTTTGAAAATATGCTGCTGCATGCTAATTGCCATGATTTTTTTAGTCACAAGGACTTACACAGTGTCACTGCATGGATGAAATAGGGGGCTTATTAAATAGTATCATCTGATTGCAACTACTGATCTTGACAATGCCCAGAACAATGGGCACCCTTAGCCCTCCTCCCACCACTGCCCCTGTGTATCAAGGGTATAAGTAACACTAAATATGCAGAATGGTCCATAGGCCATCTAACCACTCCCCAAGGCCCGATAGGGCTTTGGGGACTTGAGTGCCAAAGTATGTGTTAGATAAAACACTCTATTCCAGAAGTTCAAAAGCCCTGTGGCTACCTCAGCTTCCAGCCCAACACAGCAAAGACGAAGCAGTTCCTCACTGCCCTGTGATTAGATCAACTATATTTGAGACCTAAAGAGGATCCCTTGAAGCTGGCCCACCAACATGTTTAGGGTGGGTTTCTCTTGTCCATCTGGCACCTCTTTATCCAGGTCCTTCTCCTCCACATCTAGCTTTCCCTTGGCCCCCCAAACCTCACCCAAGCAGTGTGCCCTCTAGTGTGATCAGCAGGTCATTTAGGGAAAAGCCTCTTAATTAAGAGGAGAGCAACAGATTATTAAATCAGAGTCATTTATTACCCTGCCATCTGGCCAGAACTCCCGGCCCCTCTTTTCCTCTAAGCCTGCACAGGAATGAAAAGGGATAAAGAGAAAGAACAGACAGGCGCCTGGGTGGCTCAGTCCATTAAGCATCCAACTTAGGCTCAGGTCATGATCTCACAGTCCCGGTGTTCGAGCCCCGCCTGGGGCTCTATGCTGACAGCTCAGAGCCTGGAGCCTGCTTCGGATTCCGTGTCTCCCCCTCTCTCTGCCCCTCCCTCACTCACCCTCCTTCTCTCTCTCAAAAATAAATAAACATTTAAAAAGAAAGAGAGAGAGAGAGAGAGAGAGAGAGAGAGAGAATGATGAGAGAGAGAAGGCCTGTCTCTGCCTGAACTTGGAAACGACTGCTCAGCCCTTCCTGAAAGCAGTGAGGGTTCTAGGAGAACTTTTCAGGGTCTTTGCCATACTGTGGAAACTGGGTCTCAGTTTCCCCACCTGTAAAACTGAGGACAATAATGCCTGTGCCAATGCTTAGGAGATGCCTGGCACAATGGAGGCACAGTGGAGGCACCTGGGAAGTAGAAGTTGACTCTAGAGCCTGTGCCTTAGGGTTTCGTTATAAAGGTAGGTGGGTGGTAATGATGGGGGCGGCTGTGGTGGTGGCAATGGGGACAGGAGTGAGGCAACAAAATGTTTCTTCCTCAGTAAGTTCCAGCTGGCTCTCCTCCTGTTGTGACCCACAGGGGCATTCCTTGGCCCCTGAATGTCAGGAAGCTCAGGAGATCCCTGCTCAACTCTTGTCCCAACCCCCTCCACCCTGGATGTCAGGACATCACCTTCAGGGAAATGCAGCTGGAGACTGTGTCTGGTTTGGGCATAACAGAAGGGGCTGACAAACACTTACAGAGAGCCCAGCCCCAGAAGACAATGAAACAGACAAATGGGACAGATCTGAATGGAGGCTAGTACAGGTAGGTATGTTGGAGACTCAGTTCCCACAGACAGCATTGCCACTGGTGATGAGACTTTCCAAAAACAGTGGACAATTCCTGGTGAAGCGCTGAGCAAAATAAAGTGTCATCTTCCTGTGCTTTTCCTGCCAGTTCCATTCTTAGTGTATACTTAGCATACATGAAAAACCATTTTAAAAAGTCTTTTTGTTTACATGGAAAACAACATTGCATTTTAAAGATCAGTTTCCTGCTCTAGGGGCACCTGGGTGGCTCAGTCGGTTAAGTGTCCAACTTCAGTTCAGGTCATGATCTCCTGGTTCACGAGTTTGAGCCCCACATCAGGCTCTGTGATGACAGCTCAGATTCTGTGTGTGTGTGTGTGTGTGTGTGTGTGTCTGCACCTCCCCTGCTTGCACTCTGTCTCTGTCTCTCTCTCTCTCTCTCTCAAAAATAAATAAACATTAAAAATTTTTTTAAGTTGATGTCTGTTAAAGATTCTTTCTTTCTGGGGACAAATGACATATCAGGAGATTAACAGATTGAAGATCTGCTTCCATAGATCGGGTCCCTTGGAAGTCAGAACCAGACAGTTACCAAGTTCTACAACTTAGTTTTATTTAGATAAACCCAACAGAGGGTGTTAGGTGGAACTTGACAAATATTGCAAATATCTGAAATTACAATTTATTTATTTATATTTTAAATGTTTATTTATATTTGACAGAGAAAGAGAGAGAGAGAGAGAGCACGCACACAAGCAGGGAAGGGGCAGAGAGAGAGGGTGACAGAGGATCCGAGGCAGGCTCCGCACTGAGGGTGAAGAGCCCCGTGCAGGGCTGAAACTCACAAACCCTGAGATCAGACATGAGCCGAAGTCAGAGGCTTAACCAACTGAGCCACCCAGGTGCCCCTTAGAAATGATCATTTAAATAGAATAGCTGTGGTAGCCAGCCTCTGAAAAAGCTGCTTGGTATTCACATTCTCATATTGAATGGGTCTGGTCTTTGTAACCAGCAAAATGTTGCAAAATATTGGGTATGGAACGTACCTCCCAAGGCCAGGTCATAGAAGACCTTGCGGCTGTCACCTGCTCTGTATGGGCTCACTCCCTGGGGTTGTGGGGAGGGATGACCAGTCTCTGTGTCATGAGGACACCCAGGCAGCCCCACATGAAGATGTGCCTATGCTGAGCAGTCCCCAGGCCGGCTGCAGCCTCAGACACTTTGCATTTGTGGGTTTCTCTGCTGGAGTCACTTTTCTTCCACTCAGTGACTTGCTCTCCCACCTCCTTCAAGTCTTGGTTCAAAACTTACCTTCTCAGTGAAACCTAGCCCGGACACTGTATTTAAAATTAAAACTCTTTCCCTCTGGCAATACCTTCTCCCTCCCCTTTATTTTTTTCCATAACCCTCATCACCACTTATGTTTTATTGATCCATCTTCCTTATCTTTAGCTCCACAAGGATAAGGATTCTTGTGTGCTTGCATCCTTAGGGTCTAGAGCAGTGCCTAGCCCACAAGGAGTTTTCAATAACTATGTGTTAAGTGAACGAATAAATGGTTTAATCTAGTTAATTTAAAATGAAACACATTATATGGGTTCCTTGTAGAAAAATTAGAAACTATGATAAGCCTTAAGAATGAATAAGGACTACCATCTAGAAATACCTAGTGCTGGCATTCACTGTGGATCCATCCTGATTGTTCTCTTCAATGCCTTCTAAGCTGTAAGCAGTTAAATCCACTCGGGTTGGCCCAAACACAGGAGTATTTATCAAAGTCTGCAGTGGACTCCAGAGAAACCCACAGAGCACAAAGTATCTCTGGACCTCAAGGGAACTAAACTCCAACAGACACCAAAGCTGCTCTCTCTGGCTCCAAGGGGCCTTATGACCTCCTTCCCAGGGCATCTCTGCTTCATCTGTCCCCCTGCTTCAATCTTCTGTCTCCAAAGACCACTCTCCTTCACCCACTCATTAGTTCACATGTGGTCCTCTGTCTGTTCTGGGGCTTCTATGATTTTTCCGTCTCACTGGCTCAATCTTTCATTGTCCCAATTCCACGTGCCAAGAAAACTCTCCCAGCTTAGGTCAGGAAGCTTCATCTGGTAGACAGGGTCACAAATCTCTATTAGTTTCCTAGGGCTGCCATAACAAAGTACCATACACTGGGTGGCCTAACCAACAGAAATTCCTTGTCTCATGGTTCTGCAGGCCAGAAGTCCAAGGTCAAGATATTAGTAAAGTTGGTTCCTTCTGAGGGCTTTGATGGATGATTTGTACCATGCCTCTTCCCTAACTTCTCGTGGTTTGCTGAGATCTTTGGCATTCCTTGACTTCTGCTGTATCACCCCCATCTCAGCCTTCATTTTCTCACAGCACTCTCCTTGTGGGTTTATGTTTGTATCCAAATTTCCCCTTCCATGAGAACACAGTCCTATTGGATTAGGGTCCACCTTAATGACCTCATCTGAATTTGGTCATCTCCAAAGATTCTATTTCCAAATAAGGTCGTATTCACAGATACTGGAGCTTAGGACTTCGATATCTTTGGAGAAAACACAATTCAACCCATGATAGTCATATTGAGAGCGTATATTTGCACCTTCAAATGGCTGTGGTGGAAGCAATAACATTTGTCTGGTGCCAGTGTTGTTTTCTATGTAAATATATTTTTTTTATTGCAAAAGTGGAATCATACTGCACATTTTCCCTTCAACAATATATTGTGAAAATGTTCTCATGTCAATAGCATATTTTACCTTGTTTTCAATGGCAGCATAGAATTACACTGTGCAAACATATCATAATTTATTTAAGTGATCTCTTATTGTTAGATTTCTTCCAATTTTTTTGTTATTTTGTACAGTACTGCAATGAGTATCTTTATTGCTAAATCTTTGTGCACACTGATAATTATTTCCTTAGGGTAAATTCCTGGAAGCAGAATTAGTGGTTCAAAGAATATGACATGTTAAAAGCTTTTGATATATTTTATCAAGTTGATTTTCAGGAAGTTTGTTAAGAATTTCTGTTGCCCCACCATCTTTACCAGTATCCAGTCAAATATTTTTGCCAAAGTCAACAAGATTATAAAATACCTTATAATTGGTTTAATTTCTATTTTTTGACTGAGATTGAAGTGTTTGTCTATGAATTTACTTTACCTAATTTTCTATTAGATTTATTTGTTCTTATTTATTTGTATTAGTTTTCTACCTTAGAAACGTTAACCTATTTTATGTTGTAGCTATTGTTTTACAGCTTGAGTTTTATTTTCTGTTTTGTTTATAGTGCTTCTGAAATACAAAAGTTTGAACTCTATCAAAATTGGTGTCTCTGGTTTCTTATCCTCTTATGCTTAGGGTTTTCCTATCCATAGAGGGGACAAACAATCATGTATATTTCCTTTTATTTTGTTCCCCCAATGGTTTCTATGTTTACATTAAAAATGTTGATCTGGGGGGCGCCTGGGTGGCGCAGTCGGTTAAGCGTCCGACTTCAGCCAGGTCACGATCTCACGGTCCGTGAGTTCGAGCCCCGCGTCAGGCTCTGGGCTGATGGCTCAGAGCCTGGAGCCTGTTTCCGATTCTGTGTCTCCCTCTCTCTCTGTCCCTCCCCCGTTCATGCTCTGTCTCTCTGTCCCAAAAATAAATAAACGTTGGAAAAAAAAAAAAATTTAAAAAAAATAAATAAATAAATAAAAAAATAAAAATGTTGATCTGGGACACCAGGGTGGCTAAGTTGGTTGAACATCTGACTCTTGAATTCAGCTCAGGTCATGATCCTAGGGTCATGGGATTGAGCCCCATGTCAGGCTCTGCACTGAATGTAGAGCCTGCTCGAGATTCTCTCTCTTTCCCTCTATTCCTCTCCCCTGCTCTCTCTCTCTAAAATAAATAAATAAATAAATAAATAAATAAATAAATAAATAAATAAAGTTGATCTGTATGCTCTCAGTACTTCTGGTAGACTGAATATGGCTGCATATCCTTTGCTCTTACCTCTAGGAATTGGAGTCTAATTCTTTTCCTCTTGAATCAGGCTTTAGTGACTTGATTGACCACAGAATATGGTAGAACTGATGTCCTGGGATTTTGGAAGCAAGGTTATCCCCTTGCTGCACAGGCTCATAAAATCCCGAGTCTCCGAGTAAGAAGTCTGACTACCTTAAAAGCCACCTTGCTGGAGACGTGATGTGTAAGCACTTGACCATCCCAGCTGAGCCCAGAATTCTAGCCATTTGCACCAGGGCAAACTCAACATCACCGAATAACCTCTTTCAACACTAAATGGAGGAAAGGAACCACGCAGCCAAGCCCTGCCCATGTTCTTGACCTATAAACTCAGGAGATATAACATATACAGTTGTTTTTTAACCCAGTATGTTGTAGGGCAGTTTGTTATGCAAAAGTAGATAGCTGGAACATTACCTCTTACCTAGAGTATTATTACAAAATGTGTGATATGTAAGAAGAAGCATTAGGGAAAGAGCTGCAGGGAAATGAGAGTCAAGAGCTTCAACAAGGGTTATTTTCATCAATTGGTAATGACTGATGATCTTAAAAGTAGCAAGGTTTACAGATGCCAGGTATTTTGAGGCAGAAAAAAAAGGCAAATCAATCCCAACTTGAGCATATTTTGAGAAAAAGCTTTCCTTAAATAATTAAAATCTGTGGAACATTTTTAATGTACTATACACAGCGCTAAGTTCCTGACACAGTTTTTTTTTCCATTTAATCCTCAATGGACTCCCTGTGAGTAGCGGCCAGTTATTGTCCCCATTTTATAGACAAGGAAATGAGGCTTCTAGAGGTTCAGTAATATACCTATGGTCACAGAGCTGGAACTAGGATTTAAATCCTTGTGTCTGAGTCAGGACGCTTGGCCACAGGGCTGACATCATTTCCAGGGTGATGCTTTGATATCAACTTGCAGAGAGAGACGCTTTGCAAAGGGACAGTTCTGGACATCAGATCCCATCAGATTCTCTACCCCCTATATCCTACCATAAAGATGTTCCTAAGTCTGTAAAATCAGAGAGATGAGCCAGATATCCTCCAACCTTTTTTCCAGATCTTACAAACCTGTGGTTCCTAAATTAAGCCACCGGCCTGGAAACACGGACAAGGCAAAGGAAAACAAGTGGTGTGGTCCCTCTGAGCCCAGGATTTAGAGTGCCTTTTCTATCCAAGGCCCTCTGTTTCCAGACACCTGCAGGGATGCAGTAGTCACTTAGTCAGGAAGGGCCCTCAGGGAGGGATCATGTCCATTTCATCCCTGTATCCCTAGAGCCTGATACAATGCCAGGCCCCTCAGGAAATGTTTGATACTATAAAAGAAAGTGCAGAAAATTACAGTGTCCTGAGCTGAGACCTAGTCCTATCAGACCATTCTGAGGACTTCCCAGAGTGCTGCCTTACCCATTGTTCAGGAACAAGTCCATAATATTCTTTCATTCTGCCTTATCTGCAAGCCACTGCCTCAGCCAGTGACTTTCATGACATTCCTATTGGGTACAACTGCCCGTGACTGCCACTGTTGCTACTTCTCTGGCCTCAAGGAAGGGGATGCTGCTCACTGCTCTGCTGCTGGGTCCTAAGCAGGTGTCAGCTGCTCCCTTCAGCTATGACAGCATCACTGAGACCAGGTAATATATCTTAAGGAGATTTTCTTCAAGTCCAGGGTTAATGAAAGAAAATTATGAAAACTGAGAATTATCAAAAACTCTGACTCCCATATCAGGCTCATCCTTTAAATCAGTTTCCTTGCTTGGCTCCTGGTTGGCCTCCATTGACAACCTGCCCCAAAATGTACTCACACCAGAAATATCCTGGGGCTGTTCTTGGCCTTGAGGCAGCAGCTGAAGAGATATCTTACTTTGGGGAGAACAAATACGCTATTTTTCTTCCCAACGTAGGTCCTTCCCCCTTATATTCTTATAGCTAACAACTGATTAAGTTCTTGGCAGGATGATTGACAATGGGAGTATCCATCTGCTTCAAGGGCAAGCCATCCCCCACCTCCCCCACCCTGCCACCAGAGTGTGTCCAGCCCAGATAAGACAGAAAAATTGTCTGGCATTAAGCCATTCCTTCAATTGGGTTCTCCAGTCTTACCCACGTGCACCTTATAAATGAATGCACGAATTATCTGATCCAAATCAAGGTACCCACCTTGAGCCCCACCAATCAGCCCTATACCAAGCATCTTCTTAAGTATTCAGAGAGTTTCCCCTTCACACCAGAGCTTATAAATTCTTAGCATAACCCCCAACCCCGTCAACACTGTCCTCCCCTCCTGTGGCCACTGTCTATTCCCCAAGCCCAAGACCATTAATCACTTTGCTACCTGCCAGGCCCTTTCTGTCAGCAACCATTCCCTCTGATCCTTCCTGTCGATCTTTCTCCCTCGCCTCAGCTTCTGACAGAGCAGAGTGGAAGCTCACACCTGTCGAAATGGGGTGGGCAAAATCAATCAGCAGGATTATGAATCTCCTCCACTGCCCCTCCCTGCCCTCCACCATTTCATCCCTCTGCTTCTCAGGAGCATGCCAGAATTTTAAATTTCCTTCTGGGATTGGCCAAAAGGAAGTGATGACAAGAGGAAATGGGAAAGGATTTAGGGGAAAACAAGAACAGCAGTAATTGGAGAGCCCTGCATAACTCTGGAAGCATTCTGATATCTGGCTGCCACAGGCACATGGAAAAGTTCTCCAACTTGGACCCAGATTCCCACAGAGGAAAAAACCTAAGTAGGAACCCAAAGGAGAGGCAGAATATGATACTTTGCTTGTCAGTTTCTTCACCTTATTTTTATTAAAGCCTGCTTCCTAATTTCTTCAAAGCCCTGGTCATATCGGCGTGAATGAATTGAGTGACTGGTGTCTCAGTAGGAGCCAAAATTGTAAAGTAGGCCAGTCTCGTCTTCTCTGAGCTCCTGGCAATGTTAGCTCTTTGTGCTAAAAGGAGCAGACACGAGGGCCTCCCTTCCACTCCCAGGAAACCTGCTTTAACGGTGACCTGCTGGGAAACATCCTCCATCCTTTGTCATCTAAACCTTGGAGACTCTAATGGCAGGAATTGCAGGCCCGATAAGAAGGGAGGGTGTCATAGGCAGGTGGGTAGAGGAGATATTTTTAGGCAGCCAGAACCTCAGAGAACCCATCAAATCACAGAGGCCCGCCCACTCCACCTGTGTCAGCTTTAAACTTGGATTGAATTTTTGGTGGCACAAAAGATTCTGTGCCTCCTGCCACAGGGAGGGCCCATTCTCCCACTCTGCTGTCTCCAGTTATCCAACCCTCTAGCATCCAGCTGGCTCCAATTCAGCCTGAAGGAGAGCAGGCAGTTGGACCAGCTTCACCAGATGGGCCTTCTGTCCTAGCTGAGGGTGAGGGCCCCGCTGGTCCTAGGGCTTCCCAGGGCTGCTGACACAGCTGCTCCAGGAAAAAGATACTAAAGCGTGTGTTCTCAGGGCTTCCACCGACAGAATATTTGGATGTTGGGAGAATGGTTTCTAGCACTCAGGAAAGCCCAGCCAAGCTCTGAGGCTCTGTAGGGAGCGTTTCAGAAAATGAGACCCAGTATCTGGTAGGTGAAGTGAGGGAGAATGCATAGGGATGGAGGGATCAAGAGACATGGCTTCTGGTCCTGGCTCTGCCGCTCAGGAACAGTGTGACCTTGGTAATCATTTCCCCTCTCAGAGCCTCAGTTTCCTCCTGAACAAAAATGAAAAAGTCAGATAGGATGTATCTAAGTTTACTGTCAACTTTTTCCTTCTATGGATCCAATATCCTTCACTTTGATCAAATATCTACATGGAGAATCCAGGCAAAATCTACAGCAAGTCAGTGGAATTTGAAGTTGTGAGAAGTTGTGCACATCTGGGGCCAAACTTTCCTTAGTTTTATTAATATTGTACGTAGAAGTATTTTGTTATACTTCAGGAAATTGGGCTGGGGAGGTTGGGAAGTACCTTATTCTACTTAACTTGCTTGTATACACACAGCCAAAAGATGCAGATTAATTTGGGTGGACTGATATCCTAAGTACTCACTTCTCTTTATTTCTCTGAGGTGACTTTCTGATGCTGGAGGCTCTACTTGCATCTGCATCAGTTAGACCATGTTTTACTGTAAGGGACGAAAACCCAACTCTAATGGACTAAACCAAGCAAGGAAAATGTATTGTCCCATGTCTGAACCATTCTCAGTAAAATACGTTTCTTTTCTCCTCTCAGCTCTACATCCTCTGTATTTTCTCAAGTTGTATGTAGGATCTCTTTGTGATCACAAGAGAACATTTAGAAATCCCCAGGGTCGTGTACATCCATATTAAAGTTTTTGTTGACTGGGAGAATTTGAACTGTGAACCACAGAAAACCTGGCTCAAATTAGCTTAATCAATAAGGAAAATTTTCACCTTACACAACAAGAAATCCAAAGATGTTGTGAGATCCAGATGGGTTAATTAAGTGCCTCAACAATGTCATCAAGGAGCCAAGTTTTTCTCCTCCTTTATTTTCAGTATCAATTTTTTCTCTCAGAATGGCTCCCCTTGTGGTCACATAAATGGCTGTTGGAATTCCAAGTGTCGTACCCAGACATTACAATGCACGGGAAAAGAAGGATAACTACCTCTTCCTCCAGCTTTTTCTTCAGGAAAAATAAATGGTCCCCAGAATGTCCTAGAGGACTTCTCATGTCTTATGGGGTAGAATTGCCCCCTTGCTCATTTTTCAACCAACCATGGACAAGTGGAATACAATTATCATGTTAGATTAGACCAATGGTTTTCAACCAAGGAAGATGTTCCACAGGGGCCATTTGACAATATCCAAAAACACTTTTGATTGTCATAAATGTAGTAGAAATCTAGTGGGTAAAGAACAGGGATGATGCTAAGCATCCTACACTGCACAGGACAGCCCTCACAATAAAGAACTATGGTTCAATATGTCGGTAGTGCTGAAACTGAAAAAACTTGGTTTAGACAATTACCTAGAATGGAATGGTTAGTGTAGAGTCAATCATAATGACTTCTACATGTTCTATCTGTAAAACAACAGTCTTTGTCCCAGCATTTCTAGCAAATATAACTATAACATCCATCCCTGAACCAATTGCTGTGTACAGCAGAATGAGGAGCTATGACTGGTTTAACCCTACGTCACATGTTCCGTGTCTGAGCAGGGATGACACAACCCTACCTGAAGCTGAGAGTAAGGGGAGAAAGCGTGATACCCCAGAGAGAGCTGGGGATGGTAATCAAGATGAGGTGAATAGATGCTGGGCAGCAAAAACAACAGATGCCCACCACCCACACTCCTCTCATCAAGAGACTACAGAGGCAAGAACTATGTTTGTATTTGGACTCAAAATAGCAGCAACAGCAGTGGGGGGTCAATGGGACTGTCTAGGAAGACTCTGGGCTGGCGCCAGTGAATTTTTCATTGCTGGCGCCAGTGAATTTTTCATTGCACTCGGTAGGTAGATGTCCTGGGGCTTTAATTACCTCCATGAAGGCAGCACTTTTCACCTAAGGAGATGCTCAGTCAGCCTGGAAAAGTGAGAGCAGGAGAGGCAGAGAAGGGGGAGGGAGTGGAGGAGGTGGCAGCTAAGAAGTGTTCAGAGAAAGTGAGAGCTGGGGCACAGGTGTGCTGTGTCCCTAATCTCAAATGACTTCTCTGCCCTGGAACTGAACACTATGGGACTGCATCACCCAGGACCATTTGTCTTCTGCCTTATGGTTGGGTTTGGTCAATGGTTGGCATCACCAGGAGATGAAAGGGAGGGAGAGGAGATTTGGATATTTATTACTCCTGATTCTTCCCTGCTGTCATTGCTCTTACAGTGGCCACATTCCATTACCACCTTCTGTCGAGTTGTACTCTTTTCATGATGCTTCTTTCATTTAGACTCCATAATACCACTTCCTCCCTTTGCTCCTTCAGGTCTAAAGATGGCCTTAACTCCCTGAGGTTACCTTCTTGAGTGACTCAATACTTCCTATTGGTTCCTTTATTCTTACCTACACATCTGTATATAATACTTTCAATGGAAAGTCTCTGAATATGTTGTCTGGTTCCTCTAAGAATCCTAACTGATATAACAGGCATTTGACAGGTACAGGATCCACTCAGCCACACTGTCATACCAGCTATCAAATTCCTTGATCACAGCTAATATTCTAGAAGTCTAAAGAATAGTCCCCCCATAACCTGTTCTTTTTTTTCTCTTTCTCCAATTAAAAAAATTTTTTTTAATGTTTATTTATTTTTGAAAGGGGGGGGGAGGGGCAGAGAGAGAGAGGGAGACACAGAAGCTGAAGCAGGCTCCAGGCTCTGAGCTGTCAGCACAGAGCCCGACATGGGGCTCAAACTCACAAACAGTGAGATCATGACCTGAGCCGAAGTCAGATGCTCAACCAACTGACCCACCCAGGTGCCCCATCTCCAAATTTTTATTTAAATTCTAGATAGTTAACATACAGTTTAATATTAGTTTCAGGTGTAGAATTTAGTGATTCATCACTTACATACAATACCCAGTGCTCATCACAACAAGTGCCCTCCTTAATACCCATCACCTATTTAACCCACACCCCTACCCACCTCCCCTCCAGTAACCCTCAGTCTGTTCTGTGTAGTTAAGACTCTGTTTCCTGGATTACCTCTCTCTCTCTTTCATCTATGTTCATCTGTTTTGTTTCTTTCTTTTTTTTTTTTAATGTTTATTTATTTTGAGAGAGAGAGAGAGAGATTGGGAGAGAGCAGGGAAGGGGCAGAGGGAGAAAGAGAGATAGAGAGAATCCCAAGCAGGCTCTGTGCTATCTTATGAATCATGAGATCATGACCTGAGCCAGAATCAAGAGTCAGATGTTTAAATGACTGAGCCACCCAGGTACCCCTATTCTGTTTTTTTTTCTTAAATTCCACATATGAACTCACACATATTCTTTAGGACCTAGCCTTCTTGGGAAGCCTAATAGTTAAAATTATGGATTTGAGAGTTATTATCCCTCTCCACTTCTAGTCCCTGGAACATTTATACCCTATTGTCTAAGCAAGTATAAAGTGGGCTAATAATGCTATATTTGAAAATGCTACATACTATTTCTTGAACACTTATAAGGTGCCAGGCACTCTGCCAAACAATTTATATGCTTTACCTAATTTAATTTTTTTTTTCCAACGTTTTTTATTTTTATTTTTGGGACAGAGAGAGACAGAGCATGAACGGGGGAGGGGCAGAGAGAGAGGGAGACACAGAATCGGAAACAGGCTCCAGGCTCCGAGCCATCGGCCCAGAGCCCGACGCGGGGCTCGAACTCACAGACCGCGAGATCGTGACCTGGCTGAAGTCGGACACTTAACCGACTGTGCCACCCAGGCGCCCCTGCTTTACCTAATTTAATTTGCCCAACAAACTTTTGGGTTAGGTGCTATTATTTTTCCTGTTTTATAGCTGAGAGAACTGAGGCTCTGACAGTTAAGCAACAGGAAAAAACAGCTGGTAAATATGGTCATTAATACCAGTGGTCACCAATATTTCTGATTATCTTCCCTTTCCTGGATACATGGGAAACTATATTTCCCATCCTTCTTTGCAAGTGGGGAAGATCTTGTGAATAGTGTTCTGAATGGGTTGTGACTTCAAGTGACAAGGTACTTCTGGGATGATGTATTTCAGAGCTGGCATGTGATACTTGATCCTGATTCCTCTGCCCCTGCAGTTGTGATAGCATGTGTTGAGATGGGATAACATTAAAGTAGCCTGGACTGCTAAGCATTACATGAAGGCAGCTGTCTTGCAGAGTCACTCAGACCTGCCTGCACTGACTTGGTGGAAAGGCAAAATAAACTTTTATTGTGTGTCAAGACACTAGAAGTGTGGTGCTATTTGTTACTGCAGCATAATCTAACCTATGCTGACTGAAAGAGTGGAGGAGCTGGTATCAAATATAAGTCTTTTTGAACCAAAACTCAGTGTCCTAAACTACTGGGCAATACTGCTTCTCTCTGTATCTTTACCCAAGAAGACATCTTGGAAGTTATCACCTTGGAAAGATAAGAAAAAGCGGACATAAGAAAGAAATGTGATACTCAGAAGCCCTCTTACTAGAGGATTAAAAGAGTTAGGAAAGAGATTAGTAGAAAATCATGCCTGTCCTTCCTTTGGTCATTATATCAATAAAAAAATAATAAAGAAAAAAAGGATTCCTTAGAAAAATTTTTATAAGTAGGGCCTCTGGGATTTTTGCATATGGTCAGGGAATTAATTGTGGCTGCTCCTCATTGAAAATGATTTTGTGGCTCATCTCTAGGGAAGCATAAATGGGAATGCTCTCTGCTTTGGAAGAGAAGCTGAAAGCTATAGCCCTCTGCCTGCAAACAGGATAGAACCTCTATCCTGTCACTGCCTCCCTGTGTGGCTTTTCTTTTTCTTGGTTCAATAAAAATAATTTGTTGTTTTAAGACTGTTTACAACACTCATCCACCTTCTCCTTTCAGCCTTCTTTTACCTGCCATTCCCAAATCCCAAGATTGACAGGCCATGTCTTTGTATCTAAGTTTGGAAAGAACCCAGGTAATGAGGCCAGTGTCCCCATATCTAAAGGCACTTTGTGTAATAAATCACAGTCCCCCAAGGTTACTAGGAAACCTGAGTTTAAAGGGATTACATTGGAAACCAAGAGGCTAAAATGACCTCGTTTTTTCCACTGAAGAAGATAATTCTATTGTGGGGAAACAAGGATTGGCAAAGAAGGTGGCACCAATTGCCCACATATTCATATACCTATGGATAAGAACATGGACTTCCCCATAATCCCAAGCATGTGTGCATGGATCCTCAAACTGGGAGCAGCTATGAGAAGATGTGCTAATTAGCATCATATTTACACATTTATTGTCAACTATAATTACTTGTTTATTAGAACAGAGGCTTCCTTGTTTATTACAGCCATTATGGTTTGTCAGTAAGAGATAATGTGCTTGAATTTCACAAGTAGGTGTGAATTGCACAAATCTTGCCAGTCTTAGCTAGGACAGCTCTCAATGAAAAAGCTCAGAGAAGGTAATTCTTAAGGAGGCACACAATTTTTTTTTCCAGCTAATAAGTAGTTATCCTGTCCAACAAAACTGCAAACTGTCTCCTAAGCAAGGGATTTGCAGCAAGCTCCCTCCTCCTTAGCAGTAATCTCTGCTTCTCGTCAGTAGTGTTAGTGCTGAGCACTGTGCTCGGCACTTACTTGGTATGTGTATTCTTATCCATTCTCATCACACCCTCTGAGGTAAGGATCAATGGTCCCATTTTCTAGATAAGGAGACTAAGGCTCAGAGAGGTCAAGTGACTTGGACTGAGAGACATGCCTAGGATCAGCATCGAGGCCTTTCTTACCAAAAAGCCCATGCTTTGTTCATTCTTTACACACACACTGCTCACACACATGTTCGCTACGTAAGTGAATTGGAAGAGAATGTTGGCTGGGCTGTTTTTTCTGGAGCGTATAACTGTAGGGGTGTATATAAAGAGAAATTGCTGGGAGACAGGACCAGGAGGTAGATTCTCAAGGTTAGAAAAGCAGAGCAAAGGTGTGACAGTATGTTAATGTTGGGGAGCTGGTGATGGGAAAAGATTGTGTTGCTCACTGATGTCTTCAGAAAACATGATGCCCAGCGGGAAATTTGAAAGACAAAAATTTATTCATTTGGCTCTTATGGATGGGATTGGACAACCAGCACATTTAAAAATCATCAGTTAGGTTTCTGATTAAATTTAATCCTTTTGCTTTTGCAGATGCTTTTGGTAGGGTGGAGGCAGAAGTTGTGAATGTAAACTGTGCTATGCATTGATTGGCCTCTGGCTGTGTCAGCACAAGGAATTAGGGGTCACTACAATCATAATAGAAATAGCCAACTGTTACTGAGAGTTCACTGTGCCAGATACCATGTGAAGTGTTTTACATTAATTTTCTCATTTAATCTTTTTTTTTTTTTATCTTATTAATACAGTATTTATTTGTCTTCCCTCTGTCAAGCCCTGAGCCAACCACTTTCCCCAGGCTGCCTGGGGAGGTATAGGAAAAGGAACATACAGGGCAGACGTGACACGGGAAAAAGACCTATGGGAGGTGGAGACGGCTCCTTCACATGGCGAAGAGGATGAGAAAGGCCACCATCAGGCAAAATAGCTCCATGGCCTCCGAGAGGGCAAAGCCCAGAATGGCGTAGGAGAAGAGCTGCTGCTTCAGAGAGGGGTTCCTGGCATAACCAATGATGAGGCTCCCAAACACAGTCCCAATTCCAGCCCCAGAACCAGCCACCCCAACTGTGGCAGCCCCAGCCCCAATGAACTTGGCTGCTGTGTCGATGTCCCTTGAAGCAGCGCTGGTTTGGAAACCGCGGCTAGGAATAAGTGAGGTCAGGGGACGTGGGGCTGCCCAGCTGCTGAGGCTCTCATCTGTCAGTGTCTCTGGTGGTTTTAGTGCCACTGCAGACAGTGATCGGCTCAACAGCTGAGAGGTGCTCCTGACCAAGAAGGGGGAGGAGACGAACTTTGCACAGGTATACATTTTCAGGGGATGAGGGGCTGCGGCAGGAGAGCTGCTCCCAGTGCACAGAAGACTCTCATTTAATCTTTATATCATGTTGGTTCTATTTAGTGTGCAGAGGAAGAATCAGGCACAGAAGGGTTAAGTAAGGTGGCCAAGGTCACACAACCATGAACTATCAGATTCAGATTCGTGGCCCACCTTATCTGCACTAACCGAATTTTAAGACACTCCCATACCCTAAGTACCCTTTATTATCCTGACTCTATGCAGATGCATCCTGGATTTCAAGAGGCAAATGTGTATTGTCTTACGTCTTTATATTGGGGTATTTACTTATACACAGTAAAGGGCACAAATCTTAAGTGGCTAGCTTAATGGGTTTTTACACAATTAAATACTCACGTAACAGCTCTCTATATTCATAGCTATATCTAATCTGGAAAGGTAGAGATGATAAATATTGTAGGAAGTGAAGGTACAATTTTAAAATTTCTGGGTAATATTGTTTAGAATATAGTGATATAGCATGCACATGGATGGCATTACATACATCTTCTCCGTATAATTTATAGAGCTCAAGTCTTCCCTGTTTTGGAGGTTATATGAATCCAGACATTTGGGATGTATGAGGTCCAAGGTGGCATATATCAGGATGCTAAGGGGCTTTCTTTGGTTTATATTAACTCTGTTTCACATCTCATGCACAGATAAACCTTTGTGCTCTCCACATAGGGGAGACGACATGTCCTGTGAATTCCCCAGTAGAAGGAGGGTATATAAATTCAAGGTCTTATTATTGCTATGTATGTATCTAAAAATCAATGTTTCTATCTGTCTGGCTATCTATCTACATGTGCAACTCAGGCAGCCATTTAAAACAGACTCTTTTTAAAGCCACGTTGCATTCAGTGAGTTCTCTGTTAAAATGGGTTATGTGCACATGGTTAAAGTTTGCAGGGTGTGGGTATCATTTTACATGTGTGAACTAGGGGTAGTTTGTGGTATAAATATAGATTATATTTCTTTTTAGGATTACATATGTTTGTGTACATCTCAGGTACCTGTAATTCCATGCATAGTCACATGTCACAGGAATAAGGTAATATGTTCCCCAAAAGGGTTGGTTGGTGAAGTGCTTTGTCCCCATGAAGGACAAAAGGCCTTCGCATTCTGGACCAGGTGTGCAGTGGACATATCAAAGGTATATCCAGCCTGGGGAATCTTCAGCTGAGACCACCTCTTTCTTTGCCCTAGGATGGCTCTGGGCAGGCAACTGCCCTCTCAGCATAACTGAGGAGTAGATTCCATCTTTTGTGTCCACTGTCTCATTACTGGCTTTCTTGAGTATTTAATAATACAATTTGCCTTTCCAGAAACATAGCCTGGAGAAGACTGAGCAGTCATTGGTACAAGTGGTGAGTAGTAGGGCAGTGATGACATGGAACAAGCCGGCCAGGCATTCCTCTCTCTGAGCATCCTCAAACTGAAAACCCCAACAGATGGCTCTGAGCTAAGGATGTGGCAGGGAAAGGAGGCCAGGCTGGTGGGTTCAGGCACCAGTCAGGAGGCTTAGAGAGGAAGAGGAAGTGCTGAGCTGGTATCACGTGACCATGGTATGTGGTGAGAGGGAAACCAGAGACTTATTTTCCAGTAACGCGTAAGAGCTTGGCTCAAATCCAGGCTACTGCAGTGTATTTCACTGAATGGTGAAGGTAGAATGAACCACATCAGTCTTCTGATCCCAAGCAAGCATTTTACAGACTGGAAAACTGAGACCCAGAGTACAACCAATCCCTGAAGTCACCCAGATGATGATTGGCCAAGCCGTTTCTATAACCCAAGAGTCCATGGAATGGTTAGGTTATGCTGCAGTAACAAACAATACCAGGTTTCCAGTTTCTTAACATAACAAAAGTTTATTTTGCCTCTCCACCAAGTCAGTGCAGGCAGGTCTGAGTGACTCGGCAGGGCAACTTGCCTTCATGTAGTGCTCATTAGTCCAGGCTTTTTTAATGCTATGGCATCCCATCTCAACACATGCTCCTGTGACTCCTGGAGGCAGAGGAATTAAGACTGAAGATCACATGCCAGCTCTGAAATGTGTCAGCCCAGGAATGCCTTGTCCCTTGAAGTCACAACCCATTGAGAACACTAGTCACAAAACCCTCCCCAATTGCAAGGAGAGGTGGGAAATATAGTTTTCCATGTATCCAGGAAGGGGAAGAAGATCAGAACTATTGGTGACCATGGGTATTAACGATCCTAGTCACTTATCAGCTGTTTGATCTTTGGCAAGTTGTTTAATTCTCTGAGTCTGTTCCATCTTCTATAAAATGGGGAAAACAGTAGTATCTAATCCATAAGGTTTTGGGTGCAGAATTAAATGAGATAAAGCACAAAAAGTGCTTGGCATAGTGTCTGGCATACTGTAAGTGTTCAAGAAATGGTAGACCTCTAGTTCTTTTCCTACTCAGCAACCAGAGTGACCTTTTAAAAATAAAAATCTATTACCTAAAATCCTTTAGTGGCTTCCCAGATCATTTAGAATTAAATGCATTTTCTCTATTATTACAGTATCTACTTGATATAATTTTGTCCTTCTCTCCAGTTTCATCTTCCATCACCTCTTCTCACTCCTTTGTCTTCTGTTACTTTGGCCTTCTCATTGTCACCCTGAAAAGCTACATCATTCCTCCCTCAAACTCTGTGATTGCTCCCTTCTCTAACAGGAACACTGCCTCAGATCTTCACATCATTAGTTCCTCTTCACGTCTTAGGTCTAAATTCAGGAAGCCTTCCCTGTCTTTGCTATCTATTTCCCACCAGTCAGTACACAGGCTAGTGGGTCATTCTCCATCACACTACCCTGTTTAGTTTCTTTCTAGCACTTACCCCCATATGAAATTAATTTATTTCCCTAGCTCTGTTTTCCACACTAGGAGGGGAACTTTGTGAGAGTAAGGCCTTCATCTATCTTTCTTCCTACTGTATCCCCATCACTAAGAATGGTCCAGGACTTGAGGGGTGAATGCACAAATCTGTGCTCAGCACCTTTTCCGTATCTTTATGCTGCCTCTTTTGGATATTGATTTGGAACTTGCTCTTTCCTCACTCATATCTGGAGGAGAATATCAACTTATAGCAGGGGAGTGGCCACTCTGCTCATGTGGTGGCTGGTAACTAGGGAGTAGGGCTTGACTTTGAGCTTTCTCTTCTAAGTCAGTGTTCTCCACAGTGGAGCTCAAGTACCACCTGTTTCAGAGTTTCCAAAGGATCTAGTAGAAAACACATATCCCAAGTCTATACTTGACAAAGAAGTCAGAATCTCTGGAGGTGAGAGTCTACTGGGCAACATGCACTTTTAACGAGTACCACAGGTCATCTTAGAGGCACAGTTAGGCTTCAGAGGAGCTCTCTTAGGTGTTAAGCATACAATTAAGCATACAAAATACTTTTGTTTTTTTCCTGGTGACTTCTCACATTGATACTTGGATTATTTTGTGAATTATCAGACTCTGTTTGACATCAGAGTAGTGTGTGTTGGGGCACAGAAAGTATGGGCACAATGACTAATGTTCTCAGTGCCCTTATGTATGAGTTATCAATTGCTGTGTAAGAAATGACCCCAAAACTTGTGTTTTTCTCACATTTGGGACACTTTTTTGCTCATTAGAAACTCCTTGAGAAGGATGGGGTAGGGAGATATGTGTCAGGGCAGAAATAGAAGAGAAAATTAAAATCCATTTCAAATGCCCTTTATCAGTGGCTCAGTGAAAGTCTTAGATAAGGAGGAACCTGGGCTATTGGTTAAGATGAGGCTGTAATATTGCTCTGGATTCTTGTGATCCACAATTGAAAGAGGTCTATGCCTTGGAGTAATGACTTTGCTGATAGTAATGATGGTTATAGTCCATTTAACAAGTGAGTGTTGAGTGCCTACTACATGCCATCATGACCTAGGCACATGGGATTCAAATTGACCAAGAAAAAAAAGATCCCTGCCCCCACAGACCTTAACTTCTAGAAGAGGAAATGATGCTAGTGTCTCTCTTCTTATGTGAAGCATTTCTTTCTTATGAGTTCTTGGTCATGAGGGTCTTAGTCTCCATAAAGTTCCCAGGTTCAATGAGGGATTCCCAAAACTTTATCTCTTCCAGCGTTTGCAGATGGATATCTACTCAAATACTCATGTATATCCTTATATGCAGGGAAATGGACTCAGGTGGAGAGGTGGATGTCTCTGTGTATGTGTGTTGGGGTGGGGGATTTGACAGTGTACAGAGGGCTTAAAACAACTACATTTATCTCGAAGTTTCTGTAGGTCAGGAATTCAGGCACATCTTAGCTGGGTCCTCTGGCTCAGCTTCTTTCATGAGACTGCAGTCAAAATGTTGGCCAGGGCTACAGTCATCTCAAGGCTCAACTGGGGAAGGATTCATTTCCAAGCTCACTCATATCATTGTTGGCAAGATTTGGTTCTTCATGGGCTGTTGGACTAAGGGCCTTGGTTCCTCACTGGCTGTTGGATGGCTACATAGTTGAGGTTACCTTCAGTTACCTGCCACATAGGCCTCTCCATAGTGCAGCTCACAACATGGCACCTGGTATCTATCAGAATGGGCAAGTGAGGAGAGCCAAGAGAGAGTGAGAGCAATATGGAAATCAGTCTTTTGTAACCTGATCTCTGAAGTGATATGCCATCACTTTTGCTGCATTCTATTTACCAGAAGCAAGTCACTAGGTTCAACCCACACTCAAAAGGAGGAGATTACATAAGAGCTTGACTACCAGGAAATGGGGATCATTGGGAACCCTTTTAGAAGCTTCCTCAGCCTGAGTTTTGAGTTATCATTTGAAATGGGACACAGTATGGCAGACAGATAATAGCTGTGTGGGGACTCTACTGGCACCAGGAAATTTAATTTAAAAGTCACTGCTGCATCATAAGAAGAGCATAGACTTTAGGGTGAGAGAGGCCTGTCAGCTTTGGTGTTAGAATCTCAGCTTTGGTGTTCACAAACTTTATAATCTTAGACGTAGTTTCTCTGAACCTCAGTTTTCTGACCCCAAAAATGTGGAAAATACCTACTACCTAAGGAGTTTTGAAAATAAAAAGTCACTTGGGTAAGGCACTTGTTAAGATTCACATTCCCAGGTTCTCTCCAAGAAGTTCTTACTCAGTAGACTTGGGTGGCACTTAAGGATTTATATTTTTAATAAATGCACAGGCATTTCTAAGTACATACAAAAAAAGGTGCGTGGCTCAGTAAATGGTAGCTATTAACAGTTTGTATAACAGTAATTCTGCAATTATTCTTGAGAAACTCTAAGTTTGAAGAGAACCAACTGTGATATAGTAGAAAGCAAACTGTAATGACAATTAGAAGATGTGGAAGTTTGAGTCCTTGTCTGACACTTACTTTGCTGCAGGATCTTGGGAACAGAGCCACCTAATCCTTCCAGACTTTTTTTCCCCCCAGCCCCTGTAAAAATGCCTTCTAGCCTGAGTACTCTCTGTCTGGATAAAGAAGAAACAACAGCAGTTAGCATGGGATCACTTTAGGGCTCCCCTGGTTGGAGAAGTAAGTGCAACAGCCTCTGTAATAGTCTTTTCTGAAATCTTCACCTCCTAACATTTGTTCCAGAAGACTACTCCTTGGAGCCTCTCACTCTGTTACTCTTTTAATTCATATGACCCCAGTATCTCTGTATGTAATGAAATATATCTGAAAAACAACCTCACTTAAAAGAATAAATCTATTAGGGAACTGAGAACTTTCTGGCATGAAATGAAAAATATTGATTGCTTCTCACCTGTTAGCAATGAAATCCCATCCAGTTAATTAACCTGCTCAGAGATAAAGTTTATTTCTGCCCTTCACCTTCAGCTCCAAATCTTTAAAACCATTAAAACAAGTAACTGGTCAATGAATAAATCTCTCAGATTGGCGTTCAGGGCCTTCTGTGATCTGGCTCCAGCCTACCTTTCAAACTTTCCTTCCGGCTACTTAATTTCAAGCACCAACTACTCCAGACAAATGGAAGAACTAAAGTATTCAACATCCCCACTGCCAGAAATATGCTTCCTTCCTCTGAACTCTACATATTTTAACTCAGTTCAAGTGTCACTTTTTGAAAAAGACTTTCTTGGAGCTCTGATGTCTCCACCTCTCCCTACCTATCCTAATTGTTGCCAAGCCATAAACATAGTTACCTCCTTATTTTAAACATGACCAAACGTTTTATACCTTTATAGAATTTATTATTTTACATCTTATATTATGATTATGTACATATTTACAGTACTAGACCCTTGAGGAAGCAATCCCAACCAATCCATTTTTGTGTTTTCATCTTCCAGTACAATGCCTTGGCTATGATTGGTGTTCGATAAATATTTTGAATACTTTAATGGAGACCCATTGATTTGACATTTTCTTTACTGTGGCTTTTACTCTTGGGGTTCACAACCATTGTTTCATTATCAGCATAAGGAGAATGTAACTCAGTGAGGTGCTTTTCAGGATTTACATTATATTCAAAACAGAACTCTCAAGCCTTCCAGTCTTTCTGCAGACAGCCTTGTCCTTGCTCCACATCCTTAGCAGTTTTCTGTTTCTGGAAATCCTTTTCCTTTCAGTGGAAGGGTTGGGAAAGACAGTCTTATGGATAACACCCCTTTCTGTAACTCTGAATATAGGCTTCATATGGCTCCTTTATTTCACTTGCACGACGTACTTGTAACCAGTATTTTGTGAGTATTTGTATTTTACAAGACCCTGAAATCCAACTTTAGGTAAAGCAGATATTCATCCATGTATGAGAGCACTCACATGAATGTGTTTAAGTTGAAGGGGAGAAATAGGGTAAGCTTCACTAAAACATAAAGGTCTTTCTTTCATTTCATGTTTGTTTTCTCTATCACACATTGGGCTTTAGGCACTATGTTATGTGCTGATGATACAAATATAAAACCGGTCCCTGCCTTCAAGGAGTTCTGTGTCTTGTAAAAGGAGATGAATATATGATGAGATCATTATTATAGAGTGTGATTTGCACAATGTCAGAATCAAGCACAGGGTGATGTGGCACACAGAGAATTTTCTTTGAGAGCAGATGGATTTTTGTAACAAAGAAATTCTCTTTTGCAGCAGAGTGGGTGTGCTGATATCCATAACATACATATTATTTTGTAGTTGATTTTGTAGTCATTTTTGTAGTATCCTCTTCTAACCATTCACCTTGGGCCAGGTGTCAGCCTCCATGGTGGGTGCTGAGACATGATTCATACAAGCAGCCACCCTGGCTTAATCAAGACCCAGACTTAAGTCCTTGCTCCTTAGCACTTGTAAGAATAAAACATTAAAGGAGATGGCAGCAAAGGGGTATTTTCTTATGATTCATAGGGCTCAACTTCATGCCAGTGATATTTTGGTGCAGAGATTTTGCATGCTCTCTGTCTATGGCTCCAATATTTCTAAAGGCATTACCACAGCTGTGTAGATGACTCATTGGGATAGCTTGTCCAAGTCCATGACCCTGGAGGTGTGTGTGAGTGTTCAGAGGGAGAGGGAGGGAGGTTATGAAGAAAGGCAAGAAAGCAAGCCTAAGTTTTAAATGACTAAAATCTACAGCTGTAAGTACTGAACATTTGTACAGACCACCGTAAGTTTTCTCTTTCTTTCTACTCATTAGGAACTCCTTGAGAAGGTTGCGGTAGGGTGACATGAGTCAGAAACAAATGAAAGAGGAAATTAAA
The DNA here is from genome assembly GCF_028018385.1 of Neofelis nebulosa. Taxonomy (NCBI): domain Eukaryota; kingdom Metazoa; phylum Chordata; class Mammalia; order Carnivora; family Felidae; genus Neofelis; species Neofelis nebulosa. The sequence continues at coordinate 21,013,317 of NC_080783.1, forward strand.
ATCCATTTCAAATTACCTCTTGTCAGCAACTCAATGAAAAGCTTGGATCAGGGCATGTTGGAGATATTGGTTAATATGCAGCCATAATACTGTTCTGGATTCTTATGATCTACAATTGAAAGAGGTCTATGGCTTGGAGTAATGATGACTTTGGTGGTAGCGATGGTGGTCACAGTCCATTCAACAAATATGTATTGGGCACTCACTGCACGCCACCACTGACCTATGCACATATGATAAAAATGGACCAAAACAACAGCAACAGACAAACAAACCCTGCCCTTTGTAGCTTAAATTCTAGAAGCAACTGGCAGAAATGGTGCTGGTATCTCCTCCTTCTTCGAAGCATTTTCTTCTCATGAGTTCCTAGTCATGAGGGACTTAGTCTCCACCAAGTCTCAGTGTTAGTGCGAGAATCACAAAACTTTATCTTTCCCAAAGCTGGCAGACTGATATCTGCTTAAAATGTTTATATAAGCAGGGAAATGGACTCTGGTTGCGACACAGAAGGCTCTGTGTATGCGCGTTGAGAGGGCTGGTGATAGTGTCCATTGGGAAGAAATTCTACAACCGAACTCTCCACACTGATACTTTCGAGCTGGGGGAAAATGTACCTGAATTGCTCCCTTCCACTCCACTTGCCTTTCTCCCTCTTCCTCCACTTTGCTCCCTCCTCCCTTCCTTCCTAAATCCCTCCCTCGCCTCCTTCCTTCCCTTTCCCTTGGTCCCTCCCCACCCCCTTCCTTCGAACAGTTCTCTCCTTCTCTCTCTCTCCCTCTCTCTCTTTCTCCCTCCCTCCCCTCTCTCCCTAGCCTCTTTTCCTCTTGGCCCCTTTCCCTCCTCCATCCCTCCGCGGCGTCTGCGTCAGGCCCCTACTTGCGTGACGCGCGGGGTCTGGGTGGGAGCTGTCCACTTGCCTGGGGTGCTGAATGCAGCAGCGGCGGCGGCGGCGGCAGCGGAGACAGCTGAGAGCCTTCTCCGCTCCAGGAATCTTGTTTCCATTCCTCGGACGGTCAGCTCACCGCCCCGCCACCTCCCTTCCAGCACCACCCCTTTGGGAATTGAGCCAGGGGGGCAGCAGTCGCGGCGGCGGGTGCTGAGCAACGGCGGAAGACGAGACAACACCTGGCAGCAGCCTGGAATCTGATTTGCTTCCTCTCGCCTTTTATAAGAGATATATTTATATACGGTTTTGAGGAGTCGCGAGGACCAAGCCGGAGCCAAGTGCTGGCTGTCTCCCACCTCGGCCACACGGCTTCGTTTCCCACTCCCCACCTGCAACTGGCACCGCAAACAAGCCTTACCTCGTTGCATCTGCGAGGAGGTAGCAACAGCGAGCCCAACCAGCCGGAGGCAGCGGAGAGGAGGGAGGGGCGTGGGGGGGGGACAGAGAGCCGGCCGAGGCCGCCCTTGGGGGGGGGTAGTGGGGGCAGAGCTGCCGTGAAGACCCGGCAGCCGCCCTCCTCCACCCCCACCCCTCCAGAAGCACTCTTGCCTGATTGAGAACCGAATTGTTATTCTTCCACTAGTTTTATTTCATTTTTTATTGCCCCCCCCCCTCCTCACTCCCCAGCCGCCCCCACCCCAACGCCTGCCTCGCCTCCGGTTGCATGGCAGCGCTGCCCGGGCGCGGGGGCTCAGAGCCGGCCCCCAGGGAAGGAGGAGGAGGAGGAGGATCATGAAGCCGGGAGTCGCGGCCGCGCCGGACGGCGAGCAGCAGCCAGAGGACGAGCCAGAGCAGCCCCCGCCCCGGAGACACGGGGCCGCCGACCAGCGTTCACTGCCGCCGCCACAGCAGCATCAGCGGCCGCGGGCAGACTCGGAGCAAGAGGAGGAGGGCGACAACGGCCCAGAAGAGGAAGAGGAAGAGGAAGAGAAGGCGAGGCCACTCACCCTCCCGGATCTGCCCTTCTCCCGGCCCTTGCCCCTCGCCCGAAGGGACCTTTGATGGAGCCAAGGGGAAGGGGCCGCGGATTTACAGACTACCGCAGGGGTGGGCTGGGGGCTGAGATCATGTAACTACTCCTTCCTCCTGTCTCTTCCCACACGCCCCTTTTCTCTACCCCTTCTCTCTGCTCCACTGCCTCCCGTCCCCTACACACACACCCTTCCTCTAGCCAGGATCTTCATGCTCAGGAAGGAAGCGGATCTGCAAGGGTTAAACGATCTTTCCTCTCCCCCCCCCCCCATTTCTTTCCCCCTCCCCAGCCCATTATGTTCCCACTTCTATTCTCCTAATTGGCTTTTCCCTCTTTTGCGCAACCTTTGGCTGCGGAGGCAAAGCACAAGCCCCTTGCCCAATTTCACCTGCAATCCCTCCTCCCCGCCCCCTCACCCCCCCATCCAACTGCTCTCTTAAAAGCAACTCTGGTGCTTCTGGGGATTAATTGCCCCAGTTTTCTGCCCAGGAGAATTAAAACTTCTCCCAACCTCCTCTCCCTCCCCACCTTACACTCCCCCCACCCCCCACAACCGATCACCTGCTACCTGAGGAAAACTATTTCTCTCTGCACATGCAGTACTCAATTTTTCACTGGGCTGGTTTGCCCTAAGCCCAGCTCAGTCCACTCTAAATTTGATTTATAATCTTCCCCACCCTTTTATACAAAAGAAAAGAGATTTCCCATTGCCTAGGAATTTGAGAAGAACCTAACAATCTTCTCCTGGGAAACTTTCTAACAACCAGACCTTGATCTCAAGGCCCAAACAGCCCTTCCTCAACATTTTTTAAAAACCCCCTTCCCCTCCCAGTGCCCCAGTCACAGGCAAAAAGGAGACACCCTGAGCAAAGCTAAGGCTGGTGGGAGGGAGGAAAGAAAACCTTTTTTTGTTGTTGTCGGGCTTTCCAGGGAGAGTTCAAAATCAGTGACTCACAGTTCTAAGTCCTGGGGGCAATTGATTTGTTACTTGGAGGGGGTGTAAGAGGAGCCAGTGAGAAAGCAGATCCCCCCCGCATAACACGGCTTTGCTGTGGACCCCCCACCCCCACCCCAAACCATTCTACTGTCTTCCTCTGAAAAGACTCCAGCTGCCCCTCCCGGGCTCTCTGCTTCCACTGGGCACATGCTGATGCCCCTGAGTGGACTCTTCTGGTGGTGGTGCTGCTGCTGTGCCCGCTCCTGCTGTGGATTGTGCGCCCCGACTCCCCAGATGTTGCGCCACCAGGGTCTCCTCAAGTGCCGCTGCCGCATGCTCTTCAATGACCTGAAGGTTTTCCTACTGCGGCGCCCCCCTCCAGCGCCCCTGCCCATGCACGGAGACCCCCAGCCCCCCAGCTTGGCGGCCAACAACAACACCCTTCCGGCTCTAGGTGCCGGGGGGCGGGCAGGCTGGAGGGGCCCTCGAGAAGGGGTGGGCAGGGAGACCACTCCTCTGCCACCTCCACCACCTTTGCCACCTTCTTCTGTGGAAGATGACCGGGGTGGCCCAGCCACAGAGCCACCCGCCTCGCTGCTCAGCAGTGCCTCCTCAGATGACTTCTGTAAGGGGAAGGCTGAGGATTGCTACTCACTGGGCAGCAGCCTGGACAGTGGCATGAGGACCCCGCTCTGCCGCATCTGCTTCCAGGGCCCGGAACAGGTGAGACCCCTTTTCCCTTTTCCTGCTGCCTTATGGTGTCCTCAGGTCTTGCAGATAAGTACTCACCTGCTTGCCCTCGGGAACGATTGTGCCGTCTCTAAGGGCTCCTCAGTGATGTTTCTTTTGGTTAAGTTTGTCCAAAAGGTGCCTGGTTCCCAGTAGAGCCTGTTTGGTGGCTGAGTTGTACCCCAGTTTTTGCATTTTCCTTCCAATGCTAGTGTCTCCAATTCCATCCCAAAACTCCATAACCATCCTCAGAATAGACGATTCAGAAGTCAAAAGTGATGAAATGAAGGAACGTGGTGGTACCTTCATGCTTGTGGCCGAGATACCTTTTTATCTGATTTGTTGTTTGCTGACATTCCCCCCAGCCCATTTTCAGTCCCAGATTTAAACTTCTTCCCTCTTTGGAGGGACATGTGCAGACATCTTGTCCTCTTTCCCCTATTCTCACAGACTGAAACACAACAAGCCTGACCCTATTCTTTCACTTTGAACTCCCCCCTCCCATATTACATTGACACCCTCAGCAGTATGTTTTGGCCACCGAGGAGGAAATGGAGAGAGATTCTAGGTCCAAGAAGACTCTACAATTTGCTAAGACACTTCTTGGCAGACTCAAGGTTTTCCTAGTTTGAAAGCAAATAGGTAAGCAGGTTGAGAGTGAGTTGCAGGGATATGGAGAAGGAAGAAAGGGAACTCCTTTTCTCAGGCCTGAAGCACATCAACTTAGAATGTCCCTTAAACTCTCCCCATCCAGGATAGGGGATGCCAACTATAATCATGAGCCAATTTTGCTAAGTCTGAAGGTCCTCCCTACCCCATTCATTCAAATTTTCAGACAGACTCATGCCAGCCCTTCCAGCTCCACTTCCAATCTAGTGTTTTCTAGAGGCTGGAGATAGCAAGTGGACATTCTCCCAGAGTTATGAATTGTGGCAACACTTACCACAGAATCCCAGATGGAAAAGACTCACCTGAAAATTTGACCTAGTTAGTGATGCTGGAGAAGGAACATTCAGTTGCACCTTGGTCAGGGTTGTGTGGTCACTCAGCCACCTTTTCAGTAGTTCCCCAGAAGTGGAGGGAAGACTTCTGGGTGTTTCCTGAACAAGAGGCAGAGCATCAGGATGCCATGCCAGTGATCCTGAGTGGCCCTGGCTCTTTCTGAAGGCTTGCTCTGTGAGAGACAGGCTTAGCTGACAATTTCATTCATGTCACCTTTGCTCTGAATGGGCAACACACTTCTGGGACGGATGATGACTGGGGTCCCTACTTGGGCATTATGAAAGGAGGTGATGTGGATCTCAGTGAATAAATGTTTCTAAGGGGCTGAGGGTTGGGTTCCTTCTTCTTGTGACGAGGCTTGCCTGGAATCCCCAATGAAGTCCTGCCCAGAGCTGAGGACTCTGTTAGGTGAGAAGGTCCAGGGTGCCTGCTCAGTGCCTTTCTTCCAGCCCTTCTCTCCACTTCCATTGGTGGGCCTCCAGCAGAGGCACAGAGTGGAGGGGCTTGGCGGGCAGCAAGAATGGGCCTTACTGTGGGATGCTCCTGTTCAGCATTCTGCCCCAATCAGGAGCCTCATCTTTTCCAAAAGGAAGAATTATTTAGCTTCCTAACTCCTTAAGCTGTTTCTTTCTTCTCCCATATGGGTTGGCTTGGGTCTACATGTCACCGAGGCTGCTGGAAGTGTGGCTTCTGGCAAAAACACCCTTGTCTCTAGAAACCGGCAGGACTTGGAGCCTTTTCTGGATGATATTTCACCTGCTGTGTGAACTTCCTCAAATTGCTTTATGCCTCGGGGCCCCTTTTCCAACTTCTGTGATTTAGAGGCACCTTTGTCTGTCCTCCTTTTTTCCTTATAAGTCTGTTAGGAGGATTCAGAAGATAATGAGCCTGAAAACATCTTGAGAAGGATTAAAATATAATGGCAGGTATTTTGATCATGGGAAAGCAGTATTTTGTTGAAGAAAGAAGAAGAAAAGGATCATTAGGGCTATTGTGAAATACCCTCACGTGATACAGGGTCTAGGCAGAGGTTAGGAGTTTCCTTTCTTCTTCATTATTTTTATGGTATGTCATAAATAAAGCATTGAATTAAAACACTAACACAATAAAGGAATGAGATCCATTATTATGTGCAAGGAATAGGGGGGTCATGTTAGCACATTAAGACTGGATTCGGTCAAGCACTTCTTGCAGACGATGATGATATTTTGGGGGTTTGCATTATTTGTGCAAGGGCCAAGAGATTTCAATGAGATTGTGCTCTCATAGTAATAAGAGGAGCATGTGTTAGATATGAACACATTTTCCCACTTTTACTTGTTTTTCTTCACAGGATATCAGTGAGGAAGAGCGACAAAGAGGAGATGGGGAAAACTCTTTAGAGTAGGAAGAGAAAAAGACAGAAAGTAAAGAGCTGAGATGTCAGTATTTCATTTTCTGTTCAGGAAGCAAGCTATCCAGCAACTGTCCACATGTGGCTCTAAGGGGAGGGCAGTCTGCAATCTCAGTGGCTGAATGTCTTGGTCTTTTCTTTGCCCAAACAAAGGAACCAAAGAGCTCCCTGGTCATTTGCCACTACTCCAAGGGCTAAAAGACTGCCCTAAATGAAGATTTGGTCTCTTCCTGATAAGGGTTTGTAATGTATGGGGTAAGGGGCGACTGGAGGAGCCAGCCAGTTCTACTTTTGCACATACCTATAATGGACTTTACACTCATTTGTTCACGCATTATTTTACCGAAAAAATGTTTGTTGGGAACCTACAGTGTGCCAGATGCTGTTCCAGGCACTGAGTATCCAGGCATGAACAAAATAGGTGAGGTCTCTTCTCTTCTAAAGGTGACATTCTAGTGGAGATGCAGGAATAGACCAGTAACCTAGTAGATAAATAAAGCTATTTCAGATGGTGTTGAATACTATGGTGAAAGTCAAATAGGAGAATGACTTAGACAATAATGAAAGGGAGGGTTTGAGAAAGAAGCATCAATATTAGAAAGAGTGATCAGAGACAGCCTTCCCAAGAATGTGCCATCTGAGCTGGCCCTACATGATGAGAAGGAGCCACTGATGCATAGGCCTGGGGGAAAAGCACTCAAGGTGGAGGAAATAGCAAGTTCAAAGACCTGAGTGCGAACAAGCTTAGCATGTTTGAGAACCAGAAGAGAGGACAGGAGGAGGCAGATGGAGGGTGTGTGTGAACAAATGCTTTGAAAGCCAACTTGGCTCCATGCTCACAAGCTGACTGAGTAGCCACCCTCCTCTTCCCAGCCATTCATTTAGGTTGGACAGGGGTCAAGGATACATGGAAATGTGGGACAAGAGCCCAGCTGGCAGCTCTTTACTCTCTGTTTCTGACTGAAACTGCACTGGTTCACTTCGATGGACCATGGTGGATCAGCTGAGATCTCTGAAGCCAGATGGCCCCAGTTCAAGGCATGAACAAGTAGGACAGCCTCTCTCCGCTTCAGGTTCTTCCTCTGTAAAACAGGGATAATAATGATAGTCCTCAATTGATGGTCATTCTGAGCATCAGATCAGTCAACACAGAGCCATGCTGTCACAGTGTTTTGTTGTTATTATGTCAGAGGCAAGACAGTGCTCCTTCTGCCTCATTTAAAAGGAAAAGTGTGCCCCGTTTCCCAGTCTAGTCCCTAGCAGGACTGCTGTGATTGTGGTCTGGTGTGATAGTAGATTGCTTCCTGTGCACTCACAATCCTCTAGGTTCAGAGTGCTGCTTCTCTATTTCCATCATCAAAAGTCTCTATTAGGTAAGTGCCTACCTATGCCTGCTGCTCTGCCAAGCAGTGTCTGGAGACACAGGGCAGATGTGGCACTGCCCTCCGGGAGTTTCACAATCTAACCCAGACATCACAGAAGCTGATAGGGATCAAGAACACAGACAGTGGGTCACAGGGGAATTATAGTAATATTGGATACAAGAAAGAGATGTGTGCTTAAAAGTGGCTAGTGTGTGGGGTGCCTTTTCAGAGAGACAAGTGGAGGAATGTGCTACCTTTCCCCCAATTAGTCAGAGAAGGCTTCTCTGTTTCTGCTGAAGACCAAGTGAGAAGAAATAGATGTAGGATGAGTTTATACAGCTGGAAGCAGAAAAGCTGTGAGACACATGGATACCTCGACAAAGGGGTGAAACCATCTCCTAGGCGGAGTCAGCTGTGGAACACCTAAAGGTTGCTACAAGGATGAAATCCATCATGGCAGTGGTGGTGGTGGGGGGGGGGGGCACCTGCTTTGGACCTAATGGAAAAGTGGAAATGAGTCTGGAAGAGATTAACCTGCTTGGCCTGCCTCTCATTCTTCCTGGGGTTGGCTTCCCTAGAGCTCCACATTGAGAAGGGGCAAGAGTAGTGTGAAATATTTCAGTCAGTGTTTTAGGTCCTGGGGTAGTAAGAGAAGATGTTTGCAGTGCTCAGGGGAAACTGGAGACCCAAAGATGCATTAAGAACCTGGGGAATGGAGATCAAGGAGAGAATTTTCGGAGAGACCCATAGAGTATATTATTTTTCTTAGTGTTCTGGTTCGATTTTACATTGTGTGTGTGTGTGTGTGTGTGTGTGTGTATGATTATTTAATTAGTATCAGTCTCCATAGATAATAGGCCCATCCCTAACATTTACTGACTGTAGAGCAATAGTATAGGTGGGGGCTCACATACCATAAGCCAAAGTATTTAAAAGTCGTAAGTCCAGCTAACAAACTGTTAAATAAAATGAATTTTATCTTCCTATCTTGGCAAATAAAATGTCAAAACAACTTGGAAGACAGCTTTGAATTTAGAATTATTGGATTCCTTAGAATTCTGTGCTAGCCAAATGGGGGTACCTGGCCCTTGGTCTACAGGCCACTTGGATTCTCTTTCCTCTGCTGGCTACATCTTGCACCAGGATCAGCTTTTGTCACACACGCATGGACTCTCCAGCTGGCTTACCCAAGCTCTGTCCGTCCTAACCCTAAACAGTTTTCCCTTGCCCCTCTCCTTTTGAACCTGAGGAAGAGAAACCTGAATGCTCTGGAAGCAGGCTCATGTCTGAATACACAGGGATTCCAGGGTCCCAGGTAATTGGAGCATGTTCTAGAAGACGGGTATAGCTCCTTGACCTCACAGACTTCCTATGCAAAGGTTGCACCTGAAAAAGGGCCAGAGTGGGGCCTTCTATAGCAAGGGACCCTCTTGCCTGGGTCTAGGAGAAGCACTGCAAAGGGATTGTAAGACCCCTGGAAGCAGCGACTTGTGTGTGTTTTCTCATCATTGGGTCATCAGCTCCCAAACTACTGCCTGGCACCTGTTTCACACTCAGTAAACTTTTGTTGAATGAATGAGTTTCTAGAGCTCATCCAGTGGGCAGCTCCACAGGGAGGGGGACTGGGGAGAAGAGACTATCAAGGAGAAAAATATTTGCTGGCATCAGGTGCTGAATGTGTGCTATGCAGAAAGGGCAGAACTGTTCTGTGGAATCACAAACGGCAGTGCCTTGGCCAGTGATGAAATCTTCAGGGAAGCCAACTTGGGCTTAATATTAGAAAGAACTTTCTATCAAAGCTGTCCCAAGATAGTATAGGCTGCCTTAGAAAGGGGCTCAAGTGGGGGACTGGAACTAGTGACCCTCAAGATCCTTCCTGGGCTTGAAAGTTGGGGTTCATTACAATGAGATTGCTTGAGGGCCCAGAAACATTTTTAATTTTTTTAAAATGTTTATTTATTGTTTAGAGAGAGAGACAAAGCGTGAGTGAGGAAGGGGCAGAGAGAGAGGGAGACACAGAATCCGAAGCAGGTCCAGGCCCTGAGTTATCAACTCAGAGCCCCAAACAGGGCTCTAACTCAAGAATCTCGTGATCATGACCTAAGCCAAAGTCGAGGTTTAACCGACTGAGCCACCTAGGCACCCCTCCCAGAAACATTTTAATCTAAGCGGAGAGAGATGAACTTGCATCCTTTTTCAATTCAAGGGGTCATCTTGTCCCCATATCTAATGCTAGTGTACACGGCATGTACAGATGTGCCTTCAGCAAAGATCACAAAGAATAGTCTCTGTCCTGTGTTCATGGAAATCCCAAGTCGGCAATCATGAATTTATACCTGGCACATACCACAGTAGGAAAGCAGCATGTCATGAATGATAGGCAGCAGATGCCAACATGGAGCTAAGAATGCAGCACCATCCCAGAAAAGGGGAAGCCCAGTTAACCCCTTCCCAGAGTCATGAGAGGGCTGTTTTCATTTTTCCATCTTGGATCTTCCATGGTAGTTTTTCCATTCCTACTTCGGCTAGTCTTGGTCCTGTTTAAACTGAAAGCTCCAAGGACCCACCCAGGGTTCTCACCAGTGCACTCTCATTCTTTACTAGGAGATGATGTAAGGATGCTCAACCTCCACCATCACATCCCTGGCTGCTTTCCAAATTTAGCTATCTATTGTTTTTACATGCACATACATGCACACACATGCATGGGAATAAAGCACTGAGTGCACCTGTCTCACCTTCACAGGAAGAATTAGGGATTGGAGGAAAGGAGGCACCTGGTGTCTTGACAGGTGTGGAGTGATTCTCACCTCAATTGTCTGTAGATCCTTTAGCTGGTGTTCACTTTAGAGTCATGCTTCCTCACTTGCCAGCCTGCCTCTGCTTGTGATGGGTTGGTTAATTTATTGGGTGGGGCTTCTAGCTGAGCCCCTCCCCACCAGAAATATACTTAATAAAGCTGGTAGGGCAGAGGTAAAATAAGGATTTCTAAAGAGCCTGGGAGGAGAAAGGCCAGATACTGGAACTCTCTTTCTCTCTCTCCTCCCCACCCCCCAACCACCGCCATCCTCTTTTCCAGCTGGTATGTTGGAGAAGCCCAGCTGTGGCCTGTGAGTTGGGGGAGGGGGAGCTGGTTCGAAGGGGGAGGGGCTACTCGAAAGAGTGTGGGAATGAGCGAGCTTCTTCTTGTTTGCTGGGAAGGAAGCCAAGTTGGAAGTGAGCCCGGATGTAAAGGAGCTGGCAAGTTAATACTGTGTGGCCTGAGTTGCACACCATCCCCCTACCCAGTGTATCAATGTGAGATGCAGTCTAAGTGTGCATATTGCCTATAGTACACATTTGATACCTCCCTCTGCATATGTTAAAAGTAAAAATGGGGTGCACATGGGACTGGCTACCTCGTAACAAAATAGGCAAAATTGAATTAGTTACAATTTGAGTTCCAGGTAGATGCAAACTGTCAGAGAAAAAGAGGATTCACAAATATAGGCTCTAACTCCATGATTCAAGCCCTCGAGGGGGGATACACAGGTCCCCCAGTTTTGGACCTAGCTCATTGCTCTCATGAGGATTTCCCCAGGTTCCTGCTCAGAGATGTTGAGGTGGACAGATCAAATTAGTTTCCTTCTTTATGGAATGGTCACTTTGGATGTGGTGGAAGTGAATCAACATCAGTTTCTGCAAAAGAAGCCTCTCATAGCCACCCATAGTGGCCTGTATGACTCTGCATGCAGTAGGAGCTCAATATTTGTTGATCCCTTGGTCTCTTTCCTGGCACATGTTCTTTCCAGATTCATAGTGCTATCTTTGGTCCCTAGTGTATGCATGGTAGAAGGTATATTTGTCTTTGTGTGTGTGTGTGTGTGTGTGTGTGTGTGTACATGTGCACATATGTGTATGTGACTGTATGCAAGTTAAAATGCCAGGCAAAAGGGATATGGATGCTGTCTTGAGACCCCCTCCACCCCATCCAATCTCCTTTTCAGATTCTATAATGACAAATAGTGATGATTCTTTTTCTAGTAATCATAGTGATCACTGTCCTGGCTTGAGTTCGCTTGGCCAGGAGCAGACCTTTTCTTATTCTATTGCTGAATGATGAGAGGAACACAGGCTTTGAAGTCAGAAAGACATGAATTTAAATACCAATTTCGACCCTACCCAGCTGAGTGATCTTGGGCAACTTACTTAACCTCCCTGGACTTTGCTTTCATCGTTTATAAAGCAGGAATACAATACTCAACTTGAATACTCATCATAAATAGTGGCCATGCTGTATTAAAGTTTTAGGAACATAGCAGCTGTTCATTAAATGGGAGCCATCTATACCTCCATTCTGTCAATGTGGCTCAGAGACCTGGAGTGGGGCCCCAAGATCACACTGCTGCCTTTCCTACTACTCTCTCTTACTACAGCCTTAAAAAATCAGATGCTGTAAGTAAAGCTGTACTTTGACCACACAGTAAACCCCCAGCTGTTTTTGTGCCTAACATCAGGGATCCAGTTCAGATCAGTGTTCAGATCCAGTGTGTCTGTTTAGCTGATTTTTTGCCTCTGTATTGCCTCACTCAGTTCAACCCCTCTGCTCTCCTGCTCAAGTCTCTCATCCCCAACATAGTTGTCTTTATCTATCTCGATCACCACTATGTTCCTGACAGATCTTTATTAAGCAGTACTCTCTTCTTGGCAGGAACTGTGCAGAAAGACACTTTCCTGGACTCTGAGTCCCTAGAGGCCAAGAGCAGACTCTGCACGCAGAGGAGCATGTAGAGGAAGTGGCAGAAGAAATGCTTGCCCAACGTGTGACAGAATGGTGTTTGCCTTCAGGGTCATCCTTAGACTAGTGTTTCTGAAAGCCTGGGATGAGATGGTACCCCCCGACAGACACAATGTTAAATAATGTTGGTCGTCAAGTGAGAACGTTGTTCTCTTTTCAGTTTGTTTTCATGCCTTATGATTATGTCTAGGAGAAAATCTCACTGGAGTGATAATATGTCTTTAACACCTTTTTAACACTTGTCAGTCTTCTTTGCAAACAAAGAGAAGTCATCAGCCTTAGAGTCCTTGGACATACAGTAATATCTAGCTAGAATTTGTTAATCTTGTTTTGTTTGCAGTTGTGTGCATCTGTTCTGTTTTTTTATTAATCGACTATTTTGAAAAGCAGTTTTAGGTTTGAAGCAAAACTGGGCTGCAAGTACAGAGTTCTCATGTACTCCCTCCTTGTGAACCCCCCAACCCAACCTCATCTTGTATTAGAGTGGTGATTTGTTATAATGGATGAACTAACACTGACACATCATTATCACTCAAGGTTCATAGTTTACATCGGGCTTCATTCTTGGTGTCGTAGGTTTGAAGGGTTTTGACAAATGGATAGTGGCATGTATCTACCCTATCATTATAGTTTTACTGACTTAAAAATCCCCTGTGCTTCACCCATTCATCTTTTTGCTCCCACCCTCGGATTCCTGACAATATAGCCTGGCCTCTTCCAGAATGTCATATAGTTGGAATTATACAACGTGTAGCCTTTTATGACTGGCTCCTTTCACTTAGTAATATGCATTTACAGTTCCTTCATGTCTTTTTGTACCCCGATAGTGCATTTTTTTTTAGCACTGAATAATATTCTATCGTAGAGACACAGCTTGTCTATTCCTTCTTGGGTAAATGACATCAGTTTTTTATTTATGGTAGTGACAAAGTCTTTTTTGGAAATAAATTTATTGAAGTAAAAATGTAAGACAGAGAAAAATGTTAAGTATGAAGTAAATAATAGGATAGATGGTACATGCATATGTTAAAAAGTGTATGCAACTGAAGTTTATGTGATACGGTTCTGGGATGTACACTTTATAATAGTTCCGAAACATTTGTGGATACCAAGAAGTGCTTCAAGAAGGGGGAAAATGCAGAGTTGGGTCATGCACATTCCATGGCATCCTGGAATCTGCATTTTCAACAGCTGTTTTTGACAATTCTAAAGTAGGTGATTCAGGAATACTGTGTGTTAGGCAGCAGTTTGGAGGGGCAATAAAATGGGAAGGAGAGATGACCTCCAGCAGACCTGAGGTTCTAAGACATACAAGGAGCAGGGAGCTGGGCACTGGAGGGGCAGGGAGGGCACAGGGCCACGTGACCAAGAAGGAAATGACATGTGTCACTGAGGGCAGAGGCAGGAAGGGATATATCTTGCATCTCTCTCTTTCCCTGCTTCCTTCATCTGAGAGCTATATGTTTCAGACGGTATAGACACAAGACGGAAACACTAACCCACACAGGATTGTAACACGAGGGAGATGGAAACTGATTGTGTTAAGATGCTGAGACTCAGAGCTTTGTCTGCTGCCCAGCTAATGTTAAATTCCCTGGCTAACACAACCATTAATTCCTACTTCTGAATTATGTTCAGAGAGTATTCCTGAGTCAAGTCAAATCAGGGGACTCCTTAGGGAAGTCTGAGGGTCTCAAAGCAAGGCAATAGAAAGTGGACAGCTTGCCGCCCCATAGCTCACTGAGTCCCCACAACGACATGCGTCAGTTCACGAATAACACATCACTTTTGCCATCACCCAGCTCATTGGCTGGGTCTAGAAACATGACTACCTAATAGCAGTAGGGATGGGGACTGTCATCCTCCTGGGTGCCTGTAAAGAGAGGAAACTCAGATGTAGTGAGCTCTAGAAGTCCCCCTCAACAGTATTAGTACCTCCCTCTTAGGGTTGTGAGAAAGATAAATGAAAGAATGAAAGGTAAATGAAAGAAAGGTAAATGAAAGAAAGTCTTCTGTCTGTTCCATGGAGCAAATAAAAGAAATACTTCATAACACTCCTGCAAGAATTTGAGTAGACAACACTTACCGCAGTGCATGAAGGGGCTCCCCATAAACACGTGAAAGAATATGAAAGGTAAATGAAAGCATGCAGAACACGGCTTGACCCACAGTAAGCACTCAGGAAATGCTAGTAGTTTTGTTATCATCTTCTCAGTTCTACAAGGAGGAAATTGTGCCCAGAAATATCCAAGCCCCTACTAGTTCTGCTGTTCTCTTCATGCCATATCAGGTTGGGGAGCTGTACCTGGGGCTGGCATACCAATTTCCCCACCACCAATAGCCATCTGCCTAGAAGAATGAACTTAGAACTGGAACTTAAAGACCCAATCAGGGAAAGAATTTGGAAAATAGGAGAATGAAGACTGTTCCAGGCATAGGAACAATGGAAGCAAGGAATCAGAGATGCTTTTGCAGAAAATTGGCAGGGTGGATAAGAACATGGGGTCTACATAGCCAAGCAGAACATCTTTCAAATCTCACTGTTGCTGTGCAGTCACTGTGTGACCTTGAGCAAATCATTTACAGGCCCAGAATCTTCATTTCCTCTGCTATAGAATGGGAATGATAATAACAGTATCTGTTTAGAGATTGCTGTGAGGCTCAAATGATATAACACATGTGAAACTCTTGGCACAGTGTGGAATGAAAACATACGATAAATTTAAAAATGTCCAATAAACATTAGCTCTTGATGTTGTTATCTGATCTCACTGACTCTCTATTGTCTTCTTCAAACTTTCTTTGAGAATTTCTGCCTTGGCGTCTGTGTGTGTGTGTGTGTGTGTGTGTGTGTGTCTGCCTGTGGCTGCTGATCTCAGGAGATGCTTCCAAGACATCATAGGGGTAGATGAAGCTAAATATACCAAAGCACTGCTGGTAGACTAAGTAAAAATTATCTCACAGATATACATAGTTTCCCCCCAAATGTGTGGAAGCCATTATGATGAACAAAATCAAAAGCATCCTTCACGTTAGTGTAGCATCTTGTCAATAAGTATATTCTCCATCAGTAGATACTCAAACTACAATTCTGGTCACTTGAGGGCTTGTGAAACTTTAAGCATTAAAATGGATCTAAATTGGGCGATATTCTACACAACAACCAGCCAGTAATTTCCAAAAGTGTCAAGGTTATGAGGAATGAAGAACAATGAGGGAAATGTCCCAGATTAGAGGAGTCTAAGAAGATAATGATATTTAAATACAATGTGTGATTAGAATTAGATTCTGTACCAGTTAAAGGACATTAGTGGGACAGTTGGTCCCACTTGAATAAAGTGTGTAAACCAGTAAGTAAAGTGTGTAAACCATACACACTTGAATAAAGTGTGTAAACCAGTAAGCAGTATTGTATCAACATTAAGTTCCTCGTTTTGGTCATTGTACTATGATACATGTTAACCTTTGGGGAAGCTGGTTGAAGGGTCAATGGGAACTCTTTGTGCTGTTTTGACAAGTTCTTAGATTAATCTGAAATTATTGCAAAATAAAAAGTTAAAAAATAAAAATAATTTAAATGGAGATGGTTACTCATACGTGGAAAAATTGGGAATTACTAGTACCGAAAAAAGACCATGGGTTACAAAAACCTCGTTTAGAATTTGGGCTCTAGAACTTCCTAGCTGTGGATTTCAGGCAAATCATTAAGATCCTTTGAACTTCAGTGTCTTCTGTCTGTACCATGGAGCAAATAAAAGAAATACTTCATAGCACTGCTGCAAGAATTTGAGTAGACAACACTTACCGCAGTGCATGAAGGGGCTCCCCATAAACACGTGCTCTCTGTCTGGTCTCTCCTTCCACCTCTATCCAGGGAGGATGATAAACATGCCTTGCACATTTCCCTGGTTATAAGTACTGTGTGCTAAGTGCTTTGAGATTGACAAGGTGATGCCTGAGCTGTGAAAGTGTTGAGTAGGCAATGAAGTTTTCCCAATATGGGATCTTAAGCATATAAACAGAGTTAATAACCATCAGCAAAAACAGCGTTGGCCATTATGCAGTGTTCTTTAGCAGTTTTTAACCTAACACCCCAAAAGGAGCTCTTTGGCACATTGAGTGAGTGTGGGTTGTATATTTTGATACATCCTGTGGCGATCCCTCCAGGAGCTGAAGAATTAAGCCTCCATGTAGCAATGTGCTACTTTATAAAGGAAAGCTTTCTAGTACTGGGGTGCTGAGTTATCCAATGTGTTTAGAAAACAGCTGCCCAAACCAGGCAGCTGCAGGTGAATGAGAGCAGGTGTGCGTGGGAGTGCAAAGGTGTCCACTCCTGTTGGGTGCATGTTTGTGGGAGTGAGCGAGAACAAGGAGGAGGGGAGGGAGTGCGGGTGTGTGTGCACGTGGAATACAACTAATTCAGAAGAAAAAGACATTTGAAGGTGTTGATCCTTTGGCTCTTCCAGCCTTTTGCACACCTTTGCTCCAGAGAGAGCCCAGAGTGTCTAGTCTTTGCAAAGTCAGTGTTGACGTTTTACATAATACACACTGCCTTGTCTCTTGCTTTGAACACCCATTAAGTGCTTCCTAGAAAAAAAAATTAGTTTGGGACTTTGGACAAGTATATAATACAACTTCAAAGGTTCTTCCTCTACCCCCCGCCCCCCCAGAAAAACCACATAGAGAGAGGTTCTTCATGATTTAAATTAATTTTCGTCTTTCCTATGAATGTAAAGGAAGTAAAAAAGTGTTTATCTGACATGATAACTGGAATTTGTTTCCAAAAAATCCAGTGACTATAGATGATACAAGACTGATCATATGTTTGGAAGTGCTGAAATTGGGCGATGGGTTCATTCTACTATTTTCTCTACTTAAAGCTTTTTCATTACATTATATTTTGTTTATATTTATATGTATTATAATTATGTATATTTTATATATTTTCTCTACTTTTATGTGTGATTGAAACTTTCTATAATAAAAAATTGACATTTGCTATAAAAAGACAATTTTTTAATTTTTTACGTAAAAAATTTTAATGTTTATTTTTGAGAGAGAGAGAGAGAGAGCACAAGCAAAGGAGAGGCAGAGAGAGAGGGAGACACAGAATTCGAAATAAGCTGCAGGCTCTGAGGTGTCAGCACAGAGCTCAACGCAGGGTTTGAACCCATGAACCACGAGATCATGACCTGAGGTAAAGCCAGATGCTTAACCAGTTGAGCTACCCAGGCACCCCCAAAAGACAATTATTTTTATTTTTATTTATTTTAAAGAGAGTGGCAGAGAGAGAGGGAGAGAGAGAATTCCAAGCAGGCTCTGTGCTATTAGCACAGAGCCTGACACAGGGCTTAATCCCATGCCCTTGGGATCATGACCTGAGCCAAAATCAAGAGTCGGATGCTCAATTAACTGAACCACCCAGGTGCCCTTAAAAAGACAATTTTTAAAAGGTTTTACAAAAGAGGAGATGGAGTTACCTGAGGGTGGACAAGATAGCTTTGGGCACAATAATGCTGGGGACCCAAGTCAAAGATAGACAGAACTTGAGTGTGTCCTACTGGGCACTTCATCAGTATTTCACATTGAGGGGAATAAATTTGATGACCTCTTAAGGGATCTTCCATCCCCAAAGGTCATGATTTGAAGATGAAAATGTCCTGATGTCCATTTCCTTTCTGGTCCACCTGGTCTGGTGGCAGCAGAAGGATCAGTGTGACCATTGACTCAGCAGACAGTTACTGAACACAGCTGGGTGCCAGGTGCTGGAATGTGGAGATAAGATGGGGAGCTCAGAGTCTAGGAGATGTCACAAGATGACATGATGATTTCCTCGACCCAGGGTTGCATCCATTGTGCTTGCCGAATGACTGCATAGGACAGGTGACTAGTGATGCCTGAGAAAACTGGACAAGCACTGCCAGACATGCTAATCTTCAAGTGGCCAAATAGGGATGAGAAGGAAGAATTCTCCCAGTGGAAGTGTATGACAAAGTATAGCAATACAAGACCTACCTCATTCTCCTCATTAGAAACAGATTCCTTTCCACTTGGCCTCATCCTCTCTCCCTCTCATTGCTTTTCAAATTGCCCTGCTATGTTTTAAGACCCAGTATAGCTTTCCTCAGAGAGCTGGGCAGATTAAAGTGTGGGCAGGGTGCAGAGAGGGGAGGGGTGAGTTTACTCCTCTCTAGCAATTACTCTCAATGCTGGCTTCTCTGGGCTTGGTTCTAATGACCTTTCTGTAATAAGAGCCTTGTGGTCTGGTGGTGCTTGGGAGCCACCTGCCTGGGAATAGTAATGCCACAGAAATTTGCATGGTTAATCGAACTCAGTTTTTATCTGGGAAGCTTCAGGAGAGTCTGGAAGGACTCTTGGGGTCCAGGAGCTTCCTTATCCTATAACACATGCAGAGGCACTAGCTCCTATTCCTGTGGTAAGGAGGGACAAGCAGACAATATTTTCCTAATTTTTAGAATTGAGAAACTAGGATCCAGAGAGGTGAGGTGTTGTGTTCAAGATGGAAGGCAAATCCTTAAGCTGGAGTCTCCTCTTTTCAGACTGGGAAATACCAGTAAATATCTTAGAGCCTTTTTCAGCCATAAAAGTATTTATTCATTCACTTCCTAACACACTCCTCTATTGCATTAAAGTGTTAATTTACCAGAACATTTGGAGTATGGAAAAGATTAGGGAGGGAGCATGGGCAAGAATAGGGCATTCCAAGCAGAAGTAGGAGGTTTTCCAAAAACTTGGAGGGTGGAAAGGAGTGCCACCCCCAGGAGGAATGGAAAAGCCCAGTTCTCTTCAAGACATAAACATTCACTCATTTTCCTTTCTTTGCGCCCTCTGGGTGGTGAGGTTGGGTCTGCCTTCCACGGACATTGACTGCAGAAACTGTGAATCTTGCTTAGCTTGACTTATCTGTACCCATCCTGGCCTAGTCCAGGCTGGCTCCCACCAGGAAGCTGCCTCACTCAGCCCACTTGAGGAGGAGGACACAGGGGTCCCCCCATTGTGGGTGGCCACCATGGCAACCACCACTTCAGGTTGCTGGAGAGTGCAGCAGGTTGACAAAAGGGGTGTAGAGCCCAAGAACTACAAACATGTGGAGGTCTGTGTTTCACTGTGGTTGGTAGACAGTGTCTCTTTCAAGGTCCAGGCACATTTACCTCTTAGCCTTCTAACCTACAGGCCATTTTTGGCCAGAGAGTCAAAAAAATGTCATTGATATAGCCCGGCCCTTAGTTTTCCAGACCTTCAGTGTCTCTGGCTCTCCCATTTCTCTGTGCTTGCTCATATCTGTGGAGATCAGGGAGACACAGAGCCAGGGTACTATGTTTGCCTATCTTTTTTCCTTTTTAAGTAATTATTTTTTTTTGAGAGAGAGAAAGAGTGCACGTGTTCACATGACTGGGGGAGAGGCAGAAGGAGAGAGAAGGAGAGAGAATCTTAAGCTGGCTCCACACCCAGTGTGGGGCCTGACTCCAGACATGATCTCATGAACCAAGAGATCATGACCTGAGCTGAAACCAAGAGTTGTACACTTAACTTACTGAGTCACCCAGGTGCCCCTCTTTTTTCCTTTTTAAATTGTCATTCCCCAGTTGTCATCAGCATTGTTGCTACCTATGTACATGCTACAAAATGTTAATAGGTTTTGTTGCTTGTAGAAGAGTATGTTGGGAGAAAGGGAGGTCCTGTCAATTTTGAGATCAAAGGAATCAATGTCCAAAGAGGTTACAAAGATGTTTCTTTGCTACTGTTCTGTACACACACTGAGCTAGGCGTAGGTAGTATAGCCATGCACAAAACAGACAAGGCCTCAACTCTCATAGAACCTGCAGTCTAGAGGTGAAGTCTGGTGGAATTATAGGCCACTGGTCATGCTAGTGGTCCTGGTAGGCCCTGGCCATCCTGGGCAAACGCTCTAGCTTCTTTTGGCACAGTTCTGTTTATAGCTCTTGCCTTCCCTCTGCTGACAGGCCTTCATCCTCTCCTGGATAATGCAAATGTGTTGATCAACTTTCTAGTCTCTTCCCCACTGCATTTCTGCTTCAAATATGCACGTTTTTTGTTTTTTGGTTTTTGGTTTTTGGTTTTTTTGCATTTGGCAATGTCTGGTATGAAGCAGAACTACCAGGGGTAGCAGCAATCTCTGTTTTATTCCTATTGTTGCTCTGTAAACTCTCCAAACTCTGAGCAAATAATTAAAGGTGAGGTAAGTGTGATGACGGAACTTCAGTTGTTATATTCCAGGAACATACTATGTTGTTCCAGGAACAACAAAACTACGAAATAGAGATTACCATCCTTTGCTCCCCTTATGGATGTGGAGGCAGACTCAGAAAGGTCTTGTATCTATGTTGGTTTGTAGGGCTGGAGTTTAGATTCCGGGCTCCTGGCTCCTAGTCCAGTGCTCATTCCACCATTTAATTAAAAATAATTAAATCCAGCAGTTATTTGTTAAGCAGCTATGATGTGCCAGGCACATCCTGCCAACCTTAGGAATGTAGAGAAAGAAACATGGCTCCTTCTGTTAGTGGCCTTTCAGAGGGATAAGTATGTGAGGGAATTGTCGCAATAACAATGATGGAGAGATATTCTAGTTACAACGTAGGAAGAAAAGAGGGAAGGGTCAATTCTGTCTGAGTGAATCAGGTGGGTGGCCTCACAGACAAGAATCTCCAGCTGGTGCTAGGGGAATGGGCAAGAGTTCACCAGAGACCTGCAGGGGAAGGGGCAACCTGGCACCTGAAAAGTGAGGTGGTGTGGCATGGTGTGGTGGTCGTGGTTCACACGAGGAGCATCAGGAGACAGGAGGGCAAAGACCAGAGGCCCTTAAGCATGTCCAGGGTGTTAGCTCCACTAAAGCAACTCCTTGCAGTAAGGTGGTGAGGAAACATGCAGACCAGACCCTGACTCCACAGAATGAGTTCTGAGCAGTTCACTTTCCTGCTTCTTACTGACATGGAAAAAAGCTAAATGCCTTCATTTGGTGACAACAATTGTTGGGATTTGGACCTAATCTTTCCTTCCAGCCTCCAGCCTCAGCACCCCTACATCCCATCAGCCTCTCTAGCCCATCCTTACTGCCTTCCATTTTCCATTCCCTGAACACATCCCTTGGCTCTCTGCCTTTTGATTCCCATTCAAAGGCTTTGTTTCACTAGGGACATCTTTCCCTTTTTCCTTCACCAGCCCAAACCCTAACCACCTCCAAGCCCTACCTCACTTGTCACCTTCTCCAGGAGATCTCCCTCCTGTATTTTATCTCACCCTGGCTGTGCTCCCATAGCACTTACCACAGGCTGCCTGCCCTGTTAGCACCAGTTACCTCCATTTCCTTTCCCAGTGGAAGGTGAGCTCAAGAGAGCTTGTTCCACATGCACAGTTCACCTTTGTATCACTCGCTGTGCCTAGCAGTCGTAGGGGCTCAAAAAGGCAATTTAATGTACAGAATCTAAGCCAAGTAGGTATTTGAATACTTTCGTGGATCCACTCAAGAAAAGTATTTTTTTTTTCCTAACCAACATTTCCCCCTTTCTGCTAATATGGGTGCTGTGGACTGAATTATTGCTCTCTCAAATTCACATGTTGAAGCCCCAAAGCTCTATGTGATGATATGTGGAGATGGGGCTTTAGGGGGGTAAAATGATTAGGTGAGGTCATGAGGGTGGGGCCATCATGAAGGGATTAGTGCCCTTATAAGAAGAGATACCAGAGAATTTCTGGCTCTGTCTCTACCACAGTGAGGACACGGCAAGAAGGTGGCTGTCTGCCAGCCAGGGCTCTCTCTCTCCAGAATCCAGCTGTGCAGGAACCCCAATCTTGGACTTCTATCTTCCAGAACTGTAAGAAATAAATGCCTGTTGTTTAAGTCACCAATCTGTGATATTCCGTTATGGCCGCTGAGCAGATAAATACCGTGGGGGAGGGGAGATCTATGAAGAATGTTTTTAACCATCTCAGTGGCTGGCACATCACCCTCCCTATCGTTCCTTCAACACACCCAGTACTGCTTCTGAGACATGGGAGTCAGTCAGCGAGCAATCAGACATGCCCTTGCCCATAAGGAGCTTGTCTTCTCACTGCCAGAGGCAGAAACCCCAGGACACTACACAGGTGGAATTGAGCGACAATCAGCAAACAACTAGTCTTCAGGGATTTTAAGATCCTGAAACACAGAAAAGGCTGAGGGCCTGTCCCAGATGGCAGGAGACCACAGATAAACACGAAATGCTGTGTGGGAGCCTGGAACCCAAACCAGACATGCTCTTGGGAAAAGTAGTGAAGTTTGAGTGGGCTCTTTCATTTGTGATGGTATTTACCATAATTTCTGGTTCTCATAGTTGTAGGGTGAATATGTACGATGTCAGCATTGGGAGAGCCTCAAAGAGGGATATACAGAAACTACTATTTTTGCAACTTTTCTGTAAGTCTAAAAGTTATTGTAAATAAAAACTTAAACGGAACAAAAAGCAACCTGAGCATAAGCTTCAGTTCCCCTCTTTTACTCTACCCTTTCTCCATCATGGGTGTTTTTCAATGAACATATTCTTCCATTGCTCTTACTTCCAAAAGACCTCTCCAACCCATCCACTTCTCTGGACCTAGACAGCCACTTCTCAGTCAGAGCTGCACCCATTTCTCTCTCAGGTTCCTAAGCCTCTGCTTTCACTCCTTTACTCCATGTCTGCTCTCTACAGAATTGCAGTGACCCTTCACCCATATAGGGTTCTTAAAATTAGCTTAAAATGAGTCTATGGATCCCTTTCTCTCTGGACCATATCCCAGCTCCTTGTCCTGCTTTACAAGGGCAGCCAGCCTTTGCCTACCTGTCCAGATTCTTTGGTTGCCTCCCCTCCCCTCCCACATTCCTTATCCTTCTTTCCATTTCAGAGGAGCTCCCATGCAAACCCCATTCTCTCTGATAAGGAAGCTCTCTGCCCCCTCGCATATGCATTTCTCCCCTCACCTGATTAGCATCTCTCATCTTTCAGAAGTCCCTAGTCCCTGTATGGGTTGGGCACTCCTCCTATAAGCTCCTCGGATCCCTGCACTCACTCTGCCAATCACAGCACCCACCCCACTGCACTGCTTTTGTATTCCTTCTTAGACTGTAAGCCCCTTGAGGGCGGGTGTTGTATCTACTTCGGTCTTATTGCTTTCCAGCATCTTGCACAAAGGTCGATACACTGAACACACTCAATGAATTATTGCTGAAGGAATGAGCAATAGCTCATTTCTAAGCATTAGCTTTATGCATCTAAACAATACCTCCAAGTTATGTGTGTTCATGAGGGGGTGGTGGGTACCAAAGAAACAGATCTTACCTTTGACACATATGTGTGAGGATGTGCATGTGTGTGTGTGTGTGTGTGTGTGTGTGTAGACTCACAATATTCTCCTGAGCTTTCCTGGTATCATCTGAAACTGGCCTTGTACACAGATGGCAAGGAGAGACTAAAGAAAGAGGCAGGTCCCTCCATGTTCGTAGATGGCAATTTTAACAATAGCAAAGGGAACTTACATAGGAGGCTTGTCTTGGGCAGCAGCAAGTCCAAATCTTAAAAGCTTGTGAAGAGGCCCTAACTGGGCTCAGCCGTGTATACCTTGCAAGTGTTTTCAACACCACATCACCATCTCAAGGCTCTGTCCTCAGAGCAGCCTCTGAGAGTGAGGAAAGCAAGTGAAACGACATTCCAAGGACAGGGAAGGTGAAGGAGGGCCTCTGAGTGTCCGGGTCCAGCTCACAGGTCAACTGATGCTTACCTTTTTTTGATCACATTCCCCAACTCTGTGTGTGTGTGTGTGTGTGTGTGTGTGTGTGTGTGTAGAGTGGGGAAAAATCAGTTCCAAATGTTACATGACATTATCAGGGTGAATTATCAGGGTGGCCAACCATCAACCATTCCAGCTTCCTGGAGAACTAATGAATTTCCCACAATGCAGAATTTCAGTGTTAAACCTGGAATAGTCCCAGATGGCCCTGGACCATTGGTCACCCTACAACAACGCTCCAGCTAACTGCGCTGTAGACTGCTCCTTCCAGGGACAACACCTCGGATACTCAGTGTCTGCTTGCTGTATGTCCAGAAGCACTTGTTGCTTGGCTGATAGATACCTGTTTTCACACTCTAGGAGAAAGCAGCCATCAGCTGTCTGCCAGGCTGCTTAGAGTCAAGGAGGTGTGATCTCTGAGACCCTCCTATTAGATCTTACACAGTGCAGGGGGGAGACCATAAGTTAGATCTCTAGCACAGAGCTTCTCAGACTTTAAAATACATATGAACTGTAGGGAGTCCCAAATGAATTGCAGCATCTGATTCTGCGTGCCTGGGGTAGAGCCCCAGTTTCTGCATTTCTGTAGATTCCCAGGTCAATGTGGAGACTTCTGGTCCACAGAACACACTTTGAGTGCAAGGGGCTCCGTGGTTCTCACTCTTAGCTGGCATATTAGAATTATCTGGGGGGACTCGATAGCTGCCCAGTCACAAACCCAGACTAATTAAGTCAGTCCATAGGGTGGGAACAGGCATCAGTATTTTTAACTCTTCCCGGGTGATTCCAATGTGCAGACAGCGTTGCAAATCCCGAAGAGGGGAAAGAGAGAAAAATACTGCGGATCATAAGGGCTGATTGATTGGTCCAGATGGGCTATAGGCTGTGCTGTCAAGTGATTTATTGGAAGTAGAGTCAGGAATCTAAAAGAGGGAGCTTATTTTGGAAAGCCTAGAGGCAAGATTCTTTAAAAAAAAAAAAAACAACCAGGGCATGATGGTTTGTATTCTTTGGCCGTTTAGCTGGGAATCAACAACATTCTTTGAACTCCCAGGGTGATGGAGCCCAGTGCACGACCCTGGGGAGAAGGTGCCCTGCTCTGAAAGCAGCCGATAGGAGAGGGCAGAGGTCTTCTGAAACCGATACCAACAAGTTCCACAGACAATTCCTCTACGATGCTCTTCCAACTCTTCAGAATTTCTCTTGTTTCCTTGCTTGTTAATGCTTCCTAGCAGCTGCTCCAAACACTGCTCATGCTCATCAAATTGCCCGTCTCCTTCTCGACAGACGAACTTGCCTCCTACTTCACTGAGAAGTTTGAGGTCAGCCATTCACATTCCATCATCTCCCCACTTCTACTTGCCTCTTCACTTCTGCAAATGTGCCATTACCTAGTGTCTCCCTCTCGCTGCTATCTGCCTCCTTCCCCAAATGACGATACCAGCGCCCTTTGTGCTGCCTCGCCCCAGCATCTTCTATCTCCACCGGGACTTCGAATCATCCATTGCCGCCTTCACCAGCACACGTGCTCTCGGACATTCCAATCATGTCGTCCATGCTGGCCCCACTCACTGGCAAGCAGGTGTGCTTAGGTCTTTAATGTCCCTTGAAGGTGTAACACTCATCCCCTCATGTGCACTTGTGTTGTGCAGTCTGGTTTCTACCTCCACCACTGTCTGAAAATGTTCCCTGGAAGGTCCCTGATGACCTAATTCTAAAACCCAATGGCTTCTTAGAAGTGGTCCCTCGGTGGTTCCTCTGCCCATTAGACCCCCTCAAGTCTTCCCTCCGTGCCTCTAGGCTCCCCTCTCCGGGGTCTGTCTTTGTTAATGTTTGTGTGCCATGCACATGAGGACTGACTGCTCCTCGTCCCTCCCACCCGGCTTCTGGTGAAGACTGATCCCAACTGCAGGCTGTCCCGGCGCATGAGTCATGAAGTCAACTGTACGACTGTGTTGTAGTCCGCATTCTCTTTCCCTACCCTCTGCCCTCCCATGAGATAGACCGGAATAGGATAGGATGAAATTCAAGTACATTACACGTAGGAAGGGTAAGTATTGTTAAATGTATATTTTCGCTGCAGATTAGTTAAAAAAAAAAAAAGTTGAGAAGCTTCTGTTCTACTTTGTCTTTCTGTACTGCCAAACTGGGAAATGAAAACGACATTCCCACACCTCTGCAACATTTCTGAAATCACAGGAAGACTCTCTTCTGAGAACTGAGCCCTCCTGCCAAATTCCCTGTACGCTGCTGACGTTCTCTCCAGGGTTCCCATGCCCGCATCCTGCATCCTACGACTTCTCCCTCTTCTTCTCCCTCCCTGCACACCTCCGTGGCACCGAATCAGTCACCAGGGCCCACTCCAAAGACTTCAGCATCCACCCCCTCCCCTGCATTTCCCCGTGCTTCCGCTGCAGTCTGAGATCTTTCTATTCATACCTAGGATATTTCAATAGACTTCTAGCTACTCTCCCCACCTCCAGTTTTGTGAAGCACCCCCTCCCCAGTGCAGTTACAATCCCAAACTGTCATTTGTGAGCTGTATGACCTCAGAGATGTTTGATATTTCTGAGTTTCAATATCACTACCTGCAAATACTTTTCCCACAGGACTGTTCTCAGGATTCATTGAAAGCTATATAAAGAATATATATAAAGCTGGATGAAGGACTATAAAGAGTCTGGCACAAGTTGGGAACTCAGCTGTTAGCTGCCAGTCTCCTAATTCACCAGGCACCCTGCTATCAAACCTTCTATGGCTCCCTTTCACCTACTGAATAAAATACCTCAATTCTGGTCCTAGTCCCCTAAGAGAGTTCTTCAACTTGGTCATAGCCTTCCATTTAAACCTTTGTTTTCTACTAGTCCCTGTTTTTTTGGACAGTGGGACTGGCCACCATTCCTGTCACAGACCTGCAGGTTCCTGTCTTCATGCTCTTTTCCTGGCTGTTCCTTGTGTTCAACTGGTCCCTCCCCTAAGTTCCACCTGTCCCCTGTCATTGGCATTCCAGTACAGTCTTGCAGAAGGGGAACACAAGAGCCTTCCCACCCACTGGTGGTCCCACTGGAGACCGTGGAAGCTGATTGGGTTCGAGCCCCGATGCTGCATGTGTCTTAGAGGCCAGGTGCACTGCTGCACATGGGAACCAGCTCCCACGGCCCAGTGCAGAGAAGAAGGTGGCCTGTGGATCTTTCCACAAGGATGTGGAAGATAAAACATCAGTCTACTCCTCAACCCTCTGTGCGGGCTTCCTGCCTACCTCCCAGCCCCCACCATGACCTAAATTCACTCATTCCTCTGACTGGAATAAACTCCAGAGTTTCTGTAACTTCTACTCCCCATTCTCACTTCTACAGAGAGATTTGTGCCCCCCCCCTCCCTGCTGCTCCTATAGTATAGCATCCTAGGCCAGTCACGGCCACCTCAGCTCCCTTGCTGGTCCTTCTGCACATCTGCCCTCAGAGCCTATCTCATCCACAAGACAGGTGCCGACTGGAGCACCAGAACATTTGTGCACCAGAGGGGGTCCTTTCTCCTCCTAGAGACGGGCAGCCCTGGGTTCAACTAGCTGCCCTCTCTTGTACCGGACAGACACCCTTGTGACTCCTGTCCCCCTAGATAACTGATCCTTGGTTCTTCTCATCTGTTAGCTGGACGGTGGTTGTGAAGATTAACTGTAGTTATAGCCTGTAAAGCCCAGCCCAGTTCCTGGTAGCCCAAGGCCACAGGGCTCAAACTTGGGGCTCTCTGGAGGTGTGTGGGTAAAGGTATATTTTCTTTGACTGGGGTTAGGTATATAATTTATTTATTATAAAAATCATACACATACACCCTAGAAGTGACTCCCCTTGAAATCGTTAGATTGGGTCTTTTCTTCCCAATTATGGACCATCACTAAGTAGTGGTTACCTCTAACTACAGACAGTTAGCTATAGTCCTTCCACACCTCCATGATCTGATCCTCTCTCTCTCTCTCTCTCTCTCTCTATATATATATATATATATATATATATATATATATATAGTTTATTTATTTTGAAAGGGGGAGAGAGAGAGAGCAAGAGCGAGACAGAGAGAAAGAGAGAGAGAGAGAGCGAGTGAACAGGGGAGGGGCACAGAGAGAGGGAGAGAGAATCCCAAGCAGGCTCCACACTCTCAGCCCAGAGCCCAACGAGAGGCTCAATCTCATGAAACTGAGATCAAGAGTCAGATCCTTCACGGGCTGAGTCACCCAGGTGCCCCAGTGGCTGATATTAATATTGCTGAAATACTGCAATTTTTGAGCACCAGCTAGGGAGCAACTGCTGTCTGAAGCGCCGCCGACTCGATTGGGATTTGCGCTTCTTGAGCTCCACCAGGATCCAGCGACTAAAGGGTTAATGCCCAGCATAGTAGAGGGCCTCTGGGACCCTGGCAGGGCTACAGAGAGCTGATTGGTTGGTGGCTGTGCAGGTCCAGTCCTTAAACACTTTGAACAACATCACCGCCCAGATGTACTAGAACCTGTGTCCCACGTTCACCTCCGAGTCCCCAGCCTTGACAAGAGGACCCAACACACAGTAGGTGTTGCTTGTTGACTGGCTGACGGATTGACTCTGCCTCATCGTCTCAAAAATGTTATTTCCCTTGGTTAAAGAACAAAAGTTCAACCGAGTAAATTTGAAGATCTAACTGGCTTTACTAAGCAGCTCATGACATCCAGCAGGTAGAGGGGAGCTCCAGGGAGCTGTACAAAATGGAAGGTGTTTATAGGAAGGGGGGCGGGGCGAGGAAGTTATTAGCAAAAGAAAAGTAAAGGTCACCTTCCCTTTGGGGAAGGGCAGGGGTTCTTGTCAGGTGGGTTATGGTTGAGATGGTGCATGTGACACATAACCTCACTGGTGCTGATCGGGAAACTCCTGACTGACTGGTTAAGACTTACATTCTGGGGGAGGTTGAAATTGCAGTTAGATTAGGTATGAAGCCCCAGTTTGGTCACTTGGCCTAAGTGATGCCATTTTGGGCCTATGCTTTTCTTTTTAGCCCACTCTTTTCCTTACCCTCCTCTACTTTCGAAGCTAACAGGAAACTGGGTCATCCTGGATCTTGCCCTTTTACTACCCAGAATTCCCTCCCAACACCCAATTTCTGGGGAGTGGGCTGGGTTGGGTCTGATGGTGTCCTTGGGCCCACCACCCCTGAGCAGCAGGCAGGCCTCTTCCAGAAGCCAGTGGCAGAGGAATACAGATGGAGCCTTCTGCCTTGTGGGCAGCTAAAACATAGTCATGCACGAGAGACCGTGGGTGTAATCAAAACCATTTTATTTCTCAGACAATAGAAACAAACAGAACAGCAATCTCAGTCAGGACATAGAAGGACCAGCAGGGAGCACGCAGATTGGAGGAACTGCAAAATGGTATGAATTAATGAAAATGATTCTTCTGGCGCTTCTCGCTGCCTGCTTGCCTTCTTGGAATGGTTCTAGCAACTGCTTTCCGGGGGGCCCGAGCACTTGGGGGCCAGGCACTCTGAGAGGCCAAAAACTTGAGGATTTGGTAGCAGAAGGGAGTGTCATTAGAATGTGGGGGGCGAGAGGGGGGACTGACAGCCATGGAGCCTTTCACAGCCTGGACAGAAACGTGCACATGTGCAGTCTGAGAACCCATGAGGCTTCCATGTGAGTCCTGGGCTGCTCCTGGCCAGCTGGGTGACCTTGGGCAAGTTGCCTCACCTCTCTGGGCCTTGGTTTTCATGTCACCATATAGAGTTGCTAGTGGAGTTTGCAAGTCCCAGTCAGCCTCGATATTCTATGGCCCCCGGAATACTTTTTCATGCACTTCCCCACCCCCATTTCCTCTGTTGAAATTATTTGGCTGATGTATCTGTCTTCCACAGCTGGGAGCTGTCCTCAAAGCCAAGAATCATCTCCTTTCTCTTTTTGATCATGAGGTTCTAAGGGCATGGAAGGTGTGGGGTCGGCTGGAGTGATGGAATGAAGGACACAGGGGCAGCCTTGCGGGTGGCTAAGGCTGTTGAAGGCAGTAGCCCCGCGGGCTACTTACAAAGGAAGGGTGGGGTCAGATTAGGACACCGCTGGCTTTGACCGGCCGGGGGTGGTGATGGGGGATTCATTACATTCCCACTGAGGCTCAGACCGGGAAGCCCCGTCTGCCTCTTCCTCTTCCTCCCCCACAGATGCTGTCCGGGTGAAAGCTGCCAGGGTGAAAGCTGCCAGGGGAAGGGGGTGGAGGGCATCACGTGTGAGTGAGCTCCTGGCTGAAACTGCACTGCCGGCCCTTCAAAATCATTCTGGGTTTTATATTCCCGTGCTACCCTATATTCAAACAACAACAACAACAACACGCAGATGGGAAAGGTTCCCGCCCCCCCCCCCCCCGGACCACCCAGAGGTCCCTCATTTTGGTCATGAAATCTCAGCCTGGCACCCAGAACCCAGGCTGTAAAACCCATCCGGCAGCCGCCTTTGCGGAGATGCTCCGGGAGGGACGGGCTGAGCAGCCGGCCCCACTCGCTCCACTTCCTGTTTCCTTTGTCTGGGGCGCGGGGTCCGGAGCCGGGCGCTGGAGAGCGGTGCGCGGGAGGGCGGCTGCAAATTGGGCGTCTCCACCCGGGACTCCGAGGGGGCGGGCGCTGCGGGCGGAGCCACGGCCGCCGCTGGATGTACCGACTTGTTTCCAAATCACCCCAGCGGGAGGCCCAGGGTGCTGGTGGAAATTAAGTGCACCCCCCACCTCCCCGCCCACGCAGGCTCCCTGGTACCCTGTGGCCCGGCGGAGTCCTGGACGATAATGGGGCCTCCAGGAGGGTCTCCATGGGCTCCCTCGTGATGCCAGCTTTATTCTTGAGAGACCCCAATAAAAGCCAAAGCCCCAATAAAAGCCAAAGCCAGAGTCTGTCTGCCCCAGAGTGGGCAAATGAATGGACGACTGAGCAGAGGGATGAATGACCAGGAAGGCGGATGAGGATTTGAAAAGGATTGTAAAACTGCCAGCCAGACTCACGGTGTTAATGCCACTTTCGCTCTTGCTGAAGGAAAACACTTCTCTGCGGAGCAGCTAAGAGAGTAAAGCATGTCTTAAAGCAGGAAGGGCGGGGAGAGGGAGTGAAAGAATGAATGGATTTTGTATTTTGACATATTTACTAGGAAATGTGGAAGCTGCTTAGCACCTGCTAATTCGAGTCAGAGCAACCTGCATTCCCTGTGATGTGCAAATGCCAAGGGAGGGGAGCCGGAAGGATGGGTGGATTTTTCAAGGATGGATCATGGGCTTTTCCCAATTGAGGATCCAGGACTGGAGAAGGTGGGGGAGGGTGGGGTGAGGAACTGAGGAGGTGCCCAGAAGGGCAAGGTCATTTAACATCTTGGCATCTCCTGTGACCCGCCAAGCACTCTCTTCTCACAGATGCCAGTATGATGGCTCTGCAGCTGGGGAGCACCAAGGAGGGTCTTGGTGACCAGGTCTATCCTTTCAACTATTGCTCAGGAACTGCAGTTCTAAAGGTCAAGGGACTGGTCCAAGGTCACTCTTGTGTTCTTTGTGCTTTGCTCTCACCGGACTTGAGACCCTCTCCCACCGCCCCGCTCCCTGCTGTCCAATCTGAGGACTGCGCAGTGGTTGGAGACACAGGCCCTGGACTCAGACTGCCTGGGTCCTCAAACTCCTCCTTACCCCGCTTGCTGGCTGTGTCTTTGGGGAAAGTTACTTTGTTTTCTGGGCCTCCGCTTCTTGTATTATAAGTGGGAGATAACAATAGCACTCACTTCAGAGGGTTCTTGTAAACAGGTGATCCATTTAAGGACCCTGACACATAGTGAAGTGTGCAGTAGATGTGGACTGCCATCTTTGAAGGCTTTGGAGTCCAAGGGCCATGAGTGTCTTAGCTCAGGCAATGAGTAGCTGTGTGACTGGCTAGATCAGTGTCTGTCTAGGAAACAAGAGCCCAGGTTAGTCAGTTCAGGAGGGGACTAGTTATGGTGCTGTTGGTGGAGCTGTAAGTCAGCAGGAGACCTCGAGACAGAGCAGAGAAGCAATGTAGTAAGGTGGTACCGTCCCTAAGCTGGAGGGACAGAGGGAGGAGGCAGGTTACTGGAGGCTTCCTGGTGGGATCTAGGACCACTGAGGAGCGGTTGTATGGGGTACCCAAAAACTTGGAGGGAACGAAGAACCACCCTGGCTCCTCCCTAACCCCCACCTTCCAACCTCCCACTTGGCTGAACCAGTTGGCAATGGAGACTCAGAAGTGTAGTTTACAGGGGTTAGTGCACTGTGACATAGAGCAGAACGGGGCAAGGCAAGGAGTGACCCACATGGGGATGTGGGACACATGACTTACCCTCTTGTAGCTTAGTGTCTTAAACTGCTTAAGAAAAAGTGGGGGGAGGGAGAGGATGCCTGATGACTGATGTGGTGTAGCTGTTGTGCGGCTCCCATGGGCTGGGGCTGAAAAAGCCCACAGTGGTTCTACCAAGTATTCAATGATGGCACACTCAATCTACTCCTCCTTTCTGGTACCAACTCCTATGGTCTTCTGGAAGTCACTGCTGATCTCTATGACCTTACACCACCTTGCTCATACTTTCAGTAGAGCCTCTATCACACTGCAGTGCCTTGTGGGATCAGGTATCTGTCTCTGCCACTAGAGGATGAGCTGCGAGGAGTGACTTCCTCTGCTTGGCAGCCGTTGCTCTGGAAGGGCCTGTCATTCAGTAGTCATTGGATGGAAGCTTTGCAGGTCCACACACAACACGTAACTGTTCAGAACATTCTCTAAGCAATGCTGGAGTTCATGGGATATGGATTTCTAGGAGTAATGCGTCACTAATGGAATTTTAGTGGGGGGAAAGAAAAGACAAGAAGAGAAGCGTGAAGTTCAAGGAAGATGGGAGGTATGAAATTTTGGAGAAAGACACAGGGGCTTATTCAAGGTCACACACGTAGTGAGGGCTGCCAGATTTTCTGGCTTTTAAGCTAGTAGGTGATTTTAAAAATCTAACTTTTGGGGAGCCTGGGTGGCTCCTTTGGTTAAACATCCAACTCTTTTATTTTTATTTTTCAATTTACATCCATGTTAGTTGGCATATAGTGCAATGATGATTTCAGGAGTAGATTCCAGTGATTTACCCCCTATGTATAACACCCAGTGCTCATCCCAACAAGTGTCCTCCTTAATGCCCCTTGCCCATTTAGCCCATGCCCCCACCCACAACCCCTCCAGCAACCCTCAGTTTGTTCTCTGTATTTAAGAGTCTCTTATGTTTTGTCCCCCTCCTTGTTTTTATATATTTTTTGCTTCCCTTCCCTTATGTTCATCTGTTTTGTATCTTAAATTCCTCATATGAGTGAAGTCATATGCTATTTGTCTTTCTCTGACTGACTAATTTTGCTTAGCATGATACCCTCTAGTTCCATCCACGTTGTTGCAAATGACAAAATTTCATTCTTTTTGATTGCTGAGTAATACCCCATTATAAATATATACCACATCTTCTTTATCGATTTATCCATTGATGGACAGTTGGACTCTTTCCATACTTTGGCTATTGTCAATAGTGCTGCTATAAACATTGGGGTGCATGTGCCCCTTCAAAACAGCACACCGTATCCCTTGGATAAATACCTAGTAGTGCAATTGCTGGGTTGTAGGGTAGTTCTATTTTTAATTAAAAAAACAATTTTTTTAACGTTTATTTATTTTTGAGACAGAGAGAGACAGAGCATGAATGGGGGAGGGTCAGAGAGAGAGACACACACACACAGAATCTGAAACAGGCTCCAGGCTCTGAGCTGTCAGCACAGAGCCTGACTCGGGGCTAGAACTCACGGACTGCGAGATCATGACCTGAGCTGAAGTTGGATGCCCAACCGACTGAGCCACCCAGGCGCCCCTCTATTTTTAATTTTTTAAGGAACGTCCATACTGTTTTCCAGAGTGGCTGCACCAGCTTGCATTCCCACCAACAATGCAAAAGAGATCCTCTCTTTCCGCATCCTCGCCAACATCTGTTGTTGCCTGAGTTGTTAATGTGAGCCATTCTGACAGGTGTGAGGTGGTATCTCATTGTGGCTTTAATTTGTATTTCCCTGATAACGAGTGACGTTGAGCATTTTTTCATGTGTCTGTTAGCCATCTGGATGTCTTCTTTGGAGAAGTGTCTATTCATGTCTTTTGGCCATTTCTTCACTGGATTGTCCAGCTCAGGTCATGATCTCAGGGTTGTGAGACTGAGCCCCACATCAGGCTCCACGATCAACGTGGAGCCTGCTTGAGATGCTCCCTCTCCCTTTGCCTACTCCCCTGCTTGGGTGCACATGCTTTCTCTCTCTCTCTCAAAAAAAAATTTTTTTTTAACTTTTTTCTCTTTATAAAAAAATAACACATGTTAACTGTGGAAAATTTAGAAAAGTCAGGTAAGCAAAACAAAGAAAATAAAAATTATGCATAATGCTAAGCCCCCAAAATAATCACAGTAAATATTTTGGAGTTTATCCACTCAGTCATATACATATGGCATTTTTTTTCTACTAAGAGTAGTATCAATCTGTTTTGCAACCTACTTTTTAAGACTTAACAATAATGCTTGAGCAACTTTCCAAGATATTACATACTCTTTTACAGCACAAATTATAAAGCATCATGACAGTCTGCTGTACACATTCATTTGATTCGTTTAACCCACCCTCTCTTATTGAAGTTTCTGCTTGTCTTTAATATTTTACTGTACTAGAAAATCCTATGAGGAAGTCCTTACAGCCTAATCCTTTTGCACATTGTCATTATTTCTTTAGGATAATGGTCAAGGCACATTCACATTTTTATAGCTTTTAACGGGCATCACCGAATTGCTTTCTAGAAAGTTGTTTTCCTTTTTTAAATTATTCGCCTTCCTATGTGTTGTAGAGGAAATGGTTCTAGGTAAACTTACCAACACTGAATTGATCTAATGTTATTTTGTCAAAATCAATTAATCAAATGACCCATTTACAAAATGACCAGTTAAGAAGATGATAGATAGATAGGTAGGTAGGTAGAAAGATAGATAGATAGATAGATAGGGCAAGTCAAAGCCAACTGATTAAATGATCTATTAACAGAATAAATAATGTAATAAGTGCACTTATCAACATTGTTGCAAAGCAATTTCTATTGCACAAGAAGGTTTTCCTGTGCCATGGAGATTGTCATCATGTGTGAGTGGACTGGTCTCATTTTGTCCCTACTGCAGCAGGTCTGGGGGCACCTGGGTGGCTCAGTGGGTTGAGCATCCGACTCTTGATTTCAGCTCAGGCCATGATCTCACAGTTTGTAGGATCAAGTGCCCTGCCAGGCTCCATGCCCTGCTTAGGATTCTGTCTTTCCCCTCTCTCTGACCCTCTCCCTGCTTACGCACTCCCTCTCTATCTCAAAATAAACAAACACCAAAAAAAATTGCTCAGTTTGTTGAAATGATGTGCTTTTTTGAGAGTATTTTTAAATTTTTATTTATTTATTTATTCTTAAGATTTTATTTTTGAGTAATCTCTATACCCAACATGGGGCTTGAACTCGTGACCTGGAGATCAAGCATCATATGTTCCACCAACTGAGCCAGCCAGGTGCCCCAGGTGTATCTTTAATAATCAAAAAAGTATATTTCCCCATTAGAAACGATGTTGCTGGCACTGTAAGTAGGAATCTTCCTGTTTTTACTGATTTCTTTTGAATTCCTTTTTACATCACTCTCTGTTGCTACACTTTTGACGTTTTTATGAGACATCAGCTCATTTCTCAATGGTTCTTTGATTTCTAGCAATTAGTAAGCAAAATTTAATATATGATATGGGTACAAGTCACTTCTTAGTTCCTCTGCTGGCTTAAAATTGTCCAGCATTTTTAGGATTGGTAACTAATTTATTCTCTCTCCTCAGTCATTGTATATTGATGGCTAATGTCTGTCATATTTGAGGCACTGGTCACACTGTCCATTCTCTTCTGGATTCTTGTTCTCCTTTTTTCTGCTGCTTGCCCTCTCATGTCTAGCCTTCCACAAACTTCTACCAAGCCATCGCATTCCAATGAC
Organism: Neofelis nebulosa; assembly: GCF_028018385.1. NCBI lineage: Eukaryota > Metazoa > Chordata > Mammalia > Carnivora > Felidae > Neofelis > Neofelis nebulosa. Next base: position 21,049,280 of record NC_080783.1, read on the forward strand.
TCCTTGTTAGAAACCCACGTCTCAAGACTTCCTGTTGGATGGGACTGTGCCCTCTGATTTCTTTAGCAATCTGGGGAATAGCTTTTAAAGTTTTTCAATTGTATGCATTTTTAGCATTCATTAGCTAATTCCCCAAATTGTGTATCAGCCTTAATACATTCCTAGCAGTTAAATTTTCACATTTTGGCATTGCCCCTGTGATAAGATTGTTTTGGACACCTGTGCCTGCCATTCTCGGGTTTTCCAATTTTTAGTCGTTTGGGGGCATTCTTTCATCACCTCCTCAAATGACATCAGCTTTAATTTTGAATTTCTGAAATTAATGGATGCAATTGTTTCTGTCTTTTTCTCTCTTAGCCCACCTTCTGGTGTTTATAAGATTTGGGGCCAATGAACGTTTGGCTCTGTTGTTAGCAATTTCATATTTATGGTGCACGGATAGCAGATTTAGTGATTCCGCTCTGTCATTGGTATCTTCTTTTTCGTGTTTTGACCAATTTTGTCTTGAATTGTGAAGTATATAGATTTTCTGCAAACTGCTACCAAGTGGATATTCCCGTTTATTTTTTTCCAACATGTAAGTCATACATCATTACTAAAAATAGCACATAGCCATTTGATAGTGGGAGCAGCTCTGAAGGTTCTGTCCCCACAGTACTGCAGAAGCCACAGCTTACCTTAGGGAGGATCCAGTCAGTTTGCCGATTTATTGGGCTAACTGGCTATTTGCAAAGTGTGTGTTTTAGTGAATTCTTTTCTGATAAAACAGCCTGTTTCCTTGCAAAAGTCCCATCTTCTTGCATCCTTGCCAACTATATTAGTTTTCTGTTGCTGCTGTAACAAATTGCTACAACCGGTGTAGCTATAAATAGCACACACTTATTCTCTTACAGTCCTGTGGTTTCCAAGTCCAGTATGGGTCTCACCAGACTAAAATGAAGATGTTGGCAGGTTGCGTTTGTTTCTGGAGGCCTTCGGAGACAATTTGTTTCTGTTCTTTTGGGTTGTTGGCAGAAGTCAATTCCTTGTGATGACAGGACTGAATGCCCTGCTCTCTTGCTGGCTGAGACTGAGGACCCTCTCTTGCTTGCTTACACTGAGGACCCTCCCAGCAATTACAGGCCAGCACATTCCTCAGCTTGTGGGACCCTTTCTTCATCTTCAAGCCAGCAACAGCGGTTAGTACTCCCCATGACCCTGTACGACCTATGCTTGGCCTTCCTTTTCCACTTGGAAGGCTGGTACGATTAGACCGGGTCCACCTGGCTGATCTAGGCTAATCTCTGACTAGAAACCCTAACTCCCTTTTGTGATGTAATATAACATATTCACAGGCTCCCCAGTTTAAGATATGGATGTCTTTGGGGGGCCATAGCTGCCTACCACGCCAACATTAGCTATTGTGGTTAAAAAAGAGAATCACCTCAGCTAGGCTTATTTCAGGCCCAGATGTAGAGCGTGGGCTAGGGGACCAACGGTTGCTTTGGCACTGTGTTACAAAAACACGACACACCCCAATCCTGGGTGGAAGTGACTTCAGGTGTAGTCTGTACCTGAGGGTGCCCAGGGCCCTGTTGGCAATAAGCAGGAACGATGGCCCAGGGACACGTGTCTCCCAGAGGCCAGGCAAGCGAAATATAGCAGAATGGAGGGGAAACAGGCGAAAAGAAAGCCGGAGGATTTTAGAGAAAATGGGGTCAAAGAAATCATTTTAGAGCAAAGAGGAATGTGTAAAGCGGGAGTAACCGAGGGGCTGAATTTGATTCACGTACCTGGCGTTTGCTGCGACAAGGGGTATGCACGTTCCCTTTGAGTAGAGACTGCCAAACAGTGTCCATATTTATTGTAGCAATTAGAACTCCCCTCCCCCCCCGCCCCGTCAAAGAGAATGCTCCACACTCCTCCTTCACGTGTCTTAATTTTAGCCAAACCAGTGGGGTTGCGTAGTATATCATTGTGGCTTTAAACTTATTTTTTTTCATGATTACTGTAGCAGAGCACTTTTTTTTTCCTTAATAAACTTACTGGCCCGTTGGCCAACTTCTTGTGAAGGACCTGTTCTAGCCTTTTGCCTCCTGCTCTCCTGAGTTATCTGCCTCTTTCTTTTGATTTGTCAGACTTCTTTATAGGTTCTGGATTTAAGGCATTTGTCATACCTGTGTTTTGCAAATAATCTTCTCCTATTCTGGGAGTTGCCTCTTTCCTTCCTAAATTAAGTCTTTGGATAAACTAAAGTTCTTAAGTTGACCAAATGCTCCCCACACCATGGGTGATGCTCTTTGTGTGCAATGTAAGAAAACTTCACCCATCCCAAAGATCATGAAAATTTTCTTCTTTGTTTTCTTCTAGAAGCTTTATAGATTTTACTTTCACATTTAGCACTGCAATCCATCTAGACCTAAGGTTTGTGTAGGAGATGATGTGGGTTCCAGATTCCCTTTTTTTCCCCATATGGATATGCTACTGGCATGGCACCATTTATTGAGGACCCCTTTGGTCCTGCAATTTCACATTTGCCATAAGTCAAGTAATCATGGATTTGTCCTGTTTGTGACACCTTTCCACTAGTCTCTTTGAATTAGTTCAATACCATGCTGAATTAATTACTGTGGCCCTGTCATTAGTCTTAAAGCCTGGTAATTGCAAACAACTCTGTTCTTCAAGATTGTATTGGTTATTTTCGGCCCTTTGCATTTCCACATACATTTTAGAATCCACGTGTCAATTTCCACAGAAAAGAAGGGATTTTGATTGGTATTGCATTGAATCCACAGATGTGCTTAGGGAGATAAACATCTTTATATTTTACTAAGTTTTTCTCAGCAAACGTTTGTAGTTATCAGTATAAGGTTCTTGCGTATCTTTCACAAGATTTATTTTCAAGTATTCAATATTCTTGATGCTATTTTAAATAATATTCTAAACGTTTTCCTTTCTGTTTACCACTGATATACGCATTGATTTCCAATTTTTCTATTGGCCCTAAAAATCAAGAACTTTTCCCAGATCATTTTTAATTATAATAACATATAGATTATTTTTTCCTATGTGCATGATCATATTGACTACAAATGATGGCAACTTTACTTCTTTCTTTCCAATTTTTATATAAGTGTATGTCTTTTCTTCATTTACTGAGGTGGTTAAGACTTCCAGGAGAGTTTGAATAGAAATAAAGGTAGTGAGCATTTTTGTCTCATTTCTGATTTCAGAGGAAAATCTTTTAATAGTTCTCCATTGAGTAATATTTTTGCATTAGAATTCTTGTAGATATTCTATAACAGATTTGGAAATTCTCTTTTAGTCCTAAATCACTAGGAACTTTAATCATTAATGGGTGTTAAGTTCTATTAATTTTTTTTTCTTCATCTAGTGAGATGGCTATATGACTTTTTTCCTTTATAAATAAATAAACATGTTTATTATGTGTATGAAATGAACTACATTGACTGGCTTTCACTTGTTAAACAGTCCCTGCATTTCTGAATAAGTCCACTTGGTCCTTGTGTGTTGTTCTTTTTATGTGTCACTGGGTTCAATTTGCTGATATGCATTTTGTTGGGGATTTTTGTGTCATGTTCATGAAACAGATTGGCCAGAAATTTAATTTTTCCTTTCCTTTCCTTTCCTTTCCTTTCCTCTCTCTCTCTCTTTCTCTTTCTAAAGTTCATTTGTTTATTTTGAGAGAGAGAGAGAGAGAGAGAGTGCCCACAGGGAAGGAGCAGAGAGAGGGAGAGACAGAGAATCTCAAGCAGGTTCTGCACTGTCAGCACAGTGGGGCTTGAACTCACCGGCCAAACTCAAAGGACTCGAACTCATTTTGCGAGGCTGGAACTCATGAGCCATGAGATCATGACCCAAGCTGACATCATGAGCCAGATGCTTAACTGACTGAACCACCCAGGAACCCCTTTTCTTTTCTTTTAATGTCAGATTTTAGTATCAAACTTATACTGGCTTTGGATGTAATATTCTCTTTTCTTTATCCTTTCTTTTTCCCTCCCTTCCTTCCTCCTTCTCTCCTTTCCTTCCTTCCTTTTTTTTTTATTAAAATTTTTTTTAATGTTTATTTATTTGAGAGAGAGAGAGAGAGAGAACAAGTTGGGGAGGGACAGAGGGAGAGGGAGACACAGGATCTGAGGCAGGCTTCAGGCTCTAGGCTGTTAGCAAAGAGACTGAAGCCGGGCTCAAACCCACAAGCTGTGAGATCATGACCTGAGCTGAATGAAGTCAGACCTTTAACCAACTGAGCCACGCAGGCACCCTTCCTTCCTTCCTTCCTTCCTTCCTTCCTTCCTTCCTTCCTTTTAGTTTATGTAATATTGATACTGTTTAATTATTAAATATTTAGGCTAATTCACCAGTGGAGACATTTGGGCCTAGAGCTTTCTCTGTGGGAAGATGTTTAGTTAAACATTTATTTAGTAGATACAGAAATATTAGATTTCCTATTGCTTTTATATTAGTTTTGTAAGCTGTACTTTTCTAGAAAGTTATTTATTTCACTTAAATTTTCTAAAACTTTTGGCATAGAAATTTATAATGTTCTATTATTAACTTTTTAATGTCTTAAAGGTCTGTGGTGAACTTAATTCCTGATACGTATGATTTGGGTTTGTTTGTTTGTTTGTTTGTTTTTTTTTTGGTCTTGATGCGTCTTGCCAGAGATCCATCCATTTTGTTATTCTTCTCAAAGACCCAATTTTTGGCTTTGTTGGACTTCTCTAATGTGCATTTATTTTCTGCTGCATTAACCCCTGATCTTATTTTTATAATTCCCTTTCTTCTACTTACTTTGGGTTTACTTTTCTGTTCTATTTCTAAATTGTTCAGTTGAATGCTTAGATTACTGATTTTTTTTAGTCTTTCTGTTTTCCAATATAAATGTATAAGGCTCCAAGTAAAGTTTTGGTTGTATCACATCTTTTTGATATGTTACATTTCTATTATTTTTTTTTCAATGTTTTTTTTTTTTTTTTTTTTTTTAATTTATTTTTTGGGACAGAGAGAGACAGAGCATGAACGGGGGAGGGGCAGAGAGAGAGGGAGACACAGAATCGGAAACAGGCTCCAGGCTCCGAGCCATCAGCCCAGAGCCCGACGCGGGGCTCGAACCCACGGACCGCGAGATCGTGACCTGGCTGAAGTCGGACGCTTAACCGACTGCGCCACCCAGGCGCCCCATTTCTATTATTAATAATAGAAATTTCCATGTGATTTCTTCTTGGACCCATGAATTAGGTAAAAGTTTATTACTTAATCTCTAAACATTTAGTGATATTCTAGTTATTTTTTGTTCTTGATTTCTTGTTTATTGGAGATGCTCAGAGAAAACTGAGTAATTTCAGTTCTTAGAGTTTTCTTTGAATTTGCCTTTTAGCACAATATATGTTCAAATTTGGAAAATGTTTCATGTGCACTTGATAAGAATGCACATATTGTCATCAGTACGAGCAGTGTTTTACCTGTATCTGTAGTTCAGATTTGTTTGTCAATTTTGTTTTTCAGATCTTTCATATCCTTGCTGATTTTTTTGGTCTGATTATTCTATCTGTTATTAAGGGAGATGTGTTAAGGGTTTCCTTTGTGGTTGTGGCTTTATTTCTCCTTATTAAAGTTCTGCCCATTTTTGCTTTTTATATATTGAGTTACATGTAAGTTATATATAAATTGAGAATTGTTATATATTCCTGATAGACTGACCACATTATCATTATAAAATGTCTCCAGTAGTGCTTCATGCTGTAAAATCTACTTTGTCTACAGTTTTCTTTTGGTCAGTGTTTACATTCTATCACTTTTCATCCTTTACTTTCAATCTTTTATGTCGTTATATATATATTTTTTAATTTTTTTAACGTTTATTCATTTTTGAGACAGAGAGAGACAGAGCATGAACGGGGGAGGGGCAGAGAGAGAGGGAGACACAGAATCGGAAGCAGGCTCCAGGCTCTGAGCCATCAGCCCAGAGCCCGACGCGGGGCTCGAACTCACGGACCTCAAGATCGTGACCTGAGCTGAAGTCAGACGCTTAACCGACTGAGCCACCCAGGCGCCCCTTATGTCGTTATATTTAAAGAACATATAATTGGGTTTTTATTTTTTAATCCAGCCTGATAATTTATATATATATATATTTTAAAGATTTTCTTTTCTTTTTTATTTTAGAGAGAGAGAGCAAGAGAGCAAGTGTGAGTGTGGGAGAAGGGCAAAGAGAGAGAGAGAGAGAGAGAGAGAGAGAGAGAGAGAGAGAATCTTAAGCAGGCTCCATCCCACAACCTTGGAATCATTACCTGAGCCAAAGTCAAGAGCCAATATTCAACTAAGCCACCCAGCCACCCCTAAATATTTCCTTTTAAAACAATTTTTTTAATGTTTATTTATTTTTGAGAAACAGAGACAGACGTGAGCGGGGGAGGGTCAGAGAGGGAGGGAGACACAGAATCCGAAGCAAGCTCCAGGCTCTGAGCTGTTAGTACAGAGACTGATGTGGGGCTCAAACTCACAAACTGTGAGATCATGACTGAGCCGAAGTCGGATGCTTAACCAACTGAGCCACCCAGGTGCCCCTAAATAGTTTCTTTCTATGTAATCTCTACACCCCACGTGGGGCTCGAATTCACAGCCCCAAGATCAAGAGTCTCATACTCTACAACTCAGCCAACCTGGTACCCCTGATAAAATTTATATTTTAACTAAAGTATTTGGTCAATTTATATTTAATATAATGACTTATATAGTTGGGTTTATACCTACTATCTGTCCATTGCTTTGTTTGTCCTACATGAGTTATGATTTTCCCCTCTCTTTTCTTGTCTTCATTGGTATTTATCCAGTAACTCCCCTCTCTTTTAGCTTTTTAATTATATATTCTTTTCTTTTTCAAGTGGTCAACTTTATTTACTATAGTCTGATATAAATTGGTACTTTACCCATTTTTCAGACATTGCTAAGGATTATCAAACCTTAGAACATTTAAACCTCTTAACGACAATCTTAGTTTGGGCTGCTGGAACAAAGTATTGTCGCCTGGATGGCTTATTCCTCACATTTCTGGAGGCTGAGAGTCTGAGATTGGGCACCAGCCTGGTGGGCTTCTGGTGAGAACTGTCTTGCAGGTTACGGACTGCTGTGATCTTGTACCTTACACAGCAGACAGAGGGCCAGAGAGTTCTCTGGGGTCCCTCTCTTAAGACACTAATTCCAGTCATAAGGGCTGCACCCTCATCATCTGATTACCATCTTCTAATACTATCATACGGGGGGTTAGAATTTCAACATATGAGTTTGGGAAGGGCACAAACATTCAGTCCATTGCAACTGTTTCTGGCCATTTTTATTTTTATCATGAATTTAAATCCTACAAATATTTAAAACCCCATAAAATAACATTGTTATTGTCTTGTGCAGTCAGTATTCCATTTTATTTATGCACATATTTACGCTTTGAGTTGCTCCTCATTTCTTCCTGCATTTGCCGCAAACAACTGATAAGCTGTGGGTGGTAGTCTGTCCACTGAGATGTGGACGAGGACTCTAACTGCCCCTGAATCAAAGCTGGGACATAGCAGGAGAAACCGTGAAACAGAACCATAAGACCTGGGCTCTGCTGGCTACGTAGACTAAACAACTCATTTATCATTTCTGAGCCTCAGTTTCTTCATCTCTTAAAAACCAGATTGTATACCTGTTGGCCTTACCTGTCTTACAGGTATATTTAAGGTTAAATGAGACAGCAAATGTGAAAACACTGTATAAATTCTAAAACAGAGATTGTAAACTGACCCACGCCCTGCACACAGGTAGCAGATATATAGATATAAATATATAGATATAGATATAGATAGATAGATAGATATAGATATAGATATATCTAGATAGATTAGATAGATAGATATAGATATAGATATAGATGATATAGATATAGATGTAGATATATCTAGATAGATTAGATGGATATAGATATATGTATATCTAGATAGATTAGATAGATAGATAGATCAATGTTTGGCCTACAGAGTGCTCTGTTTTTTTCAACCAAGGCAACACTAAAAAATTATATTTCACATAAAAATAAGGATTTCTGCCTTTCCTTGTGGAAAAAAATCTAAACATGTAGCACCCACATGTAGACCTGGCTTCCCACATGTGACCAGAGGGCTGGAGCTGAGCAGTGTTCACTCTCTGTACCCTACCCCTTGCCCCCCAATTCTCAAAACATTCCCATGTGCACTCATGTTGCTGACTTTACACATTTCTGCCTGTTTTTTGCCCATTGGGCCTTGTTAAGGCATTCTCAATATTAGTTGTTACTACTCATTTTCAGAGACGCACAGGGATGGAGTTTTCTAGTGTTAAGTGTTGCCCTGTGCTGAAACAGGTGACTGAGGGCGGTTGTAGAAATACTTTCCCTTGAGATCTAAAAATAAAGCAGATTTATGCACAGCCTCTCCTGAATGCAGGGGAAGGACGAAATGACTGCACCAAGTTCCTTCCAGGTTTTAAATTGGTCTGGGGGTGGGGAGGAGCTATTTTAGAAACTGTATGTTGGAGGGAGAGAAGGTGGAGATTTTTTATAGATAAATTATATATTGTGATATAACTCAACATTTGGGAAGCAAAAAGTTTCACTAAATAGACAACAGAAAAAGCATGCCACCTTTGATTGTCAAAAAGATGCATGGGTTTGTCAAAACTTATTAAACTTTCCACTAAGAATCTGAGATTCCCACTTTATATAAATTATATTCAATTTTAAAAAGCACACAGTGAAAACAGAATTTTAAAAAGGAGGCATGGGGTAAATTAAATTATTTTATCCTCACAATACCTTCCAAGGTAGGTACTGCAATTATCCCCAATTTGCCAGGTATTGAAATTGAAGTTCAGGATGATGAAATAACCTACCAATTTCTCCAGCTGGTAAGTGGAAGAGACAAGTCTTGAACTCCACATTGAAGGACTCCAGTGCCTACCTAGATCCTCATCTGTTCTATTCTGTGTTCTAATCATTTGGATGATTACAAAGAAGGAGAAAATTAATTGCTATAAGTTTGAGGAGGAAGATGATGTGAATGTAACTTACTGAAGTACCAATATAAACATCTGTTAATGAACACACTTTGCTTACTCAATTTTTGGAATATTCATTCAGAAAACCCAAGCCACTTGGAATTACCAATGGGTTCTTATGGGCAGGGCAGTCAAATTCCACACAAGAGGGAAAGTGCACTTTGAAGCATTGGTAGCTCTGTTTTCAAGGATAGTTATGACTTCATTGTCAGGACATCTCATGACAAGATGTTTGTTGTTGTTGTTGTTTTTAATTTTTAACGTAAGTTTTAAGAGACAGAGAGAGACAGAGCATGAGTGGAGGAGGGATGGAGAGAAAGGGAGACACAGAATCTGAAGCAGGCTCCAAGCTCCTCTGAGCTATCAGCACAGAGCCCGACGCAGGGCGCAAACTCACAAACCAAGAGATCATGACCTGAGAGCCAAAGTTGGCTGCTTAACCGACTGAGCCACCCAGGTACCCCAGAGACTAAGATGTTTCTATCTTTACAGAGAATGCTCTGACCTACTCAGGGAGGTCATCTGTATATCCTGAGACCAGTGGTTGTTCATGTGATCATCTGATGCTAAGAACCATACACACAGAAAAAAAAAATGTTCATGTACACTTATGTGCAAAATAATACTACAATTTCAGGAAGCTCAGAGATCCCCTGAAGCTCATTCATGGACCCAAAGCTTAAAACCTTTGCTCTCAATCAAAATGAGGCCAAGTTCCAGGGACCAAACCAACCTTCAAGTTCTCTGATTATTACAGGCACCTTATCACCTGTCACCAGTCATCTGGTGTTGGTTTTCTTCTCTCCTAATGGCTTCCTGTTCACCTCTTGCTTTTTCCTTGTCTACAGTAAATACATTTCTCCTTATTACTGGTTCTGGTACATACATTCCAGGCCAAGCTGTTTTTGCGTGTTCTCATTCTTGTTACTCCCCTTGGACTTCTCTAGTTGTCTTTGATGACCTGTGTTTATTCACCAGGACACACACACACACACACACACACACACAAGTGTGCATCATTGTACACAACCCTTTATCATCTAGTCCTTGTCTTTTTTTAAAGTTTGCTTATTTATTTAGAGAGAGAGGGAGGGAGAGATGGAGAACGTGAACAGGGGGCAGTGGAGAGAGAGTGAGAGAGAATCCCAAGCAGGCTCTGCACTGTCAGCGCAGAGCCTGACATGGGTCTTGAACTCATGAACCTCGAGATCGTGACCTGAGCCAAGACCAAGAGTTGGACACTTAACCAACTGAGGCACCTAGGCACCCCTAGTCCTTGTTTCATACCTGTCTCAGCTACAGAGACTTGTGTAACAGAGATCTGCCCACAGGTCCACCATCTACAGATGTGACAGTTGTTCACTGGGCAAGAGTGTCTGGTTTGGGTTGAGGGAACTGGTCATGGGAGTAGAAATCTAGACCATGCTTTACTCCTCAAGCCAGATGTCTTGGCCTGAGTTGGGTCTTCCTTGGAGGAATGGGTGTCTTTTTCTAGCTCAGACAAATGCAGTGTGTGAGACAATGGCTGTCCTGCCTGATTAGCAGTGTTACCAAGGAGTCCAGAAGACTGATATACCAGAGGATAAAATACCAACATCCCCATTCTGGCTTTGTATCACCCAGTCACCTGATCTTTTCTTTCTCCTTAATGAATAAAACTTTCAGTGTTCCCAGGGCTACATTCGCTTGGAAAAATGAGACCTGATGGATCCATTTCCTATAGAATACCATCTCCATTTCACAGGATTCAGATTTCTGCCATGGCAAACTGAGAAGAAGAGAGCCTGAGAATGGCTGGATAATTCTATTAGCATTTTTCCTTCTTTTTTACCTCCTTAACTCCTAGCCATCAGTCACATCTTGCTCAAGCATCACTTTTTCAAGGACAGACCAACCCCCTCATATATGTTTTTCTAGCACCGCATAGCTCTCTTGCATTGGACTTACCACCATTACAATTTTATATTATTTGGGATATTATTGTATATAGACATAAGCTCCATGAGAGTGGAAATCATTCTGTTTGTGTTTACCATTGTATCTTTGTTGTCTGGCACATGGTAGGTGTTAAAGGTTTGTTTGAATGGATGAATGAATGGGAAGTACTTAGTCCAGGTTGTGGGAAGCCTTGGAGTTTTGACTGGGGTGTTAAGGTCCTCATACAAACACTAGGAAGTCTATTTCCTAGACTAAATGACCCTCTTGTCACACCCCATCCTTCTATTTTGAACTTCTATTTGTGTATTACAGCTCTGGCATTTTAACATCATCATTATTCTTTGCTCTTACCCAACTTCAGCCAAATTTTTCAATACCTGACTTAAAGGAAAGGAGGCTACACTATACACCCTTATATGCCCTAAGAGGCTATCCAGTGTGGTGGTTAAAATCATGGGCTTTGGAAATCTGGTAGAGCTAGGTTTTAAACCTGGGTTGTACACTTGCTGGCTGTGTGATTTTGAGCAAATGGTTTAATGTGTCTTAGTCTCAGTTACTTTGATCTGCAAAATGAGGTAATACTGTCTTCCTTGTAGGATTACAAGGATAAATGAGTTAAGTTATTACAAGGATAAATGAGTTAAGTGATATGCTTTTCGGAGAACCTGACCCATAGTAGGCAATCAATCAGTGGACGTTTTTGTTATTAACTAAATTGGATGCTCATAAGAGAGGTAGGGAATTAAGCACCTATAGGAACTGGGCCACAAAAGGCTAAAATGTGACATGTACCTTTATTATTTATTTTCCAGAAAACATCACAGGAAGAATACCTTAATAGCTGGCATAATTCATGGATTTGTTTAACATTGAGTCCTTTGTGTTCTCTGAATCTACCTTTATGTCTCACAATGGTCCTAAGGTATAAGCAGATTTTTCACTTTCCCTTTGACACAGCCAAGCACACTAGGGAGATGAAGAAGAACTTAACCAAAGTACTGGGAACTTTCACAATCATAGGGGCTTCCAGGTTGGATGAGGACGGTGGGGGCACCAGGCAGCAAACTTGTTGTGTTTCTCAGAAGGCCAGTAGAAGGTCTGTAGCCTCTTTGCTCAAATCATAGTGTACTTTTCTAGCTATCGAGCTTTCTACAGGCATGGCTATTTGAAACCCTGAGGATGAAGTACAGAAGCTCAGATTATATTGACCTATTTGGGAAAGGACTGAGGCGTTTCTTATTCTCCTGCTCCAGACAGAACATGTAACCCATCTCAAGAGGGTCCCTGAGTCCATGAGCATCTGTGAGAGACATGCATTTGCGTGCAACTCCAAGACTAGGGATGCACCATTCTGCCCCTGAGGTGGCTGATTCATCTCTAAGAAAAGACATGATATATTCTGCAAGCATTGCAGCAATCACAAATTAAAAAAAAAAATTCCATAATCCCACCGCCCTAACATGATTACTTTCTTTTTCTAATGCCTTTGTTTTTAACAATCTCTAAAGAAGTAGTTTTGGTGATTTTTCTTAGTCACATCACTAAAGTTTTGGGGAGAAAATCTCTTAAGTTGTAAGCACTTCCCAGTAGCTAATTCAAATTTCCACCCATGACCAACAAGGCCCTGACCACTTCTTTGATGTCATTTTGTGCTGTTCTTCTATTCATGGAGGCCTTCATGGGGTTCTTTGCTCACCCCAGACTGCTCCTCCCTCAGCACGTGGGAACTTGCACTCCTCTGTCTGGAGCACAGTTCCCCTCGATATTCACATAGTTAATTCCCTCACTTGTTTCTGTCGCTGCTTAAATTTCATCTCCTTCCAGAGGCCTTCCTTGATTACTTGCTGGTAGCTTCTATCACTCTCCATCCCTTTATCCTGATGTAATGATCTTCACAGCATTTATGACACCTGACATATGTATTTTAAAGTACTAATTTGTGGTCGCCCTTCCCATTGAACTGAATCACCAGACAACAAGGGTACTGCCTGGTTTCTTCACTGATGTCTCCCTGACACCTAGAGCTGTGGCTGGCCTGACAGATACATACCTGACTTCTGAATGATGCTTCTGCTTTGGCTCCCTACTCCTTACATTTTGCTCAATGCAGGTGGGGAGGAACTACCCGCCTTCCTCAGTGTCACATTCTTTCAGGGATGAACTGCTCAAATGTAAGCACTAACTTGCAGAGTCTGGAGATGAAAAACACAGAGACTACTCTGCTCCCTACAGCTACTTGTAGTGAGCTTCCTGCTGCAAGAAGGGGAGATGATCCAATGAGCCACACCTTGTCATTTCTGCAGCTCACATCCCAAGTCAGTTGACAAGGGCTGGTCGTATTTGCTTGGCAAAACCTTCTTCTCCCTGGTAACCTTTTTTCTTTATTATTGTAGTAAGAGCACTAGACATGATATCTACCCTCTTAAAATTTTAAGTGCACAATACAGTATCTTAACTATATGTTCTATGTTGTACAGCAGATCTTCTAGAACTTACAGTCTTGCATTACTGAAACTATATCCATTTAAACAGCAGCTCCCCATTTCCCTCTTTTCCCAGTGCCAGTATTTGTCTGACTTATTTCACTTAGAATTATGTCCTTGTGGTTCATCCAGTTGTAATATGCCAAGATTTCCTTCTTTTTTAAGGTTGAATAATATTTCACCATATGTATATACCACACTTTCTCAGTAGGATCATCCACTGGTGGCCATTTAGATTGTTTCCATATCTCAGCTATTGTGAATAATGCTGCAATGAACATGTGAATACAGATCTCTTTTTGAATTCCTGGTTTCAGTTCTTTTGGATATAAGCCCAAAAGTAGGATTGCTGAATCTATGGTAGGAAACTCCATACTGTTCTCCATAGGAGCAGCACCATTTTACATTCCCACCGACAATGTACAAAGTTTCCAATTTTTCTTATTTGTCTTTTTCATAATAGCCATTATAACAGGTGTGAGGTGGTATCTCACTGTGGCTTTGTAATTTTTTTAATGTTTATTTATTTTTGAGAGAGAGAGAGCACGCAGGGGGTGAGGCACAGAGAGAGAGAGATAGAGTATTTGAGGTGGGCTCCATTCTGAGAGCAGAGAGCCTGATATGAGACTCAAACTCACAAACGAAGGGATCACAAACGAAGTCAGATACTGAACCGACTGAGCCACCCAGGTGCACCTTGTTGTGGTTTTGATTTGCACTTCCCTGATGATTAATGATGTGTGGCATCTTTTTTACATACCAGTTGGCCATTTGTATGTATTGTTTGGAAAAATGTCTGTTCATGTGCTTTGCCCAGTTTTCAATCAGGTTATTAGTTGTTGTTGTTGTTATTGTTGTTGTTTTTCTTCCCAGTTGAGCCATGGGAGTTTCTCATATATTTCGGATATTAACCCCTTCTAAGACATATGGTTCGCAAATATTTTCTCCCATTCTATAGGTTGCCTTTTCACTCTGTCGATTATTTCTTTGCTGTGCAGAAGCTTTTTAGTTTGATGTAGTCCCACTTGTCTAATTTTGTTTCTCTTTCCTGGGCTGTTGGTGTCACATCCAAGAAATCACTGCCAGCCCAATCTCATGAAGATTTACCCCTATGTTTTCTTCTAGATGTTTTGTAGTTTCTGGTCTTATATTTAAATCTTTAAACCATTTTAAGTTGATTTTTTTGTGTATGGTTTAAGATGAGGGTTCAATTTCATTCTTTTGCATTGTGGATATCCAGTTTTCCCAGCACTACTTTTTTTTTTTTTTTAAGTTTATTTATTTTGAGGGAGAGAGAGATCATGAGCAGGGGAGGAGCAAAGAGAGAATCTCAAGCAGGCTCCATGCTGTCAGTGCAGAGCCTGACATGGACCTCGAACTCACGAACTGTGAGATCGTGACCTGAGCCAAAATCAAGAGTCAGACACTTAACCAACTGAGACACCCAGGCATCCCCCCGCCCTGCCCAGCACTACTTGTTAAAGACACTATCCTTTCCTCATTGTGTATTCTTATCATCCTTGTTGAAGATGACCATATATGCACGAGTTGATTTCTGGGCTCTCTACTGTGCTCTGTTGATCTGTATATATGTGTTTATGCCAGTGCCATATTGTTTTAATTACTGTGGCTTTGCAAAATGTCTTGAGATCAGGAAGTTGGTGCCTCCATCAGAAGGAGTTGTTCTTCTTTCTCAAGATTTCTTCGGATTTTCAGGATCTTTTGTGGTTCCATATGAAATTTAAGATAACCTTTCCTATTTCTGTAAAAATATGCCATTGGGATTTGGATAGAGATTGCCCTGAATCTGTAGATTGCTTTGAGTAGTACGGACATTGTAACACTATTCAGTCTTCTCATCTATTAATAGTACAGCTTTCCACTTATTTGTGCCTTCTTTAATTTCTTTCATCGGTAAGTTTTAGTTCTTTCTGGCAATTTTAACACATGCTTCCTTTACCTACTCAGTGTCAGACAGCCGGAGCAATGGCTGAGATTTTCCCCACGTCTTCCATCACCAATGACTACCTTGCAGTTGCAGAATTCTCTGGAGAGTCAATGTGTGCATTGTTCCCTCTTCCATTTGTATCTTCCACACCATCACCACATGAGCTGGTCGTGTCTTTTCTCTTCTTTCTCTGCCCATGGAGGAGTGTAAAAAGAGTTTGCTTTAAAAAGAACAGGAAGCTGATGTACATCAGAGCCCAAACTGGCTCCTCATGGTGGGGGGTGTTGAGTGACCACGAGAATTGGATTTGATGTTTTTGAGCCTAGAGTCCCAGCTGCATTTCCTTGGCAAGACATGATAAAAGGTAAATACACACAAAACACTCCCATTATCCTGGAAACCCCTATGAGATGAGAAAATAACACTGCCAACCAATGGGGCAAACAGACATATTAAAACCCATAGATGATCCCTGCAACTTCATTTTGGTTGATGTTATTACCTTTCTAGTTGTCTCAACCCCCCTTTCATCTTTCAGCAGAGTCACGAGCCAAGGGCTGCGTGGTCCCCTCTGCCCTGTCCACACTCTGGGGGCAACCACAGTAGGGAGGAAGCAGCCAGAAGGTGGAAATGAAATGGAAATGAAAGGAAAATATCCCCCATACATCATATCTGCACCCCACCCCCAGGCCATCCTATTAACATGGATAATTTAGAGCCAATAACACAGGGAATAAAAATGTCATCCACTCCCTAAAATAGCAGTTTAATATTGGTGAATCTTTCCCTTTACACGACTAGGGTAGTAGTTCTCAGCCTAAGTATAAGGACCATCTGGGGAGCCAGTCAAAATGCAGATTCCTGGTTCCACCCCCAAGATACTGTTTCAGGAGGTCTGGCCAGGTCTAGGTGATTTCAGTGGAGGTGGTTTTCTACAGGCCACATTTTGCCAAAAACTGAACTAAATGCTCTCAAACATATCTCCTAATTCAGACATTATCCCAAGATTCTTTAAGGATAATTAGACAATATTTATAAATTTTTTAATGTTTATTTATGAGAGACAGAGCACGAGCGGGGGAGGGGCAGAGAGAGAGGGAGGCACAGAATCTGAAACAGGTTCCAGGCTCTGAGCTGTCAGGACAGAGCTGAGGAGAAGCTCGAACTCTCGAACCGTGAGATCATGACCTGAACCGAAATCTGACACTTAACCGACGAGCCGCCCAGGCACCCCATAATTAGGCAATATTAAAAGAGCTAAGACTGCATTTTTGAAATGACTATCAGGTGACCTAAGAGCATTTTCTTCAACCCTTCAGGAGCCAGCCAGAGATTGGAGACATGTGGCATGCAGTGTTTCTCCAATGTTAATGTGTATGTAAACAAATTATGGATCTGGTTAAAATGCAGATTCTGATTCAGCAGGTCTGAGGTGGAAGCTGATACCTGATGCTCAGTATTCTTGTGAATCCTATTTTACCTCCTATAAAATGTGCATAATATGTCTTACCTCACAGACGTATTATGAAGATTAATTAATATATAATGTATGGGAGAGAACTTTGCAAGATATTTACAACAATTATTGTAATAGTGATTGAAACTTAAAATATGGTTGAAGCCATATTTAAGCGCAGGGGTCTGAGTCTGCATCTGGATGTACATCCAGAGTTTCCACATTCATCTGCCTAATTAGTACTTATTGAAGAAGAAGGAATATAGCCTGACAGCCCCCTCTAGTCCTCTGCCTGACCCTCCTTGGGGTTCTCTGAGCAGTGGAGGCCAGCTTTAGTGGAGAGCTTTAAATATCCTGATGCCTTAGACCAATTCCATCCAAATCTCTGGCGGTGGGACTCAGACATTGCCTTTCCCAAAGCTCCTCAGCTGATTGCCCCAGGCAGCCTGAACCAAGAACCACTATCTGGGACCTTGCTAGAAATCAAATTGCCGACCCCACCCCAGACCTACTGAGTCAGAATCTGCATTCGAATGGGATCCTCTGGCCAATTGTACGTACATTGGAAACTCTGCTATAGGGCAAGTGTCCAGACAGTGCTTTACCAGAGTACAGGTCCTGTAGAAGGACACCAGTTAGAGACTATGGGTTGGCGGGGGAACACTCGTATCAGGTATGTATTTAACAGGGTCAGAAGCCACTCCTGGGTTAGTTGGGGCTCCAGTTGCTAGAGAGGTATGCAGCGATCATTCTTATCCTTCCTTTCAGGCAGGCTTCCTCTCACCCCATCCCATCCTTCACTCGCTACCCACCTTGGATGTCTCTGATGTGCTGAGCAACTAGTCTCTCAAACATGTCCATCCTTAGCTTCTGTGCTGGGATTCCTAAAGTGGGGTGCACAGACGGGCTGCTTTTCTAAAATGCAGATTTCTGAGGGGCACCCCTGACTTGCAGGGCTGGGGCCAGGAGCACACAGCTGTAACAGGGCTTCCGCCTCAGCCTTTGGAGTCTGTGCTTTGTAGTGTCATGGACTTTTCTTCCTTCCTTGCTCTAAAGACATGGCTTTTGGTTGTGTCTGTTCTTTTCTCTGTTCCTCTGGCCCCTTTGCCCCCCACCTCCCTACACACTCTCCAGGACTGCATATTTCTTTTTTCAAGAAGGTTTCCTTCTTCAACCATGCAACACTCTTTCCTAGAAATTCACCTTTCATCCAGATATTGAATCAGAATGCTGCTCTGTTTTGCAAGGTTTTGCACTCTTTGGCGTTTTTTTTTTCTTCTTCATGTTCAGAAAGGACTGGGGAGGATAGGGCCTCCTTTATTATAAGGGAGTTAGCAGGCAGGGACCCCACAACGGGGAGTACAATTAAGAACATTCCCAGCAGGAAGGCTGCTCTCCGGGAAGCACAGAGAGCTGTCAGGACAAGTGACCTTTCTAATCACGCCTGACATTTCACAGCCTCGAAGGCGGAAGGGCTGCCCTTATTCCGGAGGCGTTGTGTCGCGCTGTGTCACCCCAGACACCTGCGTCTGAGGCTCTGGTGACTTAGCTTCCAACCGGGCAATGAATCACAGCACGCAAAGGGCTTTGTTTCCCAGGAAAAGAGAAAACATTGAGCAGGGGGCTTATGTGGATGGGATGACTGTGTCTAAACCAGGGATAGAAAGGGATTGGAGGAGGATATTGCCTTCTCGGAGGATTAGTCCTGTTCCCGAGGCTCCGGTAATGCTGATCAAACAGACCTGCTCCTAAGAAGTGAAATGGGATCGTCTTCCAGCCCTTTCTGGTCCAAGGGACTGTGATGATTCACTTCTTACCCACCCCAATATAAAAACAGCTTTATTTTTTTTTTCTTGTGACAAATAGTAATGCACGTTGTTCTAAAATTACCATACAATATACAAAGGTATAACAAAGAAAGTAAAAACTAGCTGGAATCCCATCAGTCAGAGATAACCATTGTTAATATTTTAAGGACACTTCGATGCACATATATTGTTTAACACAAACCTTGCATCTTTCACTTAACATCTTGAACACGGTTCCATGTCCAAAATATAAATTTTGAAATTATTATAAAATCATTCTTTTTTTTTAATTTTTAAAATTTAAAAAATTTTTAATTTTTTTAAAATTTTTTAAATATTAAAAAAATTTTTTTTAACGTTTATTCATTTTTTGATAGACACAGAGTGTGAGTGGGGGAGGGGCAGAGAGAGAGGGAGACACAGAATCCGAAGCAGGCTCCAGGCTCTGAACTGACAGCACAGAGCCTGACGCGGGGCTCGAACCTACGGACCGTGAGATCATGACCTGAGCTGAAGTCGGACGCTCAACCGACTGAGCCACCCAGGCGCCCCCATTATAAAATCATCCTTAATGATTTCACTGTATCCATTGTATGAATGAATCTCTGGAGGTTGCCTCTGACGTTTAAGTATGGTAGAATATACTTCTATCATGTATACATGATAGCAGAACATACTTCTAGCATGTTTCAATGAACAGCTTCATTGATAAATCTTCCTAAGGAACTGAGGATATTTCCTTACGATAAATTCCTAGAGCTAGAATTGCATGTGCGTGTCTTTCAGACTTCTGCTCCCTGTCGTCTAGAAGGGTTGGAGCGATTTACATCCCCCCAGCAGGGGATATGAGAACTGCTTCTTTTTACTCCCCTTAATTCTGGGGATTACAGCTCTCAGTCTTTGCCCATTTCATGAGTGAAAAAATGGTACCTGACTATTGTTTTTGTGTGTATTTTTCTATTTAGTAGAGGAGTTTAACAGTTTTTCCTCTGTGTATTGGCCATTTGTGTTTCTTGTTTTGTGATCTCCCTTGACCTTTGGCCCTTCCTTGGGAGCATTAACCTTTCTCATATTTGGATTTAAGGATTTTCTAAACAGTAAAGATAGTAACCGTCATATAAGTTACAGCCATTTTGCCTCATTTACCATTGGTCTTTATGTGCTTTCTGCCATGAAGAAGTTAAGCATTCTGATGTTGTTAAACTTCTGTGTTTCCAGCTTTTTTGGAACCACGTGTAGAAAGGGTGTCTATATTCCATGGTTATAAAAATATTTATCTGTATTTTCTTCTTGTGTGTTTTAGCTCTCTCAACTCTTAACGGTCTTTTGGCAGCTATCCTCTGCCTAGAGTGATCTTTCTCCACTCTGCAACTGGGTGGTGCCTTCCCATTCCTCAAGACTCAGAGTAAATATCATCTCAGAGAAGCTTTTCTTTATTTTGTTATGGAATCTAAAAAAGATTTTCCAGTCTCCTGTTTTTCCTTCTCTTAGCACTCTATTGTTTTCTTTCCTGAGCTGCGTCAAGAATCACAGTTACATATTTTACTTGTCTACTTAATATTTGCAACTAGACTGTAGACTCTATGGAGGGCAGAAATGTCTGTTTTGTATTCCCAGCACCTAACCTGGTGTCTAACCTAGATACACGAAAGACATTTGTTAAAAGTTGTTGAGTGTTAAATTCATCTAGAATTTATTTTGGTATAATGTTTAAACTAGAGATCTAATTTAAGTGTCCCTAAATAGTATCTTGTGATTACAACGCACAACTATAATGCAGATTGGTTCTTATAATCCCCATTTCACTTGGAAATCAGAAGTAAAACCTAGGAAGCAGGAGGGGGAGAGAATCAATGGCTCTCATTATCATGGCTCTCTAGTCCCGTCGTCTCCTCTCTCTACAATGACTTCCATTTCTCCATTATTGCCTAGTCCTTAAGTGCTTCTCATAGTGTTTATTTCAGGGCTCAGCCCAGAGTAGATCCTTAAATAATGGTATTTAATGTCTGATTCAAATAATGTAAATGGCAGGGCATCAGATATCTTTGATGTGTTTCACACAATATCCACATCAGTCTTTGGGAGCCCAGAAAAATCTCTTTCCCTCCATAACCCTCAGAAACTAGACTTCTCTACATTCTTTCCAAATCTAGGGATCACATCGAACATTTTGAATGAAGATGAGAGAGACGGGGAGGTAGTCAAAGCCAGCCAGTGGGAGGAAGGTGACAGTGCCCCTTCACATGTGCTTTTAAAATTTTGAAGTGTTATCTCATGCCACATGTCATTTGCTCCTTTACGACTGACCTGTGCAGTTTTCAAGGGGCAAATGGCATGCAATTAAAATAAAGAAAGAAGGAAGGAAGGAAGGAAGGAAGAGGAAAAGGAAAAAAAAAAAACAGAAAAAAGGAAAGGAAAGGAAAGGAAAGGAAAGGAAAGGAAAGGAAAAGAAGAAAACTGACCAGTGGAGTAACTATGATCTGGCCTAAGGAGGCCATAACTTTTAGTATTTAAAATTTGTTATCAGTAAAGTTTATCTAATTTATGAAAGTAATACACCAGGCATAAAATAATGGAAGAAGCCAAAAGAACTGGTTTTACTTTATTTAAAAACTGTAGTAATGAACCTAAGAATGTTCAACTTTACTAATAATCGAAGAAATGAAACTTAAGGGAGCAGATACTATTTACCTCTGAAAAAATGGAAGTCACAAAAAAGGAACCAATTTTACTCCATTTAAAAATTGTTTTATTAAACTTAAGACATTTTCAACTTTACAAATAATCAGAAGATACAACTTGGAACCACAGCTAGATACCATTTGCTCCTAATAAATTCATTGCAATACAGGAAATTATACATAATGCTGAGCAGAATGTGGTAAGACAAATGCTTCATAAACTGTGAGTGGAGAATAAATGGATACAGTGTTTCTGGAATGGAATTTTCTAGAAAGAAGCAAGAGACTTACAACCGTCCATACTCTACTGGCTTCTAATCTTATACAATGGTATCTTCTACTAAAATGCTCATATCATGTGATTACTTATTGAAGTGAAAGTGTGAGAAAACCAAAATATTTGACAGTGAGGACATGGTTCAGCTACAGTATGGGCTATTCTGGAATCATTAACAATAATGTTAATTAATTACATTGGATATATTCCTCAATCTAATAATTATCCAGAGTTTAATTCCAGATTTTATTTTTAATTTATATATTTTAGGAAAACAATTAGAAGAGAAATAATAAAGTAGTGACAGTGCTTAACTCTAGGTGGTAGAATTAAAGGAAATCTTTTGTTTCCTTCTTACTATTTCCCAAATTCTTTATAATCCATTATATTACTTTTTTTTTAAATGGATTTTATTTTTATTTATTTTTTTGAGGAGAGCATGCGAGTGAGTGGGGGAGGGGTAGATGAGAGAGAGAGAGAGAGAGAGAGAGAGAGAGAATCTTAAGCAGGCCCCATGCCCAACATGGAGCCCGATGTGGAGCTTGATCTCATGACTGTGAGATCACGCATGACCTGGGCTGAAATCAAGAGTCCGACGCTTATCTGACCAAATCACCCAGGCATCCCACTTTTTAATTTAAAAGGAGTCTTCCCTCCTCCTCTCCCTTCCCCTTCCTTGCTGATGACAATGTGGTCTTGGGCTACATTCACTGACGTATCCAATCTAGAAAAGAGAAGTAAGAGCTCTCGTATATGCCTCTCTTGTCAGCCTTTAAGAGCATATACCTATAGAACTGGGTTAATAAAAGGGCGGAATGATGAAGGGTCTTAAAACCAAGTGACATGAAAAATGGCTAGGTATAGGGGCAGGGGCAGGAGGCCAGTCTGGCTGTCTAAATGTACCTGAAGGTTATCATGGATCAAAGAGAGTAAATGCCTCTGTGTCACCTCAGAAAGCAAGATCCATGGCTGGAAATAGCAAACAACTAGACTTGGGTTCACTATAAGAACTGTGTAATGATTGGAACTGTCCCAAAATAAAAAGGGAGCCTTGTGAGGAGGGAGCCTCACTGCTAGGGGCAAGGCTGGGTGACCACGTGGTGACAACATTGAGAGAATTCTGGCATCACTTGAGTGATTGTACTGGTTAGCTACCCTTCAGGGTCTCATCCAGGCTGAGGATTCTGTGCTTTGCCCATTGTAAAATGGGGAGGAGAGTCCTGGAGACATCATTCCCCTTTCTCTCTGCTAGTTCCTCTGTTCCAAGTATGAAGGCATCAAAGCCATTTGAGATGAGCGGTGTATGCTTGAGGATGGGATGGAATGGGGTTTGAAGATGGGAAATGGAGTTATATCAGCACTCTTGGTTGTAAGTGACAGAGAACCAACTGAAACTGTATTAAGCAAAATAGTGTATTACCAGGAAAAAAAACAAAACAAACAAACCAAGGAAGCCAAAGTGAATGGAGCTGAGTGAACCATGCCTGGAGCCAAGGGTTTTTATCCCTAGCAATTTCACTTTCAATTAGTTTTAAAATTTTAATACCAGTAATTTTTTTCTAATTTCCATGGTATTTATAGGCCGATTCAAATCATTTAAATGACAGGGGAATCCAATTTGAATTTCCATTCTTCAGTTCATGTAGTGAAATCTGTTTGCATCACCACCATACAGGTCTCTTCATGTGGAGGTAAGATGTACTTAGAGCTCAGGATCTCAGACCAAGACAGTGTCTTTCTCCAAAACTTAAGTAGATTCTTTAGGAAGACCTCCTTAGATGGTTTGGGTCATGTGAATCATTCCTGAACCAATCGCCGTGTCCCAGGGTAGTTGTCTACTGATTGGTTAGTCTGGGCGACATACACACACCAGGAACCTGGGTGTGGTGGGGGCAAATCAGCCTTACATGGACCGTGTGGGCTGAGCCGGAAATGGAAAGGCAAGTGTCCTATGTCCACTATGAGGAGTTCTCTCTTATTTTAAAACTATTTTGGAAAAGGAGACGTACCAGATGCCACAGAAATCTATTTCCTGTCCTTACCATCTGGTAATTCTACCTCTCTTCTAGCTTGAATTCCTTCTGCTATAATTTCCACCCATCTTATTCTGTCCCATCTTCAGGGTAGATTTAGATCAAAACCTCTTTCCTCACAGACACACCGTGAGGATTAATTAGGTTTTCCAGAAACCATCTGTAAAGTGCCATAGGATCTTCAGAACCAGATGCTTTGTAAAGATATGTTGCCATTGGAATCAACTCTTTATTTTTTATGCTTATTAGGGATGGAGGTGAGGCTGCATCAAAAGGCAAGGAAATTGAAGTTTGCAAATAGCACTGAGACTTCATCGTGACCATGATAACCATTCTTTTTCCTCTTCAAATACTATGCCTCTGCCATTCATGAGAAGTAAACACAAAGAACAATCATGATAGATTTGAGTGTTACCCTTCTCTGAAAGGAATAGAGGGTGAGAACAGGGGCCCAGGAGTGGCTAAACAGGTTGTATAATCCAAACCCAACCAGGATGAGCACCCCCAAGGATTAGCAGCTGGCTGTGTTGAGTGGCTTTCCTTTTTTAGCTCAGGTTAATGAGCTATGAATGATGTATAACTGTCTGGGCAGTGTGCGGACGTCACAGTCTGGGCTCCACTGTCAACCTGCAACACTTCTTTCTGAGGACTGTCAGGGACAAATGCTGGGAAGCACACTGCTTAGTGGGAGGGTCATAACACAGGCTTCAGGGAGCAAAGTGCAGGCTGGGCTCACAAGTCACACTTTAGGGAAGCCTGGGCACACTGTAGGGCTCTCCCACACAATCTGCTTACCTGGTTGCATGGGCCCATCATCAGCCAGCAGGGTGGCTGACACAGGAAACTAGTGTCCATTGCTGTTGAAGGGAGTAGGTCTGGAGTCCAGGATAGGAGCTCCATGTGTCTGGCTTTACCTCTTCAAAACCAAACGTCTTCTCCAACTTTTAATTTTAAAAAGATTCAAATACATAGAAAAAGTTGAAAGAATAGCCCAATGAACACTCATATAGCCTTTATCCAGATTCATTTTGACACATTGTACACTCTCTCTAGGTGGATAGATAGGTAGATATAGATATCTAGATAAGTAGATAGATATTTAGGTATTGAGATGATAGATAGATAGATAGATGATGATAATCTATAAAGAGATATAGATAGATATGGTATATATATGCAGGAGATCTATATATCTATATATCTATATAGGCTATGTGTATGTATATTGCATGCACATGTATACATATGTGAATATGTATGTATATCTATCAAAAACTTTTCCCTAAACCATGTGAGATTAAGTTGCACACTTCATAATACTTTACCCCTACATACATCTTCATAAATCTCCTAAGAGCATACTCTCCTATAAAAACACAATATAGTCATTACACCCAAGAATTTGGAATTGATACAATGCTAAGAGATAATATAAAATTTATCTTCAAATATCCCTGATCGTCTTATAATGTCCTTTAAGCTGACTTTTTTCTACCTAGCTCCCAACTTTGTCTATGGTCAGAACATTGACATTTTTGGAGAGTGAAGGGTCCAGACCCATTGGTTTGTAGACTGTTTCTCATTTTGGATTTATTTGATCATTTCCACCTGATTAGATTCAAGTTAAATCCATGAATTCTTAGCAGTGTGACCTTTAGCAAGTTGCTCAATGACACAGAGCCTCAATTCACTGATAACATTACATACTTCATAGGGTCGTTATGAGAACCAAGAGAGATAATATCTAAACTTCTTAGCACAGGAACTGACAAAAATAAGCACCTAAAAACTCTTTGCTCTATGATTAGCATCATCATTCACATCACCATCCAGAGAGTGTTAGACTTGTTCCCAAACAGGTGTTCATCTGTCTTGGAAAATTCTAGGGTCCCTAGCCCCATTCTCCTCATCTAAAAATGAGGAAGAGGCCCTGGTGAATAGCTAACTGGGCTACTGTGAGAATCCAATAAGAAATATGATTGCACAGTGCAAACTGGAATATGATATGAAAGTGTAAGGAAGCATTGCTATTATTTTCTTCATTTACATACTTTTAAATCATTCTCTTTTGTAACGGAAAAGCTCAAAGTGGGGGCTAAAATGAAATTAGCATCTTTAAAAAATCAAGCTTCTGTGATTAACTAATGCAATAGTTCTCAGATTTTTTTCAATCAGCAAAACTTACTTTTATTTTATTTTTATTTTTTAATTTTTTTAATGTTTATTCATTTTTGAGAGACAGAGTGCAAGTTGGGGGAGGGGCAGAGAGAGAGGGAGACACAGAATCCTAAGCAGGCTTCAGGCTCCGAGCTGTCAGCGCAGAACCCGACGTGGGGCTCGAACTCACGAACTGCAAGATCATCACCTGAGCTGAAGTCAGACACTCAACACCCAGGTGCCCCGGCAAAACTTAATTTTTAAATTAAATTCATGGAAACACAATACATAAAGTAGATTAAAGTATATCTACTCCAGGTGAAGGTTAGGGAGGAGATGGAGTACTCAGGGGCTTTGGGTCACCCCTGCAGAGACCCCAGGCTCTGAAGAGCGAGGCTGGCACAGTGAAGATGGGCTCCAGGCACCGCGATGGTAGGACCTTCTCATGTGGCCCCAGCCTTCCTGTTGGCAGTTGCTCAGAGTCATTTCATCCTTTGTTGCCTCCTTGTTAATCCTGGGCCATTTCTGCCCAGGAATGGTATTAGCTCTCCACCCCAATGGCAATTTATTCAGTTCATTATTAGTCCTTATTAATTGCTTACAAACATCTTTCTATGGAAATAGCATTAAAGACCTTCCACTCAGGAGACAGACATTGACAGGTCACATAACAAGGCACCCGTGATGTCTCTGGGCAGAGCAGCTCCCAAACTGTCATGGCACCTGCATGCTTCACACCTACGCTCGAGGCTGAACCTTTCTGTAAGTCCTGCCTTGTCTGCAAGCCAGCAAACCTCTCTGTGAGCAGGTAGAACTCCATCAGCGTGCCCAGGCACTGCCCAGGCTGGAGCAGTGCCACGTGGTGGGGCAGAAAACTGACCTGAACTCAGTTCCAACTGGTGCCAGGCAGGCCACCTACTTCTCTTTTAATTTTCATCATCAGCCCCTCAGGCAGACAACAAAACTCTCAAGGAACTTGTTCAAGGGCACCCAACCATGGCAGAGTGGGATTGAAACCAAGGTCCTTTAGACTCTGAAGACTATGCACTCCCATCCGGAGGGTCATGGGCCAACCTGTTTCCTTAGGACTTATAGAAACACTGTGCCACATGGCATGGGTGATGGCTCCCTGCAACTGTTACCTCCTTTTATCCCGTCAACATCGTGTGGGACAAAGTATCAATGATACTAGCGAATGCTTATTTATAAATGGCTGTGTGCCAAGTGCTGTTAGTGCCTTCTGTGTATCAACTCATGCAATCCTCACCACAACCCCATGAGATAGGTACTATTCATTTTGCAGGTAAGGACACTGTGGAACTGAGAATTTCAGTGACTTGTACAGAGGAATGTCACATTGCTAGTACTATCAACTGAATGTCTGTGTCCCCCTGCCCCAAATTCATATGTTTAAGTCCTAACCTCAGTGTGATGGTATTAGGAGGTGGAGCCTTTGGGGTCATTAGGTCATGAGAATGGAGCCCTCATGACTGGGATTGGTGCTCTTTAAAGAGAACCCAGGGAGTTTCCTCATCCCTTCTGTTATGTGAGGACACAGTGAGAACATACCCTTCTATAAACCAGGAACTAGGATCTTACCAGACACTGAATCTGCTGATGCCTTAATCTTGAGCTACTTAGCTTCCTGGAACCATAAGAAATAAATGT
This sequence comes from Neofelis nebulosa, assembly GCF_028018385.1. Taxonomy (NCBI): domain Eukaryota; kingdom Metazoa; phylum Chordata; class Mammalia; order Carnivora; family Felidae; genus Neofelis; species Neofelis nebulosa. The sequence goes on from NC_080783.1 coordinate 21,076,801, forward strand.
TTGTTGTTTATAAGCCACCCAATGTAGGACATTCTGTTATAGCAGCTTGAACAGACTAAGGCAGCTAGTAAGTACTGGAGCTCAGATTTGAACCCTGGGGAGCCTACCTCTAAGACCTAGGTTTTTAACAATTATGCTAAAGCTGAACAAGGGCTAATTGCTATCTCCAGCCCACAGACAAGGGAACTAAGAGGTTTACAGGGGTCGGATGACCTGCCCAGGATCACATGGCATTCATTATAGGACCATATACTGGGGTCTCAAGATGATGTGGAGAAGAGGCCAAAACTTTGTCTGTGAAATAAAAGTAGACTCTTTCCCACTAGTTGGAGTCAGGGCTAGACAAGCAAAATAGCTACCAAACAGCTCTGGAAGTCCAGAGACAAATTTAAAGCCAAGACTGGGAATAGTTGACAAGAAGACAAGCACAGTAACTAGGGCCACACATATTGATTCCAGGTTAATTCCGAGGGCAGAGAGCAAGGCTGAAATCCTTGTGGGAACTCTTTCGAGAGCCTCTGATCCCATCTTTTGGCTGGTCAAATATTTTCAAGACTTGCAAGGTGCAGAATTGCAGTTAACCATTAACAGTTGGGGCCATATTTGGAAGTGAGTCTTCTGACTCTGATCAAGCCTGAAGCCACATGGGAAGGGCTATATGTGGCACACTGTATGTGGGGGGTGCTCCTGGCAGAGGAGAGTCAGCTGGGCTGAGAGTATGGCTGCTGGAGCATCTGGAACTTTCATTAGGCCAGTGAGGGAGACCTTGCCTCCTTTGGTGCCCCTTCCTCATGAGGCTGTCTTTCTTACGGAGACGTGTACAAGAATGTTCACAGTAATTCCGAACTAGAAACAATCCCAAACTGTATCATCATTATGATGTATTCACACAGTGCAACATTCTACTGCAATGAAGTGTTCAAATTACTGCTGTATGTAACAGCTTGAAACCATTGGTAACTGTGTTCTGCTAAGTCCCCATCCAGTGCTGGGGTGCGGGCCAATCTCAGGGGCTTGGTCAGGAGTGCACCAGGTTGAAGCTGAGCCACAGTGTGTCAGGAAGAACTAATGTAATTGCCGGGCCCAAAAGGGAAGGCTGTCCAGGAAGAACCTGGTGAGGGCCAGAGAGTCCTTGTGAAAGTCCAGTAGGCAAATTGGGACAGATAAGGAAGGGCTTGGCACCTGAGGGACAGAGCAGAGTAGGCTGGGCAGGATGCCTTTGCCATTGGTTTGAAAGGGTGGTTCAGAAAAGACAAGCCCTTTGCCCACAGCACCTGGGGTGAGCTTGGGGGAAGGCATGCCTGCTTTTAAAAGCTAATGTAACCTTTGATAATGTATGTAGGTATGGCTTCTGTCTTAGTCCAGACTTAGTTCAGGATTCTATAAGGGAATACCATTGACTGGGTGAACTATAAACAATAAACATTTATTGCTCATGGTTCTAGAGCCTGGGAAGTCCATGATCAAGGGGCCAGCAGATCCAGTGTCTGGTGAAGCCTTGCCTCCTGGTGCATAGATGTGTCCTCACATGGTGGAAGGGGTGAGGGACCTCTCTGGGATCTTTTCCATAAGAGCACTAATCCCATTCTTGAGGGCTCCACTCCCATGACCTAATCACCTCCCAATGGTGCCACCTCCTAAATACCACCACCTTGGGTGTTAGGCTGCAACACATGAATTTGGGGGTGGGACACAAACATTCAGCGTATAGCAGCTTCCAAATGGCAATGACACAAACTCTAAGTTTTAAGCCAACTACTCTTTAAGTTGCAGCTGCCTGTATATCATCTCTGTGGGATAGAAAAGCTCTGAGAGTCCATCAGCAAAGCCTTTCAACAGTCTCAAGTGGTTCCTGGGGCAGTTTGGCTCCTGGAGTCAGCGTGGCCATGTAGGTTGTGGAATGGTGCCTTCCAGAATTGTGCTGTGTACAACCTACACAAATATGTGCCTCAACCCTGCCTGTGAGGTCTGGCCCCTCCCCTTTCCCCCTTTCTACACTGTTCTTCACTCTATACACTAGCTCCACTGGTTCTCTTTCAATCCCATATATTTGCTGTGGTGGAATAAAGATGGCCACAAACTCTTTTACAGTCTCTCATTGAGAGATGGGTCCATGTTCCCGCTTCTTGAAGTGGCTTTGAAACTGCTTTGGATAATAGAATACAGTAAAAGTAACATGGGGCTTGGTGTCTGGTCTAGACCTTAAGCAACCAGGGGCTTTCACTTCCTGCCTCTTGCAATACTCTTTCTGGGAGCCCGAGATTTCCATGTACGTAGTCCAACTACTCTGAAACTGCCATGTTGGAGTGACCACATGTAGGCTAACGGTCTCAACCGAGTCTAGCTTCTAGTCATCCTCACCAAAGTCCCAGACGTGTGAGGGAAGCCATCTTGGGCCCTCCAGACCAGCCCATTTGCCAACTGAATATCGCTGAGTGGCCTCAGTCAATGTCACATGAAGCAGAAGAAGTGCCCAGCCAAGCATTGTCCACATTTCTGACCCACAAAGTTGTGAGATTGGGAAAAATTGTGGTTGCTCTAAGCTGCTGAGTTTTGGGATGGATTCCTAGGTAGGAATTCATAACAGGAACCCTTGCCATGCTCTCTCCTGCCACAGGACCTCAGAATTTGCTGTCCTCTCTCTCTGGAAGGCCCCTTCCTCCCCTCTTCATGTAGTTAGTGCCTGTCTTCACCCTCAGCCTGCATATGGCTCCCTCAGGGCAGCCTCCTGCTGGGTGACACCATGTCCTTTTACACAGCACTTATCAAAGCAGCAGTTTTACATTCGTTTGTGTGGTTATTTCACAAATGTTTGTCTCCTGTGCTAGACCATTAGCAGGGGCCAGGTGTGTTTTATTTGCCACAATATGCCCTAGCACCTAGCATGGCACTTGGCGCATAATACGCATCAACAAGAATTTCGTGAGTGGACAAGTGAGTGAACCCGTGGAAAGGTGATCCTCTTCTTATACCACATTCCTTGAGACCTGCTTTCATTAGAGCTATCACAAGAGCCATGTGTTCTCAGGGGCAAGACCAAGTGGGTGGGGATCTGGAATCTCCTACTGTCTTGTCAATTAAAACAATGCTCCTTTTATTTATTTTAAACATTGGCATTCCTCATAGGATACATTGGAAGAAAAGTTTCCGGCTACTTAAAAAAAAAAAAGTATGTTTGCGAAAAGAAGTATGTTTGAAGACCACTATCCTAGACCTTGCCCTTCCAGTCAGCTATCCCTTGCTGCTTCCCATCTTTTCTTCCCTTCTCTTTTCGTCACAGAAACCTCCATAGAACTAATGCCTGGCAAGGGTTTAAAAATAGAAGCCCCTCTCCCTCCCTCCCTCCCTCCCTCCCTCCTTCCCTCCCTCCCTCCATTTCCTTTCCTTCCTATCCCCCTGTAATTTGTTGTAAAAAAGGAAACTGTCTGGATGTGCTCCACTGAAAAGACATGCTCTTCCTGACTAAATAAAACAACAGGCTGATGTACCCCCCAGCCTGGTGGTCAAGACTCTGTGAGTCACTGTCAGTGGCGGGGCTGTGGGGCAGCCTGTGCAGCAGGCTGTGCAGCAGCCTGCTCCCCTGCCCTGGGTGGGGCCCATTTACTGACACATACACTCACACACTCACACACACCACCACCACCACCACCAGTACCACCTGGCCACCTCATTCAGGTTTCCAGCTGGACCTTGAACTTGGTGGCATACATGGATGTGATCATGTGAGGACCCACCTAAGGTGCTGTCACCAGGAGCTCCTCCCAGGTCTTTCTCTTCTGGAGAGGGAGGAGAAAATGAGTCACGTTGCTCCTGGGGGTGAGGCCTAGAGTACAACGGCAGTCTGGTGTGCTTTCTTAGAAGCACAAAGGGTGCGTATAAGTGTGTGTGTGTGTGTGTGTGTGTGACAGATAGAGAACAGGAAATAGCAAGAGCAAGGCAGAAGATACCAGGAGAATATGTGCAGCCAGTGAACACAGTACAATTATAAATGAAGACAGAGCTAGTGTGATACAGTAAAAACAATGAAAACTTTTAAGACTCAAAAGCTTAATTTTCAATTCCCAGCTTCATCATATAACTGCTGTATAACATTGGGCAGATGACCTCACTTCTTTTGACCTCACTGATCTATAAAATGGGGATTATAATATTTGCCTCTCACCACTGTTGTAGGCTTAAATGAGGTCATATTTATTTGACGCCCACATGTACTTGGCAGTTAACAAAGCACCCTTGCTCTTCCGTGGGAGGGCATCTTGATGGTGTTTAGAAACACTCACTACAAGAAAACTGTCAGTGGCCAAAACTGCCCTCAGTGAAATTTATAATTTATTAAAATCTGGCACAAGATCACAGCTTCTTGAGAAAATTCAGACTGGCAAACTTTGATCCAGAAAAAATTAAATTTGGAAGGATTTTAAAGGCCACAAAATAAAACTTTCAATGATGGAAGCTATAATGAGTGAATTTTAACATGGACCCAAACCAGATCAACTGATCAAGTGGTTAACACACATTTTTTTCATATAAAATGAATTACCCCAATGAAAAGTTTCAATAACATTAAATGAGAAATAGAAATCGTTTAGCTGCTCTATATTAAAAAAGGTTGATCAAAAATTAAGTTGACTTGATGGGATTCTTTTTGCAAAATACATTCTCAAGGAGAGTGTATTGATGCATATATAATTCCTATTAAAACTTTGCACTTGTAAACACAGAATCAAATGTCCTTGGAGTACAAATGGTGAAACTGAAGCAATCTCAATCCTAATGATGATGATGATGACAACCTTCATGAAAAATGTTTAGATGAAAGTGGGTGTGGGGTGGTTAGGTAGATGTGTTGGGATATCTTGACCAAAAAGGAGTGTTTAGATAGAAGGCATGCTAGGATAGGGCGTGTGTGGTCTTTTGCCTCTTTATTCTTTAGGTTTATGCTGTTATTACTCTGAAGGGCTCGGGTAACATCACAACAATGGATATAGGGAGATGGCTGGTGAAGACCAGCCCTTGATTCCTTCCACATGACCAAACCACCCAGAACAGACCCTGGCACAGGTTATTCAGTTCCCTCATGGGCCTACGATAACTCTGGGATGAGAGGCAGGAAGCCAAAAATTCATGGAACTGGAGCTCTTTGCCATAGCGTCTGAGTATTTACATGTGGATGTCTGCCAGCTTCGCTGGGGCCATGAGCGCCCTGCCCATCCATTCCACTACTTTTCTTATTGAGTCTTTTGGCAACTCCTAAGTACCCCACATTGGCTCTTTTGACTCACGTTCCCCTCCCCTTCTCTGCCTCTCTTGCGTTCTTCTTGCCTCTGGCATTTTTGTCTCAGGATTAGAGCCCAGACAAAAAAGGTGATGCTCTGGGTGAGTAGAGATAAGTATTTATTCCAGATGAGGGAAGTAGGGCACAGGATGGGGGAAATTGTTGCAGAGGTGATGGGAAAGGGCACTCAGGCCATGTACCAGGACCACCTGAACGTTCACACACATAGTACACAACCTTGAACTTATACCTGCCTATCTCCTTTTCTTCTCCACACACTAATCCAGACGCACATGCCATATATCATATCCATCATATATCATTGTCCAATCTTTTGCAATGCCTCTTCACCATGGCTTGCACAAAGCCCTGTTTTCCTGCAGCTTGCAATTATTTATCATTTCTCCAGCAAGCATTCACTGGTTGGAACTATTTAAAAATACAATGGGTAGCCTTTAAGGTAGTGAGCTCCCTGTCACTGAGAAGCTGGTGAATCATTAAGAATAACACAGAGATGCTTGCATGCTGAGTTGATTGGTTTCCATGGGGTCTGTGAATGTTTTTCACACTGTCCTAGGGTTTAAGACAGACTTGACTTATGGGAATTTAAAGAGCAAAGACCAGACAACAGAATAAACACATAAATAGATGGTATGACTTCACATCATGTACCTGTCAGGAGTAATTCATCTCCTTTGCTGGATGGGGGTGCAGGGAGCAGGAGGAATGGATGGGAATGAACAACAACTTAAAGAGGAGTTTTGTCCCCAACTTCCCCACAAGGTTGTGCTGAGGGAAGTCTGGAACCTTGATTTAATGACCTTTTATTCTGGTCAGGGTAAAAGATTTGGTATCTGGTCATATTTTGAAAAGACCTATTTGGGCCAAGAAAACATGTGAGAAACCAAGATAGAGACCAGAAAACTGATTTATGTTTATAGTGGAAGACACTGCTTTTCAATACCTAGAATGATTATGTGCCTATATCCAAGGAGCTCGTTCTAGGATCTCATATAGCTGAGCAGCCAAACAAAAGATAAAAAGCTTGTTAGGTGACATGGGGGCATGAGGAAGTGAGTCATATGCTCTTTAAAAATAATTTGGGGTGAGGCACCTGGGTGGCTCAGTTAAGCACCCGATTCTTGGTTTTGGCTCTGGTCATGATCTCACAGTTCAGGAGTCTGAGCCCCAAGTAGGACTCTGCACTGATGGTGTAGAGTCTGCTTGGGATTCTCTCTCTCCCTCTCTCTCTGCCCCTCCCCTGCTCATGTTCTCTTTCTCTCAAAATAAATAATAAAAATAATTTGGGGCAAGCAATAGGGAACAGCTGTCTCTAGGACCCTGAGGACTCCCACGGCTACATGCTTCTCCCTCTGCTGTACCATGGATGCACAACCCTAAGTCACTCTCTCTGGATCCCCTGCTCCAGGGCTCTGGGATGGGCAGGGAAGGGGCTTCCAGTGGTTGATGGTGCCACTCCAAATGACCTTCTCCTCTGCCCACGCAGTGTGCTCACCTCAGTCACAAAGAGCTCCTGCTGCTATGCCTTCAGCCTAGTTCACCTTCAAGCAACTCCTGGAATCTCATGTTTTGCATCTATAGAGCCTTTGTATAAATTATAGAATCTTAAAAAGTCAGAAACTATCAGACACTGGGAGGGATTGTTTAACCCCACATCCCCATTTCAATAAAGAAAAGAGAGAGGCCTAGAAAAAAAAAAAAGAAACAGACACACCCAAGGGGCAAGAGGAGTGGCCAGGACTCAAAGCCAAGCTTTCATCTAATCTACTCCCAGAGCTCAGTCATCCCTTACACCATCAGGGATGCATCCCCTGTGGGCAGCTGTACTCTCTGAGGCGAACTTTGACACCTGCAGCCTCACCCCTAATCACGTGGCCCAGCCATGTTGTTCAGTCCCTTGAACAGTGGAAAAACAACAAGGTCTACCTCCACTGATGTTGTTAATCTATTACAGATGCAGGAAATGTGAGAAAGATCATCCTCAGAAGGGGTGATCTGATTTGTGCAACCAATTACTTCTTTAAATGGCTGTCCTCCCCCAACATTGATGGTACAATTGGAGTAAGTTAGGCACAGGAGCTTGTATAGCCAGGTGTGATCTAGGGACCAGGTTTGCAGGGGAAAGAGCTGTTTCCAGTATGAGAGGGCTATTCTGTCTTCAAGGGCATGAATTGACGTGACCTTCCTTGGGTTCTTTGTCCCAAAGGTCAAGAACTTCCATCTGCTTTTTTTGGGAGATGAAGTCCTCACCATTTCAAAGAAGATGCTCTCTATCAGTCATTTCTTTTATCCTGGCTATTTTCATTTCTATATTCTGAGCTTAAACCAGAAAGGTGTCTTGTTCCCCATTAAGGAAACAAGAGGCATGAATGGGAGGAGTGCAGTGACAGTGGAAACGGAAATGAGGTTTTGGTTTAGGCTTTGGTTTTAGAAGCTTGTCTTCCTATCTCTACAAATTATAAAATTCCATTTAAAAAATGTTTATTTATTTATTTTGAGAGAGGGAGAGCATGAGCAAAGGAGGGGCAGAGAGAGAGGGAAAGAGAAAATCTCAAGCAGATTCCACACTATCAGTGCAGAGCCCAACACGGATCTCATGAACTATGAAATTATGACCTGAGCTGAAATCAAGAATTGGATGCCTAACCTACTGAGCCACCCAGGTGCCCCATAAAATTCCATTTTTAATGGTGTCCTTCAATGCATATCTTCTATCTTAACTGAATTTTTGATAAATCTTTAATAAAAACTTGATAATAAAAATCTAAATACACAATAAAAATAAAACTGTTCAGTAGTTATAAATGATGTTTTATTGCCTTAAGTTTTAAAGATTAATGAAGTAGTTTCCTTGAAAATTCTGAATTTTTATTAAGCTCTCGTCTTACAAAACAGCTTTCTGAAAGCACTGATTTTGCTTGTATATTTTTTGGTTTTCTGCTTTACTTTTTTGCCTGCAGGTTCATTATACCACTAGGTCAACAGAGCACGGTGAGCTCCCCGACTCTCCCCTTCACTAGACGTAATCCTGAAAACACATTCATTGAGTCTCTGCATTATTTTAAGCTCTTTACATCTTATTCTTTCCAACAGTTTTATTAGATAAGTACTACTATTGCCCTCATTTTATTGATAATGAAGCTAAGCCACAAGGAGGTTAAATAACTTGCCCAGGAGTCTCTGAAAACCACAACAACATCCATCACTGTATGCTTACATGAACATGTTTATTTCCACTCATTTTCATAGGTACATCCACTGACCTACATATGATCCCATGTTCTCCGTGTGCCAGGAAATGCGTTGGCAGAAAATACACATGTTGCCACAAGGACACATCTTTCCCAAACCTTATCACATTAATTTACTTGAGTGAAAAAAATTTAACATTGCTGTGAAACAACAGTACACGAATGCTGTGCCACCAATTCCAACTATACGAATGGACAAATGGATATACCCGCGTGCGCGTGCGCGCGCGCGCGCGCGCACACACACACACACACACACACACACACACTGGGGGATGGAGCTTATATTTGGAGAATTCTCTGAGGCAGAGGATGCTGACTTTCTTGGCCATGCAAGTGACAGTATGTAGTGCTTCTGTCATGAAAGTCCAGGGTGGGGTGCAGACAGAGATGAGCAGGTTTACAGGTTTAGTGCTCCTGTGCTGACCACACACACCAAGCATAATGTGTGAGTCCTTGACCCTGGCTGGAGTCCAGCCCTGGAACTGGACCAGTGGTGTGGCCGCTGGGATGAGCCCTGAATGTGGCTGGTCTTTGCTGCTATGCACCTCTTCAGGGCCTTTCCCCTAGAGCTTCTTTCACCTGCTTTGGGGGAGTGGATCAACTCTTTCAGGCACCTCCTGCCATGATGCTTTCACAGCCAATTAAAATTCTATTCCATTCCCAGCAAGGGAGCTGGCAGCCTTGGGTCTCCCCAGCAGGTTGGACTGGCTGCAATTAATGTCTCTTCTGGAGCCTGATTAGCTAAGGAGAGGCCAGGATACTTACCCTACCCCCAAGGCCACCTATAAATTAGGAAATGGAGGTTCCCCATCTTGTTGCCTCTATTCTGAGTCATCAGTTAATGCAAATGTGTTAACCCTTTCTTTTTCATTCTTGATATTGGAGCTGGATCAGAAAGCCAAGATGTCATCTCTCAACTGGGCAGTCGAGGAACACAGGGAGGAGAAACCCCCGATTCCCTTACTATCCAAATTCCAGCTCATTGGAATGAATTGAGGGCCTACCCACTGTGTTAGCCACAGGCTAGGAGTTGGGGATTCAACAGAAGCCATAGGCATAATGTTTAGTGTTATTATGTGGAAGCTTTAAATGAAGAGGGTAATGCATAGAAATAATGCATTTAAGGGAAAAAAGAGAAAAGTCCAAATGACAGAAAAAGAGAAGAGAAGGAAATTAACACATATGGAGTGTTTACTGCGTTTACAGACATTGTACATATATTATAGCAAGGAATCCTACGAAGCTCTGCCTTTTTACAGATGATGGAAGCAAGACTCAGAGAAGTTAAGGAAATTGTCCAAGGTCATAGAGCTAATGTGATAGATTGATTGTACTAATGGCCTTAGATCTTTATGCTTCCCTCTAGTCCCTTCCTTTTGGTAATGCCTCTTCACATTGAGTCTGGAGTAGGCCACATGACTTGGCCAATGGGACATTAGCAAACTTGATACAAGCAAAGGCTTGAAAAGAGCTTGCACATCTGGGCCTACCCTCTCTTACTGGCAGGAACTCTTCCGGCATTATGTGAACAAGCCCAGGCAGTCCTATTGGATGATAAGAGACATGTGAGCAGAGGGGGGCTCATCCCTGATCACCAGCCTCTAGCCAACTCACATATGCAAGAACGAGCCCGGCCAAGCCCAGCCAAGCCCAGCCAAACCAGAGCAGTACGACTCAGCCAACTTGTAGACTTGTGAAAAATAATAAGTGGTAGTAATTTTATGCCATTAATTTTGGGGTGGATATGCAGGAGCATAGTTAGCAGCTAAAACTAACTGACACGGCTAGCAAACAGCAGGGCTAGAAGTTGTTTGATCTTAAAGCATTGTCCATTCATCATGAAAAGATAGGAAAAGACTGAAATTGTAGCAGGGACAATAAGGCGAGATGATACCTTTAACAGCAAAGTCGCCCAGTCACATATGAGTATTGTTGCATGGAGTGAGTGTACGTACACATACCTAGCTGTCTTAGAGGGCAGTTATCCAGGTGAGGGGTCTTAAATGTGGAACCCGTTAGCCCCAGGTGTCTTAGCTTTATAGGTCACCATCCCAGAGACTGAGCTGTCCTGGCTCTTGACAAAAACACTGAGTCATTCCTGTCATCATATATCAGGTCCTTGGAGAAAAAAATCCCCCCCTTGCCCCCAGCACCCAGGGTAAGATTCTGCAGCTTCCAGTGGGCTACGTACTCCCTGTTTCTCCTTTATGGCTGAGACTCTCCCCCAAGATTGCCTCAGTTATCTTGCTGAAAATTCTGGACTTAATTCTGCCCCAATCCTGTGGTCACCTCCTGCTCGTCCCCCACAGTGGAAACAAAGGTAGAAAGGAATAGACCGCCTGTGTTTTCTCAGCCTTTTTTCTCAGGGTCACAGCTGTGGTATTACTGACAGATGCCCATGAGAATGTGGAGAAAGGACAAGATCTTGAATATGAGGCAATAACAGGAGGTAATGACACACGGTAATGATAGGGATGGAAAACGGGTCATCTTGCAGAAGATGACAATTTGGTAATGTGCACCAACAGCCTTACAAATGCTAATGCCCTTTGAATTAGGAATTCCACTCCAGGACTGTCTTTTAAGGAAATAATCATGGATATGAACTGTGAAATCATGGGTCACCATGAGAAATTTTTCCTTTTTTTTTTTAAGTAGGCTCCACCCTGAGCATGGAGCCCAACACAGGGCTCGAACTCACAACCCTGAGATCAAGACCCGAGCTGAGATCAACAGTTGGATGCTTAACTGATTGAACCATCCAGGCGCCCTCACCATGAGAAGCTTTTCATGACATAGTGTGAATGGAAAGATACAAGTTAAAAATAGACTGAATATTATGTTTCTGATTTGGGGGAAATTATGTGTCTGTGGGGGGGGGGCATAGTTATAAGGAAAATTTTGATATATAATAAATCTCTCCATGTTTTTATGTGATTTTGTCTGTCCCAGCCTTTGGACATGAGGATCCTTGGCTGACTGAGATGTAGTAGGAAAACTTACCTTAAAAACCCAAGCAATTGGTGAAGAACCAGAAGAAAGTGGCTGAAATGATGCATGACATGAGAACGGGATCTAAAGCTAAAACTTTTTGCTGATGGATGGCTGCTAGGGAGGAGACGAATGTGGTTTCACACAATCACGACATCTAAGGGGAGGAGCAGTGTGGATGAGGCTCACCAAATCCCAGAAAATGACTAAAGTCCCAGAAAAGTCTTGATTGTCTGCCTGACCACCTCACCATCTGAAAAAGGTTAAAGGCAAATAAAAGGAAGTGATATTATGCTTGCCAGCCACTGATTAAACGAAGCACAGGCCTAAAAACCATGGCAAAAGCTGAGAATCCAGATGGGTTTGAGAAAACACGTCCCAGTGTGTGTGTGTCCTGGGCAGGCACCATCTTATGGTCTCTGCACGAGGGCCCAGAGCCAATGCTCAACCAAGGCCCCTGAATGGCTCCTTAAAGGAGGAGACTGTGGGCTATAGTCTCAGTCTTTTGGAGGGAAACACTGCCCATCCATAAATACCCACACCCTCTTCCTTGAGTACCGAAGCCTGGGCTGTTCTATGAACTTTGGACTTGTTCTATGGTGTTTCTCGTATATGCATCCAAAAGGGAAAACTGGAGGGCACTGGTGAACATGGGAACCTCTGGGACCCCCTTTCCCGGCATAATCTCTATACAGGACCACTCCATACTTCAGGGTTGGGGGCAGGCCCTCTGACCAGAGGCTTGGGGGATAAAGAGAAGGGCCTTTGAAGACCACCTCCTTCCCAGCCCCAGAAGTAAGGAATATAGAATTCTCTCAAACAAAAAGTAAAATTGCCAACATGACAGAAGCTGCTCGGAGCAGCTTAACAGAAGCTTGGAGTCAACAGACCGGAGTCTATTCACACGCCATAGTAATTCCAATTCTACTTAGCGAGCTTATTCCTGACAGTGAAGCACAGCCAAGACTTCAGGAATAGTATGCTTCCTTGAGAGGTGTGAAAAGAACTGGGCTGAGCTTGCGGCAGAGTCTGGAATGGGAATGGCCCTGTGAGAGGCGTCAGTCCAGCAGGGGAGGAAGCCCTGAGCCCACAGTGGGAGAGCACCCCTCCATACCACCCTGGGGAAGTCCCCCGCCCTCTCTGGGCTTCAGGCTTTGCCCTCTGAACAGAGGATAATCTGAACGAAGCTTGTCACGAAGAAGAAATGGAAGTCCCATGCAGAGAAAGAACTGAAAAGCACGTCGGTGTTTACTCTTTGTAAAGCAGGCAGGGCATATTATAGGGCAAAAATCTCTTTTCCCTCTCGTACTTCTCTTCTCTCGCTAAACTCCTTGTGACACAGATTAGCCTCTCTGCTCTGCTTTCACTGCCCCTCATAAGGGCATCACCAAGTCGTCGGTTGGCCCTGGGGACACATTGTCACAGCCTTGCCTGAAAGGGCAAGGGGAGAGTGGAGTGATGGCTGCAAACACTCACAGCTTAATGCCTTGTCATTTACCCCGTCATGGGAGGAAGGAGCACAAGCATGTGAGGGAGAAAGCGCAGGGAGGGCTCCCAGGAGAGGCCGAGGCCAGCAGGTGAACGGGAGCTGGGGTATCTGGTTTGTTCTTCCCTCCCCCGAAATACCAGGGTAGTTAGCAGCACCTGGAGGCCCCTGGCCTTCAACACACTGTTATTACCTGACACTCATTATCCAGGCTCCCAGGCAGCTTAAGTGGTCACTGGTTTCAGACCGAGGAGCTTCGTCTACAAGGTGGTCAAGTGAAGTCCTTGGTGAGGTAGCCAACTGCAGAGACCCCTCGGCCGCAGTGCGAGAGAGCATACCCCCTGCCTGCCTCCTTTTGTTAGGATGTGGAGAGACCCCGTAAGACCTGATGGGTACATGAGAGACAATGAGGAATGATCTACAACGAGCACCCACTATGTGCCAGCTGGGTTCTAAGTACTTGTCGTTGTGTATTATTTCGTTGAATCTCCGGGAGACCCTGGGGAGGCAGGGGAAGCATCTTTGGTCCCACTTTACCTCTGAGCAGACTTACCACAGTCACACAGGTAATAAATGACAGAGCAAGGATTCAAACCAGCCAGTCTGCATCCACCGGCCCTAGTCGCCATGCTATACCGGCACATGCGTGGCAAGTGCTTAGAACAACAGCCGCCCCCAGCGCATGCTCAGTGAGCGTGAGCTAGTAAGAGAGTCAGCCATAGCAGTGGCAGCGTTTCTAAAACCGTACAGATGGGCATGATGGGCCTGCGGCTCAGTGTGGGTAAGTAATCTGCTCGGTGCCCTTCACCACTGAGTGGAAGAACCAGGATTTGAACTCAGCAGTCAAAGCTGGCACACAGGGCTCAGTACATAGTAAGCATTCAATATGTGTTAGCTATTGGTATTTGTTTTTATCTTTGTATGCATAAGAGTCTTAGAGTGATGTAGGAGACAGAAGGTTTGCTGAAATGTATCTGGTCCAGGGCTTTGCAAAATGAGTCTCAGCCAACCTTGCTTCAAAGAGAGGAAGAGTGGGTCCACATGGAATCAGAATCTCTGGAGCAAAGCCTGGGTAGCCTCGTAACAAGCTTCCAAGTGGTTCTTACGTATGCTGAATTCTGAGAACCAAGGACTCAAGGCCTAGATGGCGTAAAGCCAAGCTCACCAGCCAGAGGTCGGCAGCGCTGGTGTGGGCACCCAGGAGAGACCCAGCTGTTCTGTTTTGCAGGAGTCAGCCACAGAGAAGGTTCTGAGTGCCTAGGGTTGTGTTTTTTGAAACGTTCATCAAGGGTGGCACATCATCATCGTTCATTTACACTTGTAACATCTGCTGTATCCCCTCTACACACCGAGTGATGTGTTCATTACAGTGGCTGAAAATTAATTTTTGCAGAATTGCACCACCACCCCTTCAAAGAATACAAAGGTTTTGCACAAGTGGAACCGGGCATCCCTCTGCCAATGTACAGGGAGTGTGGAGGGCCAACCCCAGGGGGCAGTTCAGTATTCGCCCCTTACTAACATGCCATTGACTTGTGCCCCTGCTTTGGCCACCTTTGAGGGAAAGAAAGAGGACTTTGTGACCTGGAATTTCTGCACTTTCACCCTGGCGGCCTGGAGCCCTGGAAACAAGCCCAGCTCTGTGCCATATGCACATCGCCTGATTCTGGCCAGCGGAGGTTTGTCGAAATTACATTTTTCTATTGAGTCAGGCAAAGGAGTGAGGGCAGAACAGCCTTTAATTTGAGCTCTTTGGTAATGATGGCAAGGACCATGATGAGTTACACAGAAAGACAAACGGACAGGATATTGCCCATTTAGGTCATTAGAAATACAGATATGATTATGAATATACGCATAAGACATGACCTTCTTTCTTTCCTCCAGCCCCTCATATAGCTTCGTTTATTTATTATGCAGGCTGTGTTTGACTGTATGGAATTAGATGTTATTTAAATTCAATTATTGTGAGGTTAAGTTCTTCTTTCTAGTACCAGTTGAGTAAATTTAGAGGCAGTTAGAGGAAATAGGTACATTTGTCTTCTACCGGTTAAATTATAAGGGGAAAAGCATTGCAGGAATAAAATAATTATCATGAAAATGAAAGCCCATGGTTTGGAGGGTTGGGTTTGGGTCTGTGTGTTGGTGTTCCTTGTGTCTTTCTGTATTCTTTTTTTCTGAACTGATGAGCAGCGAGGCTGGAGATTTTTCCATGAAGAGGGAGGGAGATTCTACGTGTGTGTTTTGTGTGTGTGTTTGTGAAATTAAGCTGCTTGGTATGAGAGCAGAACTAGAAATAATTATGTGGCTAATTGGATTTAGTGTGGATAACTATAGCTCATTAAGGCCTTAAATCTTTTTTTTTTTTCCTACTTGGTAATAGAGTTCTTTCTTTTTAAAACCAAATTACCTTGCAACAACTCCTTATTTCTTTGTGCAAGGGTTGACACACTGTTATTCTCCAGGAGCCAAGGTCTGGCCTTAGCAACACTGAGACGGGAAACGAGAAGCTGGCCGGTCTGGCTGGGAAGGGTCTCTGGTGCCTGTGTAATAGGCATCTCAACATTGACACGTCCAAAACTGAGCTCCCAATCTGCCCTCCAAAACCTGTCCTTCCCTGAGTCTTTCCCATCTCAAATGAAAGCAACTCCCCATCCGTCTCATGGCTCAGGTCAGAATCAGCGTCATCCTAGATTTCTCTCCTTTCATCCACCCATCCAGGCCATCGGCAAATCTTATTATCAGTGTCTTCAAAACAGATCTAGAAGCTGACTGCTTCTCAGAACTCCCACTGCTTCCATACGGGTCCAAAACAACATCATCACCCCCCTGGATTACTGCAACAGCCTTGTCTTTCTACTTGGCCCTTACTTCTGTTTGGTCTGTTTTCAGTACAGCAGCCAGAGTGATCCTGTCAAACATGGTCAGATCATATCACTCGCCTCTCCTCAAAACTCTCTTTTCTCATTCATAGTGAGTGCCAAGTTTTTAAAGTGGCTGTCTCCTGATTTGTCTCTCATTCTTCCTCCCCCTTATATCTCTGACCTCATCTCCTACTCCCCTTCCCCTCATTCACTCTACCCCAGACACACCAGTCTCTTTGGTGTCCCCAAAACATGCCAGGCATGCTTCTGCCTCAGGGCCTTTGCACATGATGTTCCCTCTGCCTGAAATGTTCAGCTCCCAGGTATCTGCATGGTGTGCCTCTTGACCTTCCCCAAGTCTTCAGTCAAATGTCCCTGTTTGGTGAAGCCTGTCAGCCACCTATTTAGAATACCAAACTTCCCACTCCCTACTCTTCTATTTTCCTTTTCCCTGCTCATTTTTCTCCATAGCACATGATAGCATCTTAGGTACTTATAGTTTATTTGTTTATATTTTTTATTATCTTTCTCTGTCTAGTAGAGAATTTGGTTAGTTCTACTTGCCATTGTATCCTTGTCGCCTAGAACAGAACCTGGAACACACTAGATGAATGCTTGATGAATACAGGAATGACTGAATGAGGCCCAGAGAGGTTAAGCAACTTTTCCAGGGTCACACAGATTGTAAGAGCCTGGATATATCTGAGACTTCCTAGGATTAGAGTCCAAGCTCTTAACCACCACATTAGGGTCGGTAATGGATGATGTACCTAAATCATCCTTGCACCCCAAGGCTAGGGCTTCTGTTGTCTCCTTTTTCCTGATCTTCTGGAGCTGCACATTGCAGCAGGGCTGGGGCTGTCTTTGCGTCACTAGACTGTATTTGTGTCTTTCTGTGGCAGGGATGCCTGGTGCCTGTGTGGGTGGAATGGGAAGTCTTGGCTTACCTGCCACTGTCATGGCAACCAGGTAACCTAAGGACTCCAGAAGCAAGTCCTTTCAGATGGAGAGGAGAAAGAATGGAAGAAAGCTGAAAATAAACAGAAAGAAATCTGTGAATGGAGAAACGACTGGAGTCTCACACCTGCAGCTTGCCTTGTCATTGGCAGTGAGGAGAATCCACCCAGTTCTCCTCCCCGCCCACCAGCTCAGCCACAGCCAAAGGCTGCAGATCAACCCGTCCTGCCTCTTGCCTCTAGCATGACCCCACTTAACCCATCCAGGAGGGTTGTGCTCTTCTGTGCAACATCCCCAGGGAAGGAGAGCCCCCCAAATGCTCTCAGCATTCCCGTGGTAACACAGAGGACAGTCCTGGACCGGAATTCGGCAGGATCTATATTCTGATCCCTCATCCATCTCACAAGGGCAGACTGTCTTAGATAGTTCTTTAATCTCACCCTCCCACAGGGGCTCGACGGACCCTTTACCTAAGGCATGGCTCCTTCCTTATTTGCTAGTAGGAGAACAGAATAGAGCTATAGCAGAAAAAAACTATGAAATTAAAGTCCTCATGGAAACATGAGCTGGAATTGCATTACTTGCACAAGAGGACTTACTTGTGCCAGGCACTGTATCTAGCACTTTGTGGGCATGACATCATGCCACCCTTGGAGGAGGTAAGAGTTGCTTGCAACAGAAAGATAAAGAAGCCTCAGAGAGGTTGAGCAGCCTGCCCAAGTTTGCACAGCGGGTAAGCGTGAAGAGGCATTCAAAACCTAAGGAGCCAATCTCTGAAAAACATGCTCTTCATGCCTCCCCGACACCATGTCCCTTGGGGGCCAGGGTTTTTGAGAAGACCTGATTTGTCTTGCCTTAGTCATTCCCTGGGCCCCAAAGCTTCAAGTAGAACATCAAGGAGTGTTTAGGGCCCTTTGCATTTAATGAGCCCCTTTGATCCGTGGAGTTTGCTGAGCTCTGCAGACAAGATCGTAATAATCCCCCCAGCCCGAGGGCTGGTGTCTCAGGAGCTGGACCAGAGGGGCTCATCCTCTTCTACACCTGGTGCCCATCCAGTCAGCAAATGCCCGTTACTGTGCACCAGTAATGTGCTGAGTTCTATGGGGCACACAGGAACAGCTCCAATCTTGGAAGACACAGAGAAGAACCACTCAACTGTGGGTGGCAGCATGGGGAGAGGAGACAGGTCTGTAGCTAGCAGTCTGGAGAGACTTGGCAGAGGGGTACCAGCTGGGCAAGGAGGCTGGAGGAGGGACAGAGAAGAGACCATGGGCACAGGTGTGGGAGGGACAGTGGGGACAGAGTCCACAGGAGGGATGAACGGGGTGCTGAGAAGCTTGGAGGCAGGTGTCACAAAGACCTGGCATTAGATTCTGGCCATGCCACCGGCTGGCTGAGGGACTCTGAGCTGGTCATTTAACCTTTCTCTTCAATAGGGGTTGTTCTTACACTCAGAGGCATTTACCACTTCCTGCTCCAACACTTCAGCTTTTAGCAGAGTTTACTGCACAGATCATCTTAAGGCTAACCTGAGTTCGTCTGGCTACCGGCTCATTTCCATCTCTTCTGCTCTTGAAGAAGCATAGGCCTGACCAGTCAAAGGTGGTAAAGCGGCCTCTTAGAAGCCTTAAACTTGACAAAGATGATGGCCCTTCTCCCAAATGTACATAAAAATATACTAAATCATCACATACAAAACTTATGTAAATGCTAAGGTTAAAATAACATCTTTCCAGATTTATTATTATTATTATTATTGTTGTTATTATCATCATCATCATCATCATCATCATCATTATTTTTGCTAAAATCCTAGATTGCTTCCTTTATCAAGTTAAACCTTTCTAACAGTTTTGGTGTCCTCACTTTCTAATCTTTGTAGCACCTGAAGCAAGTTCATAGTCTGCCTTTCGGGGGTGTCTGGTTCCCAGGGAAAGCATGGGGGACCAGGAGCCCCTGGGCAAACAGCACACCTTTGGCCTGTTAACCAGGCACTGGGGCCAGTCAGGCCAGGTCATGCTCTCCCTTTCCCCAGATAAGTATATTGAGGTGCAGAGACTCCTGAGAGCCCTGGTGGTTGCACATCTACAGCCTCGATGGAGAGTCCAGGTCTTGTGACCAGTTGTGCCTGGCCAGCAACTCTTCCTGCCCTGTCTCCTGGCTGCTGCTTGGAAGCAAGGAGTGTAGACTTCTCTGCCACTTGGCAACGTTGCCAGGGACCAGAAGTCATGTCTCTTACTCCACTGGCAATTTGACGTGGCTGCTTAACAACCCGATTAATCAAACCCAGCTCATCCTGTTAGAATTAATGAGCCTGGGAAATGCTGCCATGAATGATGAGGGCTTTTGCCCCTCCCCCAACACCTCTCCCCACTCTCTCCCTCCTGCTTCTTTCTGAGAGCCACACAGCAACGACTCACTACCAAGGGCCCTTGGACCTGGAAGGGTGTGGTGGGCATCCAGCAGTGTGGCCATCTCCTGCCTCTTCTACTCTCCCAGGCACCACAGCTGCCCACCTGGAGCCAGAGCTGGCCATGTTCGAGGGGAGCAAAACTTGTTCATCAAACAGATATGAATGCATTTTGCCACCAATATTGGATGGAGAGTCTGTTTCAGGCGCTATATTAGGTGTTAAGGATGCAAAGATGGAAACGATATTGTCCCTGTAAGGGATCATGGTGTAGTAATCTAGAGACAAATGGGGGAAGTGCTGCAACAGAGGGTATGGGAAGGGCGGGAGCCACAGTGAAGGGGGCCCGTCAATACTGGAGGAGCAGCGTGGGGAACCAGGAAAGGTTGTATGGGGACCAGGCACTTTGAGAATTTCTACCACCAAGTTCATTCATGGCGCATACATACAATGAGTGCTGGGCACTGGGCAAGGTGCTGGGGTCCAGAGGTCCACAAGTGGACACGGTCCCTATTCTCCTGGACTGGGCAGTCTCATCCCTGTTCCTCGGGACAGTGCAGGGAACCTGAACAGACACTTGATTAGCTTTTTCATTTACTCAAACACAAATGTTGTTGAGGGCCTTTGGGGAGGAGGGCTAGGCATTGGGGGAGAGGAGTGAACAACCCCTCATCCCTGCCTTCCAGGGTTTCTCTGACAAGTAGACAGGCATACTCACAGATCCTTATAAGGAGGTACTAAGTGCTCTAACAGGGATCTGCCCAAGGTGCTCGCACAAGGCACTCAGAGATCAAAGAACTGAGCTCAACCTGGAAAAGTCAGGGGTGACTCCCTGTAGGAGGTGGTATTGGAACTATCATGAAGATAGAGAAGCAGTGTGACAGGTAGACCAGGTACAAAAGAACACTGTAGACCTCATCCAGGCCAAGGTGTGGTCTTTGAGTGATAGGGGTTGAATTGGAAGGGAAAGATGATTCTGTGCATCTTTGGAGGGAACAGCTGGTTCTACAGTCAACAGCAAAGACCATGGGTTAAATGTGTGTCTTATAGGTCAGGTGCTCCTGTGCTTGCTTGTTCAAAATGGGTAACAAGATGTGGTTTCCTGAATGGTGGAATCTCCAAGTTAGCAGGGACGTGGCTTACGTGGCCAAATCGCAAACACACCAGTGTGGGGCACAGGGACATCTTCTGGGTCCTTTGATAGGAGTGAGGTGGAAGGGCTGGGTCCACAATAAACGAGTTGGAATGGGAAGGGAAGGCATAGGGAGTAAGGAGAAAGAGAACCTGGGGTAGGTCAGAAGAAGGCACAGGCTGGGGAAGGGGGGTGGCCCAACTGTCAAGTCCTTAAGAAAGCAAATGAGGGACTTGGGGGTGGTGGGATTTAGCAAGTACAAACCACAGACTCTGAGCTGGGAGGGAGAAAGACAAGCCAGAAGGGGAAGGAGGGAATGGGGAGGGGAGAGAGAGAGAAAAAGAGTCAGGGAGGCTCACAGAGGCACTTTGGGGCCGCCTCGTCGGGCCTGGCAGGAAGCAGATACACGCCAGCTTCAGTCACGGTCATTGACATGTCATCACAGGGTGTTCTGGAGGCTAAGCCCATCTCTGCAGTCTACTCACAAGGGTCTTCAGATCCTGCCACCATCTCGCTGGGCCAGGTCCTCTGCCTCCCTGCTTCCAGGCCTACCCTAGACTAGGCTTCGTGGCCACTCCCAGCCAGGCCCAAAGGACATGCCTGGAGGGATGGATACACACCTCTTAGGTCCTTGGGATTCAGGCCTGCCCCCACCTGCCAAGGTTTAGTCACTCAGGGGCCCGGGGAGGGAGGCTTCACAGAGGGACCTGAGTCTCCACGTGCTGGTCTGCGGGGGAGTGCAAAGGCTTCAGACCAGAGCTCCAAACTCGGGCAAAATGACGCTCACGATATGTTTAGAAGACTTGCCTTTGTTGTGGACATCTCACTATTGGGAGATTTTACATAAAAATCGCTCCCTAGATTCCCACGTGCAGAATGGGCTGGCGCTGACAGTGGCTTTCTCTTTCTTTAACTTGGGGTCTGGACCTTAGATTGGCCCGTGTCCCTACCAGCTGGCTGCCTGTGTCACTTGCATGGTCTGCCTGGCTCTGAGGGCATTAGAGCTTGAGACCCCCTTCACAGAGAAGTCCGCCAGGCTGGCACCCTCTTTGGACAGCAAGGGGCTTCCATAGACACCGACCTGCTCATTTTTACAGGCACCCTAGGCCTTGGGCGGCACCCAGTGGGTGCTGAGGCTCTGAACTGTTGGTTGAATTCACTGAGGCTGCCTGGCTCCCCTGTCCCCCATGGACTTCTGGTGCTTCCCAACAAAGCCCGTGACCTGGCTTCAGTGGTGTGGTCTGCCATCCCTGGGTGGCCCCAACCACGCTCCACACGCCGGGCGGGGACCTCACCGCCCTCTGCCTCTCTCCCTGCAGGGGGAGCTGCTGAGCCCATGCCGCTGTGATGGCTCGGTCAAGTGCACGCACCAGCCCTGCCTCATCAAGTGGATCAGCGAGCGGGGCTGCTGGAGCTGTGAGCTGTGTTACTACAAGTATCACGTCATCGCCATAAGCACAAAGAATCCTCTGCAGGTATGACCGGGAGCGAGGATGGTCTCCCCTTCGAGTCCGGGTCAGTCTGGAGAAAAGGAACGAGACGGGCCGCGTGGGCAAGACGGCAGTGGCCTGGGGGCAGAGGGGATGAGAGAAGTCGTGTTTTCTCCTCAGCCTCAGTAAGAAGGGAAAGGGATGGGGCAAAGGGAAAGGAAAGATTTAGAAAGAAAGAAGTGTGAGCGTGAAGTGGTAGACAGGATCAGTGAGCCAAGGGAGGGAGGGAAGGAGGGAGAGATGGCTGGCTGGCTGGCTGGATGGATGGAAGGGGAAAGGAAAGAAAGAAACGACGGAGGGGAGGCAGGGAGGAAAAGAAAGGAAAGAGGGACAGACCAGAGGTCAGATGATAGCAGAATGGAAAAAGGACAGAGGGTGAGGGGTGTGAGGAGGAAGACTGAGGGAAAGCTAAGGGCGGGGAAAGAAGAAATGAGGAGGGAGGAGACTCAGGGCCACTGCCCAGACTTTGATGTGCACTCAGTTCACCCGGAGTCTTGTTTAAAAAGCAGAATGTTGACAATAAATTTCATATATTTAAAAAAATTAAAAAAAAAAAAAAAGCAGACTGTGACAGGAGTCTGGGGCGGAGCCCGAGATTCTGCATGTCTAACAACCCAGGGGTGATGCTGATGCCGCTGGTCCACGGACCACCACACTCCTAGTGACAAGGGACAGGGGGAAATGGAGAAGAGACAGGAGAGGGAGGTGGCGAGAAACAGAATGGAAGGCAGAAGGAAAAGGGAGGACTGGGAAGGGGCGACCCTGAGGGGCAGAGAGGGCCAGGCCGGGTGGGGCCCGCCGCAGGGATTCGGACAGGGCCGCAACCGCACCCTGTTGTCTCCCATCCTCCTGCCCTGTCCGGAGCTGCTGGCGGGCCCTGCCCTGCCTCGAAAATCCTCCAAACCCAACAGCGGTCCCTGTGAGGCGCACCCACATGTACAGAGAGCACTTTGCTTCTGGAAATACCTCTACATGTGCATGGTCAGCCAATGAAGCTGCCACACAGTCAATCAGCCAGCATGCCAGTGAGGAAGGGAGCTTTAGGGGCCCGACATAGCTGTTTCCCTTCTCCTTTCTCAGGGGGAGGGGGCAGAGTCGATTCTGCGAGCCCAGGAGGGCGGTGGTTTGGGGCGACTGTGGGGGTGGGGTCTTTGCAGGGAGGGTGAGCCGGAAACCTGGAGCTGCAGTGTCTGGCGCGTTTTATTTTAAACACAATGTAGTCGTACACGAGGCACTGTCAGGAATGCGTGCGTGCGTGCGTGCGTGCGTGTGCGTGCGTGCGTGTGTGTGAGCTACTGCATGCATGTGGGCCAGCAGGGGGCATCGTTTCTGGAAGGAGGCCCTAAGACTCCCAGGCACCTCAGCAGCCATCCTGATGGTATATGGAGGGGTCAGAATAAGAGATGCCTCTCGCTGTGCTGGTTCCATCTTTAATCATTCATTTCAAATCTTGAAGTGTCTTAAAATAGCAGTGTCATGAGACTGCTGATTCCATGCCCTCTGGGGTGTATTAACTCTCTTCTTCCTTCTCAGCTCACTCAAGCCTTAGAAAAGGGTCAGAGTCCAGATCCACGGGACTACCCCAAAGTGCCCCCTTGGCTCATAAAAAGGCATTGGAGCTTGACTCATAGAATGAAAAACCATTTAGGGATAATTTTTTCCTGGGAGGAAAAAAGAAAGAAAGAAAAGGTTATTCTAATCTTTTTAAGTATGGTGAGCAAATGGCAGCATTGACGATACTGATGTATTAATTTAAGTTACTAATATGTCTTTAACTGTGAGTTTCTGAACACTGGGGACTGACTCCCTTGGATTCTGTTGCTCCTGGAAATACATGGTGTGTGCTCAGTAAATGCCACTGCACTTTTCCAGATTGCACCAGAAAGAGGAAGTAGTTTGGCCTAGCGGCGGTGTTGTGTGGCTGTGGCCCAGATTGTCCCACTTGTGTCCCTGGGCTTCTCGGACCCAGCCAGGAGTGAGACAGCCACAGTGGGGCTGACTTCTGCTCCCACAGCCCAGCTGAGCCACCTGCAGGACAGGACGGAGCAGGCAGGATACCTCTGCGGTCAGAATGGGGAGATTTCTCCCAGGTCTCGGGGTACGCACCTCACGGTCCATGCCCCATCCAAAGTTGTGAGAGACAAGTGGTTGTGACGGCACATTATCCCAGAGATACTCTGCAAGATTCTGTTTGTGGCAGAAGAAGCACTGAGAAAGGATTTTTAGGGTGGTCCCGGGGCCCTCTCTGCTACAACTGAACTGCAGTTATATATTTTTAAAATTTTAAACATTTTTTTAAAGTTTATTTATTTAGAGAGAGAGAGAGACAGAGCATAAGCAGGGAAGGGGCAGAGAGAGAGGGAGAGAGAGAGAGAATCCCAAGCAGGCTCCACACTCTCAGCACAGAGCCTGACACGAGGCTTGATCTCATGAACCATGAGACCATGACCTGAGCCAAGATCAAGGGTCGGTGCTTAACCGAGGGAGCCACCTGAACTGCAGTTACATTAATAAATGTTTAGTTAGTGCTTGCGGGGCGGGAGGGGGGGCAGTCACGCTAAGTATTCACACATATTATGTCATTTAAAACTGAAACCAACCCAGTGCAGTGGGCATTGTTATTCCCAATTTACAGATGAAACAGTGGAGGCACAATTTACCCAGGGTTGCCCTGATGGGGCAGGCTTGCATACAGGGGTCTGACTCCTCTCACCTCCAGTGTGCAGGCGAAGACTTGGCTGGGTGCGTTTAGGAGTCCCCCACCTTGACGTGCATCACTGTGTTTTTGCTGAAACATAATGAAGAGTGGAGATGATGGCAGCTCGTCCCGTTCAAAGCTCTGATTGAAGAGCTATTTCACTCAGCCCTCACAATACTCTAGGACATGGGCAGGACCAATTATTTCCATTTTTTATGAAAGGGAAAACTGACAGTCCTCGTGACTTACTGACTTCTGTGAGGCCACACTGCACAGGCTGGGGCAGAGCTCTGCCAGAACCGGGTCCCGACTCCTTGCTCAGGGACCCTTCCTGGTGCGAAAGGAAACATCCAGTCCTCAGGCTCTTCCGTTCACTGGGGCTGTGGCACAGGAGGCCAGGACGTGGAGGGTCTCCTGATACCATGATCAGAACCTCGTTTGGAACCCTTCTCCCCTCACCAACTTTCCCTTTGAGAGTTCAGAGCTCTCTTGTTCTCTGCTTGCTCTTTGCTGCTCTGTTCCCCACACCTCTCGTGGGGGCTCACATGGGACAGACAGAAGAGCCCAGCCACAGCACCCCGCCCTGTTCCTTGTGCATGATGCTTCAAACAGTAGTCAGGGGCCCTGCTTATGTTCTACAGCCAGCTTGGGGGATCAGGGGTTAGGGTGGCTCTTGGGATTAAGGGGACCTTTCTACACCACTACATTTGGGGGTTTTGAAGTCTGCAGCAGGAGAAAGTGAAGGTTGATGATGACCCAGTGGTCAAAACAAAAAGCTCAGTTAAGGACCCTCTTCACAGAGAGGCAGGCACTGGAAAAAACATTTGTGGTAGAGTGTTTGAGAGGAGTCTGTAGGATCAGGCCATCTTCTGGAAAATTCCCTTGTTTTGTGTAACCCTAGGCTAGGGGAAGCAGTGGAAAATGTAAAGGCCCAATTACCTGTAATGGAATGCTATCTGTACAATTAAATGTAAAGGCTGATGTCCTACATCTAGACTAACAAGTGAAATGTATTCCAATGGTTACAATTCCTTCGGGGCCACTGGTCAGTCCTCCTGAGCCAGAATCAGTGCTTCCATCCAGACCATTTAATGCATAGCGAGGACTCACTACTGGCTGATGGAAGGTTGTCTGCTTTTCCTGGGGCATTCAGGCTGAAAAGCCTGCTGGGGGTGTCCTCTGCAGGGCTTTACACAAATTCTTACAATCAGAAGACTGTCCCGCCCTTTACCTTCCCACATCTGATCCTGTCACTTCCCTGGTTAAAAGTGTTCAATAGCAGCATGTTTACTCTTAGGACAAAGCCAAAATTCTGTGCATACTCTTCAAGATTCCACATGATATTCTCTTATTTTCCCAGCTGTCTCACCCCACACTCCCTTTTGCTTTCTCTGTTCCACCCACTCTGGCCTTCTTCCAGGTTTTCATGTTCACTATGCTTTTTCTGCCACAGGACGTTTGCACATGCCTTCTCCTGTGCCTAGAGCACTCTTCCCTCCTCCCTTTGCCTAAACTCCCACCCAACTCAAGCATTGCTTCTTCTGACAAGTCAAATCCCCCATCAAAGGCTCTCACAGTTCCGTGTACCTTCTTCTCTTATGCCTGATAAATTGCAGCTGTAAATAAATTTATTTGATCATCTGTGTTCTCTAGACTTTAAATTCCACGAGGATGGAAATCTTATGTGTTTTTGCTTACTGCTTTATCTCCAGCACCTAGCAGAGTGCATATTTGTTGAGTGAGAGCATGAATAAATCCCAAACTAAAATCCAACTCCACGTCCACTTATGCCTGTGCTACCTAGGCCAGCCATAGAATCACAGAATTTCAGAGTTGAAGCCCACCCACACCCCAGTTTTCAGTCCATCCATCAATACTGCTATTAGCATGGTGCTTTTTCTGTTAAAAAATGAAATCTCAGTGTTTATATATAGTCAGTAAATTATACTGTTTTTCTTATCTCTCCCCCACATCCCATGTCTTCGGCTTGTCTGTTAAATTGGTAATCCCTAGCACTTATATTAAATGACACGCCAGGTGTTGTTGTAGAAAATAAGCAAAAGAAAGGCCTGTGTCCTATTAGTGTGAAAAGCACCTATTAGTGTGAAAATAAACAATGTTGCTCCGGAAAGAATATTCTGGGCCCTAGAATACCACCCACACTGGCTTTGCATTTTTACTTTCTGCTTCCCATTTCTCTGTCTGTATCATAATCAGTTAGACAGGCCTTCCTTCTCTGTGATGGCTGCCCAGAACTCACTCCCTACAATAATTTCTGATCATTTGGTGTGCTATAGGTTTCCTCCATATTAAAAGTGCAGTATAAAACTCAGAAACTTGTAAAAATAGCCATTGTACTACAAATTAAAAAGCCCTGTATTAAATCCTGAACCAGAGGTGAGAGGTCGAGGCAGCAGAAGCAAGAAGCATGGGAATGGAATGGAAATGGAGTAAGGGTGTCCCAGCAACAGCTAACCTGCCTTTCTCTTCTTTGCAGTGGCAGGCCATCTCTCTGACAGTCATTGAGAAGGTGCAGATTGCAGCCGCCATCTTGGGTTCCCTCTTCCTCATTGCCAGTATCTCTTGGCTCATCTGGTCGACCTTCAGTCCCTCGGCAAAATGGCAGCGCCAAGACCTCCTCTTCCAGATCTGCTATGGGATGTACGGATTCATGGACGTGGTGTGCATAGGTGGGTCTGGGGCTTGTCTCTATGGGAAGTGGAGAGCCACGTGGCGGTGAGTTAGACCAATCTCTCAGGATCCCTCCCTCTTAAAGGCCAAAGCACCAGGCTTGAGACCTACAAGCTCAGGAGGAGCCAACATCTTAGACGTGAGGGGTAGATGGGATGGGGGAGGAAGTAGGCCAGAGAAGGAAGGTCTAAATCTTTCCCGAGCAAATCTGTTCTTGCCTAGTTGAAGATAAGGATAAGGAGGCTCGCCTCTAAGAAGACTTGAGAGAGGTCAGTTGGTCAGACTATCTGCCTCAGACAGGATGTGCAAGCCCTCTTCTCTGTTGCGTACTCCATGGCTGCCAAGCCATAACAAGGGACGATTATACATTTAATTCCATCCTCTTCACAGCAAAATGCCCAGAAACAGCCATGATGATACCTGCCCCTTGCCCCCCTTCTCAGCTTTCCATGAGCCTATCACAATACCCAAGATTTCTCTAGTCTAGTGTTTTTCAAACTGTATGTAGTCCTGGTGTTCCACTCACAGCTTCAAGGAAACCACTTTTGGGAGTGGGCAGTGGAATGCAACACAGAGAGGCTCTGAATCTTCACCCTTGCTTCACCCTTAGTTTTTATACTTTTATCCATTTACATATGTTTCTCTTCTAGGTAAGACTTTGTTTTAAAGTCTTCGATGTTTCAGAAAAAAGTTGGAAACCCACCACTCTAATTCCTGCCTGTTCCTTCACACCATCCCCAAATCTATGTTCCTTCCTCTTCTGGTATGTTAGGTTGGTTGGTGGAAGGCTGAGTCTTTCTGTTTTCCCCCCAAAATGCTTACGGTTTTCAACTATGGAGTCTTCATTCAAATGACTGAGGTCCTGGTTTTCTCTGAATGACATGAAGCATGGTTAAGCCCTAGTCATACATCCTACTTGGAACTCTCAGGTTGTCCCCTAGGCCATGATACTGACAGCACTTAAGTTCCACAGTGGTCTTCTCTGTGCTTTACTTTGTATATTATATCAATTATGCTACACTGCTCTGTTTGGCAAGAAAACATCTATTAGCTAGGATTTGGCTAGGAGGATGCTATGTGGATTTCTTTGGAGTTCTTTAAATTAGGAATCAGAGAGGCCTGGAGACTTGCATGCTGATTACAGCAGCCAGAGACTAGTGATGCTGGTGCTTGGATACTTGTCTAAGCTTTTTGCTGCCTCTCCCTGCTCACTAAACCAATACATCAACCCTAAGTTCCAGAGCCTTTTTTAAGGCGGCCTTTTATGGCACCTAGACAGTGAAAGAAACAGACTGCCCAGTTTTGGAGGACCGTGGAAGAGAGAGGACTGTGAATAAGGAGGAATTTGACTTTGAGCATTTTAATTTAGTTCCCCCTCCACCGAAATCCCCTCCCACCCTGCTGAGGCGTGGGTTGTTGCTGCCAGAAGCCAGGGGTGTCTCCATATGGAGGTGTATGGCTCTGGCATGAGGGGGGCAGCAGTGGAGAGCCTGTAGGAGCTTCTCCGGCTGCCCTTCATTCTCCTTCAGGCAGGCTTTTGACTGGTTCCTGATGTGAGCTTCTGCGAGACATGCTTTCCCAACACATGGTGTATTAGTCAGCTTTGGCTATGGTAACAAGCAACTCCAGAATTGCAGTGCCTCACAACAACAAGCATTGATTCCCCATTCATGGGTCTGCATGGTGCCTGTGGCTCAGCTGGGCTTGGCTCGGCTTAGCTTCTGACTGTGCATTGGGTTCCAGCCTGCTCTGAGTGTCTCATCATGCTGGGGCCCAGGCTGGAGAGGTAGGGACTGCTGAGTGTGCTCTTCTAGGCAGGTGCAGAAGCACAAGAGGACTGGCACACTGTGTCTTCTGCCCACAACCCATGGTCCAATGCAAGTCATCAACGAACCCAAGATCAGAGGTGGGGGGTTGGGGGTGGGCCAGGGAAGCATACTGCTCCTCCCCTGGAGGGAGCATGGGAGTCAAAGAGGAGCATAGATACCACCTACCATTCAGGGGACCACAGACTTGAAGACCAAGAGACGTGAACATAGAAGAGAACATGTGATCAACCCGTACAACTCCTGCTTTGAAGTTGAGAGAAGTGGGGCCCAGAGAAGGGAAGTGATATGCTCAAGATTGCTCAGCTGTGATTTGAAGCAAGATCTCTTGATTAGTGGTCCAGTGCTCTTTCCATTATCCTCTTGCATCAGACAGCAGGAGTCTTCAGTATCTCTTATGGGACATCTGCAGATGCCACCTCCGACTTTGAGTGCACCTGGACCCAGGTGTAGGAAGAGCCATCACAAACAGTCCTGCTGCTTGTGGCTCTGAGCCACCCAGCACCCAGCACCCCTTTCTGCTTGGGCTTTCCTGGCACTCTGGTTTCTCCTGTCATAGTGTCTCCCACTGCGTAGGCCTCCACAGAACCGTCATGTCCTTTGTCTCTTTCTTGGCTCCTCTCCATCTGCCTCCCCCTAGCCCACTTCTGTCTCTGAAATTCTCTCTCTTATGTACATACATACATCAGTCACCCGATTTCTGGAAGCAGCACAACAAGCTAAATATTGAGAGTTTTAATATTGCTTTCATTCCTTCTAAGCTTTTAGGAATATAATTTCCCAGAGTGCAAAGCCACACCATGATCTATCCATTCTGCTCTGACAAGCCAGTGACTGCTTGGAGACAGCCATCGGACAAGAGGGGAATGCATAGGAACTGTAATTGCTTTTGGTGCTGTCCAAAAGTGGTCAGATATATTTATATTTAGACTAGCTCACCTTTAAAGAGTTTAGACTGTTCTATCATTTTTTGATTATAACGGGAGCTAATTCCATTTGAGTGCATTTTCCCAGGGCCAATAACTTTATTTCCATTTTTCAGATGGTGAAACTTATACTGAAGGATTTGTCTTAGGCTGACTCAGGCAGCAGAGGAGGACTCTCAGTTCAGCATTTTTTTCTAGGATAGGTTGTCCATAGAAGAAGATGCTAGGAGACAAAATCAGAAAGAGAGTAATATGTGACCTAAACAAGAGAGTGGAAGGTGATGGATAGTAGTTGAAATGCACAAATTCTTGTGGTGGTTGAAATGATGGTGATTTTGACGATGGTGATGATAATCAGTGGTGATGATGGTGGTTTTAAGGGTGAAGTTCAGGTACTGGTCACTTCTCTTCTGTAGTGTTCTGGCCAGTTGAGGGAAAGCACCCAGTACTGCATAAGTGGTTGTAAAGTATCAGCCTTTTAGGGACTTTCTGAAAGAGACAATCAGGTGGAGCCTGCAATGTCTCTAGGGGTATATTTATTTTTAGCCTCAACTAGGCATTTAGACTCACAGAACTACCAGACAGCACAGCTAGCACTAGACTCACTTAGAGGAATTTAGGACAGGAACCACAGCCTCCACAAGGCAGGTCCAGCTTACCCTCTCTGCAGGTGGGTCCTTGCTGCATTCCATAACCTAGTGTAGGGCTAGTCTCTCAGCCCCAACATAATAGCTTAGAAAGAAGGAGAGGAGACCCACAACGAGGGGTGCAGGGTCCACCTTGACATAGTTTCCCCACAAGAGTCATGCACAGTTACAAGTGTCACTGTACTCTGGGAAGCCTGAAGCTACAGACTCCCACCAGATATTCACAGTGAAGCACCCACCAGTCAGGGGTTACTTCCAACCCAAGGAATGTTGTAACACAGCTGACACTAACCTTATCAGATTTCCAGGGCAAACAAGACAGAATGCCAACCCAGGGTCTAGCTTGTTTTGAGAGAAGGAGGAAGTATGCCATCACCTCTGTCCTACCACCTCCTATCTCTATCCATGAATCTGGACTCCTGGCCACACAAACCTGTTTCACTGAACCAATGAGAGGAAGAGGAGCTGGAAAAGGGAACAGAGACCTGGCTAGGTGAGCCAGAATGAGACATATGTGATCTTCTTACTGCACAAAAATGGACAACATGGATAAGAGAGCTACAGGGTGGCACCTATATTACTATTAAGGTGGTCATCTGTTTCAAAACTTGGTCACTTACTTATTTCCATGGGAAAGGGGAAGTCTCCCTTCCAAAAGTCCTAAGAAAGTGGAAGAAGATGGTCTGAAAGAGTGGGCAGAGGAAGAGATGATTCCTTACTGGAAAGTAGGTAGAAGTGATAATGGGAAATGTGAGTGTTCTCAAGAAATGTTGGCTGAAAAAAGATGTCACATAAAAGTATCCATATCCATAGACCCAAGCTCCTTGGATGGATGAGGCAACCCAGTCCCTGATAAAAATCTATCATCAGAAGGAAAATGAGTCTATCCATGTGTTAGCTCAAAAGGCTGAGTAAGAAAGGAATAAGACCATCTGTTAAGATAAGTCTTTGGACTTTCGCTGGTTTTCAGACACCAAGAAAAAATTTTCTATTCTGTAAGACTGTTAAATGGCCTCAGATAGTAAAGAATCTGAGTAAACATAAAATATATAGCTTTAATTAATACTTAAAAATAGATTTACTTTTGTTATCAGAGCAGCACTCTGAGGGAAAACTCCTAAGGGTGGGAAGGACACAAAGAGACACCCCATTGGTCACCAACACCAGCTCAGCAGATATTCTCTGCCATGAAGCTAAGAAGATGCAGAGTCTGGGACATGGTCATCTTGTTGCCACAAAGCCACATCAGCCCCATCCATGCCTATGTCCACCTGGTTGGCCTCCAGGGAAAAGTTTTTGGTTTTCACCAAAGGATTTTGCCTGAAATGGGTGCCAGGAAGGTCTGCGTTCTCTGTTGGATGCAGCATGGACCCAGGGTTGTGGACAATAGCTCTAGACTTAGTTATATGAAAAGGTTGTACATTCTTGGATACAAACCACCCCTACAGATTAAACATCTCTTAGCCTAGAGTCCTAACTTCCTAGACCAATCCATGCCACTGTGAAAAACCAAAACTAAGTTGCTGTGGACAGAGCAAAGCACCAAATCCCTAAAAGGCAGAGAAGAACAGAGAAAGGGCACAATAACCCTAAAAGATAAGCAGGGTAAGTATTATGATCCATATTTAACAAGTGAGAAAAGCTTTAAAGTAATCGTGCTCCAGGACACATAGCTAAACAAATAGCAGAGCTGAGAATTGGACCAAGAACCTTGGGCTCCAATTCCAGGGTGCTTCTACTGCCTATTTTTTTTATCTCTGATTGCTCTGTGGAATTGCAAATGCAGAGCTCAGATGGGGAGGCAGCTTGAGGGGAAATTGGTCCGGTAATACCTTCACCCATAGGGTAATAGCTGAGCAATAAGAAATTTAGTGAGCCCTAGCTGCTCCTGTCCTGTATTCAGGGTCTTGGGAGTTAGCCATTGTTACACTTCCCTTTTGATCAGGCTATTCTGATACCAACTGAGAGAGTGGCTTAAGAAGTTGAGATGAAATCTGGGTGGTTTATCTCTCCTCTGGTGAAGGGAATTTGGGCAGGGGAAGCTAAATCCCCTGGTCAACATGAACTTAGGGAATCCATTCATTGACGAAAAAATATTTATTGAAAGGGCACTCCCAAAAAGAGAGTCACTTGCTCTCAAGGATCTTACATTTCACTGGGGTAGTAGACAAGTTAATCATTTATGTCAATAATAAGAGCTGGGACACAGAGATAAGTGAACACAGAAGATGACTGAGTTAGAAGGGGTTCAGAAGGGTCATATCTGTTCATTCAGTAGCATCTCCTGGCTGTCTGGTTTTGTTCCTGAAACTAGGGAAATTTAATAAAATAATGAATGAGACAAGAATCTTTGCCCTCAAGGAGCTCATACTCTACAAATAAATCATAGCACAGTGGGAGCCGGGATAAGATGTAGAGAAAAGGAGAACAAAACAGAGAGCAATTAACTCTCTCTTGGAGGAGTCCAGGAAAGCTTTATAAAGGAAGGAACCCTATCCTTCAGCTAGTTTTGAAAGATAGGTCGAAGTGTGTCCAGAAGAGTGGGAAAGAACATTCTAGGCAGAGGGAATAGCATGTGTAGAAGCACAGAGACTTGAGAGAACCAGGTACACTTGGGAAACTTGGAGCATGCTTGTATGGATGGCTCAGTGTCAAGAGCCAGAGTAGGAAGGTGGGTGATGGGCCATAAGGATATGGAGGTTGGTGGAGCCAAATCCCACAGTGCCAGGAATCATGTGCTAAGGAGTTCAGACTTTACCCTGTTGGTGATAGAGCGGCATTGATAAGAAATCTTTCTTTTCAATCTTTTATATAGGAAAGAAGTATGGTCAGATGTATGTGTGTTTTAAAGAGATAACTTTGGCAACTATGAGGAGGATGGCCAAGAGCTGGACAGACTAGAGAGGCAGGGAGGGGCCGGTTGGAAAATGCTTGTCATAGTCTGAACAAAAAGAAAAGAAATGTGAAAAAGTGCAGTGGGGAAGAAGTGTATGGGATGACTTTGGGAAGCACTAAGGATGTGGATGAGATAGGGCTGTATGAACTTTGAAGCAAGCAGAAACCCCAGGGCTCTGGCTTGAGTGGAGACTGGATGCCATGGCTGAGCATGAGAGTGGGGCTGGCAATTGGGTGAAGCCAAGGTGAACCAAAGGTGTATCTTTGGCAAAAGCACCAAACAAAAGGACCACTGTGAGCCTAAAACCTAGGCGGTGAGGTAAGAGGTAGTTCCTAAGTGAAGAGTTTGCAGTAGAAGACAAGCAAGACACATGGAGTGCATTTTGGGCTGCAAAGAGAAGGCTATGCCAGGGAAGAGTCTCCTTGCAGGGGTAGAAAGAAGGAAAGGGCCTTTTATGGCCTCTTGTTCATAGAGGAAGGATTTGAGGGCACTGGACCAGTTCTGATGAGGATTGGTGACTAAAGAGAAGGGCGGAGGTAAAGAAAGATTTCTGTAGGTACTTGGATTATAAAACTTGAGCATGGGTTTGGGGGTCAACAAGAAGGTGGGTAAAGCTGTGGGTTTTGACAAGATAACTTAGGAGGAGCTTTCAAAGAGTGGGTGGCTAAGGATGGAGACCTGGGGAGTATTAAACACTTAAAAGATGGAGGAAGACAGAGAATGAGGAAAACAGGAGGGAATGAGTCGTAAAACCCAGAGTGGCGAGTTTCTGGAAGGAGCGGTGGGAGCATGCTGCATAATGGTCGGGCAACATATTGCTCAGTTTCTTACTAACCTTGCGACCTCAAGCGATTTGCATAACCACTCTCTGCTTTCCTTTTCTCGTCTGAGAAATGGGATAGTAATACCACCCTCCAAGGGTTGTTGAGAGTGTTGAAAAGATGGCATACATAAAGGAGCAGGAGTTCATAAAAATCAGTGACCTGGCTGGGTAGCACTTGGTCAGGTAGATTCCCCTAGGATAAAGGTTTATTCCTCACTCTGTAAAGGTTTGCTGGTACTGTTAAAACCAGAAGCCCGTCACAGCCTAGAGAGCCAGACCTCATGTCCTCATATAATTGAGAGTCTGATGTTATTTGGAGCAGTGCCTCTTCTGGAAGGTTTTTGGTTTCCTCACCCGTGTCCTCTCAATGAGAAGATCTGATTACATTGAATGTCTTCATGACACCTGCCTCCTCTTCCGTCATCTCTAATGACGCTGTCTGCCCCAGCAGAGAAGCTTGACAGAATCTCGCAGCAAACAAATGGGCCAGTCTCTGCTCCAGTGGGTCAAGTTATTAGGATTTAACAAGAGCAAATTAATTAAGGTCTTTGGCACCAAAAACATTTTTTTTTCACTCTACAGACTCAAGAGATTGACCACCCAAAAGCCAAATCTGCAAAAATGCGGACCTCACGCTTATCATGTTGGTTTGTTTGTTTTTTACTTGTGAGTAGGATGTGGTCAAGGAAAGGAAGGAAAACAACATTTCTGAGATTGTTCCAAACCTTTAAAACAGTGGACTATGGTAATTAACAAAATTATAGGAAATCTTTTGTTAAAGCTTCCTCTGTGTGCTGTTCCTTGAGGTCCTTTCCTATAATTTAGAGATAACTGGTGCCTGCCCTCTGAGATAAAGGAACTCAAATTCTGATTTATAGGAAGTGGGCAAAGGTGGGGAGCAGCAGGAGAAGAAAAACATTATTTTTCAAACTTAATTTTAATTCACATTAACTAAAAACACATACATGGCACAAAGATTCCTTCCTGTCTTCCTTCCCTCAGGCTAGAAATGACCCCATCTGTCAAACCTTTTAATTCCCTGATTAGGAAACTGAAAATATGGAGAAGGCAGCCTGGTGCCCTAGAGAGACTGGGAAATAGGAAATTTAGGTCTGAAGACTAGATTAGCCACTAACAACCTTGATGACCTTGGGTAAGTTACTTCATGTTTTTTTTGTTTTTTTTTTTATAGCTCGGTTAACTCATTTATAAAATGAGAGGGTTGAGCCGGATAACTTGCAAGTCCTTCTAGATCTGACATTCTAGGATTCTGAAGTCCCTTCCATTGTGAGAAGATGTCATAATTCTCAGAGGTTGACAACTGTGGCTTTGGGGGGGGGGGGATTCCCAATAATGTTTGGCCAGACCAAACAACTGATAAGTGCCAGCCACATAAATGGGCAAGATGATGTTTCTTTTATTTATTTATTTATTTATTTATTTATTTATTTTTGGGACAGAGAGAGACAGAGCATGAACGGGCGAGGGGCAGAGAGAGAGAGGGAGACACAGAGTCGGAAACAGGCTCCAGGCTCCGAGCCATCAGCCCAGAGCCTGACGCGGGGCTCGAACTCACGGACCGCGAGATCGTGACCTGGCTGAAGTCGGACGCTTAACCGACTGCGCCACCCAGGCGCCCCAGCAAGATGATGTTTCAATGCATGTTCCCTTAAATGCATGTGGCTTCTCCAACTTTCCAGATTAACTGTTAGCTCCTAGTCTACCCACTCTCTGCCTCCCCCCACCCAGGGCATCCTATGCAAGGCTACCTCTCTCCACCGCTGAGCTGTTAGATGCTCCGAAAATGAAGGTGACGGATTTAGAAGCAGACACGCTAAGTGAGCACTGTCCCCCTCAAAGGAGACCCCTGGGGAGGCAATTCATTTATTGCAGTGTGCTGACAGGGCTCAAAATATTTTAGGAACACCTCTTGGGAACTGTCTTAAATGCCTGCAGCCATGTCTGCAGGCAATGGCGTGTCTGTCCATTGACAGTGGGTCTATGGCTAGAAAAAGCCCCAATCTGGTAAATCAGGTAGCTGCTTGAGCCAATTATAGATTTTAGGGGTGACATGAAATATGCCACTGAGCCAAAATCTGCTTTTCTCTTATGGCCCCCTCCCTGGCGCTGAAGGTATCTTAGTTAGTGTAACCCCAGCAAATTACACATATAATAAGTGTATATAATTTCAGTGATTTAATGCAGTAGGAAGCTCCTGATCAGTGGGAGATTCTCCTTCACACAGATTCAGGGACATAGGCTTCTTCCATTTTGTGGCCAGAGTCCCCTAGGCTCTTGAGTCTTTTATCTCCAGCTAATAGAAAATTAAAGTGAGCACGGATAAGGCACACACACACACACACACACACACTTCCCCCTCATACCCATTCTTTAACCTTGGCCTGATTCATGTTCACATGAAATGCTGGTCACCTGGCTCCCCATGGATGCAAAGTGCTAAAAATGTAATTCCTTCTCAGTGGCGGCTCTGTACTGAGAAAGAGAAGAGTGGGTTTTTGGTGGACAGTTAGTCATGTCTGTCACAGGCTATGTCATTGAGAAATTTCCAGAAATGTTCTGAACTAGGATAGCCTAAGAGAAAGTGTCCCAGTTTGCCAGGGTAATCTTTTAAAATGCCAGGATTTTAGGGGCACCTGGCTGGCTCAGTCGGTAGAGCATGTGACTCTTGATCTCAGGGTCATGAGTATGAGTTCAAGCCCCACATTCGGTGTGACTCTACTAAAAAAAAGTTGTAAAACAAAAATTAAAATCCCAGGATTCTATTTTATTTTATTTTATTTTATTTTATTTTTTTAAACATTTTTTTAATGTTTAATTAGTATTTTTGAGAGAGAGAGAGAGAGAGAGAGAGAGATTGAGAATACAGAGCAGGCTCCACGCTGTGAGCAGCAAGCCCAATGGTGAGGTTTGAACTCATGAACCGTGAGATCATGACCTAAGCCAAAGTCAGACGCTCAACAGACTGAGCCACCCAAGTGCCCCTAAAATCCCAGGATTTTAAAAGACAACACTTTTTAGAATTTGGGCATATTTGCTTAAATAAACTACTTTTGTAACTTTAACATAACTCCTTTGAGATGAAGCCATGTGAAACTTACTTCGTAATAATGCTAATAAAATAAGAACCAAAATTTATTATTCATTATGTACCAAACACTAAAAAGTACTTTACATGCATTATCTTATTTATTCCCTATAACCTTATGATGTAGTTACTATTAAAATGCCCACTTTCCTGATAAGAAAAATTGAGACTAAGAGGTAAATCACCCAAGGCCATACAAGTAGAACCTGGTTTCATCTGATTTCAAAGCCCATATCCTTAACTACTCTATTATAACAATATAACACATATACATCAAAACACAAAGTACAAAAGACAGCTTATTAGAAATTCAAGTAGAAATTGTATACTCATACCTACAGATTATTATAAAAAAAGATCTCCATAACTGCTGTCTCTGGGGGAGCACATGACCTGCAGCATGGAGGCAGCAGCAGCCCAGGCACACAGCACTCTTCTGTTTCAGATGTACCTGAGTGTACGTTCCCCCAACATGGACAAGCTGTGTGTCTGTGGGCAGGATGCTAAGCCTCTCCAAGCTCAGTTTCCTCTTCTGTCAAGTGCAGATAATACCACCTACATTATGGGCTTTCTGTGAGAGGTACACTAGATTTGCAAAGCCTATTTATTTATGTATTTATTTGTATTTTTTGCAAAGCCCTGCTGGAGTGACAGAACAGAGCAAGCATTCAATAAGTACTTGCTATTGTCACCATTGCCATCATCAGCATCGCCACTGTGACCTTCATCACCATCACCTAGAGTGACTGAGCAATGCAGTTCTGGCAGTTTCAGTCCAGATAGTGAGAGCCCTGAGCTTTGTAGAGAAGTCTCATAGGCAAAAGCTACAGTATCTTCGGAATCAGCTTCACACACAGAGTTGCAGGCATGGACCCCTCACATATACCAATGCAGGAAATTTGGGGCTCCGAGGACATCTCTCTTCCCTGCCCAGTCCTACCGAGTCAAGCGCATTCATTTCAAGGAGCGTCAGTGCTCTTCATGATTTTCTAGCTGAGGTCTTCTCACAGGTCTCTGCAATGCCCTGGGTGGGCAGAGGGACCAGCAAGGTTCTGGCCCTGATGGGTTTAGAGACATTCTGTACGGCATGACCAAGGTCAACCAGTCCAGCAAGGACCCCGCTAGGAAGGGAATTGTAATAGAAGTCACTGCCAAGGGGACAGCCTCTCCCTGGACACTGACAAGGCATCAACAGGATGGAAACGGAAGGGGAAGGTGATTTTGCTTCACTCTCATCAAAGGCTTTCAGTATCTTCTGTCCTTTGGGTCTTTATTGCTGAAAGAGTAGGCCAAACCAGGACCCAAAGCATTTGAGTCAAGGGGAGCCTGCCCAAATGAGGCCCCTGGATCCACATCTCATCATCCATAGGGAGACTCCCAGAAGAACATTCTGGTTACACTTCTGAGAAGCACAAAGCTGTCACCATGAATACTGGGGAGGTGGAGGCGCTGCCAATGTCACCTCACAACGCCACTTCCTAACCACCACACTCCCCTGCAAAAAAAAAAAACACACACACACACAAAAAAAACAAAAACAAAAACAAACAAACAAAAAAACAAACCAAAACCCTAGCTGGTTAGACTGATCTTTCCCCACACTTGCCCGACAGGTTCTTTAGTACAGATTCTGACAGGGCTGGGCTCTTGAGGGGTAATGTCTGGAGGAGGAGTTTGGCAGTGGTAGCCTTCCGTGTAAGTCCTGCCCCGCAGCTGTGTGACAGTGGACAGCCCTGCAGGCGGGGAGCATTCCCCCACTGGCACTGCTGAAGGCTCCTGGCAGGGGGAGAGGAGGCAGGAGTGGAGGCTTGTCACCACATCTGCAGGATCAGCTGGCCTCCAGAGCTCCTTTTGGCTCCAGCATCTTGTTCATCTGTAAACAATGACTCAGACTGAGGATTGGGAAGGACAATTAGGAGACGAAGAACAGGTGCTTGTGCGTGGGAACAGGGTTGGCGAAGGAGGAAAAGATATGAGTGAGCTTTTTCTCTTTTGTCATCTCCATCCCCACCCCACCCCCCAATACTCAATATCACGTGGCCAGGCACAGTGCCAGGCATCAGCACATACGACTCATTACCTCATCTAATCTCAAAACAACCCTATAAGAAAGGTGGTATCAGTCCCAATTTACTGACAGAAATACTGAGGCTCAGAAGAGGAAGTGACTTACCTAAATCCACAAGGCTAGAAAGTGGTAGATACTCTGCATGTCCGATGCACGTTCACCGGCAAGTTGCCTCTAAAACATGGGACCCAAAGTTCTTTGGGTCCTGAAGAAGAAGCATCCGTTTCTTTAGCTGCCTCACATCTTCATGTCTACTGCATCGGGAACTAGAGATTTTTTAAAAATTACCCACAGCTCTTTATTTGATCAAAATCTCGAGCCTTCCATGAGGCAGTAGGCCACGACAAGGGTCATGTTCTAGGCAGTGTTACTCAAGTGTGCTCCACACACAGGCAGGATCAGTGTCACTCAAGAGCATCTTAGAAATGCAAATTCGTAGGCCTCAACCAAGACCTACTGATTCAGACTCTTGGGCCAGAGCCCAGAAATCTGGGTTCTAACAAGGTCCCTGGCTGATTTTGATGCATGCTAAAGTTTGAGAAGCACTGTTGTAGAATTGTCTGCAACTTTTTTGCCACTTAGATCAGGATAGTAGCAGGAAATAGGGGGTGGGAAGAAGGGATTTTGGCATTGCTGAGGGGCCAGAGGCTTCTCTGCAGGCTTCTCAGTTAACCTTGGTCTGTTACCTCCATATATAATAAGAACAAGTTTTTTTGTCCTATCACAGGTGTTCAAAGAAGCACATAGTAGGTACTCAGGAAATATTACCTAAATAGAATTAAATTGTATCTCACTGCTTGGGACACAGCAAGAGCCAATGGCCAAAATTCAGCAGGCCATGATTGGGAGGCCAATCCCAACCGAGGATTGAGGACTCCCTGACAAAGCTGTGTCATCAGCGACTGAGGGGCAGAGGGAGCCAAGCAGACAGGACCACCCACTCACAATGGCCACCTTCCTTCGCTCCTCATGGGCTAACCAGAGGGCCACTTCAGCTGGAGGCTCAGGGGAGAGATATGATGACAAGCAAAGGGTTCTGACACTTAAGGATCCTCCAGCTCTATGAGGAAGAGTTGCCCCCAAAGGTGGAGAGACATTAGGGAGATGAAGGTGGCAATTCTTCTGGGACTGGATGTCCCAACAATGCAGCCCAGGGTGGGGCACCTTGTGGGTGGTTACAAGGTAACTATTAAATTAAATAGAAAACAACCCCAGAGGGGCGCCTAGGTGGCTCAATTGGTTAAGCATCTGACTCTTGATTTCAGCTCAGGTCATGATCTCACAGTTTGTGAGATCAAGCCCCACGTCGGGCCCCGCACTGACAACATGGAGCCTGCTTGGGATTCTCACTCTCCCTCTCTCTCTGCCCCACCTAGGCTCTCTCTCTAAATAAATAAATAAACTTAAAAAAAAAAAGAAAAAGAAAACAACTTGAGAGAAGCACCCAGTGAATCAAAACTTACTGAGTTTCTGGTATTGCCATGCATTATAATGTTCCATCCTCTTCTACTATTTCTCTGCCTCCCTTCACCAATAACTTCTTTCCCTCCTATTCTAATTTCCTCCTCTCTCTCCATCCACTGCTATTTCCAACTAATCTTCCTTCTCTCCCAACTCTTCAACTTGCCTATTTTCAACTGTCCCAATTAGATGAGCCCCACCCATCTTCCTCCATTTTTTTTTTTTTTTTTTTTTTATTCCACAAGCCAAGGAATCAATAAGTAATTTGTAGAGCGGGAAGCAGAGGAAGAACTAAGGGGAGTGGATGCAAATAAGGTAGTTTGTGCTTTTCCCACTTTTGCCAAACAAGCATTATCTACAAAAACAGGTGCACTTTCCCCCCTTCAGCCTCCTACCCATTAAAGTGGTTTAATTACTTCCTGATCACTAGACAGTTAGATAATTAGAAGGCAGCATTCAGACCAAAAATTTAAGCCACCCTCTTCAATCAG
The DNA here is from genome assembly GCF_028018385.1 of Neofelis nebulosa. Taxonomy (NCBI): domain Eukaryota; kingdom Metazoa; phylum Chordata; class Mammalia; order Carnivora; family Felidae; genus Neofelis; species Neofelis nebulosa. Next base: position 21,118,314 of record NC_080783.1, read on the forward strand.
GGTAAAATTGTGTGATCAAGAAGCTAATTAAGAATCAAGTGTATGGCTCTTATTGGAAAGAGTTAGTTTGGGGCTTCAAAAGATTCTGCTTCTCTCTCCCTGAGGCCCCTATCTCCTCCATCATCACCAAGGCTTCATTAAACTCCTGTTGCTGTGTTGACTGTCCAGGCCTCAACCATTCCTGGACTCAGTCCTCAAGGGGCTTACCGCACAGGGAAAAGAGCTTGTGGAACTAATCAACATATGAATGAAGCAGTGCCACAGGACTCATATTCCTGGAAGGAAGTGATGAGGGTCGGTACATTGGGAGAGAGTGATGAGACAAGGGGCAGAGAGGAGGTCTCCTTGTCTAGAATCAGGCCACAAATAGGGATCCATAGATGGTCTTCAGAAGATATATGAACCCTAAATTCATATGTCTGGTTTGTGTTCCAGGGAGATGGTCCTTAGCCTTCATGAGATCCTCAAAGGGGCATGTGACCCAAAAGATTAGGAACAACTGGGTCACAGGGAGATGGTCTCTCCAACAAACTTTTAAAAACATGTGGCCAGAGTGCAATCTCAGCAACTATTGTCATACTAGAAGAAAGAGCGGTGGTGGGTGGCTATCTTGTCTCCTAGAATCACAGTGTGTTCAAGGTTGGAGAAGCACTGAGAGGTTTCCATCTGGTCTCTTTGCTTGACATTGAGGATGCTGGAGTGACTCATCACTGTTTGCTCCTGTGAGTCAGCTCTTCCCTCCAGAGGCCAGGCCAGCAGCCATCCCTACACTGACAGTTGCTGCAGGGTGAATCCCGAGTCATCTCACTCCCCATCACAGGGCCCGGCTTCCTGCACCACTCTCACAATATGGACAATCATCACTTTCCTATTCTGCTCATCCCTTAGCTGGCTTCATCTTCCCAGCCCTTCCTCTGGACGTCATGGCCCGTCACCAGCAACTTCTCTGAGTGTTCCTTTCATGGAAACAGCTTCTTCTGAGGACACTGTTTCTTGCTTTCTCAAGCGGTAGCTGCTTTTTCTCCCATATGCTGTATTATACGGGGACTGGAGGTGAGGTCCGCATCCTTCTTGTTCTCCATCACCCCTTCCAAACCACCTCTTTTCCTTTATCCTTCAGAAGCCCCAGCCCCTTTGAAGTGCATATCATCATATTTGATTGTCCCTTTCCCCTTGTTGATGCTGTTGGCTGTTGGCCGCCTACTCACTCCTCCCATTCCTGGGGGCAGCTGGTTCATGCACTCCCTCCCACTATTCTTGTCTTCAGCATCTCTATGATCAGTGCCTCTCAGTGGAGGTGGTACCATCTCCTAGGGGGGGCATTTCAGAAATGTTTGAGGTTTTTGTTTGTTTTCTAATGTAGTTGTGCCCTAGAATTTATGCTGAAATTTATATTGTCTGGTCTAAATGACGTCTCCTTTGTTCTTTTTTACATTATTTGTCAGTGCATTATATTAATTTATTTTTTAAAAAGAAACCATAGTAGCTTATATTACGTTATGAATTTCACTTCAGGATAGGAAAGGGAATATTAAACTATACCTATTATAAAAAGGGGACATTTGGCCTAATAGCACTGAGGATGGCTGATACAGACAACTTGTCCAACTCTTTGGTTATCTCTTTACTCCACAAGCTTTTTCCTCTAGCCCACCTCAGCCTCTGCTCAAGTGGACATTCCCTAGACCTCATCATCACCAAGAAAAACACCACTTCCAAAATCTGGATTTAAACATCCCACTCTGCCCATCACTCCACACCCCTATCCTTGTAGCTCACTGACTCTAGCAATTCTATAACTTCAAAGAGAACTCTTGGCATTGACCCTATTACTTTCCAGTTTTCCTTTTTTCATTATTCTTTATCACTTTTATGTATCCCTTTCCTCCTCTCCAGCTCAGACTCCATGGGCCAGTTTAATAATCCCTCCCTTGCCAACATCCGTAAATCTTATGTCTTCTCTTACTTGTCTTTCTTTCACAGAAAAAGTCTACACTAATGAAACCCAACTTTCTTACTCCATAGGTGCACCTAGCGAGCAGTTGAAGTTATGGAGAAAAACTATACAACTCACCTCAAATTTGTGGACACAAACCTCAAATGGTTGCTGAGCACTGTCAGACAATTCTACCATATCTCCTTTGTAAATTCAGTCTCCCACTTTTCTAAGATAATCATTTCCCCCTTTTTCTTCTCCCCAGTAATCTTCAACACTTCCTCCTGTATCCCTTCCATCTTAGCTGATGAATCATAGAAGAAAAAGACACTTGGATGAGAACTACTTGATTTTCTATCAACCTCCTTCCACCTGTGCCCACCAAGGCAGTGGTCACCCCTCATTCCACATGAGCTGTTTTCTCAACAGAATTTAAGAGTTAGCACACTCTTTATTGAAATGTGTCCTTCTCTAGACTTCTGGGTCTTTACACTTGCTGGTCTTGCTTCTATGCCATTTATTGCTCATTCAGGACCTCCTTTGCTGGCTCTACCTCCGCCAAAATTCTATCTATAAAAAGGCCCAGGAATCTGTCATTGTCCCTCTTTTCTAATCTGTCTGCCTTCCTGGGCCATTCCTGAGACTTCAGATTCTACCTCTACACTGATGACTTCTACCTCCAGGCCAGACCTCTCTCTAACCTTCAGACTCATATTTTCAACTGTATACCTGGCCCTTCCAGTGACATTTCTAACAGACATCTTAAATTTACCATAATCAAAATATAACTATTAATCACTGTGGTAGGCTGAATAATGACCCCCCAAAGATCCAGGTCCTAATCCCTGGAGCCTGTTAATGTGATCTTTTATGGCAAAAGGGACTTGCAGACATGACTAATTTAAGACTCTTGAAATGGGGAGGGTATTCTGGGTCATCTGGGTGGACTTGTAATCACAAGGTTCTTATAAGAGAGATGCAGAAAGAGACAATGACAGAAGGGTAGGAGATGTGACATTGGAACAAAGAGGTGGAGTGATGTAGGAAAGAGACAGGGAATGTAGGTGTCTTCTAGAAGCTTAAAGGCAAGAAGATGGATTCTCCTCTCAAAGCCACCAGAAAGAAACAGCCCTCTGATACCTTCACTATAGACTTCTGTCTCCAGAACTATAAGAGAACACTTGTGTGTTTTAAGCCACTGAGTGTGTGGTCATTTATTACAACAACAGAAGGAAACTGATATAGTCATGGCCACCACCACATAAATCCTCCCCCCTCCGCCCTCATGCTATCCACATCTCAGTAAATGGCACACCACTAGTGTATTGTTGGCCAAAAGCTCCTGGGCTGTCCAGATTTTTCACTTGACTCACAACTTATCTGTCAGCAAGCCTGTGAGCTCTGCCTCTACATATGTCCTGACCACACAATTTTTCATGCAACCCACTGCTATAACCCTGGTAGAGACCACCATCCGTTCCTGCTTGAATCACTACATCACTTCCTGCTTGGTCGCCTGCTCCTGCTGTTCTCCCTCATCAGTTTATTGTTTCACAGGAGCCAGAATGATCTTTCTGCAGGGTAAACTAGATCACATCACCCCTCACCCCTCCCTTAAAACCCTTCAATGGCTTCCCATTATACTCAGGACAAAACAGAAATCCCTTGCCATGGCTTATAAGGCCTCATCATATTGTGCCCCTCTGTGCCCCCTTATCTCCTTGTACTTCCTGCTCATCACTGCACCCTGGCCACGTTGACCTTCTTTCTGATGCACGTGCATTCCATTCCCACCTCCTGGCCTTCGCACTAGCAGTTCCTACCACCAACATGCTCTCTCTCCAGATCTTGGCATGGTCCCCCCACTTCTCATCATTTATGTCTCAATGTAAATACCACCTCCTTATTCACCATCCTTTCGATAAAGCAGGACCCTCAGTATCTGCAGCCAGTGGCTATTTAACCCTATTTCATCTTCCTCATAGCATTTGTCATCACCTGAAATAGTCTTATCAGTTTGGTTATGTGCCTGCTATTGTTTCTCTGCTAGAATATAAGCTCTTGGAGGGTAGGACTCTGCCTGTCCTGCTCACTGCACTACACCTAGTGCTTGGCACATAGTAGGCACATAATATTTATCTTCCAGTTGTCTGGTATGGCCTCTTTCTGACTCTGCACTGCTTCTGGCCAGTAGAACTGTGTCAAAGTTTTCTTTCCCAGGGGTGTGTTTCAAGAGAATTCGACTATTTGTTAAATAGCGAAGAGTTAACCAATGTAATTCCAGACATCATCTAGCAGGTATGGAATGACCCTTGGTATCTTTCATGGTGCCTTTGAAAGCACACGGTTCATTCAACATCTGCTCAATGCCTGGTGCCATGGCTACATGGTAGAGGGAGGAAAATATATTTATATTATGCCTCAACAGATGATGATTTGGGGTTTTGTCAAGCCAAGAAGTGGGAGGGGTGGAGGAGAGGTGGGCAAACGTGTTGCATGTAGGCACTGGACCATTTCCTGAACTCGTGTGGTAGCCTTCCGCCTTCTATTTCTGAAGACTCGTGAAGCCTAGGCATACAGGGGCTCAGATCTGAAAGGGAGGTTTGAAAAGAACAAATCAAACCGATACAAATCCAGCTTGCCCCAATGTGTACATCTGTGTGTAAGCATAGGGAGACCATTTTTCCAGCAGTGACGTCCTGTCTCTTTCTTGTCCTTTTCTCTCTCCCTCCCTGCCCCTCCAGGTCTCATCGTGCACGAGGGACCCTCTGTGTACCGCATCTTTAAACGGTGGCAGGCTGTCAACCAGCAGTGGAAAGTGCTGAACTATGACAGGACGAAAGACCTGGAAGATCAAAAGTCAGGAGGCAGGACAAACCCCCGGACCTCCTCATCCACCCAGGCCGATGTCCCCTCCTCCGAAGAGGAGGCTGTGGGCGTCCCCGGCCCTGAGGAAGGCCCTACCAGGGCGGCCAGCCACCCCTCAGGCCCTCTGTCCGATCACCACTGTGCTTACACCATCCTGCACATCTTGAGTCACTTACGACCTCATGAACAGCGGGGCCCCCAGGGCGGGAGCCGGGAGCTTGTCATGAGGGTCACGACAGTGTGAGGCGAGAGACCTGGAAAGGAGGCCGTGACCATGCACAGAGATGGGGAGGCTGGGCCAGGAAGGGGCCAAGGCCTGGCAGGCCACAGTCTGGGGAGCAGGTGTGGGGAGGCAAAGTGGCATCCCAGGGGCCGGAGCAGAGGGCAGGCAGAAGGCGGTGGGCCTCGTGGGGGCCCTGGAGGCAGGGTCAGAGCTGGAGCGAGTGAGTCGGGTGTCCAGGGAGCTTTTCGTGATTCTAATCGGTCAACCCCCATCCTCCAACAAGAGCAAGAAGAACCAGTACAAACTCAACAAGGAAGCGCAATACAGCTTAAACGTAACAAAACACAAGGACAAAAATCCCAGATGTGCCCATCCACCTGGGATTACTGCCCTCAGGTGAGGGCACCTGGGAGAAAAGAGGCTTGGGAAGGGCGACGGTGAGGTGGCGGCGGTGGCGTCCCTGTGTGCGCAAGTGGTGGGAGAAAAAATGCAAAGGGACAAAGAGTGTGCAAAGGAAAAGCACTGTAGCCTGCCTTGTTTTCCCCTTGAGTTTGTTTGTTTCTCCCTGGGCTGTTTTTGGGGCAGTGGTGGGGAGGGAGAGGGATGGGTGTGGGCTGGCAAGGATGACAGATGACATTTGTGGCTCCTGGGCTCGTCTGGGTGGGCAGGATTCCTGACTCAGATGGCTTTAGGGGCTCTGGGGCAAGGTGCAGGGAGGGAGATGTTGGTGTGAGCCCCCAGAGGGAGGGAGATTTCGGCTTCCTTCCAAACCGGGAACTCCCAGTTTCAGATGGGCTCAAAGAGGGTTTAGGTTTGGAGATGGGTGTCTTTTTGTGCCCTTGTTACTTTATTTTCTGGTGGTTTGGCTCAAAGATGTTTACAAGAAACACACACACACACACAACTAGAGAAAAGTACAGATTTCCTGTGGGTATCTCAAGCACAGTCCTGCTGCTGTGGCTTCAGCCTTCAAAGCTGTCAATCCAGGAGCGACTTTCCCAACTACCCAACCCTGCCCATGGCCAGGACATGCTCAATGTCATGCCTTCTCCTGCTTTGGCGCATGCAGAGACCCAGGGCCCCCTAGGGCAGAGCACCTCCCACCCAGGGGCCCCCCAGGATAGCTGTTGTAGCAGATGGGAAGAAATTGGCTGGATGCGTCCCAAGGAGTGGAGTGGAGACCAATCTAAGTATTCCTTGCAACTTGGGACCCTCACCCGAGGGTGTAATCCCTCAGTGCTACATACTCCCCGGTCCCTCCCATGCAGCGAGGCAGGGCCCAGGGACCCTGTCAGGGAGCACTGTCCCTCCAGCCCAGACTGCTGGTTCCTGGGGCCTTGACAGCAAGGCCACTGGGGTGGTCACCTGCACAGTTTCTCATTGTCAATGCACAATGGCCGCGCCATCCATGGGTATTAAAGGGACACTGTCAAGTACTTTTTTAAACTAGTTTTTAGGGTTTTTTAAAACTCTCTGTTGTTTGTATTATTCTCTTAAAAGCTTGAAAATAAAATTTCTTTCCCTATCATTAGTGTCCTTTTCTATATGTGAGTTTTCCCTTCTTCTGCCCAGCTCTCCCTCTGTGGCATAATCTTGCCTTCCCTTCTCTCTCTCTCTCTCTCTCTCTCTCTCTCTCTCTCTCTCTTTTTTGTCTGTTCCACCCCTAGTGTCTTCTTTCTGGCTTCCTACAAGATGGATTCCTTGAAGATTAAAAAGAGGAACAACTCACAAACTCTCTTTAAATTTCTGCCCAGGACTCCTAGAAGCAGAGATCATTAGTGCTGGAAGAAATGTGGAGAAATTTTACCCCATCGGGTCATTTCAGAGAAGCTGAGAGAAACACAGGCCAAGGAATGTGTTAGGACCTCATTCCCATGAAAGTTTTCTGTCGAACATCAGAAAAAAAGCTCCCGGGGCAGGGCTCTGAGAGAGGGCTTGCATATATCACCAGGCAGCAGATAAGACCCTTCCTCCCTTCAATTTTCCCAGGCCCTTCTGACTCAGGCCAGCAACAGGCCAGGCAATGTCCTTCCTCAGTGGGAAGTGCACAGGCTTAGGAAGGTTCCTCCCCTGGTGGAGCTTACAGTCCAGCAGCTCAGAAAGGAAATAATAATTGGTGAGAGGCCAAAGCCCACATATAAGGAAAACATACAAAACAAGTGAAACCGGGGTGCCTGGGTGGCTCAGTCCGTTAAGTGTCTGACTTTGGCTCAGGTCATGATCTCACAGTTCGTGAGTTCGAGCCCCATGTTGGGCTGTGGGCTGACAGCTCGGAGCCTGGAGCCTGCTTCCGATTCTGTGTCTTCTTCTCTCTCTGCCCCTCCCCCACTCACACTCTGTCTCACTCTCTCTCAAAAATAAAAAAAAAAATTTACAAAATTTAAAAGAAAACAAGTGAAAACTGACAAAATGGTACAAGTAAAGGTGTCTATTTTTCTACAGGTTCTAGGAATGCGCCATTCAGTTTAATTCAGTATTTATGGAAAATGTAGATGTGTTAGATTATTTCCCAAAAATACTAGGATGCAACAAAATAGGCATATCATCAACACTATAGTGGCTGGCATATCATCCTTTTTGGGTGATTCACAGGACACTTCAGAATCTTATGGTCATTCGGGGTCATTCAGAATCTGCTGAATACTGAATAAGAGGTACTGAATAAGAGGTGATTACTGAAGTTCTAATAGCATTCTGGAGTTTGTTGGGTCTTGACGATGCAAGCCTCAAAAGAGCAAAGACCTTGTCTGTCTTGTTTACTGCCTCACATCCAGGACCTACAGTAGTACCTGGCACACAGTAGGTGTCTAATAAATATTCCGAATGAGTAAAACACTCTTGAAAGAGTATGGGAGTGTCTTCGGCATGCAGGAGACCAGCCTCCTACTTCGTCAGCTTACATGGTAGCTCTCAAGGTCGGTCACAGAGCAGAAAAGAAATCTCAACTTCTGACTTCTCTACCCAATGGGGTGGTAAATTCCCTGTGCCTTGGAATTCCCTGTGCCTGTACTTATGGGTACAAAAATGAACGAATTGGGTTTTTATTTTTCATATGCATCCTTGGGGAGTGAGGAGAAGTGCACCCTGATAACCAGTGACCATTGTCCCCTTTCCAATGTGCAAACCATCCTTCATACCACCAGACAAATGTCTAGATTTCAGAGAATTCACTTGCATATCATCTGCAAGTATGGCCCCATGCATGGGACAAGATACTAGCTAATGCCTAATGTTCTCAGTATGTGACAGGCACCAAATTAACTGCTGTGTGTGTATCAACATACTTAGTACTCCAGCAACTGACAAAGTAGATGCCATTATTATCTTCATTTTACAGATGTGGACACGGAGGCAATGAGGTTAAGTAACTAGGCCATGATTAGACAGAATCCAGTCCCAGGCAATCCACTTTATGCTACTCCTGCAGGACAGCTGCCACCAATTTAAGGGAAATCTGGTTCAGCCCAGTGCAGGGAGGTCATCATGGTGGAGGTATATAAAAAAAATTTGGAGGTTGGGGAAACTGGGCATAAATAAATATAAACTATTTCTGTTCCCTACCAAAAGCCAACCAACCAAACAAAACCTGATAAACCTGAGTGTAAGTAACAATCGATATTTGATGTTGTCCAGATAATATCCTGGCTGCATGGAAGCCTGTGTAATAGAAAGTTGGCCATATCTGGATGCTGGGGAATTCTGAAAGGACAATGGACATAATTCAACCACAATTTTATGGACAAAGAGCCAAAAAAAGATCACAGAGTACTCTCTTTCTAGGAAAGAAAAAAAAAAAAAAAGTAAAAAATTATCCTATCTGGGGACTAGGCTTTTGGTTCTGGTTCCAAATGAGTGGTGCAAAGTGACAGATTGGGGGCTCTAATCATACCCACAAAATTTAGAAGGACCCCACAATTATGAGGCCTTGTCCCTGCCTGTCAAAAATCAAATCTGTCACTTTCTTAGAGCACAGAAAATCACAGAATTTTTTAGCCTCTAGGAGAGATAATTTGCTGCTATTTTGATGTTTTGCCCACTGGATCCAAGGACTCCTAGCAGAGGGTAGGGGCATGGCTTGCCTACAACAATAACCAATTCCTAAGAGTAATGATGTGCTTTATAAGCAGAATTCATTATATTGTGGATGTGAGAAGCCTAGGAGGCAGGGGAGAAACACATTTTGCATTATTCCTTGTCACCTTTTCTCAATTACCCTATTCCCTAGTAAGAAGCAACCAAGGGTGATTTTTACCTCTAAGGGTCTGATGCTATTATAGCAGTGATGCAATGGTCCTAAAACCTCCCCTCGCCCCATCTCCATCTACCCTTATTGGCATAATGGCACGTGGGAACTGGGAAGTGCTTGGGGAGCCGTGGAAATTGGATGACACTCCAAGATGACTCTAAGTAATGTGGGTCCAGAGTGTGGGCTGCACTGGATTGGTGGCCAGCTGGCTAGCTAAGCACTGGTGGTACCACAGTGAACCACAGGTCCTTCTTCATGTGGCCTCTTCTTCCTCAGTATCTCCTATCTACTCCTCACCCAGCCCACCATGGGAATAAGAGTCCCCGGGGTGAAGCCTTTCTTCCTGTCCAAGCCCCAACCCAATGAGAACTGCAGCCCTCAGTACTCTCCCTGCCCCTGGCCACTGGTCACTGGGACAGGCCCTTCTCTTGAAATAGGTGACCTGTAATTAAGTACCAAAACACCTCCCCGTCACACTCAATTTTGTCCCAAAGTATCAGTAAATAATCAGGGAAGAGGAAGAGCCATGGTCAGGGAGTTTCTGGAAGGAAAGAAAAGCACGTCTACCCTGTGCTCATGACGTCTTCATTTGAGAGGGGAAAGTCCTGAAAATACAGCACCATCAATGTGCTGGTCCAAGTCTGGTGCTGTGTCCACATGAGGCCCTGGTGGCAAGGAAAGGCATGGGACCTGAGACAGTTAGCAGCATGGCACCCCCAGGGTGTTCATGCTCCTCGGGGGGGGGGGGGTGGGTCCTCTCTGATGCAGAGGGAATCATCTGCTTCTGGATCTGTTAAATAAGGGAGCAGATACTTGGGTTCTGCTTACGATAATACTGTCCTTTTCCCCCAATCACTTTGGGGAACTAGGAAAAGGAGCTAAACATGTAGTACTTTTCATATGTCAAGACTCACCTTCAACTTTTTATGTATATTAACTAATTTAATTCCTCAAAACCACCCTACACATTGAGAACTGCTATTACACCCACTTTTCAGGTGAGAAAACTGAGGCACAGAGAAGTTCAGTGCATTGCCCAAGGTCATGTAGCCATACACAGCCACACTAGAATTTATACCTCAGCAGTCTGGTGCCGTGCTTTGGGCTGTTAATCACCACATTATACTGCCTCTCAGGGATGCATTTAAAAGGTTTATCTGGGGGTGCCTGGGTGGCTCAGTTGGTTAAGCATCTGACTTCAGCTCATGTCATGATCTAGCGGTTCGTGAGTTCAAGCCCCGCATCAGGCTCTGTGCTGACAGCTCAGACCTTGGAGCCTGCTTTAGATTCGGTGTCTACCCCTCCCCTGCTCACACTCTGTCTCTGTCTTTCTCTCTCTTTCAAAAATAAATAAACTTTAAAAAATTTAAAAGGTCGGGGTGCCTGGGTGGCTCAGTCGGGTGAGCGTCTGACTTTGGCTCAGGTCATGATCTCACGGTTCGTGAGTTCGAGCCCTGCATTGGGCCCTGTGCTGACAGATCAGAGCCTGGAGCCTGCTTTGGAGTCTATGTCTCCCTCTCTCTCTGCTTCTCCCCTGCTCACTCTCTGTCTCTCAAAAATAAATAAACATTAAAAAAATTAAAAGGTTTATCCTGATTTGAGTGGCATTGAAGGAAAATTAATGAGCTCTATGCCAGCTGGGTGTAGCCCAGATGCCGTCTGTGTCACGTGCCCCCCAAAGTCAGCTAATGCCAGCTCAAAGGACTCCATGCCCCAACCTATTGGAAGGTTGATGCCCTCATCAGGATTTTTAGTAACTTGGATCATAAAATTTGTTCCCGTGGCCTCCTATTCCAATTTCCAGAATCTCCTGAATTTGGAGTTTCTATTCCATCCTAGACTTCTTCACTGAAACCCTAGGTTAAGCCCAGCCCAAATATCGGACATGATTACCCCTCCTTGGTTCTTCCTCCCACCCAAGATATTACCACTTTTAGTTGTGTATATTATTCCCAGCTTTACTGGGAATTTGAAGGTAACTTGAAGATTAGTCATAGAAAAAACCTGTAGCGAGAACTTGCTATATGGAAGGTTCGTACTAGGTGGACATCTCAAATATCAATCAGATCCAACTATATTTAAGGATCTCACTATCTAGTTACTAGACTCTAACTCGGCATTTCTCATCAAAAGCTTTCCTCATGAAAGAGCCTGACAAGCTTACTCTTACTAACTGTAAATAAGTAAATTAACAACATTCCATTTCCTAGGGAATTAGCATTTTTAAGAGGAGGTAATTTTTTAAAGTTTACTTATTTATTCCTGAAAGAGACAGAGAGATAGAGAGAGAGAGAGAGAGAGAGCGCGCACAGGAGGGGCAGAGAAAGAGGGAGAGAGAATCCTAAGCAGGCTCTGCACTGTCAGTATTGAGCCCAACTTCATGAACTGTGAGATCATGACCTGAGCCAAGATCAAGAGTCGAATTCTTAACCGACTGAGCCACCCAGGCGCCCTTGAGAGGAGACTGTTTTTAAGCAAGAGGAATAATTCTGTAAGTGGTGGAATTTCAGTTCTCACTGAGCAGGTAAAGGGTTGTGTTGCGTTCTTTTAGCCAAGTGGATCATAGCCATGTCTGTGCATTTGACACAAAGACACATATGCAGAAAGACAGAAATACAGAGTGTATGACAAATGCATTCTCTAAAAAGTAACACAGAGTCAAGGCCTGTTGACTGAGCCACCCTTTGGATTTCCTCAGGAGGACTGACACCCAGGTAACAGGTGGAGATGAACAGAAGAGGAAGGTCTCTATCAGGCCCTCTGAGCTCTGGTACGTCACTTGGTTTGAGCAACCTTTTTTATTTATTTATTTATTTATTTATTTATTTATTTATTTGTTTGTTTATTTATTTTTTTTTTTTTAATATATGAAATTTACTGTCAAATTGGTTTCCATACAACACCCAGTGCTCATCCCAAAAGGTGCCCTCCTCAATACCCATCACCCACCCTGCCCTCCCTCCCACCCCCCATCAACCCTCAGTTTGCTCTCAGTTTTTAACAGTCTCTTATGCTTTGGCTCTCTCCCACTCTAACCTCTTTTTTTTTTTTTTCCCTTCCCCTCCCTCATGGGTTTCTGTTACGTTTCTCAGGATCCACATAAGAGTGAAACCATATGGTATCTGTCTTTCTCTGTATGGCTTATTTCACTTAGCATCACACTCTCCAGTTCCATCCACGTGAGCAACCTTTTTGTGTAGAGGCTGGATTTGGTATATCACCTCCCTGTTCCAGCCAGTGGCCATTCCAAGGGGTGATTTGTTGAAAATGGGACCCTCTGCACCCTCCAACACAGGCTACTGTATCTTTCCGAAAAAGGGATGTAGAAATTCTGGAGTTGCTGACAGCCTACACCAGCCTAGTGAATCATGGTGGCATTATTGGAAGGCCTAGTCCCTCCCTCAAAAGTCTCAAGGCTGAGGCATTAACCCATGTCGTCGATCACTCCTCAAATCATTTTGGTGGACACCTGTTTCTTTTGTCCATCCTGTACCCAGAAACCTCCTTTCCACATTACCATGTTGTTTTAGTAGGGCTGAACCCCTAATACCTCTCCAGTCATAGCAGTGAGACTGTGACTCAGGCTTGCATGACCAAAGTATCTTATTTCTCTAGCCACGGGGATTGGTTCAGAAATGGGCATGTGCTCAAAGCCAATCCAAGTCTTTGGGATTTTTCTATCAGAGCTAGTGGGAGATATCATTTCCCTCCACCATGGTTGTTAGGAACCTGGGAGCCTGGAAAAATGAAAAGACCCCACTTTCTGTCACAGGGAAAGCACTTAATCTTCAGAGAAAGGTCAAGCAGAGACACACAATACAAAGAGAAGGACAGAAAACATCCTGACCCCTGGATCCATGACTGCGCCTGCTCTTTGACTAGATTTCCTAGGACATTTGCTGATAAACTTGATTTTTGTTTATATTAGTCTAAGCTGCATTTATGTCACTTGCAAGCAAAAAAAATCCACCACGAATACAAAGATTTCCATATATCCCATGACAAAGTTTGGGTTAAATCCATGGCACATTGATTGAGGGGCCAAAGGAACAGGAATGGGTTGCCTCCCTTTCCTTTTGATTAGCGATCCAAGTTTGCATTATGACAGCATTTGCTCCTATTATTCTCTCCTAATTATCTTTATGAGTCTGTTCAAGGTTATGCGATGATTAAATAAGAAGATAATATGCACAGACATGCTTGCAGAAAGTGTTCTCTTAAACAGTATCTTTTAAAAATTTTGTTAAGATTGTTTTGGGGGAGACAGTGAAAGGACCTAAAGAGAAAAGCAAGCAGTCCTTAATCAGAACTCTGACATAAGGGCTTAGGAATGGAAAGGACCCAGTATGAAGCTGCAGGACAGAGCCAGGGTACCAGGATTTATAGCGGAAGGTAGGAGGCAAAGCTGGCAACAAGATCTTGACCCACTGGCCAAAGCCAAGGGGTATCCCATTATCCTTGGCATTGACCATGTAGATGCCATGGCCCTCCCATATGTGCCTCCTTACTGCTACTGCTCTTACTGGATTAAGAACACCCTGTTTCTGGAGTTTATGAATGGGGACCCACAGAAGCAACCAGAACCAGGTCAGAATCCCTTGCCTCATGGGCAAGTAACTTAGCTTTTCTGGTCTCTTGTTTCTTCATTTTAAAAATAGAGATAATTTGTTTCTCAGGGTCTTTGTAATATCAGGGATAATGCATATAAAATTGGCAGTGAATAAATTATTGCTATCATTTTATTGTTCAACAGAGTAATAGGAAAGTCGTACCATTACTATAATGTATAAGAAGCAAGGTTAAATCAAAGCAAAAATGAGTACTGTCACCAACACTGCGTCTCATTTCAGTTTTCATTCAACTATAAATAACAGATACCCAATAGCAGGAGCTTAAAACAATTAGAGGTTTATTTCTCTCCTGTAATGAGATGTCCAGAGTAGGTGGCTGCTGGCATCAGCCCAGCTGCTCAGTGATGCCACAAGTGACCCAGGCTCTTTCTGCTCTGGCATCATTAGCATGTTTATTTGTCACCCATGGCTGTAACCTCACAGTCTCAAGTGGGTGACTATAGCTCAAAGCAATAAAGAAAGGAGAAGGGGTGGCCCTGGTCACATCCTTTCTTCACATCAGGAAAGCAAAAGCTTTCACAGAACCATGTTTCTACCCCTGGATCCTTCTGTAAGTGCGTGTATGTGTGTGCGTGTGTGTTGTGTGTGTGTGTGTGTGTGTGTGTGTGTGTGTGTACTGGACAGAAATGTATCATATAGTTACTCTTAGCTGCAGGAGAAGCTGGGAAAGTGATCTGTCCCACCCTGTGGATAAGCAGATAAATTAGTGTGCTGCCTTGGAGGGCCATTTGGTAGCATTCTATTGAATTTTCAATGCACATACCCTTCAACCCAGGGATTCTATTTCTTTGGAATTCTCCTAGAGAGTAGCAGATGTTGCCTTCTCAAGGAGCTTGGGAAATGAGGATCAGAGTTATATCATTGTAATAATGAAACAAATCAGAAAAAAAACTAAATGTCTATCAATATGGGAGTGATGGAGTGTGAGATACTCCAGCTGCATCAGAGAGAATGTCATAGACCTTGAAGGACTGACAGGGACAGAGTCCAAAGCCATGTTGTTAACCAGAAAATATAATCTGCAAGGCGACAGATACAACAATCACATATGTGTAGATGAACCAAAAAAAGAACATCACCCTTATTTCAATTTAAAAATGCCATATTCCAAAAGAGTATGGAAGGGATGCCACCAAACTGATTAGAGTCATTTGTTTGTGGGAGAGGATGAGGTTGGGGAACGTGAAGAGCAAACTTTCCCTCCATTTGTGTTGTTCCCGTTTTTATAATAGGGATGAGTTCATGTAATACTTGTGTAATTTTTTAACTTATGGTACACATTGTGAAATTTCAAGTAACCACTGAAAACAAAGATTGGAAGCTTCTAGAAAACAGGTGCCTTGGCATTGGAGGAAATTCTTGCTTGTCTTTCCTGAGAACTTTGTTTTGGAGGAGGGGCTGCCCCTGCAGGGGTGTGGGGTAGAGGAGTCCCTGGGGCTTCCAAGTTTCTGTGTTTCTATGGTTCTATGATAAGGAAAGTCTGAGAGCAAGGAAATTTGCAATTGAGAGTTTATTTATTGATCCAATGGAGGCCAAGGGAAGGAAGGAGGATCTCAAGCTGAGTTCAGGAGTGGCCTCCCCCAACCTCACTTTGGCCATGGGCCTCCAGACCAGAGGTTTTCTGGAGAGGCAGGCCTCTGCAGCTCCCAGAGGTCTTGAGCCCTTACTGCCAGCACACACGAGTGAGAAGAGCCTGCCTGGCTGAGAGGCACTGAGTTCATCTAGCCAGGCGACTTGGAGAGTGGCCTCCTGCCGGCCTAGCCAAACGAAGCTGCAGACAAAGTTGGCCAGCAGAACCAGCATCATCCAGGCTGTTGGTGGTTGGTTCTTTCCCTTTCTCTCTCCTACTTCTCTATTCCCACCTTCCAAATCCTCCCCAGCCAAGAGTTTTCAAGAAGCAGCCAAACTATGCCCTCTAATAGCACATGATGGTGGACAGAATGTATGATGCCAGAACCCCTTCCCCATGCCCACTCCAGGTTCCAGCCCTTGGGAGCCACTGGGCTCTGTTAACAGGAGCCAGCCAGTCCTCTGCCCTGGAGACATGTCAGCTGGGGATCGTCACAGAAGGCTCCCACCTGTCCAGCCAAATGCCTAAAGCCTCCCGGGTGCCAGTCCTGGCCTCAGAGCTTGCCAGATGTGACTTGGGAAAGTCAATCAAGGAGACTGGCAATGTGGAGAAACTGGAAACAAACCAGGTAAGGGCTGCTTCCTGGGGTCTGAGGCAGATGGAGACCCTAGGGAATCAGGCAGAAAAAACCAACAAACATCAAATAAACAAAGAGTTCTCCAGCAGCAACACCACCAAGAAGGGGAGACACAACAAATGAGGCATGTTCATTTTGTATGTAGTTGAACATTTTCATAATAAAATTATAAAATTTTCATAATTAACAAAATAGCCCTCATCACAGCACCCTTCTGTGCCCTTGATTTATACACTCTCTCCGGCCTGGAAGGCCCTTCCTCTCATACTCTTTGGGCATGATTCCGACAGATCGCACATGGCCCAGGCCGAATGCTGCTTTCTGTAGGAAGCCTCTCCTGCTGCCTCCGCTTTCCTTTCCCACCCATGAGAATCAACCATGGCATCCTCTGGGTTCTTATTTCATTTTGTGTGTACCATTCTGACAGCAGCTACTCCATTCTTGCTTAGAAAACAGTGATCTGAATGCTAATCCCATCAGCCACCCTGAGAGTGCCTTAAAGGCAAGGATTCTGATGCATTAGTCTCTCTACCCTCAGCACCTTCTGCATGCTGTAGGACAATGGGAACTGATCATTGAATAGATAGATCAATCATTTATTCATTTCATAGACCTTTATGGTGCCTCTGAACGTAACAGGCATTGTACTAGGCAGTGATGTTAATAAGACAAATAAGACAGTGAACCCATTGGCCTCCTGGAGTCCCGGTCTGGGAGGAGAAGACAGCCACACAAGAGATAATTATAGGGAAGAGTTATCGGTGCAACCACGAAAAGTGTGTACAAAATGGAGAGGAGGGTGTGAGGGAGAGAAGGCTCAATACTACCTGAGTGAGGTTAGGAAAGTCTTCAAGAAGAGAGGTGATACTAACTTGGTACGTTAGTTCAGGTCCATGCAAAAAGAGGGTTAGAGAGTCACAGGGATTCATTGGTGCAGGGAGCAGAAGAAGGTCTGAGGAAGAGCCCTCAGACCACGGTGCAGGCTTAGCACCCGTGGAAAAAGGAGGAAAGGGTAGGAAGAGTCTCCTTCTGCGTAGTTCCAAGCAAGGTTTGGCCAGACCACTGGAGGAATCTCATATCTCGTTGGATGGGGCTGCTTTGGTGACCCACCGTGCCCAGCCATTGGCTGGGAGCAGCCCACAGGAATCATGGCCTTGGCATGAATGTGGTAGCAGGCCCAGGAGGGCGGCTGCAGGGGGCATTTCAGTCATGCTCCCTGCCACAGGACACATGACTGACACATTTTCTTTATATTTAAGTGTCGGCAGGCATAGAGTGAGGAAATGTGGGAGAAGACAAAAGGGAAAATGTTCCAGGATGATGGATCTGCACAAGCGAAGACACCAAAGGATGAAACAGTGAGGCTCATCAGTGGTCTGTGCCAGTTGGGCATGAATGCGGCGTCAGCTGGGGTGTGGGGAGGGAGAGCTAGCAGGAGGTGAGGTCGGCTGGGTGGCAGCAGTTCCCTCATGGGGGTGCCTCATGTGAGCAATGGGGCGTCACAGAAGATCAGGGGGTATCAGAGCAGACCGGGGCTTGCGAAGAGGCTCTGGCCGCCACTTGCAGGAGAGCGCAGCAGAGGCAGGCCGCAGAGGAGGCCCTGGCGGTCAGGCGTGACATACTAAGTGATGTACCAAGGACGGGTGGAAAAGGAGAGGAAAAGAGGGATGAATGAATGGAAGGGTGGATGAATGTAGGAACCAATGAGTGAACATAAGCAGTCAGGTGCAAGCCAGCTGTCCCTTTCTCACGGACAGCTCCACTGTCTTCAAATCCCTGAATTCTGCTCTGTGTGGAGATGGAAATGGAGCGGCTACTCCAATTCCTTCCCACTGAACGGTCTCTATTAGGTGAAAATATGCCCTGATATATTATCATGGAGAAAAAGTCTCTCCCCAGCGTCCTGCTCTGTGGAAACGCGTGAACACTTGCCCCCCACCCCAGGCTAGTCTAGGCAGGTGGGCATGCGACTCCCCTCTCGGCTGAAGCACGAATCCCCCAGGAGGCGAGTCCATCCTTCTTCGCTCCATTCATTTTCAGGGCCAGATGGCATGCGCCTCATTGACTTTCACTGCTGATGTAGTCTTGTTTGCTGGCTTCTCACAGGTTGCTTCAGTGCATTTATTTCCATCCATTCTTCCACTTGCCCCACTTTTGCTGTCTGTGTCACGTTCATCATGATGGCAGGGAGACAACTGGAGCTCTCAGCAGGTAGACGTTTTCAGGGAGCAGGCCAAATCCAGCTTCCACAGCTGATCACCCCACCCCCCACCTCCTGGCTCCGGGAAAACATGGTGATGGGGGCCCTGAGAACAGTAGATTCAGTTTGTTTGTTTGTTTGTTTTTTAATTTTTTTTAACGTTTATTTATTTTTGAGACAGAGAGAGACAGAGCATGAATGGGGGGAGGGTCAGAGAGAGAGAGAGAGAGAGAGAGAGAGACACACACACACACAGAATCTGAAACAGGCTCCAGGCTCTGCGCTGTCAGCACAGAGTCCGACACGGGGCTCGAACTCATGGACCGTGAGATCACGACCTGAGCCGAAGTCGGACGCTCAACCGACTGAGCCACCCAGGCGCCCCATGTTTGTTTGTTTTTAAAAACATCGCTGAGTAAGCAAGATGACAAGGCCCCCAATAACAGCCATGAGCAAAAGGATGATTTCTACTCCAATCTACCTCCATCTTTCCAACCTCTGTTACCATTTTGCATAAAACTAAGTCTAAAAAGCAACTTCAAAGACATTCCCCATCCAGGTGCTCTGTTTGGTCCCGGCAAGGACAATCAGCTGGGACGTGGGGTCTCTAGGCCTCAAGTGCCTCCCCCCAAATGAAAAGGCTCCATCTTCTTTCTAGTCAGTCAAAAAAACATCCTCTCCCACCTTGAAAACCCAGGTATACTTCCTGATAGAAGCCACGTTTCCAGCTGTCCCTGTTACTTTCTGCCTTCTGTCCAGTTGTGGTTAGTTGTTGACTTGCTTTGGTCTGAGTTCCCTTGCATATGAGGTGTTTCTGTTCTATCATTTTCACCAACTCTCACATCCTCAAGAGAAAGAAGTGCCTACCCTCCTTTCGCATCTCCAAGAGTCTGGAGAAGAGCAGGCATAGAGACCTGTGATTCAGTGGTGTTGGTGTCTGTGACTTCACAAGGCCTGGTTTCTAGTTCTCCTCTAGCTGTGCTCTGAGTTCTCAGGCCAGCATTGACCCTGCCTACTCAATGGAAAGACCAGCTTCTGGTCACCCACATGCCCTTCCAGGGCTTGAGTACAATGCATGTGACTGGTGAAGAGCTCTGAGATCTTAAGAAGAAATAGGACAGAGAGACTCATGGTCATTTCAGAAACTGAGTTACACTGAAAAAAAAAAATCCTGCCTTACATTTTTCATTAATTTCCATCATTCTTGTATACCCTGGTCCTAATTTGGCTCTGCCACTTGCCTTTCTCGGCCTTTCTCTCTGCAAGTATTTATGACATCATAGAACCACTTCACATTTGAATTTAATTGACTCTCAGTGTATTGTTAAAAATCTTTTACTGACTAGCACATGGCTCCCTGGGCCCTGACTCTGCACTTTGGTGGTGATGGTGGTGGTGGTGGCAGTGGTGGTGCACTATGTGTGGCGTGTATGTGTGTGTGTGTATTACAAAGAAACAATCCAGCAAATGCCAACTGGCAGCCTCTCTGGATCAATAATATTAACGATTTCAGAGACTTCCAAGGAGCTATTGCCAACTCCTTTGGCTTTTTTCAATTCCATTATCACTATTACAAGGACACCCTAAGGCCTTTTTACTTAAAGACATGACAAAATGCCCCAAGTGAGAGTACTGTTGATTTCTGTCTTCAAGGCCTGTAAGCTCAATGCTTCTTAGAGGGGTGAATGGCTGGGGTAGGCCTGACCTTAATTTGTGGTCACGGATTCAGAGGAAGGGATGGCATGGTCTTCTGAGAGCTCATTTTTTTGATAGTATCCATGTAACCACTTATTCTGCCTCATCCTGAGAATTTCCACTTGCCTTTATGAAGACATGCTTAAAAAGACCCAGGGGTTCACTGGCCAAAAAGGTAGTGTTTAAATGTCCATTCTGGTTCCACACTCTGCTCTGCCATTTACTGGGTGTGTGTTCTTCTCAAGGCCCTCCATTCCTTGGCACCTTGTTGCCTGTTGCATGGGGTGTGGGGGTGGGAGGGACTAATGATGAATGACAGCTGAGAAATCTGCAGAAATCATTTGTTCATTCATCCATTTGACACACATTTCTTGAGGGCCTACTCTGAGTCAGACATTTTTCTAGGCTCCAGACTGAGGCTATGCAGCAGAAATTTAATGTGAGCCATATATGTAATTTTATTCTATTTTTTAAAAATTTATTTATTTAAATTCAGGTTAGTTAACATACCGTGTAGCATTGGTTTCAGGAGTAGAACCCAGTGATTCATCACTTCCATATAACACCTAGTGCTCATCCCAGCAAGTGCCCTCTTTAATGCCCATCACCCATTTAGTCCATTCTCCCACCCATTCCCTCTCAGCAACCCTCAGTTTGTTCTCTGTATTTAAGAGTCTCTTGTGGTCTGCTTCCCTTTCTGTTTTCATCTTATTTTTTCCTTTCCTCCCCATTATGTTCATCTGTTTTGTTTCTTAAATTCTACAGATGAGTGAGATCATATATTTGTCTTTCTCTAACTTATTTCACTTAGCATAATACACTCTCGTTCCATCTACATTGATGCAAATGGCGAGATTTCATTCTCTTTGATTGCCGAGTAATACTCCTTTGTATATACATACCACATCTTCTTTATCTATTCATCAGTTGATGGACATTTTGAGTTCTTCGCATAATTTGGCTATCGTTGATAGTGCTGCTATTAACATTGGGGTGCATGTGCCCCTTCAAATCAGCATTTTTGTATCCTTTGGATAAATATCTAGTGCAATTGTTGGGTCGTGGGGTAGTTCTACTTTTAATTTTTTGAGGAATCTCCACACTGTTTTCTAGAGTGGCTGCACCAGTTTGCATTCCCACCAACAGTGCACAAGTGTTCCCCTTCTTCCACACCCTCACCAACATCTGTTTTTTCCTGAGTTGTTAATTTTAGCCATTCTGACATGCGTGACGTGCTATCTCATTGCAGTTTTGATGTGTATTTCCCTGATGATGAGTGAGGTTGAGCATCTTTTCATGGGTCTGTTAGCCATCTGGATGTCTTCTTTGGAAAAGTCTCTATTCATGTCTTCTGCCCATTTCTTCACTGGATACTTTGTTTTTTGGGCATTGAGTTTGATAAATTCTTCATAGATTTTTGATACTAACCCTTTATCTGATATGGCATTTGCAAATATCTTTTCCCATTCCGTCAGTTGCCTTTTAGTTCTGTTGATTGTTTCCTTTGCTGTGCAAAGCTTTTCATCTTGATGAGATCCCGATCTTTCATTTTTTTGCTTTTGTTTCCCTTGGCACATAAGTAATTTTAAACTTTCTAGTAGCCATATGAAAAGAGTTAGAGGAAACAGGTAAAATTAATTTTAATGATATGTTTTAGTTAACTCACTAGAGCCAAGGTATTATCCTTTCAACATGTAATCAATATACAAAGTACTAATGAGACATTTTATGTTCTCATTTTCATCCTGACACTTGAAATCCAGTAGGCATCTTACTCTTGTGGCACACCTCAGATGATGGCCACATAGGCTTTGACACTGAAGATCT
The DNA here is from genome assembly GCF_028018385.1 of Neofelis nebulosa. Classification (NCBI taxonomy): domain Eukaryota; kingdom Metazoa; phylum Chordata; class Mammalia; order Carnivora; family Felidae; genus Neofelis; species Neofelis nebulosa. Next base: position 21,140,147 of record NC_080783.1, read on the forward strand.
GCACTTGGAAAGAGTTGTGGCTAACATTCATTGGGTTCTTGTTAGGAGACAGACATGGGACTAAGTACCTCCCACGCACTAAATAATTCCATCCTACAACACAGCTCATAGGTACTGCGTCACAGAGACGATGAAATGGAGGCCCAGAAACTATAAGTTGCTCCAAACCATATGGCTCCTGAGTGCTGAGCCAAGGAACCTGGTCCCTCTGACTCCATGTACTTGGGCATGTATTTACTATTTCATTTACTGTGTCCCTTTGGGACAGTTAGCCCATCTGAATCTGTTAACAGCATGTGGTTGCCTTTAGCTCTCAGGGCCATTGTGAGGGATAAAAGAAAACTATTGAAAGTGGTATGAATCGCTTGCTCTCTCTCACTCAGGATACCAAGAACAGTCAATGCCCTTTGATTCCTCCAATTTAGATTAAAGCCACCATAAGCTAATAGGCTGCAATTCAGTGTCAGCCTTTTGGGGTCCTCTTGGTCCCTGTGACTTGCAGAGTTCTAAAAGAACATGTTCCTGGCTCCACAGCCACCCCTGTGTGCCATGCAGGGCCTGGTGGAGCGCTGGGCCTCCCCCAGTGGTTGGTTCACACTGAAGCTGACCCGAGCAAACACCACAGGACACCATCCTCCACTGTGGGTTTTTCAAGCCACAGCTCAGGGGCAGCATGTGAACTTAAAAATTTCAAACTTTTGAGGCCACATTTAAAAAATCACATTAGGGGCGCCTGGGTGGCGCAGTCGGTTAAGCGTCCGACTTCAGCCAGGTCACGATCTCGCGGTCCGTGAGTTCGAGCCCCGCGTCAGGCTCTGGGCTGATGGCTCGGAGCCTGGAGCCTGTTTCCGATTCTGTGTCTCCCTCTCTCTCTGCCCCTCCCCCGTTCATGCTCTGTCTCTCTCTGTCCCAAAAATAAATTAAAAAATAAAAAATAAAAAATAAAAAAAAATAAAAAATCACATTAAAAACTTTTCACACAAAACACAAAAAGATTTCTAGTTTGTCTCAGAAAAAAATATGACAGTCCATATTCCCACATGACTATCGCTGAGTAGCAGCTGTCCCTTTCAGAAAGGGGCATGTGCCATCATTGGCCACCGTCCTCACCACTCCCTCCCACCACCAATCCCTGGCCCTGAAGAAGATTAGAGTTTTCATTTATCATCACACGTTTGCCATCGCTCTGACTGTGGAGACCTCTCCTTCTGTATCCATGTCCCTGCAAGCCAGACCACACACGGGCAGGTTGTGTGTTTCCTAAGACTCACAGCTTTACCCTTTTACCCCCCACCCCCACCCCACCCCCAGCACCTTGCAACACCTGCCTGGTCCCAGGGTCTAGCCCTTCAGCCACACACACAGCCACTCTCCTCTCCAAAGGCGATGTGCCACGGTCGATTCAAGCATCCATCCCTGCAGAACCTGTGAAACCCAAGCTTCTTGCCAGTCTTCGAAATACTGAGCATTTGCTCTGTTCTCCAGCGATGCAATTTGAGTATGTGAACACACTGCTGAGGAGGCTGACCTTAAAAACCACAGTGGCCCATTTCTCCTTTGCTGGGAGCTGGGGAAACAGCCGCACTGCCTCATCGAGTTGTCTTCCTAAGAAGACCATGCAGTGAAGGGGCTGAGAGCACAGAGTTGGGAGCCAGGCTACCCGAACCAAAACTGGCTTCCACCCCTCACTACCTGTGTGAACGTGGTGTCCCTGCACCTCATCCTCCCATGTGGGAATACTGAAGCGTACAGGTGCTTCCATCAGCACCTGGTGCAGCTGGGGTTGGTGGGTGCCAGCATTGACAATGCAGACCAGCTTCCCAGCAGGTCACACCGCTGTACCATTTCATCTGACTGCCACACAGGAGGCATAGCAAAATCCTTATTGTCTTCTCCGTTAGCACCACCGCCACAGACGCCAACTCCGGGAAAGGCTTCTTTTATTTTTATTTATTTATTTCTCTATCTAGCTATTTATTTTTGAGTTTATTGATTTATTTTGAGAGAGAGAGAGAGAGAGAGAGAGAGAGAGAGAGAGAGAGAGATAGCATGCAAGCAGGGGAGGGGCAGAGACAGGGAGAATCCCAAACAGGCTCCACACGGTCAGCACAAGGGCCCGATGTGGGACTTGATCCTGCCAAACTGTGAGATCATGACCTGAGCCAAAACCATGAGTCAGATGCTTAGCCAACTTAGCCACCCAGGCGCCCCAAAGACTTATTTTAGAGAGTTTGATTTCATAGCAGGGACTAAGGCACTTCATTGCCTTTCCACACCACTAAATATTCATGATAATCAGCAAGGAAACAGACCCAACAAAACAGTCCCTGTTTCCTCCCCGTAGTGCTTAACAAAGAGTGAGATGTGTACCCCAGAGTACAGAGACACCCAGACCCTTTGCACAAATGACAAGGCCCGAGCCTGTTCCCACGTGCGGACATGCGCAAGGCAGTGGCCTGGCTCCCTGCTTAACTGCACCCTCACAGTTCAGGGACATCAGGGAAAGAGGGGCTGGGCAAGGGTGTTCTCCCACACACAAACTCTGGAAGGAGAAAAGAGGGATTCTGCTCTGCAGACAAAACACAAATGCCAACACAAAGGGCAGGATAAGTGTAGTAAGTGACCAAGGTCAACTGGGCCCCAGTGAATAGGTTGCAGAGAGTGTTCAGGAAGCCTGGGGACCTGGGTCCAGGCACACCAGTGCCACCAACTACCTGAGTGACCTCAGTCAGGCAAACCCTCCACCCTTCTCAGGCTCCTCAGCCAGGGAGGGGACAGACCAGGTGTCCTCTACTGTTCCTTCTGGCTGTGACACTCTGTGCCCATTCCTTGGCCTCGTGGCCACACTTGTGTGTTCTGTCCACCTCAGTCCTGTCAGAGGTACGCTGTTATCTCCCAAACTCGCCATGGGCTGGATCTATAAGATCCAGGCTCTGAATGAGGCACTTCTTCAAATCCCAGACCTGAATTGGGCTCAAGAGAAGCTTTTCTTCCATAGTGGTAGCTTCCATGCTGGGCTCTCCATACTTGTGTATTCATTAATCCATCCTTCCGTTAATTCAATACCATTAAACACTTGCCCCACATAACACAGCATGGGCACGAGGGAGAATGAGTAAGACAACCCAGAACGTAAAATCCAGCAAGTCGTCTACAGGACATGACCCTGGATCTCTGAGAACTGCTATGTCAAAGCATCTTGTCATGCCCCTGCTTAAACAGACATGCCATGGCTATCCCACAGCAAGCTAACTTCATGAGTCAGGTGGGTGGAGGGGGTACCTGAGGACGAGGCTCACCTCTCGGGCCACCTAAAGCACCATGCTCCCCAGGCCTTTTGCTCCAGCCAGAGACACAATCCCCGTCCATGCTACCCTTTTCCTTCCTTCTTAAGGGCCAGCGGATGGTCTGCAACCAAAGCATTTCCAGACATTTCCCCCCAACTGTGTCGTGGGCTCCGACGTCAAGGGCTTCTCTTCTTTTCCCAGAAGCCTGGATGGCCTCCTGCTGACGGAGCCCGATAATAAATGAGTTCATTACCCTGGCTGCTGGGGCCCATGACAGCCCATCTGGTGGCATGATTAATGAAAACTTTGGGGAGGGAGGTGTCATCTCAGGGCCGGAGAGCAATAAGCTGGAGTGTCTTCCAGCCCTTCATTTCTGACCGATGCCTGAAAGAGAGCAGGGTTTTCGTGGGTCAGTCCTATCACCTTCCTCTGCTTTATGTTCCCTGCGGAGCCTCCGTCCCCAGAAGCCCACTCTAATTAAGCAGAGGCATCTGATCCTCAAATTCCCCAGGTGGGGCAGGGGGACCGTTTCCTGAGAAGTGGATTTTTCTTCTCCTCCCAGGAGCAGAGCGTGTTAGGAGTTTGAAAGAGGGTTTCACCTTCTCCTTTCTTGACCCCTGTGCTCAGGGACAGTGAACTCCCCATTTTCCATCTGCATCCAGGGATGATCTTATCACTCTCGGTTCTGCCAGCTACTGTGAAGTAAGGCCTCAGGACCAAGCACAGCTCTTCAGCCCATGGCACCAGAAGCCCTGCATTTGTGTGTGTGTGTTGGGGGGGGGGGGTGTTGGTGCTTTCCTGGTCATAAGTGACACTGCTACTCTGGTCTCCGACTACCTGTGATAATGGTTTGCTTATCTCTATGTCAGAATCCAGACAAGGTAAGTCTCAGACTCCAAGAAGGAACCCCACTGTTTCTGGGGCAGAGACACGAAACTTCTGTCTTTTTTGTGTCCTAGAATATCAGAATGAGATCCAATTTGGGCTTCTCACTTGAATGAAGCCATAGTAGGTACCAATTTGCATCCTCACAACATAGAGCAACCTGTTGCCTTTGGTCTGCAAAAATTCTGTGTCTGTTTCTGTATCAGTTCTTCCCCCACATCTGAGCTCCCAGTGTTCTACAATCCCTGAAACAAAATGTACTTTGGATCTTTCATTCACACCAAGGTATAAATAGCTGATAACAGTTTAAACTATTACCTTTATTAGGAGCATCTCCATTTTAACAAGGACCAAAGCCTTGAGCTAGAAGGAGATAGGTGTACTTTCAGAAAAGGAGCCAATGAATGGAGGGAGGAACGCTTGGAGTCTTTTAAACCTCCCAGGAGTGAACATTCATTCTAGAAAACACATTAGGCCCCTCTGTTTCTCTGTGCCCTCACCACTACCCTAATGGGAGTTAGCATCATTTCGCCATAATATTGTAAGGAAGAAGGGGGTTGCAGGGTTCCTCCTCTGGATGGCCTGTCGTGTGAGACTTCTCAGGAACAAAGATGGAGATGTCCTAGAAATGCCCTTGAACTCTCTACTCAGTTGCTTCCTGTAGGTGTTTGTGCTTTTTGGCACCATGGCATGAAAAGGACATGGCTGAGAGACAAGGAGTGAGTATAGCTAAGAGGAGGGCAGGAAGATGGGGTTATCCTTGTCAGACACTTGGACTTACACCAGGAAATGGCTTCAGAGTTTCAGCTTTGCCTGCCTTACAGATTCACTGTGAGATTATAAGGAAAAGTCCCTAGCTCTCTGCATCTGTATCTTTTACATGGCCCTGTGACTTCTTATTGTATGGAAATGGGGTGACAATCAGGAAAATTTCATGTGGCAAAAGTGTTGAATTTTAACAGGGGAGAATTCTGTTACTTTGTTTCAAAGCCCCAGTGGCTCCCTGAGAATGGTGGGTGTGCTCCATCTTTGATATTTGTCAGTTTTATTTCCCAATGTGCCTAGAACAGTGCCTGGCACTTGGTAAGGAATTCTCCATAAGTATTTGTGGAAGAAAGGAATGAAATCAACCAGGAAGTATCCTTCAAGCCTTCAGGTAGTCCAGTGTTTATGAACTTTTTAAAGTCATGGAGCTCTATGATCAGACAATATCTTACATGTATCCGCAGTAAAGAAAACAGAGAGGGAGCTCCTCTGGTTCAAGTGTGTGTGTGTGTGTGTGTGTGTGTGTGTGTGTGTGTGTGTGTGTATGGAGGGCAAGTTCCCTCACCCACCTCCCATTCTGAGTTTACAGATAAGAAACATGGGGCCAACAGGGACTGTGTGACTTGTGGAGCTATCCCCAGGCCCAGGTGCCCCTCTCCTCATCCAATGATCTCCCCACTACATTGAGGCTACCAGACTGCCCAGTGGATGGGCCTGGGGTACCCTGCCTGACCACCCATTCCCCCCCCCCCCAACTCTTCTCATCCAGAACAGCCCCACCGCTACCTGTCACATGTGTGAAGCTTCTGCCTAGGCTTTCATTTGAGGGAAGGGTTATAATGCTTAAGAAAGAAAACCATTGCTGGGGGACTGGAAGAGGAAGAGAATATTGAAGTAGAGGTTGGCTTGGTGGGGGGAACCTCAACCTCCCTTTATTATATGACTCTGAATAAGTCAGAACAGACATACCCAAGGCAGGGACTTGACGTGTACTCTCCCCTCTGCTTTCTTTAGGGGCTTGTTTCATTCTCTGCGGTGGGGAGAATGCTCTTGCCTCACTGACCAGGATTTAATTCGGTGGGAGAAAGGGAAGAGAAAGGGACACGTGAGGAGGGGAAGAGCCAAAGAGTCCCTATCTCATGCCCTCCAGCTCTGAGATGCACAAGGCCAAAGACCTCCAAGCTACATAGGAAGGAGTAGTGAGACAACCTTCCTGCCAGTGTCCTTCAGGCAGATGTTTAGAGGCAAATACCGCCAAGAGTAGGAGGGAAACACCAGGAGATGGTGCCCAAACTTGGCCACATGTGCAATCAGCTGGAGATCTTTATACACTATGATGCCTGGTTCCTGAATTTGGATTCACCCCACGGGAGTTCTTAAAGCTTGTTGGGTGTTTCTAATGTAGAGCAAAGTTTGGAAACCACTGCAGGGAGGGCAGGGATGTGTAGCCCTACCTGAAGCCTCCCCACTGAGCAGCTGTGTGGTTCCTACCCTACTTCTCACCAAGTGTGGGCCCCAGGGGACAGGACCCCAGACAGGACAGAGTGCACAAAGGCGGGGCCAGCCCTGTGCTTATTCTGCTCCACAGACCACAGGTAAAGGTGGCTAAAGGTGACACAGACCAGAGCTTTGCAGGAGGCCGCAGAAAACAGGAGGTGGCAGGTTGTGAGCACTTTCCTGAAAGGTGGGGAAAGGTCAGAGAGGGTTGTGGCTGAGGCAGGAGGGAGAGGGACAGGTGTGTCAAGGTGGAACAGTGAGCAGCCAGGTGGCTTGCTGAGAGGAGGAGAGGGAACAGGCTGGGGGGCAAGCTAACTCAGCCTGGCAAGTGCACAGAAGGGGGCAGTTGGGTACGTGCCCTTGACACCAGGCCTCGGTTTCCCAGGAATCTCAGGAACCTAGAGGGAGGGGAGAGACGGACTTCCACCACCTAATGGCTGCTGGTGGGGTCACCTCTCGGCCACTGTCCTCCCTGCTTCCTTGGGGGCTGGCTGGTTTGGACCCTCACTCTCTCCCCAGTCTTTCAGTGACTTTCCAACAGCTCTCCCTGCACCCTCTCCATCCCTGCTGCACGTGCCTGCCAGCATAACCTTGCTGAAGGGCCCATCTGGCTGCATTTCTCTTTTCAAAAACAGGGTTTGCCCACAGCTGCCCATCATTTTCCATCATGTGTCTCACGCTCCAGCCAGACCAAACCTCCCTGAACTTGGCCTGAATGCTGCCCCGTTCCTCCCTGTTTACTAGATTCTGTTCTATTCATGGTCTGTCTGAAATGCCACCAACTCCAGAAACTGTCCTTGCTTACCAAGACTGAAATTCATGTTGACTTCAGTCCCTTCAAGCTCTTCTTGGGTCCCTTTTGGAGTCTTTCCCACCTTGCGGATTTGGGCTCTTTGTGAACTTGGAGGACTAGCAGTATACTCTCCCACTCTGACCTTCTGGAGTGCCCAGTGGTGTTTTGGATACAGCAGGTGCCCAATGCATGTTCACTAAATGGAATTTTATGGACTAGGAACCTGGGACACAGGTCGCAAATAAGTGTGCATGTGCACCTACTTGTAGGGTAGCTGGAATATCGAGACAAGAGACCCTTCTTGCCAGACATGGTCCTGGATAAAAGATCCCATTGTCCCACATAATGCCCATTAGAGCAAACATAAAAGGACAGGGCTGGGACTAGATGCTGAGCATGTGGTCTCTCTTGTGTAAGAATTCATGGATACAAGGACACAAAGACACAGACGTAGCAATAACAGCCAACATTTGTAGAATATTTTGCACTTTGTTTCGCGTTCACATTCTCAATAAATACTTCATGATCGCAGACACTTCACAATTCCGCAGTCTGACCCTTTCCACTCACCCGAGATATATACTTGTTACCTCTCCATTGAGCGAGAACATCTAAAACATGTGTGTGTGTGTGTGTGTGTGTGTGTGTGTGTGTACATGTGCATGCACGCACACCTTTAAAGAACTTTGTTAAGTTTATCTATTTAGAGTGCATGAGTGAGGGGAGGGTGCAGAGAGAAAGGGGGAGAGAGAGAGATAATCCTAAGCAGGTCTGCACTGTCTGCGCAGAGCCCGATGCGGGGCTCAAACATACAAACTACAAGATCACGACCTGAGCCAGAACCAAGAGTCAGACATTCAACTGACTGAGCCACCCAGGTGTCCCCCCACCTCATTTTGTAATATACAGAAAGAAGAGACTGAAACGATTCAGCCCCTTCCATATTTCAGGTGTCGTTCTAGGTATCTGATAAACACACAAACATACTCCCCAAAGGCCTGCTCACAGGTATGTGTCCAACTCAACCCACCTCCTCCCTGTACCACACCGCTCTTTCTTGTGACTGTACCTGTTTGCTCCCTGCAAACATGATACCCAATCTTAGTGGCTGTTATGGGTTGGTTTGGGTCTCCCACAAAAGCGAGGTTAAAGTCCAACTCCTAGTACCTCAGAAAGTGACCTTATTTGGAAATAGAGTTGCTGCTGGTGTGGTTAAGATGAGGTTCCACTGAAGTATGGTGGTCTCCTAATCCAGTGACTGGCTCCTTATAAAAAGATGTTCTCAGGAACGAATATAGTGGCCCAGCAAGGGAATGTGTGCAAGTATGTGGATACACTAGGTACAGGAATGTACCTGCATGTGCAGTGAGTGTATGTGTGTGAGTATGTATGTGTGAGTCTGTGTGCACACATATATTGTGCCTGTGAAGTCAAGGAGCTATTTTTGCCCCTCTCCCTTCACGCATGTGTGCTTGCGCGCACACACACACACACACACACACACACACACACACACAAAATACCTTTCAGCCCTGAAACTCTGACTATCTTCTTGGCCTAGACTATTAATAAATGTCAGGCACTCCCCTGCCTGCCTTTGCCAGTGGGCGCATGGCAGTTTAAGAGTGTGATTAAATCCTTATTAGGACACTAATCAAAGTAGCCCATAAAAGGCATCTAACCCTGAAGCTGTTGGGAGTATGCAGGGCCCATAGAGCTAGAAGTTGGGGAGGGGAATCTTTAAGCAAAGGAGACAAGTGACACATTGCAATGTGACCAACCTGCTGAGGATCTAAGACTTGAAATGCACAACACACACACACATGCACACACACGCACACACATGCGCACACACGTCTCTGCCCATCTAGAACTCAAGCTGCCTTTTCTGTTAGAGAGCTTCCTATTCCTCGTTTCCTGCTTCAACACTCAAAAGGCAGCTCTCCGTTTTGTAGGAGAAAACAGTTGCTGTGCTGGGTGATACACCCTGGATCACAGAGCAAGGTAAGGACAGAGATGGAATTGTTCCTCCGAATGTTGAGCTAATCCATGTAAGACTGGGATGTCCACTCGTAGAGGAAGAGCAGGGCATTTTAAAGCCAGACAGATGCTGGTATAGAGGAGGAATGGAAACTGGAGAAGCTGATAATGGGGAATATTTACTGTGCACTTATTATGTGCAAAGCATTTTTGTGGGTCATCCTCCTCCGTACTAGTAATGTGTGCTAGTAACACAAACCCTGTCTGACAGTTGCAGAAACCAGAGCTAGGAAGGGGCGAGTAACCTGGCCAAGACCAGGAAATGGTAGTGGCAAATTTTGAAATGTAGGCTGTCTGATTCCGGGCTCAGGTCTGAATTATTCATGACATTCAGTGGAAATTCAATTCTAGGAAAGAGGGGTAGAAAAGGTGTGAACTCACCAAATGCCCAGACTCTGCAGGTGCATGAAGCCCTGGCTACAAAATTCAAATTCCGTGCCCAGACTCCTTCCTGGGTACCCCTCCAGCTCCCACGTGCCCTCCTGGGAACAGTGGTCGGGGCGGTCAGGACAGCTGCGCACGCTCACAGCGCTCACCCAAGTTCTGGCATAATGAGGGCCAAGGGCTGCGAGAGGCGTGACATGCCTCGTAAGCAGGCCCTGAGGATGGAGGTCCACGAGAGGCCTGGGCGTCATGGCAGACAGCAGAACCCGCTGCAGCTCTATCCAGAGGCTTCTGCAAGAATCTCTGGCGATCACATAGGATGTAGGGGGATGGGTGGGAGGCTGAAAGGGACCAGCCGGCACTGGCTTCCTCAGTAGACAGTGTTACTTCAACGAATGGATTTTAAATCTCAAAGCCACTGATTACCATACATCCCGCAGAATGGAAGTCTAGGTTTGAAGACTTAGTCTGGATTTACAGAGTTAGTAAGTGAAGGAACTGCGTGGAAGAGACTTCCGGGTGGCAAACCGGATATCCGTTCTCTGCCCCGCCTACCTGAATGGTCTCCTCCGGGTTGGCTGGAATAACATGCCCTCTGGTTCCGCCAGCCTTCCCTGCCCTGAGGGTTAGACACGTGACAGATTTCAAAATTTCTGCCCAAAGACCGTGGTCTACATCACTCCCGTTTTTCCTGATAAAGAGGCACAGCTGGTGCTGCCCTTGCCGCCTTTCAGTCTTTGTATGGGAACAGGAGGAAAAGGCGTCAAGAACTGCAGCCTCCCCCTGACGTTACTGAGCCACCAAATCCCAGACAGCTGTCGGAGCCAGACTTCTCGGCACACCGAGAAAACAAAGCCTGATTTTGTTGAAGCCAGTGTTAGCTGGTATTCCCATCATTTACAGCCCGAAGCTCTCTGGACTGTCCTGACTGAGGTTCACATCTGTACTGCGACATCAGCGAGGGCAGCGAGGGCCAGGTACTTGAGTTCATCACTTCCGGGGAAAAGACTGTGTGATATTTTAATATTGTAAAAATCGGGATACAGACTAAAAAGGCTACCGTGTTTGTTTGTTTCCCCCTTTCTTAAAGTAATTACTGGTATTTTGGATTGGAAGAAATACTGTATTTGAAAAGATCCCAGGAAACGGACTGCGAGAAAGACCCATCAGGTTTCTGGGCTCTCCAAAGATCTCCTTGTTCCCATTGCCTCTTGTTTGTCCAAAGTGGAGAGTCTGGCAACCCTCCTGCTGCTTTGACAACAAGGTACATTTGAAATGAAAACTCAAGCCGCTTATGCTAAAATATTTATGCTGCTAGTGACAAAACTTTTTCTCAAATTGTCTTTGAGCCTCTGATACATCCTTTTGGATACCTGCAGTGGCCTCCAACTTTTATGAATATATTTGATGTCTGAAAACAGTGGGAGGTCACCTCTGGCCAAACCTTGTGAATAATGATCAAAACAATGCAGATGGTTTGCTCCAAGGAGATGACTAAACCAAACGCATCGGCTCCCAAGACTACTTTGAAGAACACCAGAACTCTAGCCCTTTTTGTCTTGTTTCTAAGTCCCATGCCCACCACCAGTGGGTTTGGACAACCTGCAAGCAGCGTTCCAAATGGCCTGAGGCCTCCTTTCACCCACCACACATGCCCCACAGCCCTGTCTACTTGTGAGATCTTGGCTTGGAATTATTTTTCCTCTTGCAGTAAAAAAAAAAAAAAAAAAAAAAGAAAGAAAGAAAGAAAAAAAAAAAAGAAAAAAAAAAAAAAGCCAGAAGTATAGAAAAAGAAAGTAAAGCATAGCAAAGAAAAAGAAAAAAAAGCCAGAATTTCTATATTATTGCTCATGCCTCAGCCTTTTGCTCCAAATAGACTCTCCTCTCCTGAGAGGTGAGTACATTCTGTTCTCCTCATCTCATCTGGCAAACATTGGGACACAGGGTTGACAAAGATGTTCTTGGGTGTTGCCAAATCTGCAGAAATGACAGGTCCCTCTCAGGGCAACTTCTGCTGTTTTTTTCCAACCCCTATCAGACATTCCCAGGCAAAGCTGGGGCTTTATACCACCTGGCATCAGAAATGCCCTACGACTCCCTTTTACCCCCGCCCTCTGCCAAATGCTGTGGATGCAAACTGATAAGAGATGGGACATACTTTCCAACCTTTTATTCTTGCTAGGACTGAGATAGAGCAAAGTCATGTATATATTCCCTAAGATTGTCTAGATTTTCCAGGAATTTACTGTGCCCTTCCCTCTGCCTCTGAGCAAGACTGTTTCTAATCCAAACAGGCAGACCAGCAGAGAGGGGAAAGGAATCTCGTTCCTGTTTTCAAAATCCCTGGAGATCTTTCCATAGGGTGTAAAAAGTCTTAACACCAGAACAGACACAGCATCCTGTGAGATGAACAAAAGCCACGCGACCACAGGGAATGTGTGTATGCATCTTTGATGAGGTGTATGATCTTGCCCCTATTTCCCCCATTTAAATCAAGTCAAACCCAACAGCTTGGAATGCGACTTTAGAATTGTGAGCAATGACAGATGTGCCACACATGCTACACTTCCGTGCTTTCCTTGCCAAGCTGTTATCTACAGTTACTTTGAAGAACAGAGTTCATCTTTGTTCTTGCTTCTGAAAGGGGAGCTACAGATGTTTGATTTGGGCCATAAAATCAAGGCATGGGGGTCATGTTGTTACCTAAGCAGCAGCTGAGTTTACGGTCACCTACATTTGACTGATTTCAGGTTTACACTTTAAGGAATCAATGTAATCCAGAGATGACTACACTCCCCATGGTCATCCTGTTTCACCCTTACCGTCCCTGAAGCACACAGTTCACAGCACATGTGAAACCTCTAAAATAACCAACTCCAAACACATCAGTGAGAAGTATTTCACTGAGTGTTTGGAGGGGAGACCCACACAGGATGGAACTAAGAATAAAATGCTCTATACACACCTGTGTTTTCCTAATCCCTGAAGTTCCCCTTCCCTGCTAGGTGGGCAATCTTTCTCTTCACCCACCTCTGCCTCTAAAACTCTCCCCTCACTTATAACATAACGTTCATCAAAAGAAAGGGTGGCAATTAGCAAGAACACTACCACTATCACATCTCTTGTTCCTCAAGCTTCCTCAGTGGTGTCATCTTCCTCCTACAGGCCTCTCCCCATCCTGCCGTCCCACTATCTGCTCCTGGGTGCTCACCCTGGCCCTGCGAGGGCTACTATAACTCCCAGCATGAAAGGGTTAAGAAGGCATAGAGAAAACCAGAGACTCACCCAAGCTAAGACACGATACAAGACACATCCTCCAGGGCCTGTCAGAGCCCTTACCCATCTATGATGCTGCAGAGGTGGATGGGCCTGGGAAATGTACCAGGTAAGGCTGGGAATGGGGCTTGCACCTGGGTTGCCTCGTCTCTACCCCAGGCAGCATGTGTTCCTAATATTCAAGCCATCCCTGCAAAGCCATAGATATAAATCCCCCCTATGAATGAGAGGATCTCAGTCAGGTCCTGACCTGGCTTCTCCCGGGCCACCCTTCCCACAGATGAAATGCAAGTGACTTCGCTATTCTGTTGTTTACAGAGGTTAAGGGACTTGCTAAGGCCACAGAGCTGTCAAGTGTTACTGACATGAGGATTAATAAGCACTTGAGTATTGAACATCCAGGGACACTCTGAAGCACAATGCCATTATGTCTTTCTAAAGAATAGAAGGAAATCTAGTCCAGAGTTAGGTTCAGATGGAGAAAAGGGGTGTTTCCTTCCTCTCCAAGGTGACCACAGAAAGCCAACAATACCTAGGTAGGGATTGTAACTGCTGATTAGGTGGACTGACCTATATGGAGGTCAAAGTATAGACTGGAGGAAGCCCCCCCTCCCTATCCCCCTCCTCATTCTCTCCTGCCTGCTAGAGGGAGGGAGGGAGGGAGGGAGGACTCACAAATGTGACTGGTGACTGAGCCGTGTCTACTTAGGGTCATTTAAACCCTTAATAGCTTATACATATACTAACCTCCACAGGTATTTCTACTTCTGCTCTATGATGCCAGACAGACAAGAAAACCAAAGCCTATTCTGAGTAGTCCCCACAAGATGCTCTTACTCTGTCCTAGGCTTGACAGCCAGCTGGTGACAAGATCTAGATGTAGGAAGCAGGCTATAAACTGAAGCCCCAAGCTGCTCTCCTTATGATGGTTTCCATTTTGCTGTTTGCTCTTTGTGTGTTTAGCTCCAGCAGGGCATTAACAGGAAAGAGGTGTTTGGCAAGGCAGGATATGGTCATTCCTTGGAATGACTTGGGTTTGATACTAACTTAGTATGGTCAAAATCTAGGGGGACAATATAATCTATAATTCCTATCAGGAAGCCATTATGCCAGGACAATAACTCCCAAGTAAACTGGGATGCGTGGTCACCTTATCAAAACCATCAACACTTCCCTGGGTCCTAACCCCCTACCTTGATCACATAGAGACCTTAATTTTCATGTAATAACTAGAAAGAAAGCCTAAGTCCAATAGCAGTAGGTAATTATGAAAGTTAGTACTGGTATACTCAGGGTTCTAAAAGAAAAAGAGAAAGACAGGAAAGCAGACCTATTCAAAGGTCCTGCCTATGGCCTCTATTTTGGGTTTTCCTAATAACACGGTGCTTTATTTCTTTAAAGCATTTTGTAGTTTACAGAGTACATTCACAGGCACGTTGTCCTTAATAAGCCTGGAAGGCAGGTAATAGGTTCGCACACTGACAAAGGCCACACGGCAAGCAGCAGAGGCAGAACCTGATTTCAGGATCTGTAATGGTCTAGTGTCCTTCCCCTACCCACGCTGAGACCATGGACCAAAAAGATTATCTGTTGCTTGAATCAAATCAGCCGCAAAGACAGTCATTACCACTGTACATATTCAACACAGAAATACGTATGTGTGCATTTATTTTTAAAACCACCAGGAACTAGATTAAAAAACTGCCTATTCCCAACATGGTTTTCTAAATAATTTCCGAAGAGTCTAACTTTATATGTAAATTAATTGGCAAAGAATCAAACTCTAACATTTAAAGGTGGTTCTTAACAGGGGGGCAGTATGTACTCTTGAGGGGGCATTTGGGTTGTGACTGAAGGGTGAAGGGGAGCCCCCCCTCCTTTACCTCTACTTCCTCTGTAAGTCAACAAGCTGTCTCCCTCCACCTGTGGAGATCCTTCCGCCACTCTGCAGCTTGATTTCCTGGGTGTTCCAAGGGATCTGACCTTGATACAGCTGTGTTTGAGGGACAAGGGAAATCCTGGTCCCCCTACTTTCCGGCCACCTTAACTCCTCCCTCTAGAAGTCAACAAATGTTAGTGACACTGAAGATCAAAGGTGACAATGATGATAGTCCCTGACCGCCGATTCGCATACAAGCCTATCATTCGCGGGACCGTTAGGCATCTGAGGCTTATAGCCCCGGCTGGCAGACCATGATGCCAGACCATGATGCGCTGCTTGCTGCTCTTCCAGGCCACAGCTGGTGGAAAACCTGGGGGTTCTACAGACCTGCAATACTCATTTCAGGGAAATGGGATCTTGGTGTGTTCGTCCAAAACATCATGCGTGCCCTCACTCAAAAGAGTATGTTCTGACCAAGGCTACACAGCATGTATTCTGTGCCTACAGGAGGTGGATTTAGTAACCGCGTGACTAATTTAGTCCTTTCCCTCCCTAGCCTGTTACATTAATTTCTTTCTTTCTCCACATATTCAGACAATTTAGGTAAAAGTGAGGTTAAGCACAAATAATCCCACCATGTACAACACAGATGAGAAAGTACCAGCAGATCTAAAGGACTAACTTGATCCGAACTTCTCCTGGTTTGACAGAAGGACTATCTCCAAGAGGAACTCCCCAAACTGCCAAAGATGAGGGATTCTTATCAGGCCCGACACCTGAACTGATTCATACCGCCAGGAGGGTCTGATGAGAATAAGGTAGAATTGAGAGTACAAAGCTTCCCCTCTGGATATGACACGTCTCAGTTATGTCCAAGTCACAGACGTGCCCCGGGCTGCAACCATCCAACTAGACAGGAAGGTACGGACGGCATCCTTCACTGGGCTTGCTTCAAATGGGTTCCTGGATGTCAAGATTAACTAAGGTGTGCAGAGTACTGAGGGGATGGCCCAGAGGCCTAGAGGAAACCACTACTCTCTCACCTCAGCTGGCTGGGAGATCCGTCTTCAAGCAATGCACAGAGGGTCTCTAATTCCCCGCTTGGCACTGAAAAATTCTTTTGCAGATAATTCACAGTGAGTGGCAAGCCACGGGAGGGGCGAGTCATTTATGCCTTCAATACCACCTTTGCAGAATGAAATGAAACACCGTTTACGGAGTGCTGAGGGTATGGGGAGACTGGGCGTCACAAGGTTTGTGACACCAAGGGAGGAGGAGTTAGAACTCAGGAAAGGAATGAGGTCTGGAAAAGTAAGGGTTTTGCTATTTTCTCGTTTAGGGAAAGGAAACGTCACCCAGAGAGAGAGGAAAGGAGACTCTGGAAAAGAATGGGAAATTAAGGAAGTGTTTGAACACTTTGTCTCTGTGAGACCTGTAGGTGGGCAGTAATAAAACGATAAAATCCTAATTACAGGGGGTGAATTTCCCCGTTGTTTTGTTTCAGGGTTGGCGGATCTGTCAGAGGCTGGACCAGAAGAGCATTTCTTCATGAGATCACCACCGTAGCTTCGTGAGCAGGGAAGCTGTGCCCCCCTCCCACCCTACTCAAGGAAAACCACCTACACATACAGCTGATGTAATGTGGGGATGAAAGGCTTAAATAAAAACACAAAGAGTCAGCTCTTAGCCACGAGTTCCCAAACCCACCTTTCTGGCGGTAAGGAACTACCGCCACTCTATGACCAGCATAAGCTGTTGGGGGGTCGGACAGTGGGCTGCACCTCCAGGACAGGACTCAGGTCACCAATGACACGAGGTGAAGCTCCACGAGGCCGGTGATCCTTACCAGTATACCAGGTCAGGAAGAAATCGGTTTTCCAAAAACTTCAAAGCACATGCATAAATATACCGAGATCATAAAGACCACAAAAGAAATAATACACTGATCAGAAAGCAACGATTCTTTATAAACATGTATAGGCTCTAAATGACCCCTTATAGTTGTATCTACTCATTCCAGAGAATTAGGAGATTCTCTTCCGCAGAACCTACAGAGACCATCCCCAGAGCTTCCAGTTCCCTTGAATGGCCTCCTCTGGACAGAACTCCCAGCGTGAGAGCGGTGACAAGTCTCGCAGATTCCCCACACGGCCACGACCTATATCAAGTCCAGCTGTGAATGAGAAGAACACTTTTAGAAAGGAGCCAGGCCAACCACGGACCGCTGCTTCCCTGGTGAGAAGGAGTTTAACGACAATGGCTCTCTTCACTGGTGGCATACATGTACTAACTCAGTGCTGTTTCAGGAGTTAAAAACCCAGTAAGTGGTCACAACACTGAAGACTTCTCCACAAACAGACTGAAAGTTTGTACTGGAATTAGCTGTCGTGTGAGGCTAAAAGGTGGGAAGTTTCCCCACATGAAGGATGGATACAAAGGCAAGACTTACACAGCCTCCCAGGCAACCAGACAAGGTGTGAGGAGGTCCAGAAATCCCCCAAATGCCTCTCAGCTGATTTTGTTTACATTAAGTTAATTGACAATATTCAAGAATTAGGCTTTTAAAAGGCTGTTTTTATTTGTCAACCCACACAAATTGCATGCTGTATTGCTTATTTTGGTTGAGAGCAATTTCAGTAAATTATGACATTTTGCTACTAAAGGAATGGCCTCACCAGCTCTTTTTCAGTCCTTCACGAGAAAGGATTAAACTGAATGAACAATATAAGTGAAACCAGAGAGCACGGGAATTTCCTTATGAAATTACCTATCTGATTAAATTTATAACGGCAATAAATAATAGCGTAGGGAGCTTCTGGTGTGTCAGCAATTAAAACTCAAATAAGAAACAGGCCTATGATAGGTAGCACTGTGGCTGTATTTACATTCGGACCAGTCCGATCTGGAGAACACCTGGAAGAGATGAAAAGCACTTACTAAATCATCCACGTCACCACCTTCTGCAAATATGGCTGCTGCGTCTTCATTTGGATTTTCTCTAGGGGCCAGAAACTGTGAATACAAAGCCAGGCATGACACCAAAATGACATTTTTGCCTCTTTGGATGGAGGGGACAGTCTGCTGGCGGTGTCACAGGCAGACCTAAGAAGGCTTGCTTAGCAAAGTCTCACTGCAGTGGCCTCAAAGCAGCATCATCTTGATGCATACTCCTTCATTTGGCCCTGGACAAGAGCACCAATTTTTAAGTTGAATAGCTCACGTTAATTAGTCACCAAGAGAAAGTTCTTGTCAAGAGGGGGAAAACGACATGGTTTGCGAAGGCAGTGACCCCACCGGAGGGCCTCGTGTCAGGCATTGCGGACATTTCCATTTCTGCTTCCCCAGGGGACTTTTGTGCTCATTAGAGGTAAGAAAAGAACCAAACCTGGGGCTCCTTGGGCCAGTCGGTTAAGTGTCCAACTCTTGATTTCAGCTCAGGTCATGATCCCAGGGTCATGGGATCAAGCTATGAACTGAGCTTGGAGCCTGCTTAAGATTCTCTCTGTCTCTCTCTCTCTCTCTCTCTCTGCCCCTCTCCCCTGTTCGTGCTGTCCCTCTGTCTCTCTCTAAAATAAGGAAAAGAACTAAACTCCTGGAACGATTACGTTTTGGTCTCTTTTGAAAGGAGCATAAGAATCCAGTGTGTGAACTCAACAATTAGAATCTCATTCCTCAACTCTATGGAGGACAAAAGGAAGGACTTCCTGTAAATGATGTGAAACACAAAAATGGGCGAGCTTGAGAGGCTGTGCAATTCCTTTCCTGGAAATCCTTCAATTGGTTAGAAAACATCTGAAAAACAAAGGTGGAGGAGAAAACTTCTAATGCATGCTTCTGTTCAGCATTAGTATTCTAGACCTGGAGCTTCTGAAAGGCAGATGCACAGAAAAGCAAGTGCCCTGAATCAAAGTCTGCAAGGATCTAGGGATGAAATTCAGATTTTAAAAAAGTGCTGGGTGCCCTTGAAAATCATCTGAACACTCCTGCTCTCTCCCCATCCCTCTAGGAGAGAGCAGTGGGGTCTCCTCTCTTCCAGGCAGGCAGTAACTGGGTCTGAGAGCTGGGGTTTGTCATCCACTTATCTAACCCCAGAGGGTGCTCCATCTCCTGGTACCCTAAGTCCCTGAAATGGCCGCAGAGCCAAACCCAGAGGAGCGTTTTTAAAGGTGGGGCCTCCCTCTCCCGCCTGCACTCCTCAGGGCCAGTGTGCATGGAGCACAAGGCCAAAGTCACCCTGAAATATTAGGCTATGTGCGGCAAGTGTCAGGAAGCCAGTGCTGCACGTCCTGCCATCCCTCGAGCGCAGAAACTCACATACACGGGTCATAACACAGCATCGGTGGACACTGTATCTGCAGAACTGGCGCCATGGCCATGACAGTTTGCTTTTGACTCAGCCTCTGTCCTGGACTTTTTTTCCTCAGTCAAAACCACTCACCACTCATTAACTTCAGTTTTGACTGAGAGACTCAGGAATTTATTCCTTCTCAGGATACTCATGGATCCTTCCATGGCCCTTTGTTGACCTGAAACTGGACCATGTTCAGTGCTGGGCATCAATGGTATAAGAGATGGGAAATGCTAGCAAAGGGGGATACAGTCTGAAGTAGAACTATAATGCAGCTTCTGTACCATTAATTCTTTTTTATTTATTCTAGTTGATTATTAAGATACCTGAGGGCCAAGTACAGATAAATGACCACCACACGTGTATCTGCATATGGTGTATGTCTAAAGATTAAACTCTGCTCTATCCTAGATTCTAAGAGGTCTAGGATATCCTAGATACCTTAGATTATGATTCTAATTACCATCATTAAAAATGGTTTTTACTTTGTTCCTTGCCTCTCCTATGCATTACCACTTAGCTGCATGATAGTTCTTACATTAGGAATGCATGGCTAAAAGACTTGCCCAGTTTGGGTGAAGAGGGTTAAGAGCAGAGCTGTGTTTTTCCAGAAACCTCTGGGGGGGCCACACATCAGCAGCACCTGCCAGACACAGACACGCTCCCAGGGCCCAGCAGTTCCACAGTCCACCATACCCTTTATCACCCTGAGGGACAGGATATGTGGTAGGTACTTGCCAGTCTAGAAAACCCCTAACATTTTCTGGCA
The DNA here is from genome assembly GCF_028018385.1 of Neofelis nebulosa. Taxonomy (NCBI): domain Eukaryota; kingdom Metazoa; phylum Chordata; class Mammalia; order Carnivora; family Felidae; genus Neofelis; species Neofelis nebulosa. Next base: position 21,160,073 of record NC_080783.1, read on the forward strand.
CATAGCCTCTAAGAGCTCCAAACTCCATCCCTCCTCACCTGCACACCCCCTTTTCACGGTGCAATTACCAGATAGATGAAGGCAGGGCTGTCTGCACAGTACGACTGCAGTACATACAATTAAACACAAACGGCCCATCGCTGAGACCAGGCCGACCTCCTAGGAAGAGAGGAGCACCAGCAAGCAAACTCTCATTTCCATCACGTGCTAAGCACCTGCAAGTGATTCTCCTGACAGATCTGCTTCATACTTCTGCGCAAGCGAATGATGGCTAAAAGCTGGGCTGCCATCCATTATCTCCCCAGAGCCCCAGGCAAGGCTGATCCCTTACACATATCACTCCTCTTCATCAGAGTTTTTAACTGCAAGTAATTTGCAGGCTGTGCAGTGTGACGGGAAGCTGGAGATACAGCAAAGAACTCGATGACTGGCCTGCTTTCTCAATAAAAGCAACAGATTCTCTGAACGCAGCAGGAAGGGGCAGGAGCCAACTCTCATCTTCTCGCGTGTTCTTTCCCTCTGCAATGCTGCCAGGTTGAGAATAAATAGAAAGGATACTTGTGTGACACACTCCTCCTTCCTCAAACCACCAGGATTCACTTGGGGTTACCAAGAAAGAGTGTCCTTACTTGAAGAGCTTTGTGAAATGGACAAACTGCTGCTTTGCAAGCACACCGAAATACAATCCTGGCCACAGCAGGGAAATGGAGTCAGTAACGTCTGTATGGAAACAACCAGTCTAACCCCTCCATAAGACTAACAACTAATCATCAGCTTGTGCTCAGACCCTGACTAGTCTTGAATTAAACTCACATGGCTTCCAGCGGGCTGATTCCAATACCATCCAGTCCACCCATAATCCAGATGTATAAAAGCATCAGGAAGAACAAGTCTGTTTGCATGTATTTTGCCTAAAAGGACATACATGTGAGTTTATACCCTGTGTATCTTACATCGTGCTACAAAGGCCATATTGCACAGCAGAGAAATCTGGCAACCCGCTGTGGGAGAACATAACCATAACCCTAGCTAACCTCAGCCTCATGGGCAAGCCGCTTGACCTTTCTATAATTCATTTCCCCCCAAAACCAAAAGGGAATACTAGTGCTCGCTCTATCTCATGGGTTGTGGTGGGCCTCAGATGGAAAAAAGTATGCAAACCTACCTCGTCATATGTAGCTTTTATGTTCAACTCCTAGGAGTGTACCTGATATATGTCCACCAAATGACATGTATGTACAAGAGCCATAGCATTTTTATTCATAAGTGCCAAAGTCTGGAAACAATCAAATGCCCACCATGAGGGGAATGGATAAATAAATGATGGTATAACCGTAAAAGGGAGCATAGCTATAACAAAGGATGAACCACTCTAACATCATGGATGAATCATAAAGGTTAAGGACAGGCAAAGCTATGCTCAAGTGACAGGTGTCAGAATAGGGTACAAAGAGGCTTCTGGGGTAATGTAAATGTTCTATATTTTGATCTGAGTGGTGGGTACCCATATATGTGAATATGTAAGAATTCATCAGGTTGCATATTTGAGCTTTGTGCACTTATTATATGTATGTTCCACTTCAATAAAAATTTTAAAACTTTATACTAAAAGTATCAAGCTCTAAACAAATATAAGATAAAACTGTAGTATTTTCCTTACTGCTTTTCTTTGAATTAGCATACGAAACAACTACACCAGAGACTTAAGGCAGAAAAGAAAAGTGGAAAAGAGCAAAGGAAAAATTGTCATGGGGCCAACAGGGGACAGCAGTTAAAGAAAACTGTTCTCAAGAAATGATTCACATATTTTATCTTATAATCCTTCACAAGTTTGGAGATCTCTCACAAACTCACACACAGAAAACTGGGTGTACTCTTGCAAGGGGGGACACGAGCATCTTTCCTATACGTAGATGTGGCTGGAGGCATGGAGCAGTGGCGCCATGGTGTGGTGGGAAGATGACCATAATGGTTTCCGGGGCTCTAGATTCTACTCAGTTCTGCTAGCCATGAACTTGCTAGGAGACACTAAGCAAGTCAATGTCACCTCTCCAGATGGAGTCTGTAAAATGACCAGATTGCTAAACTCCTATCGTCTATGATGCTAAAGTGGAAAATCAGTAAATGTCAACAACAAAAGAGAAGGCTAGATTAGGCAGCCACAAGGAAAACAAGTACTAAAAAGATGATTATCCCCCCCCAGAGTTCCCATCAAATGATTATTTAGACATAGCTCTCAGCCCCCTGGTATCCGTGAAAAATAATACAGCAAAGCCATGGGGAGAAATCCTCTTTCCCCTCCGTGCTCTTAGTATGGAGTAAAAAGAATGAAGGACTGGGGGCCAGTCCTAGAACTGGACTCTCGGCCAGGGACTTACGAAGAGATCTCAGCCATGTTATTTTACTTCTTGGGGCCCTATGTTTCTTCATCTATGAAATAAGGAGGTTAGACTGGATCAGTATTTTTCAGGTTCTGTTCCTTGAGGTCCTGCGTGTTCTTCTGAGTTCCCCGTGCACGGGTAATCCCAAACTGCCACACTCATTGTCCACCAACTGAGAGGCACCACCCTTCTCTGTTTTATGTATCAGGTTTCCCTGTAAGCGTTACGTTTCAAAAATAAAAACTCCATTAGAAGATCATTAGAATTCTTTCCAGCTGAATGAAATTATACACAACGTAAGCCAACTTCCTCTGCCTTAGTTAAGGATCTGGCTTGTTTTAATTCTTCTAACCCAGGGCTTCCCGACATCATTATTCAACATTTTGGGCCAGAGAATTCTTTTTTTTTTTTTTTTAATTTTTTATTTGACAGAGAGAGAGAGAGAGAGAGAGCGAGAGCGAGCGAGCGCAGGGGAGAAGGGCAGAGGGAGAGAAGGAGAATCCTAAGCGGGCTCCACACTCAGTATGGAGCCTGATGCAGGCAGGGCTTAATCCCATGACCTTGGGATCACGACTTGAACTGAAATCAAGACTCGGCTGCTCAACCGACGAGCCACCCAGGAGCCCTCAGATAATTATTTTATGTTAGAGGGCTGTCCTGTGAACCACAGGATGTTTCCCAGCATCCCTGGCCTCTGCTCACTAGGAGTCAGTAGCACCCATACCCACCATTGTAACCACCAAAATGACTCCAGACAATACCAAATGTCTCCTGGGGAGCAAAATCATTCCTGGTTGAGAACCACTGTTCTAACTCTAACATAGGTTAGCAAGAAGAAACTTATTTAAAAAAAAAAAAAAAAAAAAAAAAAAAAAGGAAGTCTTTGATAAAGAAGATAAACTTCACATGAAGAGTCAGCCTATCCTAACCTTCCACAAGTCCAAGTGTGTTACTACCGGTGGTCCCAGGGCAAACAACCTCCCAATGATCCTGGAATGTGCTGGGCGTAAGCTGCACGCCATCCCCCACAGAGCCACGCCTTGAGGGGTGGACATGAGAGCTATCTGAAGGCTCTACCAAACATCAAATGAGAATGTATGTCTGACAGTAACAAAAGGAAACAGAAAAAGTTAAGTGAAAGAACTGGCAAATTATAGTGACAATAAAAGCAAATGTTGGGGGGAAAGAGGCATCATGTTTATAGTCTAGGCTTCAAAATGAAATGAGAGCTATGAGTGAATTTAAAAGAGAGTGACCATCTAAACTTACATGGAAGAACTTTCTATTTCTGGAGCAGGACTGACTTACCTAGATTGCTCAAAGAGTCTTAAAATCTACACTTTTCGAGAATATACCAGAGGGAAATGGCTCTCCTTAAGACATGCAAGTGTAAAGTTAGGATTTAATTTTCATTTCAAACAGACATCCCATGCAAATCATCAACATTTAATAATAATTTGACAGCTTTCTAACTTTAAGTGACTTATGGAAGTAACTTGGCAGACTTGAAATGGACTGTGAGGACTGCCCTTCAACCTCTTATAGTCCAGTTTCCTTAACTGATTATTTGGGAAGTGTCCCAACTTAATACTCCCTCTGTAGGCAATATAAATCCTGCAGTGCATAGTCAGAAGAGGCTCCCCCTCCCTGCCCTGCTGCAGTAGGTCTTGGAAACCACAAAAAGCCAGTTTCCCTGAGCCAGGCCCTTCCTCAGTGATTCTCCCCAGTGTCCTCTGTATGTGCATTCTCTCTCCCACAATCAACAAGTGCCATTTAACAACATCTTTAACACAGGAGCACCTGGGGGGCTCGGTCAGTTAGACGGCTGGCTCTTGGTTTCTGCTCAGGTCATGATCTCACCGGTTCGTGAGTTCGAGCCCTACATCCGGCTCCGCACTGGCTGTGCAGAGCCTGCTTGGGATTCTCTCTCTCTTCTCAAAAAATAAATAAAAAAACTTAAAAAAAATTTTTTTTTAATACAAGGATTAAGTTTTCCCCCTGATAAACAAAATGAATGTTTTGGGAACAAAAAGATGGGAAGTTTTCAGAGTTGTCTTAACTCACAACCAACTGTAATCAGCTCTGCTGACACTGGAACCATGTTAAGGATAGACAGAGCCCCACACCTAGTCATTAACTGAAATTCCTCTCTGCACCTTAATGATCAGACATTGAGATTCCCCAAGGTTAGGCTCTGTGCCTTTAAGTTCCAAAGAAGATACTGCATTTGCAGCACAGAACAAGCCTCAGACAACTTGCAAGAAGCACATCATCCCTTCTTAGACTTCTTTCCTCCCTACTATTCTGGACTCACTTAGCCATGACACCTTTGCTTAAGATGCACTGCGGGGAGGGAAACACTCCCTTTTCAGATCTGTGCTTCTCTGCTTTCTTCACTAACAGTAATACGTACTCAACTCTCACCTGGATGACAGATTTTTTTTTTTTTAATGCAATGATTTGTCTTGACTTAATTTACTTGTTTAGCAAAAGCTGATTGATAAGCTTTCATGCTAAGTGATGGCTAACTTTTTGTGTCAACTGGCTAGGCCACGGTGCCCAGCCACGGTGTGCAAAACACTAGTCTAGATGTTGCTGTGAAGGTGATTAACATTTACAATCAGCTGCCTTGAAATAAAGATTACCCTTGGTAATACTGGGAGGCCTCATCCAATCAATTGAAGGAATTCTGCCTCAAGAGTGTAACACAGAAATCCTGCCTGAATTTCTAGCCTGCTGGCCTGCCTGACAAATTTCAGATTGGCCAGTCCCCACAATTTCATGAGCCAATTCTTCAAAATAAATCTTTCCCCAATCCCCCCCACTCCCCCCCCACACCCATATATCCCATATATATATTCTATTGGTTTGGTCTCTCTGGAGAGCACTGAATGATACACTCTAGTTCAAGGGGGAAATATCATGCCAGTGTATAAAGTAACAAACAGAAATAAAACCAAGCAGTTAGGTGACATACTCTTGAGTACGGACATAGTCACAGTATTGACTGTGGTGGAAGAGGGTACAGACCCTGGAGAGCCCCTTTTGAGACAAAAATCAGCATCTTAGGGTATGCTTCTAAAATTTCAGGATCTTACTTCCTGAAAGCAGGGACCAGATATGTTCTTTAACAAAATGTTTTTGCCAGGCAAAGTGCTTAATACAGTTTCTAACAGATTCTAACTTCTTTCCCCCCCAAAAAATACTATGGTTTCTGCCAAATGCCTTTATTGAGTTGAAAAATTAAGGCATTTTTAAATTTGGCCTGAATTTAGCCATAAGATGAAAACTTCCAGCCTTGTTCCCGCCTTTCTCTTAACAGATTCCTGTCTGCTAGCCCAGATCAAGCTCTCCCTTAGCGTGTGTTGTTAGTTTTTTGAATCTCTACTATCTTCCTCTGCAACCCTGTAACTGATGGTTTAAGGGCAGGGTGCTGTCTTATCTAGCACAGTGCCCAGCAGATGGCAGGGGCCAGGCACAGTAACTGACAACTGCTGGGTGTTGTGCCAGCAGGGCTGGATCAGTCAGGTACTGCAACTGGAGTTAATGTTATGAAACACATACTTGTGAGAAACCCTATTTAATTTTATTAAAATATATTAAAATTTCATGGGGCACCTGGGTGGCTCAGTCAGTTAAGTATCTGACTTTTGATTTTGGCTCAGGTCATGATCCCAGGGCCGTGGGATCCACGCTCAGCATGGAGCCTGCTTAAGATTCATTCATTCTCTCTCTCTCTCTCTCTCTCTCTCTCTCTCTCCCTCCCTCCCTCTCTCTCTCTCTCTCCCCCTTCCTCCCTCCTTCCCTCCCTCTGACCCTCTCCCCGACTCGTGCTCTCTCCCACACTCAAATAAAAAATTAAAAAAGAAAAAAAACCTTAAAAAAAATTTCACCACAGATCTGAGGTGTAATGAAAGATTACCAAACTCAACAGTCAATATATCTGATTCACGGCTGAATCAGATACAAACAGGGAGACGCTGGTCTATTTGTGTCAATACATGGGGTCTTTTATTAAAAAACACCTTTGGAATACTTTGTCTTACTCGGGAATACTAGGGTTTCTCTACTGTCTATGTACTACAATCACCTGAGGGGCTTTAAGACCTCAAACCCTGCCCAGGACCTCAATTTCAGACTAACAGAATCTTTGGGGGTGGGGCGTGGTCATTAGTTTTTGGGTTTTTTAAAAATATTTTTAAGTTTTTAATTTTTTTTGAGAGAGTGTGTGTGAGCAGTAGAGGGGGAGAGAAAGAATCTTTTTTTTTTAATATTTATATTTGAAAGAAAGAGACAGAGACAGAGACAGAGACAGAGAGAGAGAGAGAGAGAGAGAGAGAAAACACATGTGGGGGAGGGGCAGAGAGAGGACAGAGGATCCGAAGCAGGCTCTGTGCTGACAGCAGCAAGCCCAATATGGGGCTCAAACTCACGAACCATGAGATCATGACCTGAGCCAAAGTCAGATGCTCAACTGACTGAGCGACCCAGGTACCCCAAGAGAGAGAATCTTAAGCAGCCTCCAAGCTTAGCGCAGAGCCCCACACGGGGCTCAATTTCATGACCCTGAGGTTATGACCTGAGCCAAAATCAAGAGTCAGACATTCAACCAACTACGCCACCCAGGTGCCCCCTTCAAATTTCTTAAGTAACAGTCCCCTTGGTGACTAATGTGTGGCCATGGTGGGAATCACTGGATGGCCTGGATTTCAGAGCCTTTACCTACGCCCAGAATAAGCTTGGTATGCACTAGGGACTTTAGGAGCTCTAGAGTCAATAAAGCTGCGGTTCCAAGTGAATTCTAGAAGCATCACTGCAGTCTATGGAAAACTGAACGAGTTTACAGTATCAGCCACAAAGATGGGGCAGTTGGAGGAATCTGCCGATTGGTTGTATAAAGAATGGGGACCCTAATTTAGTTACCCTTAAAATTTAAAATCTTCAAGGAAGAATGCACATCCAGAAAATATTCACTACAATAATTCATCTACAGACAGGGTATTATTCCTCAATACCTTTTTGGCTTCTTCAGCTGTGATGGAACTTCCGGGGGCTTCATCTTTGGTGATCAGAGTAATTCCATCTAAAAAGTAATTCACAGAGTGAAATCCAAGTGCAAAGAATCAATCCCAATCATACCTTCCTTTCTACCGTGCCGCTCCCATCTTTGCATGGGAGATTTTTAAAACTATACAGGGTGCACTTCTCTGTAGGAAATGCAAAACTGTTGTTCCTTGCATCCTATCCTTTCTCCTACTTTGCTTGTGGATGCCGCCTGCCTTATGACGCCTTCCTTGATTAAATCTCTCCTTGAGAATTTTCACATCGCTTTGTTTACACCTTTGAAATGGCTCCCATCACATCTTACCTTGTGTAACTATTTGTACATATTTTCTCTCTCCTAACGGACCACACTTTTCTCCAGGACAGGGACAGGGTTTTATTCACCTTTATATTCCCCTCAATGTTGTGCATGGTGCAAGTTCAGTAAATAAATAACCTAATAACTATACTTTGGCCCAAATCCATTAGGTATCCAATATGAGAATCTGCAGACATTTTGACTTCTAGTAATGTTACTGGCTACTGACGGAACGGCAAGAGGCCCAAGGTCGGGAGGAAACATGTTCTCACCATGGTCATGTCTGCCACTTAGCACGTACGTCAATTTTAGCTCAGTGAGAGCAAATCAAGAATAGAAAATCTACCCTTCAGTTCTCTCTTCTTCGTAAGATTTTATCCTGCCTCAAAGAGCTGATGCTTGATACACCTTCAGAAAAGCACATACATGGGGCGCCTGGGTGGCTCAGTCAGTTAAGTGTCTGACTTCAGCTCAGGTCCTGATCTCATGGCTCGTGAGTTCAAGCCCCACATTGGGCTCTGTGCTGACAGCTCAGAGCCTGGAGCCTGGAGCCAGACTTGGATTCTGTGTCTCCCTCTCTCTGTCCCTCCCCACTCGTGCTCTGACTCAATCTCTCTCGCTCTCAAAAATAAAAAAACATTAAAAAATTGTTTTTAAATAAAAAAGAAAGAAAAGCCCATTTAACATCCATTTGTACCTAGGAATGGCACAGGTCATGTGTATTCTCTCAACAGGAGATAAGCTCTCAGTAAATATGTACCCTGTGTATGTCCTATAAGTTTCTGTTCAGTAAACAATATGCTGGAGGCAATCAATAAATACCAAAAACAATCTCTTTCATCTAGCAGGTCAGCAGCAGAGACACCAAAGTGATCTGAGTAAGCCCCATTCACCACCTATTCTAATGGCTTCTGCTCCCCAGTCTAGAAGCTAAAGGGCTGAAAAATGAACTGTCAGGAAGATAGTTCCTGACTGATGAGAAGCTGCCATTTGAAGCTGGATAGATAGATCTGCAACTCCTTTTCACAGAATCTGCACAGGAACACAGGTTGAAACTCATCCAAGGGCTGTACTTCAAGTGGAAAGTTTCATAATTTTCAACACGATTGTTTTCATGACAGATATTTTTAACAGGTAATATCTTATACTACCTGAAAAGAAAATCAAGTTCTGAAAGAAAATCAAGTCAGGTTAAAAAAAAAAAAAAAAGGGCAAAGTGCACGAAGGAAATCAGACATCAGGCCCAACACTGGAAGAGTGTGTGCTGTCTTCTTTCTGAGATTAGTCTGCACCAGTCCAATGTGAGGGAGCGGCTGTGGTGCATGACGATGCTGGTCTGCTGGAGCAGAAAGCCCAAGAACACGTTAATGGAAGGCCACAGGAGAGCAAACTGTGGGTGAGGTCAATGAGGGTGCTGTGGATCCGGCAGGATGGACAGGACGAAAGGGTCTAAGCATCTGAGGAAGGGGGCAGTGTCTGCCCACATGGTTTCTTCCAACAAACAGCAAGGTACCATCTGAGAAATGGGCCATGCTGCACACAGCTGAAGACAGGACTTGCGTGTTGACTTATTATTTATGACTTTTTATTTATGCTTATTAACTGAGCATTTCCCAAATCCACATGGAAAGTCATCAGGTTGCCACATAACACATCAGACAATGTAATTTACACTTATATTTAGAAAAAACAGCATAAATGTTTGGAGCAAATGACAAAAGACACCTTACCCTGAACGACAATGTCCCAGAAATGCTTTAATTGTTTAATTTCCACTTTCTCTCGAAGGGCTTTCAGGAAATTGTTAAAGCACTGCTCTTCCGAAACCTGGAGGCATGGGCGGGTAGAGGGGCATCAGGTTGGAGCCAACACGGAGACAAGTCCTTCCCAGGACAAAGTGCTATATATACTGAGACCACCATTATTTATAAGAAAAATATGTCATGTTCTTCTTTGGTGAAATGGGAAATGGGGTATGGCATTTCAAATTTCAGCTTTGTTCACTGGGAACCAGCAATCTTTCCATCTGTGGACGGTAGAGAACTCCGTAGGGCCACAACAGGTTTTTTGGTGGCCTGGTACTTTGCTTTTTGACCTTTCATATAGACAAATTCAAACAAATATAGGATGATGTCATGAATGCTCATATACCCATCACCCAGCCTCAACACCTGTCGACTTAGCCAATCTTGTCCCATCTGTACTCCTACCTTCTCCTTCAACCCAGGGGTTGTTTGGAAGCAAACGTCAAGCATATTACATCATCTATAAATATTCCTGTATGCAGTATCTAAAATATAGAGAGGGACTCTTTTTTAAAAAAATACCGAAAAATTAGGAGTAAATAACCAGTCAGTAGTCACATCTTCCCATTTATAAAAACCTTTTTTTTTTTTTTTAAATTTTTTTTTTATTAACGTTTGTTCATTTTTGAGACAGAGAGAGACAAAGCATGAATGGGGGAAGGTCAGAGAGAGAGAGGGAGGCACAGAATCTGAAACAGGCTCCAGGCTCTGAGCTGTCAGCACAGAGCCCGACGCGGGGCTCGAACTCACGGACCGCGAGATCATGACCTGAGCCGAAGTCGGACGCTTAACCGACTGAGCCACCCAGGCGCCCTAAAACCTTTTTTCTTTTAGTGTGTCTGTGTGTTTTGCAGTTTTGCAGCTAAAAAAGGTCTTTACATTAAGAGTGGCTGACAGGTCTCTGAGTCTCTTTGGATGCTCCTTCATCTCTCCCTCACTTTAAAAAAACAATCTTTTATTTCTTAAGAAAGCAAGCCAGTGGCCTGGTACTTTCAAGGGTGCATAGTGACAACAGTGCTCAGAAGTGTTACTGGGTGCTCCGCATGCCTGGGGGCAGTGCCAGGAAAGCAATGTTTTCATCACCTTTTCCTACGTTACCAGACCCTCCTCCACCTGGGGCATCCTTAGTCTCATATGGACTCCACTTTGCCCTAATTTTGTCTTTTATCTGTAGGGCACTGGATCACCTACTCCTGAATCTTCTAATTTTAACAATTTTCTCATTTTCGTATCATTCTTTGTTAAGTACCTAAACAATTCAGGAATTAATCTGTTCACTCACTCAGCAAATATTTAATAAGCATCCATATAAGCACTAATATACACTGCAACTACATCTATTTTAAAAATACACTTTCTAATTTGAACTTGCTCACTCTTGCCTAGAGTTTCTGTATAAAAGCCTAGAAACAATTTGGAAAACTTTTACAATGGTTTTTCAAAATTCCTAATAAAACAAAAAAAAACCCACACAAAAAGTGGGGTGTGCTGCTAAGTGAATTAACTTTCAGTGTTTTTCATTTTTCCTGGCATTCCAGATCCCTACTCCTGTCTTCATAAAATCCTTCTCAATAATCCTACCAATATATATTTTCCATCAGTTTCTTTAAAACCGTTAACTGGTCCTTTAATGAGTGGGCCACGAGAGGTTACAGTGGAAATTTCCCTGGTTCCCTAAATAGGAATCATGCAGCATGGACTTCACCGTAATAAAAAGCTAATTCTCAGGGACTAAGCATCGCATTCACCACACCCATCTTTGTGCCCCCTCAGAAATGACGGCCAGAGTAAAATAACTCAGTCATTTCTGCATCTCTTGGCAAACACTGCTATTCTTAGTGAGGACAGTTATTTCCAAAAGCCCGTGCTTGCTTGTGGGGCGCTGTGTCCCCTGTGATGGTGGCCAACTGTTTAGGAAGAGGAAGACAGGTGAGGACAGCATTACCTGAATGGCTTCTTCCCGGAACACTGTGATGCAGTCCATGCTCTTCATAAAATACGGTGTTTCATTAGTATCCAAAAACTGCTCGATCTGATTTATTAGCTGGCGACTTGCTAAAACATAAGACAATATATTCATTTTCCTCATTTTGAGCAATGCTTGTTAGAGAGAGTGCCTGTAAGTACGTATTATGGCTCCAGGGCCTCATGGCCAGTATGCACAAAAGCTATTCTTCGAGAGAGGGTGGATGGGATGAGGGAGAGGGGATGCAGAATGCTGATTCTGAAAGTCTGTATTTCAAAGTCTGGGTAATACTTAATGATATCTGTCAAGAAATAAAATTTAATTACTAAAATGCTTAGAATTACAGCTAAATGTTCTTATGGTACAAACACTAAATTTTTTTTAATTGTTGTTGCTTTTTATCACCCCCCACCCCCGAATTTAGGGGCCATTTGGGCAGTTCCAAGCGGTCTTTCCTGGTATGTTCACAGAACCTAGACCCTCCAGTCCCTCCCCCAATTCCACCCACGGTAAATGTCAAACAGTGCCAGACAGTGAAGAGTAATGAGCCAGGGACACCTCGTCTTCTACCAATTGCAGGTCAAATTAGAAAAGATCAGCCCTCGTCTTAATTTAATAATATCCCTTTAGAATGAGAAATCCCTGCTATGTTATCTTCTGCCCTTAGCCGAACTTGAATATTCTCTCTGTTGCTCAGCACCCTACAAGCCATGAATACTTAATAGACAGTAACTGTCAGCAAACAAGTCATAAATTTTACAGAAAGAGGAAATACGTTAACAATGTTACCGTTTGTCAGATAGGCTGCAACTTGAGGCTTTCTCACAAACAAACATTTTTTAATATGAAAAAAACCCAGAGGAAAACAGAAACAAAGTCATCAGGGGATATAAGTCGCTGAGCAGACTCAAATGGCCTCTTATGACTGGTGGCTGGCGTAGAACAAACCAAGAGGTACACAGTGATGGCACAAAGGCTCACTCTCACTCGTGCCCTGAAACCACTCACCGGCGGGCTGGGCTGGCAATTTATGCTGAACGGTCAAGGTGCTCTGACACTGCACGCTGCCACAATCACAGCCTCACAACTGTGAGCACTCTAAGAGTTGTGAACGGCTATGTACACAAACACTAATGAGAGCGTGCTTTCAAGGCTTGCCTATGAAGGCTTGAGGTCACTAACTGAATTACAGTGACCAGAGCACTGCTCAATGCCCTATGAAAGACATGAAACTCAGTGCCATCAACGTATTTCCTAAGGGACCTACAGCATATAGAAAGGATTTAAAAAATGGACAAAGTGTTTCCTAATACAATAATTATGCAACAAGAGAAAAATATTCCCAGTAACCATTTCACCTCTTCCACCAACTAGGAGATTATGATCTCTATTATAATAAAGTACTTAACAAAGTTGAGGGATTAGAGAAACACTTCTCTGCAATTTCTGAAATCTTTACCAATGTATCCCACAGCAGTGGATTAATACCCAACAATTCAAAGGAGCAAAAGGATGTTTGGATGGGTCTTTTTGAACAAGGTAAATAATACAGCCCTGATTAATAGAGCAGAAAACCAACAAGCAGCTCAAAACAACACAAGTTATCTCCTTTTTTAGCCTGGAAAGGCAAAGTAACAGAAGTGTTTGATAGTTCCTATACCATTTACAGCAGTCTGCTTGCTCTGATAAAAATGACATAAAGTTCACTCAGAGTTACGCATCTAGGCACAAATAAGAGCCTTCATAGGCCAGAGGTAGTAATCTTCAGAGACTCAATGTCTCTCATTTCTTCTGAAATGAGGAACAGGGGCCTTAGCGAGCTATGACGTAAATGTTTCTCTGCCTGATGTAGGAATTATTTTCATTAATTTAACCTAATGTATATTTACTGTGTAAGTGTTATAGGTAAGACTCTAGAGTGTGTTCTGTGGAAGACACAATCAAATTGAAGATAAAGTCCTTGCCTTTGAGGACTCTACAGTCTAATGGGGACACAACACATATATAAAAATAATAATAGGAGGTAAATGTGAAGAGGACCATGACTGGTATGGAAATATATCAGCTGATGTGAATTTTTAAAAATCTTTGGTGACTGATTAAAAGAAACTTTCCTGAAGTGAGATGGCTTTTTTGCTGGGCAATGAAAAGCAGAATTTGGCCATGATACAGCAGAAAACAGAATGAGCCCAAGTATGAAGAGAGGTGGGAAAGCATAGGGTATGTCTGAAGAGAAGGAAATGGTCCAACACATGGGAGTCCAGACAGGAAGAGGGGAAGAAAAAGGAGGAAGAATCAGCTAGGGGAAGGTTGGAGGGTAGGTGGTCCAAGACAAAAGTACATGTGAGGGTCCTGAGGCAGGGCAGTGCTTGGCTCTGTAACAAGTGTAGGGGAGAAGAGTTCAAGACCAAGCCTTTAAGGGGCTGCAACATTTAGAGCTCGGAGAGAGGAAAGGGAGCTGACAGAGGAGGCTAAGGAGTGGTGAGGGAGACAGTGAAAACCAGGAGGGTACGGAGTCACAGATGCTAAGAGATTAAAGAGGAGAGCTGTCTGCCATGTCCAAACTTATTCTATAAAGACTGCAAGAAAAAGAGTATAAAAAGCACAAGGGATTAGGTACTGAAGCTTAGGGAGTCCTTAAACCCGGGAGTCCATGTATCAACTAAATATGGACTGAACTGCTTTGCAAAAAACACAGCTTCTTGACCCATTTTATCTTGACATAAGATGGAACACGCATACACAGAGTTGCCATCTTATAGAAAAAAGTATTCAAGAGACTGAAATAAAGCAAAAGCAAAAGCCAACAATCCATTTGCAGTAACGATACAGGAAAGAAGGGATATAAAGAAAAGGAAGTAGGAGTCTCAATACCTAGTTTCTATTTAAGAATGAAGTTCTTAATGTATTTGTGGGCCTATTTGGATTGAGTTTTCTTATTTACATGTTAGACTGTTCTGCCTTTTCCTCCAGGAACTTCAGGAACACAGGGAGATAAACATATCCAAACTTGCAATAAATCCAGTGAATACAAAGAATCAGATTTTGCCCCTCTAGGCATCATCAGTTCCATGGCCTGTGCATCTGGCCCATGATTACGAGTTCTTTCCTTCTATGCAGACCATTTTGTGGTTCACTGACTATAATGAACCATTTAACACCAGCAAATAGCTGTGCTGGATGATGTTTTAACATACTGAGTATGAGAACAGGATGGGGACATCATTGGACAAGAGATTCACTCCCCTTCCAAAGTTTGGTGGCACTTCACATTTTCCTACCATTTTTAATAGAATGCAGAAATGGCTGACAAAAATAATTCTATTTTGGCTAGATGATGCTTTTGAAGTTCCTGTGCTCCCCACACCAAATAAGGAAAATGTGGATCATCAGGGTGCTCCTCTCTGCTTTTACATCAATTACAGGGTATGGAATGGCCTGTCAGTCTTCATACTCAGGAAATCAGAGCCCCAATTTAATTCACCAAAATGCTTTCCAGAATTAGTCAGAGGCTCAATAATACTCATTAGTAACCAATATAAAGGATGGCCATTGAAAGGGCCATCCATCTTAGGCAAAGGTCGTCATTTATTTCAAGGAGTACTCAAAATCAAAATGTTCTAGATTCTGAGGTTTAAACATGGGCGTTATATATTAAGCCAGCATCTTACATAAGTACAGACTGATGATCCACAAAATTAGTCTCAATAATACTTCACTGTTATATTAAAAATGCAATCCAGATACAAAAGTGTTACATATGGGGGAAAAAAACCAGTTTTGTTGTTGTTTTTTTTTAAATCTGAAACGTATGTTCTCCTTCTCCAGAGAAAATATTCAACACGACCCCAAATCCCCGAAATTGAATCACCTCCCTTCTTAATGTACAGTCACATGGGCCCAAATACCCAGGGCCATGTGCTTGTCCGCCCCTGACTTGACATCTGCTTACTACCTCTGTTCTCTATAAAGATGTTTCCCACAGAGTGAAAGAAAGTCATTTATTGTGGGTTTTTTCCCCTTCACCGGACAGAGCTAAAAAAGCAGTAGGATCACTCATCTGTCACACATTATATATAAAGGACTGTAAAACCATCTCAAATGATTTTGCTCAACCTAGGCATCATTCAGGATGTTTCTCAATTCAATCCTTACTATCTCAATGCCTCATGTGAATTTTACTTATTGAAGGGGTGCACACTTTACAGAAGTCGGCAGTTAATTTATTTTTAAATGCTGAGAACAGATTTACACAGTCAATGACAGTGGCATCTTTATAAAACAACTTTAAAAAGTAATACAAATTAAGCACTTAAATAAGTATATGATCAGGTCAGTAATTAAGAGAATAAAAGAATGATATCTATCAGCAAATAAAACTCCAAGCAAGTGGTCCACTCTGTTGCCAATTAAACCCACACATAAATACGATCACCATTTTAAGCCAGAAACTTGCAAGAAACATTTGCCTGATAAGAGAAAGAGTCTGTGTTTTAATATAGGCAACTGAAACTGAAACAGACCACCAACAGGCTTCCTTTCGTCTCTTTACTATAGGATACAAATTGGTCATTGTGGGCAGAGTCTATGTGTCTGTCAGGATCCAACCAGAAGAAGAGACATCACTGGATACTTCACAAAGGAAATTTAAGGCCGGCAACTGTTACCCAGGTGACCAGAAGCTGTAAAGCCAGCTGCGAATGGTGCTGTAACCCAGAAATCAGTAACAGCAAGGAGCCCTTAGCACCCGTGGTAGTGCTGGGTGGCAGGAAGAAAAGAGAAGACAGGGGTGTAACAAGTAACTCTCAGGAGCCTGTCCTATGGGAGGTGAAGCCAAGGACTGGCCATGCTGCCCAACACAGGGCAGGTTTCTCCCTCCCGCCTTGCTTCCCACCAATTTCCCACCAGGGTCTCCTATTGGCTGAACCCTGTAGGAAGTCAGTAGACATGGAAGCTGGGAAAGGCAACCTGCGAGGGGCTGGCTCTGTCCCCCCAACTCCCAGATCTTGTGCGCACAGGGGAAGGATGAGGAGCGGGTCTAGGGGCCATCCGACACAGGGTTACTATGAACCCATAGAGGAGGATGCCCCAATTATGCACTGGATGTTTCCTGGAGACACAAAATTAATACAGTATTCTTTAAATAATAAAGGAAGGTAAAACGTACAGGCTTTTTTTCTTTCCTTCTTTCTAGTGAGAGAGGATACAATGAAATTCAATTGAAAGTTATTGAAAAAGTTCCTAAGTATATTTAAAGCTTTTCCCAATCCATATATATATATATATATATATATATATATATATATATATATGTGTGTGTGTATATAATGTATATGTATATGTATATGTGTATATATACATATAAAGCATATTTCTACAAAAAGTTATACAACACACACAAAAACAGATTTTCACTTCTACTTGAAACACCTTTAGAGCTACATACATTTCCTTGTACTTCAGGTTTAACACAGTGAAACACAGCAAAAAGCTCCACACAGCTGTGTGGCCCGTGACGACAAACCAGAGGAACTGGTAGTGACAAACCCTCCCTTGTCTCTGTCCTTTCACAGAAGTCAAAGGCACTTCTGAAAAGTACAAAAAAAGGAATCCTAAACATTTTTCCTCTAAATGACAAAAGATACTCTGATTTATTTCTTAAATGTCCTTTCTGCCTTTATTTCTAAAAGAGATTGGATCTAAGACCCCAGGCAGAATTTGCTCTGAATGTTTATGCTCCTTGGCTTGTTAGGTCTGGCATTCCTGTTTTTAGTTTTGTGGTCTTTCTTTTTTTCTGAGAGAGAAAGAGAGAGAGAGGTATAGAGACAAAGAGGGAGAGAATCTCAAACAGGTTCCCTGCTCAGCATAGAGCCCAACACAGGGCTCGATCCCACGACACTGGGATCATGACCATCGTTGATCTCACAATCCCAGGATCGTGACTGGAGCTGAAATCAAGAGTTGGACACTCAACTGACTGAGCCACCCCGGTGTTCTAAAGAAGTATTTTTGGTGGGGAGAATGAAATCACTGAGTGGCAACAAAAGAAACTGAAAACTAGGAAAAAAGTATAAGCTTTATGAACCTGAAAATGACTTTCAAATGTCTTATTATTTTTTTTTTAATGTTCATTTATTTTTGAGGTGGGGAGGGGCAGAGAGAGAGAGAGAGAGAGAGAGAGAGAGAGAGAGAATCTCAAGCAGGCTCTGTGCTGAACAGCACCAGTTGGACTCAGGGCTCAGTCCCACGAACCATGAGATCATAACCTGAGCCGAAATGAAGAGTCAGATGCTTAACTGACTGAGCCACCCAGGCGCCTCTCAAAGGTCTTATTTTTAAGCAGCTGGGCTGTGGAGTAGACACAGCTCTGTACTACTCTTTGCCTCCTCCCTGTCCTTCCCCATGTTAGAAACTGTTCTACCAGACTGTTGGCCCAGCATTCCTCACGGAGCAGGCAGAAGAAGTTGCCTGCCTCCCTTTTAAGAGCAGAAACAGTCGGTGGACCCGACACAGAGACCACGACAGCCACAGTATTACGCATGACCAGTGGCACAAGAAATTGAATGAAGATATGTAAAATGCTGACCACCTCCACCGTATAGATACAGCCTTGGCGGATTTTTTTATTATTACTATTTTCTTACCAATAACTAAAAAACTCAATTAAAACCTCACCATTTAAGCTCCGCAAGTTCAGTCACAGCCCATTTTTTCATGCTTAACGATTTTCTCATTAAATGCAGTAATTTCTTACAAATTGCACTAATAAAAGTAATTCCTGCTGGGTTCCCTCCCCCCTTTAAATGCTGGCTTTTCATTGATGTGTTAAATTAAAACCCCAGGCACAAGGAGCAGAGTAAATGCAAAGTCTGCATTGTCAAGAATCCATTCCTGCAGACTAGGAGATCTCTCTCATTTTATTTTTGTTTTTATTTGAGCTAACTCTGAGTCCTACTTTATAGCCACAGGAAGACTAACACTGAAGGCCTCTTGGTCTTACTTAGTTCCCTCTAGAAAAAAGGTGCTGGTGTGAGCTAATGAGAAACTAGAAAGTGGTTCCAGCAAGCCCACTGGTGGTAAGCTCCCTTTATGTAAGAGAACATTATGACACATCTTTTTCATTCTGGATGAATAATATTTCTCATCTTAAATAACTTGGGTGTAAGAGCAGGTCTATGTCCAAGTCAGCTGCAAAATTTTTAAGTTTCCTGGTCAAAAGGGAGGGGTTCCATAGCATTCTATGGTCTTTTTATTTTTTATTAACAACATTCAACTTAACCATTAAAGACTCACTGAACATATCCCACGAAACCTGAAGATTGTCAATTAATATTCACAAGTTTACAGGGCATAGAGAAGTTTGCTGAAGACCAAAGAATGCCCACTTTTTAGCGTAACTCATTTCACCAACTCCAGAATGGAGCGCACTTAGAGCCCAAAACTGGGACATGATGCTAACATAGGAAAAAAGCTCATGGAAGACCTTTGCATCGACCTTTGCAGGAAGTGATGTCTTTGGCTCCCTTATGAAACATATAGGCCATATGCTTGGAAGTGCGTGTTAGGGTGGGGCTAGGAAGTGGAGAAGGCAGAGAAAGAGGGTCTCCACAACTTTCCAAAGTTCTAGAACTCTAAAACTTGGTGATGCTGACTAAAATAAAAGGGATACAGAAGAACTGATAACCTTACCATGTAGACTTGATCCCACTCCAGATGGGCAGTAGGAGGGAGGCAGAATGCAAGATGACGGTGTTTGGTACCATAGCAATTTCACAGTATCTGTCTAGCTTCATACCAGAGTGGATGTCATGACCCTAATGCAGGAAATAAGTGGAAGGAACCAAGTAGCCATAGTAACAGTGCAGCCGAGAGGAAACACTCTGGAACAGGAGACCAATCTGGCAACGGGATCCAATTAAAAGTTGGTAATTGAATGGAACTGAAATTCATGTATCAGTTGAAGAGATACAGTGAATGGTGAGTCAGACTCCTCAGAAAGGAGAGAAGCAGGCAGTCTGCTTGAATGTGCTTTTGTGGACAATGGAGGGGGATGGCCCACGATGTTTTATGATGCCTCAAGAATTTGAGTCACTCTTAAAAGGACACACCAAGGACCAGAAATTTTAAAACAACGGTATTTCATGTGATATATCCTCCTAAAAACTGATAAATGATGATGCCCTGTGTTTATATGCTATCTTTTCTTAAGGGCCACTTAGATCCTTTTTTTTTTTTTTCATTTTTCCCCCTCTCTTTCTGATTTTGTGAAGAAAGCTGTATAATGTTCCACAGCTGAAAATACACAGATACTATTTTTCTCTACTTCTTTGATGGGGCTAAGATTTATGAATTGGTCCAAAGAACTTTGAGAATTACTTATGCTGTAATTCAAAAACTCCAAATTGTTATTATTCCCAAGCACTGCTTCATTAAAGTCAACAACGGAAACAAAAATATTACTTAGTCGGCAGCACTTAGAGAACATAAAAACAGGGAGGTTATCTGTTCCACTGACAGTAGACCAACAGCGGCACCTTTGATGATGTGTCATACTGTAATAAAACTACTCCTGGGCGCAGGTATCCCAGGATATATTGGCTCTTAAATCAGGAGCATCTCTTAAGAGTGGGATTTGGGGGTGACAAAAAAGAATGGACATTCTTTGTGGAAGGGGTATCATGAGCAAATATACAGAGGCAGGAAAACCAGTATCACAAGCATATTAACAGGAATACTGTTTGGTTTGAGAACAGAGTTCGCAGAGGGGACCTACAGAAGACTGGTCTGGGATGGCAGAGTGGAACCAGGTTGTGGGCAGCCTTGAGATGGGGGACTACTTTTAACGACATGAGGAATGATTAAAAAGGGCTGACACTTAATCAAATCTTGTGCTTTCATAAGAAGCTAAATCTGGGGGTGCCTGGCTGGCTCAGTCAGTGGAGCGCGTGACTCTTGATCTCAGGGTTTAAGTTTGAACTCCACGTCGGATGTAGAGATTACTTAAAAATAAATTAATATAGGATGCTATAACTGTCCAATGGTGAAGTAATGAAAGCCTGAATTATGACAGTGGTAGTTAGGATGGAAAGGAGAGACAGATCCAGAAAATAATTAGAAATTAGAAGAGAATTAGAAATGGGTACAAAGTGGTCAGAAATGCTCATCAACAGTAAACTCAAGAGGCAAAATAACAGCATCAGAAAACCCTCATTTCTGGGGAAGTCCTATTAGCACCCACAGCACCAGGATGCACTTAGGTCGCTGCATCACCTGAGATGCCTTGCTTTGGGCTCTCTCCTGTCCGGCCTTTTCTGGCTCAGGTTACGCCAAACTAGTCTATGAATTCTTCCTCAAATCGGTCACCCACCTGCATCTGTACCCACACCGTGCCTTGTGTCCTATTGCCTTGGATGAACTATTTGTGCATCAAAGTCACCCCTTCCACCTGTGCCACACCCCTCCCCCACTCAGGGAACTCATCCAGTCTCATGACTTCAGAGAACATCTCTAGTGACTTCTGCAGATTCAGGTTTACAACCCAGGCCTCTTTTCCGAAGTCCACACTCCACACCTGCATAAGCAACTTAGCATGTATTTCCCCTCTCAGTAAACTGCAATTTCTTCCAGGTGCTCGGGCCAAAAGCCTGGGAGTCATCCTCGACTTGCTTCCTTCTCTCACATCCTATACTTAAACGGTCAGTAAAACCCACCAATTCTACTTTTAGAGCCTATCAGGAATTGAACTTCTTACTCCTTCTCACTCGCAGCACTACGGCAACCTTCCACCTCTTCTGCCTACCTCCAGCTTGCCGGTCTCAGCATGGCCCGGGCACTTTTAAAACAAGTCAATCAGATCCACCTCTACCTAGGACTCCTCAGTGGTTTCCTACCTCACTCAGAGTAAAAACAAAAGGTCTAGGAGGCCCTATGTGACATGTACCCCAGCGACCCCCTGATCTCATCTCCTATTTCTTCCAGCCACGCTGGCCTCCCTGGTGCTCCTAGATGAAGCCAAACAGGCTCCTACTCCCAGGGAAAGTACTGCTGCCTTGGTCTACAAAGTTCTCCTGGGAGATACCCAGCAGGCTCTGTCCTCACCTTTCTCAATTCTCTGTTCAAATGACACCCCAAAAGTGACCCGTCCTTGTTTTCTACATAAAGTCACAAGCCTATCTCACCGCAGCACTCACTATCCCACGATTCCATTTTGATTTTTTTCTATAGTGCTGTCATGAGTTGAATACCATTCTCTGAAAATCCATGTCCTTTCTGAAAGCTCAGAATATGACCTTATTTGGAAACAGGGTCCTTGTAGATGTAATCAAATTAGGATGAGGTCATAAGGATGGGTCCTAATCCAGTATGACTGATGCCCTTAGAAGAAGAGGGAAATGTGGACACACATAGTGAGAGAGCTCCGTGTGAAGAGGAGGAGGCAGAGACCGGAGTGGCCCATCTACAAGCCCAGGACCACGAAGGACTGCCAGCTGTCCCATGAGGTAGGAGAGGGGCATGGAACAGATTCCCCTCAGAGCCCTCAGATGGAACCAACCTTCCCTTCCCGGCACCTCCACTTTGGATATCCAGCCTCCAGAATTATGAGAAAATAAACTTCTGTAGTTTTAAGCCAGCCAGTATGCGGTGCTTTGTCACAGAGCCCTTGGAAAGTAACACAAGTGCTTATCACCACTTGACGTGTATTTGTTTCCAGTCTGTGTTACGCCACAATGATTAGCGCACAGTGGGCCACCGGCCATTTGCTACATGGATGAACAAATGGCCTCAGCCTCACTGGTTTACTCCTCTAAATCCTCTAAAGAATAAAGATGTCTTCTTGTGTTCCTTTTTTTATTTAATTTTTTTTTTTTAATGTTTATTTACTTATTTTTGAGAGACAGATCGGGAGGGGCAGACAGAGAGGGAGACAGAGAATCCCAAGCAGGCTCCACACTGTCAGCGCAGAGCCCAATGCAGAGCTCCACAAACCGTGAGATTGTGACCTGAGTGGAAATCAAGAGTCGAGTGCTTAACCGACTGAGCCACCCAGGTGCCCCTTCTTGCATTCCTTCAATTTAAACCCACACACCGCATTTTTAGAACCAGTTATCACTAAGAGGAATGGACAGTCTAGAACTTTTTTTATCACCACCCTTCACTTTAATTTCAGAGACAAAAATGACTAAAATAAAGCTCTATGGAGAGGAGAAATACACAAAGAGCAACAGGCTAAGAGATGCGTGCAGGTGCGGGTGGAGAAGAGACCATTTCCCACACTGCCCTGACCATATGCATGCAGGCATCTCTGTTGTCATCACTTACTATGACTTAACACCATCCCATTTTGCTGTGAGCTCTTTTTTTCTCCTCTTAGATCATGCTGCTTGATCTCACTAGGAATGGGCGGGAGGGGGGGTGTTCTCCAAAATGTACTATCTATGACTATAACCCCAATTTACCATACCCTAAAATATTAACCATCTTGACTACAACATTAACAGGGATTAGCACGGTTACTCCTTTGAGGAGAGAGTGACAAAGTAAGACAGACGTGGGTTTGGAGAGAGATTGGAAGAGAGGGGGGAAGATGAAGGAGGAGACTTTCTTAACTTTATGTACTACTACATTACGATTTAATTTTTTCCAATTGAGCATGTACTTATTTTTTAACGAGGAGACAACTAGGGAGCAATAAACAATTGGTCCTGTTTCTAGTGGGTCCTAAATGCATAGACATTTTTCATAGATTGGCATTTGCTGATAGTGAAACTCAGAATACTATTTCACAATCTCTTTCTTTTTTATTTTTTACAGCATCTTCTTTCTGTTTATATTCATGTACTTAGAAGGTTGTATAATAAAGGGCCTTCAAATTATTTAATTTTACCTACTGTACTCAGGAAAGACTAACCAGATTTGCTGGAGGCAATTCTTCTTTTTAATTTTTATTTTTTATTTTATTTAATTTTATTTGAGAGAGAGAGAGAGAGAGCGTGCGCGCACACACACGAGCAGGGAAGAGGGGCAGAGAGAGAAAGAGAGGGAATCTCAAGCAGGCTCTATGCTCAGTGTGGCACCCAACGTGGGGCTCAATCCCATGACCCTGGGATCATAATCTGAGCCAAAATCAAGAGTCAGACACTCAGCTCAGCTGACTGAGCCACCTAAGCCCCCATGCTGCAGGCAAATCTTACCTTTGGTGTGTATATTCAACCCTCCCTATCATCCCATACATTTAAAATTTCAATGTATAAGTCTCGTTGACTTCATTATAGTCCATCTACGAGTTATTAGAAATGGAGATAATGAGGAGATAATCCAACCTCAGTTATTCCATATATTTTATTCTCAATGTATGAAACGAATAAAGAATCAAACAAAATAAACCCATGTTTGAGAAAATGGCACCAAAAAGAAACAAATGACAGGAGGAAATAATGAACCTATAAACTTTCCAAATCTATAAATGCTGACCTAATACTTACATACTATATATACTTATATACTATAGTACCTCTTGTCACTAAAATGTAAATTGGCTTTCATTACTTAGAACTAATCGTCCCTGTGTTCTAACAAGTTCTTCAATCTACACAATTCTTCCTGTACTGAGTAAGTCGGTCATTACTAAAGTAAATGAATTCCTTTCATGAAGCAGAGGGTTATGAAACACAAACATAATCTTGTGGTACCTGTATCTAAGCTTATTTTTTAAAAAAAAACTCCAATACCTGAAGACCTTTATTTAAGGTCTTCACTGAATTGACAAGTTTTCTTCACTGGTACTCTGCAGAGATTCGCTTGGGCCTCCAGATTTTTGTTTAGCTAGGTGAGGCAAAAATTATAAAGGTCTCACTAGTCCACAAAATCTCAAGGGAAATAACTTCCAATACTCAGAACATCATGGAGAACAACTAGACAGAAAATCAACAAGGATATAGATTTGAACAAACTATCATCCAAACTAACCTACCTGACATTTACAGAACCCTTGACCTAACAACAACAGAATGTACATTAAAGGGCATACGGAACACGTGTCAGAACAGACTATAGTGTAAGCCACGAAACAAGTCTCAATAAATTTAAAGGGGTTGAAACCATTCAAAACATGTTCTACAATGGAATTAAGATAAAGATCAACAACAGAAGAAATTTGGGAGTCTCCAATGTCTGCAAATTAGACACTTTTCTAAATAATCCAAGGGTCTAAGAGGTAATCACAAAAGAAATTAGAAAGCATGTGAACTGAATGAAAATAAAAACAATACATCACAATTTAAGGTGTGCAGCTAAACAACCTGCTGAAGGAAATGCACAGCTTTCAATACCTATGTTAGAGAAGGAATGAGCTTTCAAATCAAAATTCTAAGCTTTTAAGAAACCAGAAAAAGGAGACCAAATTAAATCCAAAGTGAGCAAAAGGAAGGTAATAATAAAGACCATGAAAGAGAAAAAAAAAAAAAAAAAGAAAAAATCAATGAAATAAAAAAATAATGGAAAAAATCAATAAAAGCACAAGTTACGGTCTTCTATAAAAGATAAGTGAAACTCATAAATCTTTACTTAGACTGACCAAGAAAAAGAGAAGATACAAGATACCAAAATCAAGAATTAAGGAGCAGACATCACTATCAACCCACAGAACTTAAGAGAAAAATAATATGAATAATGTTAGACCAATAAATTAAACAATTTAGATGAAATTGACAAATTCTTATAAGGACACAAATTACTACATCAAACTCAAGCAGAAATGGAAAATCTGATTGAGCCTATAATATGTAAAATAATGCAGTGTTAGAAAGCTTGCCACAAAGAACGCTGGCCTAGGAGGTTTCACTGGCAAATTCTATCAAATGCTTAAAAAAGAAGTAAGTACTAATCTTGACAGGGAAGAAAGAATACTTCTCAACTCATTCTATCAGGGCTGTACTTCCCTGATATCAAAGCCAAAGACATCACAAGAAAGGAAAACTACAGAAAAGTATCCCTTATGGGCATATAAATAAAAATCCTAACAAAGTATCAGCGAAATGACTTCAGAAACACACAGAAGAATTATATACCATGATTGATTGGAATTTATCCCTGCAGGCGAGCCTGGTTTAACAACGGAAAATCAATGGGGCACCTGGGTGGCTCAGTTAGTTACACGTCTGACTTTGGCTCAGGTCATGATCTTACAGTTCGTGGGTTCGAGCCCCACATCAGGCTCTGTGCAGACAGCTCAGAAGCTGAGCCTGAAGCCTGTTTTGGATTCTGTGTCTCCCTCTCTCTTTCTGTCCCTCCCTCACTTGCACTCTGTCTCTCTCTCTCTCCCTGTCTCTTAAAAATAAATAAACATTAAAAAAATTATTAAAAAAACACTGAAAATCAACTAATACTAATATAGCATATTAAGTAAAGAATCAAACCCATAGAATCATTTCTACATAGAAAATGCATGTGTCAAAAGTCAACATCCATTCATCATAAAAACTCTCAACCAACTAGGAATGAGAAAAGACTTCTCCAAGTTGATAAAAGGAATCAGAAAAATCAGAACATCATACTAAGAAGACTTAAAGCTTTCCTCTTGACTTTAAGAACAAGGCTATTCACTTGCATCATTCTATTTTAACATTGTACTGCATGTTCTAGCCAGTAAAATCAAGAAAAAGAAACTTAAGGCCTACAAATCAGAAAAGAAGAAATAAAACTGCCTGTATTTGCAGACAACATCATCCTGCATGCAGAAAATCCAGAGTATATAAAAACAACTATTAGAAATTTAATAAGGTTGCAGGATATAAGATCAATATACAAAATCATTATCTCTTTATACTGGCAACAAACAAGCCAAAAAATAACTAAAAAAAAAAAAATCCATTCACAATTAGCGTTGACAAGAATTAAATACTTGCAAAAATTTAACAAAAGAAGTACAGGACTTGAACACTAAAAACTATAAAACACTATGGAGAGAAAGTAAGACCTAAATAAATGGAAAAATATCCTATGTTCATGGATTTAAAAAAAATCAATATTGTTAAGATGGAAATCCTCCCTTAATTATTCTATATACTCAATGCAATCCCTGTCAACATCCCAGCAGGCTTTTTCCAGAAAATTGAAAAGCTGATTCTAAAATTTATATGGAAATGCAAAGGACCTAGATTAGTCAAAACTATTTTACAAAAAAACAAAATTAAAAGACATAGTATTTCAAAACTTACTATAAGAGTAACAATGTATCGATGAAGGACAGACAAGAATTGAGGAGTATAGAAATAAACTCTCACATGTATGGTCAGTTGCTTTTCAACAAGGTGCCAAGGCACCTGGATGGGGAAAGAATAGTCTTCCAAATAAATAGTGCTGGGATAATTGGTTACCCTATGAAAAACAATCAATCTAGATACTCACCTCATAACCATTTACAAAAATCAACTCAAAACAGATTATAGACCTAAAGCTTTCAGAAGAAAAATTTTGTGACTTGGCTAGGCAAAGATTTCTTATGTAAGACTGCGAAAGGATAGTTCCTAAAAGAAAAAAAATGATATATTAGAAAATCGAAATTAAAAATTTTACACTTCGAACAACACCATTAAAAAGATAAACCAGACTGTAGAAAATATTTGCAAATCACTATCTGATAAACATATACAGAATTCTTTACATCTTGATAAGCTAACTGAATTAAAAAATGGGAAGAGATTTGATAGACATTTCACCAAAGAAAATGAGGTTATGAATGGCCAATGCCCACTGGAAAAAAAGGACAGCATCATTAGTGTAGGAACTGCAAACTGAAACCACAGAGATGTCAACACATTGCCACTAGAATAGCGATAACCGAAAAGACAACACAAGTGTCACCAAAGATGTGGAGAACGTGGAACCCTCCTTCACTGCTGGTGAAGGGTTCAATGGTAAGCTGCTCTGAAAGGAGTTTGGCTATTTCTAAAAAGTTAAACAGAAACTTCCCAGCAATTCTACTCTTGCTCAAGAAAAATGAAAAACACAAAGACTTGTTTTTCTTTTAAAGTTTACTTATTTATTTTGAGAGAGAAAGTGCACATGTGCAAGTGGGGGTAGGGCAGAGACAGATGAGACTCCCAAGCAGGCTCCACACCAGAGCCCGACATGGGGTTCAACCTCACCAACCGTAAGATCATGACCTGAGCCAAGATCAACAATGGGATGCTTAACTGACTGAGCCACCCAGGCACCCTGAAAAAATACAAAGACTTGTATACAAATGTCCATCGCTTTATTTATAATAGCTAAAAACTGGAAACTATCCGAATATATCCATCCATTGATGAATGGATAAACATGTGGCATATCCATAAAATGGAATATTATTCAGCAATAAGAAATCAATTGCTGATATATGCTACTACATGAAAAACTTCAAAAACGTTATGCTGGGGTGCCTGGGTGGCTCAGCTGGTTAAGTGTCCGACTTGGGCTCAGGTCATGATCTCATGGTTTGTGGGTTTGAGCCCCACCTCCGGCTCTGCTGACAGCTCAGAGCTGAGAGCCTGCTTTGGATTCCGTGTATCCCTCTCTCTCTGCCCCTCTCCCACTTGTACGTGCTCACTCTCACTCTCTCTCAAAAATAAACATTAAAAAAAAAAAAGACAAAAAAAAACACCCTGTTATGCTAACTAAAAGAAGCCACATGCAAAAGACTGCATATTGAGTGACTCTATTTATGTGAAATTTCCAGAAAAGGTAAATCTTTAGAAACAGAAAGTGGTTACTTGGGGTGGTGGCAGGAGAAAAGAATTGACTACAAATAGTCAGGGGGACCTTTCTGGGAGGAGGGAAAACTTTCTAACTGGTTTGTGGTGATGATCATACAACTCGAAATTTACAAAAAGATCATTGAGTTGCACTCAGAATTAGTACATCTTATGGTAGAAAATTACACTTCAATACACTATTAAAACAGCAACCAAAAGTAAGTACAATTTAGCTAGGAGATCTGTGGACATCTACCACAGACAGAGGGGATGCTGACACTAAGTTTCCACAATAGAGTAACTGCTAAAGCTCAGAGAGATTTTATCCTCAGTGCCCCCAAGGAAGCACTGCTAGATTCCAAACGCAAGGGAGCTATTGAAAAAATGGTTCTCCTGTGAGAAATGGCTCCTGACTCTAATGGCCCACAGGGGCTATCCTGTTTCAGTGCTTCTCATTACCACTGAAAGACACAAAGAGATGAAGTACCAGATTTCAGCAGTTTTATCTGACAAAGGAAATGAAAATGGGCCTGTATTAGTCAGTGCAGGCTGCCATAACAAAATACCAAGGGCTAGGCGGCTTTAACATCAGAAATTTATTTTCTCACGGTTCTTGGGGCTGATGCTAACATGGTCAGGTTCTGGTGAGGGCTCTCTTCCTGGCTTGCAGACATTCACCTTCTCACTGTATTCTCAGATGGCAGAGAGAAAAGACAGGAAGAGAAGAGAGAAGAAAAAGCACAAACTGGTGTCTCTTCTTCTAAGGGCACCGATCCCATGATGAGGGCTCCACCCTCATGACTTCATCTGAAACTAGTGGCCTCCCAAAGGCCCTGTACCCAAATCCCAGCACGTTAAAGGTTAGGGCTTTAGCATATAAATTTGGGGAGGCACAGTTCAGGCTACAAACGGGCCTTTAATCAGAACTATTAACTAAAGATTTTTCTCCGTCATGTCATAAGAAACTGCAAAAAAAAAAAAAAAAAAAAAAAGGAAGTTCACTTTTCTCCTTTGTCCAAAGGCATCTATGCTGATGATATTCTCAAGCCCCACTGAAACTGTGCTCCACATCTGAACCAAATTCCCCCCCTTCTCTAGCCTAAAAAACAACACGCACGCCATTTTTAAAAGTTTTATGTAGACGCGCATAACAGACAGGACTAACTGTATCAAATTATACTTGCCACTTCTTTCTGTGTCAGCATATTTTTTGCCTCGGGCTTGCAATTTGAAAGGGGAGGGCCAAAACACTTTTATTGCGTTTAAGTGGGACTCCAAGCTGTTTCTAGGCTCCTCTTAACACATTTCAGCTGATTAGTGACTATTTTAACAAAAGCCTAACATCCTTCCCTAAACATCTTAATTGGTTAAGAGCTTCTGTTGTTTGCCACGAGCAGTCACTTTAAGTCATTGATTAAAGCAGTTTGCACATCAGCACAATCTGAAATCAGTTTTCTTCTTCAACCAGCTGGGCGTAGGAAGCAATCTTGAGGACGGCCCAATTCAAGGAGAAGCAAGTGCAATGCCCCGCGTGACGATCATCCTCCATGCAAGCGAGAAGCACAGGATTTATAGGAGGTTGAGAGAAAGAACTGAGGTGCCTTGAGTAAGTACTTCAACTGCTCTCTGCCTCACAAATCATTCCCATTAGCATTCACTGCAAGGGTGGACTCCGACGGCAAGCTTTCTCCGAAGCACCGTCACTAATTCCTCACTAATTCTGCATCCTTCCAGCAGAGCCTGGCTACCGTGAGGACAGCCCCCGGGGCCAAATGCAGCTTCCTGCGTTAAATGCAGGCCTCAGACCAGACTCTGCTCGTCTGCTTGTTCTGACGAGGGCAAAGCGTCTATGTGGGTTCCACATTTCCAGCCAGAGGGAAAAATACCCTTTCCTTGTTTGACATAAAAAGGAGAAAAAATGCTCAGCAGGCTTAAGGCATGCACCTTCTGCCTCACAGGACAGAACAAAATGCTGAGAGTAGGGACGCTGTCGTATAGCACACGGAGACCCCCTTTAACGCCCTCAGGAAGAAGTCCCAGTGCTCACCGAGAACACACCCTCAGCAAACAGCCTGTTGTTTTTATGCTACCCACTGGCTCTCTTTCTTAATGGAGAGCCAGGCTATATTTTACAAGAACCATACCCTGTCATTAGACATCTTCTGATCCACAGATGGACAAGAACTTGGAAGAATTTAGAAAGCTGAGGAAGAATGGATAGAAGCCTTTTAGGGAGAGTCCATGAAAAGCCAAAACACTTTCCAAGTGGTTATGTGTCCACGACAGTCTTTGCTTTGTGTGCCATGTATTTTTTTCTTTTTTCTTTTAGTCTTCAAGATTTTCGTTTTAATTATTTCGCTGATGAATTTTATATTAAATGTAAACTCCGGGGCAGAGCTTTGCTGTCTAATGAAATGTATGCAGCCAATGAAGAAGTTTAAGCCACAAGATCCAGTGTCTTCCACACACATTTGCAATCATCTGTGGAAAGTCAACTACTCTGGGCCTCAGTTGGCCCACAGGAAGATACAGGAGACACTCCCAGGTCACTGATATTATATAATTACTGTGTCAAATACCAACATACCCTTATGGCGAATCCCCTTTCCACTTCCAAATAAATGGATATTTGTTTTCAAGTAAGACTTCTTGTTATCGATAAATGGGACATAAAATAACCCCAGACAGTCTGGTTCTGGGGTTTAACAGTTTAAAACTAAACAAGTCACAAGGGAACCCAGTGAAGAACAAGTGTCCTATTGAATAAAAAATACACAGTATGGACCCCTGTAGAACCCACAATCACGTGTTTTCTCTCCTGAGTAGATGCGTCACTGTTGTTCTGGGAAAGGACTAAGAAAGTATGTCGCATTGTTAAAAAAAAAAAAAAGAAAGAAAACTTTCATAGGGTTGAAGATGTTTACAATTTTAGTTACTGTTTGTATTTAGTATCCTTCTTTCAAGACATTCAGAGTATCCAACAGAAGTTATTTCCCTTAAATTTACCAGCTCTGTGTAAAACAACAAAAAAAGGCTATATTTTTATCTTCCTGTGTTTATCTGGAAAGAGCTATAAGTTACATAATCCATACCCAAGATTACATAAATCAGACCCATTACAACACACACACACACACACACACACACACACACACACTCACACACACACACACCCAGGAAACTTCTAGATCTCAACTCTTGGGAATCCAGAATTCAGGGCTTGCTTCATGATAGCTAACACATGTAAGTAACCTGCTGTGCACACAGGTGGTGCTATCCCATACAAAACTGGAATTGAAAACAACTGTCTCTTTGGCTTTTATGAATGCCGTAATTTTGCCACCAATTGTTACCACATTCTAACCAGTGTTGATAAATTTTAAGAAACACCCTTTCAAACTGAAAGGATACTATTTGCTAAAGGAGAATGAAGTAAGAACAAAGGCAAGAAAGCTTGAGGATGAAAAGTGGTTCAAACAAAGTGAGAGGAAACAGGAGAAAAACGAAAGGCCTCCACCGCCAGAGAATACAGTGATTCTAATCAATTACCTAATCAAATGGGTATGTGCACATCTACTGTACATTGATGCAATGTTAAATGTCCACCATTTCTGCTCAGAATGTCTCCTCTTGACAGGTTCGTTTTTTACAACAACCATGGCCTGTGAACTCCACTGGGTGGATCAGAGCTACACCACCCTGTCACTCCTCAGAAGCCTAATACAAAACCTATAATCGAAGAGGCAAAAACAGGGTCCACGGAACACAGTGACATTCCATCCTTTTATCTGTCTCCACAGATCCATCTTTTCTGACTCATAAGGTCCTCAGAGAACCTGTTTTTGATACACCAGGTACATTCAAGCTACTTGACATAGTAGCTCATATTCAGTAGGAACCTCTAAATTTAGACATATCTCAAGCACGAAGAAATTATTTGGAGGCCTAAGTAATGTGGTTTTTCCTCCTCTAACCTGCGGTCTATCTTTTGGCCACTTTAGCACTCTTCCTAAGTAAAAGCAGGGAAGGGACAGGGAGTTCGAAATCCATGGTGTTCCTCCAAGAGTTGGTGGAGGTGGGTGTTCACCTAAGTGGATAACCCGGATTCGAGGAGTCTCTGAGGACTCTGTGCCCTCAGGTTCTTCCACTAACCCACAATTAACAGATAAAAGACACCACGGATGACAGCACTGATGCACCTAGGAACTGTGTGAGGGAAACTACTTTCACCTTTGAGAAACGATTATCATGTATACAATGGTAGTCAAGAAATTTTCTATTGTAAAACTGTAGTGACAGAATGGTGGGGTGGGGTGGGGTGGGGTGGAGAAGGAAAGGAACCAGAAAAAGAAGGGCACCTGAGAATCAAAGACAGCTTACAGAAGTATCAGCAGCTGGAAAGAACACATTCCCGGGGTTCAGTGTCATCTCTATGCCAATAAGCTTAGAACAAGAAATATCCCTCACACGGAAAGCCAGAAGATATGAAAATGTGTAGATGCCTACTGCAGACTGTTGGTGTCAAAGCGACAGGGTCACAATACTCACGCTGACCACACTATTAGGCCAGATGGAAAGAAATACCCACATTTTAGTTTAATAGATGAACAGGTCAAGTTCTAAGGGTGAAACAACCTTACCATGTATTACTGATCAGGCTTTTGGCAACTGAATTTAAAAAGCAAATCTACTGGAGGAAAGAGAAGAGCTTCTCTCTCCCTGACCCTTGGCACAGATCCTTGGGAGGGACGGAGGAGGTCAATACCAGAAAGGTAGCTTCAAGTCTGGAGGATGACTTTCGGCTTCAAGGGAAGTGAGTCTTCACTCAAAAAGGGGCTTAGTAGATGTGGAACAAAGGTAGACCATGTAGAACAAAGGTAGGAAAAGTAATGAACAAACAAAATGTCTGGAGAGTGAAGCAAGGACAGAAGGACAAAAGGGAAGCCAGGTTAGGACCACAAAACAGAACCGGTGCTGACAAGTGTGCAGTCCCATTTTCCCAGAGCCCTGCAGAAAGTCTGCCTTTGTGAGGTCACTGCAGAGCTCTCACTGACCAAGTCCTAGCCGGAGGAACAGAGGGATCCCACCATCACACCAGCAGCTCACCAGGACTCAGTCACATTCAACATAAAAGGAGCAAAGATTTAAAATACATGACCTTATTATGTCTGAACAACAACAAAAATGCATAGGAAAGGAGGGCATTAGCAATCAGGACAAAGTCAGCTAAGTAGACAAATCCAGTATTTGAAAACGATAGGGATTCGAATCCCTGACTGCTCTGGAGGGAAGTTCATCTCTTCTAGTTTTATAGTTTTCAATCTGTAAAGTGGGGAGAATGATACCTATTGTAACTTGTATGTCATCTAGAGGTCACTTGCCCTTGTTATTTTCACAAGACTCCTTCGAATCCCCAATCCCATGGCCTGGGAAACATGGTTTTCCCGATATGCGAGCAAATTCTTAGGGATTTACTCTCTCCTGACCTCTTCAGGCTCTGGTCTCTAATGCCCTGAGGTCCTTTCTCTGCTCTACCTGAAGTAATTCCAGACCAAACTCCTGCCTCTTCACCAGCTTCCCCAAATAGAACAGTCAAACCACGGATTCCTGAGTTTTACTGACACTGAATATGTGCAGTCGTGAGCTGGGAACACAACGTAGAGTGCTGTGTCCTTATATAAATACCCATTCCACTTCCTCTCTTACACTTTCGGATCATCCCCTCCTGTCCTGAACTAGCTCCAGTGTTTCTACTTCTATGATGTTAGTAGCTTCCCTCTCCTCTGAAGCCTGACTGGCCAACCACCAAAGCCTGGGGACAGAGACTCAGCCTCTCCCCTAAGCAGTCATCAAGATATTTTTCCCAATTAAAAAAATTATTTTTCTTCGAAAATTCTGGCACCAGCCGTTAAAGCTCTACCATCTTCTCCGTTTGCTCACATGACTGCAAGATTGCTATGGGGGTAAATGAGACAAATAATAGCTCAGCATATGCTATTATATATAGAATATGCTAGCACAATGACTTGAACACAGCAGACACTAGTGGCTGCCTTTACGATTGTGATGATGCCAGATTTAGTCCCTGAAGAGACCATGCCTATACCAGCCAGCAAGACCAGTCACTTCTAAAGGGAGGTCCTTTGACTTTGGCCAAGGTAACTGACAACCTATAATCAAAAGCTAAGAAGGCCTCCATCTTTCTGCAAAAACATCATCATGATAGACGATGGCTGACTTGTCACTTCATTCTTCCAAACACAGTCACAACATGCAGCCAAGCAGAACACAGCACTGGTAAGACGTTGTGAATGCTTCCTTTGATCGTCCCCTGTATGAAGGAGAGAAATCCCAAAAGTAGAAGTTTCCACCAAGCCTTCCACAAAGCTGCCACTTTAACTTTAATTTCCTTCTTCTATTTAGATGTAGTTCTGCTTTGTATTAAACTCAAAAGTGAATTTTCTCCTATATGGCGGTTCTTAACAGGGCAAAAAGCTCTTTCCCCATCTCAAAACACAAGACATACATAGATTATCATGATCACGAAGCTCCTCTTCCTCCGGAAATTCTCTTGAGCTGGCCTTCTGACGTTCCTGCCAACAAGACATGGTCTAGTAGGCTGTACGCGCTGGGGCTCAGCTGGTTACGAATGCTTTTGGGCAGGAGCACAGCACATCCAGGCAGCTTGCTAGGATCCTCAGACCCTTAAGAAGTAACCTACACCTATGCTAGGCACTGCAGATGATTAAACTAGACTGTATAAAGTTTTCTAACATTTAGGAGTCATTTTGCCCCTAAAAGGCCAAGAAGTAGGAAAAGAGGTTCTGTGCACACATTAGTGTAAACACGCAGAAACGCAGCTCACAGACAGGTCTGCCTCTGAAAGGCAACAATGAATACAATGCTGTTGTAGACACAAACCAGCAGGGTTACAACTGCCAGCTGCTACTCCTTAAACAGTTAATGAACAAGAACTTGAACACCACCAAGTGAATGAATGTTGGTCCCGGACCCTCTGTCCATCCCAGGAAACTTTTAATATTAGTCCCAGCCTAAAGGGAATTCTAGGTTACAATTCATCAAAAGAAGACTGTGAGGATGTAGGCGATTTCAGAAAGATCAAATCTAGGGGTAGTAGCAAGGTGACCTGGGACTTCTATAAAGAAGCTCAAACCCTTAGGCTTCGAACAAGAACTATGGGTCACTGAAAATAGGAAGATATGACAAAACTGTTTTATTCCAAGCTCACTCACAAGACCCCAAAGAACTTCAATGAAGTGGAACCATAAGCTCTAAGGCTCTGGCCAACAGTTTTCTTAACAGAAAGACCTACAAGTTAGTTCTTTTCCAGCTGGGGCAGATGTTGCTTCAGTGTTCAGAATGTTGCTTCGGTGAGCTCCCCAGTAACGGAGAGTCACAAAGGTCCACCAGGAAAGAAAGTTGCTACATAGAAAGGATACCAACAAAGGACTACACTTCCCAATCCAGAGTATAAAGCCATTACCCTGATTATCTGTCTTAAATGCATAACCAGTGGCATATCACTCACCTTCCTCAAAGCTGGCTTTCTTCTGCCTCACTAGAACACGGAAGTTCTCAGCAGGATTCACACTTCCGACCTAGAATACAGGCACAGACAATAAACCTGAAGATCGCTTCTGTTTCTGGCAGCACCCCAGGCAACACAAGATGGCTTAATGTGGTAAGTGTGCTTTTATAAAATAAACCCAAAGACAAAGACAAGGCCCTTTCTATTCATTTCTAGTTCCAGGCTTCTGTGAAAAGCAAGCAGACTCCTGTGGCCAAAGAGCTGCTGTCTGTACTTGTACTCACCTCTCTTGAAGCAAGAGGACTTCTTTCCAGAGAGGTCGGCAGCATTACAACCGAAATCACCAGCCAACTCAGCTAGAACCTTTATGTGACACAGTGCTGGTACGTCCAGACACCCAGCCAATTAGGAAGGGGAGGATTCTGCAGTGTGGGGTCAGTTCAGAATAGATTTGCCCCGCTGCAGATGACATGAGAAACAGCAGCCGGTTGATCGGTTTGCTGACTCCTTGGCACTGAAGTTTTGGTAGAACATACAAACATGCCCAAGCTGAACGTGCCCCCCACAAAGTAAAAGCAGATGTTGTGCAAAGATTTACTACAGTGCTATGTGGGGACGTCTCAAAGATGAAACGCTCTGCCACATCACTTCCTGATCACATGTGGGTCTTTAACCTTCCACTGCCAACCTTAATAGGCCCGATGTTTCACTCAGTTCACAGGGGAGAAGACAACAGGGTTCTATTATGGTTGGTAAACTTTGGTACAAAATGTACTGAAGTTTCCAGTTTGCTCTGGGCTAGCAGTCAGAAAAGCTCTCAGAACAAATAAGGTCATGATTTTTTCCCTTTACTATAAAACACTGAAATAAAATCCAAGTAATTTTCAGATGTTTAGTTTTCCTGAGAGCATTTCTTTTTGAGGTTGGAAAAAGGCATGCCCTAATGCTATCTATCCTGCCTAGTATATTTGACTAGTGAGGGACAACTTTTAAGAATCACTGATTATAGGAGTGCCTGGGTGGCTCAGTCGGTTAAGCATCCGACTTCGGCTCAGGTCATGATCTTGTGGTTCGTGGGTTCCAGCCCCGCATCGGGCCCTGTGCTGACAACTCAGAGCCTGGAGACTGCTTCGGGTTCTTTGTCTCCCTCTCTCTCTGCCCCTCCCCCACTCATGCTCTGTCTCTCTCCCCTCTCTCTCAAAAATAAACATTAAAAAAATTAAAAAAAAAAGAATCACTGATGAAAAATAATGCCACTTAACATAATGTATCCAAGTTCCAAAATCTTCCATTAAAAAAAGGTCTCAGTGTCAAAGGATACTTGGTTCGGGAAGTCTTAAGCTTATAAGACCTGTTCTGAAGTTGTACATTAGAAAAGAAATAGAGGAGTTACGCTCTTAAATTTTACGTATTTGGAGCCTAAGACCCATACCATCAACCTCCACTTATCCTGTCATTTTAACTAAACAGAAAACTGCAAAATAAAGCCAACCAAAATAGCTCCACAAAAAGGGCTACCACTTAAGCTGTTCCATGTGCTACATATTATACGGTGCTCTAAGTACTACATGTCATATAGAGAATTCTACAGAAAACTCCCTGACAATAAAGGAAGCAGTGTGGGAAGGACGTGTATGGTTCACATACTGAAAGGACCAGAGAAAGTGATTTATTAAAGGACTAACAAAAACTGATGCGATCTGCCCCAAGTCCCAACCTTCCCAAAAGGCCCTGGAAAAGTTCTGCTTACTCTGGTGACACTGCCTTCAGCCAGGCTGGAGACGCTAAAGCATGCTTCCCCTTCCTGAGTCTTCAGTTTTTTAGAGACAGGTCCCTCTTCATGGCTGGAAAAGAAATAAATGGGTTTTGTCCCCCCCCCCCCCCAAAAACAGAATAAACAACAGGAAACCCAGACTTGGCTGACGTGTAAAGTATACATTTATTTTTCACGTGTCAAAAATGAACAGCCGCACTTACTCCCTCTTTAAAGAAGAGCCTGCCTCCTTCTCGCGGCCCCAGGACTCCTGCCGGCCTGGCGGGAGCAGAGCAGCCCTGGCTGTGCCTCACAGCGCCAGAGAAGTCATAATCCGCAGCTGCGTCACTCGGCCCCCGCCAAGGATGAACCCCAAGCACAGGGAGAGGCAATGCAGCGTTTCACGAAGAGACCCGTTTGCCCTTCAGAAAGTATTTGCTAGTTTCTGTCCCGGAATCGATAGCTATTAGCTTTCCACGGACACAGACGACCTTTGGGTCTGCTATCCCATCTTCTCCATCATGGATGTGAGAGCTTTGTAAGCTTCTACTCACAGCTGTCAAAACTTACTAGACAATCCCTAATTAAATATGTAAGACCTTATTCTTAGAGAAGTCTTAAACTATAAAAAACCACTTTCAAAAAAAGCCTTTTAATTTGTTCTTTTATAAACCTAATTCTGTTTTGGGCAATATGCTAACAGTCTACCAGCATCTGTGTGGTAAGGGAAAGAGGATTCCAAGGATTATATCAAACATCTTGTCTCGAGTAACTGGCTGGCTTCAACAGCCTGCCTTAAAGTCAAGAGGAGGACAAATTAATTGCAAAGGAGAAGAAATCAAATTCAAAGACTCTGCCCATAATCTCCCATAAGCTGATGAACATATAGAGATATGAAGACTTTTCTCCCAGACAAACAATCAATCTGGGCCAAAAGTAGCTGTCAAGAAATGGCTGAAGGAGGAGGGACATTAGTAACTAAGATCTAGTATTTCTAAGCGTGAGGTGTTTTCGTTCAAAAGCCCTAACTTCAGAGAATGAGTCTTGAAGAAGAGGTTATTCTAAAAACAAAGAAAAATGAGGTATGAGCTGGCTTATTCAATGATATTTCAAAAATGAGTCGTCTCTTCCAGTGGGATAAAAGGACCGAAGCAATCGTTACAGCCTCACAAACATGAACTGAAACTTTTTATTACTTGACATCTTTCCCATTGGCCACTTGCCTTTTTCCCTTTGAGAAGTAAAGAAAAGAAGACAAAAGGATGGGGACGAGGAAACATTAAAAGGGGTGAGTCATCCAGAGTTCTTTCCACCACGTAGAATAAGAAATAAACACAAAACCTTGATGGCAAAAATGGAGGAAAAATGCACAAGCCCAAGGGAGCATGAAATTCCATCAGAATTTGAGTCTGTTAAAGAAAAAGTCACAGCCATTCAGTTCACCTTTGCCAGTTCTTCCCAAGGGACAGAAAACATGGTGCTCCTGGATCCCAGTCTTACTTTTCCCACTGACTAACCCTGGAATCTTACACCTTCTTGAAGGAATTGAAGGTATATTAATTTTTTTATACATAGAGTTTAAAGTCTAGTAAGTGACTCCTGTCTCTGGTCTTCTGTTTGCTCCTTAGAAAAACACTATGATGGGGGCGCCTGGGTGGCTCAGTCGGTTAAGCGTCCGACTTCGGCTCAGGTCATGATCTCGCGGTTCGTGAGTTCAAGCCCCGCGTCGGGCTCTGTGCTGACAGCTCAGAGCCTGGAGCCTGTTTCAGATTCTGTGTCTCCCTCTCTCTCTCTGACCCTCCCCCATTCATGCTCTGTCTCTCTCTGTCTCAAAAATAAATAAACGTTAAAAAAAAAAATTAAAAAAAATAAATAAATAAATAAAAAGAAAAGAAAAAAAAAAAAAAAGAAAAACACTATGATGAAAAGTACCATGAGCATATCAACTACTCATCTACTGTCCTCCAAAAACACAAATTAACTTAGACCGTGGTGAAAAGAAGTATGAGATACCCAAAGTGCTATGCTAAGTTCTGTGAGAATGCAAGGTTGAATTGCATGAAGAATTTCTTAAACCCTCCAAAATAAGGTTCTAGGGAAGGAAGGACAAAGAGACATATATATCAATCCTCCAGGACTGGGCAGGTAAAGGCAATAAGCGGAAAGTAGTAAAAATTTGAATACGGTTAATATTCTCAAGATTGAACCATTTAATAGCATTATTAGGAATTTTACAAATATTTTAAACTAATCATGTCTCTCGGTGGTGGGAAAGGGCAAAGACTCTCATCCCAAAATTACCTATGAAGAAGCCGAGCTCTGGAGGACAGAAATTATCTACACAAGACTCCAGCAGACATACAAATGTCAACAGCTACTGCATGTGGATATCGGAACCATGGATAATTTATTGTACTTTCTCATTTTCTTACTGTCTTTTGTAAATCTGTATACATTTTTTAACTCATTTTTTTGGTCAAACATTTACCTAATACCATGTGCTGGCCGCTAAGCTCTATCGTAAATGTACAAAAATTAATATGTAATCAACACTTTAGGAAATTCAGCCAAATAAAAAAGGTAAATATGTAAACAGGCAATTCACAAACTACTGTGGCGAGCAGCATATCCTCTGAGAGAATAGCCCGTTGCTGTCCTGGGCTGAGGCAGGAGGGGCAGGCTGGGAAGTAGTGAGATAGGAGGCCGGGAAATACAGTAGTCCCCCCTTATCCATGGTTTTGCTTTACAGTTTCAGTTACCCGCCATCAACTGTGGTCTGAAAGCAGATGACTTATGGTGTGAAGGTCAACAGTAGCCTAATACTATGTCGCTATAGCTACATCCTTCACCTCACTTCATCTCATCACATAGGCATTTTATCACCTCACATCATCACTAGAAAGGTGAGCGCGGTGTAACAAGACATTTTGAGAAAGAGAAGGAGAGAGACCACATTCACAGAACTTTTATTACAGTATACTGCTATAATTGTTCTAGCCGAATATTAGTTACTGTTGTTAATCTCTTACAGATATATGTGTGCACAGGAAAAGAAACATAGTATGTATAGCGTTCAGTACGACCCCTGGTTTCAGGCACCTGCTGGGGGTCTTGAAACGTCTCCCCATGGGGGAAGTGGGACCACTGTACCTAAATCATAGACACAGACACTGTGAGGAAAGAAAGGGGTTCTCTAGGGAGCTGGATTATGAATAGTTGCTTCTTTTCTGTCTGCTTACCTAGCTTTTCTCACTTGTGTAACAGAGTTTGATCTTAAGCTGATGCTAATGGAATGCCACTAAAGCAAGTTTTTACCCAGGGGTCCAAGGATAGTGACAAGAATTTGTGAACTACCTGAAATTACATGCAAAATTTAGTTTGTGAGGGCATTTTCCTGAAAAGAGGGTTCATAGTTTTTACCAGATTACCAAGTGGGTCCATCACACACACACACACACACACACACACACACACACACACACATACACACACACACAAAGATTAAGGAACATTGCATTAAACAATTTTAAGTAAGGAAGGAATGTGATCAGATTTGTTTTTTTGAAAATCACTCAGCAAATGCAGAATGGACTGGAAACAGGTAAGACTTGAATGAGGGAGATCAGTCAAGGGGTCATCTCAGAAAGCAGGCTAAACTGAGGCCTAGAGAAGAGCAGTGGCAATTTGAGATGCTAATAAGAGCTAACTTTTTTTTGTTTTAACTTTTGCCACTTGCCAGTCACTATGCTAAGCATATTTAAAATACCTCAGGGGCGCCTGGATGGCACAGTCGGTTAATTGTCTGACTCTTGATCTCAGTTCAGGTCACGATCTCACAGTTTATGATTTTGAGCCCCATATTAGGCTCTGTGCTGATGGCGTGGAGCCTTCTTGGAATTCGGTCTCTCCTTCTCTCTGCCCCTCCCCAACTTGTGCGTGTGCACGCATGCTCTCTCCCTCTCTCTCTCAAAATAAACTGAAAAAAATTTTTTTTAATTAAAAAAAAAAGCCTCAGTTAAATGTCACAATGACACTATGAATTAGCTATTATTATTGACCTTTTACGAATGAACAAACCAAGGTTCAAAAGGGCCTGACCTTGTCTAGAAGCACACATTAGTTAAGGGGGTCCACAATTAATTCTGTACTCCCAGCCCTTCTCCTGTACAGCCTCCTGAAAGGTGGGTATTTGTTACTGCCACTCAACACTGAGCAGCTTGCCAATTTTAACCACCACTGAAAGGAAACACTTCGATTTTGATCCATCTCTACCTGACTGCAAAATCAATGCTATCAGCCACTATACTAACTTGAGGCGAAAGGAGGAGATTTGAGGTAAATCTAACATAACTTGGTAAACCAATCAGACATGG
Organism: Neofelis nebulosa; assembly: GCF_028018385.1. Lineage (NCBI taxonomy): Eukaryota > Metazoa > Chordata > Mammalia > Carnivora > Felidae > Neofelis > Neofelis nebulosa. The sequence continues at coordinate 21,201,995 of NC_080783.1, forward strand.
AAAGTAAAGGAAAGGTTTGACTCCCTGGAAATTAGTTGTCAGTCACCGAAACAGAGAAGAACAGCATGAACAGGGCTTTGAAGGCAGCACGGGAGGAGATGGAAGATGATGAAGTCATTTCTGGACACACTGAACTTGAGGGATCTATAGACACCTCAGAGGTCCAGAAAACAGGATGGAAACATATTAGAGTGGGCAGATATTTCGTAGTTCTTGAAGACATGTACATAAAATAATAAAAGGTCTTAGGACACGCACTGCTAAGGCGATAAGGCATAATGATTGAGAAGGCAAGCTCTGGAGTCAGGCTGTGTGCATGGAAATCCTTTCTCCAACACCTAACCCGCTGTGGTCTTGGGCAAGTGTCTTATCTTCTCTAAGCCTCGGTGTCCTCGGCTTTAAGAGGAGGTTAACAGAACAATCTACTCCACAGGACGGTCAAGACAGCCCACACGGGTAACGCATGTGGAGCACTCAGCACGTACCCGTGTCCAATACACGTCAGCTCTTTCTGAGGAGTCCTTCAGAACAGAACATTTAAGGTTGGTGGGGGGCAGAAAGCAGACCCCAGAGGAATCTGAGATGAAGCTGCAAAGGCTTAGAAAGGAAAATCTGGAGACGTGGAAGTTAAACCTTCCTGAAGGTTTCAGGGAAGTGGCGGTAGCTGGGAAAAGCAGCAGTGTGGACTATGGTTCCAATAAGCCTAGCTCACGGAAGGAAAGAAGATGGAAACAGGTAGCAGTCTGAGGGAGAAAGTTGAGGGGATGCCTGTATTTCGTTTTAGAGAAAAGAAATACGATGTTAACACGTGAGGACAAAGGAGCTGGTATGGAGGGAGAAGATAAAAATACAGAAAGAGGGAAGAAATTATTAGTGGATGAAGGTACCAGATGAGACAGAAGACGACATCTCAGGACACAGGCAAAAGTCTGACTTCGGACAGGATGATGTACCCCATTCCACTGAGACAGGAAAGAGGAAGTGAAGGCAGATGCAAAACAGGTATATGGGAGACGGGCCAGAAAACTGAGGCATCCCCACCTACTGGGCCTCGATCTTCCCCACGACACCGTTATCACCATCTTCATCACTGCCGTAGTTGCCACAGATGTGCCCAGGACGTGATGAGCAGTTTGTAAATCGGTTCCGCACAAACACTGTACGCTTACTATGTGTTAGGCACTGTGTTGGGTTCTAGACACACAACTGCCAACGGCACGTCTTACTCAATGAACCCGCGTGACAACTCCATGAGAGCTATTCCTAGTATCCCTGGTCACCCACCGGGAAACTGGAGCTGAGGGCGGATAAGCAAGTTGGGCCTAAGGTCACACTGCAGAGTGAGGGGACCAACTCACATGTCTGACTCTGGAGTCTAAACCAGTAACCAGGTGCGGCTGGTCGCAGAGGTAAGTGGGGAGGAGTCTGAGCAGACTTGAATAGAAAAGTTTAGACTACTGAGCATAGAGACAAAAAGGCATCAGGGGCACATACGAGTTTAGTTGCACAAACAGGATTAGACCTCCAATGTCCTAATTCTCACGTTTAAGTTCCCCGTCCAAGAGATGACATTTTCATTTCAGGGGTATGCAGCAACATTAAGGGAAACAATGCTGTAGACGATAAGGGCACGAATACATTTTTGGACTGCAATGTCACAAGGTGCTCTTATCTTCTTCAAATGAAGAAATCACTCCTGATATTCGGGATTCAACAGGTCCAGCGTGAATACTAGATCTTCTCAAACAGTCCATATTTTAATGGATACTGATACTGTTATTGCTTTGGGTTCTGACTACTGCCTTCAAACTGCTTCAATATCCGTGATTTCACTGTTATAATATCTCTTGAGATGAGGCTGTTTTTAGATGGAGAAATTCTCCTAAAGGTGAGATTATTTAACCAAAATCAGATCAAGAGTGACATAGCTGGAATAAAAACTGATGATTTCCAGTTCAAGACTCTTGTTTTGGCCTCTGACACTTCCTGAACAGATATTTGCCCCTCACCTCTATGACGGAAATATGTACCTGGGACATGGAGATGCTGAAAATACACAAAAACATAGCCAGTTGTTAGCAATTTTTCCCCCTTTGGGAGACCGCCTCTAAAGCTGATTGGAGCCTTGTCATTAAAATTGAGGGGTTTTAAGATCCCTGCAGAAGGGAGTCATTCCTCTTGAATACAAGAGTTCCCACCTACGGGCCTCAATAAATATTTGTTCAATGCGTCATTTCTGCAGCTCTTAAAAACCCGTAAGACTTCCGAGAAGAAAGGGTAGAGAATAGGAGTGTGAGTAGGTGTGTGTGACCGAGATAATTCCCGGGCTGGTTACTTGGCTATATCGCAAACCACTGTGGGAGCAAAGAACAAGAAGCCCGTACACTGGGGCTTCCTGAAAGAGTGAGCATGAGGAGCAGGGATGAAGGTGTAATCACCGCAGGGATCAAAATCACAGAACAACAGTCTTTTGGGCCTATGTGGTGTGTTTTTTAACCAGCTAATTTACATTTTAATCAACGGGAGGAGGGGAAAACGGCCCATTTCTTTCCCACAACACCAGAAGGTAATCAAGATCATGAACTGGAGCTTTAATACAGAGAGAGAACAGCCACATGACTGCAGCGAGGCTACGGCAAGGCTGTCAAGGGAAGAAAAGGACTCAGAATTGTACTGAGCTGTTCTGAAATCCTAACCCAGAGGGATACAGGTGGATGAGGACAGCAGAGGGAAAGTGGATTTTTAGTGAGTCTTTCGATGCAGAAGAAGGCATGACAGACTACAAAAACCATAAAACTCTCCAGCATGTGTTAGGAATGCATATGGTACACTATACCAATCCCATGATTCTTTTTTTTTTTTTTTTTTTTCCAATTCTGGCAAAGCTCGGGGTATTAACCTCTAAAAGGTCACAGTACACGCAAAGCTTTCCATTCAACTTGGAAGATAATTCACTAAATTAACAATTTATAGAACCCTGTGAAGGTTTCTGAAAATTATTCCATACTTCTCCAATGGGGTATTTACAAACAATATGCTTTACTTTGTCAATATACGGCTGTGGGAAGGAAATTAAAGGAAAAAAGAATTAAGGTCTAAAACTGAATCTTAGAAGGCACTGTAAAGAAATGAATAGATCATTTTGATTTGGGGAGAAAAGTCACCAATAACCAAAGCCACACCTGGTAAAATCAATGTTATCCACCCAAATGATTCCGGATAATCAAGAACAACTTCTTACAGTTTTTGTTTTGCTATGAATGGAAACTGATACAGATTCTGAACAGAATCTGATGAGGGAGAAAACGTACTAGCTACCTGAAAGCTTGATCATAGGAAAAGCATTCTGCAGTCCTTAAACTATAAATCCCTTCCTACTGGTGTAACCAAGTACATCCCTGATAGAGAAGCTAAAGAAGAGCCAGGTTTTCATCCTCCCTCCCACTTTTCCTCCAAAAATCTCACTGCTATTCTGATACCAACCTCTGACTGAAAAACTTATGACCTTCACCCTGCCCTCTCATCCCCAGCACTCTACTTGAAAAACAGTAGAAGTGCCACTCTGGAAAATAGTGTGGAGGTTCCTCAAGAATTTTAAAACAGATCTACCCTATGACCCAGCAATAGCACTGCTAGGAATCTACCCAAGGAATACAGGAGTGCTGATGCAGAGGGGCACTTGTACCCCAATGTTTATAGCAGCACTTTCAACAATAGCCAAATGATGGAAAGAGCCTAAATGTCCATCAACTGATGAATGGATAGAGAAGTTGTGGTTTACATACACAATGGAATACTACTTGGCAATGAGAAAGAATGAAATCTGGCCTTTTGTAGCAATGCGGATGGAACTGGAGAGTGTTATGCTAAGTGAAATAAGTCATACAGAGAAAGACAGATACCGTATGTTTTCACTCTTATGTGGATTCTGAGAAACTTAACAGAAGACCATGGGGGAGGGGAAGGGGGGAAAAAAAAAAGAGAGGGAGGGAGCCAAACCATAAGAGACTCTTAAAAACTGAGAATAAACTGAGGGTTGATGGGGGGGTGGGAGGGCGGGGAGGGTGGGTGATGGGCATTGAGGAGGGCACCTCTTGGGATGAGCACTGGGTGTTATATGGAAACCAATTTGACAATAAATTTCATTAAAAAAAATAATGTTAGATCCCTAAAAAAAAAAAAAAAAAGAAAGAAACAAAGAAAAACAGTAAAAGTTAGTCTTGGATGTTCAAAAACTGTTTAGCCTTCCCATTAAACATAAACCACCAAGAATGTGAGGCCGATCAAAACATCAACAACCCAGGAGGTAGCTCTAAATTCCAGGTGAACAGTAGGGATAAAATCTATCTACAATGGAGACAAAGGAGAAACCAGTATTTTCAATGCAAGGGTCAAACATCAAAAGGTTTCTTCCTTCCACCTGTGTGGTTCCACAAACCCATATGCAAGCCTCAATTCCAGAGCTCCTCTAAGACTACCACCAGTCTTAAGTACTCCAAAGTCCAGTGCAACTGCATCGAGTACTTACTTGTCTGGGAAAATGTTCTGAGCAGGCACTTGATCCTTTTTCTTGGTGGCTTCAGTCAGAGGGAAAACGGTCTTTATTTTAGAGAGAGGAATCTGACATTTAGCTGTCACCTCAGCAGGGGGATCCAGCATATTCAAAATATGCTGCTGAATTGGGGGCAGAGGCTCTTGGGGATGTAAAGCTCTGTGCGCCAGACACTGTGGAAAAGGTAGAAGGGTTTTAAAACACAGATGCAGACACCATATAACAATTTCTTTATACTTTTCTGGTCAGAGATCCTCGATCTTTGGTTTGGGAGGGCTACAGGATTCCTACCACATGTAAAAGAGAACAAAGAGGGTGGCCTCGGAACCACCTTGGTTTGCAGGACACCAGCAGTGTCTACAACCGAATCTCAGCCGAGCGGCACCATCAGCGGGAGGCCTCCTAGAACAGAGGCTCTTCTTATAAACAGAGGCTGCTGCTTCCACCACCTGGACAATATGTGGGGTTCTCTAAAACACATGAACTCCAAGGGCCTCGAGTCCTTTTACCTCCCTTCAGAAGACTGCTTTCCCCCTTGCATAATCTTAGAAAACGACGTGTGGTAGATGAAACGGGGCTAAAACAGAGCCACTATGCTCGGTGAGTCCCAGGAAGAAATCTGCGAGAGAGATGAGAATGCTGGTCTGTCCCAAACCTCCCCAGAGTGCTCAGTTTGGGCTCCTCTCCACCGGTCTACCCACTTCTGTCCATCTCCTCTCCCAGCACTCTCGTCTGGGGACCATCCCCCCCTTGCGTGGGCCACCAGTCACCTTCTAACTGGTCTCCCCAAATCTACTTTCAGTATTCTGTACAGCCAATGCCCTTACTGTGACCCTAAGAAGTCGCGCACACCACGGCTCCTGCACGCCTCCCTCATCTGCCACCTTCCTCCTTGCTCGTCACAACCCAGCTACACTGGGCCCTGCCTGTTTCCCTCAGGTGCCAGGCTCATGCTAGCCTTTGGGTCCTGAGCTTATTGCTCTCTCTGCCTCACCGGCCTTCCCCTAGATCTCAACAGAGTTGAGCATTTTTTTAATCCTTCTGTTCTTTGCCCAACTATGATCTCCTCAGAGAGGCCTACCTGGACACTGTGAAGGAACCCCTCCACGCCCAGCCTGCCACCCAGCTATTTTCTATCATTACTCCTGTTTTACAGTTTTCATAGCATTTGTCAGTATCTAACATGATCAATTTTGTAGTTTACTTACTATTTAACCTTCCCTCTTAAAAGAAGAGATCTTGTTTGTCTTGTTTAGTGCTGAATTCCAGGTACTAAAAGCCGTGCCTGGCACACAATAAGCACCTAATAGGTATTGGCCGAAGGACTAAAGTACTCCTTCCCGGGACTCCACCTGTTAACACAAGTGTCGGGAAGCAGCACCAAGAGCGGGGCCAGGGTCCAGGCCAGGTTCTGCGCGGCGCACATGAGTGGAAATCCAGACAGCAAGCCTCCTCCGTTCGGTCACCCGTACCGCTTTCAGTCTGCTCAGCCCGCCTGTAGCGGTGCTGGTGTCTGCCCAGAAAAGTGAATACTCCGAAAAGGAGTACAGGAAGGTGAGCAAAATGCAACTATCACGGACCTCTCCTTTCCTTTTGCTAGAGAATCATCCCAAAGTTAGGCTGGAGAACACGAGTCCTACTATTCCCACCTTTAAACGATTTGCACACTGGTAATTTTAAAGAAAAAAAATCCAGGGAGCTGAAAAGTTCTTACAGTTCAAAACACTGTTTCATATCACAAGGTATAGGATTTATAGCACCTCATGAACTGCTTTCCTACCCTGTAGGAAACGTTAGGCTGGAAGTCTCCATTCTAAAAAGACCAAACAAACAAAAACAAAAAGCTGAAACTTAGATAGTAAATATCACCTGAGTTGACGGCTTCTAGAACTCTGATGTGCTGCTCCGTCATCTCATCTCAACACAGTGACCACACTCGTCCTTCCCCACAGTATATTAATCCGTCTCAGAGTCTGTTTTCCTCTTTCCTAATCACTCCACTTTCCCCTGAGCACCAGCAACATTAGCTCATTTAATGTGAAGCAAAAGGGGAAACTGAAGTGACTCCAAACCCTGTGAATCTACCCCCAACCTTCTTGTGCACAGTTCTTAATTCACAGTGCTCTCCCTCAGGTCGTTACATTACCTGCAAAGCTTAGAAAGCCCTCAGGACGTAAGCTGTAACCCAACACAGCAGACGACCTTTTACATACTCTGGAAGACTCGCTGATACTCACTCAACATCTCTGAGACAACAACTACAACAAATGGACAAATATCCTACACAACCTCCCCGCAGAAAAACACTCCAGTAGGAACTCTAGACAGTTCTTTCAAACAGTGTCATCACTCGCAAGTCGGTAATAATCTACAGGAGATGTGCTAAAGCATCAACCACTCCTACTTTTTCAAAGGTCGTACTTTAGATAAAACTAAGTGGGATACTTATCAAATTCATTCACTCAAAAAAATCTCAATTCATTAAAAAAACTGAGGTAATGAGAAAGTAATGCAATACTTTTTAATAGCAGAGAAGCTGACATTACACTCTTAAACCTATTAATTTGTCTTTTAAGCAACTGTTATTCCTTGATGTGATTTTTGTAATTTGAAAAAGACTAGAAAAAAAACCCTGCAGGCCACATGATTAGCTCATAAGTTACGAGCATGTTGATGTTACGAGCATGTTGATTTTAACAACCCTGCATCAATGGTTTAAAAGCCAGTTGTAACTCTACACAAAAAGTGTATCTCTCAGCATTTCTTTTTTTAAAAAATGCTTATTTATTTATTTTGAGAGAAAGAGACAGAGAGAGCATGTACAAGCAGGAGAGGGGCAGAAAGAGAGGGAGAGAGACTGAAAATGCCAAGCAGGCTCCATGCTGTCAGCGCAGAAGTAGAACCTGACGCGGGGCTCGAGCTCACAAACTGTGAGATCATGACCGGAGCTAAAATCAAGGTCAGATGCTCAACTGACTGAGCTACCTAGGCACCCCTTCAGCATTTCTTTGTAAAACTAGAATTAAATTAACCTCATCAACAAACTGATGGGTAACCTCTCCTTCCTTCTGCCCCCTACTCCCAGCTGAGTCACTCTCAGCTATGAATGTTTCATTTATAAAGGAGGTTAAGGAAGTCTTCCTAGGTCCCCCATCCTACTTAGCTTCCTGTATCCTCTCTCCTTCCCTCCATCAGTAGAGCTTTCTCCTGCTCCCACCCCACTATTCCACCGCCGCTGGGCCCTCAATGTAAGCAGAGACTTCATGCAGACACTAACGGCCCTTCGTCATGCTCGCTCACCATCACTCACCAGTGAGCAGCATCAAACTTGCTTTTTCTTTTCGGACACGGATCACTCCCTGTGCCTTCCAAGGCACCAGCTTCTCCTAGTTCTTTCGACCTTTTTTTTTTTTTTTTTTTTTTTTTTTTGGAGAAGGGGAGAATAAGAACGGTTCATTTGTCTTTTAACAACCCTTCTTCTTCTGGCTGTTCCTAATTATTCATTCACACGCTGGTGTGCAGGACTTTGTTTTCTTTTCTTCTCACGCAACGCTTTCCCTAGGTGATCTTGTTCACTTCTATTACCCAAGTGGGGAGGACTCCCAAATCCATGTACTTAGTCCTGACTTCTCTCCTGGGGCTCTGCATCCCTATTTCCAACTTCCTACTGGGTGTGTGTACCGGGATAGCCAACCGACGGCTCAAATTTAACACCTGCAAAAACACATGAACTACCTTTTCAGTGTGTTCATTCTATATTCCCCATCACAATTAACAGTGATGCCGTCCCTCAGGCACCCAAGCTAGGATCCTGTTATCTTTAATTCCTATTCCTCAACTACACCCAGCCCCTCCAGTCCTGTCTCCTCTGCCTTTTTACATTTTCCCTCTCCGCTTTCCCCGTCACTGCTTGAACTCAGGCCTTCATGGGGGCCACTGCAGGTTTCCCAACTGGTCTCTGCTGCACCTCCATGTCACTACCAGAGAGCTATTTTCTAAAAATCTGTCACCCACCTGCGGACAAAATCCTGTGATTTCCCACTGCCTACAGGGCAACGTGCAAGCGACTGGCTCTTCACGACCGGCCTGCTATTGAGCTGCCCTGCCCTCTTTTCCATCGTGTCCCCATACAGCTTCTTCTCCAGCCAAATGGAACGATATGGAGACTCCCAAATCCAGCACCCTTCTTCCTGTTTCCGTGCTTCTGCACATGCTACTTCTTTTGCCTGGTGTGTCCTCGTCACATTTCCTCAGTGAAGCCTTCCTCAAGTCACCACGTGCAAGAATCTCTCTTTTCCCCATATGGTTTTGTGCCCACCACTGTTGTACCTATTGGTTTTACGTCTCTACTCCTCTGGGCGGGCGCGGGGGGGGGGGGGGGGGGGGCGGCTTTAAGCAGTGAGCTTATTGTATCTTTAGCTCACGGCACAATGAGTTAATAAGTAATGTTAGTTAAGTAATGAGTTAAGTAATGTTAAGTTAAGTAATGTTAGTACTTAATAAATACGTATTAAAAAAAAAAGTAAATTCAATTTATAAACGCCATAGCAATAGTATTTCTTTATACAGACAAACCATATTAGAAACTCTCCCCCACAAAAGCAAGCAAGGCTGGTAAACTGTGAAAATCAAAGCTGCCAGTGTTTGCAGCTATTGTTACTTTGAAAGGTAACCATACCTGTGCTTATGGCTTGTTATCTGTTCATCAACCCAATAAACATTTACTGAAGGCAGATGGAATACACCCTAGATAAATCTGCCAAGTATTAGAAGTTTCTATTTTCCACCATGGTGATCAAATGTTTTTTGCAAGCTTTCCACACCAACTGGTCTCCTCCTCCCTTCCCTGCAAACGACAGAGGGCTTCAGGTCTTGAAGTCCACTTGTCAAAAACACGAAAGAAGTTTACACAAGTAACACGTACTTGACTGCACTTAGAATACTAGAGCATTCACTGAGTCAGCGCTTTACATGTTAAGCTTTATACTCTTTTTTTTTTTTTTTTTTTTAAACCAGGGGAAAGTGCTAACACAGTCCCCCACTACCACAAGTTACGCAGTTGAGTTTCCCACATTTGGGGAAATCACAGGGGTCAGCACATCCAAAGTGCAATAGATAAACCTCACCCTGGGAAAACCACCTTCGCAATCAGGTATCTCTCCTGCCAGGTAAGTTTTTAAGCTTTATATTCTAATTTTGAGGAAAAGATTTGTTTTCACTACTTGAGGAATTACAAGCATCAAAAAAACAGGCAGTTCCTTTTGAGTAGAAGATCCCTCAAAATTACATAAGGCCCCGATATGCACTTGAGTCAGTCACTTTGAGAAAGGAGTCAAAAGGGACAAGGAGTTGTCTCTCCCTCACCTCCCCACATGTCTACCTGCCCCTGCCCCTGCAAGAGCAGGTCCTCCACTCCTCAGTGAGGAAGACCTCGCCTGAAAAAGCTGCTTGTGATGTTTGTCAGCTCTGTGGGGTTCAGAGAGGGCTCTGTCCTACTGCCAGCAACTTCATCCGGGACTGGAACATTCCTTCAGTCCATCCACTCCCTATCTCAGCACAAGTCAGCCCCGCCTATCAGCCTTCCCAGCTGCCCTTAATCCAGTTGCCACCTTCCAATTCCTTTGGTCCAAGATGCAGAAATACCTATTTTACATTTTTTTTTGTGTTTTAGTCACTCTTTAATAATTTAACACTAACCCTCTTTATCCGACCTCTATGCTACCTTTAATTATGAAATTTTTGATAAATGTGGTACTGGAACACTTCTCTAATGTTATTATAAGGTCACAAAAAACTCTCCTATTTGCATATAAAAAACAAAGAAAAGTCTCATTCACATAAAATAGAGGAGAAAAGCCTAGAAAAGGCATGAAGAAGAATCTGCTCTTTATGAAAAAACTAGCCTTAAAAAAACCCAACAAACTGGCCTTCCTAAAAAAAAAAAAAAAAGAATTTTTCAAGTATCTTAACTTTACTTCTTTCTCTCCAACAGCTCAAAGTATTTTTATGTTTTTCAGTAGAAGAGGAAGGTATTACTCTTTTATTAAATAAAGCAACTGAAGCCCTCAGAGGACAAAAATGCTTGTGGCCAATTACACTCTTTTCACCCACTCATTTAAAAAATTTTTCACTCATTAAAAAAAAAAAAAAAAAAAAAAAAGACTGGTTCATCTTCCCTCTCTTACCTGATACAACCTCTGATGTTGAGGGTTTGGGATTTTGGTGGTTGGAAACAAGTCTTCAATGGTGTCTTCCTTTTCATCTTTCTTTACCAAGCTCATGGAGTCAATCAAAGCATCAACAGCACTCAACTGAGCCTCTAAAACAAGGATAAACAGAGCAGTGCCAAGGAAAAATGATTACGTCCACTGTTCTACACTAAAACAAATGCTTTCCATTCACAGATACAGAAATACTGGCAAGTTACACAGTCCAGGCCTGGCCAAAATAGTCTCTAGTCATGCAAGTCATTTAACTAAACTGAGTCTTGGTTTTCTCTTTTGTAAAAAGAGCTATTTAGAGTAGCTGGTCTCTTAGGTCCTATCTAGCTATACCATTTGGTCAACTTTCACAGTATAATACCATATTGAAAGCAAAAGTTTGTTCCAAAGGAAGCACCACAGCCATACAAAACCCATCTTCCATACGGTGACTCAAAATATTCAGTATTCAATGAGTTAGTATGTTCAAAAAATTAGTAATTATCTGAAGGAGAAAAACATGGAAAAGAAAATACCTTTGGTGAGAAGGCATAAGCTTTACCAGGATTTCCTAAAACTTGTATCAGACTGACTTGATAGGAAGACAGAAAAACCCAAAAGACACTGGTAGACCAGAGGGAGTAGACTCCTTCTCAATCTCCAAAAGTCAGAATGAGCTCTCTCCTCTCCCAAACCATATGGCCTGTATGCACACCTGTGCACACGTCTTACCCCACTCTATCCAAACTGTAAGACCCTTGAGAGCAGAAACATGACAACTTCTTCATTACCTCCCTCCCAATACCTAACAGAAAGCAACTGCTCTTAAATAAAAATCTACCGACTCAACAAAAATGGCACAGTCCAAAGCAACGTGGATGAAAGGCAACTCTCCAAAACACTTCTACCTAAACTACCGTGTGTAACTTCCATTCTGCTGATTCACACAGCAGCTCAGCTGTTAAAAGCTGAAGTGCTATTTTTGGACCATTCACAGCCAGTCGGCAAAAGGTGGAAGAGAATAAGCAGCTCTTAAAAAGCCTACTAGGCTTCTATTCTTCACCTTCTCAAGTATCCCTTTTACTACAAAAAGAAAGAGCTTATAGATATTTATCACGATACGTTTCTATCCCAGTTTCAGACTTTCCAGGGGGAGCTTTCAGACCTTACCACCTGGCACCACCTCAAGCTGACACAGCCATCACCACCTTAAGCTGACTACTGCAGGGTCCACTGGCAATAGGGAGGAGGTTGCACCTGTGTGTGGGAACGTTCAGTGGCTGTTACTTGCTACTTCAAGCTACTATCAAGACCTCTACATAATTGGAATTGCATACCTCTACATAAACATCTACTTGGGACACGTGCCAAACAGGGTTAATGATCCATTTTGCAATGGAGAAAATGCAAATAATAATACACAAACACAAAGGAAATAAAGCAAGGCAGAAAGATACTGAATATTTTAGATCCTGAGTAAATGGTTTATATGTCTATATGATAATTTTTCAATAAAGCTCTCTTTTTTAAATGTCTATGCATTTAACATTTGAAATTATCAAAATGTAGAGAGATGATACTGTAAACACAGTGCAGGCTTCTATACATTCAAGTCCATGCCTGGCTCCGCCATGATGCACAGGGACTCATTTCTAGAAGGTAAAGACACAGTGCTAGGCCCCCTTTGGTTCGTGGCTTTTCTACTGCACACAGATCCTAACAGATCTAACCAAAAAAAAACCAGAAAGAACCCACTCCTGAGACTCATCTCACAACCCCCTAATCCTACAATGACACACAGATTTAAACTTTCAAACTAAAACATCTACTCATTTTTTTGTGTGTTCTTTTTGGTATATTCATCACATTTGGCCCACTATGATATCTTACGCAACTGCCTTAAACTGTGAGCTCTCTCAAAGACAGTATCTGTGAGCATCATTCTGTGTGGCACCCTGACATGTGTAGCCAGGTGCTTAATAAAGTCCTTTTCTGATCAAGCCCAACGTTAACTCCTAGAAACAAGGAACAAGGAGACTGGAACTGTTACTGTAAACTACAAAGAAAAGGCAAAGAGAAAAGTTAATCTCCAGCACTGTTACTTTTCAGTTCAAAGACAGTTACATCGTATTTTATGTGGGACACTGAAGTCACAGCTTTGACACTATACATCAGTTCACTTCAGCAGAGGGCAAACTGGTTCACAACCAGAGAATGTACATCCATTTCCCACAAGTTGCTCCCTAGATACAAACTCTATGTCAGAAATGGGAAACCAGATAGTGTTTGGAGAGTCCAGGGCAAACCTATACCTACTTTCATCATGCCCCACTTCCATCATCACTGTGTACAAGCGTGACTGGAATCCAAGCAATTCCACTCTGGGAAATCCCCTGGTCCCAACCATGACTGCACACAGGTGATTTCCCAAGAACAGTGTGTGTTTAGAGGCAATTAATGAGCAAATGGAAATAACTCACCTGTGGGAGTGCATTTCTTACTATTTTTCAAGGATGAAAACATATATTGTCGCAAGTCTTCCATAAAAGGCAGCTGCACGTACATTAAACACTAATGAGAAAGGAAGGAAGTAAAAGCAGAAACAACCAAATTAATGGAAAAAATATAAAACTGGTCTCAAACACCATGAAGGTGGCACAACTGAAGTATTTCAAAAGTCAGACAACTCAAGTCTGGTACATGGTAAGTAAACTGTTTTGATTTGTTATCAGTTGTACACAACTGTAAATTAACAGTACAAAGAATATCGAACATAAGAGAAATACTTAAAAGAAAGACTATCAAAGAATATCTGCAAAATGCATGCCTAATACAACAAATCAGAAGGGTGTGGTGTCTAGAAGGTTGAGCATGAACTCAGGACTTCTGCCTTCTCTTTTCCAGTTTCTCTTTTCTACCACAGAAAAGTTCTCTGAGAAACAGTATGTGGTAAAGAATCTGGGCCTATATTTTGAACAGAAGAACCCTAAATAAACGGAATTTTTCTCTTCCAATTTTTATTTAAATTCTAGTTGGTTAACATACAGGGCAATACTGGTTTTGGGAGTAGAATTCAGCAATCCATCACTTACCATACAACAACCACATCACAACAAGTGCCCTCCTTAGTACAGACCCTCCCTTCCCCACCTCCCTCTGTCAAGCCTGTTTGTTCTCTAAGAGTCTGAACTGAGTTTTTCAAGGATCACAACAAAATCATAGCCTCGACCTTTATTCATAGTCTTCATTTGTAAAAATGAGGGTACTCTCTCTCCCCATTAGGTTCTGAAAAATCAAGAAGGGTAAGAACCGAGAGGTCACTGGATTGAGCAAACAGAAGGTTTATTGTTAACTTTCATCGATTTGATTTAATCATAAGTTCCTTACCTACTTTTACAATTTATGTTTTTTCACTGCAACTGAAGGTGTGGTTCACACACCAACAGCATCAGCATTACTTGGGAATTTGTGAGAAACGCACAGTCTCAAGCACCTCCCCAGACCTACACTATCAGATCACCAAGTAATTCCCATGCACAGTAATAGCTGAGAAGCACTGTTTGGAATAAAGGAACTGAGGGAAAATAATTAACTTGAAAGACCTGTGGGTTGTACCTCATAGGCATCCTTGATATAAGGAAAAGCCATGCCAACTTGAGGATTAGTTCTTCCGGCATAAGCATATCGAACCACGGCCACCATGTCTAATTCATCCAAAGCATGAATCAGGGAGGAAAGTGCCACTGCTGCTGCCTAGGGAGAAAGACGCTGCGTTAACCAAGCCAACGTGTGTGTACTTTCCCAGTGGAACTCAATCCAGCTGACCCTTGAACTTGTGAGCAGGAATGCACGAGTCCACTTATACGCTGACTTTTTTTTTAATGTTTATTTTTGAGACAGAGAGAGAGAGAGAGACATAGCACAAGCAGGGGAGGGGCAGAAAGAGAGGGAGACACAGAATCAGAAGCAGGCTCCAGGCTCTGAGCTGTTAGCACAAAGCTCTACATGGGGTTTGAACTCACGAACTGTGAGATCATGACCTGAGATGAAGTCGAACATTCAACCGACTGAGCCACCCAGGCGTCCCTGCACAGATTTTTATAGCATAGTACTATAAATGCATTTTCTTTTCCTTATGATTTTCCTAATAACATTTTCTTTTCCATAGCTCACTTCACTATAATACATCATATAATACACATAGCATATAAAATACATATTAACTGCTGTTATTGGTAAGACTTTCGGTAGACAGTAGGCTATTAGTAGTTAAGTTTTCAGGGAGTCAAAAGTTACACTGGATTTTTGACTGCATGGGGTACCAGCACCCTAACTCTCCACTCCTCTCCAGTGTCCAAAGTTCAACTGTACTTGGAAGATTGCTATCCACTTAAGAAAAAGAAATTCCTGGGGCGTCTGGGTGGCTCAGTAGGTTGAGCGTCCAACTTTGGCTCAGGTCATGATCTTGCGGTTTGTAACTTTGAGCCCCGCGTCGGGCTCCGTACTAACAGCTCAGAGCCTGGAGCCTGCTTTGGATTCTGTGTCTCCTTCTCTCTCTCTCTCTCTGCCCCGCCTCCATTCATGTTCCATCTCTCTCTGTCTCAAAAAAATAAATAAACATTAAAAAAAAAAAAAAAAAGAAGGGTGCCTGGGTGGCTCAGTCAGTTAAGCATCTGACTTCGGCTCAGGTCATGATCTCACGGTCTGTGAGTTCGAGCCCCGCGTCGGGCCCTGTGCTGACAGCTCAGAGCCTGGAGCCTGCTTCGGATTCTGTCTCTCCCTCTCTCTCTGCCCCTCCCCCGCTCATGCTCTGCCTGTCCCTCTCTGTCAAAGATAAATACACATTAAAAAAAAATTAAAAAAAAAAAAAAGAAAGAAAGTCCTTTTGTCTTTAAATTATACATTGTTTCCACCATGCTTACAACCTATATTATTAGCTGGCAGATAGCACACCTTTATTAGCAATGTTACTAAAAATGAAATTATTTGTTGGCAGTTACAGATTATCCGATTCAGCAAACTTCTGAGCTCTAACGCTGTAACGTTTTTATTTAGTATTTGAGTTTTGATTAAGTTTTGTGCTTATAAAAATTTATTCTGGGACCCTATAGCTGATAACTAGATCAAACATATAGACTGAACAGAAAACATAAGGAGTATTTTTAGTGTTTCTAAAGCCTGAGTAGGAATTACTATTATTATAATTTGGAACTGATAATATGATAGAAAACATTAACCTCTTTTTTCTGCATCCTTCTTCATGCCAGAAATTAAAAAGGTTCTGTTAACTCTTCTCAGTTGTTACCAGAATGAACATATTTAAAACAGTGGTCCTAGAACACCATTTGTGCCTGGCTCACATTGCTTTTGAGTCTCTTCAATATATATTGATCATGTATTGATTTATCCTTAATTTTTTTTCATAGTTTGGTCAGATAAATTCAGATGTATACAATGGAATACCTTTTCTTGACTGAACTACGCTATGATGTCCACAGGAATATGCAGTAAAGAAAATAAACAACTATACTAGATCTAAAAAAAAAAAGACTGTTATCCACTTTATTCCTATTTCAGATTTTTTAATTTAATTTTATTTTTTTCAAGAGAGCAAGAGAGCAGGGAAAGGGGGAAAGGAAGAGGGAGGGGGAGGAGAGGGAGGGGGGAGGGGGGAGGGAGAAAGAGAGAGAGCGCGAGCCAGTTTCAAGCAGGCTCAAGCAGGCTCCATGCCCAGCACAACCCTGGGATCATGACCTGAGACGAAATCAAGAGTCCGACGCTTAACTTGACTGAGCCACCCAGGTGCCCCCAGATTTTTTTAAGCGCCCCTGTACCTACTTCAAGGCCACACTGTACACATCTGATTTGGTCAGACATATTGTAACCTCTTCTGAAACTTCACTTCATTATGTGGATCCTCTCTTATTGTATCTTCATCTTCCTTCTTCTCTGAATTCATACCCTTATCTTCCAAATAAACTCCCCTCTCAGCCTTCCTAAACAAAATATTTCTTTTTCTCCCCCTCTCTCCATAAATTACTATCTAGATCGTTCCCTTCACCTCTAAATGTCATGAAATAATAGTCCTGGTGTTTTCGCTGCTTACAACACAATTATTCTTCCATCTAATCCAGCTACTGACCTCACCTTCCTTACTGAAATTATTCTCCAAAGTCACTCATGACCTTCTAATTGCCAATCCTTTGTTCCCATTCTATTTGACCTTTCAGGAGCACTTAACCATCCCCTTTTCTCTGTACTTTCTCCTTCTTTGGCTTCAGAAACAATACTCTTCTCTGTGGGTCATCCCTCCCCTAACTCTTCAGTTCTTCCACTAATCGTGAAATTCTGTTCTTGGCTTTTCTCTCCTTGTCTCACTCTGAAACTCTACTTGGGGATTATTTTACCCAGTCCCATGAGTTGATGAATCAGAATCTGTATATTCAGCTTTAAAACTGAATCCAGACTTTAAAATCCAGGCTTCTATTGCCTACTAGCCGATAGATAGCTCATACGGTTAGACCACAGGTATTGCAAACTGTTCATGACCAACAATGAACTACTGTCTTTCCCCCATTCTCCCCCAGTGCTCCCTACTTCACGAGCTCCATCTCCCAGTCAACCAAACGAGAAGCCTCAAAGTTTTTAGTCATACCACCTGACTCATCTCTCACCTTCACATGTTCAGCAAACTCAGCCAATTCTACTTCTGCACTGTCTCTCAAATCTATCTTCTTTTCCATCGCCGCCTCTCCAGTTCAGAGCTGACCATGTCAGGCCCTTCCCTAAGAATCTCCAAAGGTCCCACTCCTCTAGCCTCAGGGGTCTGTCCATTACTCCTGGACTAGCCTTGCACTTTCCGTCCTCTGTGGCTTTCTGTTCTTATAGTTTCCTCCTGGCTAGAATGCCCTCTCCACATCTGTCTCCTGTAACCGATTTTCACGGCCCAGTAACGTGACACCCTCTCCATTTTAGATTTGCTTCACTCTCCCTCTCCATAACTCCCAAACACATTGTCTGTACTTTTCTCAATGTTAAAGTTAACCTTTATCAAAGTTAGCTATGTAGATTTTCATTTCCTCCACTAAAAACCTGTAACCTCAATACGTTTTCATCAAAATCCTCTATAGGTTTCATGACAGATTCATTACCTTTTTAGTTCAGTTCAAGGAATATTCACTTAGTGCCTACTCTTTGCTACACAATGTCTTAGGTCCTATAAAAAAACAAGGATGAGTCCCTGATCTCACTGAGCTAATACATTCTTTACTAACAGGAAGTGACATACGTACCAAATACAGAACTTGTATAGTCCAACAAGTCCCAATAGACCGGTAAACACAATGGGAGTCTGAGGAAGAGATTACTTCTAATTTGTTTGCAAATTTCTATCTGGGTGTCTTTGACAGAACCAACTGGGATATTGAAGGAAGGATGGGGTCAGGGATGACTATGACATTGTAAACACAATGCTACACCTGTGGGAAACTCAACTAAAGCTCCATTTCCTTCTCTTCCTCTTCCCTTTCTCCTCCACACACAGTACAAATCACGTACAAGTGTAGATTCTCCATACACAAAAATAATTATATGTTCATGACCAGAGAAAACATATTTTTAAAAGGAATTATTCACGGAATCATAGAATATTTGAGTTGGAAAACAACAGCATTCATCTAGTTTAACAACACACATGCTGACAAAACTCCCTCCCCAAAATCTGGCTGGTGGAAACAAAGACTCTGCTGGGAAACATTCAGGAATGGAGATCCAACCATCTCACAAGAAACCAATCCACTTGGAGGTAGTAATCCTTGTTGACAAAGTAATTCTTCATTTTGAACAAAACCACCACTTGTTGGCAGGAAACGTAGTTTATTTTCCATTCCACATAACAACCCTCTAATGCATGGAAGAAGGCTCTCATATCTGTCATCCCTCCTACTTCCCTACCCACCTATGGAAGTTCTTTCCATACAACCTTTTATTGGAAGTCATCATGACATAATTGTATGTCCCTTCCTCCTCTGCTTACCTCAGAAGCTCCAATTAGTTAATACTCTTCTTTGACTAGGACATCAAGAACTTACACCACACAGTGGCCCTTTGCCATTAGAAGAGGATTTTTTTTTCCTTTGACTCAAAGTAACCCAAGGATACGGGGTCTGTGTGAGGTTGGACTGGAATTATACATGACACAAGGCTGCCCTCAGCTAGCAAGTCAAGATAATCACGTAGGCCGGACCACAAAGCTGTTGTCAACAGTCTTCACTGCATACTGGCAATCACATGAAGTGATCAGAATTTTGTCTGTGTGAAGGGATGCTAAGTTGGAGTTAAAATTCAGAAGTTAAAAATGCTGTTAAGCTATGACAACAATATATACTAGACACACATAATTCCCAAGAGGATTTGATTCAGGAAAAACCCATGAACTTGGATTCTCAAGTAAACCAGAATTGACATATGCCTATTGTGCTCTAACGACAAACCCATTCAGTGCTGATGGGAAAGCAAGCAATTCTCCTAACTGAACTGTTCTGAGAATGGCATGCCTACTCACCAGGTCAACAGCCAGGTAACCCTCAGAAGTGAGGAGGACGCAGAAAAGGGCCCAAGAGGCTAGATCAAGTACTTATACCACTGCCCTCCCCATACCCCAAACAAGCCTTCGACCTCCAGATTACTAACATCAAATGCAAATACTTCTGGAACTCCAATACCTGTTTAAGTAGCCTTAAATGGACACTAGACTGCAATATTCCAGTCAAGATCACACCTCCAAATGACACGTTCCAACCTGGAGGCTGAGTAGAAACCATTTACAGAGAGGGGAGAGGTGACAGTAGGATGCAAGAGTCATGAGTTGTTAGCCAGGCACAGACCAGCTTGAAAACAGAATCTCTTGGAGAGGTGGGAAAAGAGCACAAAGAAAGAGCAAAGGGTGCACAGATGAATTTCTCAGAGAGGGAGGTGGTCCAGTGAACCACGAAAGCTCAGCTCCAGAATGCTAAAGCCAGCGCTAAATGTCTAGTGTATATGACAATGAAAATGGCAACTGACCCCAAGCCTCCTGAACATCTGACCGTGAGACTCCCATACCTAAATGCATTTGTTCAAATGTTTTTGTTCTTAATACTCACCTGGTCTCCAACTGAAGGACTATGTTCTCAGGCCTTGTGCTCATGCTATGACAAATTCATTTATCATGTCTCCATTTTCGGAGTTAAAGGTCAGTGAACTTTCCCACGGCTGTTGCAAGAATTAACGTCATTTTAAACCACAAATAGCCCCACACAACTCACTTAAAATGACAATTCAATGCTGTGGCACTACCTCAAAGGCTTACTGTCAACTTACCTCATCATCTTTCGCTGCAAAGACCTTTAGGACTTGATTTCCCACAAAATATCTTCTGTGGACCTACAAGAGTTAAGTAAGGAAAACAACTGGTTTTGATCCAAAGTAAGTAACACGTATAGCCATAATGCCACAGTTATTAAGAAATTCTATTCTAAGTGCTCTTAGTAAAAAACATTCACAGGGGCTTGAACAAACTTATTGCTTGAGGTCCAACTCGACACAATAAATATGTGAATTCCAAGCATATGTCAAACACTGTTCTGAGCACTGTGAACACAGTACTGATCAGGATGTAGTCTTGTCTGAAGGAGCTCAGGCAAATGTGAAATTAACTGCAACGCAGTGCTATGCTCCAGCACTACACAAGCACAAGAATACAGTATTGTAACTCAGGGCCACAAAGGCACATGAACGGAGCATCTAACTCGGTCATGAAGGGTCAGAGCAGGCTTCTGCAAATGGTGACACTGAGGTCAGGACTTAAAGGATGCGCAGGAACTCAGAGAAAAATCTAGCACAAGCATCTTGGGCAGGGATACTAGTGTGAATAAGTCTGGAATGACATAAAAATTTAACACATTTGAGGAACTGCCTCTGTAGGGCAGTGCCCCGGTGCAAGGAGAGAGGTGAAAGATTACATTAGCAAGATTAGGAAAGATCAAAGAAGTCTCTTATTTGCAGAGTTAAGTGGTTTAGACTTCATCCCAAGAACAATGATGAGGCACCTGATAAACTGCAAAGAGACCAGAGTGAAGAACTAATTGGAGAGGCAAGAGCCGCACTGGGAAGGGAAACTAGTGAAACCAAAAATAAGTATTGCATGTCCTTTTGTCCCCCTTTAAGTTCAATTACTTCTCTGGCAGAGTATCAGATGGGTCAAAGCAGCTGTACCAATACCTGATTAGGAAACAAATACTGAAGAGTGCCTACTATCATAACCAACCACTTGTATCTACTGACCAAGATCAGTTTCTCTCTCCTCTATGTAATCTCGAGCCTGGAGCTTATCTGTAAGAACGTGCCCTGTGCCATACAAGGCAGTGCTTCTCAAATGTTCTTCTGCCCTCCTGCCTCTGAAGCCAAGAACCTGAACGCTTTTACAATAACAGCAGCTCGAGAAGATGGAGTCTCAAAGGCATGAGGGTTTTGCCCACAGAATTCAAACACCCTCCATCTCCGCTTCTAGTCTCCATTTGAAAACCATTATTTAAAGAAATAAAGGAATAATCCTATCTTAAAACTAAAAAGTTTGCTACGTTCATATAGATTTGCCCTCCTATTAGAATCTGTAATAGGGGCACCTGGGTGGCTTAGTTGGTTAAGCATCCGACTCTGGATTTTGGCTCAGTTCATGATCTCATGGTTCATGAGTTCAAGCCCTATGTAGGGCTCTGTGCTGACAGCATGGAGCCTGCTTAGGAGTCTCTCCTTCTGTCCCTCTCTGCCCCTTCCCTGCTCACTCACTCTCTTTCTCTCAAAGTAAATAAATAAACTTAAAAAAAAATCTGTAATGCTTCTTGATGAAAGAACAGTTAATGATATCTTTTCCTAAGGCACTTAAATGACTTCTCAAAGGACAACCAGACATGTGGGGGAAGTTCTCATTAAATTCTTACCCATTAAAGGGGCACCTGGGTGGCTCAGTCGGTTGAGCGAACGACGTCGGCTCAGATCACGATCTCGCGGTCCGTGCGTTCGGGCCCCGCGTCGGGCTCTGTGCTGACAGCTCAGAGCCTGGAACCTGTTTCAGATTCTGTGTCTCCCTCTCTCTGACCCTCCCTGGTTCATGCTTTGTCTCTCTCTGTCTCAAAAATAAATAAACGTTAAAAAAAAAAAAATTTTTTTTTAAATAAAAAAAAATTCTTACCCATTATATAGATACCCAGAACACTGACAATGTGGGGGAAGATAAATTGAAAATTTAAGAGAACAGTAATTTGCAGGGCACCTGGGTGGCTCAGTCAGTTAAGTACCCAACTCTTGATTTTGGCTCAGGTCATGATCTCCAGGTTGTGAGATCGAGCCCTGCATCAGGCTTTGCACTGATAGCAAGGAGCCTGCTTGGGATTCTCTCTCTCTCCCTCACTCTCTGCCTCTCCCCTACTCTCTCAAAACAAATAAATAAACTTTAAAAAAAAAGAGAGAAGAGTTAATTTGCAACTTCACAATTGCAAAGATAAAAAAAAGAACACCAAAAAATTCCAAGGCTAAAAACCTATTTTATATAATTAAAATGTTCACCTCAATTCAATCCAGAAATATTAGTTTCTCTTATGTTAAGGGAATATGGAAAAATACGTGATCTTATTAAAAATAATTATTAGTCTGTTAAAAGGTACATACTTAGTTGCTATGGAAAACACCTTGTTCTTTTTTTTTTTTTTTTTAATGTTTTAATGTTTATTATTTATTTTTGAGAGACAGACACAGAGCATGAACAAGGGAGGGGCAGAGAGAGAGGGAGACACAGAATCTGAAGCAGGCTCCGAGCTGTCAGCACAGAGCCCGATGTGGGGCTCGAACTCACGAACTGTGAGATCATGACCTTAGCTGAAGTCAGATGCTTAACCAACTGAGCTACTCAGGTGCCCCAAAACATCTTGCTCTTAAGAGGGTGTGTATGCATTTGTTAAGATAATAGATGAAAGCAGGGATGAAAAATATTCAAAAAATCAGCTTGTTCATCTGGTGGTGGTCAGATTATGACTGATTAATGACATAGGCTCTCAAGTCAGAGAGACCTCACTCAAAACCAGTTTCTACCACCTTCCAGTGTGACCTTGGGCCAATTACATACTCAATTTTCAAATGTATAAAATATATTATCCTGACACCTATCTAGGAGGGTTGTACTAAGAATTAAATGGGAATTTACATAAAATACATAGTATATTGAATGGAATATTATAACCACTCAAATAAATGGTGGCTATTATGATTATCTTCAATGTACCATTTGAGATTGTACTTAAGATAGAAATAATTTAGGGCTGGGGCGCCTGGGTGGCGCAGTCGGTTAAGCGTCCGACTTCAGCCAGGTCACGATCTCGCAGTCCGTGAGTTCGAGCCCCGCGTCGGGCTCTGGGCTTATGGCTCAGAGCCTGGAGCCTGTTTCCGATTCTGTGTCTCCCTCTCTCTCTGCCCCTCCCCCGTTCATGCTCTGTCTCTCTCTGTCGAAAAATAAATAAAAAAAAAAAAAATAATAAAAAAAAAAAAAAAAAAAAAAAAAAAAGAAAATAGAAATAATTTAGGGCTTAAAAACAACACAAGTTTGATTTAGAGGACATGCCATGACTTAAAAGTTAATTTTAAGGTAGTAAGTAAGTCTTTTAAAATGGAAAAATGTACTTTTTGTTTAGCCCACTCTTTTTCGCTTTGTCATTTAACTACATAGGCCTCCCAGTCCCACCCTGGCCCAGGTGACTTCAATTTCTTGGGTCATGAATATTGGGTTGGTGTTCTGGATAGGTCTTTTCTAGCTACCTAGAATCAAGCAGACCCACTTCCCAACAGGCCAGTTTTTACACACAGATCTGAAGGAAGGTTCCACTTCATGGAAAGACTTCGAGGCACTGCCATTAACAACCATAAATTTTAAGCTTGTAGAGCCCCCAAAGTGAATGCTTTTATTTTTAAGAAATGCATATTTAGTGTAATTTGTTAGAGAATTGTTCGTTAGAAACTCTCAACTTCCAAAAGGTATTTATTTTCACCATGAAAATCTTATCAGCTTTCAGTAAGTACTCCCAATTTTCAACTTATGAAGTTTAAAAACGTATCCAACAGTTCGGGTATATCATGGAAAACATCTCCCCACCCTCGCTGAATTATTCTAACACTCAGGGACTCAGAGTACTCAGAGACTCTATCCCAGAGCAACATGAAAAAGCTCAAATCCAGTACACTGGGTAATATTTATTTCCATTACAATTCTCACTTGAGTTTTTTGGGTTTTTTGTTGTTGTTTTTTTTTTTTTTTTAATTTTTAATGTTTATTTTTGAGAGACAGAGACATGGCACGAGTGGGGGAGGGACAGAGAGAGAGAGGGAGATACAGAATCTGAAACAGGTTCCAGGCTCTGAGCTGTCTGCACAGAGCCCGACGCGGGGCTCGAGTCGGGCTCAAACTCACGAGCTGTGAGATATGACCTGAGCCGAAGTCGGACGCTCAGCTGACTGAGCCACCCAGGCGCCCCTCAGTTGAGTTTTTCTAGAACCAACAAGCATCATTTTATCCCTACAGAGCCTAAAAGGCACACTGTAAGACACACTTCTTCATTTTCTCTGGTTGCCGACCTTAAGAACATTTAAGCTAAGAAATCCAGGAACCTTTATAAACCCTTTCTAGGACAGCATATGCTATCCCATGGCCCTCAGTGGATTACTGCATTTCCCCCTGTGTGTTCTGAGTATCTCTGCACCGTGGTCTAAAGAACATATGACTGAAGGATGGATTTCAGATCCTACACCTCTTTGCTGGATGTTGACAAGGGCGACTGGCATAAAGCAATGATACGTTAAGAGGCCCGGGGTCATCCAAAACCCGAGTAGACGTTCACTGCTCTAAAATACTCTATTATAAGTCAGTTTAGAGAAAGCAACACAATAGCAAAGAACTATGATGATTCTTTAAAGCTCTGTGAGCTATGATTGATCCACAGCAAAGCTAAGAAGTGACTTTTAATGGAACCTACTCTGATTCATCCCAAGATTTCTCAACTTTTCTACATCTTGGTTCCTCTACTCAAAAACTGAAGATAGTTAACACTAATCCCCAGACTACATTGCAAAAACCTAAAAGTGAAATGAATACACATTGTAAATAAAAGGACCAACCAAAAGCAAACCATCTCAAACAATAGTAAGAAAAACTTTCATCTACTTTGTTTACAGTGAGTAGGATAAGTACTATACCTGAGAAGATCTACAAAATCCCAAAACAGAGAAGCACTTCCCCTCTGATTTATATTTCATTTGTTCTTCATCCACTTTAGAGAAAGGAACTATATCACTTCCATAGCGGAACCCTGGAGAACAAGAGAAGAGCATCTGTTAAGCATATGGGGCCTCATTTTCTACAAGCTGAAATTAGCCTGACGCACACATTAGCAATACAAGCATGCTCCAGATCAAGCCTCCCTATACTGTTCCCAGGAATCAAATCACTGCCCCTTGTGACCAGTGGGGGAAAGCAGCAGCAGATACACAAACACCATATATGATACAGAGACGATTAAAATCTAATTACATTCTTTAAGCAGCATCTTCTGCAATCTAGTTACCTTAATGATTATCCAGCCCAGAAGAATGTAGCAAATGTAATGTACTAGTTATCCTCCAAAGATAAACTATGGTTGACTAAAGTACAAGTATGATTTGTAAACATAATAACAAGAACACATTTATTCGGAAACCTAGAGACCTGAAGAGAAAAATGCCCAAAGGAAATTTTCAGAATAAAATGTTCTCAAAAATGCATGCTGGAGACACAAATACCTAATAGAAGAAGCCAAAATTCTTCTATTTAGGAACATTGAATTGATAAGTTGGCTATTTCTCTGTATTTAAATTTACTTCATTTCTGGGATTATATTATCTATTTTTTTCTTTTTAATTACTTTAGTTATTCATACAAATATAGGCTCTCGGTTCCTTAAAAATAACTCCTATGCTGTTCCAGGGCCTCTGTTCTAGGGAAGGTCATGCCCTTTCAATACACAGTCTCCTATGTTTGGGAGACAGAAGGATCATCAAAATGAAAGGATTCTGGCCTTGGGTAAATGGAAAGAAAAGCACATGTATCTTTACTCCAAGAAACAAATTTGTGTGTTTGGGGTAGATTCTATGATCCTGTGTTTATCTGTTCCTGTCAATCTGCTGATGCCATGCATTTAATGAAAAAGAAACACACTTGTGTTTTCATATATGTCTTTAAAAAAAGCTGGTGATGAAAACAAAAATCCCAACAAAAAATTATCAAGGGAATGTATGGCACATGATTAAGAGTGGTGTCTAAGCCAAATGTTTTTCATAACCCTTTTCTGTCATCAGACATCTTCTTACTTGAATTTTTTAACTTGAAAAGTCTAATTAAAACTGCCTTGTATTTTCTGGTTCATTTACTGAAAGAGCAAATCAGTATATAAATTTTGTACATGGCAAGACATATAGAATAGACTGCATCATGTAACCATATTCCTTTGCACACATATGTATGCTAGTACCTCTGTCTACACATTAGGGGTAGAAAGGGGAGGGCAAGAAAAGGAAGTACGTGGTAACCACACAAAGGTACGAGACAAAAGCTTCACCGCGCTCTCTGCACTCAAACAATGCTTAACCCTTCCCTCTCCATTGCTCTGCCAATACATTTCCTTTTTGCCCAAACAGAGCTGGTGTTTTGCTGCATCCAAAAGAACCGGTGCTTGTCCCTGTCATATTAATCTTCCTAACACACAGCCTCAGTGACACTCTGTGCCTCAAAACTATAAACGGACCCAGGTTGATTTCAAAATGAAGCATCAACTAGTCCGCCTGTCATTCAAAAAGCCCTTCCTAATTCAGAAGAGTACATAGAAACAGACTCTGAAGTAGGACAGTCCTGGGTTCAGATTCTGCTAGTGGCTAGCTGCATGACTTTGAATATGTTAATGAATGTCTTTCAGCCTCAATTCCTTCATCTGTAAAATAGCATTAACAAGAGTGGGACGCCCGCTTCATTAGGCTGCTGTGGTGATTAAAAGAGAAAATTCAGGCTATTAGCTACCACTGCCAAGTACTAAACTGTGTATGCCCAACACATCAACCCTATTACTTGATATCACTGAGAAGTCCTCCACTTAACCATGCTTTCTTTTCAGTCATTATATGAGGATCATAAGATTAGCAAGTGAGGGGGCCATGATTCTAACTCGGGTCTGACTCCAAAACTCGACTTCTTAACCACACTACAAAACTGAATTAGTAGGGACTGCAGGATCCTAATTACATTTTCTACCCATAAGTAACCAGAAGAAAGGAATCGCAATCTCCATCACCTTAACCACTCTCCCCCACCACACATATAAATATACACAAGCATATTAGTGCTTTGCAAATTAAAACTATACTGGGCATCACAAAGCCTGGCAATTAATTTATCTAAAGATTCTAGTTTCTACCTTAACCCATCATTTGGTATCTTGCCATTTTAGCTCTTGAAAACTCAGACACTCTCGGCTAGTTCCTAAGCCCTCTGGATAGAGCTGCTGTCTAGACACGCCATACAGATCAAATGGATATAATGTATGAAGTACAACTTTAAACATCCAGCAAACATAAAGCCATATAATGAACACAAATGTTCCAGATCCCCTAAATTACCATAAAGGAGAAAGCTGGCAAGATCCAGAATGCCTGAAACTGGCACTCAGAGGACTAATCACCATAGAAATAAAAAGGAAAATAAACAAAACAACTTGCTTCAGTCACATCAATAAAAGTATTCTCCTAGCTAGTATGTTTCCAACTTTAAAATAAAACCAAACAGGGGTGTCTGGGTGGCTCAGTCAGTTAAGCGTCCGACTTCGGTGTAGGTCATGATCTCACGGTTTGTGAGTTCAAGCCCCACGTCAGACTCTCTGCTGTCCGTGCACAGCCCACTTCAGATCATCTGTCCCACCAGCTCAGCTCGCACGTGTACTCACTCTCTCTCTCTCAAAAATAAATAAACCTTTAAAAAAACTAAAAAATAAATAAATAAATAAATAAATAAAACCAAGTATTAACACCTGTCCCTTGAGGGCGTTTCAAACTCAGATGGAGTGCCCGGGTGCCCTCCTGGGAACGGTCCTGCCTAGGTCCTGACAGATGAGCTACATTTAGTTAGGACCTAGCATCTCACCGATCCCGTCAATAGTTGTGTCTCTAGTACTCAGAAAAATATCTCCAAAAAATAACAATAGAGATCCTCATCGGCCTCACATTGGCCTTCGAAAACCTCTTTTAGACACAAGTGAAAACTCTTGCTGGCGTACCTTGAATAGTGTCCTCTTTTGGAACCTCCGTTTCATCGTCGTCCTGTAAGCAATAAACTGTTTCTCTTTGTATATCTTCTTTTTTTAGGGTTCTTGCATCCACAACTGTCCAAGACTTTTTAACTTTCTCCTGCATAATCTTATTTCCAAAAAGAAAAATAAAGGGAAAACAAAGAAAGCCAGGATTTTAATCAATAAAAAATGAAAATCAAATCTACTCTCTACAGGAAAAAAATTCTGAACAGTTACTCTAGCTAAACTGCTTTGCTCTTGCCTATTGTGGAAATTTTAAGTTTATTTCATAACTCTCTCTACATTTCATTTTCCCCCCAAGGTAACTGCCAGATACCTATTAGTATTTGTATGTACATAAATACTTTTTATACAAAACCTGCAGGCTAATAAAATGGGACCATACAATTTGTTACTACAGTTTTCCAATAAAGAAGAAAGGGAGAGCCATCTATCAGGAGCCAGAAATCAGTAAGGAAATCTGAAACGGAAACTCGAAAAAAGAACAGGACGAGACTGCATTCTATTCTAGGCCTTGACGGCAGCTGAAACAAAGAAGTGCATCCAAGGTTTTCACAGGTGTAGCATGTGTTTTGGGATTAAGTCTTAGAATATACAAAAACATCTGAATATATAAACATATGTTTTTGTATATTTTCTATACTTAAATCTTTTTATGTATTTAGTTTGTACATTTAAGAAAAAAAGGCAAGCAGAGTCACAGGAAAACATGGAGCACAGACTCATACTGAAACTGGAATCCCATCAAATAACTACCAAATGCACCTTATTTCTAAAAGCGTGCTCTTATGTACAAACATGCATATATAACAAAAGGCAATTTCTGAGTAACAAGTCACTATGTTTTTTAAGATTTTAAGTAATGTCCACCTAACATGGGGCTTGAACTCACAACCGCAAGATCAAGAGTTGCGTGCTCCACTGACTGAGCCAGCCTGGTGCCCCGACAAATCAGTATTTTTTGATACGTCATGGATGCTGTTACTACCAGATCATTAATAACTGGATTGGGTGAGACTGAGTGTCCAAAACTCTGGACTCCTTTAGTGTATATCTATAGTTCTGCTATGATACTACGGTGACATGACTTGATGTGTTCCATTTTGTTCCCTTCAAAAAAAAAAAAAAAAGAAAGAAACGAAAAAGAGAGACAGGAGGGAATTAACCTGGATTATAGACAATTCTTAAAACTTCCTCTCCTAATATGCCTTTTTACATAAAAGCTAAATAGAGATGGGAGGAACAAGGAGAGCAGTTAGAGAAGCAGTAATTATGGTCCTGAATAACCCACACATGAATTGTCAGTTCCTTAAAGAAGCATATTTGCCTGCCTGGCACATTGCTTGAAAAAACATGTATGGGGGCACCTGGGTAGCTCAGTCGGTTGAGTGTCCAACTTTGGCTCAGGTCATGATCTCACCGTTCATTCAAACCCCGCGTTGGGCTCTGTGCCGACAGCTCGGAGCCTGGAGCCTGCTTTGGATTCTGTGTCTCCTCTTCTCTCTGGCCCCTTCCCGCTCACACTACCTCTCTCAAAAATAAACAAACGTTAAAAAAATAAAATTTAAAAAATGTGAATGTATCACTCACCGCTTTGTAAGCCACAATTTTTATAGCCAAATTGGAGCCAATGGTCAGTGTGCAGAGCCAAGGGACGGAATACCTCTCAGTTTTCTTAAAGACACACAGTTGTCTCAGACTCTCACTTCACCAAAAAAAAAAAAAAAAAATTATATACACACACACACCAAAAGCAACAATTTTAAAACATTAACTTGCACTGGATGATGCACTCAAGTTTTCTAGAATGAGAACTGAGTTGTCATTGATGATAAGGAGGAACAGCAGGGGACAGCAGGAAAATGACAACCCCAAGTGAGGAGACAGCCAGAATACAACTGATTTGGCTTAGGAAGAAGTTGAATTACATTACTGACAGGTAAAAAAAGAGCATCTCTTTCTTCCCCTACTCAATCTTCTCTTTCAACTTGGCCAGTGGTTAACATTTTTTTCAGGACCAAGAATATTTTGAGGATATGATAAAAGCACACCCATAAGAGTTTGCCCACAATTTAAAGGGTTCACCAACTCCCTGAAAACCATGACCCTGGGGATAAGAACCCCTGCTCCAGAATATCAAAGGATAGGCACCATCCTTTAACATCACTGTTCATAACTCTATAATTTATTAGTTAATTCCAATCACCCTTAAATAAAAAGCACATATATATGCACATAGTAGAGGGTATTAAATATTCTCCAGGGGATAAAGGAATTTAGTCCATATTTAGTCTTAAGGTAAAGCGGATAACTCTAGGCTTTTTATACATGGGGATGGAGAATTGGGAAGTAGCAAACACAACGTAGAGTGCTACTTCATTTGAACAGAAGTCAAGATCAATTCTATTTTTATCTGGTCCCTAATCAAACACAGCAGAGAAGATTAGAGGAGATAGGTGGAATTTGTGGTATTCACTGAGAAAGGAATCAATGACCAAACACTCAAAGCACATAATCCAGACTATGATCAATCCTCCTAGTACAGATGAAAAACAGATCTACAAAAAGGTAAAGAGAATTATCTGACATCATTCAGAATTATGGACAAAAAGGTTTCAAGAGGCTCCAACTTTCAGAAATAGTCTAAAATGAACAGTAGATATTCTACTTGCTGCCCTGTTTGCAAAGTTTATGATACTCCTTGGCTTTGGATTTGTTGGGGGATGAATGGGTCTGAACCAGGTCTAACCTGTCCATAGGACCTCACTAGTTTGAGTGACATTAAAATCACCATGAGGTCTGAATTCTGTCCCAGGGCAAGTTCTAAAGACTAGCATCTAATACATAACATCTGAGAACAAATGGAACATTTTTGCAGTAGATTTAAATCTCCCCAAGTAGAAGTCTAGATAAGAACAAGTCTAGCCCAGTGCTCTCCCGTACAACTTTCTGCAATGATAGAAATGTTCTATTTCTAACCGTGCCAATCCAATAAGCTATTAAGCAAGCTCTTGGAAGGTGGCTAGTGTGACTGACTGAATTTTTAATTTTATTTAATTTTAATGAATTTAAATTTAAATAGCCACATGTGGATAACGGCTACTGTATCAGATGGCAAAGTTCTGGTCCACATCTTCACAGAAGAGCCAACACCAAAGTAGCTTCAAACTGAGTGTCATCACATACACAGACAGTAATTTCCCTCCCTGCCATGATACAGGAAAATAAACTTTTTTAACATTAATTTGTATTGGCTTACAATTTTTATTTATGATACCATGGTGAACATGTTAACTTAAGACATATTCTCGCATTAGAGCTAGCCATGTCCAAATCTGAAATAAACAATTTAGGAATATATATTTGCACATGCTACAGTAAGAATACACGTTATGACAGGAAACGTCACTTTACAGGATTCCTCACTGATTCCTTTGCCAACCCCTTGGGAAACTATCATTCAATTTCTAAAATTCTATTACCTACAATATTTCAAGGGTGTCTATATTTAGAAAATCAATATGTACTGTTTGTCAATTATATTTCACAAGAAATATTTTAAAATTGTGATTGAGGAAAACAAATTAGAGCATATATACCCTTAACTACTCAAAAAACTTAAAGGGGATCAGGGACTGGTACACCATTTTGTCCATAAAAATCAGAATATTTCTTACAGAATAACTGCTAATTCAAGAGTGGCTAATTAGGGAGCCCTCTGATCAAAAGAGAAATTTATATGGCTATGACTGAAAGTTAGAATCAATGTTTTCACTTCTTACCTGAAGGAATAAATTTCATCCAGCCCATCTTCACCTTCTAAAGACATCATCACCTTTTTCACCATCCGAATACCTTCTTTCTGCTGCTCAGTAATTCCTTTTAGAGGAAAGGAGGGTCCATGGTGGTCCAAGCAGGAGTTACCATCTCCTCTGTCCCCGGTTCCATCCTCCTTGCCAACAGGGAATGGCAAACTATCGGGAAAAGATCGGCAGTTGTTCATACGACAAGCTCTGAAGCCAAATAATAAACTGGGTTCCCCTCCTGTGACTATCACTCGCTGGCTTATGAGAAAATGGGCATGCCACTCACCTGAGCTTTCAATCCCTCCTCTCTCAAATGGCACTTATCACCCTTAGCCAATATCCTATCAGTTTCGAGTGACCGAAGCCTTTTTGGTTTGGTTAAAAGAGTGGAATTTCTTGGTTTACATAGCCAAATAATTCAAAGTGTGGGTGGCACGTGACCTTCGGATGACTGGACGCAGTCTCACAAGCCTCAAGGACCACCCCAGCCCTCTCACTGTCCATTTCATCTCCATGTGCCCCTGTGCTGCCTCCACTCTCTCACTGGCTCCCTCCGCGTCACCCATGAGCTCTTTCAAGCACACACTGCCGGTTCTGCTACCAAAGAGGAATGGACTACGTGTTTAATGCTCTACTCTCAATTCAAACAAGCCAGGGATCAGTGATAACCTGGGGACCAGACCTAGAAGATGCTCGCTCTCATTCGAGCCAGGAGGTTAAAGTGCAGGAAGGACTGCTTCCTAGAAAAAGGCAGGTGATATTCTAGGCAGCCAAAAAGAAGAGTAATAAAAAATAAAATAAATAAAATAAACACCTTTAATAATCCCTCAATGTTATTTTAAGGATTAAATGGCAGAATGTGTATAATATACTTAAATAATGTTATCTTTATTACTGTACATTTAGAATTCCCAGACAGACATCAGTCAATTGCTAGAAATAGGTAAAACCAATTCTTTCCCGTGTTTCATTCTGTTTGAAATGAGACTAAAACTACTAGATGGGGTTACCAGTCATGGAGATATTCAATAATCAATATACAAATTGAAAAATCAACCAACCAAGCACATTTTATGGTAATTCTCTACATGGTACTTCATAAATGTTTTCATGTAAACAACCTCATTTAATCCTACACATTAGGTGGATACAAATTTCTCCCTCCATTTCCTAAAAAGAAGCCGAAGCTGCACGGGAAAATCTGGCCAAGCCACAGCCAGTGAGCAATGCAGCGAGGACTCGGTCACCTGAGAGGGCAAGGCTCCTGCACCCGCAGTGTGTCACAGCACTGCCCCCAGAAACCCAAAGAGCAACCTTTTCAGTTCCCTCAACATCACCTACTGGTCAACTCTGTGTGGCTGGTTATTTTAAGGTGATTTCTTTACCATTTTATCTGCTCTAATTAAAATAAAGCTTCCTGTTTAATTTTGTCTACGTATATCCAGCATGACAGATACGCACATCCTGCATGACCTATCAGATAAAGAGCTTCTACAGAGCAGGGCATGGGACACAGGGTTCACATCAGGCTGTGGCTGTTTCCATTAACAACCTAGAAGAGAGATGCAGCTCTTTCTGCCCACAGGTCCTGTCCCAGTGCTATAATAAAAACACCCTTTTGCTCCAAAAAAACAAAACAAAAAAACAGACCTGGAAGATGGGAAAAGTGACATGAACATGAAGAGTCAGGAAGTAATCCTGGAAAAAGAAGTTACAGTAACAGTTCTTTCTACCCTGCTTTCGGCCAGATATAAACTTTCTCAGTAGCCAAGAACAAACTAAAAATGAGGTCCAAGGAATAAGCCTACTCAGAACACGGTGGTTCTTAGACCTGCTGGTATTCTGTTTACTCCAATTACAACAATCATCCACGGGATACACCAAACAATAAAACCAGAAACTCTACTTTGTATGCCAGAGATCTGTAGCACAAGCACAAATACAAGAAAAAAACAGCCAAATAAGCAGGTAGTGGTAAGGCTACATTCCCTCTTCAACACGCTTTGCAGTATTACTCAGACAAAAAAGTAGCCTTTTCCAATGACATTGACAAAAGTACAGGATGCTTCAACCCTGTAAAGGCATCCTGAAATTATGAACAGGGAAAACAGAAGCCAGGCAGAGCTTTTGAAGTACTTAGAAAGCTTCAATTCAATAAGACGAAAAGTGTCACTTAAAAAGCACTTAATTTCTCTGAAGTACTGTCTTAACAAGTATCAGTCTGATGGGTTATTCTGAACTATTTCTCTACAGTTCTACAGAAAGGAGCTGCCCCTCAGCAGTCTTAAGAGGTACATACATGCAAGAGAGGTTCTTAATTTCCAACGGCAGGCATTTCAAAGAAGCCGAAGGCTTACCATTCTGAGCTGGAGGCTTCCTGGTATAGCTCTCAGTCTGAAAAATGAGTGTACTCAGAAGACTGGTAAGTCAACATCCTATATTATCACTCTGCTTTCACCAAAAATAAAACAAGAAAAAACAGGTTTGAAATGCAACAGGAAGGATTAGTGTGGTGAAAAAGAACTTTCTTGTTAGGGATTGAAGATAAAGAAAGTAAATGCCTGGGGAAGGAGGGACTCTGCCTTGCAACAAATTATGAGATATTTTGTGAACATTTTTGCTCAGAATCTGCATACCCCATGCCTAAATACACACAAGCAAATTACATCTTATGTACGTGTGTGTATCCTTTAGATTTAAAAGTTAAAAAATAAGCATTCCACAGGTTTAAAAAAATTCTCAGGTTGACATTCCTCTCTACCTTAAAAACATCTACTGCTCGCAAAACAGTACTCTGGAACTGCTGAAGAAAAGAAACCATCAATCTGGTAATTGTTTGGATAAAGTCTTCTATGTAAGCAAGAAATAAACTGAATATCCTCCAAAGATTCCTGAATTCTTTGAGTCCAAGAAGCACGAACAAACCATCTACTACTGAGCTAAATTCTGTGTCACTGTGACTTTCATCCCCTTACCATTAAAACTCAGAGTTCCTGGAATTAAGGGTACTCAGTGAATGTTTGCTGAGGTCAGTCATCTAACATATTTCAACTCAGCACCAACAGAAGACTCGGGGGAACCAAGAGCTTTAGAAAGGGGCCCTACTCCCTGCGTTATGAGAGCACAGGATTGGTCTTCAGACGTTATTCTCGTGATCTTACAAGAACTGCAGGGAGATGCCAGATTTCTCCAAGTTATGGATTATAATATCCAGCTGATCTTGGCTGAATGGGCTGCTGAGGTCAGTGAACACTTCAATATGCCTCTTTTCAAACTTCTTTCCTCTAAAAGAGAAAGTTATCACAATAAGAAATCATTCTTCTGAATTATCAC
The DNA here is from genome assembly GCF_028018385.1 of Neofelis nebulosa. Lineage (NCBI taxonomy): Eukaryota > Metazoa > Chordata > Mammalia > Carnivora > Felidae > Neofelis > Neofelis nebulosa. The sequence continues at coordinate 21,237,297 of NC_080783.1, forward strand.
TTACAAACTCAAATGCACTTGGTCACTGGACTTAGAGAGAGGCTAAGAAATGAATCTCAATACAGTTAAGAAATGTGATTACATTCTAGAACCCCACTTATCACTGATGCTCAGTTAAGTTCTACTAAACATATAGTCAGCCTGGTTACAATTCATACTTTTTAGTATCGGGCAAAATTTTTGAGCATTGTGGATATTAAATCCCTGATCTCCCAACTTTAACTTCAGTTAAATATATGGTCACTGGGATTAGAAAGGATCCCTTGGGTGCCTGCGTGGCACAGTTGGTTGGACAGCTGACTTCAGCTCAGGTCATGATCTTGCGGTTCATGGGTTCGAGCCCCGCATTGGGCCCTGTGCTGAGAGCTCAGAGCCTGGAGCCTGCTTTGGATTCTGTGTCTCCCTCTCTCTCTGCTCCTCCCCTGCTTGTGCTCTGTGTCTGTCTCTCAAAAATAAATAAATGTTAAAAAAAAATTTTTTTTTTTTTTTTTTTAAAGAAAAGGATCCCTTTCCAGCCTCCACTTAGGCAGAGTATAAACAAGGAACTCTCCCAGTAACTACAACTTCAGTCTCCTGAGGGTTCACTTTCCAAACATGCTGGCCCAGTTCCACTCACAGGGCTACTGGCAGGATTTTACACAAAATGTACAGAGATTGAGAAATGAAAATACAAATTGAGGCCTGAGATTTTAGTACTGATGTTTTTCCTAATGTTTTAGTACTAATGTTTTTCCTAATGTTTTAGTACTAATGTTTTTCCTAATGTTTAGTACTAATGTTTTTCCAGTCAAGGAATGGGTGGGTGTAAATAGATTCAAAGACCCATATTTTAAAGGAAAAATAATTAAATAATGAATCAGGTGGCTGGTCAGAGCTAGGCGTTTTCTTTTTCTTTTTTTTTTTTAATACTACAATTTTATTTTTTTTAGTTATTTTAATTCCAGTTAGTTAACATATGGTGCTATATTAGTTTCATGCATTTAATTTCAGTCAGATTCTGAACAATACCATATAGAAGTTTTTAAAGTTCCTGGTAATTAAGTCAAATAGGAAGGAAGTTGAAATAAGCCAAACATGTATTTCTCCCAGAGAAATTCCCACAAACTATAGCTCTTGCCCTTTTTAAACTTAAAAAAGAGAGGCTGAACTGAACCATTGAATTCTATCAAATGGTTCTTTAGCCACACAAACATGCTGCTTGATTAGCAATGAATCACACATGTACAGAATACAGCAACACATACAATTTCTGCAGAATGGCTCATTTCCACCTCTCTTCAATTGAAGACACTTACACAGTTTCTTGTTGAATCACATCCATGCACACAATGAGTGCATCCAGGACTCAGCTAGTTAAGGGCAGAAAATATCACTAAACAGTCCCTTTATCCCAAGATCATGCAACTTTTTTCCAGTGAAGTCCACAGTGCTTGAAACCGTGAACTCTGGGCTGACTCTGTGAGGATTTAAAAGCACTTGCCAAAGAGTGCTTTTTCCAACATTTATTTCACTAACATATAATCACATATGCTGTAATCACATATCACAGTATATATCCTGAAACATATAATCAGGAAAAATAAAATAAGCCCAAGGTAATCTAACATATTCTCATGCATTGAAACAAAAACTATGATGTCATTTTACAATATCTAGAATCCATTTTTCGTGATTAGAGTCCACTCTTAAATATGACCTGAGCCATAATGTGGCATTTGTAAGTCACTCTTAGCACAGCAGCACCTCCCAGTGATCAGGGAGAACATTACGGTTTAGAAAAGTAAGAGTAACCACTTAAAATCATAGTACACGTGGAAGAAATTGGAAATCTCAGTTTAGATATCGGTCTGATTTTGGACACAAAAATACCCTCCATCCAGGAAAGCATAGGGAATGCTAATACTACATTCTTCCACAAATATGTTCTTTACATGCAAACATTTCCAGCCATCACCACCACTAAACTTTCTGCAAATAACAATACAGAAATATACCCACTGGTATCTTTCCCTTATAGTGCCTCCGAACCACTCAGTATCACTAGTGCAGAGAAGGGGCAAGTGGCTAGAGGGACAGGAGTGCAGATACCCAACCCAACCTGAATAAATCCCAACACACACCATCATCTCCATGTCTTCAGAGCCAAAAAATGCCCATATACTCAGAGGTGGGCTTCTAGTGAGCCTCACCAAACTGGATTATGATTCCTCAGATTAAAGGAAATTTCTGAAGAGTCTTCTCTGGCTGAAAAAGGATACAGTCAGCTTGTTGAGAACCTGGTTGGATTTTGCTTCCGATGTCCTCCAGCAGGTCAAAATCTGGTAGCATCAGGTGTCTGTGGACTGTGATGTTCTGATACTGATCCTTACCAGCAAGGGCATTCTCAGTACCATCTGTACCAAAAAGGACTAATGCAATTTCATCCTTGCTCTCAGCAAACACCTAGAGAAGAACGTTCAAAGGTTAAGAATCATAAACTACCACTTGAAAGGCAGTAGATACCTAACCTTCAAGGAGCAATACAACCATACGTCCCTATGGCATGTCCCTGGGTCCACTGTCAACAACAGAATACTGGGCTAGATGGCCCATGGGACAATGACAATTCACAGGTTCTAAGGAGACTTTTCTGTTGACTATAGGTCCCATCTCTCATTTCAACAGAATTACGGGTGGGAGAATGGGAGAGTGGTTAACAACTCTTGATGACTTCCAGCCCAATGAGACTCTAATTCTCAATGAAAACTAATTATGGATAATTTGAAAAGCTTTTACTCTTTTTGGAAGTATTTTCCAGGGGACTAAAAAAAAAATTACTGGTTCATATCCTCTAACCCAGCAATTTCATTCATAGGTATATATACCATAGAGAAATTCTTGCTCATGTACTCAAGAAGACAAGGACAAGAGAGTTCACTTCAGCACTGTTTATAACAGAGAAAAAGTAGAAACTGACCATCCATCCACAGGATGCAAAAACACATTGCAGAATATCTATACAATATTATACCCCAGTAAAAAAAAAAATGAATAATTTGTGCATGTTTTTCAGTATGAATAAATCTTATAATTATGGTTGAGAAAAAATAAGTTACAGAATTATAGGTACCATATAATAACATTACATGTTTTGAAAGCTTCATACAATAGTAAATATTTATGAATATACTTATGTCCTAAAGTATTAAATATACATGGTAATGACTATGAAAATCCTGAAGTAAAGAGAGAAAGAAAAAGGAAAAAAGAGGATCGGGAAGGGATACACAGGGACTCTCAAGTTTATCAGTAATTATTTTTTTTTTTTTTTTTTTTTTTTTAAGAAAAAAAGAAAAAGACGGGCATCTGGGTGGTTCAGTTGGATGAGCATCTGACTCTTGGTTTCAGCTCTGGTCATTATCTCATGGTTGTGGGCTTGAACTCCACTTGGGCTTTGTGCTGAGCATGGTTGAGATTCTCTCCCTCTCCCTCTGCCCCTCCCCCGCATGTGCGCTCACTCTAGCTCTCAAAATAAACATTTAAAAGAAGAAAAAGAAATCAAATATGGTAAAACTTGAGTACTGTATAGTGCTAGACAATGGGAAAATAGCTTTGCATCACAGTATTCTCTGTATTTGCCTCCTTCCTGAAACATTTCATAATAAAATGCAAAAACAAAAAACGGGATCTAACAAAAACACAGTCTTGTTCCCACCTACTTAACCGTAGCCTTCTCCACCAGTGGAAAGAATGCTGTGTAGACAGAGGATGGAATTGTGTCTTTCCTCATTCTGGTTTGGTCTGTTAAGTTCCCCGGTGTGTTAAGAATTGCAAATACATCCCCGGTTGCACCTGGAGAAAAAAATTCCAGCTGCTGGGCTTCAAACATGTCCAGCACACCATGGGGCAGGCCAGCTAGAACTCTATTTGCATCCTGGGCAAGCATTCATATTAAAGCCAGGTAATCCTGCTCAACAACAAAACTTCAGCCAGGAGAGGGAAGGCAATTCTGAGTGCAGCATGAGACTGGCATCAGGTATCGTCTCCTAGCCTTCCAGATCCACACTGCCACGGAATAGGCAGAGCCAAAAATAAAAACTGAAAGCACACTTTAAAAAAAAAAAAAAAAAAAAAAAGTCTATGCACTGGGGTACATGGCAGCATTACTGAAATACAACTAATACAAATTACTATAACCAGGAATGGAGTTAGAACATTCTCTTCTTGACACATTAAGGAATCCAGGTCATCAGAATTTGTTAAAATCTAGGATGACAGGAAGGGTGTCAGTGTCACAGTGAAAAGGGCAACACCCAGAGGAAACAGGTGTCCAGGAGGAATAGCAGTTGCCAGTGAATGAAGAGTTTCGTGGACTTAGCAAAAGTAGCACTCGTACCAGGTAGAAGGGACAGAAATCAAGAGAGGAATGTCATTTACCACCCACCTCCCATCCCCACCCCGCTGAATGTGAGTGGGTCTTAGTGACTTGCTAGACTAACAACAGCAGAAATGACTTTCTGGGATTTCTAAAGATAGGTCATAAAAAGCCACATAGACAGGTCACTCTTAGGAACCCTCTTGCAATGTTGGTGGGAATGAAAACTGGTGCGGCCACACTGGAGAGCTGTACAGAGTTTCTCAAAAAACTAAAAAACTGAACTACCCTATGATCCAGCAATTGTACTATAAGGTCTTTACCCAAAGGATACAAAAATACAGATTTGAAAGGGTACATGCACCCCAACATTTACAGCAGCATTATCAACAACAGCCAAACTACGAAGAGAGCCCAAATGTCTATTGACTGATGAGTGGAAAAAGAAGACGTGATATATATCTACAATGAAATATTTACTCAGCCATCAAAAAGAATCAAACCTTGCCATTTGCAATGACATGGATAGAGCCAGAATGTATTATACTAAAGGAAATAAGTCAATCAGACACAAATACCACATCATTTCACTCAAATGTGGAATTTAAGAAACAAAACAGATGAACATATGGGAAGGGAAAAAAATGAGGAGGAAAAACAAATCACAGGAGACTGTCAATGACAGAAAACAAACTGAGGGCTGATAGTGATAGATGGGGGATGGGCTACATGGGTGACAGGTACTAAGGAGGGCACAGGGGATGAGCACTGGGTGTTGTATGGAAGTGATGAATCACTGAAGTCTATTCCTGTGACTAATATTGCACTGTATGTTAACTAAAATTTAAATTGAAGAAAAAAAATTTTTCCTTCTTAGGACTTTCCCTCTTAGGCCCAGCTGCCACACTGTGAGAATCCCAAGCTCCATGGAACAACCACATGTAAGAGTTCTGATGGGTAGCCCCAGCTGAGTTCAAAACCACCAGAAGACATAACTACTAGCCATGGGAGTGAGCCATGTGAGACGTCTGGCTCAGTTTAGCCCTCAAATGATTCAGCCCAGCCACCATCTGAGTGGACCTACACAAGAGGCCACAGAGGCCCAGCTGAGCCACCCAGTCATCCCCAAACCATGAGAACTGATTTAAAAAAAAAAAAAAAAAAAAAAAAATCATTTAAGACATGAAGTTTTGGGATAGCATGTTACCAGCAAAAGATAACTGGAATAGGATTTGTTCGAGATTACCAGGTTAGTAAATGACACGGCAGAGCAAAGATTCAAACCCCGGCCACCTGGCTCCAGAGATTATTACATTGTCTTGTTTCTCACGAAAACTGTCATTTCTACTGTAGAGGCCAGAAGAAAGGAAGAAAAAAAATGTCAGGCTCTAGTGGTAGTTGGACTTACACATAAGTATATGTAAAAAACCTCCTCAGATTCCCACAAACACTGGGGCCAGACATCATAAGCAGGCTGGTATCTTGTGTTACTAAGTGGAGACAACAACCAGTTAAAACATGAGTTACGAGCTCAAGGCCAGGCTGAAACCTACCTGTCGCTGCACAAACATGGTCATCAACTTCTTTGCCAGTTCAAATGGAGATTCTTCGCCGGGAAGGGAGTTACTCATGGCAGACCCCACATCCATACAGAGCACAATAGCTGCCTAGAAACAAAGTTCCAAAGAGTGAGAAAATGTTAATGGTCATAAAAAAAGAAAACAGATATGTCCTTTTCTTATTTCACCCACAGAACCTGTACTTTAGGGAACTTAGGGGACGCATGGCAAAGGGGGGGGGGGCGGTGTTCTGCCTAGTGTATGTAAGACATGTAAATGTTTACTACAGAGAAACTTTACTTTTGTTTTTTTTTACTGTTTATTTTTGAGAGAGAGAGAGAGACAGAGCATGAGCAGAGGAGGGGGAGAGAGAGAGACGGAGATACAGAATCTGAAGTAGGATCCAGGCTCTGAGCTGTTAGCACAGAGCAAGGCTTGAACTCACAGACCATGAGATCATGACCTGAGCTGAAATCAGATGCTCAACTGATGAGCTACCCAGGCTCCCCACTACAGAGAAACTTTAAAATTGCCCTAATATTTTCTAAAAGATAGAAAGCAAGTGGGGCACCTGGCTAGTTCAGTCAGTAGATCACACGACTTCTAATCTAGGGGTCATGAGTTCAAGCCCCACATTGGGCATGGAGCCTATTTAGAAAGCCAGGGGGCACATGGCTGGCTCAGTTGGTTAAACGTCCAACTTTTCATCTCAGCTCAAGTCTTGACCTCAGGGTTGTGAGTTCAAGCCCCGTATTGGGCTCCACACTGGGTATGGAGCCTACTTTAAAAAAAAAAAGACAGAAAGCCAGGATAGGAGCATGCTCCAGGAAGCTGCTGCTCCTTTGGCCTGAGCCCAAGAATAAACTCATGGGAAGCAAATCTGAAAACCCATAGGCCAGAGCTAAATCCAGCCCATCTGAGCCCAAAATACATCAGACATACTGCAGCTGATTTGTAGAACCACAAGCATGAGAACAGAGAACAGATGCTTATCCTGTAAGTTACTGATTTGGGGATAGCTTGTTATGAAGCATTTTTGTGGCAACAGGAGACTGCTACAATCTTTATGTATTAAAATGATACACCCCAGGATTTTAAATCAGTTTGGGAACTGGGGATCTAGAATGAAGACTAAGACACCAAATCTATTCTGGTAGGGGACATAGACACATAAACAAATAATACCAGCACAATATTCCATGACAGATGTGGGCAGTGGGCACTAAAAGAATACACAGGAGGATCATCTATCCAAGACTGGTAGAAGGGATAGAGGAGGAGTAAGGAGGCAGAAGAGGTTTCTGGATGTGGTTTTCGGGTGAGTCTTAAAGAATGTTTAGGAGTTAATCATGTGAATAAGGAGAGTTACAGGTAGAGGAACCACATAAATAAAGACACCTAGTCATTAGAGAGCAATCACATACATAGAGGACTAAGGAAATAGGGGAAATAAACTAAAATAAAATGGTTACATGTGAAGTTCTATGTCTGACATCCAGAATTCAACTGAATATGAGCTGAAAGAGATCTGAACAAATAGCAACTCACAATTTCAGTGTGGATTATACAAATGAGTCACCAATATGACATGGCTACAGCACTACATCTCCCACACCTATCTCATTCCATCCTCCAAAATATTTTAGGTTGTATCAACAGTGTACTGAATTCAAAGAAGGAAAACAAAGTTCTTCTGGTGAAAAAAGACTAGATTAGCAAACCGGAGACCATCAGGTCCCACCTTCATTACAAATTAGCTCTGAGTCGTTGGGAACGTCACATAAAACCTCACTGTTAATTCAGAGGCAGGAAGCAGTTGTTGAACTAGATGAGATCCAAGGCCTTTTCCAGAGTTAACAATCTTTGGCAATGACAGCCTCACCTGTGCTTTGTACTGATCAGACCACATCTGACAAACTGTGAGCTGTCCTGAGCACCCTATCTTAGGAGAAATACTAATTACAACAGAACATGAAATAAGCAGATTAGAGAAGGATCTAGAGAAAATGTGATGTGAGGAACAGTTTGAAAAAACTAGATATCTGAGCCAGATGAGAAGATTTAGGAGAACATGATAGTTCCGCCCAAATATTTGGCACCTGTGTTATAAAAGAATTGGCCAGAGAGAATGAGCAAGAATAGGATCAACATATGGAAGTTACAGGAAGACTAGTTTGACTCTACGAAAAGAGGAAAAATAACATTAAGAAGTGATCAATAAAAGAACCACTGTTTTCTGAAGCAGTGATCTCCTGATCCTAGGAGTGTCAGAAAAATCTAGATGAGTTCCTATCAGAGAAATTACAGGTGATTTCTAAGTTTGGTTATATCTCAGGCAACACGTGGAAACTTAAGTTTTTCCCTAGTTTAAAAAGCACTGAACATAAATGCACTAATATGAAGAGATTTCTAGAGTAAAGACAGTACCTTTGAAGAAAGGTTGGTAATAAACTACAAACCTCCCTTGAGAACAACAAAATTTACACCCCATAGTTTCAATGCCCTGATTATAAGAATCTTTAAAAAATTTAAGAGTCCCAAAATATGTTGCTGCATTTATCTAATACACAATCATAAAAGCTATTTTTAAACCAGAAAACTCTAAGTTAGAGGACTAAAAGTCTTTTAGTAGAAATCAAGTATCCAAAAAAATGCATCAAGGGGCTTCAAAATATGCAACTTCTTTCCGGAACCAAAAGAATGGTCTGTGTAACACTTCCAACTTCCTTTCTGGCAAGGAATAAGAAAACCAGGGAAGGGAAACTGAGCAACATAGTAACTCTTCATTAACACACGGAAACAATACAGACTGTGAGAATTTTGCTGCAAGTCCACCTGCCATAAACAGTTGCTCCACTAGAGCTGCAGTATTTTCAGCAGCTGAAAGGGGAGGAACAAAAAGGTAAGTGGCATCGAATGTTCATAATTGCTTTAATCCACATTTCCCAATGGGGCGTTGAGGGGACTAGGGATCCTTGTTGAAATTCCTATCTTGTTTATCTGTTTACGCGATGCCTAGTAAAGGGCCTAGCCTTTGGATGGTTGGATGGATGAACAAACAATTCCCTGGAACACATCTCCCTCTAGTGATCATTCACAGACAACCACCACTCTCTGCCTATATTGAAAAAAGTCATTTAAAAATTCCATCATAATGTCTATTATTAATGTGGGGCACTGAGGGTCACAGGCTCCTAGCAACACAGATAGGGCTCTGAAACCTGACAGCCTGGGGTCACGTATGAATTCCACCTCTTAAGGACTGGATAACCTTGGGCTAATCATTTCACTTTCTTTATGCCCCAGTTTTCTCAACTGTAAACTGGGAATAACAGTTCTCACCTCATGGGTTTGTTGTGGAGATTACATGGGATAAGCATAAAGCATTTACATCAGTGCCTTACAGGGTAAATTTTCGATAAACGTGAAAGATTGTTACAGAGGTAATAACATGGCGCTTTACGTTTTAAGTTACGTATTTTACTCACAGACCCTCTCTGAACTTCTCCAACTCTGTGGGTAGGTGCTTATCAAACCTTTCATTCTCGTATAGATTTTATAAAAACTAAGGCTCAGAAATGGAGGAGCTGAAAGAAGTGATGGAGGAGAAGAGGTTGGACTAAGAAAGAAAGAGGGTGGGGAAGAGGTGGGACAGGGAGGTGATGAGGAGGAAGTCAGAGGATGGGAGGGCCGAGGAGGCGGAGTGAGGGGGGAGTACTAGACGAGGCTCAAATTCAGGTCTTCTGACTCCAAATCCCCAGTTTTTCTCAGCGCAGCCTTCGGGCCGGCCCTCGGGATCCGGCCACGGGCCGCCGCGATCACCTCTTCTTTCCCCCATCCTTGGCACCGCGGTGATCCCACGAGTCCTGCTTCCGAACCACCCTCTCCGGATGCCCTGCACCAGGAAAACCCAAGGCCACGCTCTGTCTACCTTACTCCTGGACCGCGCCATGTTGTCCGCGCGCGGGTGCCTCAGCTGCCTCTTCCGGGCAGGAACCCCGCGCACCGCTGCAAAGGTCCGGCGGAGTCGGAGGCAGGGCGTCGTAAAAAGAGCCGCAACTCAAGGAGCCTGGAAGAGGCGGGGAAACTGTGCGCTGACGCTCAGAGCATGCGCAGATACTTTGCGTCCTTCCTTGGTGAGGCGTTTGGGGACCTGGAGCTGCTCAGGTCTTTAGAATTAGGTAAAGATGAATCGTTGCTCTCAAAGATTCGCTTCCCTTTGCCGTTATTGAGAGTGATCCCTGCAGCAGTTAGTGTCAGAGTTCTGGAGTTCGAGTTCTTTGGGTAGGAGTATGAATCCAGAAAATCACCTAGCTTCTCTAAAAGCCTGTTGTGGGCGTTTTTGTTTTTGTTTTTGTTTTGTTTTGTTTTTCAAAAAGGGGCTAATGAAAGAGTAAACAGATGCGATGACTTTGGAACCAACTACTGAAGGAAGATTTCCAGGCAATCAGGAGTGGGATTGATTCCTTCCTTTGCAGAGGAAATGGGACGTGCACAGGCCAGGAAGCAGGACATAGCACCCGCTAAGGATTTCCCAATAGTCTGAAGTGTTGCTGGCTTGGAAGGGAATAGGTGAGGTTTAATTCCAAAAGCAAATCTAGGGAGGTGTTCTAGATCTGGGGGCTATCAGTCACAGTGCCTGACATGCTCACTGCCCCTTTCAAAAGAAAGTGCCCAGCTTGCTTTAGCCTTGCACAAAAACAGCGATCTATACCGAATGACCAACTAGCTGAGAGGTGATTGCACGAAGGGTCCGGCAATCTGCACAGTAGCTGCAAACTTATGTCCAAACCGGGGAATCAAATCCAACCAGATTCTCTCCCTCTTGCAGATGGGCCTGGGATAAGCAGAAACTGAAGCTGAAAAGATAAGGATACCATGAGGAAGGAGGGGCCTGGAGGGAGACAGTGTTGTGCACTGGTGCCAGTAGAGTCAGACATTTTCAGAGCGTGCTCATAGAACTGGGGAGGCTCTTCATGATGAGGAGAACAAAGGCAAAAAAGATGTAAGTAAAATTAAATTTCCTTACAACTTGCAGGCCATTAACAAATACTTGAGACAGGCAGGGGATGACATTCCTCAAGGAACTCACAACTGCCTTAATGTCAATGCTGTGATAGAGGCAAAAAGCAACTGTAGCTTGACAATAGCCAGACCTCTAAGATCCTGTAAGTCATCTTTAATATATGAAAATCCATTTTAGAATCTTCCTTTGTCTTCACCCACCTACCCCCCAACTTAAAAGTATATAACCAATTGCTCCTCACCATCCCAAGCTTTTTCTGCCCACACGTCTGGTCCTTGTGTTTTAATAAAAACGTTTTTTAATGAAAAAAATAAAAACATTTTTTAATTAAAAAAATGTTGATCATGTGCTCACAGCCCATGATCACATCACTTGATGTGAAGTCACATCACTTCAAGCTTTTGATTCAAACCCAAGGGGTTCTTTTAAAACTCAAATATTATTTAAAAAATTTTTTCTATGTAACAAGTAGATAGAATTACTGGAAATTCACTATGGTGAAGGAAACTTGTAACCTTCATGTTGATGAGAGAAAAACTCTCGAAAGGCCTGATAGACAAAGAAAGCCATTCTAGACTTCTTACTAAGTCAGCATGACTGTACGTAACCTGATTTATGGGCTGCCACATGTACATCATACATCTGCTTTGTGGATGACGGAACCCATCTCGTCCTTGAGTTGCCGATCAATACTCGTACTCCCTGCATCCCTTTGCGTTTAAGCTGGTGATTCGTGCCTTAAAGTACATAACCCTGTAAAAACTTCATTCTCCAAAGAGCATGTTTCCTGGGCAGCTGTCATCACTTGGGCTTGAATAAGTCTTTCTTACTTTTAGAGATTCTAAAAGGTTTGTTCATTTTGTGTCAACAATGTCTGTGCTTTTGTCTTGTATGTCGTTTCTAGTTCTTCTCTTTTCTCTTCCTCTTCCTCCCTCTTCCCCACGCTCTCACACCCACACCTTCTCCAGTACAGGTTCCTTTCCTGGGAGGAATAAGAGATTCTAGTACTTCTGCTTGTTTGCATCTTAAAAGGTTGGGGGGGGATGATGTTATCCACGAAGCTTTTGCAACGGATGGCCATCAAGGGCACAAGGAAACTTTTAGGTCATCTAAACTTTTTAAAAGTTAGCATCTTGTTATATTGAAAATCCTGGAGGGGTGCCTGGGTGGCTCAGTCAGTGAAGCATGCAACTCTTGGTTTCGGCTCAGGTCATGATCTCATGGTTTGTTGAGTCTGAGCCCTGCCTCAGGCTCTGTGCTAACAGCGCAGAGCCTATGTGGGATTCTTTCTCTCCCTCACTTTCTGCCCCTCCACTACTCATTCTCTCTCTCTCTCTCTCTCTCTCTCTCTCTCTCAAAATGAATCAATAAATTTAAAAAAATGAAAATCCTGCAGAATAAGGGTCTTATGCCCCCTTGGACTTGAACTGACATGAAAGTGTTGCTTAATGTCAATAGACAAGATGGTTTAGAAATAGCAACATCATCATGCTGGATCAATTATAGTTGACCCAGCTCAGTGTATTATGGCTGCAAAGCAGTTGGAAAGCATAGTCTTCCTTCCTGATATTCACCATGAAGACTGAATAACTATGAGCTAACAGAATGTTCCTGTATGGTGTTTATTCTCTAGGTATTTGCTGACAGCAAAGATGAGATCGCTTTAGATCTGCTTAAGTTTTCCTGCCTCTGGTCTAGGCTTTTACAAACCTTGTTAGAGCCCTTTTTGAATGATTTCAGTTTATAAGCCCATTTCCTTCACTAGGTTGTGAGCCTAACTAGGATGAAGGCCATGTCCTCTTCATCTAAGAATCCCTTGAACCTCACCTTCACCCCATCCTCCTCCATGCCACCATGGCCACTATACCCTAGTCCTGATCCTGATTATGTTTGGCCTTGGCTATTGGTTTCCCTAATCCCAGAAAAATGTGACAAATGTGGTTGCAGCTTCCTAATGGAGGCCTAGGGAAATCCCCTTAAATTAGTGGAAAGATTCAAGATATAAGGGTCCATATGAAGAAGGTTAGACATACATAGGACAGCTACTACGCTCATCTGTTTTCTGCAGGCTGAAGCTCTCAAAGCCGTTTTAGAGACATTCACAGGCTCTGTGAACAAATGTTCATTAGATTTTATTTTTATTTTCTTTGTCTTCATTTCAATGTTTTACATTTCTGCAAAAGCACCAGAGAGCACCAAGTTTATTTTCAAAAATGCTGGACAAAGTTTTGTTTCGTTTCGTGTGAGGCTAAGTTTTTGTTGTTGTTTTCAAAAGGGGTTCTTCTGAAGGTGGCATTCGCCATACGTTAGGCAAATGTCCCGGGCCTTCCGTGAGAGGGCACTACTGACTCATCTGGTTTGATTCACGGCAGGTCTTTCCACAGTTTCTTCCTGAGACATGAACAAGAAATGGGCACCAGCTGTTCTTGTGAGGATCCAAACCTCCAAAATCTGCTTGACCTCTTGGGATTCAATTCTTTGAAGTTAGAAAGACACCCTCAAGAATAAATTTAAAAAGGAAAAAAAAAAGTTTGGGGCACCTGGGTGGCTCAGTTGGTTGAGCGTCCAACTCTTGATCTTGGCTCAGGTCATTATCTCAAGGTTCGTGGGTCCAAGCCCCCAGTGCTTGGGCTCTGTGCTGACAATGCAGAGCCTGCTTGGGATTCTCTCTCTCTCCCTCTGGCTCTGCCCCTCCCATGCACTCCCTCTCTCTCTCCCTCTCTCTCTCTCTCTCTCTCAAAATAAATAAATAAACTTAAAAAAAGGAAAAAAGGTTCGGATTCTATCAAACTGTAGTCATCTGGTTTACACCCCCTAGTGGCCAGGAAGACACAAGCTTCACAGTGGAAAGCCACTGTTCCTTAAACTCCAGAAAGGTCTGAGTGAGTGAGGCTGTAAGTGAGGTCTTGCCAAAAGACAGAAAGCTAACTCTGTCTTCTACATGCTTAGGGCTACTGATCCCTGTTGGGGGAAGTTTTCAATCCCTCCCTACACAATCGTTAATATGTAGATTAGATTAAATATCACTGCCCAGTCCTGCCTTCACCACCAGGAAAAAAGTTATGCTACCAATTGCATTCAACTGTTCACTCTTCCTTCCTAAAAACCCTGAAACCACATGACATTACAGACTAATTGCAAAGTACATGAGCTGCTAATATCTATTTATAGCATATACATAGTATATATAGCTAGTATCTATATATAAATTCTCTGTGTAACATTCAGGCCTAAATAAATAAATAAATAAATAAAACTATATTAGCACGTTGGGATCTGGATATATTTAAGTAATTACTGCGAGGCAGAGATTCTTTCATGCCTGCCGAAATAGCCATGTTTCTTTTTTTGCTTAAATTAGCAGAACCCAAAAATTTAGCCTAGAATATAGTTGCCCAACCAAAAGACATTTCCCAGTCTCTTGTGCTTGTGAGGTCATGTGACTAAGGTCTGGCCAATAAGATCCAAGAACTGTTGAGTGACACTTCTGGGAAGTCTCCTTGAACAGGGAAGATAGGCACTTTGCCCTTTCCTCTGCCCTGCCAGAAAGGTGGGTGTGATGGCCGGAGCTGGAGTCAGCACAGAGGTGTTGAAGACAAGGACAAAGAGGGCTACCTCCTACTAATGGTAGGGGAATAAAGCCTGGGATTTGGATGACTTCATCAGGTCCCCTGATGGTCTGCCTCCAGACTTCTGCACAAGAAATAAAGAACCTTCCATCTTACTTGAACTACGGATATTATAGGTTTTTAATCATATGCCACTAAATCCAAATCTAAGTGATACACACAGATCTTTACTACACTATCCCTGCTACACTGTGGTAGCCCTGCTTCCTGTTTCTCTCCATCCTACTTCTTTTTGGTGAACTTGGTCTCCCTGGAGCCTCCCTTTTCACCCTGTCACCTTTAGTCACATACTCCCCTGGGTTCCAGGCACCAGTATCTTCAAGCTCCTGAACTTACACACAACTAAGCTTCCTGTCCCAGATAAATGGTCATTTTAGAGCAAGGAATGAGAAGAATTCACCCATGGCTGGATTGCTTTGGCATAAATTGCTTTTCTGTTCCCTGCTCTCCTGGAACCATCAAGATGGTAGGACAGAAGAGTGTGGGCTAGAATTTTCCAGAACTGAGAGGGGTAGGGGGCTAATGTAAAGAACAAATCTTCTGGAATTGGAAGATGATATATAGGCTATTGGGACCACAGAAGGAAATAAGTTCTTGGAAGTTTAGACAGTGGAAGTTTCTACTTCCTGGGCGGAGTCCTTGTTGGAGAGAGTGCCTGAGATATTGTCAGATTCAAGCAACTCTACGATGCTGTAGGGAGAACAGTCCTCCAGGCCCAGCTTGCTGCAGAGCCAGCCACAGAAGCCTTTCTCCATGTCCCGGGCAGCTTGCCACCATGCTCCCCAGGACCATGAGAGCTGGACCACAGCAGCATAAAGGCCCAGGGAAGAGGCCATGGCCATGATGAGCACTGGATAGAAGAGAATGAGACAGGGGCAACATGAGATCTTGTGCCAGAAGGTCCTCTCCTCGTTGTACACGAGGAAGATGTTGTACCAGGTGATCGTGCCATAGTAGAACGAGACAACAAAAGAGAGGATAAAGACTACAGGCAGGCAGACCAGCGTCCAAAGGACCACGTGGGGCCCACGGTCAACTCCCATTTGGCAGGCCTTTCTGTCTTCAGGTGTTACTTCTCCTGATGACCCTTTTGGCTTCATCAATTCTTGCAGCTCCTTCTCCGTCAGTGTGACGTGGATGTCCACCATCTGGCCCTTTTTCTTCCCTCGAGTAATGGTCCCGGTTAGTGTGACATAGCGGCTGTCCAAAGGCATGTTCCACATACCTGCAGGGCATTAAGGAGGTGAAGCCAAGGTCAGAAGAGTGGGCATTTCATCACAGTGTCATCCCCTGAGATGGGGGCTGGGTACAAGAGTTCCTGTTTTCATAGCACCTGGCCCAGTCCTAGAGTCAGTGATTCAGTGATGGACTGAGCGGACCTCCCTCAGCAAGGTGACCGCTGGTCTTATTACTCCCCCAGTGAACTCTCCCTCCACACGGGTGGGCCCTGAGAAAACGGCGAAGCAGGAGAGTGTTGTCTCCCCACTTCTCTGGGCCTCAATCTTGGCACAGTCTCTGTGATGTGAAGAGGTGTGAGGGACTTCGCCACAGACACTGCTTTAGAATGATCTTATTTCTAGTGTATAAGTGCTGTGAAAATACTGCTTGGGAGCATCTACTAGCGTGTGTGAAGATGGCACCATGTGTGTATAGACTGATGGGCACCCTGCTCCCCTTCCCTTCTCAGCCCTGTCTCTGTGCTTCCATGAGAAAAGGCTTCCTCACATGCCTGGGGGCATCTCAGCCCTCATACCCAAGCTCTGTACACACACACACACACCACACATACACCACCCGTATCACAAATGCCCCCCCCCCCACATGCACACACCCACATACCACCACCACCATTAAACGGCCATCCTTCGGCCATCCATCCTGGAGTGAGGCTGAAGATACTGAAACAGGGAAGTCCGTGGTCCTTCATATGTGAGAGTAGTCTCTGAGTGGAGGTGGGGGAGAGTATGGGCAGGACTTCTCACGCCCTGACCGCAAGAGGGACCGAATGGACCCGCCTAAAGAGCAGGTCCTGGGAGAGTGGCCGGGACTCTGACTATTCAGATAGAAGAGTTGTACTGCTCCCCCAGAACCTAAGGATTTCACAATCTCCCGCATCTCAGTAAATGACACCACCACCTACTTCTCTGTGGAGTCATTGCTGACTCTTCCCCGTCTCTCGCTACCTGCCTCTGATCCGTTAACAAGTTCCACATTGCCTCTCTTCCCTAGCTGTCTCTCTCGCTACCACCTGTCCTGGCCTCTATGTTAGTGCCGTTGTGGCTGCAGTTATACGACAGTCTCTCATCAGCTTCCACTCTTACCCTTTATAATCCACTCTTTATAGAGAAGCCAGAGTGGTTGTTTAGAAATATAAATGGGATGATGTCTCTCCTTTGCTTAAAAGCCCTCCACTGACTTCCCCTTACACTTTTAACCAATCCCCAACTCTTTACTATGATCGCAAGGCCCAGCATAATCCTCTTAAACACCTCTGCCCGTCCTCCCACAGTTCCCTATACTCCCTACACAGAAATAGCTCCATTCTCTCAACAGGCCAGTGGTGCTCCCATCGTAGGGTCTTTGCCCCTGCCGCTCCCCCTCCTCTACAACCTCTGCCCAAGACCATTTCATAGCTAGCTCCTTCATATCAGCTCAAATGTCACTCTCAGAGGCCCTTGCACAGCCATGCAATCTCTCCCCCCATGCCCTCCACCATTGCCATGGTTGATTGTCTTTGCAACTCATATCACTCTCTGAAATTACCTTTTATTTACTGACTTGTTCACTGTCTGTCTTCTCTTGACTAGGAGGTAAACTGCATGAGAGCAGGGACATTGCTTGTCTTGTCCACTGTGGGCCTATGTCTTAGAGATTAGAGCATCTACACAAATAGATATACCTCATCTGTCTATTGCTGCGTGGTGATGCTTAATCCGGACAGTACACGGCTTCATTAGCAGCAACAGACATTCTTATACATGCATCCTTATGCCTATGGGCATAAGTTTCATGGGGTAGATACTAAGAATTTCTAGACGATAAGATATGCATATTTGGAATTTAATAAATACTGATAAACTTCCCTACAAAGTGGGTAAAGCAGATTCCATTTCTCCTTGAGGTATATGAGAGTATATCCATTTTCTCAGATTGATGTTATCATATTTTACCCAACTTTTGGCCAACTTATGTGTAAAGGGATATCGTAACTTCTTGCTGTTGTAATTTGCATTTTCCCGATTCTTGTAAAAGTCAACTATCAGCTTCTTTATCTTACGTGTATTAAATAATTAGCATAATCGCCTCGTGTTACTAATTTCTGTGTATAAGTCAGTCTCTTCTATTACACTAGGAGTTCAGAAAGGACAGAGATCTCCGTATCACTGAAAAGAGAACATAGTAAATGCTTAATAAATACTGTCCCTTTGTTGAATGAAGACTGCAACATTGTGAGAAGAACTGTATCAACAAGAAGAAATAGGTCATTGAGGGAATCCCTGTCTATCTTCTGGAGAATCCTCATTCCTTCCTGTGGCTTTAAGTAAGTGGCCCCAGGGACTTACCATCATCTGCAGGATAGTCTAGGAAATCATCCCCCTCCTCTTCTTTAGGTCGGTCTCCACCTTCTGATTCCCCAGGCTCCTCATCCGGTTTCTCATTTTCTGACCGGTAGATGATGATAGATTCTGGGCGGGACTCTTTCCTCTTCTTTTTCTGGCGGCCCATTGTGGATTCCCCATCCAGGGCGAGGGCAGCGGCCATGGCCTTCCTCAGAGAGCCCTGGTGGGGGCTTGGGAGCTGTCCCTGGACTTCTACTGGTGCCAGCTCTTCCATCCCAGTCCTCACGTCTCGCTATTCCTTGTGAAGAGTCTGACTTGCTTGAGCAAACTCACGACCCACACATCACAGAGCTTCTTCCTGGATGGGGCTATGCAAAGATGTTCCACCAATAAGTTCCACATAAAATAGGAAAGCAAAGCCATCAACAGGAAGCAAGTAGGGTGAGATGGAAAGGGGTCTGGGAAATGATTCTCAACTTGGCAGAAGCCTTCTCCTCCCTTTGCGTCTCATAACACTGTATTTTGGGAGTGCTGCGGAAATACTCTCACGAAATTGGATTCCTGTGAATAAAATTGTATGTGTGTTGCAATAATACGTTGTCATTTACACAACCTTGTAATGTCATGCAAAGCTCCTCAGTTTAGCCAGATGCTGAGTAAAAGGAAGTTGGGTGAGGAAGCCCTATAGATAAATGGGAGTTAAAAACTATTGTCACTCCCACCAAACAGGCTTCTGGCTGCCGAGACCTGCATTACAACTACACTCAAGTGGATGAAAGCACCTTTCAGTAAGCTCCCCAAAGACGGCACAACATCACCAACCATGTCTACCATGGTGTTATTCTATGAAGGGCACCCATCTCCTGGCTTCTTGTTGGCCAAGATCCCAGAAAATTCCTGATATCTGTCCTATCACATTCTGGGAGACCAGTAGAGAGGATGTACACTTTTCCACTTTTAAGATTCTCTCTCCTCTTTCTGTCCTCCAGGTAAAGAGAGGTAGGGACAGAGAAAAGTCTATATAACACCTTTTAAAGAAGACACTGATTGGCCTGTGTTTTGGGTACACTGAACCATTAAGAGGAGAGAAATGTTTTCAGTGCTGCTACTAAAGAGGGGGAAATTAGCAAATTCCCAGTTAGTCATATTGAGGCAGCTAGGTGCTCATATGCTTTTTGAAACAACAACAACAAACAGAAACAGAAACTCAAAAATATGTCATTATGAACAGTTTCAAACATATGTAAATGGAGAAACTTTTTATTCTAGAAAGAGGCAAACCTGTACAAAAGTGAGAACAATTTTAATGAAATTTCATTGTCCCTTTCACCCAGTTTCAACAGTAATCAAAATATTCACAGCCAATTTATTTAAAAGCAAATCTCAGACACCATTTTATCTAACTATTTCAGTGTGTACCTCTTACATACAGGGACTCTTTTTTTTTTTATAAAAAAGATGACCACAGGGGTGCCTGGGTGGCTCAGTCGGTTGAGTGTCTGACTCTTGATTTCAGCTCAGGTCATGATCCCAGGCTCATGGGATCAAGCCCCGAGTCAGGTTCTGCACTGAGCCTGGAGCCTGCTTAATGTTCTCTCTCTGCTTCTCCTGCGTTTGCACGCATGCATGCTTTCTCTCTCTCTTAAAAAAAAAAAAAAGCCACAATATCATCATCACACCTCATTTCTTAAAAAGAGCTTCTTTGTAGAGTTTATTTATTTTGAGAGAGAAAGCACACACAGTGGAAAGGGCAGAGAGACAGGAGAGAAAGAATCCCAAGCAGGCTCTGCACTGACAGCCCAGAGCTTCATCCCACATTCATGAACCTGTGGGATCATGACCTGAGCCAAAATGAAGAGTTAGACGCTTAACCAGCTAAGCCACCGAGGCACCCCATCACACCTCATTTTTTAAAAACGATTCTTGAGGCAGCTGGGTAGCTCAGTCGATTGAGCATCCAACTCTTGATTCCTGCTCAGGTCATGATCTCACAGTTAGTGGGATTGAGCCCTGCGTTAGACTCTGTGCTGACAGCGTGGAGCCTGCTTAGGATTCTTTCTCCCTCTCTCACTGTCCCTCCCCCCACTCTAAATAAATAAATAAATAAATAAATAAATAAATAATAAATAAATATTTAAATATTTAAAAAATAAAAACAATTCTTTAATGTCATCAAATATCCAGTCATTTAAAATTTCTCTGTTTAACAATTTAAAGTCTATTTTCTAGAATTGGGATCCAAATAAGGTCTATGCAATGCACACAGATCCTACAATTGTTTGTCTATAGCAATGCTGTCCATTAGAATTTCTGCATTGCACTAGAAATGATACTCATAAACTGGGGAATTGCTTTTTTTTTTTTTTTTAATTGAATTCTCACCAATTTAAAAATAGCCACATGTGGCTACTGACTACTCTGTTGGACAGTGCAGGTCTGTATGCTCACCCTCCAATTTTTTCCTTTTCCATTTCCTTGTTAAAGAAGGCGGGTCATTTATCCTGCAGATTGCCATGACCTAGATT
Source organism: Neofelis nebulosa (assembly GCF_028018385.1). Classification (NCBI taxonomy): domain Eukaryota; kingdom Metazoa; phylum Chordata; class Mammalia; order Carnivora; family Felidae; genus Neofelis; species Neofelis nebulosa. Next base: position 21,257,950 of record NC_080783.1, read on the forward strand.
TTGCTAATCTCATTCCTGTAGGGTGTTCCTCTGAACCATGTATTTCCTCTAAATTGGTAGCTAGATAGGCTTGATCAGATTCATGTTAGAATGTTTCTGGCTGGTTGTTTTGGCCAGACAGTGTTATAGAGGGCATTCTGTACTACCATGTGAAGGCACCTAATGGCAATTTGGCCATTTCTTGTGAAATTGGTACCCATTGGTGATTACTGGCTAGACCTATCAATTAATTCATCAGGAGTTACAAAATAGTGGTATTCCATTTATCTTATTTCTTCTTCCTTTACTAACCAGAATGCTCATATGCACTTTCATTTTTTTAAGTTTATTTTTGAGAGAGAAAGAGGGAGACAGAGTGCAAACAGGGAGGGGCAGAGAGAGAGAGGAAGACACAGAATACAAAGCAGGCTCCAGGCTCTCAGCTGTCAGCCCAGAGCCTGATGCGGGGCTCGAATTCACGGACCACAAGATCATGACCTGAGCCAAAGCCAGAAGCTTAACCGGCTGAGCAATCCGGGTGCCCCCCAAAATTTTTAAGTTTATTTATTTATTTTTGAGAGAGAGAGAGAGAGAGAGAGAGAGAGAGAGAGAGAGCAGGGGAGGAGCAGAGAGAGGAGAGAGAATCCCAAGGAAGCTCTGAACCAACAGCACAGAGCCTGATGTGGGGCTTGAATTCACCAACTGTGAGATCATGACCTGAGCCCAAATCAAGAGTCAGATGTTTAACCAACTGAGCCACCCAGATGCCCCCCTCACATGCACTTTTAACAAACCCAGTTTTAAACTGGGTAGAGGAGGCAAACAGCCTTGTTGTTATCTAATATGATTGGTAATTATACTGGGAAAATATCTGACTACAACAACAACTTCTATTAATATGAAAAATTTCTAAACTATTTACCAAATAAATACCTGTTTATACTTGGTAAAAACTATTTAGCAAATTCCCCGGTTCACAAACAACTCATTGAGAATTGTTAGATTCTACTCATAACCCTGCCACCCCAGGATCCTGGACACTGGCCACTCTCTAGGACTCCAGGTTGCCAGTTTTCTGTTATTTTTGTTCTCAGTTTCCAAGTCTTCATTTTCTTTCAGTGGTCTCTGAGTTTTTCCTCTCTTTCTTTTTTTTTTTTTTAAGTTTTTTTATTTATTTTTGCGACAGAGAGAGACAGAGCATGAGCAGGGGAGGGGCAGAGAGAGAGGGAGACACAGAATTGGAAGCAGGCTCCAGGCTCTGAGCTGTCAGCACAGAGCCCGATGCGGGGCTCGAACCCACAGACTGTGAGATCATGACCTGAGCCGAAGTTGGACGCTCAACCGACTGAGCCACCCAGGCGCCCCTTTCCTTTCTTTCAATCCCACATACACACTCCTTGGTTTCTCTTTATGCTCAGTAATAAGGCTTCTCCTCTCATTTGTATTAAATGGTCCTAATGTTTAGTGGGCTGGCTCTGCCAGGAGGGCAAAAATAACAGAACAAAAAATCTACCTAGGCTCTAAGCGCTACTCAAATTGAAGCAAAGCTCCTGTATTAAAATTATGCATCTTTGATATTATCATGTTACAAGGCCGACTCTATATCATATTTCTTCAAATGCCAAAACACACATTTTTTTTCCTCATCTTAATGTTTCTAAAATTTGGATGCATCTTAAGACCAATGGAACGACTTTTCCCCCTGAAAGGCTGAACTACCTTCCCAGCAAGTAGCTCTGGCTTACTGCCCTCTCGCCCAGGTTCTCCTTTGTCCTCCAGTTGTTAATTTTCTTCTCAGTCTCTCCACTGGATTGCAGGTACTTAGTCCTAATCACCTTGCAGGTATCTGGAACACATTGCCCAGGGACTGGGACAAAGAAAGTGCTAAGTGACAGAACTGAAGATGCCCACAGGTGTAAGTGGAACATTATGGGAAGTCCTCACAGCCTGACTTTGCCTGGGGAAGGGGAGGCTGTTTAAACAGAAAGAGCTTCATTATCTTCACAATCTTACACATGCAAGTGGCCGGACTGAAAGACATCTTAGATTACACACCTAAGAACAGAGAGATCCAGGACACAAAGGCTTCCTGAAATAAACATATCTAGAAGACAACACAATCACTAGAATATTGACAGTACCCTAAGGAGTATTTATGTTTGCCTTAATGGTATCAAGAAGCTCAAACAGTGCTCTCCTACCAAAGTAGCCCCAGTGCAGAAGAGAGTAGACATCCAGCCAGAAAGGTCTGGAAGGTTAGGCTGTAGCTTTCCCTAAGGCTAGAGGTTTGTTATTAAAAATGTTTGTGGGGGCGCCTGGGTGGCTCAGTTGGTTAAGCGTCCCACTTCAGCCCAGGTCATGATCTCATGGTTCGTGAGTTCGAGCCCCGCGTCGGGCTCTGTGTTGACAGTTCAGAGCCTGGAGCCTGCTTCGGATTCTGTGTCTCCCTCTCTCTCTGCCCCTCCCTAACTCGCTCTCTCTCTCTCTCTCTGTCAGAAATAAACTTTGAAAAAAAATAAATAAAAAATAAAAATGTTTGTGAATTTTGAATTCTACTTTCTAAGAGTCTGTATTTAATATAAAAATGTTTTCCCTGGTGCAAGTCCTCTAGTAAAACTGATGCTTGGTAAGTCATGCTGATGTGTGAAACAAAGGCAGAAGGAAATGGTAGATAAAATTAAATTTCCTTATAACCTGCAGCCCATAGACAAAGACTCAGTGCAAGCAGAATGTAACATTTCTTTCAAGAACTCCTAACTGTCTTAATGTTAACGCTTTGCTAGAGGGAAACACAACCTTAGCCTGACAACAGCCAGGCCTCCAGAATCCTGTGAGTCTTCTTTTGGCATATGCCCTTGCCTTTGGAAGGCCCACAGGTGTAACTTCCCTTGCCTTTATGTCCCCCAACTCCGAAGCGTATAGTCAGTCACTCCTCACAATCCTGGGGCAGCTCTTTCTGCCCACGGGTCCCGTCCTGGTGCTTTAATAAAACTACCTTCTTGCACCGAAGACGTCTCAAGAATTCTTTCTTGGTCATCAGCTTGGAACCCCAACACTTCAAACCCCATCAATACCAAGGTAATTCTAGGATGTGGGTGACCTCTGAGGACAACACTTTATATTTACCCTAACGTACAAATCTCAGAGCTTGAGAGTATAAAAATAAATAAAAGAAACTTCATTTAAAATGGAGTCCAGAAGACCTGACGGGAGAACTGTCATGCAGGTATCACTCAACCTGTGCAACCTGTGCAAACAGCAGAAAGAGAAAATTAAGAATTATCTGGACAACTATCTTTTTTTTTTTTTTTAATGTTCATTTATTTTGGAGAGACAGAGAGACACAGAATCCGAAGCAGGTTCCAGGCTCTGAACTGTCAGCACAGAGCCCAATGTGGGTCTCAAACCCACAAACTGGGAGATCATGACCTGAGCTGAGGTCAGACACTTAACCAACTGAACCACCCAAGCGCCCTAGCTGGACAATTATCTTAAGGCCATTTTTCACTTGGAATTTTATCTCCTGCTTTTATGAAAAGGAAGGCGGATCTTTTTCTGCCCCAGCAACAATTCACTAACCACTGCTTGCAGCCAATGAGAAACTGCCACAGCCTTGAACTCTTGTTCTTCAATGAACTTGTTCAAAACAACCCTCCCCAATTTCCTCCTAAAACCTAGTAAAAGCGGACCTTCCCTTTGTCTCTCGGGACTTGTCTATGGTTCATCATAGCTTGCTTGTCCTGAGTTGCAATTCCTTTGCCATTCCTGCATAAACTCATTCTGCTGGTAAAATAACTAGATATTCTATTTTTAAGGTTGACAGGAGACTAGTTTAATCCAGTGTTTTCCAACTTAGAGCTTCTGTTTTCCTCTGGAGTTTCCCAGGCAGCCTGCGAAGGGCCTTCCCTGACCCTTCTACACAGTGGGAGTTTTTAAACCAGGGGTGGAGCCCTCAAGCACATCTCAGGCTGAGGAAAGGTATCTTCTAAGGACCAAAGCTTCCCCAGAGCGGGAAGAAGGTGCTTCACCATTTTGGTTCACTTCTATACCCCTTTCCTCTTCTTTTAAGATGTACTAACATGTTTAGAGGGAGATAGGAATTCCAAAGACTAGAGGAGAGAAGGCCAACTTGCAAACCCCATTTTTCTTGTTCAACTTGTTCTCTCTCATTGTTGAGAGGGTGGCACCTAGGGGGATGTGGTAGGGCAAAATAAATGCATGCTTGGAGCTTGAGAGTACTAAATGGTTCCACCAACTTAGGAAAAGATGACTCTGTAGCTGTGGTAAAAAGTAGCCATCAGAACGAGTTGTAAAGCTGTCCAATTGATCAACAACAACTTCCCTCAGTAGTGATGCTTTTGGAAACCAGCCCGTTGGAGTCAGTATCTTGTTTCTAAAAGTCAATGAGGGGGCGCCTGGGTGGCGCAGTCGGTTAAGCGTCCGACTTCAGCCAGGTCAAGATCTCGCGGTCCGTGAGTTCGAGCCCCGCGTCAGGCTCTGGGCTGATGGCTCGGAGCCTGGAGCCTGTTTCTGATTCTGTGTCTCCCTCTCTCTCTGCCCCTCCCCCGTTCATGCTCTGTCTCTCTCTGTCCCAAAAATAAAAAAAATAAAAAAAAAAAACGTTGAAAAAAAAAAAATTAAAAAAAAAAAAAAAAAAAAAAAGTCAATGAGGTTAGTGAATCTGCCCCTGACTGGCCGACTGGGGCTTTCACTGATGGGTCGACCATGCTTTTTGGGAATATCCAAAAGCATATTCACATAGGCAGTTGTTGATCAAACAGGTTTAAAACTATTTCTGGTGATTACTTGTTATCAAGGTTTTTCCTAAATTTGTGGGAACCTTTTAATTCTATTTGCTTGCTGATCTCATTTGATCAGATGTGTCTCAGAGCAAAGTATACTAGTTATCGATCGTCATGTAACAAATTACCCCAAATTTAGAGATTTAAAAAAACAACCGTGTTATACCCTACACAGTTCTGTGTGTCGGGAATCTGGGAGTGTCTCAGCTGAGTGGTGGATAGGCTTCTTAGTCTGCTTTCTACCTAAAGAATTTGGGGATCCCAAGGCCTTTTTTTCTTTTGGACAGTCTCTGAACCCTTTAGTATTCTGCCAATTTAATTCTCTTAATAACTTTGTGGCTCTCCCGTGAATAGCTTTTGTGGGTCAGAAATGTGAGAGTGCCTTAGGTGGATGGTTCTGTCTCAAGGTCTCTGAAAATGGCAGGGCAGCAGTCATCTGAAGGCTTGGATGGGATTAGAGGATCTGCTTCCAAGATGGCACACTCACATGGTGCTGACTCAGTTCCTCCTGGGCCTCTCCATGGGCTGTATGAGTCTCCTCACAACAGTGTCTCGTTTCCCCCAGAGTGAGTGATCTGGGAGCAGATTTTCTTCTTGACTACTTTAACTGTACTTTTTTTTTAAGTTTATTTTTTCAGCAATCTCTGTACCCAATATGGGGCTCAAACTCACGACCCCAAGACCAAGAGTCACATGCTTTTCTGACTGAGCCAATCAGGCGCCCCTCAACTGTACTCTTGATCCTACCTCTTCCACATCCTTGATTTTCTCCCTCTCTAATACTTCCAACTTCTCCCCTTCACTGGTTCCGTTTTAACTACAAACAATCCCAGAATTCCCTGCCTAGAAAAACTGGTTTCACTTTGCCACTTATTCTATATGATGTCCTGTTTCTCCCTTTCACAACTAAGCTTCTTCGTCAAATAATCTATAGTCACTCATTACCAGTTTTCCTCCCAATGTCCTGTTCCCTTTACCATCTTTTTCTCCCTACTCCCAAACTCCTTTCCAACACACACACACACACACACACACACACACACACACACACACAAACAGGTAAGTCATTTGGAGAGATAAGGAACAGGCCAGGAAATGAGCATTTACCAAGCCTTATGTGCCAGGCTGTAAGGTAAGTTTTTTACACGTTACTTCATTTCCACATCTCAACAAGTTCACCATTATATAAAGAAGTGTGATAACTTGAATATAAGCCTTTGCATAACTTCAAAGCCCAGAATTTCCCAACCAAGATTTAGAAGTCAAGTGTTAGTGGTGGTTGCAGTAGACAGCTGATGAGTTTGTATTTCTGCTTTCTTGGTTTGATTTGTGTTTGTTTTTTCACTTTTTGCTATCTCAACCTCATTGCTCTTCCCTTTGCTGATAGAGCCACTCTTTTCTAGGTGGAATACAGCCTTGAAAGTCACCAGTGTGACCGCAGTGATCATTTTACCATCTGATTCTTCTTATTTACAAGTCATTCTTGAACCTTCCCTTACCTCCTTTGACTTTCTTTCTTTCCTTTTTTTAATGTTTATTTATTTTTGAGAGAGAGAGTGAGCACAAGTGGGAGACAGGCAGAGAGAGAGACCTAGAGGTTCTGAAGCAGGCTCTGAGCTCACAACTTTAACTCATGAATCATGACCTGAGCCGAAATCAAGAGTCAGCTGCTTAACCAACTAAGGCGCCCCCTTCCTTTGACTTTCTCCCGTCATTCTCTTGCTACTTCTCATGCCCTCAGTCTGCCTCTACTCCCTTATTTGTCTCCTTCAACTGTAATAGCCAGTGCTCTTGAGACTCAATTCTCAACTGACTGCCCTCTATTCTCAACAGCACATTTTCTTCTTCCTGTTGAAATATGCAGCCTTCCTGACTATCGATACCTCTATGCCAAGAATGCCCAAATATAGAATTAATTATATAGAATTAATATATCATCTAGATATTCTCCACTTAAATATCTTGCCATGTCTGGCTGAGCATGTTCAAACCAAACTCATCATTTTTATTTCTAGCAGACTTAACCTCTTAGATTACCAAGAGGATAGGAAAACAGAGAAGGGAAAGGAGAAAGGGATGAAGAAGGAAACCCTACAACATTTATGCTGTTCCTACTCATAAAAGATAACATTTACTGACTGTATAATTTGTTAGGTTCTTTGTTAATTGCTTATATATGCATTTTCCTATTTAATTATATTTTAATATTTTTTGGACAATACTATGTGCCAGACATTATACAATTGTCTCAGGCACAACAATCTTATAAAACAAATACTGTTTTACAAGTGAGGACATTTGGACTTAAAATCAGTAAAAAACAGAACTCCTTGGTGTAATCATATTGTTTAATTGTTACAGCAAACCAATCAAGTAGGTACTATTTTTTTTTTAATAGGTATGATTATTATCCCCATTTAGAGGAGTAATTTGCTCAAGGTGACATGGTGATGAGGCTGGGACTTGAACCCAGGTTTGCTAGTTTCAAAGCCCATGTTCTATTCATTGGGCCATGCTGCCTGCCAACATTTACCCAAGATTCTATACTTAAACCCCTAGAGTTGTCTTTGATGAGTCCGTTTCGCATATTAGGGATATATTCCCACGTCTCTAATAGTAATCTGTCTCTAAGTCCTGCCAATCATTCCCAGGAAATCTCTTTGTTCATCTCTCCCTTTGAATCTCTACTCCCCCACCCCACCCCACGCTGGAGCACAGCTCTCCTACTACTTCCTCCAAGCTGGTTTTTCAGCCTCTCGTTCCAGAATCCTTCATCAACCATTTTAAATGGTAATTAACAGAACAAAACATCATTTTTATGTTGTCCAGTAATCATCACTATCTTGCCATTCTGGACTAAAATATATCTAAAGGGTCTGCTTGGTGTTTGAGGTTCTCCAGTTCATGCCCCACCTTTGGATTCAGTAGCAATTTTGCCCCTTCCCCACAGCATGACTAGTTGACACATCTACTTATGTTGCTTTTAACACCATCTTCACTTTCCTCCACCCCTTTCAAGCCTGGGGCAAGACAGACTCAATCACTGGTGTCCCCTTCTGTGACTGCCCCAGCACACCCGGCTCTCCCCACCCCAGTCCTGTTGTTGCAGAACAGTGGGGACAATGGACTAAGTGTTCAAGGGTCAAATGCCTAGGATGGATTGATACTTCACTAATGTTAGTTTCTAATCCCTTTCTTTTGCCTTCTCCTACTCTGTATTTCAGTAGCCTCTGCTATTGGTACTATGCTCTCTCAGTGCTTAATTATGTAGCATTTCATATCATCTTGTATTGAGTATGAATGACCTCATTAGTTTTCATTGATCTTCCCAGGGAGATTATAAGATTTTAGAAATCAGGAACTGTCTTATACTTCTTCACCTCCCATGGTAAGACCCTGTGACTGGACACGTAGTAGACACTATGTCCTTTTGATCTGATAGAACAGAGCAGAAAGGAAAATGCCTATTCAGAAATAGGATATAACTTAAGAAAGGAAGGTTTAGTTATCTTCCCCATTTTTGTCCACTTTATTATGTGGTTAATATCATTTTTATTCCATTAATATTTGATCTGAGAAGCAGGTTCTGAACATTTCTCCTTCCTTCTAGATTCCATAAAAGAGAGAGTGAAACACATTTCCCCTGTTTCCAAGGCTTCATAATCAATAGAATTCAGAGGAGAGACAGGGCTTTGCTCTTTTCTCTGGAAGGCTGGCCTTGCATATTCTCCACTTATGGCACAGTCCAATGATTAACAGATATAGTACAGCATGATATTAACCTCAATCAACCACTAACTCTGGATTCTCAGTCATCCCAAGGGAAAACTAGGTTTTAAAGAGCATGCTTAGACTCGTATGCATAAAATAACTGGTTTTAAGTCACTCTTGATGGAAATTCTCCAGAGCATTCTTAAATTCATCCATCACTTTTCCCCATCTCTGTTGCTACCATTCTTGTCTAAGGGGCCATCCTTTCTCATCTGTGGTTCTAAAAAATGCTTCTTGTCTTCTGGCTCCTACTCCTGCTGTTTTCCAATCAATTGTCCACTCAGCAGTAAGAAATATCTTTTGAAAACAAATAAAATCATGCTGTTCTTTGCTTAAAACCTCCAGTGATTTCTCATGGGTATAAAATAAGATCCAAACTTTTTCTGGTGGCCTAAGGACTTGTGTGATGTGGCCCCTCCCCACCCTGCCATCCTATGCAATATACCACCTCCTTCATACATACCTCCTATACTACAATCACTTCGGCTGCCTATGTATTCCTCAGGAGCACCTGAGGCCTTAAATACTGTGTGCCTCGCCTGGTATCTGCTCCAATCTCGTCGTGTCACATGGCCACCATCATTCTATCTCCCAAGTCTCAGTTCACTTGTCACCTCCTCCAAAGCTTTCCCAACACCAAACCTTCAACTAGGCTCCCATCCTGCTATTCATTATTCTTTCTCACAACAGCCTATTTCACGTACAAGACTTATCAACATCTGTAACTTTTACTTGTTATTTTACTTGTTTATTGTTTATCTCCTCTACTGGACTATAGGCTCTAGGAAATGGTATTGTATAAGTAGGCCATCGAAAGGTGTTCAATAAAAAAATTTTAAGTGACTGCATTAAGGATTTGGGTTGGGAGGGGCAGTCTGAAGTGGTAGCAATTAAAGATTAGCCTGATTTTGTCAAAAACTGAGGCTGAAGAAAAGTTTAATAAAGAGACATTAAACAGTTCCTCTGTGCTTAATAAGCCCCGTTATGGTTCAGTTGATAAGTGGTTCTCCTGTATCCACTTTCTCCTCCAATAATGGAGGTTTCAGCTGGTCGCATTACTTCCCTCCTAAAGATAACATGTCCCAGCATCCCTTGAGGCTAGGTGTGGTCATAGGACTAGTCTCTGGCCGAAAGATGTGATTAGATGTGATGTGTGCAACTTCCCTGCCTGGCCCTCTCCTTCCTCTTTTCACCTTCTTGAGAGCTGGAATGTGAACTTGATGAGCCATTTTCAGCCATGCAGACAAAAGCAACCCCTTAAGGATGACAGTGGACTGAGATGGAAAGAATCAAAGTCGCTGGGACAGCCATAAACTCTCTTCCTCTGGGTTGTAATATGAGAGAAAAGTATTTTCCGTGTTTTAATCCAGGATTATTTTGGTCTCTTAAGGCAGCTATACAAAACTCCTACCTAATATACTAGGATTGTCCAAGAAGTTATTTTATGTCTTAATCTCTTTGCTGTGTTCTAATTTGTCAGCCCTGATGCATAGGCAGATCTTGATACACATTTCAAAGTTAGAGCATAAAATGACATCATACCTGGTAATGGCTGGTTTAAGCAGTTTTTAATTTCCCGGGTGGGCCAGAAATTCTAAAGCTTAGCTCAGTCCATTAGGTGTCCAACTCTTGATTTTGGTTCAGGTCATGATCTCATTCAGTTGTGAAATTGAACCCCACATCAGGCTCTGTGCTGGGCATGGAACCTGCTTGTGATTCTCTCTCTCTCTCTCTCTCTCTCTCTCTCTCTCTCTCTCTCCCTCTCTCTCCCTCTGTCCCTACACCCCCCTCAAAAAAAAAAAAAAAAAAACCAACTCAGCCGTCGAGTACAAAGGATGTCACATTGATGTTGGCTCAGCCCCACCAAAAACCCACTAGAAGTCCATATACTACTATATACTATTATGGACTGAATGTTTGTGGCCCTCCAAAACTCATGTGTTGAAATCTTAACCCCCAAAGTGACAGTATGAGGAGGTGGGGGGTCTTTGGGGGGTGATTAGGTTATGAGTGTAGAGCCTTCACAAATGAGATCAGTGTCCTTATACAAGAGACCTCAGAGAACTCTCTTGCTCTTTCTACTCTGTGAAGACACAGCAACAAAATGGCCATCTAGGAATCAGGCTCTTACCAGACACTGGATCTGCCAGTACCTTGATCTTGGATTTTCCAGCATCCAGAATTATGAGAAAAATATATTTGTTATTTAAACCACCCAGTATATGGTATTTTTATTATAGCAGCTTGGACAGACTAAGACAGATAGTGTTCTCTGCTTTAGTAAGCTAGCCAACAGTGTCCCCAAAGCAGTTTTATTAAAAGAAAACCAACAGCTCTTAGGCATTCAGTAAAAGCCCAAAGACTCACAACACCACAAAATGAGCATCCCTATCGAGCTATAAGGCCTTTGTAGGGCTGAGTCATCACAAAGGACTCTAGTTCTTGCTTCCTGCTGGCCAGTCCCCCTCCAATCACTCAGTCACTAATTGCCCCCAGCCCTGCTCAAAACACACACCTCCAGAGTGGTGTTCCACTGCTGGTTCAAGGACCTCTGACTATTAGGCATAATTTCCTGGAGTCTGCTCACAGTTCTCTGCTCCCAGATGGTCACAGGAGCAAACGTGATCCAGTGCCTTCTCCAAACCCATCCAGATACCCTGCAGAACTTGGGGGGGGGGAGAAACCAGGAAGCTTTGAAGCCTCTGCCCTTATGTGCAATTAATTGCAGGAAGGAAAGTAACTCACATGGATGAATTATGGCTGGAAAAAAGCTAATAAATGGCAATGACAACAAGGTTAAACATCTGGCTACAATAAGGAGTGGTGGGGGCTATGGTAAGCATAAGAGTTCAGGTCTTGTCTGAAACAGGAAGTTATCATATCCCTCTCTTCAACCCACCAAGCCCACTATTCAACCAAGTGCTTTCACAGAGAAATGCAGGCCCATTTGGTATGGGTTGTCTGGAATTTCGTGTGAAAGTTCCTGATTTTATTGTCATGATTAGTCCAAATTTAAATAAATGACCACACAAATAACCAAAACAGAACATAAATGGTCTGCTATTCTGCCACCTTTGGTTTATACAGTTTCCAAGTCAGGGTGCCCTGTGCCATTGATTTAAGAACAATCAGGAGTTTTATTTGTTTGTTTTGTTTGTTTGGTTGGTTTTCTTTTATTCCCCACCCCCCAGGAGTTGTTTTATTGTACCTTTCCCATATGGACACATCTCCCTCTTCCAAGGAACCTGAACTGGGGCTGGAAGGGTAGAGCATGATCATTTTCAAGTTAATTTCTACTATTACTGCAGTGAACTGTGCCTTGCTCCAGCCTTACTGCTCTTTCAATTCTTCTCTGATTCCTGTATCTGTCACCCAAAGGGCCACTTATCACCTGTCTGGAGTCTCCATACTCTGCCAGTAGCATTGTGGTTTTACCACCGTGAGATGCAATAGGCCGGCTAGGAAAAAAAAATGTTAACTATTTTACCACTGAAAATTACCACTGGCCCCTGCCAAGACAGCTGCACCAATGTAAAGGTGGAAGGGAATTTAGCTCAGACTGATGACAAGTGATCGGAACAATGAGGCGACAGGACCTGCCAACCTCCCAACTTCTTGCCAGTTGCTGCAAACTGGCTGTGAGTTAGATTATACCCTGTTCCTTCATGGTCCTGGGAGCAGTATTTCTCTTGTCATTGCTCAACCTACCTGTCCTGAAAAGCCTTCACACTGTGGCTGGTTCATCATCCAGAGGCATCTGACTGTCTACAGAGGAAAGAGTTCCTGTTAGTGACAGTAGTGGGTTACAAGGAGCTTGCACATCTTACTGGGAAGAGCTGTAAAACTGGATTTTCACTGTCTAATCTTTTATTTGTTTATTGTCCTACCTCCCATGACACATATACCCCTTCTACCCTTCCATTCCCACTGCCGTCACACATATTTACTAGAATAAAAACTCTACAAAGGCAAGGGGCGCCTGGGTGGCTTAGTCTGTTGAGCATCCAACTCTCGGTTTTGGCTCAGGTCACAATCTCACAACTTGTGAGTTCAAGCCTCGCATCGAGCTCTGTGTTGACAGCTCAGAGCCTGCTTGGGATTCTCTGTCTCCCTCTCTCTCTGCTCCTCCCCCACTCGCACTGTCTCTTGGTCTCTCTCTCTCTCTCTCTCTCTCTCTCAAATGAATAAATAAATAAACAGTAAAAAAAAAAAAAAAAAAAAAAAAAAGCTCTCCAAAGGCCAGGACACCTAACTGTACTGTCCCCCATACCGTATGATTCACACCTAAACAGTACCCAGCATGTGGCAGATACTCAATAAATATTGGCAAAATACTGGTTAAGAAAAAGCTGGTTAAGAATCTTATTTAGGTGAGTTGGTTCAGGCCTGCTCTTTCTTCTAGGTGGGAAGTGATGAGATGCCTCATTGACATTCTTTTAGCACCGAGATTCCCTGAATGCTGAGAGTCTCACAGGCCTCAGTAGGAGCCAGCAGACGGGGGGGGGGGGGGGGGGGGGGGGGGGGGGGGGGATGCGTGAGCATCTCAGAAGATGAAGGGAGTCAATAGTCAATGCTAATAGGGTATGACAGAGGGGGAGTGTGGAAGGATCATGGCCCTGGAGATGCCTTTTTCCCTAGGACAAAGGGGGCAGTGATGCAGAGCACAGGGCAGCATTCGATTCGGCCAAAGGAATGTCAGTGGAGCCTGGCATAGATGCCCACAGAGGAGATGGCTCACACAGGAGCCAGAATTAAAATCTGGAAGCAAAGAGCATCCAAGAGGCAGCTGTTTCTGTACTTCCGGGCCTTTTGGGGCTAATCAGACTTTCAAACCCTCAGTGAAGTGAGAGGCAGCGGCAAAGAGCACAGGCCCTTTCATTTTAACAGAGGATCTCTCAAAAGAGACCCCACATCTCTCGTAATCACTGATTCTCTTTGGACTGTGAAAATAGAGCTTTCTGACTGTTCAGACTGCAACTTCCTTGCACCCAAGGAATGGCTCCTTGTCATCCTCAAGAGGCAAAACTGGCTTAAAGCTAGTGCAGTCACCTTCTCACTGGAGGACTGCAGAATCCCTCAATTCCCAGCCCCCAGCCCAACTGCCGAGCAAAGGTGCAGCACAGTCAGGCACACACTGACCCACCTGGGCAGCCAGAGCTCTGTGAATCCACAGGTCCAAACCATGTCTCAAACCACATTAAATTCTATCTTTGATAAAATTATCTTTAAAAGAAATTTAAGGTGCTCTTTGCTCCCAAGAAAGAAAGCATGGAATTTTCTGGAATAGGAAAGCCCTCAGAATTGACTCACTGTTTCTCTTCCTGTTTAAGAAAAATACTTTGTCACTGGAATCAAATCACTATCTAGCAAATGGGAGGATAAAGAGATTTCTTCCCTTCTTTAATGAGTGTAGATTGGAAGCTGTCATCTGCAAAGACAGATGGGCAAGTATTTCTTAAAGGAGGTCAGAGAAGGGCAGGGGGATGGAGGGCCAGAGAGGAAGTGATATCTGATTCCACTTTCAACAAACCCCATTTCTAATTAGCTTTGTGAATAACCAGCTGATGGGTGGGCCCAACAAAAGAATGATGGCATTTGTTTGCTTTTACAACATCTCAATACCTTGCAGGGGAAAATACAGTACTCTGACTGCAGACTTAGAAATAGCATGTTGCCTGGATTGTGAAGACCACAACACCACACACATCCCCTAGATCTGCCAAATTCTTAGGCCACGTCTCACTAGGCCAGTCCAGGTATAAGCTCACTCTGGTGGGTTGACAGCATGAAGCTAGACGATATGGAGGAGGATCTGAATAATAATAACTCACCGTTACTGGGTATCAAACCGCCGGTAAGAAATTTCCCCCATCCTCAGGATGCTCGCTTCCCTAAGGAATGAACTGGAGGATAGGATCTCACACACACATCTTGCAGGCAGCACGCAGACTCATCAATTTATGCTGCCCGGCTGAAATGGATTAGATCTCAAACCTGGTAAATGTTGCCTCTTCTGTTCATTGCTGGGCGGGGAAAGGGAGACGAGTTGGAGGTGGGTTCTAGTTTATTTTTTAAAATCATTTAGTATCTTGGTTCTGTGGATTACTGCAACGGCACCCTTCACTCCCTCCCCCCACCGCCTCCTCGGGGTCTCTTCCAAAGGGTGAAAGGATCTGGAGGCCAGATTTCTTCCCCCGCGGCTAATCCTGCCTCTTTCCTTCCCAGCAGAGGTCCACAGCCACTGGAGCCAGAGCATCCATGGACGTCGGAGGCAGGCGGGCGCAGCAGGGCTCCCGAGCTGCAGCCTCTCTTTCCCCAGATGCCCTGGAGATTTCATCTTAATTAACCACGAGAGCTATAGCACTGAGGATTGAATTTTTCGTGAGAGAGCACACGCCCGCTTTTTGTCTGCTTCCCTTCCTCCGGTCCCCACAATGGCATCGAAATAAAAAAAAGAAAGAAAGAAAGAAAAAGCAACGAACACGCAGTCTCACCTACATGTGCCGGGGACAAAGTCTGGCGGAGGACCCAGACGGAGTCAGGAAGCCGCCTCCCGGGAGCAGCCATCCGCTGGGAGGCTGGGGACCTGCCTCGGCGTGCGGGCGGGGCCACGGGGCGGGGCCACGGGGGCGGGGCCAGGGCTGACAAGTAACTAAAGGCCCCGCTTACCTCCCAGGCTGAGGGACCTTAGTGCTCCTGGGACTCGGACACGCCGTGGAGATGGGCGTTTCCGCAAGGGGCAAGAGCTGCTTGGCGGCCGGCTTGCTGAAGGACCAATTGGCCATCGTCACCGGCGGGGCCACGGGTATCGGAAAGGCCATCACCACCGAGCTCCTGAACCTGGGTACGTGAGCAAGCCCCTGGGCCAGACAACGCAGAGATACCCTGGCATAACCTGGGGTCGGGGTGCCTGGAGCTCCTAGGCACCGCTCGGAGACCTGGACTTGCTAAGCAAAGAAGCTGGAGACGTGGGTGAACTTGAAACCAGAGCGGGGGCGGGGGAGGGGAAGAAGAGAGTCCTTCCTAAGAAACTGTGGGGAAACGTTGAGTAATGAAACCGTTGTTTGTAAGCTAAAGGGAACAGTTAGAATCAAAGATACATTGCCCGAAGTGGGGAATAAGGACACCTTTGGGAACATGCTATGGAAGTATTTGTAGATGTGTGCTTAAAATTAATCCATCTTATGTATTACCTAATGAAGAAACACGGGAAAACTTCATTTCACTTCACTTAATTGTTAAAGGTCTTAACACCCAAGAGACTCCCATCATATATAATCTGCACACAGTTGTTATAATATTTACCCGAACTTGGGGAAAGGGAGGATTTTGCAAGCACATAAACAAGTAAAGAAACCACAAAGGGGAAAATGGACAAGTTTACTTATATGAAGATGTAAATCCTCATTGAATGAAAAAACCATGTAAACAAAGTTTAAAGGCATATGAAAAGAATATGCCAAATTTTTATTTCAAATTTTTATTTTTCCTTCTGGGAATAGAGCCTACCTGGTAACAAGCTAAAAGGAAACAAGAGTTCTCCTAACAGTATAATTGATGCTGTGCTGAAAGTTACACATCCATTTTGATAAATTTAATTCTGTTTAAAAGTCTTGTTTTACCAGGAACCCATGGTGAATCTTTTCAGTGTTTGCTTTGTAAAGCTTTCAGAATGCCCATCAGAATTTCCAAAAGTTGTCTCTATTGGAGATTACTAGATTACAACGTGAACTTGAAAAATAGTTTTCTTTAAGTGCCTTCTTTAGATATGCAGAAGCTCGCTCGTCCCATATAAGTAAAATAATTGTGGTCACGTGGAGACCCTTCTTACTGTTTACCTTTATAAACTCCATTTATTCCACATGTGTATATTGAATGTGGACTTTGTACTAGTGTAACGATTATGGTAGCAACAGGTCCCTATCCTCTGGGGGTGACAGCCAGCGTGTGGGGGAGACTCTTAAGAACAGGTCATTCCAGTGTAACATGGGCTTAAATACTGTGTTAGGGTGAGGACAGGAGTATAGTAGCATGTAGAAGGGACTACCAGCCTCGGCTTGGTGAGGGAGAGAGAGGAGAGTTATCAATATAGTTGTAGTTATCAGTATAGTTTAATTAGAATCTACTGTGTACCTCTGAGAAGTCCAGAGTTGGCAAGGCTTCTTGCTCTATGTGCTCTGAGGCTGCCTTGGCCAGTATTTCTGAAACATTTATATATTTGTCTATGAAAAAAGGGAAGCAGTCTCTTCAGGAGGAGCTAAGACATCAGGCGACAGTGAACACTAAGGTTCATTTTCACTCAGTAAGGTGAATAGACATTCCAGTATGTCATAGCTTAGAATTTGTACTTCGGGAAAACACTGATGGCAGTGTCAGTATGCCCCTGGACGACTATTCCTCTTATAACTCCCTTTCCATTCAATTCTAATTTCACTTCCAGTGTTACCAATTTTTATTTCTTTGTTGTATTTTCATCTTTTTGGACCAGCCCTCTTTGAATCATAGGCTTATCACTGGGAGACCCGGACACAACACGACTGTATTTCTTTGCTGTCTGTGTGTGAATTGAAGAAAGCATGCACGGTGCCCAATCATGGCCAGACATTGAAAGAAGTGACATGATTAGTCACTGATCATGATGTGCATCTGTTATTCAATGGTGATTTGTGGACGGAACAGCTTGTATTTTATACAATTACTCACCATTAATATGTCATGGTAACTGAAGTTTGAACCATGTTGCTGAGGGATTTATGTTGTTCAACTAAGCTTACACAATTGAAATTCGTGTGTGTTAGAGCTGAGCAAAGGAAGGACTGCCTGTGCTGCTATTTCACCTTTTTTGGCCATCACACTGTTGTTCCCACACATTTATTTTTACATAGGTTATAAATCCTACAGTGCATTGTTACCATTTTTACTTTAAACAATCTCCACCTTTTAAAGAGATTTGAATAGGGGTGCCTGGGTGGCTGAGTCAGTTAAGCGTCTGGCTCTTGATTTCAGCTCAGGTCATGAGCTCACGATTCATGGGATCCAAGCCCTTCATCGGGCCCTGCACTCACAGTGCAAAGCCTGCTTGGGATACTCTCTCTCTCCGCCCCATCAAAATAAATAAATAAACATTAAAAAAATAAAAAAAAAGTAAAGAGACTTGAATAGAAAGAAGAAAAGTCTTTGTATTTACTCACATAATTGGCGTTTCTGGTAATTTAGATTTCCATCTGTATCATTGTCCTTCCATCTGAAATACTTCCTTTACTCTTTTAAGTAATACAGGTCTGCTTTAATGCAGCTGTAACATGCTTCCAGCTGTTATATGTGTGAACAGCTCTTCATGTTGTCATCATTTCTGAAAACTGTTTTCACTGGGTCAAGATTTCTGGGTTCCCAAATGCCCACCCTCTGCCCCTCCCCAGTACTTTCGAGCCATTTCCACTGTCTTCTGGCTTGCAATATTTCTGAAAAAGAAGTCTTCTGTCTTCCTTGTCTTTTTGTTCTGTTCTTTTTCTCTGACTGCTTTTAATATTTTTCTCTTTATCACGAATTTGTTTAATTTTGTTGTCAGTGCCATTTCTGGTTCTGTTTTTATTAATTGACTTTTCTCCTCATTATGGGTTCTATCTATCTGCTTCTTTGCATGACTGGTAAAATTTTTGCTGGATGACAGACATTTGAATTTTACCTTGTTCAGTGCTGGCTATTTGTATATTCTTGAGTTTTGTTTTAAGATGCACCTAAGTTACTTAGAAACAGTTTGATATCTTAGGAGAGGCTTGTTGTATGTTAAGTGTTGACCTGAATGGCCTTTAACCTAGGGCTAATTTTGCTTCACTACTGAGGCCATACCCTTCTGCGTATTTTTCCCATTGGCCCTTGAAAGGTTTTGCCTGGTGGGAACACTATTCTCAGTGCTGTGTGAATGTCAGGGTCTGTTGTTTCTGCTCCTTTGGGATGGTTCTTTCCCCAGCCTCAGATAGTTTTTTTCACTCAATGCACTGTTCAGTGCTCAGCTGAATATTTGAGGGAACTCTGCAGATCTCTGGAGTTATTGCTCTGTGACTTATCTTCTCTCTCTGCCCTATGTAACCTAGTTTTGGCCTCTGGGACTCCCATCTTCGTCTCTTCCTGGGCTCTGAATGGTTTCCTCCTCCTCCCTGTGCTGCACCTTGGACACTGTCTCCAGGCGGTAAGCTGGAATGATCATAGGACTCACAGTGTTTGTTTCCACTCTCCGAGATTGCCGCATCATGGTACCCATGTCCTGTGCCTGAAAACCATTGCTGTATATACTTTGTCTAGTTCTTCAGTTGTTTCGGTCTGGAGGGTAAACTTGGTTATTGATGCTCCGTCATAACCAGAAGCAGAAGTCCCGACTCATCTTTTTTTTTTTTTTTTAATCTTTTTTTATGGGAACACGTGAAATATTTCCTAAACATTAGTATTTTTTTTTTTTTAATTTAGACAATCAATGGGGCACTTGAGTGGGTCAGTCGGTTAAGTGTCTGACTTCACCTCAGGTCATGATCTCATGGTTCGTGGGTTCGAGCCCCGCGTCGGGCTCTGTGCTGACAGCTCAGAGCCTGGAGCCTGCTTCTGATTCTGGGTCTCCCTCTCTCTCTGCTCCTCCCCCACTCGTGCTCTGTCTCTCTCTCTCAAAAATAAATAAACATTGAAAAAAAGTTAAAAAAAATTTAGACAACCAGTGAAAGCATATTTACTTGTTCTCTGTTTTCTTTTCAGGGTGTAATGTGGTCATTGCATCTCGTAACTTTGATAGATTAAAATCGACTGCAGAAGAACTGAAAGTCAGCCTGCCCCACACCAACCAGGCTCAGGTCACTCCCATAAAATGCAACATTCGCAAAGAAGAGGAGGTAATACAAATATGTCTATATCATTTATTCATTTATTTTAATTTATAGTAATGGCTTCTAAACCTGTGCTACAGGTGTTCCTATGGTAACTGTCTTAGATGAGGTTAACTAAAAGCAGAGTCTATGAAAGAGATTCTTTTGCCAATGATTTACTGAGTGAATTACGTCCAGAGAAGGAGATGGAGAGAAACAAGATCAGGAAGCAAAGAAAGGATGTGGTCTCAGTGAGATTACCTTTTGTGCCCTTTGCCCTTTAAGTCATTTCTTTAAAAAAAAAATTTTTTTTAATTTTTTAAAGTTTTGTTTATAAGTAATCGTTAATTTCTACACCCAACATTGGGCTCGACCTCACAACCCTGAGATCAAGAGTCACATGCGCTACCAACTGAGCCATCCAGGCACCCCTTTTAAGTCATTTCTTAATGTTGCCATTAACCTATTTTAGTACTATTCATTATTCTGGGTTTACAGCTTACAAATTCAGAAGTGCTTGTATTCAGGAGGCTTGTATTCAGAAGTGATCCAGGCTCTTGGCTAAATCTTGTCATCAGAATTACCAATTTAGTTTTCTGATCTGTGGGTATTATGGTACTCAGAGTTACCATTTCCTGTTACAGACTACAAGTTCTTTCCCTCTCTAGAGCAAGCTATCAGTCCAAGTAGCAAGTGAGGTTATTAACCAGCTTACTTTTAACATTTTTCTTCAGGTGAACAGTTTGATCAAATCCACCTTAGATATTTATGGGAAGATCAATTTTTTGGTCAACAATGGAGGAGGCCAGTTCATGTCTCCTGCAGAACACATCAGTGCAAAGGGATGGCATGCTGTGGTCGAAACCAACTTGACGGGCACTTTCTACATGTGCAAAGCAGGCAAGTATGATCAATAACCCAAAAAAGTCAAAGTGTCCTTATTTAAAGATTATAGAAAATCTTTTTTTTTTTTTTTTTTTTTTTTAAATTTTTTTTTCAACGTTTTTAATTTATTTTTGGGACAGAGAGAGACAGAGCATGAACGGGGGAGGGGCAGAGACAGAGGGAGACACAGAAGCGGAAACAGGCTCCAGGCTCTGAGCCATCAGCCCAGAGCCTGACGCGGGGCTCGAACTCACGGACCGCGAGATCGTGACCTGGCTGAAGTCGGACGCTTAACCGACTGCGCCACCCAGGCGCCCCAAAGATTATAGAAAATCTTGAAAGAGAATTGTTAGAGGCGCAGAAACTCCATATCATCAACATTTACTGCCCTGGTTCATTCCCATACAACACAGGGATGTAAGTTGTTCCCTTTCTGGATAGTAATTTGGCAGTATTTATAATATATGGATATGCTTTGATCTTGTAATTTTATTTCTAGGAATTTGTCATGAGAAAATTATTATGGATCTGTACAAAGATATAGCTACAAAGTTGTCCCTGAAATTTAAAACAAAAACCAAAAAACCTCTCACGCTTTGTTTTAAAGAAATGAATCTGTTATAAGGGCCTGTTCATTAACTTATGAAATCTTCCGGGAGAACACTAGATAGAGTCCACATTCTTTCCAGCTAACAGTTAGCTAGCATACATAACCTTTGGACTGAAAGTCGTGTGTTGGGGTGGTGATGCTCAACTCCTGAAGTTGAGTAACTCAAGGGTTTTCTTGCAAGCTTTCCAAGACATTTTTATGATAAAACCCACAGAACAAGTATAATTCCAACCAAAAGGGTCTTTACCCCAACATGGGTTAGGCTTTATCTTCTTAATATCTCTAAGTCAAAGGCTTGCAGACATTCCCAGCCTTTTTATCTAACCAGCAATATAAAGCTTTATATCAGTTGTGACTAGCTGTTCCAGTGTAGAGACCATGGAAAAAAACAGGAGCTTAAATAAGATAGTTTGTTTCACCCTCATGTAAAAAGTTCAGGTAGGTAGTTAGGGATAACACGGTAGTTCCAGAATCACTGGGGACTGTGATGTGATTTGTAATGAGTGTATGTTTTGGTCTGTCTCCAGTTCCTGGTTCATAGCTCCCATTGGCCCTTGTAATTTCCTGAGCATTAAGTCTTTTGTTATAACACTTGGTCTTCTTGTCTTCAGTACCTGTAATGGCTTTAGGACTGTAAGGGTGAAATGAGTGTCCGTTATTCATAACAAGCCCTGTTCAACCACAACTGAGTATGTTAATGAGGTGACTTTGGGAAATTCCCTAAAGATGGGGTACGAGCTGGTTGGTAGGGAACCAACACTGATTTCTGGGCAGCAGAGAGGGGTGAGGGTCAAATCAGTGACCAGTGGCCAAAGATTTAATCAGTCACAACTCTGTAATGAAAAATCAAAGGATAGGGTTGGTAAATCAGAACATGTGACACCATGCCAGTCTCAAACTCCACAGAATGGAAGCTTCTTTGTTGAGGACCTTGCCCTGTGTATTTCTTCATCTGCCTGTTGGTTCATATCCCTTAATATGCTTTGTAACAAATGGGTAATTTAGTGAGTGAACTAGTTTCCTGAGTTCAAGAGCAGATTAGTCAAATCCAAGGAAGAACTCATAGGAACTTCTGATTTATAGCCAGTTGGTCTGAAGCACAGGTAAATAAACTGTATTTGTGATTGGCATCTGATTCTCTCAAATAGCATGAAGAAATATTCCTGTAATACCCAGGAAAAGTGTCAGGGGAAAAACAATGATGTCAGAGTGCTAACAGAAGCAGAAAGTCTGTGTTAGGGTGATTTAAATAAATTTATTCCCCTTTCTTTTTTTCCTTAATAAGTTTTTTTAGATATTCAGTATGGCACGCAGTGCTTTATTTATTTTCATTTTCAAACTTTTTCTTGGCTATTCATGACCTTTTATTCTTTCAGATGAATTTTATATTCAGGTTTTTTCCTCAAAAATCCTGGTGGGGAATTTGGTTGGAATTGTGTTAAATTTGTCAATAATTTGAAAATAGTTACCATGTTTAAATATTGTCTTTCCATAATGGCATGTCTTCCTTTTTTTTTTTTTCACATTTTACAACTTTATTGAGGTAAAAATATTAAATTAACATTTAAAGTGTAATGTAATCAGCTTTGACAAATGTGTCTACCTGGGAAATTATTACCCTAAAGTAATGAATATATCATAATGGCATGTCTTTCTATTAATAGATACTTATTTTATATTTTTTGGCAAAGATTTGTGGTTTTTGTCATATAGAACTCATATATATTTTTTTAATTAAGGTTATGCTTAGGTATTTTTTTTTTTTAATTTTTTTCAACGTTTTTTATTTATTTTTGGGACAGAGAGAGACAGAGCATGAACGGGGGAGGGGCAGAGAGAGAGGGAGACACAGAATCAGAAACAGGCTCCAGGCTCCGAGCCATCAGCCCAGAGCCTGACGCGGGGCTCGAACTCACGGACCGCGAGATCGTGACCTGGCTGAAGTCGGACGCTTAACCGACTGCGCCACCCAGGCGCCCCTATGCTTAGGTATTTTTGATGACTCTTGCTATTTTGAATGGGCTATTTACCAATTATTTTTCAACTGGATTATTGTTGGTTTATAGAAGAATTATTTTTTCAAGTTGAGCTTGTAACTTTATCTAGCAATTTGTAGCTTTAACAGTTTTTTTTAAATTAGTCTTTTGGGTGTTTTAGACGTACAATCATGTTGTCTAAAAATAAATACTGTATTTCATTGAGTCAAAGATATAGTCAATTCAGAAATGCACCATTTTGTATATCACTAAGAAAGTACAAACAGTGCCATGTGTGTATTAAGAAGCCACCAACTGTAAGACATATCCCAGTTTGAAAAATGTGAAAATAGGGGCACCTAGCTGGCTCAGTCGGTAGAGCACATGACTCTTAATCTCAGGATTAGGAGTTCGAGCCCCATCTTGGGTGATGAGAGTACTTAAAAATAAAATCTAAAAAAATTAATAATGTGAAAATAATATGAAAGAATTGTCTTAGAATTTTAAAAGACTGTATTTTATATCTTCTTTTCTAGTGGCTTTACCTGCTTTTTCTGTCATACTCTATGAATTGGTCAGAACTCACTAGAAAGCATTAAGTAATAATTGGAAGGCACTCTTATTTTTGCCTGAACTTTTAATAGGAGGGTCTTGAATTGTTCTCTGGCCTTTACATTCTAAAAATTAGATTTCTGGGGCACTTGGGTGGCTCAGTCGGTTAAGTGTCCAACTTCAGTTCAGATCATGATCTTGGGGTTCCTAAATTCAAGCCCCATGTCAGGGTCTGTGCTGACAGCTCAGAGCTTGGAGCCTGCTTCAGATTCTGTGTCACCCTCTCTCTCTCTCTCTGCCCTCCCCGCTTGTACTCTGCCTCTCTCTCTCTCCCCCTCAAAAATAAATAAACATTTAAAAAAATAAATAAATATCATTAAAAATTAGGTTTCTGTTAAAGCTAGTCTTGAGGGAACATCTCTGGCGTTGTCTTGATTTATATGAATGGACTTGATGGCTAAATATCAAATGGGGCTTCAAAAAGGTAAAATACTTAAAGAATGAAGTTAAAGGATAGAATAGAAAAGGATACGACTCATATCTAGAAACTACAAAACGTTGCTGCCAGAAATGAAAGAAGATGAAAATAAATGGGAAAACATTTGATGTTTGTGAATTAGAAAATACAATATTGTTAAGATGGTAGTTTTTCCCAAGTTGATCTGTAGGTTCAGTGCAGTCTCTATTATTTTTGCAGAAATTGACAAACAGATCCTAAAATACACGTGGAAGTTCAAAGGACTCAGAACAGCCAGAAATAACGAAATTTTTAGAAATTTTCAAAATTTTTCGGAAATAACGGTTTTGCAACAGAGGAAAGTTGGAGGACTTCTACTTCTTGGTTTCAAGACAGTGTGGTACTAGCATAAGGCTAGATGCATAGATCATTGGGACAGATTTGACAGTCCAGAAATAAATCCTTATATTTGTGGTCAAACCGTTATATTTATGATTTTTGCCAAAGGGACCGAGGCATTTGTTTGGGGAAATGATAGTCTTTTCAACAGATGGTGCTTGGACAGTCGGATATGCACATACAAGAAAAAGACCCTTACTTCACACCATAAGTGAAAGCAAACCCAAAGTGCAAAATGGACCGTGGGCCTAAAAGCAAAAAGTAAAATTTTGTAACTTTTAGAAGCAAACAAAGGACAAAATCTTTATGACCTTGGTTTAAGCAATGAGTCCTGAGATACGCCACCCAAAATACCATGCATAAGGTGAAAAAAACTGATGAGCTGGACTTAATCAGAATTACACGTGTGTGCTTCAAAAGATAACATTAAGAAAATGAAAAGATAAGCCATAAACTGGGAGAAGAGATTTCCAAATCACATATCTGATAAAGAACTTGTATCCAGAATGTAAAAAGAATTCTTAGAATTCAATGTTAAGAAAACAAACCAATTAAAAAATGTGCAAAAGATTTAAATAGATATTTCACCAAAGAATATATATAAATGATGAACAAGTACATCAGAAGATTCTCAACACCATTAGTCCTTAGGGAAATGCCAGTCAAAAGCTCAGTGAAGGGCACCTGGGCGGCTCCGTTGGTTAAGTGTGTTACTTCGTCTCAGGTCATGATCTCATGGTTTATGGGTTCCAGCCCCGCATCGTGCTCGGTGCTGACAGCTCAGAGCCTGGTGCCTTCTTCAGATTCTGGGTCTCCCTCTCTCTCTCTCTCTCTCTCTGCTCCTCCTCCACTTTTGCTCTGTCTCTGTCTCTGTCTCTCTCTCTCTCAGAAATAAATAAAAGCATTAAAAAAAATCTCAGTGAAATATCCCTTCATACCCATTAGAATGGCTGTAATCAGAAAGTTAGACAATAACAGTGTGCAGAAACTGGAACCCTCATGTATTTCTGGTAGGAATGTAAAATGGTGGAGACACCGGAAAATAGTCTGGCAGTTTCTTAAAAAGTTAAACCTACAGTTACCATATGATATGACCCAGCACTTCCACCCAAGAGAAATAAAAACATATGTCCACATAAAGGTTTGTATTCATAATCACCTCAAAGTGGAAACAATCCAAACGTTCATCAGCTGGTGAATGGATAAATGAAATATGGCATATCCATTCAATGGAATACTATTCGGCAAGAAAAGTTAACTCTTGACACATGTTACAGCCTGGATGAAGCTCACAAACATTATTCTAAGTGAGAGAAGCCAGACAAAAAAGACCACATATTGTGTGTTTTCCTTTATACGTAATATTCAGAAAAGGCAAATTTATATAAACAGAAAGTAGATGAGGGTTTGCTTGGGGATGGCTTGAACTGCAAAAAGCTACCAAGGAACTTTTGGGGGGTAATGGAAATATTCTAAAATTGGATTGTGATGGTGGTTCCATGACTCTGTATATTATTAAAAGTCTTGAAGTTGTACACGTGAAGTGGATGAATTTTGTGATCCCTACATTATGCCCAATCAGGCTTTTTATAAAAAGGAAATGGAAATTAAAAATTTTAAAATAAAAAGCAACATGCTGGGACAGGGGATGAGAGTCACACGTTTGTCACTGGTCTTTTTCCTGCAGTTTACAGCTCGTGGATGAAAGAACATGGAGGGTCTATTGTCAATATCATTATCCTTACTAAGAATGGACTCCCGGGATTTGTGTAAGCACACACATACATATATGTATATTTTTCTATATCTTTGGGTTTTGTCTTCTGAATAGGGGGGAGTAGGGTGGAGAAAACTTCATAAGTCACGATCCTTAATCCTTTAATAAGTTTCAATCTCAATACTTAGCTATTCCCTTTATTTGAATGTTGAAAATGTACTTCCAAAAAATTTCCATCCATATGAGACTTGCCAGATTTACCAACAAAAGAAAAACAGATGCTCCATTACATTTTTTATTATAAGTCTGTTCCAAATATTGCATGGGGCATCTTTATGCTAAAGTTTTGTTGTTGTTGTTGTTGTTGCTGTTGTTGTTGTTATTTATCTGAAATTCAAATTTAACGGAATGTTCTATATTTTATCCAGTAACCCTTATCCAGATGTCGCTAAACTGGTCATCATTTTCTGGAGACATCTTTTTTTGTTAACGTGTGGAAATAAAACTAATCTAGGCTAATTTAGATTAGAATACTGTGAATATGCCTATTCATTTTTAGACAGAACTGCTGAATTGTTACTCCATAGTGGAATTTGACATATTTCACTCTTATTCTGATTTTGGTAAAATATTATGTTGGAAACTGATTTTTTTTTAATTTTTTTTTCAACGTTTTTAATTTTTATTTTTGGGACAGAGAGAGACAGAGCATGAGCGGGGGAGGGGCAGAGAGAGAGGGAAACACAGAATCGGAAACAGGCTCCAGGCTCCGAGCCATCAGCCCAGAGCCTGACGCGGGGCTCGAACTCACGGACCGCGAGATCGTGACCTGGCTGAAGTCGGACGCCTAACCGACTGCGCCACCCAGGCGCCCCTGATTTTTTTTTTTTTTTTTAAAGTCCATCAATGAACTAATTTCCTGTACTGGCTCAGTAGATTCTTTCATAATAATCTAAAAGGACATCCACATAGAACAAAGAGAAAAACAATGTGCTAGGAAGCTACTTGAAGACCACACGTTTAGCAGGTAAAAAGTCTGGTTTAGAAAAAAATTCGTTTTGCTGATTTCCTTCATATCTTTTATAAGTTCTGAATCCTTCCATTTTTTTATGAAAAAAAATTTTATTTTCCAACATAGAATGTTTTATAAAGTAGGTCTATCTTAGTGTTATAAAAACATGCATGCTCGTTTTGATATATATACAAAACTGCATAAGGTACAAAGTTGAATGCTCTATCTTTTCTCATCCCGGAAAAAAACCTTTTAACTAAGTAAGACAGTGATCTGAATTCCTTTATTATTAGTCCATCATCTGTAATCTATAGGGTGATGTTTTGGTATTGCGGGAAAATTCTGTTTTCCATCGTGATTTTTGCAACCACTGGTGATTCTTACCTGAATCACTTATTACGTTAATGGTGGGGCAATGTTAATTTTTCTGATTTCATAATTGCTTCTATATTTATTAGCTGGTAATTCATAAAAAGACTTCTTTGCAATAGCCATTCCTTCCTTATCTGTATATTTATTGCAATTATCATTATTATCATTAAATTTTTTGGTATACCACTATGGACTTATGGACTTATTTTCAAATTCCTCTTTCCAAATGCACATATTATCTCAAAGTTAATAGAAATTTATATTGTTTCTACATTTCGCTATTATAAATAATTCTGCAGTGAATAACACTGTACATATTTGTTTCATATTTGTGGAGTTATATGTTTACCATACATTCTGGAAGATGGATTGCTGGGTGAAGGTGAAAGGTAAATGCTTTTAGGTATTTCCAGGGGCTCCTGGGTGGCTCAGTCGGTTAAGCGTCTGACTTCAGCTTAGGTCATGATCTTGCTGTTCTTGGGTTCAAGCCCTGAGTTGGGCTCTGTGCTGACAGCTCAGAGCCTGGAGCCTGCTTTCAATTCTGTGTCTCCCTCTCTCTGACCCTCCCCCATTCTCTCTCTCTCTCTCTCTCTCTCTCTCTCTAAAATAAAACATTTAAAAAACTCAAAAAGAAAAACAAAGCTCCTAGGTATTTCCAAATTTCTTTCCAGTTTGCACTCCCACCAGCAAAATATGAGTGCGCATGTTCCCTAGAGCCTCACCCAAAACCTGTGTTAACAACTTCCGGACAACTCTGATAGGCAAGAAATGATCTTCTCAATGGAGCACCTTTTGATTTATTGAAAGGCTATCTGGATATCTTGTGTGTGTGTTTGAACTGCCTCCTTGGCACATTTTTCTTAATGTTGCCTAAGACGTTACATTTTTTCTGTTACATCTATGTGGGGGAGTTTAGCTTGACCTGCTGATCTTCTGGGTGATTGTTCATGATTACAAGGGCAAAAGATTAGCCAAAAAACTAACTCCCATTTCGCATGGGTAGACAGTTTGTAGCCCAAATGCCCATCTGCGGGTGAATGAATCCGCCAATTGTAGTCTATCTATGTAACAGACTACTACTTGGAAATAAGAGCAAATGAGCTATTAGCTCAGGCAACAACATGGAGGAATCCCAAAATAATTATTCTGAGTGAAAGAAGCCAAGTGAAAAAGAGCATATACTGTATGGTTTTATGTGTGTAAGTTGCAGAAGCATTTGAAACATTTGTTAGTGCTCTATTCACTGACAGTTGTACATCCTCCTGCCTCCTATTTATAAATGACAGGAAGAAAATGAAGCAATGTGACAGCCTTCAAGGCAGTTTATTACTTGTAATCTGTTCCCACACAGACTGCAAGAGGTTTCAGATATTACCTGATACAGAAATTGGTCATTGAAAGAGGATGTGAGCTTGTCATGGAAATGGTAAAATATAATTTCACTCAACTCCTAGTTCAGATAAATGCCAGTCCCTCTCGGTGTTTCCTTTAGCAGAAGAGTGACTGGAACAGCACTTCATGTGACACAGTCATCACTCCAAAGCTGAATTGTCCAGCATCTGTTCTGTCCTGATGGGGATTCACTAATATCTGTCTCTGATTTTCCACCTCTGTCTCTCATTCTAGCGGCTTTCTCTCTTGGGCACCTACCAGTTTCTTTCTTTCTTTTTAAAAAAATGTTTTAAATGTTTACTTATTTTTGAGAGAGAGAGAGAGAGAGAGAGAGAGAGAGAGAGAGAGACAGAGCATGAGTGGGGGAGGGGCAGAGAGAGAGGGAGACACAGAATCCAAAGCAGGCTCCCGGCTGTGCTGACAGCCTCAGAGCCCGACATGGGGCTTGAACTCATGACCTGTGAGATCATGACCTGAGCTGAAGTCAGATGCTTAACTGACTGAGCCACCCAGGTGCTCCGGGCACCTACCAGTTTCTGAACATCTGCCACTTGTTTCTTCAGGGGCTCACTGTAACTGCTGAGCCGTTTTCTATGAGGAGGTCACCTCATGTGGTGACCCTGGTGATCAGGGGGCTGAGTGCAAGGGGACAAACACCTCTAGTCCTCCTCAAAGGAAAGAGTCAGGACTCGGTTGTGCTTCTATAGAAGCATGTCTGTTCCTGCCCCTGTCTCTTGCTCCTGGTGTTTTCAATTTCAATTATCTGTCCCAGCTGAGTGTTGCAATTGGGCCCCTCCTCGCACTGGTGGCAGTAGACGGGACACGGGAACGTGTTCTGTAGATGCACCCTGGACTGCTGGATTCAGTAGCAACAGAAGTTATGGCCCCATTGGGTAGTTGTGGGATCACTTGGGTAATTCCGACCAAGTAAGTTGGCTTCTGCATGGAGTCCCGCCAGGGTTGCTGCGGACAACACTGGAACAGAGATAGGTTTTCTTCAAGAAGGTTGGGCTCTGTAGGTCTTTAGTGAGAAGTGGATATACCCCCGGGTCTCACACACTTGGTTCTGAGGACCTGGTAAGTAGAAATTCTAAGCAACATTATATCTGTACTTTATGCATAAGATCCCATATGGATGCAGGCCTAAATATTTTGCACTTCCTTTCTGGAAATATATTAAAATTTATTTAAATTTTGGGGTGTCTAGAAAGCCTATTGATACTATTTCTAGCCCGATGTATGAATTTCTTATCCCTTATAATCTAAAATTGATTTAAAGAATAACCCCATTTGTGGGGTGCCTGGGTGGCTCAGTTGGTTGAGTGTCCAACTCTTGAATTTGGCTCAGGTCATGATCCCAGGGTCATGGGATCAAACCCTGCATCAGGCTCTGCACTGAGCCTGGAGCCTGCTTGAGATTCTCTCTCTGTCTCCCTCTGTCCTTTTCCCCTGCTTGCGTCCACTCTTTCTCTCTCTTTCAAAAACAAAAACAAAAACAAAAAACCCAAAAAAACAAAAAACAAAACCCACACATTTGTAACCCTTAAAATTACCAATTTGTTAGTTTTTCTATGTAATAAAAAGATCTTCAAAATATTTCTCTTACGGTCATGGTGTTTTGGAGGATGTTATGTGTGCCTATAATGTAAGATTTGTTTGACCATCAGATAACTGTGTTTTGGCTTTAACATTGAAGGACCCTCCTCCTTCCCCATGTTCAGAAAAAGGATCAAAAAGACAGACTCAACAAGAATATATCTGTGGGGCTCTGACAGGTCATTGGCACATCCGTCAGTTAACGAGAGAAACAGCAGAAGCTGGTTATAATTTTTATGTTTTGTCTTCTAAAGGCACAG
This sequence comes from Neofelis nebulosa, assembly GCF_028018385.1. Classification (NCBI taxonomy): domain Eukaryota; kingdom Metazoa; phylum Chordata; class Mammalia; order Carnivora; family Felidae; genus Neofelis; species Neofelis nebulosa. Next base: position 21,288,580 of record NC_080783.1, read on the forward strand.
TGGAGCTGCCAGAGAAGGTGTTTATAACCTCACCAAAACCTTAGCTGTGGAATGGGCCAGCAGTGGAATAAGGATCAACTGTGTTGCCCCTGTAGGTAAACGTTCCATATGAAAGCTATTGACAACTTGTTCTCTTCTGATTCCATTTGTGTTGTTGATAGACGTATTTGTTAATACTCATGTATACTAGAAAAGATTGGTTTTTAAAAATACATAAAATCAGGGGCACCTGGGTGGCTCAGCCAGTTAAGCATCTGACTTCGGCTTGGATCAGGATCTCACGGCTGTGAGTTTGAGCCTCGCGTCGGGCTCTGTCCTGACAGCTCAGAGCCTGGAGCCTGCTTCGGATTCTGGGTCTCCTGTCTCTCTCTTCCCCTTCCCAGCTCATGCTCTGTCTCTCTCTCCTTCAAAAATAAATAAACATTAAAAAAAATTTTTTTTTAAAATAGATAAAATCAGAAAGAAGCATTCTTTGATCTACAACCAGATTGTCAAGAAGGTTAAATTAAGCCAATGATTCTCATTCTTGACAATATATTAGAATTATCTATGAAATGTTGAAAAACTAGCAATATGTACACTTGACTCCAAACTATGGAATCCAGGCATTGGTATTTTTAAAAGCCACCTAGGAAATTCAAATGCACAGTGAAGATTGAGAACCACTGCTTTAAAGAACAAATTTTGCCAGATTATTTTGTTATTTCTTGGTATATCATTAATTCGTCACAAGGAGAGAGAGAAAAATCTGAAGTCTAATTCAAGTTAAAGATTGTTTAGAAGTCGAGAGAAAATTTCTCAGCAACATGCTGTAAATTATAGGGGGGAAAATCACTATATGCTCAAATCACAATATGTTCAATTTCATTTTTTATGTGTGTGAAATAAGATATAGCTTAAGCTTCCCTGGGTATTACATACCGGCTATGTACTTTAAGAGAGATATCATGTGAAATATCTCACTCATCTGGCAAAACTCAGCCTAAATCCACTTCTCTGTGATGTCTCTTGTTGTTTTTCTAAGATAGTAATCATCCCTATATACAAAACTATAACATCTGTGGTTATAATATCTACAGACCTGTCCATATATCTATAGATATTGTTATCCATGCTACTGGGTGGGAACTAAGCAAGAACTGACTTGAAGTGAGTAGAGAAATCTCATCTTTAACAAATTGCAGGCTCCTAGCCATAAATTTCATATGTCTTCAGTCCTTCACAGCTGACATCACCTTACCCGTATTACACTCAAGTATTTGCAGGACAAAATTCATTACAGTTTCATTCTTCCTGTTGATATCTTCGAATACTGGCCCCCAGAAGTGCATTTCTTGAAAACATTTAATAGTATGTTAGTGTTACAAAGTCACATATATCTCCAGAAGATGTTTTTAGGTTAAATGTCTAAACCTTAATACTTCTAGAAGGTTTTATCCTCTTTAAATAAAAGTTCCAAATTGTTTCATTGGAAACCAGTACAGTGCCCCATTATCATTTGGAGTAATGAATACCGCCAAAACCCTTTGGTTTCCTCCCTCACTCCTGTAACCTCTGCTGTAGTGATGGATTCATAACCAATAGCTTTATTGTGTGTTATACAGTTTTTGAGTAATTTTCTTGGCTTTATAAACCCTTGAAAGCTAGTAAAGCTAAATAAAAGAATTCAAAAAAAATTAAAATTTTGGTTTATTTATACTGGATTCAAATATTTTATTTGTGACTTCACTGTAGAGAAAACCCATGAAAATACTGTATTTTCTAAGTCTCACATAACCATAGCCTAGGCTTCTGTTATAAAACAGAGGTTTAGCAGAAGATAGACTCCCCTGTCCCGCTGTTCCTAGTTAAGTGCCTGTCTGATCTATTCACACAGTTATGTTTTTAGAAAGCAAGTCTTCTCAGAAAAAATCTAGGGCTTGTCTGGTTATTAAGGGAGAGGAGGTCACAAAGTGAGTATTCAGATAATCCATTTGTAACATGGTAGCTGCACTTCTTTGACAATATTGAGAAAAATTAATATTAGAGATGTTGACTTTTCTGTAAAAATTAACCCACTTACTTTTTGGCATTGGGCAATAGACTGCCTTGATGTCTTTGAGATTAAAATTTAGTTTTATGTGCTTTATTTTGTCTCATTTTATTCTTTTTTTTTTTAATGTTTATTTATTTTTGATACAGAGAGAGACAGAGCATGAATGGGGGAGGGTCAGAGAGAGGGAGACACAGAATCTGAAACAGGCTCCAGGCTCTGAGCTGTCAGCACAGAGCCCGACGCGGGGCTCGAACTCACGGACTGCGAGATCATGACCTGAGCCGAAGTCGGCCGCCCAACCGACTGAGCCACCCAGGCGCCCCTTGTCTCATTTTATTCTTAAACATAGGGCGTCATTTATTCCCCGACTGCTGTTGACAACTATGGTCCTTTGGCAGAAGACGTTTTTGCTGCGTGCTTTGAGAGAATCCCAGCTAAGCGAATTGGAATTCCTGAGGAGGTAATGTATATTTCTAATAATATTGATTCTAATTACTTTTTTTTTTAACGTTTTTATTTATTTTTGAGACAGAGAGAGACAGAGCATGAATGGGGGAGGGGCAGAGAGAGAGGGAGACACAGAATCGGAAGCAGGCTCCAGGCTCTGAACCGTCAGCCCAGAGCCCGATGCGGGGCTTGATCTCATGGACCGTGAGATCGTGACCTGAGCTGAAGTCGGACACTTAACCGACTGAGCCACCGAGGCGCCTCTAATTACTTTTTTTTTAAAGTGATCTCTTTACCCAACAGAGGGCTCGAACTTACAACCCTAAGATCAAGAGTTGCATGATCCACTGACTGAGCCAGCCAGCCAACCCCCAATTACTTTCTTTTATACTTTGGAAATTTGTAACATTTGGTGTCCTTTTTACACAGTCTGGTTGGCTGATAGACATGAGTGCTCCCGTTGCTACCAGACCATTTCCCCTGTTATTTTCTGGCTCCCTGCTTTGCACGCCCACAGAATAAAGATCCTGATCTTTATTCAGGATTGAACGCAGTGTGAATTAAGAACAGCATGGTCTTAATGTTTCATTGCACTTTTCAGCTGTATTATTTTATCACATGTTCTTTGTTGGTACCCAGGACCCTAAGCAAAGCCAGATGATTATGGCTATGTGAAGTTCCATATGTGCTTTCTCTAAGGGCCATATTTAAGTATGTAGAAATCAGTAGCTTATTAAAGGCCAGCAATATCTCAAAATATAGTCTTAAAAACACAGTCTTAAAATATAGTGAAAAAAAGGATGCCTTTCCTGCAATAATAGGAAAAACAGAAGTACCTGGTGTAAACTTAGCTGTAAACAAAAAGAAATGTATTACTAAAAAACAGAAAAAAATGAATAAACAGAGACATGTCCTATTCCTCAATGGAGAGAATCAATTTTATTAAAATCAGGTTTCCCTTTGTATGTTGACCGATGGTAGCTACACTTGCGGTGAACATAGCGTAGCAGACGGAATTGTCAAATACAAGGTCATACGCCTGAAGCTAATGTAACATTGTGTGTCAACTCTACTTCACTTTTTTTTAAGTTTATTTATTTTGAGAGAGGGAGAGAGAGAGCACGCGAGTACTAGTGGAGGAGGGGCAGAGAGAGGGAGAAAGAGAATCTCAAGCAGGCTCTGCACCGTCAGCATGGAGCCTGATGCGAGACTCAAACTTAAGAACCGTGAGATCATGACCTGAGCCAAAACCGAGAGTCGGTTGCTTAACTGACTGAGCCACCCGGGCGCTCCTGTACTTCAATTTAAAAAAACAATGGTAAAAAAATAAAAGTGAATAAAATCAAGCTTCCCTAAATTAATGTATAAGTTTAATGTAGTTTCAGAATTCAACACACCAATTCTAAAGTTTGTCTAGAAAAATATTTATGCAAAACAGCCAAAAAATGTTTTGAAAAAATAATGGAGGGGATTTGACCTTCCCAATGTCAAAACATACTATAATGCTATACTTATATACAATATCTGGTATTGGCACGGGAACAGATTAAAGTTAGTAGAACAGAATGCACTCTTATGGGGCGCCTGGGTGGCTCAGTCGGTTAAGCGTCCGACTTCGGCTCAGGTCATGATCTCACGGTCCGTGAGTTCGAGCCCCGCGTCAGGCTCTGGGCTGATGGCTCAGAGCCTGGAGCCTGTTTCCGATTCTGTGTCTCCCTCTCTCTCTGCCCCTCCCCCGTTCATGCTCTGTCTCTCTCTGTCCCAAAAATAAATACACATTTAAAAAAATAATAAATAAATAAAGTTAGTGGAACAGAATACACTCTTATATCAGTACCATGTATACACGAGGAGTTTATAAGGAGAAAGTAACATTGCACATCTGTGAGGAAAGGATTGACCGTTTAGCAGAAGTTTTACAATTGGCTGTTTAACTAGAAATAAATTAGGCTGGGGTGCCTGAGTGGCTCTGTCCATTAAGGGTCTGACTCTTGATTTTGGCTCAGGTCATGATCCCATGGTCGGGGGATCAAGCCCCACGTAGGGCTCTGTGCTGAGGCTGCAGCCGACTTGTGATTCTCTCTTTCTGCCCCTGCTGCGCTTGCACGTGTGCATGTGTGTGTGCTCTCTCTCCCTCTCCCGAAATAAGTAAACATTAAAAAAAGAAATATAGTAGGCCTCCTATCTTGTATCACATAGAAAATCATTTTCAGATATATTAAAACGCTAAATATAAGAGTAAAACCATAAAACTCTTAAAAGAGTTTTCTAATTCCTAAACTAGCTTTCATTGTCGTTTTGATGTATATTTTTTCAGAAGTTTACTACGCATACACAGAAATACCTGTATTTATTGACTTTTTTTTACAAAATGGGATTCTACTGTGTGTGTTTTTCTGCAGCTTGCTAAGGATAGATCATGATATATTTAATTAGGCTCCATTGTTGCACATTTAGATTCCATTTATATTTTCAGCATTGTGGTAATTCTTCAGTGAACATCCTTAAACACACACATGCACTCTTATGTGAGAAGTAACTTTTCTAGAATTCCTGAAGTAAAATAGTTTTGCATATTCAGTTTTTGGGAGGTACTGTTAAATCAGACATTTCATGAGCCGTTGTAAACAAGGTGTTCGTATTTCTATTCTGAAAACTAAGAGGGGTTTAAGGATTTTAATCAAGGAGATGATATGGTTAAATTTTCATTGGACAGGACATTTCCCTTCACTTATATGAACTATATTATCTATATTTACGGCACAGAAATCAAAATTGAGAAATTTAAGAAATACTGATCAGTTCATTTAAAATAATAAAGGCATTACGTGATAACATGAATGATATTTTTAATAAAAAATTGCTGTATTTTAAAAAGCAAAGGAAAACCATTTTTTGTATTTGCTTTACACTTTTACAAATTTCTTTAACGTATGGCTTCATAGAATACAACTGGACTCTTATCTGCACGTGCATTTGATATGTTGGCAATATGTTGTTTTGTTTAAAGCATATGAAGAAAATGCAACTTCATGTACATGTACAGTTGGAAAAGGAAGGAGCATTTTAATGGACCTTTCAGATAATTGTGGATATTCTTCTTTGATGTTTGACGAGTGTCTGTTTCTTAAAGATAGGTTGCAATGTGCCATCAATCTCAAACCATGTGAGTGAATCTTTTATACTCTGTTACATTAAAATCCATTAGTCTTTCTTGCACTTTGGGACTTTCAGCCACACACGATTTTTATAACATCAGTTATTGGCATCAGTTTTGGTAAAAAACTGGTTCACTGAGTTATGGAGATCTTCTGGATGTCGACACGCAATCCATTATATCAAAAAAATCCCTTACACAAAAGATCACGTTTGTTAATATCACCACTGATCTCTTCAGAAAAATCTTGAAGTGTTAGGAAATTGTCAAGCTCATGTTGACACGTGCAAGTTTTCCAAAATCCTCATTTTCACTCGAAAGCTCAGATCTTATTATTGACAACAAACATGAAAAAACAACGTTGTCTTCCTTTGAAGAGACATTCTCACTTTGTTCATTTTTGGGAAAAAAAAAAAAAAAAGGCTGCCAAATACCCCAGCAGGAATTACCGTAGCGTGTTAGTCATTTATCCCAGTGAAAAATTGTATTTCATGAAGAGAGTGACTAGTTCAGATCACAACTCTTCTACTTCCACTGCGGTAGAGAAGCTTAATGAGTAATTCCCATGTTATAACGCAGGATATTAAGAAGGCATGTACCCACTGGTTGAGATTCATATGATGAATAAATTCTGCTGCTTCATCAAAGATATTCTAAAGTGAAACAGGCCTTTCCCCCCATGTGTACTTGCCGGTGAAGAATATAATGACCACTACTAGCCTAGGGACCTGGTTCCTCTTTGTATCCCTGCCATGATTTGCTGATTTCTGAGCTGAGGCTCCAGGAGTTTTTCCCACCACCGCTTTGGCACCATTAATGCAAATGTCAACACAGTGAAAAAGACAAATGAAGAGTTAGTGTTATAACAAAAACAGTTTTGTCCTTGCAAAGCACCTGAAAAGGTCTTAGGTATGCCCAGGGTTTTGCTGACCATACTTTGACTAATGTAGGTGAAACCTTCAAATAGTTTAGATGTGAAGGGGAAGGAGAGAGGGTGGGAGCTTCCGGGAGATGCAGAACAAGGGGGTGCCTCTGCCTGATTGTCCTGGCATCCCTCGGTCAGGTCGTGTTTCCCAGATACTCTGATCACCCCAGCGAATCCTCCCTGGGGCAGAACGTTCACAGTAGGCCATTGACTGAACTGCTTTCAGGGAGTTGCTGGCTTTTAAGTGACAGTCCCTGGAGCAGAGTCAGGAGGGTCAGAACCTAGCTGTACTTTTAAAAGGAATGGCCTAGACTTCCTAGGGTGTCCTTCGACATTCTGGGGGAAGGAATGCAGCACTTGGCAGAGCCTTCTCATTTTATGAAATTAAGAAACTAAGGGCCAGTGAGGTGCGGTAACTTGTCTATGGTCATACATGGCTCATGGTCCTGGGATTCAACCCCCAGCTTGCATATTTAAAATCCCCGGGGTCTTTAATAAACAGAGCAGAAAGTAAAGAGGTAACTGTGCTAAAAGAGGCGTTACCCACATAGATAAAGTGGAGACAAGCTGCCAGTCTTTAATGTTTACTTTTGAGAGAGAGAGAGAGAGAGAGAGAGAGAGAGTGCAATGGGGAAGGGTAGAGAGAGGGAGACACAGAATCCAATAGAGAGGGAGACACAGAATCCAAAGCAGGCTCCAGGCTCTGATCTGTCAGCACAGAGCCTGACGCAGGGCTCGAACTCACAGACTCACAGACCGCGAGATCATGACCTGAACCAAAATCGGATGCTTAACCGACTGAGCCACCCAGGTGCCCTCGGCTGCTGGTTTTTAATAGTGTTTACTGATTGATAAAACTCTTGTGAATGGCTTGGTTCCTCAAACCCATCCATCAAATGGATTTTGTTAAAATCAAAGTTTAGAAGAGTCTATTGGAAGATATTACAATAGTGCCTAGTTAATTTGGTGATTATAAAAATTGTATTGGTTCAGTTTAGCTCCACGTTGAGCTCCTAAAGTAAACCATGAGCTATGAATATTTATCTATCTTTTACCTAACAGATAGCTTCAATTCAATTCAGTATCATTTAGTGGTGCCTGGTCTCTGGGCAAAACACTGTAGCAGGAGCTGGGTGATGTAACTTCCCTTCATTTTAGGCAAGGGATGCATATAGAGCTTTCATTCTGTAAACATTTATTAAGTGCTTATTTTATCCGAAACACACGAGGCCATCAGTAAATATTTCAAACAAAATTCAGCACGAAGCCACATTTATTACTAGTCGGGCACAGTCTCTCTGAACGGAGCAGACTATGGCTCTTTCTGTTTTCCTGGGGCAAGTGTGGTTTAGGGATTTGCAGACTTCTAGAGGGCATGATTACTGGGGAGAGAGGGTTTTTGTTTGGCTGGCGTTCAGGAAGGAGCATACTGGAGTGGAGTCTTCCTGACTCACCGGGTGAGATGTTGTTGATTGATAACACAGGCTAATGCAAGCTCTGGTGGTTTCTTTTGATCATAGGTCAGAACTCTCTCCCCTTTCTCAGGGACCTGGAAACTTTTCAATGATTAATTCTCTATACCAGTGTTGTCCAATAGAAATACCGTAATAGTGACACCTGCAATTTTAAGCTAACCACTAGCCACATTAAGAAAAGTAAAGGGGCACCTGGGTGGCTCAATCGGATGAGTATCCGACTCTTGATTTTGGCTCAGGTCATGACCTTCGGTTTGTGAGATTGAGCCCTGTGTTGGGCTCCTCGCTAGGTGTGGAGCCTGCTTAGGATTCTCTCCCTCCCCCTCTCTGCCCCTCTGCCACTCTCATGCATGCGCTCTCTCTCTCTCAAAACAAATAAACTTAAAAAAAAGAGTAAAAAAATATAAAATGAATATTGTTATAACCAATACGTAATAGATAAGAATTTAATTAAATATTATTAATAAACTTTTATTCAACCCAATGTATCTAAAACATCATTTTACATTCTTCTATAGATTTTGCCTCTTCTCTCCAGACCAAGTCTTCAAAATCTAGAGTGTATTTTACACGTAGAGCACATCTCAGTTCAGACTAGCCATATGGAAAGTGGGCTGTGTCATGTGGCCAGTGCTTCTGGGGACACAAGGATGGAGAGAAGGCTGTGCCTGCCCTCCAGGGTCTCACAGTCTCAAAGAGGCATAGCTATGTAAGAGAACACTCTAGGTACACAGCCCTGACTGGGGTGAGGCAAGCAAGGCATGGACATAAAACTTAGGGATGTGCCTCACTCTCAGGGTCACACAAGGGCAGGGTCTGCCCTGAGAGTGAGTGCCTCCTTAAATACTGCACCCTAAGCACCATTAGCCTCCCCCTTGTCTCACTTCTGCTAGGGAGCTTCATAAAGTAGCAGATTCTGGGTCTCCAACCCCAGAGCTTACAATTCAGAAGGTCTCAGGTAGGGACCCAAGGATTCTAATGCAGGTGTTTGGGATCTCCCTTTGAGAAACTCCTCCTGCGCCAATAGCCTCATAGAGAGTTCCTTTATGTCCAGTGAAATAAGTCCTCTTTCTTTTTGGTTTTGGGAGTAGATGTTTCTGTATTCATCATCTACCTCTGAATTCTGTACTCAATCATCTCCCTCTGAATCTACCTCTGATGCTGTGGGGTCCTGTAGGAAGCTCCTGTAGTCTGAGTTCCTGGCCTTGCAGCCTGCAAGACCATTGACTGAGCAAGCTACAATGCCGATTTATTGTTATAGAGACGCATTGGCTATTTCAGGGACAAAAATATAAAAGGCATATGATGGCATTGAAAAGTGGAGTTATGGGTCATCTGGGTGGCTCAGTCGGTTGCGCATCCGACTTCGGCTCAGGTCATGATCTCGCGCTCCGTGAGTTCGAGCCCCGCGTCAGGCTCAGCGCTGACAGCTCGGAGCCTGGAGCCTGCTTCGGATTCTGTGTCTCCCTGTCTGTCTCTGCCCCTCCCCAGCTCATGCTCTGTCTCTCTCTCCTAAAAATAAATAAACATTAAAAGAAAAGAAGAAGAGGAAGAAAAGTGGGGTTATGGCGGGCAATGAAAGGTGTGGAAGGAACTGAGTTGTTTGGGAAAGATTAAGCACAGTGATCACTTTCGGCTTATTCACATCGTGTAGCTTGCTTGACACTGTCTAGATTCTTTCCTATCTTGCTGCACTAGTCACTTTGTTTTCAATGGTGCTCAAATAGAAAAAGGTGGTTGTCTGTTCTGTCAGAGTATGGTGCACACGGACTGGAGAATTCCTGTTACAGTCATGGGTTTTGAGACATGTTTCCTTGGGTATGCAAACAGCCCCAAGTGGGTTGTATCCAGTTTTCTGTATGTGTGTACTTCTGTTTCCAGATCTCCCCGATAGTCTGCTTCCTGCTGTCTCCAGCAGCTTCCTTTATCACCGGACAGTTGGTGGAGGTGGACGGGGGCCAGTCTCTATATACGCAAGTATTTGATGTACCAGGTGAGCACTCAAGAAATGAGCAGTCACTGACTTTATGCCTTTTCATGTTCAAGTTTTCAAAATTTCTTAAGCACTTACAAAAGGGATTAGGGAGGGGCGCCTGGGTGGCTCAGGTCACGATCTCGCAGTTTGTGTGTTCGAGCCCCGCACTGGGCTCTGTGCTGACAGCTCAGAGCCTGGAGCTTGCCTTGGATTCTGTGTCTCCCTCTGTCTGCTCCTCCCCTGCTCGTGCTCGCTCTCTCTCTCTCTCTCTCTCAAAAATAAATAAACATTAAAAAAAATTACAAAAAAACAAAAGGGATTAGGGTTTTCTCTTATGGAACATCAAAAATGTACAAAATATTTATATTCCTGATGTGATCTTTAAAGGAAATGATCCCAGTAGAAGAAAATATCTAAATATTTTTATTATAGCACACAACTTTATCTGTTTAAAAAGTTGCCTGTGTGTGCATAGGTTGGTGGAATTTTAGTCATGAAAACTATTCTCTATATGAGTATACATTTATAAGGAGGAGAGGGAAAAGGGGCAAGAGGTTGCCATATTTTTAAGATTTAATTTCTCTGTTCCTCTAATAAGTGGCTTGTGTATCTGAACAGAAGAATCAGACCTGGTAGGCTGGGGTTGGGGGGTGGTGGTGGTATGGTATTATTTTACATTATCTTTGGGATATAGACTGAGCAAAACCATATGAATTTGCTGTATTCAACCATTCTTAATATACAAAAGCAGTAGTTTTATACGGCTCAACCAAATATAGATGTTGCACACAAATATAAAATGCAGACATATTTGCACTGTTGCTGAAGAGTGTTGAGGAAGTGGCTACGAGCAACTACAATGTGATCAATGTAAGGACACCTGAGTGTCTCAGTCGGTTAAGTGTCCGACTTCGGCTTAGGTCGTGATCTCACGGTTCATGGGTTCCAGTCCCACATTGGGCTTCATGCTGACAGTGTGGAGCCTGCTTGGGATTCTCTCTTTCTCTCCTCTCTCTGCCCCTCCCCCACTGGTTCTCTCTCTCTCCCTCTCTCTCTCTCTCTCTCAAAATAAATAAACTTAAAAAAATGTGATCGATGTAATGCATGTGTATTTCAATTTCATATCTGGGACCTGGTTTCATTCACCCTACTCTTCTGTATACTGACAGTCTAATCAAGACATAAGACCTTCTTTGCATTAATAAATGATTAATATGGGACTTCAATCTTACTTATTATTTTCCCCTCCCCTATCTGCATTTCCTTACTAATAACATCAATGTGGTGATGTGCATAAGATACCATGGTTTTAAGGATGGATCTTGGTTGGAAAGACAGAAATGCCTACGTTTTGCTGTTCTGTGTTCTGAAAATATTTAAAGTGGCCAGGGTGGGAGGGAAGCTCTCCACTTTCCTCACCAGTGGAGTTGAGGGTATTTTTCATTTTTCCTTCATAAAGGGAAAGAAATTTTGGGAGAAATCAGCCACATCTATTTTTCGAGAATATACTTGCCCCAAATAATGAATGGGAATGTTGAGCATTTGTGTCCAGTCTTTTCTTTAAGATTGTCAGCCTAGGCGCATCCGGGTGGCTCAGTCGGTTAAGTGTCAGACATCGGTCAGGTCATGATCTCATGGTTCATGAGTTTGAGCCCTGCATCAGGATCTACAGTGATAGTGTAGAACCTGCTTCAGATCCTCTGTCCTCCTCTCACTCTCTCTGCCCCTCCCCAGCTTGTGTGCTTTCTCTCTTTCAAAAATAAATAAAAATTAAAAAAAACAGAAAAACAAAAAACCTACCAAGATTGCCAGCCCTGGAGTGACAAGGGCTGGGATGGAGACTTGGCTAGGCCCTTATTAGCTGTGTGACCTTGGGGAAAATTAATTTCTGTAGGCCTCCACTTTCTTTCCTGTAAAGTGGAGTCACTTATAGCATTTATTGAATAAATGGTTGGGAGCATTATATTAGATAATGCACATTGAAAGCCCTGGTTCAGGATGCTTTTAGCTGCAGCTCAAACCTAACTAGTAGAGGAATTTATTGGCCTGAATAACTGAAAAGCAAGCCGGACTTGAATCATATGCTCATAGATCTCATCAAGGACAATAAATTTCTTCTTTTCCCTTTGTTTTTGCTAATGCAGTATTGGCTTTATCTTAAGATTGACTCTCCTGGTTACAGGAAGGCTGCCTGTGACCCCTAACAGGCCATGATTCTTTGTTCACAGCCATCTGGACAGAGAGAGAGAGGAGGGGAATGACTTGGTTACAGCATTTCTAGCAGAGTTCTGAGACCCCCTCTGTTTTGGACCAGCTTATGGGAATGGCCATCCTCAACCAATAACCACAGCCAGGGGAATGGAGTGTACTGTTTGACTTAGCTCAGTCAGTAACCTAAGTGGGGTCACTTCCCCAGAACCTCATGGATTCCCAAGTGGAAGTGGAGGTTACTGGAAACAGGGTGAAGGACTGGATGCTGGAAAGGCAGCTATATGTGCCCAGTGCAAAGTAAGGACATGGTTTTAAAGTCATCCTGGTTATTAAGGAAGTAGGATTTTTTGAATGTCTGCAGTATGCCAAGTGTTGTACACAGGCTGTCACATTTAATTTTCACTTTATTTATTTGTTTTTAAGTTTATTTGTTTATTTTGGGAGGGGAGGGGTGGAGAGAGAGAGAGGAGAGAGAGGAGAGAGAGAGAGAGAGAGAGAGAGAGAGAGAGAGAAAATGAATCCCAAACAAGTCCCATGCTGTCAGCCGGAGCCCGACGTGGGGCTCTATCCCACGAACTGTGAGATCATGACCTGAGCCAAGATCAAGAGTTGGATGCTCCACTGACTGAGCCACCTAGGTGCCCCTAATTTTCATGACTTTAAAAAACAGATGTTGTTACACCCTCCGATAATTGATGAGGAAATAGGTTCAGGAAGAGTAACTTCTCCACATTTGGAAGAGCTAGAGAGCTAGTCCAGGGAAGACCTGGGATTCCAAAGCAGGTTTTTCTCAGGACTTTTGCCATTTGTCCTAATGATTTCTGTTTCCCGCTGAGAAGAGGGGTGAACTAGGGAAAATAGGAGGGTTTATTGGAAACCAAGAGGATTAATGAGGTTCATAGATTTGTGCTGGACGTGAGGTTTTCTACTTACTTAACAGATCATGACAACTGGCCTGAGGGAGCAGGGGACATTTCTGTTGTCAAAAGGATGAAGGAATCTTTCAAGAATAAATCCAAGCTCTAAGCCAAGGAAACTAGAGGTGTCTTTTGTCCCCAGATGCCTTAACATCTCAAGAATACACTTTGGTACTTTATAAGAGCTAATAATTTGCATGGAACAATTGCTTTCTGCCTTTTTAATGTTATCAATCATGCCTGTACAAAAACTATTCCTGAAATTAAAGCATTTTTAAGTCCCAACCAATACGGTTGAGCCTGTGATTAAAGATTTTTTGAGGAATGGACTTAACACACTTTATGATTTACTTTTTATTTCTAAGAAAAAATATTTGAAAAATGCAATAATTTCAAATTAAAAATGGAGGTATCATCATCTCCCAAAAGATTTTGCTATTTAATTGGAAAGGTGGGCAATAAATTTAAATTGTGACAGTGTTGTGATTCTTAAAACGAGAGATACACAGTGACTCATTTCTTATACCAAATATTTTTGGATCAGTAAAGACTTATTGGTGATTATCAACATGTGATTTGTTTTGTTCATGAAGTCAAATTTGTATAAGCCTTCTTAATTCAAAAGAAAAATAAAGTTATACGTAGTATTTCTTTGCAGTACTTGATTTGTGTCTTGATTTCCTATCCAAAGTATTCCCTTTTCTTCATGTTTCTCCTTTTGTATACAACACAAACATTTTATTTTATTTTTATTTTTTTCCAATATATGAAATTTATTGTCAAATTGGTTTCCATACAACACCCAGTGCTCATCCCAAAAGGTGCCCTCCTCAATGCCCATCACCCACCCTCCGCTCCCTCCCACCCCCCATCAACCCTCAGTTTGTTCTCAGTTTTTACGAGTCTCTTATGCTTTGGCTCTCTCCCACTCTAACCTCTTTTTTTTTTTTCCTTCCCCTCCCCCATGGGTTTCTGTTAAGTTTCTCAGGATCCACATAAGAGTGAAACCATATGGTATCTGTCTTTCTCTGTATGGCTTATTTCACTTAGCATCACACTCTCCAGTTCCATCCACGTTGCTACAAAGGGCCATATTCATTCTTTCTCATTGCCACGTAGTGCTCCATTGACAACACAAACATTTTAATTAAATGTGATACAAATGTGTTAGGGTTCAGCATTCTGCCTTCACTTGATTTTTTCTGGCAAACTGATTTCGGAAATGCCACTTATAAATTATGCACATTCATTTTTTGTCTTAATTAAACCTCTTCCAATTGACTTATTCCCTCTTGAAGTCAAGTAGATATTTCCCTCTCTCAGTAATTCTCAGTTCAAAGTACAGATCCTCCTTGACTTACAAAGGGGTTACATCCTGATAAACCCACTGTTAGTTGATAATATCATTAAGTCACAAATGCATTTAATACACCTAGCTTAACTGAACATCATAGCTTAGGCTAGTCTCCTTTAAACATGCCCAGAGCACTTACACTAGCCAACATTTGGCAAAATCATCTAACACGAGGCCTGTCTTACAATAAAGTGTTGACTATCTTATGCAGTTTATTGAGTACTGTGCTGAAAGTGAAAACCAGAAAGGGTGTGTGGGTACAGAACGGTTGTATTGGTTGGTTTCCCTCTCAATTGGCTGACTGGGAGCTATGGCTGTCTGCCACTGCCTAACATCAGAAGAGAATAGGCATTGCATATCACCAGCCCGGGATAAATTCAAAGTTCAAAGTACAGATTCTGCTGAAAGCATATCACTTTCACACCGTCATAAAGTTGAAAAATCGTAAGGCAAACCATCGTTAAGTTGGCGACAGTTGTATGTAATTTACCAAACTCTGGGAAGGGGCCCCTGAATCTGCCATTTTCTTAGGCTCCCATGCAGGGTCAGGACCAGGGGGAGACCAATGAGATGCCTAGAGTGCAGCATTTAAGGAGGTGCTCACTCTTGCATTTGCTCGAGTGCAGAGCCGCCCCTGAGTGCGAGCACAGCCATACATTTTGTGTCCATGTTACTAATGTGGAAAGATCAGAAATCTTTTCCTGCTAGATAATACTTTAAAATGGCCTTCTGGACATGATAATATCATAGTTGCTAAGAATTACAAGCCAGGCTAGAGGGCAGGCTAGCCCTAACACAGGTTGGTGTGGAAGATGGAAGAGGCAGGGCTTGCTTTTCAAATTACCTCATGCTGATGCCTGCAAACAATCCCATAAAGCCCCACAGTATTGACACTTGTTTATTTCTGCTTAAGGAACAGAGGTCACCCCACATAGCATGAGACTTAGCTACAACTCCTTATTAGATCTTCTTGTTAGACCTATTATTGGGCAGCTGACCATTATCAGTATTCTAGAATCATAAGTCTATTCCCCAGGACTTTGTACACTTTGTGATAGTGTCCTGTCAATAATGTTGTTTTGCTACTACACTTAGTAAATTTTGCTGTAGACTAAATATTCCTTAGTAAGTTTCATCACTCAGTAATAATTCGCTCAATAATTTCGAGCCCCTACTATGTGCTAAGCATTACAGTAGGAATTGGGTGTGCAGTACTGGAAAAGAAAAAAACAACATGGACTTTGTCTCAAGGGAGCTTACAAGGCAAGAGAGAGAAAGAGAGAAACATTAATCAAACCACATACAAATTTAACCCCTCCTCCCCCCCGCCCCTGCCAAGTGTTCTAAGTGCCATAAAGGATCAGGTCATGGTGCTAAAGGCATGTAACGGGAAGAAAAAGACATCTAGTGGGGAAAAAAGCAACTCAAATTATTAATCATGTTAAAAGACTTTGTTGATTAAGATGACCCTTGTTGACATTATCTCTTCCACCCCCCCGGCCACCCCCCCCCCCCGCTCTTTTGTTTCATGGCTTGTGTTAGTTAGGGTCTCCTGGGAAGCAGATGCCAACACAGAATGAGATGTGCATGAGACTTGGGGAACATGCCCAGGGAGGACAAAGAGCAGGAAGACAGCAACAGCCTTCAGGCTGTAGAGCAAGTCTGACACCTTGCTTCCCCACCTTTTAAGGAGGGGACAAAGACAGGGGCAGGAAGCATCTCAGCTTGCATCAAAGAAACTTTTTTAGGCCAGGCTTGCTGCATGTGAGCCAGGAGGTTCCAGGAGACACTCATGAGCAAGGGGGTTCCAGGAGAATTACCTGGGTTCCACATGTGAACACCCTGTCCTTACTATATATCAGTAGCTCTGCTCCTCCTGCTGGTGAGGGTGGCTCCTTTTTCACCAGCTAGTGCCTGAGCACAGGCACGCTAATGTGCCCTGGAATCAGCCTGAGTTTGTAGTTCGGGGGGACCTTACTGTGTCCCCTGGCAAGAGTCGCCTCCTTTGGGACCATGACTTCCAGTGCTGCAGAGCCCAGAAATGGATGGGAAGCACAAAGTCCCACAGTGGGTCTTTGGAAGTGATAGTGAGTAGGCCCACTCCCTCTTCCACTCATTGGTCCCCAGAAACGTTCCCAACGCCTTTGGGGACATGCGTCCTGAAAGATGGTTCTCCCTCCTTTCAGAAGGTTGCTGGCACTTCAGCCGTGCATTGGTTGTTCTAGCCCTCTGTGAGGCTGGTTGCTTCTGGAAGCATGGTGTGTGATACAATCAATGGTTGCATGATCAGGGACCCACTCTCGTACATTTTACTGGGATGTGGGTCACCTGGTTGGATGCTGTTGTGTGGGATTCGATGGTTATGGATCAGGATTTGTATAAGCGTCTAAAGTGGTGGTATCTCAGTCCCTGCTCACTCACAGAAAAGGCAAACTCTTAACTTGGGAGTAGGCATTTGTCACTATGAGGACCATATGGTCACTTGAGCATGGAAAATTTAATATAAAACATTATTAGCTATCACAGGGAAGGGGGGTAGTGAGAGATTGGCTAGTAGAAAGTAAGGAGAACTGTAAAGAACATGGGAATGGGGCATCTGGCTGGATCAATTGGTAGAGTGTGCAACTCTCAATCTCAGGGTTGTGAGTTGGAGCCCCACATTGGGCATAGAGATTACTTAAGAAAAAAAAAAAAAAAAAAAGAATACGGCAATAGCAGATACAATGAGTAGCTAATAATCTCCTACTAGGGCTGAGATGGCAATTAACTATTTTCCCCAAGGCCTAATGGTGTATTTCATAGCTGCCACATGCCTATATCGGGGGGCTGTAAAACAGTTAGTTACCATTTGCCCCTTTAATTTTCAACACTATTCCAGGGCGTGGCTCAAAAAAGTGTCCCCTTGTGGTTAATTGTGGAACACCAGCCTGTCTGGACGGACAGTGCCTTCCCTTCTGAGGAAGCCAAGACCTGGCTGCAAAGCTTCCGCTTGCACTTTAGGTTCTTTCTTCATAAGCCTTCCGCACTCCTCGTTTACAAGGGGTTCACTTCACGGAAGCAGCTGCCTGTTGAAATTTGATCAACCGGCAGGAAGGGTTGAAACTGCATCCCAGAAAGGTGTTAGATTAAAAGCTAGGCATTATCTAGCCCTTGTTTTATGACAGTTATCCAAAAGGATAGTTAAATCTCCAGTTATCCAAAGGGATATTTTGAATCTTGCAGACAATGCTATTTATGATTTGCGTGGTAAGCAGAGCCTTCTGTTGGGCAGTGTCTACTTTCACCCAGCCGTACCACCCTTTCCTTTTCTGCTCTCCCATGGAGCCAGTGGCAAATCTACACTACATCCCAGTGGGAGTCAGATGCTGGGGACCTGCAAGTCCTAAAGCTGTTAGTCAGTTTCAGTGCTGCGCCCCCAGGGTTTCCTTGCTCTTCCTATCTAGCGAGGTTCTCTCACTTGTTTCCATCTGTAGCCTCCAAACTTGCTGTCCTAGGGCTTGTCAGTTCCCTGAAAGGAAACCTTGAAAACCCCTTCTGACTGAGACCACTTCGCTGAGGTTACTAACAACCTTTCTGCTTACTACACTCGTGCATCCTATCCCCCTGTTTATTTTGCCCTTTTCTGTCTGCCCCTGCAGAGCTCTTGCTGGACTCTCGCCTTCCATGAGTTATGCTGTTAGATTCCACTGGAGTCCAACGGCCTGGGTTCGATTCCCAGCTTCCACCGCTTACTCATTCCTGTCACAGCTCTGAGACAATGGAGAGATTTGAATATGGATTGGGGATGAGCAGATACTATTAAAGAATTACTGGTCATTCAATGTGGTAATAGCAGGGCAGTTACTTTTTTAAAAAACGTCCTTACCTAGAACGGGAAGAAATTATATTTGGGATTTGCTTTTAAATACTCCAGTTTAAAGACGAATTGGGGAAGGGAGGGGAGCTGGTGAAACGAGATTGGAAGCATGGTAATAATTATTTAGGCCAGCGATAGATACATTATACATTAGATGGTTAATTCTACTCTTCTCTCTACCTTTGGGTGAGTTTGGAACTTCCTAAAATAAAAAAAATTGCAAAATGAAAATGGTCTCATTCATAACTTGGATATAGGGTAACATGGGGAAGAATCAGTTGGCTGTAAATGAAGGTTATTTGGGAGAAACAGGAGAGAGTTTGCACTTGACATACAGTGGTTCATGGGGGTACATGGATGTGGCAAAGGTAGTGAAAGACCAGGTTCCAAACAGAATACGTTTTGGTGGTACAAAGCTATTGCCTCTTAACCTGATTTCTGCCCTGTGGGCAGTGGGCATAACCTATGTGCTCCTGGCCAGCCTCCCACACTGGTTAGTTAACATTATCAGTTAGTCAGCTCCAGCACAAGCTGATTGAGTAAACATGTAGGTTTGAAAGATATGGACAATAGTCCATTTATTTCAGTGACATTGATATTCCTGAGTTCCTATGCTCAAATAGGGAAATGGTATCCAATTGGTAAATTTGGAAGAACTCAAACAAATAAGCAAAGTAAAAACAATATTCCTTGATTCTCTTGACTATTTGGACCATTAAGCTTCTGTTTTCATATGTATAGACTGAGTCACAAATTCAGTTAGAGTTTGTAGTTTTAAGTATGACTCTACAGAATTACCTTTTATTTCAAATGTAATACTTATCACAAACTTAAATAGTTTAAACTTAAATAGTTATCACAAACTCCTTTTCAAAAAAGGAGTCATTGCTATGGGTGATTCACAGTAATTGCCAATCAGAATTTCTTACCTTGTAATTTTAATCTTCTGAAGTCAAGGCTGTGGGTACCAAAGCTTATTTTGTTAGGTTTCTTTGGCTTCTTGTTTTCAGATGAACCAAAAAGAGAGGACAAGCCTATTTCTTCCTGGGGAAAGATTCACATGTGAGGCATTGAGTCTGGACTGGGGGTTGGTGAGATTGACTGTGGCAGGGAGGGACAGGGGACTAAGCAACCCTTCTCTTCTATATTGTTGGGGTGGAGAGTAGGGGAATTGGGGAGGATGGGTAACTTTATTGGATTCTAATTCATTCTTACATTTTACCTAGAGGAATGAACCTGAGGAGCGTTCAGGGAGATACAGAAGGAAACATTTTGATGAGCAAGCAAAGTGTGTATGCGTGTGTATGTGTTTGTAGAAATGGTCCTTGTGGTTGTCCTGAGAGTTCAAACTGGAGAGTAGAAACATATTGCCCACAGGGCTGTAGAATCACTATATGGTAGAGAACAATAGTTATCATTAATTGAGCGATTACTATATGCCACATTCTGCCAAACGCCTTCCATGAATGATGCCATCCTAACCTTACAAAAACCACGTGGGGTAGATTTCTCCACTACCAGTATTTTTATAGCGGGGAAAATTGGCACAAACAGGCCAAGATCTCACTTAGCAAATGGCAGAAGTGGGATTTGAATGCAAGCGGTCTACCTGTAGAGCTGGTGACTAGCACGACATACTGAGAGAGACAGACTAGCACCAAGACATCAAGAGATTAAAAAAAAAAAACCATTTAGGGGCGCCTGGGTAGCTCAATCGGTTGAGTGTCCGACTTCGGCTCAGGTCATGATCTCGAGGTTTGTGAGTTTGAGCTGACAGCTCAGAGCCTGGAGCCTGCTTCAGATTCTGTGTCTCCCCCTCTCTCTGCCCCTCCCATGCTCATGCTCTGTCTCTCTCTGTCTCTCAATAAGAAATAAACGTTAAAAAAATTTTTTTAATGGAACTATTTAAACACATGCTAAAGAGAAGAGTATAATAAAACCCAATACCCAGCTTTAATAATGATCTATATTTTCTCAAATTTGTTTATCTCTCTCTCCTGCTTGATTTCTAAGTATCTTAGAGTAAATTCCAAATTTCCTGTCATTTCACATCAAGAATTAATTTTGATTTGAAATATTAATGTGAACAGAAAAACATGCAACTCTCCAAAGTGGGAGAGTGATCACCATGGCAATGTAAGAAAAGCCCATGTGACCACCACCAACAGCTCCCACCTATCATTGGTCACAAGACACACAAGCCCCACCCACGGGCTACAAACGTGTGCTTTGCTTGGCATGTAGGGTACCTGTTTTGGAGCAAGATGCATCAGACTCTCAGAACCGAATCCATGAAACCAACTCCTTTCCCTCTGAATCCACGTCCAAAAAGAAGTCTAAATATTGGATTTTTCTGTGCAGCTTTGCCTGAGAGGAGTTAATGGGCTGCTCTGGTCCATTGAGATGTTTGGCCACTGAGAGAGTTTTATGTAAGTCTACACCACGTACTTCAATTCCTAGTGAGTTTATGAGCGTGACTCAGCATCCTTGAATTCGAGGACTCTCAAGAGAGGAATAGTAAGTTTGAGGTTTTAGACATGCCAGCCCGAATGCCAGCCTCCAGGCCGTGGGAAGTGCTGATTCTACTTCCTGCCGTGGTCTTCCCCATTTGCCTTTGCTGCCCTAACTCAGCAGCTCAATCCTCAAATCCCCGTG
This sequence comes from Neofelis nebulosa, assembly GCF_028018385.1. NCBI lineage: Eukaryota > Metazoa > Chordata > Mammalia > Carnivora > Felidae > Neofelis > Neofelis nebulosa. The sequence continues at coordinate 21,309,587 of NC_080783.1, forward strand.
AAGCTACCTTCATCCTTTTATTTTAAAGGTAACTTATTTATTAAGAACATAACATGTCTTTTTGATTGTACTAGTATTTTTTTAAATGTTTATTTTTGAGAGACACAGAGACAGAGCACGAGTGAGGAGGGGCAGAGAGAGAGAGAGAGAGAGGGAGACACAGAATCCTATGCAGGCTCCAGGCTCTGAGCTGGCAGCATAGAGCCGGACATGGGGCTCGAACCCACGAACTGCAAGATCATGACCTGAGCTGAAGTCAGACGCTTAACCGATTGAGCCATCCAGGCACCCCTGTACTAGTATTTTTATTGGAATTGCTATTTGTAAATGTTCTGATCACAGCGTTATATATTTTGAGTGGTCTACACTTAGTTCTATGTTTCTATGGGGAAAATAATCAGAAACACCTGCCTCTCTCTCTCTCTCTCTCTCTCTCTCTCTCTCTCTCTCTCTCTCATAGATGGGTTCTTACTTTTTTGCTTCTTTCTTTAATGTGGCAAAATATATATAATATAAAATTTCCATCGTAACTATTTTTAGGTGTATGGTCCTTATTTATTTATGATCCCTCATTCATTCATTAAGTCTACCCCAAGGCAGAATACCACTTGCTAAAACAACTGAGGATAAGTTCAAACAGGCATTATGTTCATGCTATCCAAAAAATAAATTTCCAAAATCCAAGTATGCTTGAAAAACATCCACAGTATATCAAGATACAATAGAACTAAATTAATGCACAATGAATGCCTGATATTACACATTTAGACACTGTCTAGAAAGATCGAGTGGAAACTCTTCTGTTGATTTGTATATATTTTTGGATGATCTAGGGATTTTTTTGGAGACAATTTATAAAATAGATCTTTGTTTTACAAACACCACACACTTCAAATGTGGTTTATTTCCATTTAAAGTACTGTTTTAGATCGCATTTACACGAAGCTTCAGGTATTTATTTTTTGGCTCAGAAATCCAAATTCCTGTATGAAATTCGAAATGCTGGGCCTCAAATTTAAAAGTTTTTCAGTCTGAAGTAACTACTGAAGAGGGAAAAAAAGAAAATTGCATTCTTTTTTTTAATAAAGAGATTAACATTTTTTAAGGTTATTTATTTTTGAGACAGAGAGAATGAGTGGGGGAGGGGTAGAGAGAGAAGCAGAGAAAATCCCAAGCAGGCTCTGCACTGTCAGCACGGAGCCGGATATGGGACTTGAACTCCCAAATTGTGAGGTCATGTTCTGAGCCGAAACCAAGAGTCAGAGGCTTAACCAACCGAGCCACCCAGGCACCCTGAGAAAATTGCATTCTTGAAGAAAAAGGTAAACATTAAAAATTTAAATTTCATTATATAATAACTTTTAAATGTGTTTTGAAATTTAGAAGGCATTTTATACATTATTCTCAAATTTGGAATGCTTTAGAAAAAAAATGACATTTATAAATGGCTCTTTTATCAGAGGGGGGGAAGGGGGATAGTGATTTAACTCCTAGTTGTCTAGAAGAGGAAGTTTTGCTCTTAGATATTTTATCTTATCTCATCTTATCTTATGATTTTTTTTTTTTTAAGTAGGCTTCATGCCCAGTGCAGAGCCCAGCGCACATGCTGAGATCAAGACCCTGAGATCAAGACCACTGCTTAATCCCCCGGGCCACCTAGGCACGTTGCTATTAGGCATATTTTATTTTATTTTAATTTTTGTTTTTATTATTATTTTTAAAATCAAAACTGGAATTTTTTTTCAAATTTAAATAGAACTTGATTTAAACCTAAAGACAGAATGTCTTGATAAACATCAAAAAAAAGAGTTTTTATATTTTATCTTTATATATAAGTTCTATATATATCTATATATATAAGTTCTAGACAACTTATTTATTTTTGACAGAGAAAGACAGAGCATGAGTCAGGGAGGGGCAGAGAGAGAGGGGGACACAGAATCCAAAGCAGGCTCCAGGCTCCGAGCTGTCAGCACAGAGCCCGACGAAGGGCTCGAACTCACGGACCACGAGATCATGACCTGAGCTGAAGTTGGACACTCAGCCGACTGAGCCACCCAGGCACCCTTATATTTTATCTTTAAAAACAAGAATGTAAAAGGTCTGTACACTTGAGAATTATGGTATGACATGGGAGTCTTTTGGACACACAGAATACAAAGGCATATTTTATTTTATTTTATTTATTTTTTAATCTTTGTTTATTTTTGAGAGAGAGACAGAGAGAGACAGAGTGCGAGCGGGGGAGGAACAGAGAGAGAGGGAGACACAGAACCCGAAGCGGGCCCCAGGCTCCAAGCTGTCAGCACAGAGCCCAATGCGGGGTTCAAACACACGAACCTTGAGATCATGACCTGAGCTGAAGTCGGACACTTAACCGACTGAGCCACCCAAGTGCCCCACAAAGGCATATTTTAAACTGACTCTTTTTCTTTCCTTCTTTGAAGGTTCTGGTATCTTAACTATTTCATGGTTTTTGGACTATTCTCTTTGCTTCCAAGTTCTATTTCTCTTTGAGAACTCCAGACTATGCTGGCTAATTGTGGTGGAGAGGCGGTGGGGCCGAAAGGATCTTATTTGTTTAAATATCCTTTAATTCACAGAAATTTTAGCTTCAAACAAATATATTTGCACTGTTATTCTTTCTGTCACCAAATACCAAACACATTAAAGCAAAATATTCAGATGCAATTCTTCACATTTTAGCAATAAAAGAGGAATGGTTTTTATTAGGTGTTTTTAAATAAAAGTTTGTTTGGAGTGTCCCTTTCGAAATAGGTAATCATTTTGGAGACCCTGAAATCTCTGAGCATTATTTTTATTTCAACATACTTTTAATGGTGTGTAAATCACACAACTCTAAACTCCTTTTGAAGAAAAATACTCTTACAAACAGAAATTATCTTCTATGTTTAAAGGAGTTGCTTATTGTTGTACACAATTTTGTACCTATTCAGCGTCTACTACTTGAACAGGAACATAGATTTTTAAATATAAATAGTTTGACTCACCTTGTAGAAAATGAATTTAGCCTGAGGACAGAGTAACAACGTTTTAATAATATCCAGGTACTCAAAAGTGAAGCCTTCTACAGTAGAGGGTTAATTTTAATATAATGGACGCATCCAGGGAAGAGGTCTTTTTTTTTTTTTTTTAAGTTTTCTTTCTTTTATGTTTATTTATTCTGAGAGAGAGAATGAGACAGCACAAGCGGGGGAGAGGGGCAGAAGGAGAGGGAGAGAAAATCCCAAGCAGGCTCCACACTCAGCTCAGAGCCTGATGTGGGGCTCAATCTCACAACCACTGCAAGATCATGACCTGACTGAAATTGAGAGTCAGAGGCTTAACCTCCTGAGCCACCCCGGTGCCCCAGGAAAGAGGTCTTTTTAACCCATTTTAAAAAATTCAGGTGAGGGGCACCTGGGTGGCTCAGTCAATTAAGTGTCCGACTTCGGCTCAGGTCATGATCTCACAGTTCCTGAGTTTGAGCCCCACATTGGGCTCTGTGCTGACAGCTCAGAGCCTGCAGCCTGCTTTGGATTCTGTGTCTCCCTCTCTCTCTGCCCCTTCCCCCCCAAAAAATAAACACTAAAAAAATTTTTTTAAATAAAATTTAAAAATCCAGGTGAAATCGACTTACCATTAACAATTTTAAATAAACAATTCAGTGGCATTTAGTATACTCACAACCTCCACCTCTGTCCAGTTCCAAAAACATTCCCCAAAGGAAACTCCATATCCATTAAGCAGTTGTTCCTCATTTCCCCTCCTCTCAGCCCTGGCGACAACCAGATGAGCTTTGGCCTCTTTGGATTTACCTATTTTGGATATATCATGTAAATTAATCACACAATACGTGACCTTTCGTGTCTGCCTGTTTTTCACCTACCATAATGTTTTTGTAGTTCATCCACATCGTAGCTTGGAGTTTTAATATGTTTAATATGGATGGGATTGCCTCCACTGGTGAATACAGTTCCTTGAACCATATTTCTAGAATGTTCCCTTCTAAGCGTAGAAGGCTTTAGTGATGATGCCTGGGAGTCTTTATTATTTTACCACAATTAAAAAATAAATCTACATATTTTATCAAGTAATCTGATAAAAGAATTCCTGGCATGTCCAGAAGGAGGAGATTCTGAGCTTACAAAACAACCCACAGGGATGGATTTAGGTATAGGGGTTGCGAGGCAGCGGATGTTATGGTCCTCCCTCCAGAAGAAAGGTGTTATCAGACAGCTTCTGGAAATGCTGGCAGCAGACAGCTCTCAGCTGTCAGCCCGCTTCCTGGACAACCTCAACCAAAGACAGTGGCCTCAGCCAAGGTCATGTTCTCTTCCTCGGTGGCCCTCATCCAGAGGATGATCATCATGAGGGTGTAAACCACCCTCTCATACTTCCCCGTGAAGTCTCTATAGGGCTGAGGTTTGGTCCTGCTCTCTTTCTTCCCCTTCTCTTCCACAGGTGCTGATTCCATGGGTGCTCCCTACTAAACCTTGGTGACATCTACTCATTTTACTCCCTGATGTGACTTCTCCAGAGATGGGAGGCATGTTAGCTGTCCATCCTGGGTCACTTAGGGTGACTGATAATGCTGAGGTTGGCTCGAGATACTGGCTTGTTTCAGAACTTGTCTGTTTTCTAAAAGGAAGACAGTGCCCTTCAGTTCTCTATTGCATTTGGGTAGCTCGTGAATAGGCTCTTCAGAAATTAAACATAACTTTGTGCAAACTCTGGGTTCACTAAACAGCTCTTTTTCTGTTTTCATGTATTTAGTCAACATATTTGTTAAGTGCCTACTATGTGTCTGCACTGTTCTAGATATTGTGATACAGAATATCCTTCTATATTGAGTCCCTACCATGGATCTGCACTGTTGTAGATAGAGCAAAGAACAAAACAAAGTTCTTGTCTTCATGGATAAAACCCACATTCTAGTTCACCATTGTATGCCCAGTACCTGGCTCAATAAACACTTGTTGAACGACTATATGAACGACATCAGCTTGACCTACGTTGTTACAAGCAGATCTTTCCTGTGGAATGCACTCATGATGTGCTGTTGTAGCTTGAGTATTTTGGTTTTCTCATTTTTCCTGCCCTGCATGTGCCTTTGCCTCCAACTCTCAAGAATTGTCAATAAATTTTTAAAGTATGCTAGTTGTTTGCAAAGAAGATTCTAGAGTTTTTCCTGCCACGGAGAAATCTGACAACATGGGCCAGCAGTTCAGCCTTGAACACAAGCAGCTGATGGGTCTGTGAGTCACCATTTGCCCCAGGGGACTGCCTAGTCACCGACATCAGGTGCCCAAGAGCTCTTGGTAAATGTCAGATGCTACTGTTTGTGGTGGGTGGTGTTGGTGTCAACTTGGCGGTAGGAACAATCACTCTAAAAAAAGGAACGGTTGCTACTCTCCTGCGAATGAGGTCTGAAACAGGAAACAGGTCTGAAAGCCGAGGGTCTGGTGACACCATTATTCCTAACCAAGGCCCAATTTACCAAAAACAGGGAAATCATACAGGTATTTAACTTCTGGGAAGAGAAGCACTACAAAAACACAGATATAACAATCCTTTAAAAATTGATAAATAGAAGAGTCACATCACTTAAAACGAATGGGGTACTATTATATGCATTAATTGGATAGACATCTAAGACCTATTATTAGGTGGAAAAAGCTGGCAGATTAATGTGTGCCTTTTCTATTAAAACAAAACACTACCAAAAATAATGACACACACAGTGATGTTATTAGACAACACAGGGGCACATAAGTGCGTGTCTGTCCAGAAACAGGTTGGTACCATACTGATAACAAGGTTACCCTGGACAGGATAGAAAGTGAACAGGACTGTGGGTCATGGTCAGAAGGAACTTACCCTGTAATATTTCAACTTTTTTAGAGGAACGTTTCATTTATAAGTTTTAAAACTTAAAATTAATTTTAAAAGAAAAATGTTAATAATTGTTAGAGCAGGCCAACAGTATACATGATTCTTTGTAAGGCACAGGACATTAACCTCCTGATCACGTTCGTTAAGTAGATGTGGTTCCTTGGCTTTCTAGAATATCATGTCTGAAACAGACCTCGTAAAAGATGCCCACACAAGGCAGAGTTACAAACATGAAAAGAAGTATTGTCATAGGTAAGCCCACTAACATTGGAATCCACATTTGCCCAACAGGCCTATACTGGATTTAATCAATAGTGTTGTGGGTGGCTCAGTCAGGTAAGTGTCAGACTTCAGCTTAGGTCATGGTCTTGCAGTTGGTGAGTTCAAGCCCCACGTTGGGCTCTCTGCTATCAGCAATGAGCCTGCTTCGACGAACCCCTCCCTTGCTTGTACTCTCTCTCTCTCTTTCAAAAATAAATAAGCATTAAAAAACAATAGCTGTTGGGATGATTACTGAGGATGATGAGATTATGCACAATGCTTGGCTAGCTAAAATGTAACACGGAGATCTCTGGCGGGCTGCAGTTATGCTTGGAGGGGGTGCGGGCACCTTGGAATGCCCAGGCCTGCATAGCCCCCCTGCCTCGGAATGCCTAGGCGGCCCTGACAAGTGTTTCTGCAGTCCTTGGGGAACTCTGTTATCTCTACATTGTATTCTCAGTTTAGCAGAACAGTAGGACACATAGGCCCTTGCTGCCCACCTCTGATTTTATTAGTCTCTTGTGCTTGTTCACCTTAAAGTCATGTGCCCTTTGTTCCTGCACGCCCGGAATGTCATACGCCCTCTGTACACAAGCCCACTAAGATTTATGATTAACCTGACACCACAATAAACGAGAATACGAGTGAGGCGAACGGGGTCTTCGTCTGCAAACTTTGACCCCCAGGCCTTCTCCTGTCTCTCCTAGCAAAGTGTGGAGTAATCTTTCCTCCGTGAGCACAGGGTTTGCCGTCCATTCCTGGCAAGTGGTGCCCCGTGTGAGCGCTTGAGACCGACCCGAAGGGACGCTCGAAAATGAAAGTCTGCGCAGTAAGTCACCGGCTTCTCTTCCGAGAACAGCCGAGTTCTGGAACTTTTCAGGCCTGGGTTTTGTTTTCCTTTTCTCTTTATTCTCGTGCGTTATTAAGACTTTCTACGTGGGGCAGCCTCATGCTCTGAACAAAGGCGATATATCAAGGTCCTAAAGCAGTGACTTGAAGCCAATGGGGCAGATAGAAATGAGAAACAATTACGGCATATGCTTCGGGTTGCCTTAGATATTAACCCATGGCTTCCCAAAAACGGCACTCTGGATGTCGACTTCCGGCAACGTGTGGGTGCCAATCTGAAACGGAAGCACGAACTGGGTTATAAGTTCCCTCTTTCTGCCCTAACAACACAGGGGTCAGTGCGAGCAGCTTTGGCTCCTTCACACGTGGATGTTCTTCCTGATGCATCCCTTCCTCCAGGTAAGGGCCTCGTGGAGGCTGTTACTTTCTGTGCTGAGAAAGAGGTGAAAAGGATTCCTCAAGCCATTGGGAATGTACGTAGCTTCCCGCTGCCTCCACCCGAATGGGGGGACCCCCCTTCTGTTCCCATTCCGCCACCAAGATCTCCGTGTTACATTTTAGCTAGCCAAGCATTGTGTATAATCTCGCCATCCTCCGTAATAACCCCAACAAATAGTGTTGAACTTTGATATTTCTAAGGTGCTTTATGGTTTTTAAACCATTTCATTTGAATCTCACAGTTGTATCTTGTTCAGTAGGGCCAGATTCATCGTCTCCATTTCACAGATTGGAAAACTGCGGTTCAGAAAAATGACTTGTCTAAGATCAAAGCCAGTAAAGGGGCAGGGCACCTACATCTTCCAAGAGCTGAAAGCCTTCTGTAATTCATCCACTCGATAAATTCAACTCCAGTAGTTAACAGTAGCTGCCAGACCCGAGAGTTCATCTTTTTGCTGGCTGAGTTCACATTTTGGCAGCCCTCTCTACCGACTTTCTGCTTGAACCTAAGTGGGTTGATGCACATTCAAAAACCAGTTTTAGAACCTAGTGCATTCACCCAAGGGGATTTCCAGCTAGTGGGAAGTTTGCTGTCCAGGGCGACACTCAGCCTCTGTCCTGCCACAGATGCAAGTGATAAATGGCCTGGTGCTGGGCTGGATACCACAGCCCCGTGCTGCCTGCCAGTAGCTGCTACTTTTGTCAGGTTAGTTTTTCATGATGGGTCCACATCCAGTCTCCCCAGCTAAGTCAGAGTCACAGGAACCTCCTTTTCTGCTTCCTATCCTTCGGTAGTCAGCCTGTCAATGAACACACACTTGATAAACTCCCTCGGCCTTATAATGTAGCCACAACAGGACACGCTTATGTGTAGCAACACATTTAAAAAATTAATCCACTGCCCATGAGAATCGACACTTCTGAAAACAAACTCTTGCTCTTCCTCCTCACCCCTGCAAACCTGCTCCCCCTACACTCTTCTCTATCTCAATCAATGGCAATTCAACCTTTGTAGCTGGTCAGCCCTCACCTGGAGTCACTTCTTTCTTTTTTCGCACCCTATTTCCAATCCTTTAGCAACTCTTGTTGGCTCTACCTTCAAATTCCATCCATGGGGTGCCTGGGTGGCTCAGTCAGTTAAGCCTCTGGCTTCGGCTCAGGTCATGATCTCACTGTTCGTGAGTTCGAGTCCCACGTCGGGCTCTGTGCAGACAGCTCGGAGCCTGGAGCCTGCTTCGGATTCTGTGTCTCCCTCTTTCTCTGTCCTCCCTGCTCGCGCTCTGTCTCTCAAAAATAAATAAAAATTAAAACAACAATAACAGCAAACAACAAATTCTATCCAGAGTCCATACGACCTCTACTGCTATCTCCGTGGTACATCACCTGGGTCATTAGAATGGCCTCCATTTGTATCTCCCTAAACAGCCCTTTGCAGCCAGTTTCTTCTCAAGATAGCAGCCAAAGGATCCCGTTAACCACCCAGGCAGACCATATCACTCCCTCTACTCAAAACCCTCCAACTCGGAGCTTAGCTCGGCAAAATCCGGCATCCTTGCACAGTCCTACGTGGTCCCTGATTCCATCATTTCCTTTTACTCTTCCTACTGGCCCACACCTCTCCAGGGCCCCTAGAATTCTCTTTCTCATGCACCCTATAGTTTATTCTCTCTCCTCTGGGATTTTGCACACAGTCTCACTCTCCCTGAAATGCTCTTTCCCTGTGATATCATAGCTGGCTTGCTCATCTTCAAGTCTTGGCTTAAATGTCACCATATTAGGAGGCTTTCTGTGACCACCCTATATAAAACTATGGACAACATCCCTCTCCCCACTACACACACACACACACACACACACACACACACACACCCCTTCCTGGCACTTCTTGTGCCTTATTTTCCTCCATAGCCCACATTACCTACTAACACACTAAAGAACACACTTGTTTTGTTTGTCTAACTCTCTGCCTAGAACGTTTGCTCCAAGAGAATAGGGATTTTTGTTTCTTTTGTTCGCTGCTGTATCCCTAGCGCCTGGTACAAGTCTGGCACATAACAGATGCTTATAAAGTATTTGCTGAGTAAATCAGATTGGCAAAGATGAAAAATTAGGTGGTAGCTTGACTGGTGGGGGCATACGGAAATAGGTACTTTCACATGTTGCTGTCAGAGTACAAATTGGAATTGCCTCCTTGGAGAGCAATCACAAGATCCATCAAAATTTAAAAAGGCATCTTACCTATGACCCAGCATTTAGCTGCCAAGCATTTACTCAATAGGTATATGTGTTGTTGTTGTTTTTAAGTTTATTTATTTGGAGCAGAGAGAGAGAGAGAGAGAGAGCGCCTGGATCACAGGAACCATCCCTGAGATGGTAACCTAAGCCTAAATCAAGAGTCTTAGCTTAACAGACTGAGCCACCCAGTGCCCTGCAGCATTATTTTAGTGACAAAAAGTTGGAATGAACTTAAACGTCCCTGAATAGGGGGTCCGACTGAATCACATACGGGCATCAGTATGACTCCACAATATATAACTGTTAAAGTGATAAAGGAAGAAACACACGGCTTGATGTGGAACAGTCTACATGATGTACTGAGTGGAACAAGCCAGGGCAGAAATATGTGGAGTATGTCACCCTTTGGGTGAAAAAAGGAGGGGGGGGGGGTGTAAGTACATATACTTGCAAGTTCCTACAAGCATAAATAAGAGTATAAATAGCGCTGGAAAATTGCAGGGAACTAATGATAGAGGTTGCCCACACACTCCCCCCCCCCTTTTTAAGGGAGTTACTTAAGGACCAGTGACCCTGAAAACGACTTAAAAAATCATCGCGATATAGTACTTTTAAAAAACCTACTTCTGGAAGCGCCTGGCTGGCTCAGGTGGGGGACCGTGGGGCTCTTGCTCTCGGGGGTTTGAGCCCCATGTTGGGTGTGGAGATGACTTAAAAACAAAAGATCTTAAAAAGTCAAGAGTCTTAGCTTAACAGACTGAGCCACCCAGTGCCCTGCAGCATTATTTTAGTGACAAAAAGTTGGAATGAACTTAAACGTCCCTGAATAGGGGGTCCCAGAAACCCACTTCTGTAATGTGTCAATGCGTGCTCTTCTGGTCGCTTTTACTCTGTGTGGGGCTGACGCGGTAAAAATCCGCCCTAAGCACTGCTCTGAAGGCACGGGAGTAGGAAGGAGGACCTTTTATTTTCTCCGGGAGTGAAGCCAATAAAAAGTATGAATAGATTCAGGCCAACCTCGTGCTCGGCGACTGGGGGCCTGCCCCGCCTTCCCCCCCAGCCGGGGCTGCCCGTCGGTGCTGCCCTCCGCCTGGAGTCCCTGCTTCCTCCTTAGAGGGCAGCAGCAGAGCGTGTCGGGGACGCATGCGTCCCCATTTGCGCCCGGGGAATTAAAAGAAAAGAGGGGGGAAAAAGCCCCAGCGCAACACGCGCCCCAAACAAAACCTAAGTGCAGGAAAGCGCGCGGCCGCGCAGACCTGGGCCGTGCAGGCGTCTCGGCCTCGCCCGCGTCCCCGGCCGCGGCGTGATGCGCACGGACTGGCCCGCGACGCCCGGCCCCGCGACTGTCCCCGCACCTGGACGCCGGCCGGGTGGCCGCGCCCCAGCCGCGCTCGCTCGCCGCCGCCGCCGCCGCCGCGGCCGTCTCCCAGTGTGCCGGCGCCGTGGGGCACCTCGCTCCCCATGGGGCCGCGGGACTGGCTGAGGACCGTGTGCTGCTGCTGCCCGTGCAGCTGCCTGGAGGGGCCCGCCGTGCCCGAGAAGGAGCCCCTGGTCAGGTGGGTGCGCGGCCGGCCGCGCGGAGCCTGCTGCCTGCGCGCTGGTCCGAGCTGGGGAGGCGGGCTGGGTTTCGCGGTGCCCCCCGAGGCGCCCCTTGGTCCCTTCCTGGAGACCCTGCCCCCTGGGGGAGACTTCTGCCCGCCGCCACAGATCCCCGGAGACGCCGGAGACCCGGGTGGATGCGTGTGGAAATCCGCGCCAAGGGAGGGACCGGAGAGAAGTTTGCAAAGGGGCTTGATTTGGGTCCTTTGCTGTGACCCACTGCGTACGGATAGACGTATTTCAGTGAAACGGACGCCTGTGAGTTTCTGTTTCACCCAGGGGGAAAAAAAACAAGTTGGATACTTTGCATTCAAGTTTATTACCAAAGACAGACAATTTAAGTGACTGAGCACAGGGGATATTTTCCACATTTAAAAAAAATGCCTATTTTCTGAAGGGGCATCCTGTTCACTGGGATGTGGTCTCATTACAGGTGAAGTTAGGAAGCGTGAGGAAATTGGATGCACATTTGGCGTGGCTTTGTTGAAGGGCCGTACGACACAGTTTTGTTCGGGGCTGTCATTTTAAGCAATTATTTTGTACCTCCGCTTTGATGAAGCGAAGGTTCCACAAGGGCATGCCTTGGAGGTAGACAGGATAGAAATGAAAGATTTAACATGAAATTAGGGAACAGGACGTGAAGTGAAAGTCAAGGGTTTGGTAAGCAAATATTGAAGCCAGTGTTTTTTTTATGCAATGTACAGTTAACAAGATAAAGCTTTCATTACTTTTCCAAAGCATGATTTACCTTTTCTTACTCTGTCAGGTCCAAACACTTGCCTTGACTTTTGAGGTCTTATGTATCCCCTTACTGTCTGCCCACTCTTATTTTCCAGCATATTAAATACTGCGGACTCCTTGATTTAACCAGACAGGCATCCTGGCCGCTCTAGGAACCATCCAGCCTTCTTATTCCCCTCACGATTGCCTCAAGGAGTGACCTTTATCTTTCCCACCCCTCCTAAATGCTGGTTCTCAACACCCTCCCCCACCCCCGCCCCCAAGCAGTCTTCTTGGATTGCTTTCTGCTTATTCATCTCTCACTCCTATGATTTAGGGTTTGGGATTTACCATCTGCCCCTCACTGCTTAGTGAGCGCACATGTATGTAAACATACAGGTCAAGTTCTTTTATATATAAACAATTGTACACACAATACACCATGTTTTTGTGTGCCCTTGCTGATGGTTTCCCACTTAGATTGTTAGGTCAACATGGGCAGGGAGACATCTGGTGAAGTTCCCTTGGTCCCAAATGAAGTGGGTAACAACCTAGAATTTCATGCTTGGCTTGTACATCCAACTTGTCAATATTCACTGTCACTAGAAATACAGCACTCCTTCTCAGTGCCTTGGGTCTTTCCAGTCTTCCATCCAGGATTGCTATTGGAGTTAAAAATCTTGACCTGCCCTGGTTTACTGTAAGTCAGTACATTTTGCAAGTGATTTTTAGGAGGATGGAGCCAATGGGGGACAGAACAGTATGTATAGTCCTCACGAGTCAGATTGTTTGGGGTGAAAATTCCAACTGGGTGACTGGGCACAAATTATGGAACTTATTTGTGCCTTAATTTACTCATCTATAAAATGGGGATGAGAACAGTGTGTACCTCAAAGGGTTTCCATGAGAAATGAAATGAGCTAATCCCTGTGTTTAGTAGAATGTCTGACACATAGTAAACACTCAATAAATTCTAGTTGTTGTTAATTATCATTGTTATTCTTCTGAGCATGTGAATATGAATGGACTGGTCTTTTGTGGTTTAGTGTCAATTCTGGCATCGTTTCAGGGTAGCAAGGTTTGGGAAGAGCCACTTAGTGATTGATGTGTGGGGCAGTGATAGGTGTGTGTGTGGGTACCTGTATGTTTTTTCCTACTCACGTCATCAGGAGGTCTGGTTTGAAATCCTTTTTGTTTGTTTATTTATTCTTAAAGTGAGAAGTTCAGTGTTTTTTTTTTTTTCTTTGTATATTCACAAGGTTGTGCAATCATCGCCACTCTCTAATAGAGAACATTTTCATCACTACTGAAAGAAACACCACACCCATTAAGCAGTCACTCGCCACTCTCCCTTCCTTGCCCGGCCCCTTCTCCTGCAGCGACTAATCTGCTTTCTGTCTTCATAGATTTACTATTCTGGAAATTTGGTATAAATGGAATCATACATATGTGGCCTTGGCATCTGGCTTCTTTCACTCAGCATCGTGTTTTTGGGGTTCATCCATGATGTAAGATTTACATATCTCTTATCCATTCATCAGCCGATGGGCATTTGGGTTGTTTCTGCTTTGGGGCTGTGAACGTTTGTGTACAAGTTTTTGAGCAGATGTGTGTTTTCAATGATCATGGGTATATGCTCAGGAGTGGAATGGCTGGGTCGTATGGTAATTCTACATTTAACTTTTTGACAGACTGCCAGATTGTTTTCCAGAGTGACTGGTTTGAAATCTTGATGTGGTGAAATCATGTGGCCAGATGGCCTTAATTTTAATTTTATGGAGAACTTCATTCTTTACATTATCTTTTTTCTTTTTTTTTCCTTTCATTTATAAAGAAAGGTTTTGCATAGATGTCCTCCTCTCAGCTAAGTCCTTGATGGTAAAGTAATGGTTTTCAAGTTTTGCTTCATGCCCTTAGGGAACGGTGCCTGGAGGAGGTGTGGTTGGGGAAATGACACTTGTCTTTTGTCTGCATGGTCACCTGCAATCCTGTTCCAGGATTCTTGTTCTTTCACGAAAACCAGCTCTCAGTCTCTCCTCCTTTGCCAGTCTGATCATGCCTTTTATGTTTCGACCTCATTCTTTTTGCCTTTTCTGGAACCGTGTACCTGAAGGGAAAAGCCTGTCCCTTGTCTGGTTTGCAATCTGTATTTCTCTCTGTTCCACTGGTTCTTTCTTTCCCCTTGTTTTAGAAATATGCTGAGGCCTCCCCTGACTGAAAATTCATCCTGATATGGCCAAGCCCTTTAATTGCCATCCTTTGCTTTCCTCTGTGGCTGGCACAAATGTCTTGAAAGAGTTGTTCACTGTGCCCCCCTCCCTGTCTTCTTTAGCACCCATCCACCGTGAAGTGTGGTTTCTGCCCCCTGGCTGACTACATGAACACTGCTCTCTTGACGGTTACAAGAGAAAGAAGTGTGATGTTGTATTCTCAGCGTGCAAGACACAGTTCTGCGCTGACCCTCCGCGCCTTCTTTCGTGCTTCCTCTTTCCCCGGATTCTCTGATTTTGCTTTCTCTAGTTTCTGCTTGTGACAGGTACAGTCACACTGCTTTCCCTCCTGGTGTCTTTGCCCATGTCACATTTGGTAGCTAAACATCTTTTTGTTTTTTTCTTTTTATAAACTTTTTTTAACGTTTATTTATTTTGGAGAGACAGAGACTAAGCATGGTCGGGGGACAAGCAGAGAGAGAAAGGGAGACACGGAATCTGAAGCAGGCTCCAAGCTCTGAACTGTCAGCACAGAGCCCAAAGCGGGGCTTGAAATCATGAACTGTGAGATCACGACCTGAGCCAAAGTCGGACGCTTAACCGACCGAGCCACCCAGGGGCCTCACTTTTTGTTTTTCTGTCCTACTTCTCAAGAGTCTACTCTTCTTAAGGCCCATGTCAGTTGCCAGCTTTGTGATGAAGCCTTGGAAAGTTTCTCCAGGTTGTGATGGTTTCTCTTTACTTCCTTTTCATCCCTCGGTCACTCACCTGTGCTTATTACAGTTCGAAGGTGGGTGCTGCCACCCCAGCCAGATTGCCCAACTCCTTAGCCGCCCGGGGCTGCTTCACCAGCGAATAGGTGAGCAGTCCTCTCTAATGCCAGGAAGCTTGAGAGTAGGTCTGGAGAAAGGACACGTGGCCTGACCTTGACACCAGGCTCCAGGCCCAAAGAAAAGCAGAGGTTTTGTTCAGTTTCAGTTTTCTGCCCTTGACTCCGATTTTAGGACGGAATCCTAGAAGACTCCTGTTTTCAGTCACCGTGGAAGGTCGGAGGTTCTGCGTGCCATTCTTCCCTGCACTAATTCCTTTCCCTAATGTAAATAGTGATCAAAACCACAACGAACCAACGTGCATGGAGGACAAATGGATTTTTTTGGAATGGCGAGCTCATTGATCACTTGTCTGTACAACAGTGAATGACTTTTTGGCTCGAGGTTTCATGTTACTAATTAAAAGGAACATATGGGGTGCGTATCGTTAGTTTCCTAGGACTGGCGCAACAAACTACCATGAATTTGGTAGCCTAAACCAACAGAAATGTATTCGTTCACAGTTCTGGAAGCCAGAAAGTGGAAGCCAATTCTCTAGGGAGAATTGCTTCTTGCAGGATTCAGCTTTGGGTGGCTCCTGGTGTCATTGGCTTCTGGCAGCTCAGTTGCAAACTTTGCCTCTGTCTTCTTCCCTGTGCTCTCTCCTCTGTCTCAAATGTCTATCTCTTTGCTCTTGCCAGGGCACCAGTCATTGGATGTAGGGTCCATTGTAAATCCAGGTTAATCACGTCTCAGGATCCTTAACTTAATCACACCTGCAAAGCCCCTATTTCCAAATAAGGTCACGTTCACAGGAACCGGGGGTTGGGACTTGGACGTATCTTTTTAGGGGATGCTATTCAACCCACTACGGGGTACTTTTGGGAAAATGTTTGAGCTCAGTGAGCTTAATGCATTGGTTTTTATTTCACTTTTATAGCATGGCTTTCTTCCATCGGCGATGAAAGCATACTCTTGCCATATAAAACTCCCCCATGAGCGTGAGTTGTGACCCTTGAAATGATACGATTCTAGAGGCGCAGCTGCAGTCAGCACAGCCTTTAAGCAGAGCAATGTCCAAGCCCTCTGGCACCAGAGTTTACTGCCACATGACATCCAATACAGACGGGCATGGGGGGCCTGGAAGAGCCTGCCACGGAATGACACTAAAGCATATCTCACGAGGGTCACTGAAGTTTTGCAGAGAAGTGCAATTCTTACTCTCTAAATGTTACTTACTCTAAGCTCTAATTTCTGTGGGCTGTCGATAACCGATAAGCACCACGACTGTCCACTTGTTGAAAAGCTAAGGAAGAAAGGGGGAGAATTACAACCACGGCTGAGTTTTCATTTGTGGCTCTCCCTTCAGCCACCTACGTGAACCACATAATGAGCTTCCACATGTCTTTGGCTCCCTGCTCTCCTCCATGCCCGTCCACAGCCTCCGCGCCAGGTAGCAGAATTTACGGACGTATCTCTCAGAATTTACAGCCGTCGGGGTTTCCTTTTTCTGCAGTGCCTGGAGTCCCCAGTAGAGAAAAATAAAATAAAACCTCAGTTTGCTCTTTGATGGTTGTTTCATGCGGTTCTGAGAAGGCCTGGAACAGGGCGTGTGAGTGTGGGCAACAGAATGGAACTTCCCGGACCATCGAGGAACATTCTGTCTGCGGCTCCTGCTTGGGTATGCAGACGGGGGTGAGGACTGAGGTGGGGACGGGAGCCTTCCCCGCTCAGCTCTCCTGACCTTTCATAGGTCGTGCTTAGCGTTCCCCTTGTACTGGGCGCTGCCTGTATGCCCGTTACTTAAATCTTTGCCGTAACCCTGTGAGGTACACCCGATTCTCGTTATTCTTTGTGGCTATGTGCTGTGGCCCCCGCAGATGGTGACTGAAAGTACTCATTGCTCCGAGGGGAAAATCCAGGGTTGTTGTCCTGCGAGACGACTTGTCAGCTGGTCCACACGTATCTTGTTTTCTGTGTGCTTCTGCGTAAAGACACCTTATTTTTAGTATATTGTTGATTCATTGACATTGCACTCAGGGCCAGCGGCACTGTGACTGATGCCTGAGTGAGGCTCGTCGAACACACATATTTTAGTTCTGCCGCACCATGCTGGGGGGCCATTCTAAACAGCAGAATCACCAATAAATAGCACAAAAATGCAAATGACGTGGCATTAAATACACCACGAAAAGTCCACTCGTGTACAGGATGACAGCTGACACAAAGAGGCAGAGCATTGCCTTGTTGGACCTCAGCTGGGGACGTGCCCCTCCCTCGGGGGCTGCCAAAGCACCACCAGCATCGGTGATTTGATTTCGGAGGACAGATAAATTTCAGTACGTGGGAAAAGGTACAGATATGGTAATGAGGAGCCTCAACTGTCATTGGGTCTATAATCCCCACCTGACAGTTGAAGAAACTGAGGCACAAGAGCTTCTGTAGCTAGCTCAGAGGCATAGCTGGCTGAGCTGGGAATCAACTCCTATTCTAGTGCCGTAGAAATAGCAGGGGCCACCTAGTATGCAGGGAGGGGTGTAGCTAGCGGCTTATGGGCTGTGTGCTAGAAACTGCGTTTGATGGATGAGACTTGCCCTGAATCGTTACAACCTGGGATCGAGAGCCACTGGACCCGATTTTCTGATTCAGGCTGGTGAAAGCAGGTGCCTGTGGGAAAGAAAAGTGGTGGGTTTAAGTTATTTGGAAGGCAGTCACCACCAGCTCAAGAAGGACAATAATCCTTTCTTCACATGTGTGCAGTTTTTCATTTCGCGGCGTGGGCTCCGGTGACCTCTGAGTTGAATAAATTGTCTTCTCCCCTCGGAAGGGCTTTAAAAAATGTTGGCTGAAGTGTTCGTGTCAGTGAGATCTCTCAGCCCGGGGCCCAGATGGCCTGACTCTTTTCCCATTATGTGTGGCAGGCTTCTCTGAGCTAACACAGCTCACCCATGACTTCCTGCAGAACTGGCAGGTACAAAGCCTGGAACCCTGGGCCAGACGGTGATTCACAGGAAGCGCCTAGAGAGGCACAAAAGATTCCTGCTGCAGGAAGGGGCTGGAAGGATCTGTTGCAAAGCCTGTACATTTACCTTCTTAAAAGAGAAGAAGGGTGGAGGTCAAGGGCACAGTTCCCAGAACAGGGCCTCACGTCCAATGAGTAGGAGGTAAATGCTTTACCAAGATGTCAGCCCCTCAAGGTTGGTCTAAGGATGACTTTTAAAGGTTTTCTTCCCAGCCCACCTCCAGTGTCCCTCTTCCCCATTCGTGAGTTTCATAAGTCAATCTCAGTGACATGGGAAGTTCCTGAGAAGATGAAATTTTTTTCCCTTAGGCATCGCATGATCTAGGTTTCCTGGAACTTTTCATTCTCTAGATCTCTCGAAGTGATCTTATCACTCCACCTTTGTTTAAAAAGTAAATTCTGCTTAAATGTTGGGTAAAATAGGTGTTTGGTTTTTTTTTTTGTAGTTAGTAATGGAAATCCTTTTTAGTCTGGTTAATAAATAGTTTTGTACCAACTGTATGCTATGCGCTCTGTTCTTCTGTGCTTTTTTTAGGGAATAATTTTGGTGAGACAGTGTGTATCTATCAGTCCCTTGTACTGCCTGAAAGGTGGTAAGAGTTTACTGTATTGCCTCTTATTATTTTTTTCCTAGCTTTTAAAAACTCAGGTTTATATGTATAATATTAGAAATTAAAAACATATAAAAATATGTGCAGTATAAACAACACCTATGAAGTGAATATTCTTGTAACCACCTTCCAGGGCAAGAGATAGCTGCCTTTCATCCTGTATCCCCCACTCCTGATTGTATCTAGACCTTTGTGATAGTCATTTCCTGGCTTTTCTTTATAGCTCTCCCACATATGTGTGCACCTTAAAAGTGTATTTTCATTTTTGCCTGCTTTTAAACTTTACCTAAGTGAGACCAAACTGTGTGAGAGCCATCCAAGTTGCTATGTATAGCTTGGTTTGTGATTCTCATTGGTTTATAGGGCATCCGTTTTGTTCATCTGTTCTGTTGGCAAACTTTTGGGTGGTTTCCATGTTAGGGCTATTATACAAGGTTTCGATTTTAGAGTCAGCACATAAGGTAAAACTGTTCATCCTTCAGCCATACTGGTCTCAGATACACCAAGCACGCTGCTGCCTCAGGGCCTTTGCACTTCCTGCCCTGCCCACTTAGAATGTTCTTCCTCCACTTACCTGTATGCGTAACTCCCTCACTTTATTCAAGTCAGTGCTCGAAATCATTTTGTCATAAAGTGCTTCCCTCACAACCCTTTTTAAAACAGTGTCCCCATGCCCTTTCTCTGTCCCTCATCCACCATGTGAATAAAGTGCTTCAGAGCACTGTCACCTGACATAACTGTCTGCTTCTTCCCACAAGACCGTGAGCCTACTTTTATAAGCTTAAATAGCTAAAAAATGTTAATTGGCCCGTGAGTCTGGACACAAGGATTCTAGACTCATTTCTGCCATTCAGAGCCCTGTGAACTCGGGAAACAACAATTCATCATTCAGCAAATATTTATTGAGCATCTTCCACGAGCCAGGTGGTGTTCTAAGCGTTTGCAGTATATCACTGAGCAAAGTAGGTAGTGATCCTGTCCCCATGGGGCTTTTATTCTAGTGGGAGAGGAAGCAGCAAACATAATAGGTAAATTGGAAGCTAAGTAAGTGCACAGGAAAAAGAAAAGGCAGAGCATGGGCAGGGGAGCATGCTTGCCATTTTAAGTAGATTATTCAGGGCAGGCTTCATTGAGGAGCTGGTGTTTATTTTATTTATTTACTTATTAAAAATTTACTCTTAATGTTTATTTGTTTTTGAGAGAGAGAGACAGAGTGCAAGCAGGGGAGGACAGAGAAAGAGGGAGACACAGAATCCGAAGCAGGTTCCAGGCTCCGAGCTGTCAACACAGAGCCCGATACAGGGCTCGAACTCATGAACCGCGAGATCATGACCTGACGTTGGACGCTTAACCAACCGAGCCACCCAGGCGCCCCGAGGAGCTGATGTGTAAATAAAAATTTGGAGGGGAGAGAGTGAGGTGTGTGGATACCTGGGGGAAAGCATTCTAGGTAGAAGGATCAGCCAGTGTGACTGAGGAGTTCAGGGAACAGCGAAGAGGCCAGAGTGCCTGGGGTGTCATATGGGGCCTCACAGAACACTGGATGACTTTGCCTTATATTCTAGACTGAATGGGTTTTGAGGGAGGGGTGACGCGGTCTGATTTACATAGTAAAGGGATCACTTTGGCTGTTGTATTAGGGATGGAATTGGTGGGAGGCAATGGTAGCAAGAGGTAGATCAGCGGAAAAAATAATTGGAGGGATTCTTACATAAGATGTACCGTCCCACCCTGGCTCACCAGATCCCAGACTCTGTGGTGTGGTGTGTTAGTGCCTATTCCTTTTATCTTTGGCTCGGGGTCGCAGGGGCAGAGGCGGACATTTTTTTTCACGTAGAGCCAGTGGAACTTTCTGATGGCCTGGAGGTAGGGGACAAGAGAGCCGAGGATGACGTCAAAGATTTTGGCCTGAACGGTTGGAAGGATGCAGGTTCCATTATCCAAGCAGAGCCTGCTGGTGGGGAGGCCCGTGGGAGGACCAGGCTCTTGGCTTTGACCACGGTGTGCTCGAGCCCTCTATCACACATCCACAGAAATGGGGAAGAGGCAGGAGGCGTAGGAGCCTGCGGACACAGGTATAGACTTAGGAACCTTCCTCACGTAGGTGGTATTTGAACCCCTGAGACTGGGTGAGGTGACCAGGATGAGTGTGAGCAGAGGAGGGACCAAGGACTGGGTCTCGTTCTCCCGAGCCCTGGCATCTCCTCAGCCTCCCTGCCCGCCTCACAGGGTTTCTGTCCGGGCCATCTGCAGGCCTGACGGCACCGTACAAAGGCATGAGACACAATGGCCATGGAAGGCACGGAGCCCAGGAGCACGGGACAGGCAGCAGGGCCACAGCACAGGCCCCGCGTCGCTGCTTTTCATCCTTCACGCTGAGGCGGGTTGTGACTCTGGCATTGAAGGAAGTCATGGACTTCGGTGGTGACGTGCTGAGAAAAACTCCCAGATCTGTGGAGCCATGTTTACACTGCGGTTAAATAATGGATCTTGTAAGCTTTGAGAAAGAGCCAGAGTATCCGGCAGGAGGGAAGGAAGGAAAAAGGGAGGGAAAGTAAGGAGGGAAGAAGGGAGGCAGGGAGGGAGGAAAGACAGGAAGAAAGAAGGGAACGAGGGAGGGGGAGGGGGAGGGAGAGAGAGAGAGAGAGAGAGAGAGAGAGAGAGAGAGATGGAGGGAGAAGGGGAAAAGAAGGAGAGGGAGAGGACCTTGGATCCACCTGCCCTGTCACTGGGAGGTTTCCTTAGAGAGGAAGGGAAAGTTCTGGAAACCAGGGGCTCCATAGGCAATTCAGTTCTTGGTGGGAAATCGGTTGAGGAGTCCTTAAGTAGTCAAGGGGGTGCCACCAGACAGCCTTTGGGGTCTGCCTTTTGAGACCTTTGGTTGCTGTTTACTGGAGATTTTGTGTCTTCACTGTTTTGGGGATTTCAATCTTTTTTCTTTTTCTTTTCTTTTTTTTTTTTTAGTTTATTTTGAGAGAGAGAGAGGGAGAGAGAGAGAATCCCAAGCAGGCTCTGCATGATCAATGCAGAGCCCAACATGGGGCTCAAACTCACAAACCATGAGCTCATGACTTGAGCTGGGATCAAGAGTTGGACACTTAGTGACTGTGCCACCCAGGCCTTCAGTCTTAAACCGGAGAACACGGACACACAGCCTGTCTGTGGGGAGAACAGTAAAGTCACTGCAGCTGTGGGCATCAGCAGCCAGCCTGGTATGCTGTGGGGACTTCCAAAATCTTTTACACGTGGTTGGTAGTGAGGACTCATGGAAAGTTCTGGAAACTCTTGGTAAGCAGCCTTAATGCCCACTGGCACTTGGCACCCGCAGTCCCTAGGGGGGGAGTCCAGTGTTGCTAGGTCTTGAGTCTCCTGTGAGCTGTAGATGGGTGGAAAGGAGAGACTCTGGAGTGATTCAGTCTTGTGCTCCCCGGTGGGGTTAGGGGTGGAATCATCCTACATTTTGGGAGTGAAAGCCGCTTCTGCTTCTAATGTAACTTCAGAGCCACCTCTCAAATACCCGAGGTTAATAAAATATTTATCATCAGCAGATGGTGGCCAGGGGCAAAACAGCTGCTCTCACTTTCTTTAGAACCTTTTAGAAACATTATATGGGGGAGGGGGAGAAAATGAAGTTCCTGACTCAACCTGCCCTCCCTCCCTGCCTTCTGTCCTCCCTGGGCTACTTGGGCTCAGACCTCAGGGCCTTTGCACTGAATTCTCTTTACACAGTAAAATTCCCTTCACAGTCTCTGGCACACAGAGGTTCCCAAGCTCTCTAGTTGTTTGCTTTAGACATTTCTTTCTTCTGGTATCTCCACTCCAAGGGTTTAAAATTTTAACATAAAGTGGATTAATGCCGTGGGTGAGTAGTGGTACAGGATAAAAGGAGCAGGGACTAGCATGCCAGAGCACAGAATCCGGGATCCAGTGAGCCAGTTGGGGTGGGGTCTGACAGAACCTTCTGCATGAACACACACCCTCCTTCACCTTCACCTTGACCAGTGTTTGGTTGACCAGATGCACAGGTCAGATTCCACACTCAGGAGGACGGAGGGAGCCACAAGAAAACACCACGGGTCAGAGTTATTGCTCACCCAGAGGCAGAAGCTCTCGATTCTCTTTCCTGTTGTATGTCCCCCCACCCAGGTGTCAGTGACCAGGCAGTCTGACACTCATAGGATGCCGGGGCAATGCTGCTCACAATTAGGGAAGGGCGAGGCATGGAGAGAACTCTGGAGGCAGCCCCTGTCTGGAGACACGAGCCCTTCCAAACGGGCCTAGTGTTGGCTGTCCTGTAGAGCGTCCTTTAGGTGTGCAGATTAAGCAGGAGAGGCTGTGTTTTACATTGGCCGGAGCCACGCATGTTCATGTGTGAGCGTGTGTGTGTTGGGTGAAAGAGAAGAGAGAGAGACAAAGAGGGAGGGAGAGAGAGATTGGTTGTTAGAGGCAGGGGGACTTGCCAGGGAGGCACCTGTCATAATTTCAAAACATGCAAAGAAATTGTGGATTGCTAGAAAAGTGGCTAGGGTATTCATGGTCAAATGTTGTCGGTTACCGATTATGCAGGTGGATACTGGCTAATTTCTAAACCTGCTTTTGGGAAGCTTTAAAAAGGTGACCACAATGAATTATGTCTGAGATTTCCTTTAATAGGTCACTTTGCTGCTTTCGACAAGTACTTTTATTTGTTTATTTTTTATTTACTTATTTTTTTGACAAGTACTTTTGAAGCACCTTCTTTGTGCCCGACCCTGCCAGGTCATGTGGAATGTCAGAAGGTCCAGGGTACAATCTCTGCCCTAGAGGAACTCACCAGCTCATTGAAGAGTCAAGACTTACACAAATGAAGCAGATTCGGGGACAAATAAAAGAGTGGCTTCAGGAAAGCACTAGGGTTTCGTGGCCCGAGAGGGACGTGTACCATGGCATCAGCAGCCATGGCTGCAGCTTCTGTGTGCCCCTGGGGTCTGGATGCCAGGAGGGGACGCCCCAGGGGAACTTGCCGGTTTGTGCAGGGAGCGCTTCACACGGGTAGCTGTTATCTGAGCCGCTCCATTCGTGAGTGTATCCCCGTCACGGCATTTGGATGTCACATCTGTGACATGTACTGCTTGGAGCCACCCCACTGGGGACCTCATGCTTTGAGGACGCTGTCAGCTGGCCACCTAAGCACCGAAAGTCAAGCAACTCCGAAGGCTGGTCCCTGTCTGCAAAGCAGGATAGTGTTACTTACTCTTCTGACCTCAGATGGTTGTGTAACAGGAAGGATGGGACGTGGAAGCCCTGTGCGAAGCTCTGTGTGGTACAGAGATGGTGTGTCAGTGGCTGTAAAATCTGTCAGCGGAAAGCAAGTGATGACGGTACCCTTTGCGTCACGGGCACCTCTCCGGTGTCTGCCTGCCCTTTGGTATTCCTCTTGGCCCAGCTTTCTGTCTTCCTCAGCTCTCACCTGGTCTTTCCAATCACCCCACTATCCCTGCTTTTTAAGTCTAGCTCTCCCCGTGAGACCTTTCCTTACTCCTCAGGCTGTTGAGGTGATAGAAACACAGGTGCATTTCTCCCTAGTCTACATGTCTGGCCCTGTCCTTATTCCCAAACCCAGATCCTGACCCCTCTCTGACTGCCCTGTGAGCTCAAGGTCAGCCTTGGCCTCCCTCCTCTGTGCCGTCCCAGTTAAAGGCATCCCTGGCCCACATCCGCTTTGACTCTCTCCTCGCACCTCCGGGCTGCGTGCCACAGTGCATTAGCACTGCCATTGCCTGCCTCAGCTGCACTGCGGCGCGGCCTCTCATGACCGTCCCCGCCCGGCTTCCCCAGCCACACCGTCGTACGTGCTCACCCCAACCAGTATTTCACATGATGGGGACACATGTTTTTATTAGCAGAACTCCACCTCCCCGAAGAAACCTTCCTTGTAACCCCAGCAAATGAGATTTAAATTGAGCGGCCGTTCTTGTTGTGGCTGGTTTGTGGGCTTCTGTCTTTCTCTGCCAGGGGAGCCCTGCTCATCCCCTGCTGCACTCCACCCCCACAGCCACTCCCGGGCCCCTCACATAGGACCTCAAAGTTCAGGCCGTGAACACCACACCTACTGTCTCTTAAGCCTCCTAAGCCTTGTCCTTGTTCCTTCTTCTCCAGAGTTATTTCTGAAACCCAGACCCGACAAGGCTCAAAATCCCCTTCACTTTTTCACAGTTCAGAGACTAAAGCCCGAGCCCCAGCACTGTCATCAGTCTGACCCCAAATGACCTTTTCTTCTTCCCACCCCTCCATTTCCGTGTGTGCGTGCACCGCGTGGTGGAACCACTCAGGGACGCTGGAAATTCCCCAGCCCCGTGGGCCCCTCAAGCCTCTGTGTGCTGCTCCTGCTGTTCCCTCTGCAAGAATTCCTTTCCCTGGGCTTCTCTTCCTGATGACAGGCTGTGCCTTCGTCAGGTCTGGGTTAGATGTCACCTTCATGAAACCTTTCTTGAACTCCTATCTACACACAGGTTGTCACTCCTTCTCTGCTCCTATGACATTCTGTTTATACTTAACTTTTTAAAATTTCACTTTCTCATTACATTATAGTTACGCTAAGGGCAGGGGCAATGTCCTCTTTGGTTTCAAGTCCCCCCGAAACACCCAGCCTAGTGCCCAGTATACAGCAGACATCCATTCCATGTTCATCGAATAAACAACTGAAGGAAGGAAGGAAGGGAGGAAGGAAGGAAGGAAGGAAGGAAGGAAGGAAGGAAGGAAGGAAGGAAGGAAAGAAGGAATCTGACATGCTCGTTAACGCCTGGGTGGCCAGGGCACCGAGGCCTCATTTGTGTCCTCTTTCATTGGCTCACCACTCTTAAGAAGAAGGGCTTTCTGCGTTTCAGCGTTTGCATGTCGGGCAGCCTATGTGAAGGCAGGGAGACTCTGATAACAGTGTGGCTGTGCTGTGTCTGCTTCCCCACAGGTGGCCCCTTTCTGGAATGCTCTGACCTCTTCGTCCAGTCCCAGCCCCTACACTCCACCATGCAGCTTGAGGGATTTGAGGATCCGGTGTCTCAGCCCTCTGTCTGATGTAGATAGCTGGCCTCCTGATGGCCTTGGTGCGAAAACCCCATCCCCACCTTTCCTCCAGTTTTTACAAGTGGGTCCTGGCCAGCTCTCCTAAGTCTGAGTCTCTGATTGGTAGCCTGACCCCCACACCCCTGCTGCTGCTGAACCCCATTTTGCTGACTAGTACTTCGCTTCCTATTACAAGATTTCCCCAGTGCTAGCTTCTGTTTAAATCTCAATATTGACCTCCAGCCCGTCTGTCAGCTACTCCTATCCCTCCTTCCCAGGGGTCGTCTGCTTATCTGGGAGTCTTCTTCTGGTCCTCCTTTGTCATTGTCTCACGTCACATCTGCAGGTGTGTTGGCCACCCCCACGATCACGGGACATTCTAGAGCTCTGCTCCAGAAAATGACAGCCCTCACCATCCAGATGAACAAGCCGGAGAGCTCGTACCTTGTCCACGTTCCCGAATAGTGTGCTTTTCTCTACACCACTGTTCTAATCCTCATACCTGTCGTGTCTCACCCGAGTTACCTCTCTTGCATGTTAATGAATTTCCCAGATCCACTCTCAGCCTTCTAAAGCGTTCTCCACACTTTAACCAGAAAGGGCTTTGAACATGTAATTCTATGCATGTCATATCACATCCTGTTTGAAGCCCTTTTACATCTTACCTTGCTTTTAGGAATAAAGACCACATTTCTAGTCAATGTTAGAAAACACTATGGCCAAATCACTTTGTCACCAATGTTCTCTTTCTTCCAATTCCTACACCCTGCTCCCTCCCACCCCAGGGCCTTTGAATGTGTTGTTTCATTTGCCTAGAACATAGTTCTTTCAACTTAAAGCTCAAGCACCCCTTCTTTATGATGTCTACCTGATGCTTTCTCTCACTGCCTCTCAAGGCTCCCTGAACTCCCCCTTTATAGCACCTACCCTGTTTTTCATTATATAGTCACCTGATCATTAATGTGTTCCCCTCCCTGGGCTGTAAGTGAGGTCCAAGGACCGGGATCATGTCTGTTTCACTCAGTTTTACTGAGCCTTGCGATTAACATGAAGTCAGTGCTTCATACATATAATTAGATGAAGGAAGTAGCCTCAGCATGACCCGCCCTGTGCGTCCCACAGAAGCTAACCAGGGCCATGTACAAGCATGTCCTGAGTATGACACTTTGCGGCTCACCTCCTCCATAAGCCCAAGCACGGATACCACCTTGTGAAGGGTAAATCATTAAGCAAACATACAAGAAGGGGGCTACTGAAATTCTTACTCAACATCCACATTGTTTACTGGAAGTATTTGGATATGCGTATTTTTACCACTTCATTTTCTGGTAAGGAGTTTGGTGGCTATTCCGTGCCATTGTGCTCTAAATTTATGGTGCTTCCTTGAATTCAGAACCGGTGAAAGGTTCACCTCTTCTTGTGAATTGTTTTCTTCTTTTA
Source organism: Neofelis nebulosa (assembly GCF_028018385.1). NCBI lineage: Eukaryota > Metazoa > Chordata > Mammalia > Carnivora > Felidae > Neofelis > Neofelis nebulosa. The sequence goes on from NC_080783.1 coordinate 21,336,717, forward strand.
ATCTCACGAGAATTTTATTCTCCCATTGGATTTTCCTTCATGTTTTTGTTGCTGGGATATGTAGTGCTAAATTTCATGTTTAACATAGTAAAATTACCTCTGCCCAGGTGTCTGGTCTGTTCTCTGCCTTTTTCAAAGTTACTTATTTATTTTTGTTTGTTTATTTATTGCATGTGTAGGGGAGGGGCAGAGAGAGAGAGAGAGAGAGAGAGAGAGAGAGAGAGAGAGAGAGAATCCCAAGCAGTCTCCGTGCTGTCAGCGAGGAGCCCAACTTGGGGCTCAAACTCATGAACCGTGAGATCATGACCTGAGCTGAAGTCAAAGAGTCTGACGCTTAACCGGCTGAGCCACCCAGGCTTTGTTCTCTGCCAGTTTCAAAGTGATTTTTAAAATTGTTCTATTGTGCTATGCTTAATTATCGGAGACAATAATTCATACCTTGTCATTAGAAACATATGTATTTATATATTATGTTTTATATTATAGGGTATATAGTGTACCTTTTATTGTTATCATATGTTACATACATGGGATGCATATGTTATATATATTACATACATTATGAAATGCTTATACCCTTTTTTTTTAAACACCACAGTGATAGCAATCCATATTCTTCATTTGGAGCAACGCTGGTGAGAGATGATGAAAAGAATTTGTGGAGCATGCCTCACGATGCGTCCCACACAGAGGCAGACGACGACCGAATCCTGTACAATTTGATAGTCGTTCGAAATCAGCAGGCCAAGGATTCAGAGGTAAGCAAGCCCCTTTTGAGATCTTGCTGTGTGCCGATGACAATGGCCAATAACACATAGCGGTGAGTGAGAAGGCCAGCTGGGAATAAAGAAAAGAAGGAAAGGGGAGATGTTTGGAATGAGGGCAGGTATTTTAGCAGCCTGTGGTTGCTAATTATAGCTGGTCCTGGTAGACCGGCTCAATAAACAGATAAGACTGACTTCCAGTTATTACCTCAATTATGCAAGGGTTACAGAAACAGCAAAGCAGTGTTGCCGAAGACAGTTTATCATCTTGCATGGCTTAACCGGTGCTTCTGTAATTTTTCCGGTTGTGTAGCAAGCCACAGTTAGAAGATTCAGACTGACGCTGAAGGATATTTTGTGTTATCACTAATTGTGAATCAGTGGAGCCTGAATTCGTTTTATTTCTTTTTCCTGTTTATTGCTTGTTAAATTGTGCCTCTTGATTAAATGGCAGCGTATCATAACTTTTGTGATGAGGTGTGAAATGCATCTTTTTTTTTTTTGTTACTAGCAATTTTTAAAATTATTACTTTTTCGGGGCGCCTGGGTGGCGCAGTCGGTTAAGCGTCCGACTTCAGCCAGGTCACGATCTCGCGGTCCGTGAGTTCGAGCCCCGCGTCGGGCTCTGGGCTGATGGCTCGGAGCCTGGAGCCTGTTTCCGATTCTGTGTCTCCCTCTCTCTCTCTGCCCCTCCCCCGTTCATGCTCTGTCTCTCTCTGTCCCCAAAATAAATAAAAAAACGTTGAAAAAAAAAATTTTTAAATTATTACTTTTTCAGAGCAGTTTTAGGGTTTTAGAGAAACAGAGCAGAAAAGTGCAGCCACTCCTTCCAGGGGCCACAGTTTCCCTCATTATTAACGTCTTGCACTACGGCAGTGACTTACATTTGTTACAGCCAGGATTGATACATTATTACTAGCTAAACTCCACAGTATATCAGGGTTCACTCTTTGTAGCATATGTTCTAAGGGTTTTGATAAATGGATAATGGCAGGTGCTGGAAACACTCCTAATGAACTCTTAGCCCCAAGTTACTGGTACAGGAACACTAGAATATTGAAAAGGAGAGAACTCTAGTAAGTTAAGAGGGGGGTCATGTTTTATTTTCTTATTATAGTACTATATATAAATACAATATAATATAGTATTGTGGGTGTAATTTTCCACATAATACTACCTAGGTTTTCTCTAAATTCTGCGTTCATCAGTTAGTTCTGAGTAGATATCTGTATTAACTATAGACCTGCATGTTTTACTTTGTATCTTATAGTAACTAAGAGTAGGGACATTGCAAACCCCAGGCACTGGCTCTGAAATCAAGTACCAGAGAGGGTGTATGTGTGTTGTTGGGGGCAGGTGGTGGGAGATGGGGGGGGGGGGGCGTAGTCATCTGTTCCTTATCTAGGTTTCTTTATTTTTGCTAATTAATTGCTAACTATTCCCCCCCCCCCCCCAAACATTCATTAGCAGGAAGTGATAACTTTTAGAAGTTCCATATGTGCTTTATTCTGGTGCGGCTTGGATACTTTTGGGGGTTAGAAGTGAGTGTGGAGGGGGGCATCGCAGGGTGGGGGCAGGGCTGAAAGTTGCCTCTGGTTTTTGACGCCTGGGGGGAGGGCGGGCTTGGAAAGTCCGCAGGGGCTGTTGATGAGAGTCCTTTCTTGGGTATGGAGTGCTGAGAGGACAGCATCTGCTGGACATTTGTCACAGGGTTTAACTCAGGGGCCTAGCATCCTGCGAGTGGCTGTGTTCCTGGCTGTCCCCGGCATCCCCTGTCCCTGGCACAATTCGCTTCTCTCCTAGTAACACCGAAAGCACATCCTAAAGCCGCTGGGGCCAAGCACTGCTGCCTGGCCGCCCTCCTCGAGCATACGGACAGGAATGCGTCACCTTGCTTTCCCTTGGTGAGAAGAGCCAACCCCTTACTCCGCTGAACTGGGCTGACCAGCTAGGATTTCTTTCTGCTGGTGAGAATAGACTCCATGCCCCCACCATGCCCAACGCGGGTAACAGCAACAGGGCCGTTAATACATGGCACACCCCTCTCTCCAAGGCCCCAAGTAAGTGTGGAAGGGGCCGGAAGGGGTGTTTGGAGCTGAGCCCGGCAGCTCTCCCTGGAGGAGCTCCTGCCTCTCTGCTCCCGTTTGTCCTTCCTGTTGGAAAGCCAGTGCGGAAGACAATGCAAGCTGTGAAATACTGTGGAAAAGCACAGCTTCCCAAGTGGCCTGTTGAGTCATCTCTGTTCTGCTCTTGGGCCTAGGTGGAGGGCCACGCGGGAGGCCTTTTCTTCCCCTCGCCTGAGAACTGGAGTCAGGCTCAGCTTTGCAGGTACTCTGTAACTGAGACGGCAGTCAAGTAAATAATACACAGATTGATGATAACCACACGTGAAGTGATTTGAAATATCTCTGCTCACGGTGCTTCCTTTTTTTACCTGTAAAATATATATATGTACACAAGGTATATATATATTATATATATATATAATGTATATATATGAAGTATACGCATATCTGTGCTCATGGTACTTTCTTAAGTGTAAAATATGTATATATACACACACAAGGTGTATATATTATATATATATAATAAATATATAAAAAATAATAAACACATATCTCTGCTCATGGTCTTTCCTTTTACTAAGTATAAAATATATATGTATATATACAAAAGGTATATATTATATATATATACATTATATTATATATATTGTATATATTTTGTATGTGATCCTATTATATGTGTAGGTATTATTATATATTATATATGTCTATGTAATATGTACACATGGTTAAAAAAGGTTTCTCATATTTTCTTCCAAAAATTTGAAATGTATAGAAAAGCATATATTAATATACGTATTCTTTTCCCCCACATTACCTACTGTTCCTCACTTTGCTTTTTTCTACTCAGTAATATGTTTTAGACATAGATCCACTTCAGGATGCTCTAGATTTATGTCATTGCTTTGGGGGAGGGGTCCCTAGTATTCTCTTACCTGGATTTGCCATCGTTTATTCAAGCAGGCCCTACGAATGTTCATGTGGATTCGGGTGTATTGAGGCAGTGCTGCTGTGAATATCCGTATAGACTCACGTGACCTTTGGTAGATTTTTTTCGGGAGTAGAACTGCTGGGTCAAAGAGGATGCTGGAATGGCCACGGCGCCCCCACTTGGAGGAAAGTAGGAGAAGGCAGTGGGGGCCGCAAAACTGAAGAGTATTGGAGGCTCACACGGTGTGTAAGGGGCACAGCTGCTGGGCTCCAGAGAGCTGGTGGCCTGGCTGAAAATGTGGATCTGGAAGTCCTAGAGCTTTTGATTCTTAAGGGAAGCTGAAAATCCAGATTTACGTATAAAATGTCCAGATTTTTAGATTAAAAAACGTGTCAGCTAACAAAATGTGTATATGGGCTGCAAATGCTTAGGGAACATTTACAACAAGGGTGACTACTACGTATTATTATTGTTATGTTGTCTAGTATGAGTGAACAATGAATCCACCATTGATTAAGTAGGTAGAAGTGGGAAGCCCGTGGGCTTGTGTTTTAAGTTTTGAATAAGTTCCTTGTTTGTTACTGTTGCTCATTTTCTTTTTCACAAAGGATAAAACTAGCACAATGTTAATAAAACAGGATTTTAGTTCTGAAAGAAAAACAAAAATTTTTTAAGTTTATTTATTTATTTTGAGAGAGAGAGAATGAGAGAGAGAATGTGCAAGCAGGGGAGAGGCAGAAAGGGAGGGAGGGAGGGAGGGGGAGAGAGAGAGAGAGAGAGAGAGAGAGAGAGAGAGAGAGAGAGAGAATGAATCCCAAGCAGGCTCTGTGCTGTTAGTGCAGAGCCCAATGTGGGACTCAAACTGCTGAACTGTGAGATCATGACCTGAGCCTAAATCAAGAGTCAGATGCTTTTCCCACTGAGTCACCCAGGTGCCCCTAAAGGAAAACAAATTCTTTTTTTTTTTTTTTTTTTTAACGTTTATTTATTTTTGAGACAGAGAGAGACAGAGCATGAACGGGGGAGGGGCAGAGAGAGAGGGAGGCACAGAATCCAAAGCAGGCTCCAGGCTCTGAGCTGTCAGCACAGAGTCTGACGCGGGGCTCGAACTCACAGACCGTGAGATCATGACCTGAGCCGAAGCCGGCCGCTCAACCGACTGAGCCACCCAGGCACCCCGAAAACAAATTCTACCTACTAAGGTATAAGAAACCCTAGAGATGCCTGCATGGTACCATTCAGAAGCTCAAACAAGGTATTCAGGGAAACTGAACGTTATGTTTTCCCTTGAGTAGCAGTAGCATGCCGAGAATGTCCGTATTCGGAAGTCTCTGAAAAATGAAAAATAATTTCAAAACAGTGTGTGTACTATCTCCATTCCCCTAGTTGAGGAAATGCTGCAGATAGCGAAGGCTAAATTTGCAGCCTTTTCCCAAAATGGAAAAAAAAAAAATCAGAAAAGAAGTATATGCAGAGTAAATCATGAAGCAAAAGCATGAACTTAGAGTGACTTGCACTGACAGAAGATGTAAAAGTAACATTTGTTGCAATCGAATAGAATGCACTTTCATTTGCAAAAGCTTCAAAAGCTCATTGGAAACAGACTTCCGGTAGAAGAAACGATCCATCTACAGACCTCCAAGCAGTGGAAAACTTACTGCTCTTGACTTTGAATGATGCTGTGAAATACTTTCTGTTTGCGAGTAAGTACTGCCACTAACTCAGTGTCGTTAGCTTATTCTCGTTAAACCAATTGTATTTCACATAGTGCACCCAGCTCTAGGGAGCTTAATGATGGCTTATGAAATTTCAGTGCCTCTTTTTTATTTATTTGTATAAATAATTTTAATCATTGTGGTCTTGTCTTCCAAGATATTAATAATAATGAAAACAGTGCCAGGCACTGTTCAACCACTTTACATATACTAACCGTGTCCTCTGCACAACAACTCAGCGAGGCAGGTACCCTTGCTGTTTCTTTTGGAAGCCGCTTGCCCGGGGCCACACAGACGAAAGTGTGAAGCTGAGATCTGAGTCTTGGCTTTGTGAATCCAGAGAGGTCCTTTGTAAAGAGCACCACCACTGAAATCGCGAGAGAGGAATAGACACTGTCTGCAATTCGAGGCAGATGTCAATATGGGTGAGCCACGTCTGGCCCAAGTCTCTCTCTGTGACTTGTTTTGATGCCAGAGGAGTGAACAGCATTCTCAGATCAGTGGGACAAGAGCTATGTTGAGTCTGAGGATCCTGACTTACTTGGTTGTGACATAGCAGAGCTTTCAGGGGAGCGGGGGAAGTGCTAATCCATGCTGATGGCAGTAGTTAAGGCTCCTATCCCGGGCTTCTGTTTTAATGGCTCCAAGACGGTTTCTCTTGTTCCCTTCCATCCCTTCTCCACTTTGTTTGGTGTTCTCTGACTTAGGTTATTTGGTGTCTCTTCTGATGGTTCAGTAGCAGTCAACATTTTTATTCCGCTAAAAAAGACTTTTTTATACCTGTTTCTTTATGAAAATAAATGCTAAAAACCAGATCATTCTTCCGAACACTTTTAAGCACTATTTGGTGCAACATTGGTAATGTTTATTTGGTGTAATCAGTGATAGAAATTCTATGCCTATTTAAAAAAAAATTTTTTTTTTTTTTAAAATTTTTTTTCAACGTTTTTTATTTATTTTTGGGACAGAGAGAGACAGAGCATGAATGGGGAAGGGGCAGAGAGAGAGGGAGACACACAGAATCGGAAACAGGCTCCAGGCTCCGAGCCATCGGCCCAGAGCCCGACGCGGGGCTCGAACTCACGGACCGCGAGATCGTGACCTGGCTGAAGTCGGACGCTCAACCGACTGCGCCACCCAGGCGCCCCTAAAAAAAAATTTTTTAACATTATTCATTTTTGAGAGAGAGAGAGACAGAGAGAGAGAGAGAGTGTGGGGGAGGGGCAGGGAGCAGTGGAGACACCGAATCTGAAGCAGGCTCCAGGCTCCAAGCTATCAGCACACAGCCGGATGCTGGGCTCGAACTCACAAGCCACGACATCATGATCGGAGCCAAACTCAGACGCTTAACTGACTGAGCCACCCAGGTGCCACTCTATGCCTATTTTAAAGCTCTTAAGTCATCACGTGCTCAGAAACGTATGTTCTTCTCATGACCAATGCCTGCCTCCCTGTCACTGAGCAAGGCAGTATTTATACACCAGCAGCAGGATCCCTGTGAACATTAGATGCTTGTGTAGCTGGAGTGATCCCATAAAAACCCCACTTTGCTGGGCCCTGGGGAGCAGCTACACACATGGTATTATGTTTTCTAAGACCACAGAAGCAAAAACATAAAATGTTCCTGGTTTACAGTTTGTTTGCTCTTCCTGTGTGTCGGGATTCTGCTTTGAAGAGTGTTGGCAGGCTTTGTAAACAGGTCCTATAAAACGTTTAAATTAGCAACAGACCTTCCAAGGGGCTGTTGGCAGTGTCTGGATGATACACTTAGCCTGTCATATCCCTGGTACTGAAGGGAAAGAAAGACAGAGCAAGAGTTGAGTGGAGTATCTGGTCGGAGGATGTGAGGCAATGAGAGGGAGGGTGGAGAGGATCATGTACCAGCCACAGAACTTCAGAGCCCTCGAGGACCGGGATAGTCCAGCTGGGCTCTGCGTGACTGTCTGCACAGGTCCCCACACGTGGGACAGGACCTGTGCTGGAAGTGGGTGAACGTTGGCTACTGTTGGAGAAAGGACTGCAAGCTTTATGCTGAGCATGGAGGGCAGAATAGGGGAACATTGAGGCAATTCTCCAGATAACTCTGGGTTCTCCCAAAGGCCTTTTTCTTTGGGAACCCAGATCATCTGGATTGTTGAATGCAGCCATTCTTTCCCTTACTTTGCTAGTGCTGGTGAATATTTGGGTTAGCGGGGGAGAGAACAAAAATGCTTATGAGAATCTGAGAATCAAGTGGTCTTACCCTCTGGTTTCTAGGTGGCAGTATTATGCTGTGTGCTAAGCAGCATGCAGCATACTCTACAGGCGAATACTGAATTCTCACAGTAACCCCACGAAAGAGGCATTTTGACACATAAGATTAGAGACTTTGAGTCATCTGTGCACAGTGCTGGAGGAAATGAGTGGCGAAATTGGGATCCCAGCTCAATCTGGATGACCCAGAAGCCAGTAGGGAAACACTGCTCCCATCTCTCTAGTGAGCTTAGAAAATAGCCTCAGTGGAATCTTTTTGGTCAAAGAGGAACTTACCAAACGGATGCTGACTTCCTGCCTCAAGTAGATGCTCTGGTCTTTGTGTTTGTTGATATCACACACACTGTATCAGTGGAGTCACAGAGTGATTCCGTAGTGTTTCATGTCAACCTGTATTGGCCACTGCATGTAACATCCTCCAGATGCTGTTGCTTTGGGACTTTTTAATACCCCAGGAACCATTCCATGTTCAGAAGTCCACTGGACCACACCAGAAGGCATTCTGTTGGTCTGTGATGTTCCTTTCTATTCTTGTCCACCCACTTTTTTTTTTCAACGTTTTTTTTTTTTAATTTTTTTTTTATTTTTGGGACAGAGAGAGACAGAGCATGAACGGGGGAGGGGCAGAGAGAGAGGGAGACACAGAATCGGAAACAGGCTCCAGGCTCCGAGCCATCAGCCCAGAGCCTGACGCGGGGCTCGAACTCACGGACTGCAAGATCGTGACCTGGCTGAAGTCGGACGCTTAACCGACTGCGCCACCCAGGTGCCCCTGTCCACCCACTTTTAAAAATATATATATATATAAGCAAGGGCACCTGGGTGGCTCAGTCGGTTGAGTATTCAACTCTTGATTTTGGCTCAGGTCATGATCTTGAGGTTCGTGGGATTGAGCCTGCATCAGACTCTGCACTCATAGTGCAGAGCCTGCTTGGGATTCTCTCTCTCCTCTGTCTCTACCCCTCTCCCCTTGCACTCTCTCTCTCTCTCTCTCTCTCTCTCTCTCTCTCTCTCTCTCAAAGTAAGCAAATAGACATAAAACATTATATGTGTGTATATATATATATATACACACACACACACACACACACACACACACACACACACACACACATATATATGCCCGTTTCTGGAGATTAGCATTAAGGTAATGTTTTTTATGAAGTAGGTAGCACATCAAAGGTCTATGTAAGCCAGCAGAGTTGAAATAATAAATATTAGAAAGCTTGATGTAGACAGGGAAAATCATTAGATATTGATTAGGGTGTGAGCTGGTAGAAAGCATGGGCTTTGGAGGTAGATAGATTTGGGGGTGGGAGTTATACCCATCCCATGTTTCAGCTAGAGACCCTGAATAGTGTCCACGGCCATACCACCCTGAACCCGCCCGATCTCGTCTGATCTCGGAAGCTAAGCGGGGTCGGGCCTGGTTAGTACTTGGATGGGAGACACTGAATGGTGATTTAACATTAGACTTGTCGTGCTAGTTGCAGCCCCGTTTGGGACGGTCACAAGTCTCAAGTAAAGAGAAGGAGGTGCTAATATGAAGTATGCCAGGCCAAAGATACAAACTGGGGCTGCCCTGGACAAGCTGGGTCATAGGATCACCTTTCTTTTTTTCATTGTAAATTGTACATAACATAAAATAGAAAATGTACCATTTTCACCATTTTTAAGTGTCAGTTCAGTGGCCTGAGTACCTTCCCCTTGATGCATCTTCAGGACATTTTTATCTTCCCAAACGAAACTCTATACCCGTTAAACAAGAAGTCTCCATTACTCCTCCCCACTAGCTCCTGGTAACTATCATTCTCCTTTGTGTCTTTAGTAATCCGACTACGTAGCTCATACTAGTGGAATTGTACAAGACTGGACGTTTGGTGACTGGCTCACTTCACTTAGCATAATGTCCTCAAGGTTCATTCACGTCGTAGCAGGTGTCAGCATTTCCTTCCTTTTTAAAGCTGAATAATATTCCACCATGTGTACAAACCACAGTTTGTTTACCCGTTTATTCGCTGACGGGCACTTGACCTGCTTCCTGAGGAATACTGCCGCGAACACAGGTGTACAAATATTTATGTAAGTTCTTGCTTTTAATTCTTTTGGGTATTTCCCCGAAGTACAATTGCTTTATCATATGGAATGTCTGTATTTAATATTTTAGGGGAACCACCATACTGTTTTCCACAGAGGCTGCACCATTTTAGATCCTCATTTAAATCATTGCCGAAGGGTTCCAATTTCTCCATATCCTTGCTAACAGTTGTTATTTCGGTCACCTTTCTTAACCTCCAGATTGATCAACAGAACAGCTGATGGCTCCAGATTGATCAGTTTCCCCATCCTCATAGAGTGGGTTCAGTTGTGGCCGGTCATTGCTGCTAAGTGTCCACATTAGGGCCGTAAACTCAGAAGAGGTTGATGTCTGGTGGACCCTCCCTCTGAGCTGCTTGGTTGTGGAAAGGAAGTAGAGAGGACAGAAGACTGGGGCGGGGTGGGGGAGCTTTCTTGTCGTGCCTAAATTCTGCTCTATTTTTCTGGGCATCCCTATACTACACTGTAATAGCCAGGCCTCTTTCTTTCGCCGTCCCTTAGACTCCGTCCTCCTGGGCCTCTTTCCTCTAGGCCCCGGAGAGATACATGCAAGCCAGTAGATAATGCACCTTGAGAGCACTGACGAGTCAATGAAACAGAGGAGGGACGTGGACTTGGGGATCTCCAGGAAAATGCAGTAGGGGGATGGGCAGGAAGCAGTCCAGCTTCCTCCACATCCAGAACTTCACTGTTCCGGTAACCGGTGGCTGCATGTCCGTGTTTCCGGAGTTAGTGTGCTCGTGAGGTGGAAATTTCCAGAAGGAAGGCCACATATTTATTGGCAAGCAGGTGCAGGATGCTTCATTGATAGCAATTGTATTTTTCCATTAGTTTTCTTTTTTTTTTTACAACTCACACAAACCAATTGAGTCTGAGAAGACTGAAAACATGAAAGTGCCTCAACGTTGTAATGTTTACAAATTACAGTTGACCGCTTATAAATTTGAAACACCCGGGATTAATACCAGGTTAAGCCTCCAGTAACTTTGTTTTTTGCTAGGACAAATGAGATCATCAGAGGTGCCTGCTGGTCATACAGTCGCGGTGCCCTCTCATGCATTACCTGCCTTCTCACCACAGTCTGTTGATGTGGACAGGGTATTTATTAAAACGAGGTTCAGTGACTTTTCTTGATGGTGTCCAAACAGAAATGAGTTTCTGACTCAGCATTCACTACCCTTGACTGTGGAGTGGAGAAGGAAAGCCATCAAGTTCTGATGATGTAGGGTAGATAGATAAATGATTTTCTTTGCCATTTATTTATTTATTTGTTTGTTTATTTATTTATTTAATGTTTTATTTATTTTGAGAGAGACAGAGAACAAGCATGAGCAGGGGAGGGGCAGAGAGAGGCGAGAGATTTAGGAGCTGAAATAAAGAGTTGGACACACTCAACTGACTGAGCCACCCAGGTGCCCCATTCTTTATCTTTTATTTTAAATGTGATTAGGTGTTCCTGGGTGGCTCAGTCGGTTAGGTGTCTGACTTTGGCTCAGGTCATGATCTCATAGTTGTGAGTTCGAGCCCTGCATCGGGCTCTGTGCTGACAGCTCGGAGCCTGTTCAGGATTCTGTGTCTCTCTCTCTCTCTGCCCCTCCCCTGCTCATGCTCTGTCTCTTTCTCTCAAAAAACAAATAATAAACATTTAAAAAAATTAAAAAATAAATGTGACCAGTAATAAACAGGTGTTCAACTAAATGGATAGGTATAGAACTTTGGAGAAAAAGTATAAGACACTGTCCAACTTATTTCCCTCTTAAGGAAACTCCAATGTGTGATTATTTTTTCAAAGTTGATATACATGATTTGTTTCAACAGAGGCTCAAATTCTGCCTGTTGTGTTTATTCATTGGTTAATTTTGTTAAAAATGATGTGTTTAGAGGTGCCTGGGTAGCTCAGTTGGTTAAGCATCCCACTCTTGATTTCAGTCAGCTCATGATCTCATCGTTCATGGGTTTGAGCCCCACGTCCAGTTCTGTGCTGACAGCATGGAGCCTGCTTGGGATTTTCTCTCTACCTCTTTCTCTGCCCGTCCTTCCCTCTCTCATTCTGTCTGTCTGTCTGTCTCTCTAAAAATGAACATTTAAAAAATTACATGTCTAACGATGAATCAAGTAGGTTTGATTTAGAGTTAAAGTCTTGTCTGTTTTTTCACATACCTGAAAGGCTAATTGTTTTTTAGTCTTGATGTTAATTTAGTGTCAACAATGTAGGAAAGTTCTTTTCTGTCCTTCCTATATCCCCACCTCTCAACTCAGTATGAGAACTAACTGGTTGATTGATACTTCTATTAAGTTAGAGTTTCTACTTTCCTCATAAAAAGACCCACTTCCAGGTTCACGGCTATTCTTAGGTCAGTGTGATGGGTGTGTATGTGAGGGAAGCTGGTCGGTTGTTCATGCGAAGCTCACAGGCTTTCAGTACTGCATGTGGTGTCGTTTCTGCCCAACATCTGGTGATCAGCTTTGCAAATTTTGAACTTGAATTTTTCAGGGCACATAGAGCTATACGAACACAGAGAGGGTGTTAGAGTTCTTCGGAGAAAAAACAACAACAGGATCTGTCTATCTATCTATCTATCTATCTATCTATCTATCTACTGTCTGTCTATCTATCTACCTATCTACCATATATCTATCATCTATCATCTATCTATCTATCTATCTATCTATCTATCTATCTATCTATCATCTGTCTACCTACCTATCTACCATGTATCTATTATCTATCTATAGATATTGAAAGATATTTATTTTAAGGAAATGGCTCACAGTTGTGAAGGCTTGGTGAATCCAAAATCTGATGAGGGAGGCTGGCAGGCTGGAGAATCAGGGAAGAATTGCAGTTCAAGTCCAAAGGCAGTTTGCCTTCTTGCATGAAGATTACCCTTCGTTCTATTAAAGCCTTCAAGTGTTTGGTTAGGGCCCATCCATATTATGAAGGGTAATCTGCTTTACTCAGAGGATACCAATTAAAATATTAATCTCATCCCCAAAATACCTTCCCAGAAACATCCACAATAATGTTTGACCAAATACCTGGGTACTGTGGCCCAGACAAGTTGACATCTAATTAACCATCCCAGGGGGTTTTACTCACGGTAACCAAATTCACAAGAGACTGTTGTATAAACCCAAATATATATAACTGTTTAGTGGGCCATAAACTTGATTGGTCAGTGCAGTCTCTCCTCTATAATGAAATCTGTAAGGGAAATCAGTGACCAGACCAGAAGGTAGCTTGGTGAAAAGGAATCATGGCAAGTGACATTTATGGAGCACTTACTGTGTACCAGGTGCTGCTCTAAGTATGTTTCATATACTAGGCTCACTACCATTGTCCTCCAGATGTGATAATGATAACCTGATGCTTTCATCTCCAGTATAAAGTTATTCATGTAATTTGGTTAGACATCTTGCCCCTTGATGGTAGTAGATAGATATTTCTGAACATCACCCCTAGGTGAACAGTAGCCTCAGGCACTGGACACAGGCATGGATTTAGGAGGGCAGGCAGCAGAATGTGGAATCAAGAGAAATCTGGACTAACGTAATAGTGGATGAATCTGGGGCTGAGAGCAAGAGAAGTATTTCAAATAAAGGCTCAACTTGGTGAAGAGGCTAGGCAAATACCCACACAGAGTCAGCAGATTAAGAATAGAAAGGAGGGATCTCTAGACATTGTAGTTCAAGTGAAGCACACAGATGATTACAAATAGAACTTAAGGCACCACCAAGGCTCCACGAGTCCTACTGTAGCTCGTTTTCTCCCAGGAGACCTCTTGACTGTTTTCTCAACCAAGTACTGATATAGTCCCTGCTGCCCATAGTTAGTCACACTCTGCAATGGAAGTCTTAACTCATTTTCTTGGTTTATTATTTAATACATAAAGCCGGCCTGAGGGCACAGAAAGCAATGGAACTGTTGAGCTTTGAGGAATCTTTGCCCAAGCAGCCTGCGGCAGCATTCAGTAAAGACCTACATTTTTCTCTTGGCTGAGAAACGAGAGAGCCCATGGGAAGCTGTTGCCCCAGAATGGTATCCCTTGTGATCAAAATAGCGCCTCTGCTTCCTCATTTGTCATTTTGGCTACATTTCACCAGTTTGAAAGTCTTTTTAAGGTGGAGTAGCCTAAATATTGAATCTAAATGAAATCAGTGTGCTCGGCAGCTTTTCTGTTGGCAATCCATCCTATGGATATTCTCACGCGGTTAAACAGATACATGTTCTTTGCAGGATTGTTGTGGAAAAAAAAAGTAAAAAGCTGGAAATAAAATATCCAATGAAGTGCTAGTTAAAAAAAATCATGAGATAGGATTTATAGGTACTGACTTGGAAAGGTAGTTAGGATCTATTGCTAAGTGGATATGCATAATGTCATCCTGTTTGTATAAAAGCTAAATGCTAATACATAGTAGTGAAATTTCTGGAATATTACCTGTAAGCTTGTTAGTCATGGTGACCCCTGGGGAGGAGGAGTGTGTTCAGGGAGGGGGACTTCTACTTTCCTTTAACTTCAGGGAAACATGTACTGCCTGAAAACAGTTTTAGATCATATGCATGTATTACTTCATATATATATATGTGTGTGTGTGTGTGTGTGTGTGTGTATATATATATATATATATATATACACCTCATGTACAGTAATTATTTCATAGCACCCTTTATGGTGGCTGTTTCGCTGGGTCTTTCTAAACTGTTTTGTGTGTTGTACTGAGGGTGTGCTGGAAAAAGGGGAAGGGGAGGGTGGTGGTGGTGGGGAGACAGAATGAGAGTTAATTTACGAGGAGCTGGAGCAAACTTTGAGGAACTCTGCTGAAATGGACTGAGGCAGACAGTGCGTGAAGCAATCAGTATTTATCTTTTCAACATTGTCAGATTCTTCTGCTAAATTGGGCTGTTTCTCTGAAGCTCCTTCCCCTCCAACTGCCTGGTGCAGTTGGTAATTAACAGGGCTTTATTTTTGGCTTCTTCACCTCCGCTTCCCCCTCAACCCCCCCCCCCACCCCCGCCCCTTCCTTTGGTTGGTTTCATTCATGGTAGAATAACCGAAAATGGCTCTTAATTGCACAGCGCCTGTGCGAGTCCTGGATCCTGGCATGCAGGGACTTCATGATGTGAACGTGCTCGGCTGGGGGATTTCGGGAAGGCTCCCGAAGAGTTCTCTGTAAGAACAGCTTGGCTTGCTTTCTGGTTTTGATTGAGCTCGATGGCGTTCTGGTGGGGGCCCAGATCTGCTGCTTCTCAGACTTAAAATCCCTGAAGTGTTCTGGAAGGAAACATCTTTTTCTTGTTATAAAACCACTCTTCCATTTGGGTGCCCTAGCCCTGGCTACCTGGTTCCACAGGATCGTGCTGCTTACAGTGCAGGAGTGAGCTGTGTGCACGGTTTTGCAATAAGATGCAGGCCGCATGGCTCATGAAGAGAAACTGGGTATACACCCTCTTGAAATACTTGTCATGTTTAATTACAAATTAGGTGAGGTAAAGCCATGCCCAAGCTCTTACATCACATTGTTGTTGTCTTTGTTATTATTCCAAAACTTAACTTGGAGCAAATTTCAATAGACCTGAGTCAAAATTAACCTCGTTCCTTCTTCCGCAAATAATATTTTGCAGTAGGAGGGAGGCCGCCAGCAGGTGGGAAATGTATTTTGGGGCCACAGTGTTGCCATTCTTGGCTGTGGAATCAAGTTTTTCAAACCAAGAACCAGAAGATCAGGTGCTCTTGCTGATTAACCAGGCCCAGATACTGAGCAAGTGATGAGGGAGTCGTTTGAGGCACAACCAGAATATTTTTGTTCAGTTTTACAGCTGAACGCACTCCAGTCTGAGCTGATTTTTCTCTTCTTCTCTTTTTTGTCAGCTTTGGTGAATTTACCAGAAAGTTTTGAAACCAAGTATAAAGTGGTGGTGATAAAAATCCATTGCAGTTGAGGTGTTACTGAACATAGACCATGCTTCATGACTATGACCTCTTACCCATTAGCCCTGGCCCCTTTCCCAACTATTACTTATAGTCTGCGGGTGCTCTCAGGGAGGTAGAAGCAGGAATGGCAACAGCTTGTAAGGAGAGAGAGACCTTCGAACCAAGGGATGCTCGAGTGGGGTTGCCCATGGGTCCTTTCAACCCAACCATGGCAGTCTCCAAAAATTAATTCTAAAATGCCCTCTTCTTATATCATGGATGCTGTGACCTGTCTAAAGGCAGTAAGGTTTCAGGTTTTTTTCTAATGGGAAATGACTAAAGTACATACCTTTAAGCTGTTAAACCCTTTGCTTCTCCAGGTTGAAGTCTGGAGGGGATGGGTAATGTGTCAGGATGAAGTGGACCATAGGAAGTGGGACGAAAATGTCCAGGGGTGAATTTGTTTTTATTTATTTATTTGATATAGCTCAGCATCAAGTTTTATTTATTAAAAAAATTTTTTTTTTAATTTTTAAATTTACATCCAAGGTGGTTAGCATCTAGTGCAACAATGATTTCAGGAGTAGGTTCCTTAATGTCCCTTACCCATGTAGCCCATCTCCCCTCCCACAACCCCTCCAGTAACCCTCAGTTTGTTCTCCATATTTATGAGTCTCTTCTATTCTGTACCCCTCCCTGTTTTTATATTATTTTTGCTTCCCTTCCCTTAGGTTCATCTGTTTTGTATCTTAAATGCCTCATATGAGTGAAGTCGTATGATATTTGTCCTTCTCTTACTAATTTTGCTTAGCATAATACCCTCTAGTTCCATCCATGTAGTTACAAATGGCAAGATTTCATTGTTTTTGATTGCCAAGTAATACTCTATTGCATACATATACCACCTCTTCTTTATCCATTCATCCGTTGATGGACATTTGGGCTCTTTCCATACTTTGGCTATTGTTGATAGTGCCGCTAGAAACATTGGGGTGCATGAGCCCCTTCGAAACAGCATACTTGTATCCCTTAGATAAATACCTAGTAGTGCAATTGCTGGCTCGTAGGGTAGATCTGTTTTTAATTTTTTGAGGAATCTCCATACTCTTTTCCAGAGTGGCTGCACCAGATTGCATTCCCACCAGCAATGCAAAAGAGATCCTCTTTCTCCACATCCTCGCAAACATCTGTTGTTGCCTCAGTTGTTAATTTTAGCCATTGTGACAAGTGTGAGGTGGTATCTCATTGTGGTTTTGATTTGTATTTCCCTGATGATGAGTGATGTTGAGCATTTTTTCATGTGTCTGTTTGGCATCTGGATGTCTTCCTTGGAAAAGTGTCTATTCATGTTTTTTGCCCATTTCTTCACTGGATTATTTGCTTTTTGGGTGTTGAGTTTGATAAGTTCTTTATAGACTTTGGATACTAACCCTTTATCTTACCCGGAACTGGGGTTGGAACAGCCTCGCCACGTTGGCAGTGCTGCTCCGTGCCTTGAGATGCAGGATCTCTGGGGTAGGGACAGGTCCTGCATGAGGACCCCAGGGATGGAGGCCAAGGCACCAGAGGAGCCAGATGGCTTCATGTCCCAAGGATTTTGTGGGGCCCAGGGGCCGACTTGTTAGAGGGGTGACCCTGGCGTGAGCTGGCAGGCAGCATGGAACACATCTGTGAGTTGCACAAGAATGTTGGGTAACTACCTGGGGGTGCCAGGGTGTCCTTGCTGTCCCATTGGTGTTGGGTAAGGCAGGGACATCTGAGAAACAATCTCCCGTCTAGCTGGCAGATCCTTGGCTGGTGTTGAAACACTAACTGCCCTTTATACCACTCGCTCCACCTGTTCCTCCGCCCTAGTTTTGGAAGGTGTTTTCTTCTCTTGTTTCTCCTGCTTCCCATCCCCTCCGACTCTGTTTCCGGCCACCCGAAGCCTAGAGCAGGTCTATGCAAAACCACTGGGAAGGGAAACAAGCAGACCGCTGTGGGTCTCATCCATCCCTCTATTCCTTTTGCTTGCCGGCTGTGGCTTGTTGTTATGTAAATATGTCAGCTGATCCAGGTGAGGTTCTGGTCCTTGAGAGGAACTGGCTCAGCCCCTGGTGGATCCAGGCTTTTGATGGCTGCGCATCCAGAAACATGTAGCATTTCCTGGAGGCCTCCATTCTCACCTTAACGTTTCATTTTATTTTTTATTTTTAAATTTTTTAAAAGTTTACTTATTTATTTCGGGGTAGAGGGGTAGAGAGAAGGGGAGATAGAGAATCCTAAACAGGCTCTGAGCTGTCAGTGCAGAGTCCCACGCAGGCTGGAACTCATGAACCGTGAGATCATGACCTGAGGCGAAATCAAGAGTCAGACGCTTAACCGACTCAGCCACCTAGGTGCCCGTTCACCTTAACATTTTAATCCATGACATAGTATTTATCTTTTTCCCTGTTTTAAAGTGACATTCAGGGAACAGAAAGCACCTTTGGGTATGTAGAAACTAGAAAGAGCACACACCGACGTGTTTTCAGAGCGATGATTTTGTACTGAATTCCTCCCTCCAAGGGTGGATAGCAGTTGACGTTTTTTAACCAATCACGGCAAATGTCCCCTTCTTAGGAGGACACCAGTTGTACGGTATTAGGGCCCACCCTAATGACCTCATTTTAACTTGATTACCTCTCTAAAGACACAATCTCCAAATAGGGTCACAGTCTGAGGTACTGGGGGTGAGGACTCCAATATAGGAATTTGCAATTCAACCCATAACGGTAGGTATGCCGTTGATAGGATTACAAATAGTTGTTTCTTTTGCTGGTCAGATGTAGCGTCTGTGGGCATAGTAGTGAACAAAGGGTCTGCCCTCAGGAGGAGCTCATGTTGTACTGAGGGGAGACTGACAACAGATACATAAAAAGTAGGTTGTGATGAGCACTTTGAAGAAAGATAAGACAATCTGAGGAGACCGAAAGTGACTCTGGGTGGGGCAGGGGAGGCCTGAGTGTGGTGAGAGAGTGAGCCTCATGGAGAATATTCCAGGCAGAGGGAATGGCAGACTCTAAGGCTCGGAGGCAGGAAGGAGCGTGGTGTGTGCCAGGAACAGCAAGACCCGTGTGGCTGCAGCAGAGGGACGCAGGGAAGGGGCTCTGTGGTGTGGCACTGGGAAGCCAGCAAGGGCCAGACCAGGATTGCCCGCTTGGGGTATGGCGAGGATTTTGAATTTTATTCTAAGAGGAATGGGGAGCATTTTCTAAGCTAAACAAGTAAAAAAATGCTCATTTGCCCTGTGCAAGATTTGTTCTTTTCCTATGGACCTGTTATTCCCAATCTGGGAAGCTTGCATTCCTTGGGAGTCCTAAGCAGGCCTGGCCTTGAACGTTGGGAGAGAATTCTCCGCGGGTCTCTTGATTTCTGCATGCGTTGTGACAGGAGGCACTGCCTGCCTTTTGTTCTGGACTGTCTTTTCAAGGGTGTTTACATAGTGAACAGCGTGGGAGATGTAGATAGCCGTCTCTCTGGAGCAAAGAGCAGGCAGGCTTACTGTTCATTATGAAAGATTCAGGGGGTGCTCAGGTCGTGATCTTGCAGTTCATGAGAGCGAACCCCACGTAGGGCTCTGTGCTGACAGCTCAGAGCCTGGAGCCTGCTTCTGATTCTGTGTCTCCCTCTCTCTCTGCCCCTCCCCCACTCATGCTCTGTCTCTCTCTCTCTCTCTCTCTCTCTCTCTCAAAGATAAAAAAAAAACATTAAAAAAAATAAAACAATATAATTCAGGTTCCCTCAGTTTAGGGTTCCTTTCCTATAAAACAGCCTACTGTGTGTGCATGGATTATTTGACCCCCTTCCCCATTCCTGCTTTGGAATTGGAGCTCGGAGAAACGACCATAAAAAGTGCTGACCCGCTATTGCTGGGTCCTTTGTCTCTTACCAGGAATCTCTTGGGGTTTTTTCTTGCCGTATCTCATGAAACTGTGGCAGGAGAACTTGTTACCTTGTAAGGGAGTCAAATCTCAGATGCCTCGCAGTTCTTGACGCCCTTAGAATAGCTTCTGTGTTGGCATCAAGGCTGAGAACTTGACCGTGGGCCAATGCTTTGGTGTCTTGTCTGTGGTTTCTAAACTTCTTAAAATAGAGTTGGAACTCTTCCCCACCCGCCAATGAAATCTACCAGAAAACTGATGAAGTTAAGACCTTTCTGGGTGAAGATTTCCTTACCTCAGGCAGCCTCCCCGGCTCCTGCCCAGGCATCTTTGGAAGAGTCACCCCACATAATATCAAAAACACTGTGTTGTGCTATTGCAAAAGCCCTTTAAAACTCAAATCTGGGGGTGCCTGAGTGGCTCAGTCGGTTGAGTGTCCAACCTTGGCTCAGGTCATGATCTCATGGTTCGTGGGTTCGAGCCCTGCATCAGGCTCTGCTCTGACAGTGTGGAGCCTGCTTTGGGATTCTTGTTCTCTCCTCTCTCTCTGACCCTCCCCCACTCGTGCTTTCTCTCTCTCTCAAAATAAATAAATAAACTTTAAAAAACCCCTCAAATATGATCTCTGGAAGCAATAATACATTAATTCTTGTCAGAGACTGATTGCTTTATGTCTTAGCAAAAATTAATTTACGTGTCATTAGTATCATTAAAGGTCAGCTCAAATTACTTTTTCAAAGGAATGGAACCCAGGACTAACAATTGCGGGATATGGAAGGGGAGGTTGAGAGAGAGGGGCACTACCGTGGTTGGCCCTGGGCATCCGGGCAGGACTGAAAAGTAGCAGAGAGAGTGCTGGAAACTGGAAGTATGGAGAGGGCAGCAGGCGATAAATAAAATCACATTTGAACTGCCCTTCCCGACACTCGCTCTTTTGCCATCCCTCCGTCCTAGTGTGGAAAGGATTTTCCTTCTTTGCTTGGTCTTTACTTGGTTTCCTTGATCCTCACAATCCCTTCAGGGTGCCCCACGAGCTCTGACCAGGCAGAGCATGTGTTTTATACTGGGGTTCTATGTGAGCTATCATTTGGAAAAAGACTCTCCTGCCGGCACAAATTTGAGAGCTCATCCACTTTACCCTGTCACCCCGGGGCTTTGGCAACGGTTGTGAAAAAGGAAAGCAGATGTTTATTTCATAGGGCAGGAAGAGGAGGGTGGTGCTACAGAAAGGATTCCTGGGATTCAGGCCCAAGTCTGTCTCCTGACTGAACTGCTCATTTGCTGTGCGACCTTTGGCAGACCACACAACCTCTCTGGGCCTGTTTGTTTGTTTGTTTGTTTTTCCGTCTATTAGAAGGAGGTATGAAGGACAGGATCTCAAAGTCCCCATATTTAAAGGCCTGTGAACTATGGATCAGTGACTTGGCTTTTAGCCCAAGAAACATTAAGTGTTGCATTCCCTTACTCCTGTGTCTTACGGAGCTAGACTTCATTTATGTCCTTTGAGCAAGATACATGCACTGTGCTTGCAATGGGCTTTGGACTTTTCTTTTTTCTTTTCTTTTCTTTTCTTTTCTTTTCTTTTCTTTTCTTTTCTTTTCTTTCCTTTCCTTTCCTTTCCTTTCCTTTCCTTTCATTTCCTTTTCTTTCTTTTTTTTTTAGTTTATTTATTTTTAGGAGTGGGGAGGCACAGATTAAGAGAAAGAGGGAGAGAAAAAATCCCAAGCAGGCTCCATGCTGCCAGCACAGAGCCCAACGCGGGGCTTGAACCCACGAACCGTGAGATCATGACCTGAGGGGGTTGGACATTTCGGAGAGTAAAACTGGGCGATTTGATTCTCCGTGCCACATTTTTCTCTACATTTCAGGCAAACTGTGGCTCACAGGCCAAATCCAGGTTTTTTTGTTTTGTTTTGCCAAATCCAGGCTTATCAGAACACAAACATGTCCATTTGTTTGCATATTGTCTTTGGCTGCTTTAGTGCTACATTGACCAAGTTGAGTTAGTTGTGGCAGAGGCCTCAGGTCTTGTAAACACTAAAACATTTACCCCCTCTCCTGAGATCATGCAAGCTTTGCCGTTGGTTTGAGCACTCAGTAGACTTTGCTCAAATGATTGTGTGAATTTACTTTTTCTTTTTTTAAAAGTTTATTTATTTTTGAGAGAGATTGAGAGAACAGTGGAGAGGGAGAGAGATGGAGAGAGAGAGAATCCCAACACGGGGCTGGGACTCATGAACCGTGAGATCATGACCTGAGCCAAAGTCAGATGCTTCACTGACTGAGCCACTCAGGCACCCCTGTGTGGATTTAATTTTTCATACATGAAGGGCACACAACCAACTGCTTTGAGGAAGACTTCCTGTGACATCCCCGACCCTGCCCTGCTTTGTGATACTTTGCAAGAGATCCTCTTTAGAAACGGAAGGACTCTTCTAGCCTTTTCATTTATGGGTGCAAGACATTTTTCATTTACCGATGATTTTCTTTTCCTTTTGAAAATGACTATACAATGACCTGTCTGTAAGATTAGTCACAATTTAAAAAAATACACTGTAATTTCCAAACACATTGAATGTGTAGTAGATTAATGGCACACCGCCGTTTTCCCTTCCCATGCTGGGATTTCCACTGCACAGGAGTTGTGTCAGGGGCTTTGCTTGAGTTAACTAACGCCTGCCATGTTGATGACGAACCAAGCAGATATTGAGAAGGCAAGGTCTTGACAACTGGAAATGGCTGCCGAGTTGAGGATTCACGAGGCAGCTTCCTAATTGGCTTGGCACAGGGTCATCCCTGTGTCTGTAATAGCCAGGAAAGACTGGGATAATTATAAACAAAAGTGCTAGCCAGTTTGTTTCCAGGCAATTACAGGACTGCTTCTGCCTGAGCGATTATTTTGCCTTCAGGCTGTGGCATCACATCATGCATGAGGCTTTGTCAGAGTAGCCCCCAAACGCTTGAGTTGGGGAGCCAGCCCTGGAGACAAAGCTGAAGGTTAGAGAGGTATAAGAAGAGGGCAGTGAATGGTGAATGGGAGGCTGGAATTATAAGGAAAAAAGTTGTGTAGGGCTTGGATTGGCATAACGATTCCTAGGTGTTGCTGGGGCTGTGTTGTCACTGACAGGTGACAAAGGGAGTAAGCATCTTTTTCCTCTTGTGAAAGGGTCGGTAGGACTCGGGTTGTGTTCATGGGGCTGTAATATACTGGAGACCTGCTTGGTGTGATTAGGGCAGTAGTTTAGTTTGCAGTTCCAGGTCTTAAAAAGGATATCAATAACTTAGAGGTCTAGAGTATACAAGGAACATATGGAGAAATTAGAACTTCCGAGTCAAGTGATGGGGGAGGGGTGGGGTGAGCAAATCATAGATTGTCAAATCAGAGTCACGTGGATCATAGATCTTACCCAGCCAGTATCGAGGTTTGCTAATACTTTCAAAGACATAGGGAATCCAGAGGTTCAGATGAAGCAGAGAGCATTCTGGTTCATTGAGAAGGTCACCCTAGGATGCCCTTCCCCCACAGGACATGCACCTCTGACTCAGTCCTAGATGTGTGTAAATGAGGTTCACTGGGTTACCTCACATAGTGGAAAGCATTTAAGTTGCGAAAGGGCTCCATTTTATACCCCTTCATTATTTTGTAGCTTATGGCTCCAGGGAGCAATACCCCAAAGATGTTGGGTGTCTTGAGTGTAAGAAATGCTTTGGCCAGAGATATACTGCTAAGGGCATTCTGTAGATACAGTTTCTTCCTCCTAGCAGATATCATACCTCTAGTTACCAGGAAATTCGGTTGATAAGGAAATTAGGGACACCTGCCAGGGTCACTAGTCTTCTTTTCTTTTTTTGGGGGGCGTACCTCTCCTCCAAAACACACATACACGCACACACACACACACCTCCAAATGAGTGAACGGATCACTGGCCAGCTGCTTTAAACCCTTCCTTCTGCGGGGGGTGGTGGGGGGGGGCGGAGATGGAAAGGACTGGTAAGTTTCAGTGCCAGGGAGAAATAAACAAGCTGACAGCTTTCAAATAAATAAAGAACAATTATTAGTAGGGTCTCTTGTGATAAGGTATGCAGGAAGAATAATTATAAAAAGTTACCCCTACAATAAGAAACGTTTGGGTTAAAAAAATAATGAGAAACATTTGGATTTGCTTTTGCTTTTTAAAAAAGAATTATAACTTCTTGATTTCTCTCTTCCCTTCCTTTCTCTTCCTTGTGTTTCTACCTGGCTCCTCTGACTGCCTGCCACCCCCAGGTAATCTCAACTCTGCTGGGGCTTCTTTGTCAACACACCTGCCCTTGTCCTCACTCTGTTCCCCTGCTTTCTGTCTCCCTCCTCCTCTTGAAAGCTGGCAGAGATCCTGCAACCCAGAGTCAATGCCCCACAGGAGCAAGTGTTTTCACCTAAGTATCACAACACGCACATACACACAGGAGCTTGCAAATTTATCCACAGGATTTTCAATTTGACAGCATTCATTTGAAGTCATATGAGTTGTGTAGGGTCTGTCAGTTGTCATCCGGAACATAGTAAATACTTCTCTGAATAAATTCAAATGAGAATAGTACCCATAACTAGACTTTTTCACTTTGGGAGGTAAGTAGAATTAGATGGGGTTAACAAAGGAAACTGTAAAAATAGTCTTCCTTAGGTATTTTAAAGTCTCTGTTCTGATTATAAAAGAAGTATGTAACCATTGTGGAAAATTTGGAAAACATAGGAGAAAAAAATCACCTATACATAATTCTACCCCGAGATAAATATTAGTATACTATTTTATTGCATTTTTCTTCTTTTTTTTTGAGACAACAATGTATGTGTGTGTGTGTGTGTGTGTGTGTGTGTATACACACACATATACACACACACACTATATGTATATATATACATACATATATTTATACAACACACATATATGTGCATGTATATACAAATGTGCAACATACATTATGTATATAATTGTCTTGAAAATGTATATTATAATAAATAAATTTTCTGCCTTAACCCTGATGACTCATGTATCTTAGGTCTTTTGTCTTCACCTTTTTGCATTTCCAGTTAGTGCTTTCATGGACATTATTTGCACTGATATTTTTTGTATTTGAGATGATTTCCTCAGGACAGACTCTTGTAACGGCAATTCTTAGATTAAATATTTTACCCATTTTTATATATATTGAAACATATTGCCAAATAGTTGTCACTGTTTGTGAAAAAAATAAAATGACACCAATTTTATAACTTTCAATTACAAAAACCTTTTTTTTTATGTTTATTTATTTTTGAGAGAGAGAGACAGAGAGCGAGCAGGGGAGGGGCAGAGAGAGCGAGGGAGACACAGAATCCGAAGCAAGTTCCAGGCCGTGAACTGTCAGCGCAGAGCCCGATGCAGGGCTGGAACTCATGAACCGCGAGATCATGACCTGAGCCGAGGTTGGAAGCTCAACCTGAGCCCCCCAGGTGCCCCTGTAACTCTCAATTTAATGAAAGAGCCCCTTTCTTCACACCCTTCCCAGCCTTGAACATTCTCGTTTTATGTTTAATGGATAATTTAGCTAGACAACAGCAGCAACACCAAACTCATTACTGTACTGAGAATTCTTAAAGTGCAGGTGTTATTCCCCAATTGATCCTTCTGTGAATTCTCTCTTGATGACTCTTTGTTCACTAGTGTGATTTTTCTTCTTATGTTAACCCCTAGCTATTATTTGTATCAAACACTTCCCCAGCATGTTGCTTACCTCTGTGTTATTATTTTCTTTCCTTGCTGTGTAAAAGTTTTGGGGTCTTATTTAGTCAAATGATATACTTTTCTGTTGTTTTGGAGGTACTTAAGAAGTAATAGGACATTTGTGTAGGTGTCGGTATCAGTTAACTGAGGTTGTAGGTGGAAAGCACTTTGTTAAACTGAAAGACACTCTAGCAATAAAAGGAACAGACTAGCCACTCGATTCCGACCAGCCGCTCTCAGAGTGCTTACTAGCCATGCGGGGCAGCTGGCTGCCGAATTGGACAGCACAGGGCTGGATGCTGAAGGTAGCTGGGTCGCGCGTGTCTTCTAGACTCTGGATTCAGACAACCCATCCTTAAATCTAACCTTGCCTCCGTACTTGGAAGACGCAGCCTTCCTCAAGGGTACACTGCTTAACGTCATTGAATACTTTAGTTATTTCTGCCTTGCCAGAAATTTAAGTCCTCCTTTCCTCTCCATGAACAGGAATTTAGACTTATTATTCTTTGCTTTTGGTGACGGCAACTAATGGCCCCCCCCTGCAGTGATGAGAGCAGCAGAACGCTGAGCTGGTTCCAGCTAGTTGATTAGGAATAACAATGTCACATGCAAACTCCATGCTCTGATTCTTCCCACCGGCAGCATCAGCCAAATCACATCCGGAGTTTGGCCCTTCTCCTAACTCTGAAGCCGGAAGTGGGCTGGAACCCCCCAAATTAGACAAAACTGACTTGCAATCTCATTGCTCAGAAGTCCAGTTCGTTTCATGGCTTTGCTGGCAGACTTTGGCAGCAGGAGCTGTGAGCTAGCCTTTGGCTTAATCTGGTTAAAACCAGATAAAGAATTAGGTCAGGGGCTTCTGGCTGCAAAGCAGTCTGATTCCAGAACTCCAGTGGAGCTGTGGCATAAAAATAAACAGGGAGAGTTGGAAAGGCATTGCTTGGCATTTACGTGTGACTTGTTCTAGGTCAAAATTCTAGTTTTAGTTCTGGGTCAAAACACATGAGCATTGCAGTTGGACAGCATTAGCAACCAGGGTAAGGATGTCCCTTTCCAAGGTGCTCCAAGCAGTAACTCCAGGATGGGTGTTAGGGGTTTGAGACTCTGAGTGGTATATAGAGTCAGGTTGCCCAAACTGCCAGACCTTAGAAAAGGTTTGCTTTACTATCTTTTAAGTATCAGAGCATCTGGGGTGTGGCCTCAGGGCCTAGTGGTCAGCCCAGCAGGCTGGTCCTAGACTGGGGGTATTGTGAACCCCACTGTGGCCCAGCTTTCCCTGGGATTCAGAAGAAGGGCAAGTAGATAGCTCTGGAAGGTCAGTAGGGAGGAGAGCTAGATGCAAATCTGTAACAAACCAAGAGTTTTGTTCTTATGTCACTAAAGAGGTGGGTCTGATCAAACGTGGAGAGAGATAATAGCACGGGACCCTGACCTCCCCAGCTGAAAAGGCTCATTTCTGTAGACTCTAGGTACAAATAGACCTTTCCTGGAGTGAGTGCTCCAGACTGTTGAGATGTCCAGGCTGAAGCGATAAAGCCAGCCACTGTTGGGAGCCATTGGAGGCCCCTCCAGGCCCTGGAGCCCCCAAGGCCCTAAGTGCCAGGTCCCTGCGCCCTCCTTGGCCACCACTCCTTACTACCCCATCCTCCAAGGTTCATCTCATCTGTTGTTTATCCTCTATTATGCTGAGTTTCTCTGCTCTGTCATTTGATCCTGTGCCATTTGGGCCGAGGTGGAGGCAGAGGGCTAATGAGCGGCCTGGATGTCTAGGAACAGTGAAATACAATCCTATCTTTCTCACTTACACACCATATCTGGCGGGTGGAGAAAATAGGCTTTTATAGTCCTGAAAGAGGATGCCCTCCTGGGTGGGTGGCCTTGACACTGTCCAGAACCAGCTGTGTTTAAAGGAAGCTCCTCTGTATAATCGACCATGACCTTCCTTCCTGCCCAGGTCTCCTGAGCCTGACCCTTGCCCTGGGATCTGGTCGCATGATCTTTCCTCTGGCTGCAGGGCATCGAGGAGTGTGTCGACAAGGGGTAGACTGAGACAGAGGAGGCGGCCTCTGGTGTATCCTGGACTTGGGCAGCCGTGCCGAAAGCCATGTTTGGAATGGAAGTCTCTGCATGTTATGTTCCATTTCTTTCTTTGGGTCCCAGTTGCCATACTGGTGACCGGAAAGGACAATGTAGCTGGCTAAACTTGGGCCTAATTGAGTGGCAGCATAGGATACCAGGAGGAGCATGGGTTATAGAGTCAGACAGACTTGAGTTTAAATGTTAGGTTCTCCTCCTAAGAGCTGTGGGATCTCAACTGAGTTACTTAAACTCCCAGAGCCTCTCTTAACATGTGGCTAGAAAGGGCCCCATAAAACTGTCACTGGACTTGATGATGACAGAACAACACCAGGAGAGTCCCTGGGAGGGAGCCTGACATCAGGGCAGCCTTAACAGCTGTTATCATGTAAAGAGACATACGTGAAAACAACTTTTCAAATATCAAATGCTTGATCAGGCACAGAATGGAAGAGGTGACTGGATTATTTTGTTTAATTCCACCTTTCTCGAATTTGTCATTTCCCGAAAATAGGGAAATCAACATATCTTGGTTATATAATCCAGCCTTGTCCACAAAAGGCATGGATGACAACCCAAGTGACTTTTTCTGATAAGATTTAGTGTCGGTTTCTAGATTAAAATAGGCACTGAGTCACTGGCAGAATTTAGTTTTGATGTGATTTGTCATCTTTCTTTGAATTCAGAAGCCCCATGGGGCACTGCTGTGTACAGAAAATTGTGTACGATAGGGATGAATCCAGGTTCCTGTACCCAAGGACCCTACAATCTAGTAGCGAAGGGGACATTGCAAATACCTTTATACCAATGTCTATACCATAAATATCTCTACAACAGTTTTCATAAAGGGGCTGAGGAATTTCAAAAGATGAAACAATTACTTTCGATTGGTAAGAAAGGCAAAGGCTTCTGAAGGTGGTGATATTGGAGCCAAACCTTGAAGAGTCAATAGCATTTAGATGGCTTGGTGAGCAGGTGAGTGAACGTGGTCAAAGGAACACAGGTCCAAGGTGTGCTCAAGAATAGACGGGTGGTCCCGTGTGGCAGGGGCTCACACGTGTGGCCAAAGGAGACTGTATAGAGCATGGCGAGCCTGATCTGGATTGCAGCTTTATTCAGTAAGAGGTGGGGCACCACCAAAGCTTTTGAGCAGAGCGCTTGAAGACGGCTGGTTGGGAGACATTAGCTTCTGGAAGCAGAGGGCCCCGTGAGTTTGCAGCTATGCAGGCCAGTTAAGGCTGACGCGGTGGGAATCGTGTGGCAGAGGGCAAATCAGCAGGAGCAGATGACTGGTTTGGATTGGGAGGGCTGGCCTGAAGGGGAGCGGGCAGCAGAGAACCAGGCTTGGCGCCTGGGAGGGAGGGCGCTGCCTCGGGGAGGCTGGCAGGGAGTCTCGTGGGTTCTGTAGACAGACAGCCCGAGGAGGGGCCAGGAGAGACTTGAAGCTGAGGCTTGGGGTCAGGAAAAAGTAGGAGACTGGGAGTAACCTACAGGGCTGAGGTGCTGGGGGAAATCATCCAGGCAAATGGAGATGAGAAGAAGGCCCAAGACAGAGCCTTGGTGCAGAATGGCAAGGGAGGAAGAGGCAAAGGGAGAAGAGGAGGCTGCGAAGGAAAGGGAGGGGGGCGGGGGGAGGGAGATCAGCTGGGGGGTGCACTCTAGAGGCAGCAGACCCCAAATCTCGGACCTGCTGCTACAGACTCCAGGGAGATACCGGACCTTTGATAATATCAGGATGGAGGCTGGTGGATGAGTCCATTCCTCCTGCTCTGAGTGGGCACTTCTCAGAGGTGCGTTCCTTCTTCCCTTTCTCCGGAGAGGCATGTTACAAGGGGATGGCCATCAGGAATCCATGCTTTAGGTAGGGCGAAGGCCACGGGAGGGGACAAGAGCCACCCCTGACTGGTCACTAGTGAGATGAGAAGGTGGGGAAAACACCTTAGAGCTTTCTGTGGGTAATGGATCTGACGGGGGCCGACTGCCCGGGGCTGGTGAGTGGGTGGGGGATGAGGAAGTGACCACAGCAAGTGGAAGCTCCCTGGGCCGAGCCATCTGGCAGTGAGGGAGGGGCCTGGGGAATGGGATGGAGTTTGAGGAAGCCAGCGGGGCACAGGGGCTGCTTGCGTCAGTGACCCAGCTGTCCTTTTAAGAAGAGTGAGCCAGTTCCTTCTAAAATCCTTTTTCCTGGATGTGGCACATGAGGCCAAGCTTTTGGGTGTCTGTTTAAAGCTGCCTGCTGGTTAACTCTGGGAGGAGGAAGCCCGTCACATGAGTGCGTTGAACCAGCCGTCTGTCATGTGAGGTCTGGGGAGGACGTGGCTGGGATTCTGAATCAGGCATCCTTGTAACCCTGTAATCCTGCAAGTGTGGCAGAAGAGGGCTGCATGCTTTCCAGGGACTTTTCCAAGGAAGGGGGGATAATGTGGCTGGCTTCCTTTCAGACTGAGAGGTGGGGCAGCAAGGGAGAGGAGCAGGGGAAATACCTCTGGTCAGTCTGAGACACTTAGGGTTTTCCTCAGTCTTGGAGCCTGAAGCATAGTTTCAGAAAAGTATGGGGAGTTTCACGGCTCTCTGTTGCAGACAGACACTGTTCAGGCCAAAATATTGACCTTTTCTCCTTGGTCCTCAGAATCTCAAACCTTTGCAGCTTGGGCTACCCCTCACCACTCACCTCCACGCGCCTTGGAGGGGACGATTTTGTCTTTGTCTCCCTCCTCAGAGAGGACATGGGAACGGGGAGGACAGGAGGGAGTGTGGGGAAGAAAGGGTGGGGGAAAGTGGGAGGGGGTTGAGCTCCTTTCCGCTTGTTCTCCGGACAGGAGACAGAACTGAAGTCCCCAAAGGAAGGACCAGAGCATTAAGTCCCAGGAAGCCAACCCTTGGAAAAGATGTTCTTGGGTTTGGTAGCCTTCTTGGCTAGAACCTGGGAAAACTTTGTAGAAAAGTTCTCTCCCAAGACTTCGATCGTGTTTTCTTGGTTCCTCCTCAGGCACAGCTGCTGTGGCTTCAGGTTGGTTTCTTCTCTTATCAGCTGTTCTTTTGTTCTCTTCCTCTACTTCCTTCTCTCCCTTCCCACCTGGCCACTCAGCCCTCCCTTCCTGTTTTAGAGGGTAATGTGGACAGTGGCTAAGTGCATTGGCCCCACAGCCATAAGCCAGGATGTGAAGTCCCAGGTTTCACTTACTAGTATGCACTCGGGCAAGTTACCTCAGTTTCCTCATTCTTGAGATGTATAATAATATGCATTGCCCAGAGTAACACATGTTATGAGAATTACCTGAATAAACCATGTAAAGAGCTTAGAGTAATGCCTGGGAAGACGTAAGTGCTCTATAAACATTCTATCTATCTACTTATCTATCTATCTATCTATCTATCTCTGTTTTTTTATAAATGCCTTCAAATCCTTTTGGATTTTGTCAGTTGATATAGGAAAAAATATTACATCAAAAGAGCCTATAGAAATTCTATTTCTAGAAATTTAAAATTATATACAGTTGGCCCAGGGACAACATGAGTTTGAATTGCACAGGTCCACTTATCTAAGGGATTTTTTCAATAAATGCAGTGCAGTACTGTAAATGTATTTTCTTCTATTTTAATAATGTTTTCTTTTCTCTGGCTTACTTTATTATAAGAATACACTACATAATACATACAACATGCCAAGTTTGTGGTAATCGATGGTTTATCTTATCAGTAAGGCTTCTAGTCAGTAGGAAGCTATTACTAGGTCAGTTTTGGGGGAATCAAAGTGATCCATGGATTTTTTTTTTTTTTTTTTTTTTTTTTTGGGACAGAGAGAGACAGAGCATGAACGGGGGAGGGGCAGAGAGAGAGGGAGACACAGAATCGGAAGCAGGCTCCAGGCTCCGAGCCATCAGCCCAGAGCCTGATGCGGGGCTCGAACTCACGGACCGCGAGATCGTGACCTGGCTGAAGTCGGACGCTTAACCGACTGCGCCACCCAGGCACCCCTGATCCATGGATTTTTGACTGCTGAGGAGGTTGGCACTCCTAATCCCTGAGCTGTTCAAGTGTCACCGGTGGTCTATTTCTTATAGAAATTATCCCTTAGAGGTCCCATGATGAAGGGCTCATTATCTTACAAAGACTTCATTCTGAATAGAAAGTTTCTTCTTACTTTGATCTTCCTTCTTGGGGCTTCTACCTGTTAGTCTTAGTCCTGCATTTTGAGTGTATATAGAGAAAAGAAAAGGAATCTTTCTGCCTTACAGCAACTGCTTAAGCTTGAAGGATGCTATCACATACTCCCAAAGCCCCCTAGTTTGCAGATCCATCAGCCAGACCACCAC
Organism: Neofelis nebulosa; assembly: GCF_028018385.1. Lineage (NCBI taxonomy): Eukaryota > Metazoa > Chordata > Mammalia > Carnivora > Felidae > Neofelis > Neofelis nebulosa. Next base: position 21,368,494 of record NC_080783.1, read on the forward strand.
GACTTGGTTTCCAAGCACCTCACCTCATCTCGTCTTGGTTACTCTCCTGGCTGTGCCGCCATTTGACAAAATGCCTCTTTGGGCATTTCCCCAGTACTGTGCAGAGGACAGAGATTATCATTTCGTTTTGATCAGTATTTGGATTAATGCAGTACAGCATTACAAAATATTGTAAATGTTTAGGGGCCCATTTTCTGTAAAACAAATATATATATACCTATTATAATTTTGTGTTTGTCTATACCAGATGGTCAAAAAGTCAAGTTAGAGAATGATCTGGAAGGAAAGAGAGAGAGAGAGAGAGAGATGGAGAAACTAAATTACTCATTGTCTATAGCAGACAGTACAAAGAAAGTTTAAAGTTTATACATGAGAAATTGAAAATGTAAGCCTAATATTTGGAGTTATGGAGGTAGCTACCAGAGTAGGAGATGAAGAGGAGGAGTAGGAAGAGGAAGGAGAACAAGAAGGGGGAGGGGAAGGAGGAGGAAGAAGGGGTTACTGAGGAATAGACAAGAAACAGGATGGGAAATAAAACTTTTAGTTTTCATTTTAGACCGTTATGTCCTCTTTGAGTTTTTGTTTCTTTTTTTTTTAATGCTTATTTATTTTTGAGAGAGAGCTAGAGCATGGGTAGGGGAGGGGCAGAGAGAGAGGGAGACACAGAATCAGAAGCAGGCTCCGGGCTCTCAGCTGGCAGCACAGAGCCCAATGCGGGGCTTGAACTCACGAACCGCGAGATCATGACCTGAGCCAAAGTCGGACGCTTAACTGACTGAGCCACCAAGGTGCCCCTCTTTGAGTTTTTACTTCTGTGTGATTCTATTCTTTTTATAACTAAATATAAGCTGGAGTGCTTGAATGGCTCAGTCAGTTGAGTGTCTGACTTTTGATCTCAGCTCAGGTCATGATCTCATGGTTCATGGGATCCAGCCCTTACATTGGGCTCTGTGCTGACAGCGTGGAGCCTGCTTGGGATTCTCCCTCTCCCCCTCTCTCTGCCTCTCTCCCATTCACACATGCTGTTGCTTCTCTCTCTCTTTCTCAAAATAAATAAATAAACATTAAAAAAATAAGTTGATACTTTTGAAATTGTGCCTGAGTTTAAGATGACTTAAAATATATGTAGCCTCTTATTAGAGTACATTTCTCTACATGTATAAATCACCTTTTTTTAGAAAGAAATGTGAAATACTTTTAAACTGTCCCATTCGTCCACAACCTCACAGTAATATGGTACGGATGAGAATGAACGGTTTTTGTTTTGTGCATGAGGAAATGACCCTGAGAGCTTCTGTCAGAACTCAAGGTCAGGCCGAGCTCATGGGAGTGAAATCTGGAGGTGTGCTGGCTGTTGATGGCTGAAGGAGACTGACCTTTGTTCTGCCTCAGCCTTCTTATCTGGCTCGAATCTGATGGGCCAACAACCAGAGAGGAGAGACTCATCAAGAATCTGCTTTGAGCACCTTCAGTTACTCACTTCAATCACATGTCTTTCACTTGGACTTGGCTCCCAAGTGTCTTATGAAATCCATTCTGTGCTATTTCTCTTATTACGCCTTTGCTAATTTACTTATTGTTAAAGTTTCTGACCACCGACGAGCACAACATATTACATCCGATTTTATGAGAAGACAAACAAAAGATTATTTTAGAAAATAAGACTTCAGCTTTGATGTCTAGTGGATTTGAATTTCAGCTCACTTGTGAAGAACATTTAATTGATCTTTGTTAATTTTGAGTTATTTATCTGAAAACACATTGTGACGAGTTAAAATTGTAGATGGACACCATGAGACTTGCTTATCTCTAGTACCAGGGAGTTGGTGACTTTTTTTTAGTTGTGAGTAAGATTTTGTGTATCACCATTTGTAGCATTTAGATTTAGATTCTGTTTTTTGGAGTCATATATATTTTTTCAAGTTTGTTTATTTTGAGAGAGAGAGAGATTGTGAGTGGGGCAGGGACAGAGTGAGAGGGAGAGAGAGAATCCCAAGCAGGCAGCCTCTGAGCTGCCATCAGGGAGCCCCAAGCGGGGCTCAATCTCATGAATTTTGAGATAATGAATTGAGCTGAAATCAAGAGTCAGATGCTTAACAGACTGAGCCACCCAGGCGCCCCTGGGTTCATATGTTAAAGACAAATTCAAATTCCTCTCTTATTTATTTTATCAAAAGCCAATTCTTACATAAAACCCTACCCATGCTTCTACTGGTTTTAGAACTTTAAATTTTGCAAAGAACTTCCAGATACTTTCGTATGTGATTATCCATGACTCTTCTGTCAAAAGAAGGCAGTAATAATACATATATATGAAATGCAGGGTTTCATTCCATTAATCTTCACAAGCACCTACCATGTGTAAGTTAGTTGATGCATCGTGCATGGATCCGTCCTTAGCAGATATTTCAATGTCACAGTGTTGCTTCTCCATCAAACACTTATCAGAGTAACAGACGCTGAAACAGAATGAATTCGTGTGACATTAAGTGTTGGCATTTAGGAATAGCAAAATAGTTGACAGATGGACAGCCAGAAGAGAAAAGTTTAAAAAAAAAGTCTGGGGGCGCCTGGGTGGCTCAGTCAGTTAAGCGTCCGACTTCAGCTCAGGTCATGACCTCAGTCTGTGAGTTCGAGCCCCGCGTCGGGCTCTGTGCTGACAGCTCAGAGCCTGGAGCCTGCTTCGGATTCTGTGTCTCCCTCTCTCTCTGCCCCTCCCCTGTTCATGCTCTGTCTCTGTCTCAAAAATAAATAAAAATATTAAAAAAAAAAAAAAAAAAGTCTGAAGCTTGGATGACCCCGTGATGCTGGGTCTCTGAAAACAAAGATCTGGCCACATTGAGTTGAGGAAATAAGTTCTAAGGCATCAGCCTAGGATGAGAAAACGCCTCTGAGGCCTTGAATCACAAGTTAATGAAGCCATCTAGTGGTTTGATTCATAATTTGAGGTCTGAGGATCCATCATGTAGGGTCTCGCCAATCAAGTGTGACTGAGAATCTCATCACTTTCCATTGAAGGAGGGTCCGTTTTCTTGAGAATCAGTGCGACGCTGCTCTGTATAATAGTTTATTTATTTACGGTCTTCTTTCCATCAAAAAGGACCTAAGCAACTCACATGAAAAGACAGTGAGAGAGTGCAGACCAGAAAATGAGGGATAAAACCAAAACATGAATAAAGACATAAAGAGTAGCTCGAAATTTCGGTCATTGAAAAATGCATATGAAATCCTATCAATTTTCCATGAAAGGACTCTGTATTTTCACCCATTGGAGACTGATGAGTTATAAAATTCACAATGTCCAGAATGATGCAACAGTTTTCAGGAAAAGTAAAGCTGTACCTGCTGCTAAGAGCAGAGAAATTTTACTTCTGGAGGTCCTCGCAAATGAGATACCGTACAATAGAATGTGTGTATCCTCAATCCTCACAAAATAAGTCATCCTGAGTCCTCGAGGATTGTTTCTTAGTTGTGATTTGGAGGAGAATGGGCACCAAACTCCACCTTTAGGGCTTGCATTTAACACATTGGATCATCAGAATAAGCCTATGAGGTAGGTAGCATTATTATCCCTCTATGCATACAAGGCCATTAGACGTGGTTTCGCATTTGCCCAAAGTCGGCCTGTTAATAAATAATGGAGCTGGGACCCAAACCTGGGCAGTGTGGCTCCAGCACCCAAGTTCTTTTCCAAGATGCTATATACTGAATGGGCCACTTTGGTACATTGAGGCCCATCTAACGAAAATGACAATACTTGAGTTTTTCCCCCCACAATTTATACACTCTACTCTGTAGGGATTATGTATATCATGGGATTTAACATGATGCTAAAGGTGAGGTGAGGGTTTCATATTTCTGAGATGACCCAGTTAACCTTGCTTTCTTCCAGGGTCACAGACTTTATCCCTGACCCCAGTTGCCACAGAGTCTTGCCCACATATGTACATACACTCCTTCAGTCAAAAAAAAAAAAAAAAAATAGAAGGGGGCCAGGAAAAAGTACTCAAATTCACCCCTTACTGTTTCCAGTAGGGGATAGCTGAAATCCTATGCCCTTTTGTTGGCATATCCCTAGCTACAAGATCTAAGATGCAGTCATCACAAAACACTCTTTATTCTGCTGGCTTTTTGTTTTCAAAGTGGGATCTATAAATATTTGGGAATGGCAGCTAAATCAATTTATCTTAACCAGTCAAGAAAGTTGATTAGCAATGAGCAAGGCCAGCCTTGAAGGGAACGTGATAGGGAAATAGTGGCATCATTGAAATGTGCAGTTAGACGAGTCAGAATATCACATACTTGAGTCTTAAATTGAACATTAAGAATGATGTTCTTTTAAGCTGTGGTTAGAATAGCTGTGTGGTTAATGTTTTTGCTAAAAGGAAAAGGTATACGCTATAAGATGACTGTTCTGTATCGATAAGGCTCCTTAAAAATAAATTTCCATGATATTTAAAAGAAACACTTAGCTTAATAAAGATTCTAATACTCCTGAAAAATTCAAGTTCTGTTTTGGGACCAACATGCTGGCCCACTGCCCATAAGATGGAAGTTTTCAGAATGAGAGCTTTTTAATCATTCTGCTGAATGCTGGAAAGATCCACCCTGTCATGGAATGTAAGGGAAAGAGAGCAATGCTGAGATACGGTGAAATCAAGATGCCTGGGATTGGCAATCAAGATGCCTGGGATTCCCGGGTCTACTTTATTCTGATAATAAAGGAAGAAATAAATTCTTTGTATGTGTCATTTTTCTCATGAACTGTGGAGTCAGACCTGGATTCAAGTACCAACTCGTGGGCCTTAGTTTGTTCATGTACAAAATGGCTCTAGTCATACAGAGATTTTATTGGGTGCTCACTGTGTGCAGACATTGCGCTTTTACATACCTTTAATCTTATAAGTCTTAAATGAAATCATCACTATTGTTATCCCCACTTTACAGGCAAGATCACTGCAACTGAGAGACCAGGCAATGTGAGGAATTTAATTAGGATCATTTATGTATACAGTGTCATATCACCCACTACAGCACATTCCCCAGAATTGGTAGCTGACAGATTCCTCTTGACTCTCTTCTCACCCATGTCCTTTTCTCCTTTTAGAACGGTTTTGAAGGAGCACCTTTCTCCTTTTAGAAAGGGTGGCTCAGTCCGTTAAGCGTCCGATTCTTGGTTTTGGTTCAGGTCATGATCTCTCGGTTTGTGAATTCGAGCCCCGTGTGGGGCTCCATGCTGTCAGCCTGCTTGGGATTCTCTCTCTCTGCCCCTCCCCTTATTGCTTTCTCTGTCTCTCTCTCTCAAAATAAGTAAATACACTTAAAAAATTAAAGACAAATAAGAAAGGTTTTGATGCTTAGTGAAGAGGAGAGCCACACATGTCTCTAGCGTATGTTTGGGAATTAGATAGCAGCGTAGGCCAAAGGGTAAAAATAAAACTGAATTTTTATTTTCCTACAGGAGTGGCAAAAACTCAACTATGATATCTACACCCTGCGACAGATTCGAAGGGAAGTGAGGAATAGGTGGAAACGCATTTTAGAAGATTTAGGTGAGTCCGGAAGTGATTATGACATGGTAGAAATACCTAGTGGTGATCATTCCTCTTCCCTTTCTTCTGCATGGTTTTTATAAAAGTCATATTGATAACTGGCTGGTTAAAGCTACTGTGTACTAATTATTTCCCCAATCCTATCCTCTTTGTATCCTCAAGCATAAACATCTGATGTTTCGGTTACACCAACCGATGTCCTGAGGACATAGTTTGCCATGCGTTATGCCATCTGTCCTCAGAATGGAGTATCATAGGACAGGGGAGTCGTGTGGGCACTACCACCGAATGTTTTTAGCATTAGATTAGGATCATGATTAGATTAGATTGTGTCATTGAATTAGAAGCCATTGTATGTTTTTGGCATTAGATTATGGTTATGATTAGATTAGATTATGTCATTGAATTAGATGAGTGTGGTTGGGCGATTAGCAGTAGCTTCGTAAGACGAGGCAGGTGGGAAGAAATATCGTTTGCAGGAGAGACAGCAAAACTCAGTGTAGACTTACAGAAGGACTAAAAGGTAGAAAATCTTCAGAGTTCAGATAAACACCTGTGGCATCAGAGCAGATGTTGAGTATTGATTTTGTTAATTCTGCCGGGGTCATGATCTTGTAAACATGTATCTCTCCCTGCCTCCCCTCCCCCCAAAATAAATAAACTGTAAAAAATAAAAAGTGAATTTATCAGTTTTGAAGTCCCTAATCCTTCTGCCTTGAAAGAGACCGTGACACTCACTTTGGCGTCATAACTTTTCAAGCATGGTGTACCCAGTTGCTTACCCTATTGCTTTATTGGGATATAGTGGGATGGGCTGGACCTCTAGCCTCTTAATTGACCCAATATTATTGGGAGTTAATTGTCTCCTTTTTAGTTACTCCAGGAGGGTATAAATTGCTGAGTCTTTCATATTTTGGGTAAGTAATTTTAACCAGGCAACCCTATTTCCCCAGGGAAGGGAATCAGGACTTGGGGAAGAGGAGGCCTGGAGGTGGGGGCCACTTTGTAGCTCCCAAACTGTGAAGGCAGGTAGGTGCAGAGCAGGGACTGGGAGGGAGGATTTCAATCACAAAATAATAATTAAAAAAAAGGCAGCAAGCAAACTGAGGCTTACCTGTGAGGCAAAAGCTAAGGAAGAAAATTAAACAAGAAGAAACCTCAAATGAGCTTTAATTAAAGACCCCGCTGATTGGGGCGCCTCGGTGGCTCGGTCAGTTAAGCGTCCGACTTCAGCTCAGGTCATGATCTCATGGTCCTTGAGTTCGAGCCCCGCATCGGGCTCTGTGCTGACAGCTCAGAGCCTGGAGCCTGTTTCAGATTCTGTGTCTCCCTCTCTCTCTGCCCCTCCCCTGTTCATGCTCTGTCTCTCTCTGTCTCAAAAATAAATAAACGTTAAAAAAAAAAAATTAAAAAAAAAAAAAAGACCCCGCTGATCATACTGACCTGGAAAGTAGCACATGGAGAGGTGCCTTGGCTTCCACTGTGTGTTTGGAACCCACATTTGGGTGCCTTCTTAATCTCCTGCAGGACCACCGTGTCCTGTGACTGCTTTTACACGAGGGATAAGTTTTTTTTCCCCACAGGTTTTCAAAAGGAAGCAGATTCTTTGTTGTCAGTGACGAAACTCAGCACCATCAGTGATTCCAAAAACACAAGGAAAGCTCGGGAGATATTGTTAAGATTGGCTGAGGAAACCAATATTTTTCCAGCAAGTTGGGAGCTCTCGGAGAGATATCTCTTTGTTGTGGTAAGTGGATAAAGTTTATTTAAAGTTTATTTATTTTGAGAGAGAGAATGTGAGCAGGGAAGGGGCAGAGAGAGAGGCAGAGAGAAAGAATCTTAAGAAGGGATTCAACTGTCAGCACGGAGCCTGACTTGGGGCTCCATCCAAGGAACTGAACCTTGAGATCATGACCTGAGCCAAAATGAAGAGTCGGACACTCAATCAAGTGAGCCACCCAGGCATCCCAAGTGGATGTGATTAAAAAAAAAAAAAAAAAAAAAGTTTATTTTTGAGAGAGCTAGAGTGTGAGTGGGGAAGGGGCAGAGAGAGAGAGGGAGACACAGAATCCAAAACAGGCTCCAGGCTCTGAGCTGTCAGCACAGAACCCGACTCAGGGCTCGAACTCGGGAAGGGTGAGATCATGTCTTTGGCTGAAGTCGGACGCTTAACCAACTTAGCTGCCCAGGCGCCCCAAGTGGGTGTGATTTTTTTATGCGTATTTTTTAATTTTAATTTTATTTTTATGCATTTTATCTTGTTTTATTTTATTTTTTATTTGTATTTTGTTATTTTATGTGTTTTTTAAAATTTTTTATTCCAGCACTGCCGGCAATACCCAGTTTGACCTGGCAGATGAAGCTGGCATGTTGTGAACGGGTTTCCAGGGTCTAGCTACATCAGAACCACAGGAAGGGCTTTACACGTGCAGATTTCTGGATTGCACTCAGACGTATTAAGGCTCGGTTGTGGCTCAAAGAATCTGTACTTTATAGGGGCACCTGGGTGGCTCAGTCAGTCGAGTGTCTGACTTTGGCTCAGGTTGTGATCTCACGGTTTGTGGGTTTGGTCCCCAGGTCGGGCTCTGTGCTGACCGCTCAGAGCCTGGAGCCTGCTTCCAATTCTGTGTGTGTGTGTCTCTCTCTCTGCCTCTACCCTGCTCAGGTTCTGTCTCTCTCTAAAATGAGTAAACGTTAAAAAATTAAAAAAAAAAAAAAAGAATTTTGTACTTTCCAGCTAATTCTGCTACATAGTCAGCTTTTTGAATCACTTGTAGGTCAAAGAGATTCAAGAAACATTGTTTACATAACCTAAGATTAACAAAGGGTTTGAAAGGGCGCTAAGAATGTAGAGTGTTTCTTGAATAATGTAAGCAAAGGGTGAAGGGATATCTCTAAATTTGTTGAGAAAAATTTAAGATGTGTTTTGCTTGCCCATGATTATTTCTAGGCTGGGTGTATGGTCGTGTTTAGATTGTTTTCCCATTGACGTGGCTTCGTTCCCATCTTGACAACATTTGTATTTTTAAATCTTTGGCAGGACCGTCTTATTGCTCTTGATGCAGCAGAAGAGTTCTTTAAAATTGCCAGTCGAACTTATCCCAAGAAACCTGGGGTCCCAAACCTGGCAGATGGCCAGAAAGAACTGCACTACCTTCCATTTCCAAGTCCCTAAAGGAGAGGCTGGGAGGCAGAGCTGGGATTCCCCCACGGGGACACAACAGCCAGCCCAAGTGGGACAAATGCATACAGGAGACCGTAAGCACGTGGAGGGCCAGTTAAGTGAAAAATGATTCTAAATCCTATAAAAAACTAGGGGTTTGGATATCTGGTCTTCATGAGGATGCCACTGTAGGAAAAATTCAGGTTGCATTGAAACAGCCTGGTGATCTTGCATCAGGGAGTTAGGGTGATATTTCCTCATGGGGGATTGGATTTCAAGAGCCCATTGTCCCCATTTGGGTTTTGGTTGTACAATAAACTCTTGTCACCAAGCCTATTGGGGGAATGGGGTGCTCTAGTCAGGAAAACAATAAGATTGATAGAGCTATTGTTGAGCCCAAATATGGATTACTGAATTTTAAATAATTATTATATAATATAGGCTAATGCCAAAATAACGCCGGGCATTATGTGACCTTTCTTGGATTTGGAAGATCCTCCAGGACCTTGGAGGTGTCAGAGGCATCATTTTGAATATGAGTTATGTATTCAGAGGTTTAGACATGGTAGATGATGGGAATATCTAAGAGTGCTGCTCAGAAGGGAGTTCCAAATAGGTCGATCCCAGGCAGAGCTTCCTTCAGCTCTTGTCTTCAGTTGTGGGACCCGCGTCTTAAATTCTAAATATTAGCAATACCTGGTTACCTCATTTTTGCATACTGTCCATTTCTAGACCCCAAGCCCTTGATATTTTATCTGGAATAGCATCTGTACACTGGAATGTTTGACCTCCACTTCCTTCTCTTCTCTTTAATCTGTTTCTGGCGTCTTGGCTGAGAGTTGTACCTGCCCAGTGACCTTTAGCACAGACTTGTGTCTCTGCGTCTGCAGGCAATATTGCACGGAAGAAGGTCATTGCTGTACTTTCTTCCATTCAGAAGAGGATTTCCAAGATGGAGCAGTGCTGAATTACAGCTTGCTTCTAGCCACAGACTGAGAAGTCCAGCCTCAAAAGTTATTTGCCACTTAAGCAAGGAGGTTGCCAGGAAATCATGGTTCATGTTATTGAAAAGACTTTCAGAACCTGTAGGATTTACCCATAGATTGCTGAGAACAATGGCGATATTTTTACTTTTACAGACTTTGCTCTTCTAACTTCAGGTGAAAAGGAACTTGAATTAGTCTGTCCAGGGGATCATGACTTGAAAACTTTCTGATTAGCTCTTTCGGTAGTGCACACAATGTTTGAAGTATCTGTTAGAGGAGACACACATTCTCCATTTATTAATGCATTGTAGACCAGATTAACTGACATGTTTCAGGAAGATTCTTTCTAGTTTAGCAACTAAGCTAAAAGTTTTATTTTTTATATCTAATGCTTAATCTCTCTCTTGTGTTGTTTAAAATTAGCCTGCAGATAATTTCCCTCACTTCTGTAGGCTCTCGCGAGATAAACATATAAACAGTGAAATAAACAAATAAAAACAAAAATGAACAAAAATCTTTGAAAATTGTATTGTTTTCATTTCTGTCCTCATAATTTGTGTTTTGCCCTTCTGCCTTTTTTGATGAGATGTTTGCATCTATGAAGAATAAGTTGTCATCATTGTCTTTGTTTTTGGTAATGAACGAGTAAGGAAGGATGAGAATGTACCTATGATTATAAAAAACATGGAGTTATCCAGGACATTTTCCTTGGAAGGAATTAAAAAGTTTTTCCGTTTACTTTTCAGTTGGATGTGTGTTATAGTTCCAAGAAATAAGGAACAGATAATTCTTTCCATAAACCCTTTAAATTAAAGGGTAAAGAAACTGATAGGCAAATGGATTTAAGGAACTTCCCTCATCCTAAAGTCATTCAAGGGGGCAAATCTGTGCTCAAGTCTAGGGGACATCGAAGTACATGACAGGCTCAAGGGTGACTGGGGTAGCGTTCCAGAACTGACACGGTGTTCAGCAGGACCCAGATCCACAGATGTGCAGGTGGCTGGAGGGTTTTCCTACTGTTGAAATGTCATGGAAGGCCACCCAGGAAACCACCGTGGGCATACTGACCGTGGTGAGGGGGCGCCAGCGTCACTGAGAAGCCCAGTGGTAGGCCTGTAGTCCAGATGCTGTTCCAGAAGTGGGCTCACTGATAGCAACGGGGATGGATGAAGAGGGGCCCAGTGGCACAGAAGCGAAGTGTGCACAGTTACCATAATGAGGGGCCAGGTCGGAGAGGTACCTGCGGAGAGGGTTGGAGATGGTTAATAGAACATAACGTCCCTACGGGCAGAATAGATGGGTAGCCAATAAGAATATTGCTTAACCTATGCCATCAAAAGAGCTCAAGGATGGATGACCCGGAGATAGGTAGGGCACAGCCAACCCCAACAAAAAGTTATGATCTCTTGCCACGTTTCCAGACCTTGGCTATCTTCCAGACCAAAAACTACTGACTGAAGGAAAGTCTGGATCCCCAAGAAGGGGGACTTTGCAACACTACTCCAAGTATATATGGCAATGTGTCCCCTAGTCCTTCCTCAAAGTGACCTGTGGTTATTTACCTAGATTTACTGTACACCGGGGAAGGAAGTGTACAAAAACACTCTGAGGATGTGGGACACAACGTGCAAGATGACACTGATGCTCAGGGACTAGAGTATCATAATAGTGTGCTTTTTAGAATGGGGGAATATGGGATTTATAGAGTCCTATCTTAGGTCTAGCCCACAGTAGGTCCATTGATTCCATGGATCTATCTCTCCACTTCCAGAATAAGTTATTGGGTTGAATGTATTTGGGACTTGGCAAGACCACCATTAATTTCTTGGTCTGTGGGTTAAAAACTAACGTCTTAGTAGGAAAGCTTAGTAGAGGCCTCTGAAACTACTTCATCCCCTGGCCAAAATAGTAAACCCAAATCAATATTGCATCCCTGGGAAATGGCAGAGATTAGTACTACCCGTAAAGACCTAAAGGTTTCTAGAGTGTTGGTCTTGACCACAACTCCATTTAATTTACCATACTAGCCCTTATGAAAACTAGATGGATTCCAGAGAATGAAAGTGGAGTATTGAAGACTCAATCACGTGGTTGCCCTAATTGCAGCTGCTGAGCTGGATGTGGAATCTTTGTAAGAACAAATTAACAGACTCAGCTACCTGGAATGTGGCCATTGATCTGGCAAATATGTTCTTTCCACACCCATCAGAAAGGCAGATCAGAAAGAGTTTGCATTCATTTGAGATGGACAACAGTATACATTTATGGACTTGCTCTAGAGCTAGAGTGTCCCACCCTCTGTTATAATATAATCCAAAGGGACAGGTACCATGTGGACATTCCGCAGAATATCACATTGGTCATCTATCTCAATGACATCAGACCTGAGGAGTATGAACTGGCAAATGCATGGAGGCTTTGGCAAAAGACACGCACTTCAGAGGATGGGAGGTAAATCTTACGAAGTCTCAGGGACCTATCACTTCAGTGAAGGTTTTAGGGGTCCAGTGGTCAGGGGAATTGTTGGAATATCTTCCCCAAAGGAAAGGTCAGTTTATTTCATCTTTCACCTCCCCCTGCTAAGAAGGCAGCAGAATGCCTAGTAGGCCTTTTTATGTTCTCACCTGGAAACACTGTTCTACCCCGTACAGCTGGGAGATGTGAAAAACTTAGACCTCTGAGGGAGGTTTAGGGCAGGAAGAGGCTCCAAAACAGGTCCACGCTACAACCCTGTAGACATCTTTGGTGTTAACAGTCTTGGGGATAAGAAAAGATGCCCTGTGGAATTTATGGAAAACTCAATAGGAGAATGACAACACAGACCTCTAAGTTTCTGGGGCATGCCATACCATTTGCAGGTGAGAATTACACATCATTTGAAAAACTCATCATGAGCTGGGTTTTTATCAGACCCACCAAGGTATAAGGTCAAGGTCTAGCGGTAGTCCAATTCTTTCCTTATTATTATTATTATTATTGAGAGAGAGAGAGAATGAGAGGGGGAGGGGTAGAGAGAATCCCAATGAGGGGGCTCGATCTCACGAAACATGAGATAATGACCTGAGCTGAAATTGAGAGTCAGAAGCTTAACTGACTGAGCCACCCAGGCACCCCTTCCTTGTCATTTTTAAAAATAAACTTAGTTTTAGGATACTGTTAGATTTACAGAAAAGTCGCAAAGATTGTACAATGGTGCTATGTGCCTCACACCAAGGTTCCCCTACTGTTAACATATTACCTTAATGTAGTACATTTGTCACATCTAATGAGCCAATGTTAATACATTCTTATGATTAATTACATAGTTTATTCAGATATAGTTTTTGCCCAGTGTCTTTTCCTGTCAGGATCCCATGCAGGACGCCATATTGCATTGAGTCATTATGTCCCTGAGGTTCCTTTTGCCTAAGATAGTTTCTCAGACTTCCCTTCCTTTTGATGGCCTTGGCAGTTTTGAGTTCAGGAAACCTAGAAGAGAGAGATGATGAGAAGTAGCAGTGTGGCCTTGAGACCAGCTTCAGCAGTGGGGCTGTGAGTTGTCCAGTTAGCCTTCTTCATTTGATTTTCCCCAGCAAGAGAAATGCAGCAGGCTCATGGAGGAGCCTTTCCCAGAACTTGCCATAAAGAACACGTGGATCTGAGCATCACAGGGGTGGACTGTGGCAGAGGATGTGAGCCACTGTTCAGGCCTTGCCCTTTGGGGGCTGAAATACTCCCTCAGCGGCTGACAGTACTGGTGCTTAAGCTCTCAGATGAGTCTGTCTCTGGGAATTGCCATAAACTGGTGAGAGCTACCTCTCCCACGGTTCCCCACCCCCTTCTGGGAGCACCCTTTGTCTATTGACTGATTAGTTGGTACAGGTGTATGAAGGGTAATCCCAGCTCCGGAGATCCCAATTAGATTGGCTGAAGCCTTTGTTGTGACTCCATTTCAATAATATTTTACCCAATATTTTCTCCATAGGTATTTGCTAATAACTTCTCGCCTGGCAATCTCCATTTCAAAATCTTTTTTCCAGGGAACTCGATTGTGACACTACCTGAGTCAACAATACAACACCCAAGTCTGCACTTGTATATGACACATACATAGTGATTTATTGTTACTAAACCAAGCCAGAGCATTTATCTACTGAAATACATATTATTTAGTTGCAAATTATTTAAAAAATGTATTTATCTTTGAAATTAGGACATTATTTTAAAAAATTTTTATCTTGGGTGGATATCACCATCTGTCAATTCATTTAACATAAGTGGTTAAATGTTTTTTTAAAAAAAAACTTTTAATGTTTATTTTTGAGAGAGAGACAGAGCATGAGCAGGGGAGGGGCAGAGAGCAAGGGAAGCAGAGAATCAAAAGCAGGCTCCAGGCTCTAAGCTGCCAGCACAGAGCCTGACCTGGGGTCTTGAACTCAAACCGTGAGATCATAACCTGAGCCCAAGTCAGATGCTTTACCCACTTAGCCACCCAGGCACCCTTGGTTAAGTGGTTTTTAAAGACTGTCATAAAAGTGATTTTTCTTTAGCTAAGACATTACATTTAAGTTTCACTAGGGGTTATCAGTTTAAAATCAGTAGCTCCTGGAAGAGGTCGGCATTGACAGCTGCAGAAACTAGTTTATCTCATTACTCTTCAGTGATCACAGAGGCATCATGGCATCATGGCACAGCTTCTTTTCCATTGGATTAATGCATTTATTCATTTTTTTCAGACAACTTTCTATCACTAATAGCACAAGAAATATGTTTAAATTTGATTAAGTTGCACTGAAAGGAGTATTCTCAATTTCCGAGTCACTACCATGCACAGAGTTAAAATGGCCAGCCACTTTGAACTTTCAGTTTACAGTTTCAAGAAGTGTTACTATTTGCTTCCAGAGTACTATGCCATGTTCTGTTTTGACACCCTACAAAAGGATACTTGGCATCTCAATTTTCAAATCCCTTAATGCATGGGTTTAAGAGAGTGGAATGTTGGGGTGCCTGGGTGGCTCAGCCGGTTAAGCGTCCGACTTCGGCTCAGGTCATGATCTCACAGTCCGTGAGTTTGAGCCCCGCATTGGGCTCTGGGCTGACAGCTCAGAGCCTGGAGCCTGCTTCGGATTCTGTGTCTCCCTCTGTCTCTGACCCTCCCCTGTTCATGCTCTGTCTCTCTCTGTCTCAAAAATAAATAAACGTTAAAAAAAAAAATTTAAGAGAGTGGAATGTGGAAAACTGAGGGAGCCAAGTCTTAGCTTGAGTCTCATCGTTTAATCATTTAGTATCTAAATGGAGTTAATTTGATTTTATACTGATTTATATTCTAGTTATTTGGTGAGATTAAATTTAAGTAAACTCTGCACCCAACATGGGGCTTGAACTCATGCCCCCAAAATCAAGAGTTGCATGCTCTACTGACTGAGCCAGCCAGGGGTCCCAAGTGAGATTAAATTTAGAAAGAACAGTATTGTAAATACAAAATTAAATTATGACATTTATAATAGATAAAGCACAGACCTGTAGACCCATTCCTTTTTCAAAAGCTAAGAGTTGTAGTTTTTAGGTAGCAATTTACTTTACAAATTGTTAAGCATTAGCAGTGTGAAATATGTTAAGTGAGTTTCATCATAAATCTAGAGACGTGTGGTTAGCATGTGAAGTATTCTAATTAGGAATCCACTTCCCAAAGATGGTTGTTCAATCATTTCAATGATCTTTATCAAAAATACACCAAAAGGTTCATTAAGTTGCATAAAGCCTGTTCAGAATGATTTTCCACTTATGAAATGAGTAGTGGTCTAGGCAAGTGGTTAGCTAGAAAGGCTGTCTGGCTCCATCATCCTAGCAGGAAGACGGTGTTAAGAACCTGTTAAACCCACCAGTGCTCAAGGCCGAGAGCTCTAAATGTCCTTTGTCTGCCTGCTGACAACACTGTGTTGTCTGATGTGGTTATTGGGTATTGTTGTGTCGACCTAAGAATGAAACTTTTACTCAAGTTTCTTTCAAACTTTCATTTCAATATTGAGGGTCTTGAGAAAAGAAAGGGGGAATTCTCTGGCGTTATAGGAAACCAATGTGTAGTTCCTGGCTCGTAAGTGCCGTATGTTTGGAAGAATTTGGACTAAGATTCACTTTCATACCATCTGGTTGCAAGCTTTTGTGGGAGGAGACCTATGTTCTTCACCTTCCTCTTGTAATTGCTGGAGAACACTGATATTTACTAAAAGACTGGACATTTGATGAAAAGTTACACTGACGGGTCAATTTCTAACCCATTAAAAATTTTTTTCATAGTTTATTTATTTCTGAGAGAGAGACAGAGCGTGAGCAGGGGTGGGGCAGAGAGAGGGAGACACAGAACCTGAAGCAGGCTGCAGGCTCCAACCTGTCAGCACAGAGCCCAACGTGGGCTTGAACTCATGAACTGTGAGATCATGACCTGAGTCGAAGTTGGATGCTTAACCAACTAAGCCCCTCAAGCCCATTTTTAAAATTTGAAAGTGAGGCAGAAAATTTTAAAATAGAAAGAAAACAAAACAAACGTAATACTATATGCAAATACAGTCATTCATAACATTTTGGAAGATTTCATCGTTTTTCATGTGCATATTTGAAATTTATATGTACAACTTTATATTCTGATTATTAAATTTCAGTGGGTCATGAACTTCAATGCTCCAAGGGCCACTGAGTGGGCACTGTGGATCAAAGGGGTTCATATGTTTCTTTTCTAAAGGGAACAGGGGCACCTGGGTGGCTTAGTTGGTTGAGCGCCCAACTTCGCTCAGGTCATGATATCACAGTTTGTGAGTTCGAGCTCCATGTCGGGCTCTGTGCTGACAGCTCAGAGCCTGGAGCCTGCTTTGGATTCTGTGTCTCCCCCTCTCTGCTCCTCACCGGCTCTCTGTCTCTGTCTCTCAAAAATAAATAAACATTAAAAAAAAAAAGTAACGGAAACATCATTCCTCAGCTCCAAATGATTGTTGTTATGCAAATAGACTCAGTTCTGTCAGTTATTCTGATGTTTTTTAGAAGAACTGAATTTTATGTAAATTTATGTAAGTTTTATCAATTTAAAAATGTTGGTTACCAAATTAAAATTTTTAAAACATTGTGTAAGCCAAAGATATATACATGAGCTGACATTTTACCACATTTCACAGGTCATAAACATCAACATTTTTCATCACTAAGTAGCCTCTGAGAGCATGATTTTTACAAAGCTGTGCAACAGTAAATTGAGTAGATGTAACACATTTTACAACCTTTAATGTATTTTTGGACATTTAGAGGTGTTTTTACTTTTTCTCCGCAATGAACATCTTTATGCGCGTTGCTTTGTTCTGTGGTATTGGGATTACAGAATCAAAGGGCATCGTTATTTAAATCATTCTTTATGGACCTCATCAAATATTTTCCAAAAGATTTGTAACAATTTCTGCTCTATCGAGCAGTGATGTATGAAAATATAATTTAACCCTATCTTTGTTTTCATTGGAACATACACCAGGAAAAAAAAAAAACTGGCAAAGAAAAAAAAAAGGTACCTTCTTGTTAACTTAATTGGCACGTCTGTTTATTAGTTAGGGTGAACATTACTCCATTTGTTTGTTTACCACACTTTTCTTTCTTTTGTGACTTGTCTGTTTCCTTTGTCCTTTGTGGGGAGGACTCCTACTTTGAAGTCTCAACAATGTGAATCTAGGCAGCAGCCAGGTATCAATAAATATCAACACCTGCTTCTTCATGTTTAAAACATCTGTTTCATGGGGATTTTTTGTTCTCTATTAGTTGTCAGCTTTCATCCTTCGGTCTCTCACTGTCCCACACGGCAGCATCCGAAACAGAGGCCAAATAGAATACTGGCTGTGTCTCCTTGGTTCGTTTGGTGGGTTATAATTCTCAAGGATTAAGACTGCTTAAGGTTTATACCTCTATTTTAGGATTAGGTACTGAATGGTTAGTTATGAATTATTTTGAGTTTACAAATACAGGTCTTAATATTGGGATATTAGGTACAAGACTAATTCCTGGCTTTAAGGTCTCAGATTCAAAATTCCAGAGGGCAGAGGGACCTTATACAAGTGATTTATGCCAAACTGCTCATTTTCCTGATGCAGAGATCGAGTTCGGGTTACTTCTCCAAAAGGACACAGCTAGCAAGT
The DNA here is from genome assembly GCF_028018385.1 of Neofelis nebulosa. NCBI lineage: Eukaryota > Metazoa > Chordata > Mammalia > Carnivora > Felidae > Neofelis > Neofelis nebulosa. The sequence continues at coordinate 21,386,342 of NC_080783.1, forward strand.
AACCACAACATGGCTTACTATCTGGGTCTCTGGTCTCTAGGTTAATTTTCTTCCTTTTTTTGCCTTGCTGCCTTCCTCTGGTGCTGCATGCATTGCTACATTTTGCAATATAATTTGGTTCTGATATATCTGAATGCAGCTAATGAATTGCTGCATTTCTGGATATCCCTGTCAGAAATCCATTACAAAAAATAATGATTTCTTTCTTTCAAGGCTGGTGAAAAATTTTCATAGAGCCTTGGAAAACATTCATAAATACTGGTTTTGTTTCTCTTTTATTCCAAGATACAGTGGCAACAGTGGGAGCCAGGAAGTAAGAAAAATCAAATCATCAAATGTTTGCTTTATTAATCACAGAGGTACAAAAATGCAGCCCAGATACTTTATTAGAAATAAAAATTAGCATTATTACTGCAGAGGTTCAAACCCAGTTTGGGGACAAAGAATGGGACTGGTGACTTCTATCCATTATGGTGTCAATAAAATACACACAATAAAGGAACTGTCTGCTTTGTTCTAGAAGCTGAACAGTAACTATAGATATCCTGGACATCCCTCTCAGTTAAAAGGTCTGGGGGCGCCTGGGTGGCTCAGTCGGTTGAGCGTCCGACTTCAGCTCAGGTCACGATCTCACGGACTGTGAGTTCGAGCCCCGCGTCGGGCTCTGGGCTGATGGCTCAGAGCCTGGAGCCTGCTTCCAGTTCTGTGTCTCCCTCTCTCTCTGCCCCTCCCCCGTTCATGCTCTGTCTCTCTCTGTCTCAAAAATAAATAAATGTTAAAAAAAAAAATTTAAGAAAAGGTCTGCATTTTACTCTGTGGCAGCTGAGCAGATGACCTGAAGAGTCTTGCCTTTCAAGTGCAGCAGGGATCCCAGATTAGGCTCAAACTAGTAGTTTTCAAACTTGAGGGTCTTGTAGATATGCAGGTGCCCAGGTTCCACTCAAAGATAGTATGATTCTGTAACAGTAGCATGGAGACTGGGACATTTTGTTATTTTACTATTTGATTTTATTTTGAGAGAGATAGAGATAGGATGAGTGGGGGAGGGGAAGACAGAGAGGGAGATAGAGAATCCCAAGCACGGCCAGCACAGAGCCTGATGCAGGGCTCAAGCCCATGAAACTGTGAGATCATGACCTGAGTCGAAACCAAGAGTCGGACGCTCAACCGACTGGGCCACCCAGGCGCCCCTGGGAATATCATTTTAATAGAATTTTAATGTTAGCATAGTTTTAGATGTGCAGTAAAATTGTAAAGATAGTATAGCAGGTCTCTATACACCCCACTTAAAGTTTACCATGTGATTAACATCTTCCATAAGTATGGTGCACTTCTCACATCTAGTGAACTAATATGGATACATTATTATTGACTAAAGTTTATACTTTTTCACATTTCCCTAGTTTTTGCCTAATGCCCTCCTTCTATTCCAGGATTCCATCCAGGATGCCACATTACATTTAATGGTTGTGTCTTAGGCTCCTCTTGGGCATGGCAGTTTCTCAGACTTCCTTGTTTTTGAGGATAATGGTCAAGTGTTTTGCAGAACGTACTTCAGTTGGGGTTTGTCTGATATTTTTTCTTGTGATTAGATGGGGAGGAAGACCACAGAGGTGAAGTGCCATTTTCACCCTGTCATACGGAAGGTACACATATCCACGTGACTTAGCACGCCAACGCCACCCTTGCTTACTTGGCAGAGAGGCTGCGGTTTGAACTCCTCCCCCTTCAGGGACCTCAATGCAGGTGACATCTGGAGCACGTTTGGAGAACGATCGGAGGCTGTGTTCGCTCTGGAAGGCAGGCAAGTGTGAGGATGTTTGAGGGATCAGTGGGTGAGGCAATGATCGGGCTCAGCCGTGAATAGTAGCGAACCCTCCGCAATAGGGCCTTCTTTGTCTAATGCAACAAGAATTCTGGGATTGGACAGTCCCTGCATCGACTGTGTAGTTTGTGGCTTGCTTCCTGCTCCTCAGCGTGTGACTTTAATTCTCATGGCCATAAGAGGGTGGCTACCTCCAGTCTTAGCTTCTATATTCAGGGAAGGAGAAGGCCAAGGGCCTGTGAGCTGTGCCTGCCTAAAAGAGTTACACCTATGGGGCGGGCGCCCGGGTGGTTCAGCCAGTTGAGCGTCTGACTTTAGCTCAGGTCATGGTCTTGCAGTTCGTGAGTTCGAGCCCCGTGTCGTGCTCTGTGCTAACAAACAGCTCAGAGCCTGGAGCCTGCTTCGGATTCTGTATCTCTCTCTCTCCCCCTCCCCTGCTCATGGTCTGTCTCTGTCTCTCAAAAATAAATTAATTAATTAAAAAGAGTTCCACTTATAAAATAGAAGCTAAAACTGAGTCACTGGGCTAGCCATGACTAAAGGGAGTCTGAAAAGGTGCACCATTTTAACTGAGCCCATAACCACCTTGCACTCAACCAGAATCCTGGGAGTATGCTGATTGGGCATGCAGTCAGCAGTATCTGCTTCGGGGGGGCTACTGCCTGTGGTGCATTTATATTCTGCAAATAGTCCATGCCTTCTCTGTATCCTTCCATTCATTCTTTCATAGTGAAGTGATCTTCTAAAAATGCAAATGGGCTCATGTCCCCTCCTGCCAAAAGCAATGTTCTTAAGAAAAAACCCCAAATTCCTACACACGCCCATAAGGTTCTACAGTTTTGGAAGCTATGACAGGTCCCTGTCGTGGCGGAGACATGCTCTGCTCCTTCTTCCCACTTCACAGCCTGCGCACCTGCTGTTCTCTCTGGAACATTCTCTCTGGTCCTCTCTACTCCATCTCCTTCCCTTAGCTGATTACTGCTCTTACCTCCTATTTGTTCTTCAGATCTTTATGTTTTGGCTCAACATATATTCATCAACAAAGCCTTCCCCAATCCTACAGACTAGCTTGGGTCCCACTGTGCATCATGCACTTTTCCTCGATGGTCCTTAACACAGCTGTCATCTTGACTCTATTCGTGTAGTGATTAGATTAATGATTGTCTACTCCATAAACCGCAAGCTCCATGAAGCAGGCAAGTACCACATCTATCTTTGCCCATGATTCTATCCCCAGTGCCTCCTGGAGTGGCTGGCATACGGAAGAGATCAACGAAATATTGACTGAGAGGGTGAATGAGGAAAGATCAGATCCCGAGAGAAGAGAGAGTCAAGAGGCAGAGTTGAATTCAAGAACAAAGGATCAGTGATAGAGGGGAGGCTTGGTTTGTCACTGAAGTCTTCCTTCTCCTTTGACACTATGTGCTTACAGCTGACTTGTAGAGTGAGGAGACACAAAAAGAAGAAAACAAAACAAGCTATTTCTTATGTCTCCACCACCCTCCCCCAAATTGGAACACTGGGAAATGCTTGTGGTTTGGCACCAGTGGTACCGAGAGGAGCCTAAGAGTGAGCCGTTGGCGTGACACGAGTGCCTTCTACAGCAAAGGCTGCGGTCTTAGCATGTTGTTTGCTTCTTCAGGTGTGGGCAGCCGCAATTTCACCACAAAGACTGGTGACACCATAGCTGGCCAAGGGGACAGTTTATCTTAGTAGTTAAAAGCACAGATTTTTACATTTAGATTTCAGCTTTGTCACCAACAAGGTGGATGGTCTTACTAACCTTCAGTTTTCTCTGGAGCAGAATGGGAAAGACGTTTGTTATGACGTTCAAGTGAGCTACTGCAGGGAACTTGATCAACACAGACAGTACCCGCTAAGATCCCGCTTTGTGGTGGCTCAAGCTGTGGTCCCACAAGGAATCAGGAACCCAACGATTTTGGAAGGAATTTCAAGGTGGGGGATGGAGCTCCACCATGAGTGGAGGTAGGGAAATTTTGTCTTGTGACGGCTCTTGAAACTTTACGGCAACCTCTAAGCTCACATGGCCTGAGAAATGGTTTCCCATAGAAGGGTGAACCTCAAAGGGATCTAACTTAACTTTTGTCTTTCTTTTCGCAGCATGGCCCTCTGGGAGAGGTGGCATGTTCTCACAAGACTGTGGCCATGCCAGGCAAATTACTGGCTCTTCTGAGAGTTTTGTTGGTCCTGGGCAATAAGCGGGCTAGGAATTGAGAGGAGGGTATAGCAGAGTGGTTGAGAGCAGGTGCTCTGGAGTTGGATTACTGGGCTCTAAACTGAGTTTGGTTGTGTAGAATTGGGGCATTTATCTAAACTCTGGTCTCTTTACCTATAAAACAGGAGAAATAAAGCTATCTAATTTATAGGGATTTTTGTAAGAATTAAATTATTAACTCACAGAAGGCAGTGGTTCTCTCTGGGGAAGGAGGTAATTCTGTTCCCCAGGAATTGTTTGGCTATGTCTGGAGACGTTTTTTGGTTGTCCTGATGGGGGGGATGTGCTATTGCATCTAGTGGATAGACGCCAGGGATGCTACTAAATATCCTACAGTGTGCAGGACAGACCCCACCCCTTCCCTCGAAGAACGATCCCAAATGTCAATAGTCCTGAGTTTGAGAAATCCTAAAATGAGGTACTGTCTGTCTGTAGGAATCACTCAGGGTCAACTCTCATGAATAAACTTTCTGTAAGGATGACAATAAATTTGTCACATGGAGCTTACCAAAGTCTCATGCCTCTCTCTTGACTGAGTAAAAGGGACCAAAGGGATTTTTTTCTTATTTTATTTTCTGATAAAACCACACAAATGACATTTTAGCTATAAGGTATGGCTGTTGGTTCCTGGATTCGAAGATGATATTAATTTCTTAATTAAGAGAAATAAGTAGCTTTCAGCCATAAAAATGCTGATCTTGTTGTTGGGATAGTTTGGAAGGTACTCCATGATGCTTTCTTAGGGAATAAAGACATGAATGAATGGATAACTATAGGGAAAGCTCCAAGGTACAAAATTTTAGGAATATGTCACATGGACTGTTAGGGGGATTTTACCCCTAGAAAACTGACCTTGAGACACTGACCGTTGACTCTCCTTCCAGTAATCTTCAGAATTTTGCTTGCATGGACACTTGTTCATTACACTTATGGGAAGACAGGTGGACAGTCCTGGGGAGAGGAGCAGGAGCGTATAGAATCTCCCGGAAGAACGGCAAACAGTTTCTCAATGATCTGATAGCATTCTCGTCCAAAAATGTGATGTCATTAGCAAGGGGGTGAGGATGAGGGTGGGGCGTCTTCCTGGATACAGAAAGAAAGGAAAGCTTGTCTTTCCAACTAGGGAAATGCTGTCCAGCCTACTGCTTGCTTGTAGCTTTGTGTGTTAAGTTACACCTTTTACCTATATTATATTACCTTGTATCCTTTGCACAGTTGTGCAGGTGCTTTTGTGTTGACGGTCACCTTAAGAAAATAGATCTATGTTTAATGGGCTTATGGGGAGCATGGGTGGCTGGGTCAGTTAAGCTTCCGACTCTTGATTTCAGCTCAGGTCATGATCTCACAATTTGTGAGATCAAGCCCTGTGTTGGGCTCTGTGCTGACAGTGCAGAGCTTGCTTGGGATTCTCTCTCTCCCTCTCTTTCTGCCACTCACCTGTGCATGTGTGTGCTCTCTCTCTCAAAATAAATAAATAAACATTAAAAAAAATAAAGGGCTTGTGTTGGGAGGAAGTAGGGCTCTGCAGAAAAGCTTCAGAACCTGGGTTCAGGTGGGGCTGAGGTAATGGGATACAAGGGGGAGTGGCTGAAGGGGAGTGGGTGGGGATAGGAGAGAGAAAGGGTGGGGTTCTCGAAGACTGAGTGACTGAGGATCCCGTTCTTCCACCCACCCCTGCTTAAAATAGAGCAGCTATATCTCACCTATTTTGTCTGAATTTATCTGTTTTGTAACATTGTCATTCCAAATATTTCACTTTTTCTACTAAAAGGTTCCACTTCTAGTAAAAAAAAAATGTTGAAAACCTCTGGCATCTATAGAGAAAATATAGCCCCTCCTTTATACAAGGTAATAGGTCAAATGGTTTCCCCCAGAATTTCTTATTCATTGAGGAGTTCAGCATCTCAGGAAAAAGTTAATGCAAAACCAAGATTCTTTCCCAAAGTTGACGAGATCTGTTCGATTTACTCCAAGAGAAGGCTCTTAAGCAATCACCCAGGGTTCTTGTCCTCCAGGAACTCTCAAGGCTTATTATCCTGTCTTTGAACTTGGGATGGAGGAGAGGCTGAGGCAGAGGGGATGGAACCAACTCCTTAACTCGAGGTATGCTCCAAGTCCAAGAGATGTTGGGTGTCTCTGGAATTAGGACAACCTATGAATTCCTGTAGGAATAGCACCATAAATGCTCAGGTGCATGCGCCTCAGTGATCTCAGAGAGTTGATTAAATGTCACAGATTTATACCACATTAACATAGGAAGCCTTGTCTCTGTCCAGAGGCTTTGCAGAAAGGTTCTGGTTGAACACTAGATGCCACTGTTGACTCACTCTGTTGTCTATCAGACACTAGAATTTCCCCTGGTCTCAGCAAGGATGATGCAATTAAAAAAAAAAAAAAAAAAAGCTTAGGTAAATACACAAAGTTTTGTTAATTTTCCTCTCGTTTAATGATTGATTTAGAGGGTTTTTAAAAAGTAAAGTTCAGAGGTTGTCATTTTCGAGAGAACACTTGACAATTGGCAGGTAATAGAACGATAAAGAGGCATGAATATTTCTTAAAGGAGAAAGATCAACCAGCTCACACTAGAGGTTTGTAGATAAGATCATTTTTGTACCTATCAGTTTCCACCCAAAAAAGACTCAAGTTACCCACAAGCCTACTTGTTTCTCTAGTTCTGTGGCATATCAGACTGTTTTCAACCTTTGGCATTTACTTGAATATTGTAATGGAATTTATGCCTAAGAGTTGTCTTTACTTCTCAATAGGCCAGGTTGTTGGCATCATTACAGAATTTTTTTCTTTTTATAGCCTTTATTTTTTAGAGCAGTTTTAGGTTCATGGCAAAACTGAACAGAAAGTACAGAGATTTTCCATATAGCCCCCGGCACCAATGCTTGCACAGCCTCCCCCATTGTCGACAGCTCCCACCAGAGTGGTACGTTTGCGACAATCAATGAACCTCTACTGACATGTCATTATCACCCCAAGTCCATAGTTTACGTTAGGGTTCACTCTTGGTGTTGTACATTCTACGGGTTTGGACAAATGTATAACAACATGTATCCATCATTATGGTATCATACAGGGTACTTTCCCAGCCCTAAAAATCCTCTGCTCTCTACCTATTTGTCCTCCCCTCCTCCCTAACCCCTGGCAACCACTGATCTTTCTATTGTCTCCAGAGCTTTTTTTCTCCATTACTAGTTGTTAATTTTTTTTTTAAACTTTCCACTTTAAACAGTTTTAAACAATAGTAGACAAGCTAATATAGCAAACCCCATGAACCTATCCCATCACTTTAAAAACCACCAAATTTTACATAATCATCTATTTAACGTTCCTTTCAGGCAGGTTTTATATCATCTCCATTTTATAATAGTGAAATTGAGGATCAGAAGGTCTAAGCAGCTGCCCAGATTGTTACAGCTAATTGATGGTACAGTCTGATTCAAGCCCAGTTTTTTTTTTCCCCAAAAAGTGTTTCTATCACACTATTCTTCAGCTTGATTTCTACCAGATATGTGTGCATATCTGAATATGCTGTGTTCTCCCTTGAAGACCAGTCCTACACATTCATTTTCAAAAGCTTTTAAAATACATTTGCAGGAATCTTCTAAGAAGAGAAAAATTTATCGTTACATTTAGTGATAGCTAGATTTACGATAGCTGTGTATATTGTGAATGCGTGTATTTTTAGGTGTTTTATTCTCCAAAGGAATTGAGAACTATCAGAATATATTTGCCATCCCTTGAAAGCTATAAAATTGGCAGACCATTGAGTGTTGCCAGGGTTGAAGACAGCACAAGGTCCTCTCCAGCTCGCATTTCCAACATGGAAACACCCCTGTGAGAATTCCCCTAGACATCGGGCCATTCACAGAACCCAAATATTTTTAAATGCAAGCTGTGTTAACTCTTACTCTTTATAGTCGGTCATCTTCCATCTTCAGAACTAACTTTAAATCCCTTTAAATCTTTGACCCCTCCTGTAGCAACTACAGGCAAACCCCTAATCCAACAATGGTACCTTGGTTTCCCTTCACTCAGGGTGTGGGCTGGGATGCCATTTTACAAACATTATCAGGTCCTTTTAGCTTCCTTTCATCACCACCATTATTATTATTATTATTATTATTATTTTAGCAAGCTGAGCACTAAAGATACACAGGCCTGTTAAGACCACATCACACTATGATATGTTGGGCGGTAAAGACAATACCTCTCTCACAAAGCAGATCACTAAAAGTTATTTGGAAACACAAAATTGCAAAGAACAATAGAGAGCCCTTGCTCCATATGAGCCCTCAAAATTCCCTCATCTTTCCAGAACCAATATGACGGACTCAGAGACAGCTCTCTCTGTACTTCCCTCATAATGCTCACAGAACATTTGTCATAGTGCACTGAAATACACATTTCTGACTGTCACCCCCAGACAAGGCCTCCTCTTGGGGAGCACCAAGTCCTGGTAATCTTAGTACCAATGTGACCTGATCTTTTCACAGTGCCTGGCCTGTGTTTTCTGACATTGACTTCATGTTCGAATACCTTTGGGGTTGCAAATGTACTGATCTTTAGCCCTCCTTTCAGGCCTCCTGAGTCACAAGCGGGACTCAGGTTCAGCATGGCGGAGGGATGAAAAACGGGGACAAAGTTCTCCAGGATATCTGCCCAATTACCTCATTTCCTCATCATTCATTCCCTGCCCCTTATTTGATTGAAACTTTCTTATTGATATCCCCAAACAACTATTCTAAAATATGCTGTGCTATTCTTCTGTAACAATAAGAATTTTGGAACAACATGCATAAATTGTTACCCCTTGAGAAAAGTAACTCAAAGTCTCAAATGTTCAATTTTAGAAAACCATCCAACTTTTGGATTGAGAACCCCACCCAGAAGAAAAAAGCCTCTTTAATTCATATTATCCATACATAAATCAGAGCAAATTTATAAGCATCTCTTCAGAATTATTTATGAGGGAAATCCCAAAATGTTGAATTCAAACTAGGATAATAAGTGAGGAAATTAATTATTCTCTAACCCATATTACAAATTTCTGTTCAATAAAATGTTGCAGATATTCCCCTTGTCTTGTATTCTATTGGTATTGTTTGAGTTCTGTAAATATAAAATCATTGTAATATCTTTTGTAGTCTCACTAGGATCTTATAATCCTGTTTTTCCCATGATTGTGAATTTAAGTTTGCAGGGACATAGCTCCTTTTTTGACTCCTTCACTGGACCCCCCTTCTAACCAATCTCAAAATGTAGAAATTTCTATGGGCTTCCATTTACTCTTTCATTAAAAAAGATGTTTATATTAATTATAAGTATAATATAAAGAAAACATTAAACCTAGGTTCTAATGGGCAAGGCAAGTGTAGGTAAATAAGGACCGTAAAATTGGATACTGGGACCTCTCTATATGGGGCAGGTCAGGGACATCTCTGAGAGGGGGCATTTGAGTTGAGACCCAAAGGGTGAGTGACACCCAGTCACAAAAAGATTTGAAGGAAGGCTGGTCCAATCAGAAGGAATAGCACATACAAAGGTCCAGAGATGATGAGTTTGGCCTAAATGAGGGACGGGAGGGAGAGCAGTACATCTAGAGCCTCGTAACAGGTGGAATGTTGGGGCAACGGTGAAGTAGATGTTGTATCCTCCAATAGGCAACTGCTGAAGGGGTTTGTGCCAGGGAAAGCCACTCTTGGGATATATGTCGGGCTGTACTCCTTCTCCCAGGAAGTCACCCATGAGAACAAGAGTGTGAGTCAACTCCAGCATGGAAGGCCCACCTACCGACTAGCTGAAAGACTTAGCAGCCTGAGGACAGAGTAGAAAGAGTCCTGAGGTGGCAATCTGATGTCCCTTTTCAAACAGTCACTCTTGCAATTTATAGAACATGGATCAGAGGATGGCAAGATCCGTGAGGAACGAAGGGGGTGGAGGCCATGTGGATGAGGCTAAATAGGCAAAACTCGAGACAGATGTTGGAGATGTAATGGACAGCCATTGCTGATGGATTTGGATTTTGGAGGTGGTCCAGTAAAAGGAGAAATCAAGGTTTCCTCATAGCTTTCTAGCTGTGGAAGAGTGTGGTGCCATTTGCTGAGACTAGGTGGAGGGACAGGATCAAGAGTTTTCTTCCCTTAATAATTATTCATTTTGTTTCTAAGCCTGCATGTGATATTGGTTTTTTTGTAATAGCTTTATTGAGGTATAATTCGTACACCATACAACTCACCTATTTAAAGTATATACAGTTCAGTGGTTTTTTTTTTTTATAAAGCACAGAGCTATGCAGTTATGACCACAATCAATTTTAGAAGATTTTCATTATTCCAAAAGAAACCTTGTGTTCTTCAACAGCCACTCCGTCATCCGTCTTCACATCTGCCCCTGTCCCTACCTTAAACTCTAGGCAACCACTCATGTATTTTCTGTCTCTGTGGATGTATGCATTCCAGGCATTTTGTATTTGTAGAATCGTATAATAGGTAGCCTTTTGTATCTACCTGGCTTCCTCACTTCGCAGGATGTTTTCAAGACTTATTCACATTGTAGCACTTATCAGTATTTGACTCCGTTTTATTACTGGGTAATATTCTGTTGTATGGATATACCACAATTTATTTATCCATTGGTTGGCTGATGGGTTTTGGGTTGTTTCCATTTTTTTCGCTGCTATAAATAATGCTGCTGTGAACATTTGTGTATAAGTTCTTGTGTGTATATCCAAGAAAATTTAAAATATTTTTTACTGTATGTAAGAGACTCTATTCCACTGTAAACCAACCAACCTGATTCCTTAGATTGCCACCTCAGGACTCTTTCTACTCTGTCCTCAGGCTGCTAAGTCTTTCAGGGGGAAGTATCTTGTAGCTAGTCGGTAGGTGGGCCTTCCATGCTGGAGTTGACTCACACTGTTCTCATCGGTGACTTCCTGGGGGAAGGAGTACAGCCTGACATACAGCCCAAGAGGCAAGATGTGTGGGGAGAAAGAGCTGCATCAGTGAGGCGATCCTGAGTTCGAAGCCCAGCAAATTGCTTAAACTCTGATCCTCATCTGTAAAATGGCAATATTCAGTAATATTGATCTCACTGAACTGTTGTTAAGAGTAAGTTCAGTAATGCTGAGCACCATCGTGGTGCAAAGTAATTTTTTTCAACAACTGATTTTTATAATATTATTATGCAGCCTCTCTGTGGGCTACTGGTAACATAACAAAATTTCCTCTGGTCAGTCTGGCCATTCTCATGTGTGCTTAATAGCAATTTCTGCATCAATAATACATAGATAGGGGCGTCTGACTTCGGCTCAGGTCATGATTTCATGGTTTGTGAGTTCCAACCCCATATCGAGCTCCACACTGAGTGTGCAGAGCCTGCTTGGGATTCTCTCTCTCTCCCTCTCTCTGCCCCTCCCCTACTTGTGTGCATGTGCACACACACACTCTCTCTCAAAATAAATAAACAAGCTTTAAAAATAATAATACATGGATAATAATACATACCTCACAGGTTACTATAAAGATTAAATGAGATAAGAAATGTAAAGGACTTGACATAAGATATATTGTCAGTAATCGACAGCTTTGAGTGTTTCTTTGGTAAGCATGTATCTCTTGAGCACCTACTATGAGCCACTATTTTAGCGGGAATACAGTAATGAATGGAATCGAGTCCCTGCCCCTGGGGATCTGCACAGCTACCACCATCGTTATTATTGCATATCTGGCCTGGGTTTCCATACACAGAGAAGAAAGAAGTAGGCATGCCTTAGATGAAACCTAAGAAGGGTTATTGACTGTATTTCTACTTTACCTGGAAAAGGAGGCCCCTTTTTTTCCTTCCTGAGGGCGAACAAAAACCTCTAAAGAACTCAAGCTGTTATTACCAGAGCCTTTTGACTCTCTCCCTTAGCCCTTCCCCGCAGTCTTTGTACGGGTCCCGGAAGAGTCCCCTGCCCAGTCAAGGCTATCTGCTCACGGACCACGGTGTTGAATTCTGCTCCGTGTGTACGGTTTTAAGTGAAATTGCCTGCAAACTTGGAAATTATTATTGATGTTCTCAACTGTTTACTAATGTGGCAGCGGCTGTGATTTGTGCTTTAATATTTTTTTCAAAGCCCATTGACTTTGTAAGTGCAGTTCTAACGTGAGCAGGGGAATCCCAATTGGCAGATGCTAGCGGCCGTGTGTGCAGGATGGTTCACCAGCAGATGGCAGCAGAGACACATGACGTTAGTTTCCAACAAAGGGACCTGGACCTTTCAGGCAGGGTTTCTCATACTTGTCCAATTTGTTGTTCCTCTTATGGTTTTCTCCTGCAAGCATCACAGATTATCTCACAAGCAGGACATTTTAAGGAATGCATTTGGAAACTTGAGCAAGATCTCTGTGAACAGGGTGTTACATCCCTTCACGATTGCTCACAAAATAGCTGCTGATGGACCCGTGGTAGTACGTTGAAGGTGATTGGCAAGCAAAAAGTGATGGTAGGCAATTGCTGCGTTTTTCATAGGGCATTGTAAGCATATTACAGGTTTGTTAACAATGGAGAACATCATATGAAGAAAGACTTGCAAAAAGAGGATAGAGGTGAGAGCTGATTTCATTTGATTTCAGGTACTAAGATGCTTGCCCTGTGTTATTTTTGTCATTCCTGCAAGTCCTATCTCAGGACTCTGCAGGAAGGATACTGTCCATGGTCAGTGCCTTCCACCTCCTTTCCAGGGTCTGTTTATGTCACGTGTAACATAATGCAGCCTGCCCTTTGATGCCTTCTGTGGGTGTCCTGGACAGTCTGATGGGGAAGGAGGGAGGAGTCTGCAGACCCTTTGAAATCTGTGATACGGATATGTTTTCTGCCTTCAGCTCTGCCATACCCCAGGAAAGGGGGTTCAAAACAGAACAAGAACATCCACTGCTATGATGAAGGGCAATGCTGGGGCAAAGGGTGCATTGGAGGAGTCACGGTCCTGCCCCAGCAAAGGGCCAAGTCTCTGATGTGCATGCATTTGCACCCAGTAGTAGCTGCGTAGTTTATGGGCCCAGGGCGAAATGAAAATGTGGGATCTCTTGTTCAAAATTGTTAATTTCCAGACAGTGACAGAAGAGGATATCTCAAATCCAGGGACTCTGAGTGTGTTGCCTTAGGCAACATCATGGGTTTCATACTCATGAAGCCAGCTGTGTGTGTGTGTGTGTGTGTGTTTGTGTGTGTGTGTGTGTGTGTGTGTGTGTGTGAGAGAGAGAGAGAGAGAGAGAGAGAGAGAGAGATTGAGAGAGAGAAAGAGGAGCTTTAAAAGTTTTCTCTGCTTGGTCTCTTTAAGGCAGGGTTTCTCAACCTCAGCACTATTGACATGTAGACCAGATCATTCTTTGTAGTGGGGGCTGAGCTGTGCAGGTAGGGAGTTTACCCGCATTTGTTGTCTATCCATTAGACGCCAGTAACGTCTCCCACCCCCAGCGGTGACAATCAAAAATATCTGGTGATGTTGCCAAATATTTCCCTTTGGGGCAAGATCACCTGGGTTGAGAATAAATGCTTTAAGGTAAGGTTTTTACAACACTCCCAAAGAGCTTAATGGCTTACCTTTCTTCTTCTTTTTCTCCCCCCCCCCCCCTTTTTTTTTCCTATCCAAGCATGAAGGAAAATATGAAATGCACTTTTGGGCCTGTGCCCAGGGGTGCAGAATACCAAACATCCAGGCCAGGCTCATCTGGTTTTGGAGACTCCTGCAGGGTTTAGAGCACACCGTGGTTCTGCACATGCGTAATTTGCCCTGGTCGCCTTGGGTGGATATACATTTCACAGAGTGTCTGTTCTCTGAGCCCTGGAAATGTATCCTTTAATCTCTGACTCAGAAAACCCCTTGACTCTGGGAGGAGACACCAAAGGCCTTCTCCTGACAGGCAGGGAGAGGGCTGTTTGGATTGCTAATTTGTTTTCACTCTTTAGTCTGTTTTTCCTTCATGCTGATGTTCCTCTTTAGACCTTGAGTATGAATAATTCCACGTAGCCTGAGGGAAGAAGCAGGAGGCCTGCTTGTAGAGTTGTTTGTACTGTAATGAAATAGAAAGTTTAAAAGCCCAGTGAAGCCTGAACAGTTGGAAAAGGAGGGAGGTCTAGAATGTACTTTAAAAATCACTCATAAAACATGGCAAACTCTGGAAGCCTCTTGGAGGTCAGGGGAATAAATTGCCCATTCACTTTAGAAAGACACCCAGAGGTAGAACAGGACCCCCTGCCCCCAAATGTTGAGTCTCAGTGCAGTGGCCCAATCACTTGAATGCTCTTCAAGATATTTTTGTTAATCCTGTATATTGGGATGGTCATTTGGAAAGCCAAACTAAGCATTGACATTTTCTGGATTGTGAGTAGTAATTTGATAGCTAGCCATCTGAAAGATCTGATCTCTACTGTTTTGTGTTCCAGTAGGTCCTAGTAATGGAGGTGGTTGGGTTTATTCAAATTTAATGGCAAAGAAGTCAAAGACCCTAGGCCTGAGTGCTTTAGTTGTATATAATTAGCCATATACTGGACATATTCTGAGTTGTGTTAATTAGCCAAAAACTGGACATCTTTACGATGGTCATTCTGAAAATGTATAGATTTATTAAGGATTATGTGGCTACATATTATTATAACTATGTACTTATGTGGAGATGATTCCTCAAAACTGTGAGCTCTTTGAGTTCTATGAGTCTCCAGCAAATATAACAATACGTATTATGCAGCAAATGCTCAGTTGATGTTGAGAACTGGTTGAGAGCCATGATAGAAACTGGATGAATGTGTAGAGTGGAACAGTAGAAGCCCTCTTCATTCACGGAAAGACAAATTATCATCATGCCTTTTGTGAGGAATAAGCCCGCTGATCCAATCAAAGGAGAGTCGGAGAGACTCAGAGCACAGTGAAGCGAGGCTTTAATCAACATTCTTGCGAGAGCAGGTGTCTGATGGACAGGCACACTGGGGGCAGTTACAGCAGGAAATTTATCTCCTAGCGTGAAGTTCCTTCCCTGATTCCTCATTGACTGAATACTGTAGAGGTTATAGCCTTAACCAGAAGTCACTTATGCCCATGTAAGGCAAAAGTAGTCTGTTTGGAACAAATGTACATTCCTTGAGATGACACAGAGACTTCAGGTCTTTGGCAAATGCTCATTGCAAAGCCCACGAAAAATAAGCCTGCCAAATGGAGAGGGGGAAGGAGAACCATGAAGTGAAATGTCTAAGGGTCTGGTATTTCTGAAAATGAATCATCTCACTTACTTCTCATACCTTTTTAGTAGGAAAAGAAAGGTAGTATAGGGTGGCAGGATGGAATTTTAAGGCCTTCCCTCCTACCCTCTTTGTTGGAGGAGATCTTTGACAATTGGAATTAGTACAGCACACTAGAAGAATTGCTAGAATTGGCTAGAAGTTTGGTCTGATGGGTCATCAAAACTAGCAATAAAAAGGTTTGTATTTTCTGTTGCTGTTATCTATCTACTGAGGGAAAGGAGGAATCTGAATATTCTTCTCTCCTCTCTTCTGATGGGACTGACTGGCTGAAAGCCTGCCATGGGGGGGGGGGGGGTAAATGACTAAAAAGACAGAGAAGACTTTAAGGGTGGGGATGGGAAGAGAACATAGATGTAGACCAGAGAGGAGGAGCTTTCAATGCCCACCTGGAGGGAACTCCACAGATTCCTCAGTGAGAAAAGAACAGTTTTGTACTGTCTACTGGATTCCTTGTGTCAAAGGGTGATTTTTCAGTAAAACATAACCATGGATCTCAGGTATAAAGTTAACATGTTAGTGATGTTATTTAAATCATTAATTAATGAGGGAACCAGTAAGATGTTGCAAGTGGTTCAAAGGAGAATTCAAAGCAATAATGCTTCAATATACCTACAAATAGATGCAGGACTGGGCTCATTCCACAGCAGGGGAGGGGAAATCAATGGTATTTTCAGGGAACAAAATTCATTTGCATGTCTATTGACAAGAATCATTTTCATTACCATCAGTTAGGTACAATTTACAGAGTTGTAAAATAGTTCAAAGTCAATGAAAGGCACAGAGGCCTTGTAGAGTCAAATAGCTCAAAAGATTATACTTCGGCAATACCTAGTTTTCTACCGAGGACAGCTAGTTCTCTTTTTGGTCCATCTCAGTCTTCTGTAATTTTTCCCTACACGTCTATATGTTTAATTGTCTAATAGTAAACATTTTCTTTTGGGAGACATACTGTATTTTCAGGAAAAGAATCTGATCTGTAACTTCCTCTTCAAACAGCTTCAACAAGCTGGGATGAAACGTGTGTGGGTAGCATTTAGGATGAGTGAAGGGTGAGAAGGACAGAGTGTAGGTCAGGACACCTCCTCAGAGAGAGCAGTTACAGCCAAGCTTTAGACTAAGGGTTATCATCCTAAGTTTCATCTTATTTTGTTTCTTTTTGAGGGAGAGAGAGAAAGAGAGAGAGTGAAGGGGAGGGGCAGAGGGAGAGAGAGACAGAGAGCAGGCTGGAATCTCAAAGCAGGCTCCATGTTTAGCACAGAACCTGACCTGGGGCTCGATCCCACGACTCTGAGATCATGACCTGAACCGAAACCAGGAGTCAGATGATTGACTGATTAAGCCACCAAGTTTCATCTTATTTAGCCTCTGCCCTCCCCCGAGCTGTATACTGTGGGCACATGAAGGTCTTGAAGTTATAACCTTCAACTTACAACTTGAAGAGCATAGCGTCACCCTTCCACAATTCTTTGGGTGCTCACATGGGGCTGGCTCTCTGTGGGTCGAAGGGGAAGGAGTGTCATTAGAACAGTCCTTAATGTGACTTGAAGGGTAGGAAGGACTTGGGTATCTGGAGGGGAAAGGAGGACCTTCTAAGTGGAAAGATCTCTATCAGACGAGGATGCCAACCGAAGTAACGATTTGCTTTCATCAGAGCATTCTCATGAAAATGGGGGGTGGGGGAGAATGCAACTTCTGAAAAGCCAGTTCTCACTGGTTTGTGTTGACCTCATAGCTCAGACAGAAAGAAACCATTTGAAGCTGAGTGGTAAAAGTAGGAAAGAGATCTGTGCTTTAAAAAGAAGGAGACATAAATATTGGTGGGGAAAAGCAATGTGCCTGACGTGGCCTGGTATCTGAATCATGGAATCATGGATCCCACTAGAGGCCATGTACAAAATCAACCTCCAAACTTGGGGTTGAAAGGTGACCCTCACAAATTTACCTTGTTTTTTTTTTTTTTGTTTTTTTTTTTTTAATTTTTGAGAGAAAGAGAGCACGCGTACGTGCATGAATGGGGGAGGGGCAGAGAGAAGGACAGAGAATCAGAAGCAGGCTCTGCACTGACAGCAGTGAGCCTGGTAGAAGGCTCGAATATACAAACTGCGAGATCATGACCTGAGCCTAAGTTGGATGCTCAACTGACTGAGCCACCCAAGCACCCTGCAAATTTACCTTTTTATGAGGGATTTGGCACAAGCCATTGCTTTGAATCATGAAACTCTATCTGCTTACTCATTTCCCCCCTTCTTCCTCCAACAGACAAACACTGGTGGGGAGCTTTTTAGTCCCTCCTTGCACTTGAATTTTGAATTTTAAAAAATCCATTATGAATAATAGTAGTTTACATAACTCCACACCTTAGTGCCATAGAACTTGAACAAGTTAGTCTAAAGAAGAGGAAAGAAGACACAGAACTTCTTTGAAAACCATTAAAAACTCTTTTAACACAAAGTGTGGCTAAACTGCATCTGTGCATTAGAGATAGTTTAAAAGCCAGACACCATTCCTGGGTCTAGCTCGTTTTTATAATTTTAGCTTTAATTCAGAATAGCTGGGGTTTTCGGATTGGTTTAGAGTCATCCTCTTACTGTTAATGCAAAATATGAAAATGAAACTGTAGACTTGATCTTTCTGAGTAAACACACAGACACAAATATGTCTGTGAAGTTTGAAAACATTTGAGGATTTTGTTTTTCTTATGTGAGCAGTTAGAACAATGCCAAAGTCAAGCCAGAATGGAGAATTGACTTCTCGCTGCATTGTATTTATATCAAGTCCAACATCTCAAAAAGAAGTTGGCTCTGAACCATTCATTTAAAATAGGTCACTGGTGAATTAACAGAACGTAACACCCCAAATCCAATCAGAGCCCAGGGTAGGGACACGTCTGCTTTATTTCTCCCAAGTTCCTAGGAGACTGACGACTGGATCAAGGGAAAAGGGCAGAGTATGACACATAGAATGATTTATAAGTCCCTACTCTGTGGAAAAATCAGTCTAAAATCAATTCAGGTTTTCCCTGCATTATACTCTCTTTCAAACTGCATGAGGCTTTAGGAACAGCCAGTATATTAGGTGTGTAAAGATATATGTGCACATCGTGTGCCTGGGAGAACTTCTGTCCCCTAGGTGAGTCTTGATGGTACATGAGCAAGGCTGCAGAGTGTAAACGAGAGGCAGTCTCCTTTTCCTGATCAAAGACGGAAGCTGACGCTGAGAAAGTAGACGGCCTTATTGAAGGCATCTTAGCATTCTGAGGGTGGTTGGCTCCCAGAGAAAGTGTGAGTTATGGTTTCTGAGAAGTATGCATTCGGACTTACCACACCTACAGGAAAGCTGGAAAGAAAGACAAGTGAGAACAGCAGAGACACAGACATAGGCCTCAGTTCTTTGGTGGTCACTCCTTCGCAGGCAACCTGGGAGAGGCCAGGTCCTCAGCTGTCGTTGGTTCTCAGGCCCTCTGCTGCTAGTAAAAGAGATTAAGGGCTAAAGTGTTCCCCGGTGGGGTGGAAACATCAACTTTTGCTTGAATTGATAGAATTTTAAGGCCGGAATGTCCCTGGATGGCTGTTCTGGAAGAGCCAAAGTATCAATCCGCTGCTGTTATTCTTATTAAAAGTTTATTTCCACTTGACAACAGGGGCTGCTGTAATGTTGCCTCTCCGGTAACAGTGGTTACAAGGACCAGAACTGCCTGGAGTCCCAGCCTGTCTGTGAATGTCTTCTAGGTGCTTGGGGGATCCCGGTCTCCAGAATTTCCTATTCTCTCCTGGGGTGTGAAGTTGATGGTTGAGAAGATGCCAGATTAGGGGGCTCCTGAGGGAAGATCGCAAAGTTATTCTGAGCCAGAAATGGAGGGTCTGGACTTGTCGTGGTGCCACAAACTCCCATTTGGGTGTTGAGGATAGAGAGCTTGAGGAATAGTGTTCCTATAAATTCCACTAAATAGTGGATTTAGTTCCACTAAATAGTGGATTTAGTGTTATGGACCTTCAGATGCTTCCTTCTACCCTGTACAGGAGAGACTGGATGGTGGCTGGTGAACGGAGCTGGTTACACTCTGTCCAAACATATGTTCCAGAATCTGTGGGACAGAAAAATACTTTACAGAATAGTGAAATTGTCCCTTGAAACATCTCCTGGGGATTAGCCCATGACCATTGTGTGATGTGAGCTAATGGGACTGACTTTTGGGCATGGATTAAGTGTGCCTTCTTTATAGAAACACTTCATTTAAAGTTCTGAAAACCAGTGGGAGGCAACAGAAGACCCTTCCATCGCCAATCAGTGGCTGAAACATTTCAATTCAGAGTTGGCCCACCCAGGCCTCTCAAATCTTCTAGCAACTCTTCATACTTCGATGGAAAAGAAATGTCTAAATTACAGCAATTCTTTACATGTATCTGGGCAAAAAGATGTTCAAGGTAAACCAAGCTGTTACAAAATTCTTTTTGTTTAAAAATTAAATAAAACATTTTTTAAATACTTGCACAAGGCAAAATTCCTAGTTAGCATGTAAAAATGTAGAGGGAAAGTAAGTTTCCTTCCTACCCCAGAGCCTCAGTTCCTCACTCCTCTCCCCAAAGACAGCAGCTAAAAGAATTTCCTGGTATAAGACTTCCAGAGACAGTCTTTTTGAATCCAAATGTGTATGTGTGTGTTTATGGGTCTATAGTCTTTTCAGACGCATGTGTGTGCACGCGCGCGTGTGTGTGTGTGTGTATTAGCACAAAAATATTAGCACATTGTACATATTGTTCTGCATTTTGCTTTTTCATGTATCTTCTTTTGTAGATGATTTCATATAATACTGTGCCACCTCATTTTTAAAATGCTGCAAGGAATATTGCGACATACATTTCTCTGTGCAGAGATATGAGTAAATCTGTGGGATTAGTTCTATAAGAGTGGAATTGCTGGGTCAAACAGTAAATGCATTTTTTATTTTTATGTATTTTGACAAATCTTCCTCCAAAAAGGTGTGACCAATTTACACTCATACCAGCAATGTATCAGAATGTTTTTTTCCCTTACACTGCTACTAACACAGCCCAAGTTTTTGACAGAGCTAACAATTTCTTTTTTCTATCTCTCTTACATCTATGGAAACTGGGGCTTCTGTGTAATATTAGTTAACTTTCAAAACAGAAATTGTTGTTCCCTAGATAATATGGCTCTTCATACTTCTGTTCTCTGAAGTTATGGGATTCTACTATTTAGAGAATGGGTGTAGTTGATTCCATTTGGTGGAATGGTTTAGATTCTGTTTCTTACTGGATTCTAATCTGATTTCATGTATGTCCTAAGGCCACTACTAAAAACAAGAGGACATAGTTCTTACTTCCAGGTGGCTTGAAATGTTTAACAATTAAAAGGAATACAAAAGCCCTGGAAAAATATTTAGTAAGTTGCTTTGAAAAATTTAGGGAGAAAAATGTGTACCTGGATATATATTTCCTCTTGGCATACAGATCAGCATATGCTTGTTTGTTTGAGGCCTGGATGGAATCAGAACCTTGTAAAAATAAAGGATTAGACCAGCTGTGAATTGAAGCTGTCCTTTGGTGGGCAACCTCAAGAAGGTGAGCGGCAGGTACGAGCTAAGCGATGGGAAGAGTGTGGTTGAGTTTTGGGGAACTTGGCTGTGACAGGAAAGGAGGAAGAGGGAGTGAGTGGAAAGGAGAAAACACAGGATGCAGGGAAGATAGGTCTGAAAGGAGCCCAGAAGGGCTGGATTCCCAAGCATGGATGGAAAGGAGAGCAGACACTTCTTGCAAAGAGAGGTCTCGGGGGCTAGTGATGCCAACTGAGATAGCTCAGAGCAGGGGCAAGAGAAGTTTGAAGGAGTTCATTTAATATGGAGAGTACGGGACTTGGAGAAGACCCCACTGTATACTCTGGATCAATCTCTACAAGGTTTGTGACCCTCTGCCTGTCTGGGTTTCCTGTTTGTGGAATGGGGGCATTTTGCTTTTTTAAAAAAATCCTGGGGATCAAATGGGGTAGTGTATGTGAAAGTGTCTAACATGGTACCTGCAACAATCCTCTAGTAAATGTGGTGGATCTGAACCTAAAGGTTAAAGGATTGAGGCACAAAAGGATGTCTGGGCCTGTGGGCTGGGAACAGGGCATGGTAGTGAAAAGTCAGTGATGGGGAAACTGAGTGGCATTGGGACATGTGGAGAGGGACAGGTGATATTTGAAAATAAGTTTTTTAATGTTTATCTTATTTTTGAGAGAGACAGAGACAGAGACAGAGTGTGAGCAGGGGAGGGGCGGAGAGAGGGAGACACAGAATCCGAAGCAGGCTCTAGGCTCTGAGCTGTCAGCACAGAGCCCGACGCGGGGCTCGCACCCATGGACCACGAGATCATGACCTGAGCTGAAGTCGGACGCTTAACCAGCTAAGCCACCCAGGTGCCCCATGGGACAGGTAATATTTTTAAGCCAATTTAAAAAGTATACTTTAAAAAATATTTATTTTTTTAAATAAAACAGGGGCAGAGAGAGAGGGAGAGAGAGAACCCCAGCAGGCTCTGTGCCACCAGCACAGAACCCCACGTGATGCTTGAACTCAGAAACTATGAGATCATGACCTGGGTTGAAATCAAGAGTCGGGCACTTAACCGACTGAGGGCCCCTAAAAATTATACTATTTAATATGTCTCTGCAATAATGGAATGATTGAAGGGAAAATCCCAAGTGGTTAAATGAACATCGTTATTTACAGTCAACCAGGACCATTTTTAAGAAGTGATCTGTTTTTGTTGGATAGGCAAAGGACATGGCTTAGGAAAACCGTGGACATGGCCCCACTATAAAGCATGGAGGTGTGTCACAGACAGTATCCTGTGTGCAAATCCATTCGTGTTTTGAATGATTTCTTTTTTCCGCTCAGGTCTTCAAAATATAGTCCGCATTGATTCAGGAAGATAGTTGCTTTCTTTCCATGATAGGAGGCTTTGGTTTGGCTGATAGAGACACAGAGACAAACCATGAGGGACTTAGGAGATGTTTCCTCTGTATTTATCTTGCCTTTTTTTCACATTGATCAGTTACCAGGTGAAGTTCTCGCTTATACTGACACGTGTTTTTCCGGGGGGAAAATGGGCACAGGACTCAAATCCTTTGATATTGAAGGGTTATTGGGACCAAGTAGGAGACCTCAAAAGGCATCTGTATATCAGTGTTTCACTAATTCATTACAGAGGACTGCTCCTGCAAGGATATCAAAATGCCCCGTGTGCACTACATTATTTATTCTTATTAATGAGGAGGAGCAAAAAGGAACAGATTAGATTTTTGCCCACACTTACAGGCTCAGTTTAGAAAAGGCATTACTCCCAGGGTAAGGACTCAAGGAATTTTTAAGTAGAAGGAGCTCCCCAAAAAGGCAAAACCAAAGTTCCTGCACTAAGGTTTATATTCATATCTGTTTTTCCAGATGGCTACAGCTCCAAGCTGACTGAAAATTTGAGAATGCAACTTTTGGCCCTGCCTGCCACCTTAAAAAAAAAAAATGTCGTGGCTGTTGATTGAGGGTAAGCAAACCCAGCTGCAGTGTTTTTCTTACCACCAGCTCTTTCGGGGGTGGAAATGGGGCTATAAACCCAGACCCCTCTTGAGGCATAGAGGGAAGAGAATGTCTGGGTCCTCGCTTGGCACCTGGGCCTCACCATGGTGCAAAGCAAGACTCATCAACTCAGGTGGCCGAGAAAAGCAGATGTTTAACACGGCTAAGTGTAAAGTGTGGGGGAAATGGCTTTATGGGCCTTTGGCTGAGCTGCTGCCATTTGAATGTTCTACGCAGGAAGTCGTCAGGGAGTGAAGCAATGCAGACAGACCTTACTTCACCAAGTGGTCTATTTTGGATCGGCAGCAACACCAAAACCTCTAACACAAAGGAACGTGAGGATCTCCCTTTTACGCGAAAGATTTTTCCACCAGGAAGAGCTGCTTGTCATGGAAAAGGAGGGGCACCGTTTCCTTTATTTTAAACATTAATTCATCATCAGAGGGGATAGTGTTGACCTGCAGAAATAACATTCCCCAAAGCACTTTCAGTGGTATCAGAGGTATGATTTTCTCCCGCCTGTGAGAGAAGTAGGGATTATTGCCTCTAGTCAAGCTGGAGGGGGGGGGGGGGGGGGGGGCGGTAAATGGAAGCTTATGCTGGAAGGCCACGCAGCCAGCGGGAGTGGGAAAGGAATCGAAATGCGGGCTTCTTCCCTAAGTCCGGAGGCCTTGCCATCCAGCTGGTGTTTCTCAGGGTGTGGCTTGTACCACTGGTGATGCACGAGATGATTTGACGTGGTACATCAACTAAAATGGAAACAATTTAATAGCTGGGCTGTTATTTCATTCTGTATTAAAAATGCAGAATAGCATCGTGGTTAACTCAGGTGAAACTCAAGATCTGGAGCGTTCCTGCCTGGATTTCAGTCCCAATTCTACTACTTACTGTGTGATTCCTTCCTCATTCAATCCAAGCCTCAATTTCCTAATCCATAAAATGGGAATCAAGCAGCCCCCACCTCACAGGATTGTGGTGAGGACTGCCTGAGCTAATAGCAGGGCTGGACATGCCATGAGAGCTCTGTATTTATTGAGGGAATATTAACAATAGCGCGTTAAACTTAGGATTGCGTGGATACTTTGAGTTTGGGGAGGGTAAGTAGAATTGATGTTAAAAAAAAGAGATGGGAATAATTTTGAGATGAAATAGGTACCTAATAGCACAGGTGGCAGTGATATACTAAGCAAATGACTGGCACTTGGGAAGCACTAGTCCATCCCACAAAGAAGTCTGAGCCCAGTGGGTGGCACAGTGGCTGTGACTGGCTGACTTTCTTTTGAAAGGAAAGACGGCCGTGGAGTCTCAGCCTGTATCGAGACACTTGCTAGTTTTCTGTATCCACTTGTCCTCTCACTTTTTCTAATTAAGTCATTTTCTGGGCACTGTCGCTTGGACCCAGAGAGCAGGCAGGAAAGCACACTTAGGAAGAAGGACAGTTACGGTCACCCTAACCAGACCCAGGACAAGAAAGCGGCCTTGGTTCTCGCTCTGCTGGTTTCAGTCGGAGTGCCGGAAACAGGAAGGTGGAAGCCACATCTGCGGGGTGTTGGACGTAGGGGACTGGGGGAAGCTGGGACAAGGGGAGGAATTATCAATTCAAAAAACCAGACACCATGGCCATAAAGAGGAGACGGGAGAACTGCCTTCAGATGAGTCATCCTGCCTCTGCCCCAGACAGTTACCTCAGTGACACGGAGGGGCACAGATCGGCTGATACCATCACTCCTAGTCACTGAACGGCGGGAGAAAGAAATGAATATGCCATTTGTGGTGAACCTCCTTTAGGGACAGATTTACTGTCTCCTGCCCCCGCCCCCCCGACCTGGACTGAGGTCTGTGCTCTGGCCAAGGGTCACAGAGGGGAAGCGTCCTGGCCGTGTTTACCGGGGTTTTCACTCCCCATTCCCTAATGAGCTGCTTTAACAACTTACTCTCTCTGAGACAACTCTCTGCTTAGACCCATGTGCTCTGACAACGTTCTTCCCTCAAGTCACGAGCCAGTGCAGCAACCTCAAATCACAGCGTGAGGTAAGCCGAGTAACATGGCTGCTTCTTTTTGCATCCTTGACAAAGTCACTTTGGGCTCTGGGCTGGAAGCCACATCAGCTTCAGCCTCTGTATCACTCTTGGGTCAGCAGGATGTTGAAAGTTTCAGGCTCTCCTTTGGCACCTAGAAATCTGGTACTCACGGGAGGTCCTGGGAGTGGGGTCAGGAAGAAAACCTGGTGCCGACAGGCTCCTTCTCTTCTGAATACTCTGGGGTACTTGGAATCGATATGTAGGATGGTGTTCTGCTCCCGTTAAGCAGAAGTTTGATTTACTGGAAGGACTACTGGTAGCTCAGGGAAGAAAAAACTGAATAATTCGATTTCGGAAAGGAGGGAAAACACAAGCACCTCCAAAATCTACAGTAACTGTAGCTAGCATTTATTGAATGCTAACTATGTTCGTTCCAGCCCTTGTTCTAAACCCTTGACATGCACTAATTAATCTGACCCTCAAAACAATGCTTTGAGGTGGGTGCCATTATTAGCCTGTGGGTGAAAGGGTTAGCAAGACCCAAGTCCCCTGCAGCATGACAATCTGACCTTTAACCCACTGCCTAACTGTTCTCCAGAAAACCAGATATGATGGTATGTGTCAACTGTGACGCTAGGCAACATTGCGTTTGGCAAAAGTGTCCCCTGATTGGTAAAAGGCTCCTAGACTGGGAAGAGTATAAACACCTGTTAGGAAGCTATCATTTTGGGCGTCTCTGACTCTTGCAACTGGCATATCCCTATGTGGGAACATACAAGCTATGTCTATGGGATGGTCATAAGAACTACTAGCTCTTAGAGGGGGTGAAGAAGGGGAGCTCATGACGTTTTAAGCCAGAGCAGTCCCCACTTGATGTGGATCTTGGCATCTTGTACTTGAATCCTAGTGTGTGAATTATTATAAGGACTTCTGTGCTGAACAACATCTGATATGCTTCTGAGTATACCGATGCCAAAAGCAGAGCCCTTTGCTGTCTTGTGAGTCTGAATCTTTATTTGAACCTACGAAGACCTCCGATGGGCATTGCATATCGCTTTTATACAGAAAAGGAAGCTGAGGCAGCAAGGAGCTAGGTAATCCAAAGACACAGGAGAAATAAGTGGTACATCCCTGTTTAGTGCTGGGCAAGCTGGTTCTAGTACCCACATGGTATCATTCTGCCTCTTAAACAGTCAACCAGTCTCTGTAAGGCATGGCCTTCTGGAGGAATCTGCTCTGATTATTTCCATTCTCAGGTCACTCAACTCAAGATACAAATCCTTGGCGGAGAGAGGCCTGGATGGCCTAACTAGACCGTTGGCTTGTCTCTTGCTCACTGTGCCTTGATTGACAATCCCCAAGGAAGATCAGAAGAAAGGGAACGGATGCTGATTGGAGAAAAGAATGTATGTACACAGTTACTGGGGTCAGATAGGGCTCCAAGGACAGATGCATGTTGGGCCTTAACCTCATAATATATTTGGTGTTGATATTGTTGAACAACTTCTGTCACTCGAGGGACACTCTATTTAGTAGTTTTCTTAACATCCCTCACCAGATCACATAAAACATTCCTTCCTTCTTTCCTTCCTTCCTTCCTTCCTTCTTTCCTTCCTTCCTTCCTTCCTTCCTTCCTTCTTTCCTTCCTTCTTTCCTTCCTTCCTTCCTTCCTTCCTTCCTTCCTTCCTTCCTTCCTTCCTTCCTTCCACAACGTTTAGAGAGCCCTGAGGATGAAAGGGTTCAGCAGTGTGGCTTTGTGATGTCCAGCAGGGAAGGGGCACATGGCTAAAACTGTTAACTAGAGTCATCAGAGGCAGGGGACACCAGATGTAGCTTATGATTAGCAGTTAGAGACAGAGGAGAGAAGAAGACGGCTGGAGTTCCCAGGTCATCGGCACAGACTGGGCTGGGGCAGGAGGTGAAAAGGGTAGTGGGTGGGCAGGCTTGGAGAGGGTGGCACTGGGAACAGGAGACAGAACAAGGATGACAGGATGGGTGGGGTAGTTGGAACCAGGTGATGAGGCCACAAGGGGTTGGGCAGTTAGAGAGGAAGAGAGAAGAATTAGTGAGTTAACTGGGTCAGGAGCAGATGCTGAGGACATCTGGATCCACAGTGTCGACTAACGATGGCAGCTCAAGTCTTCTTGGACTGTTAAGTCTGGTGGTGCCAGCCGGTTACTCCGGGGCTGGGGGCTCGGCAGTAGGTCTCTAACACGTGGTCTGTCTTGGGGGTCTGCCCTTTCCTGCTGCTTCAGGCTTCCCCACTTTGCTGTGTGTCTTCTCTGGGCCTCCTAGTCGCCTCATACTTTGTTTTTCTTCTTCCCTCCTAACCCCAAATCTCAAGGTATCACTAGTTGTCTGGCTAGCTAATTTGCAAAATGAATTCAAGTGACCAAAAGGGTTACATGTTTTAGAGACTGTGTTTATATTTAACCAGTCTTTGGGAAGTCCATGTGGGAACTTCAGACATTGAGACATTTCTGCTGGTTGATGGAGAGAAGTATTTTTAAGCAGAAGGACCTTCAACCAGACCTCAAATCCTGTCAAAAATCTGGCTAAGGAAGAACTTTCACAAATGAAAGCTGGCCCCAAATCATGCATATTGGTTTGTGAAGTAATGAGCCCCTTGTCACTGAATGTATAGAGGCAGAATGATTACCAGTTAGAGTTTTCTCAGACATTCCATTTTGAATGGACTGGACCAATGGCATCCTTTTAAAAATGAGTTTTTCTGTGGCAACTCAACACAACAAGGAATAAGAAAAAAACCACTGTACCAGAATTCACAGTCTTTCTCCATGTTCCTTACTTTGTGAGGAAGAAGGATTCATGTTCACTACACCAGTGTCTGGGTTTTCCTGCATGGGGTAAGGGGGGGAAAACCCAAAACCCAACCAATGAAGCCAGAGGCTAAGCTGAGCTACACAGTGGAGAAGTGAGCCAGAGAAGGGTGAGGAGGGATTAGCTATACAGCCATACTGGATGTCATGGAAAGTTTTTCATCTGGCTTTGAAAGTAGGGAGGAGAGTAAGATTTCAGGAAGCAGCTGCCATCTGTTTAGAGGATATTGAGAGTGGCAGATTGGGAGTAATGGATTTTAAAGATCTCTTAGTGTGCATTAAGAATGTACTCCACCCCTTTAGCTCTTTTTTTGTTTTAGTGGCTGAGAATAGATTAGAACTTGCTTCAGATTAAATCTTTTTTTTTTTTATTTTTTTATTTTTTTTTTTAAGGATAGCTGTTTCTTTGAACACGAGTTCATGCTGAGGTTGGACCACAAGGCTGTCTGGTATCCACAGGGAAGAAGCCAGATACAAAATAGATAAATGGTAAACCATTCTTGATGAATCTGGAATGGGCAACTCAGAGCCCCCTTTGGCCTCACCCTTGTCCCCTGGGATGCCTGCTCTGACCCCTGGGGCTCTGTGAAACCCAGTTTGAAATCACCCTCTGAATACACCCTATAGTCCCTTCCAACTCTGAAAGTCATTGTGCAATGTCAGTCTTACCTCAAGCTCAGTCGCAGATACCAACCACAGGGAAATGTAGACGCTTTCTGGTTACACGTCTGTGTTGCCACATTCTGGAAAAGGTGCCCTCAGCACGCCCCAGAGCCTCTCCAGGCTCTGGACTGTGGGGTGTGGTTTTGTGAATGGAGCTTACTGTGGTTCTAAGGAGCCCAGATAGAATGAGCCAGCTCCTGCCTTGCCTCACGGCGGATGTCTAGTTACATACCACAGCCAGCCTCTGGACAAAGCTATTCTCATTACCCAGTATTTTCCTCTTGCCTTCAGACATGACTTCTCATAAAACCCTTTGCTGTTTCCCATTGGAACGGGGCTCAAGGGTTTAGACCAGTTTGTTGAGCAGGACTCTGGGTGTCCTGCAAATGGGGAATCATTTGGCACAGACTGGGATAACCTGGTCTTGGGCAGGACGCTGCAGACTGCCTTCAGGGGCAGAGCCTTTCGAGGCGTGGACACGTACATGTGGTCCTGGAGGCTAAAAGCACATCAGAGGATCCTGGGAGTGGAGTGCCACTTGAGAGACAAAACTAGCCCCTGGGATGACATGGCATTGGTGTCCGCTGGCGGATGAGACGCATGTTTTTCCACACTTCCCACTGGAGCTAGCTGGAATTGCATTTCACTGAGAATTTCCATACAGTCATGGCACGCCCGTCTGAGAAGCTTACTTTTATCCTCTGGTATAGAACTCTTTTTCAAAAAGACTCGTGATTGATTTTTTAAATTACAAGAGCAATGCGTGCTTGTTTTGACCAGTTTATAAAATTCAGAAGTGAGTAGATTTAAATGCCTCCCCTTCTCTTCTACTGTGATCTGTTCTCCCAGAGGCAACTGTTGTTAACTTTCAGTGTATGCCCTTCCAGAATTTTTTCCACGTGAGGCCTGTCTTCCATTTTGGAAGACAGGAGGATACAAAGGGCTGATGCTACTGTTTTAGGTTTTAGAAGACAAATAGAATTTGTGTGATTGGGGCTGATTCAGGGCTGGTGAGATGCAGGGTTCAAACCCAGTCCCTTGTTCTGAGCCAATGATTTTCCCAGCAACCCTGCTCCTGTCTCCTGGGCTCCGTTGGCTCATATATATTGTTTTTAATGCACTTTTAATAGCCTAGGCCTACGTTTGATTTATCTACTCATACGGTAGGTGGTGACAGACTCATGAGTGCATCTGGGCCTGCTGGACCGTCTGAGGTGAGCAGTTGGCCAGCTCTCCAGGGGCTTCCTGATGAAGAGCTACTTTTAGTTTCTAAAAACCGCTAAGATTTTCCTGATGATCTGGGGATGAAGTGGTGGGGGGATGCACATGAGGTATAAGTCCAGGACCGGGCCAGTATTTCCTTTGCCCTAACGGAATTTCCAGGAGTCTTGGGGAAAAGGTATGCTGGAGTTTTCCTTCGCGTTGCCCCCTTCCAGGCCAGGCCTTAGCACTGAGGGTTAGGTTGGGACTTGTCAGTTAAAGGTCCTAGTTCTAGAAGCTCTGTGGGGAATGGGGAGCATCGTATTAATTAGCATGAGTGCCTGTGCAGTGCCCAGCCCAGAGTAGGCCCCCCCTAGCTTTTTGTCTCTCTACTTCAGTTAACAACTGTGCTTTTTCAATATACTTCTTCGCCATCAATAGCACACAAAAATTATTATCATCAACAAAAATCCTAGCATTAATCACAACAATTTATTGTTAATTTAGTTAATTAATGCAATCTATCTTATTAATAGTGTTATTATTAACAGCAATTATTTATGGAGTGCCTATGATATGTTAGGCACACTCTTAAGCACTAGTATATTGATGAACAAAGAAAAATTGTCGCCCTCATGAAGCTTATAATAACTGGGAGAAGGCAGACGTGAATAATAGGCAGAATCAGCAAGTAGATTTTAGGATATCTTGAATGTTGACAAATGTTGTGGCAAAAAGAATAGGGAAATTGGGAGTCTGGACACTGGGTGGGGAGCAGATGTGGCTTTCAATAGGGTTGCTCAGGGCAGACCCCATGAGAAGATGAGATTTGAACAAAGCCTTGAAAGAGGTGAGGAAATTAGGGAAATTTCAGGAGGAAAGAGACTTTGGTCTCTTTGAGTCCTCAACAAGGACTTAAATTCTCAGCTCTTCCCTTAGCTGCGTCAGGCCCAATCCATTATGATAGCCTTAATAATTTTACAAAACCAAAGTGGTTCATCAGGAAATGACTAGGGGGTAAAGATTGGGGCCTTCAGGGAAGATGGTGAGTTTTGGCCCTCCCTGAAGAAAGAAGTGACTAGGTGTCCACCATGACAGAGGGCATGGCTGCCTAGCATGGGGGTGACTAAGTGCCAAGCATGGCCAGGGAGTGAGACTTGAACAGCGTGGCTCTTCGGTCTGGGGTTGCTCACCGATGTCATTGGGGGACCCATAACATCTCTCCCCTACCTCCTGGAAATTTCCTCCTGGAATTCTGTCCTTTGGAATGCATTCTTTTGGCTTCCTCTTTAAAATTACACACTACACTATTAGGAGTAAAATATCAAACAATACCAAAATCATGCTAGTGCTTGGATCAGTTTTCTCCCTTTGCTAGGAGAGACTGACGATAAAGGACTCCTGGGGAGGGGAGCGAGAGGGTGGGAAAGGATATGGAAAGGGGAGACCCAGGCACTGAAGCAAACCAAGCTGGCATCTCTGAGTCCGCCCAGCTCAGTTATATTCACTTGCTGACGGAGAGCAAGAGGGAAATCACATCACCAACACTGATTGATTCTTGGTAAACAGAAGTACACAGCAGTCAGTTTTTGAAAAGTCAAGAAAAGCCTAGCAATTGAGAACTGATGAAGAGAAAGTGGTTGCCTTGTTTTAAATCCCTACATGAAGGAGGGATATATACTCTCTTTCAGTCGCTTGCTGATTTAAAACCTGGATCCCTACAAGTCTCTCCAGAATAGAGATCTGGACCTGGGGTTCTCCACAGAATTCTCAGGGTCCTGACGGTGAGTGATGTTAGGAGACTGATTAGCCTGTATTGACTGTCCTTCCCATGGGATGCATAGAACATAACATTCAGTTTGTCCCTCTCCCAGCTCAAGATTTCTCTATAATCCCCCTTTCAAAGACCTTGTTGGAGGGAGGACTCCTCCTCCTTGTCTGTCATGTTCTTGTAAGCATTACATTTGATCTATCTGAGTGGCAATGGCACAGTGCCTTCCAGCACAGGGTCTGCCTGCAGTGGATGCTCAGTATCAGTTGCATGACTGAATGGCATTGGAGGAATGGATAATTGTAACAATTTATGCTTAGCTGGTGTTCAGCAGATATCAAAGAACTTCTACATACAGTACTTCACTTAATCCTCACGACATCCTGGTAGAGATTTTCATTGTTCTCAATCCAAACGGAAGGACGTGCTCAGAAATGTTAGGTGAACTGTAGAATGTCACACAGCTGATAAGTGGAACTTCAACCCAGTTCTAGATTCTTTCTGGTATACTCACTAATCTGAGTGAGATTTAGTCTTTCTATAATAAGCATCATGAATGCACCCCTGTCCTAGATGTTTGAATATACTCTATACCATAGGTCATCAATAAACATGAGTCAGGGGCACCTGGGTGGCTTAGTCAGTTAAGCATCCGACTTTGGCTCAGCTCAGGTCGTGATCTCACAGTTCGTGAGTTCAAGGCCCACGTCGTGCTCTGTGCTGACAGCTCAGAGCCTTGAGCCTGCTTTGGATTCTGTGTCTCTCTCTCTGCCCTTCCCCTGCTCACACTCTATCTCGCCCTCTCAAAAATAAATAAATATCAAAAAAAATTTTTTTAAATGGGTCAGTATCTGTCCTCATAACTTTTTTTTAAACATGAACACTTAATCTGAATGACTCAAAGATTAGAAAAATAAGAAGGCTAGCTAGAAGATAGGGAGTTGGAAAGAATCTGTGACCCTTAAATAACCTGCAATCCTTACCCACACCTTCCCACTGAATTTTGTAGATGTGGCACATGTGATTTCACGTGTACTTTACATAAAAGAAAAGTAGTGAACATTTGCTTCTGCCGTTGGGCATTTTGTGATCTGTGGTAACATTCACTCTTCAGGCTTGGCCTAATACAGAGGTTTTAGAATTTTACAGGGCATGAAAACAGCCCAAAGGACTTGTTAAAAACGCAGATTCCCTGGTCACGCTTGCCATTTTGTTTAGAAGGTCTGTATTTAGCAACATCTCAAGGTGGTTCTGATGTAGGTGGCCCAACAGACACATCTACAGGGACCTTGGCTTAAATCCACCCAGACAACCGTGCTTCTTACGTGACTTGAGACTTTCAGGACACTGACGAGGAGCTCCGAAAGTCAACACCGCGTTCATTCTCTTCTGAAGTCTGGCTTCAGGATACTTTCTGGGTTCGCTAACATTACTTATTTTGGCTGATGGCCGAAGTTTCTCACCACCAACTTGCCATGGTATGTGGGTTTTTTATTTGGATGGAACTGTGGGGCCAGGGACAGGAGTGGGTCTCTTCTTAAAATGCTTCCTACTTTTTATAGTGATCAAAAGCACTATCTGTGTCTGAAGGTTACTGACCTAAATGTCTCACTGATGACTCAAAATGGTGCAAGGAGTCGTTACCTATTGCCCAAATTCTGCACCTGCTTCTCTTCTGTCCTTGTTAAATATTTGCTGTCTGTCTGAATTGGAAAAGGATATTTCACACCAAAAGCAAATGGGGATGGTTTTGGCTGATGCCTCTTTGTGCTTTTTTGAGGTTTCATTTTCTTGAGAAATGCACCGTGGGTAGAAGTGCTGTCTATGCTTCCTTCTAACGGGCTATTCATAAAAGTGCCCCTTGTGTCAGTCGGCTTGTTTTGTCTGTTTCATGGCTTTATGGAGGCTCTGTTTGCTCACCTGTAGCAGAGGTACTTGGATTCCAGATGTTTTGAAGAATCTTTCTATGTGGGCCTACATAACATTATATAGCAGCAATAACTCCTTTAGAGGGTTGTCACTTTGTAAGAAGTTTTGATTGCTTATTGTTTGGAAAGTGTTTGTGTTTCCTAATTAAGCATTTCATTAATAGCTGCCAAGGTCTTTCAGTCTATACATTGACTCTATTAAGGTGATTTTTTTCTAACTAATTCAATATGATTTTATGTCTATACTTTGGTGCTTTATGAATTTTGTTAAATTGAGGCCCACACATGAGATTCTTAGTAAGTTTTTGTAGGTGATGAGATTAAAACACATCCATAGAAACTTATCTCATCAAAAGTATGGTTTTATATGGATATATATGTTTATTTTTAAACCGAGGTATAATTGACATAATATTATAGTAGTTTCAGGTGTAAAATGTAATGATTTGATATTTGTATATGTGGCAAAATGATCACCATAATAAGCCTAGTTAACATCTATCACCATACAGAGTTACAAATTCTTTTTTGTAATGAGAACATTTAAGATACACTTTCCTAGCGACTTTCAAGTATGCAATACAGTATTATAAACTGTAGTAATCATAAAAAAAAACTTGGAGAAAAGCAAAATCTAACAGGCATAAGAGCATAGGTATTGATCGTTAAAAACATTTAAAAATTTTCTATCAAATACAAAAGTAGGCTAATAATATAATAACCTTCCATGTATCCATCACTAAGCTTCATCAGTCATCAGTTTATGATCATTTTTACTTTTCTATAGCTTCTCTCATGACTCCTACCCTTGATTATTTTGAAACAAATCCTAGGCATATTGGTTTTTTACATATTTCATATGTAAATATTTCAAGAGTGTTTCTAAAAGACAAAGACTGTGCTAATAATCATAATCACAATACACACAATAATACACAATCATCACACAAAATCAACACAAAATCCTTAGAGACATTAGATATTCAGTCTTCATTCATGTTTCTGTAATTGTTGTAGGAATTCTCTTTTGCTCATATGCTCTCTCTCTCTTCCTTTTTTCCTTTTTTTTGGTATGAATCCAAAAAAGTTCATACAATGTGTTTGGTTTAATATATATTTTACACCTCTTTTATTCAATAGATAACCTCCTCCATTTCTTTTTATTTTTCTTTTATTTTTTTTGTTTTGTTTTTTGATTTTGTTTTTGTTGAAGAAACTGTGTAGTTTGCCTCAGTTCCCACTGTTTGGATTTTGCTGATTCCATCCCTATGATTATGTTAGATAAAGTCAAATTCATCATGCATTCATACTGATACTTTCAACTGAAATGCAA
Organism: Neofelis nebulosa; assembly: GCF_028018385.1. Taxonomy (NCBI): domain Eukaryota; kingdom Metazoa; phylum Chordata; class Mammalia; order Carnivora; family Felidae; genus Neofelis; species Neofelis nebulosa. The sequence goes on from NC_080783.1 coordinate 21,421,028, forward strand.
TACTGAGCATTTTTACTTAATCTCCTCTTATATTCTGGCCTTCTCCCACTTTCCAAAATCTCAGTTCTTAACAATAGCAACGTTGTGATTCATTTGTTTATCCTGTACTGCTCACACAATGATCTTTGAATAACAACACCAACACTACCAACAACATGATTATTGAAGCTAGTTTGCGGTAATTTTGTTTCGTAATTATTCTAGTCTCTAGGTATGTACAGATAAATTGAGTAGTGTGCTGGTAAATGTTTAACAATCAGTATTCTGAGAACAAAGAAGCAACAAAATCAAAATAAGCAGAAGACTGAGATGTAACATTCGCTGATTTCCATGGTGTAAGTACCCTTGAGTGGCTGCTTCCAAACTACGGACTCTGCATCACTGAACGCAGCATTGGGAAGGCACAGAGCTTTTGAGAGCCCTTGCTGGTTGGCTTCAGGTCTCACTCAGGGAATTCTGCTTTAACGTCACTGGAAAAGATTCTTTACTGTATGGAGTGCCAACAATTGGACACATAGGTTCATTTGTTCCATTCCACTTTAAAGTTTTAGGGATTACTTTTTAAACTTAAAGTTTGTTTCATAATTATGCAAAATACTTTCATGGTCTCAAAGTCAAATCTAAAAATATTTTTAAAAGTTTAGCTTCCATCCCTATGGTCTTCATCCAGGTCCTCCTTCCTCCATAGAAAACCACTTATTTAGAGGCACATGGATGGCTCAGTGGGTTAAGCCTCTCACTTCGGCTCAGGTCGTGCTCTCATAGGTTGTGAGTTTGCCCCCCACATCAGGTTTTGTGCTGATAGCGAGGAGTCTGATTTGGATTCTCTGCCTCTCTTTCTCTGCCCCTCCCCTGCTCTTGCTCTCAAAAATACATAAAATAAAATAACACATTTAAAAATATTATGGTATCGTCCATAGTCCATAGTTTTTTTAATTTTAGTATATTTTAGTTAATTTTATTATACTTTAATTATATATATATTTTTAGACAATATATTTTATTATATTTTATCATATTTTAGTGTGCACTTTAAGTACATTTTTCTACACTCTACTTTTTTTCACTCAACAGTATATCCTGGAGATCATTTAATAGCACTCTATAGAGTTATGCTTCCTTCCTTTTTCACCTAAATAGGACTCCATTTTCTGGATAGGAAGCTGTTTAACCAGCTTTAATAGGAAGATTGTTTAATCAATCTCCTATTGATAAACAGTTGAGTTGCTTCCAATAATTTCAAATAATTTTATTTGATATTGCCTAGATATTATATTCAACAGTTTAAAAGTCAGATGGTACAAAGGAATATACAGTGCAAATACCCTTCTCACTTCTTTTCCCGAGATAGCTAGTTCCCATCTCCAGAGGAAACCTGGTGTTTTGTGTATGTTTAGCATAGACACTACTATTTATACTTGTAAGGTAAGGACTATTATCATCAATTTTATTTAGTAAGGGGGAGAAATAAGGACAGTGCTCAAGTATTTCAATTAATTTTAGTCAATGACATGTCATTGGATATGGGACCAAGGCTTTCCTATTACATGTCTATGGATTCCACTTTCCAGCTTCCATATCAGAATAACAGCTACAAAGATATTGTTAGTTAAATTACCTTTATCTGGAATGAAATCAGGGAGTAGCGATCTGAGAGGAGTAATCACTCACATCATCATCATCAAATGATGAATTTTATCTAGTAATGTTTAAATATTAATAAAGTTGGTGGCATGCCAAGAGTTAGATAAGGCAAATTAAACAAGAAACCCCTGGGGGTGCCTGGGTGGCTCAGTCCATTAAGCACCTGACTCTTCGTTTCCGCGCAGGTCATGATCTCATGGCCTCGTGGTTTTGAGCCTCACATTGTGCTCTGCACTGGCAGTGCAGAGCCTGCTTGGGATTTTCTCTCTCTCCCTCTCTCTCTGCCCCTCCCCACCTCATGCTGTCTCTGTTTCTCTCAAAATAAATAAATAAACTTAAAAAAATAAACAAGAAATCACCTACTAAAGCATATGAAATTGATTCAGGCACATCCTTGAATATATACAAAGGACACTCATTTTGCTGTACTTGAAGCAGTGTAACAAAAGCTTAGAACTAAAAAGAAAATAATCCTAGACAAACCACAATTGACACCTGCCAATGTTACACCCCACACATAGTGGTGGGAGTTTAAGGGCCTCTTGTAGAGAGAAAGTGAGTGTGAGAAATTTTTGTCTATGGAAGTCAGCCTCCCACATGCTGCATGGCCCGAGCCTCCCACTATTCTGGCCCCAGCGAGGTCTCCTCTCACACCAAATCAGGACTGACTCCACGTGACCAACAGAATATGATGGCAGCAACAATGTGTGTGACTTCCAAGGCTGAGTCATCAAAGGCATTGCAAGTTGTGCTTTGGTCTCTTAGATTCCTTGTCCTGGGGCAAGTCAGCCACCAGCATCTGAGGACACTCAATTAGCTGTACAGAAAGATCTACAAGAGGAGGAGCACCCAACCGATAGCCAGCATCAACTTACCAGCCATGTGAATGAGACATCCTCGAAGTGGATCCTTCAGTCCTAGTCGGATGACTGTAGATGACTAGAGGCTAGCTGTATCTGACCACAACTTCATGAGTGACCTGAGCCAGAACTGCTCAAATGTACCACTCCTGACTCCAGAGCTGCAATATTGTTGTTTTTTTATATTACCAAGTCGTGGGGGGTATATTTTTACTCAGCACTAGATAACGAACACATGATCTGAATCACAAGCTTGTAGACAATTTTCACAAAAACTTTGCGAGGTAGGCATTTTCTAACATAATACTTATTGTTCTTTTCTGATCATGACAGTAGAACAATTGGAAAGTACAATAAAGTTGTAAGAAAAAGACGGAAAGCACTTCAACCTACTAGGAGATAGGTCACGTTATTTCTACTGTTGGAGTTTAAAATCTTAAGATGCAGAGAGGGAAGAAACTTCCCCGTGTTACACTGCTACTAAATGGTTTATGCGGTATTTGAACACAAGTGGGTTTAACTCCGCTGTATGTCTCTGTACTCTGCTAACCTTAAAAAAAATGGAATTCGATATTCATGCTATTTAAATGAAATGAAAACTTTCCACGTGGTAAAAATATTGCTAAGCCTTGGCTTTGCACATCTATTCATCCATGCATTCAGCAAATAACGCTTGAGCACTTACTATGTATTAGGCTCTGTGCTAGGTGCTGGGGAAACAGGTGAACCAGGGACACACCTGGTTCCGGCCTCTTGCTGAGATTACAGGACAGTGGAAGACACTGACATGAAAAAGACAAACACATGACAAATACGGTAGATTCAAATTGCTGTTAAGTGCCAAGAAAAAGTCCATGCATTGAGAAAAAAATGCCATCACTTAGCATAAAATTTAGATTGAGGGGTCAGGGAAAGCTGGATATTTTCATGGGGATCCATTAGAGGTAGGACTTAGCCAGGGGAAGAGCAAAGATTAGAGCACTCCAGGCAAAGGGAACAGCATGTGCTGAGACCTTAAAAATGAGAAATTCATGGGCACATTTACGGAAGCAAAGGCATTGTCTCTGGAGAGTCATGCACGTGGGGACGAAAGGTGTGAAGTCAAGCTGGAGAAAGGGCCCCAGCCAGACCTCAAGTAGGACATATTGTAGGACATGCTACAGGGCATTAGGAGCAAGGGGAGACTTCCGAGAGACTCGTAATTTCTCATTTGCATTCGAAGGCCATTCGAGCTGCTGGGTGGGGACAGGTAGAGAAGGTGAGAGTAGAAGTGGTGGGACGAGCAGGGAGGCTCTCGTAGCTCTCCAACTGCTATGGTGATCTGGTGTCACGAACTAGGGTGATCCACGTGGTTTGAGATTACTAGATGGACTGGAGACTTGGTGATGGATTAAACATGAAGGTCAAGGGATGCTTACAGAAAGGTGCACCAGGAGGAATCAAAGTGACATTCGGGAAACTGGGAAACAGTAGAGGAAGAACATAGTTGGCTGGAGTATTAAGAATTCTGTTTTCTATACTGTGATCATCAATTCCATCATGTTTGAGCAAGGCACAAGAATATGGCCAGTCCTCGGGAAAGGACGTGCTGTAGTTTTGACAGCCACCAGCTGCTCACAGATACCATCTATCAGCTGTCATCTAGGCATCTTCTCCTGCTTTCCTTCCACTAATGATCTTATGTGTGTGGAAGCAAACTGCAGATAAGAAAGTGTGTTACTGGTTAGCACAGCCCTGGCTGGACAGCCTTCAAGGATTAAATGAGTTGCTGCTAACTACATTAGAGCAATTCTCCTTTGAAGGAAACACTCCCACACGTTTCCTTCTTGATCACTGCCAAGGGAGTAAATTGTGTTCTTCAAAGATCATGTGTGTGTGATAAAACTTTACCGTTTATTCCTCTTTGGCATGCTGGCTCTGGGTGTTTTCTGAATAAAACACCGTCAGTTAACTAGCAGAACACAGACCCGTTTCATTACAGTGCATACACATTTTAGGTAGATAAATGACTTATTCATTTATTTAGCTATTTTTTTTCCAACGTTTTTTTTTTATTTTTTTTATTTTTGGGACAGAGAGAGACAGAGCATGAACGGGGGAGGAGCAGAGAGAGAGGGAGACACAGAATCGGAAACAGGCTCCAGGCTCCGAGCCATCAGCCCAGAGCCCGACGCGGGGCTCGAACTCACGGACCGCGAGATCGTGACCTGGCTGAAGTCGGACGCTTAACCGACTGCGCCACCCAGGCGCCCCCATTTATTTAGCTATTTTAATGTTGCTTGCTTGTCCCAAAGAGATACGGGTATATAGATTCCCCTTTTCAGAATTTAGGAGGTTAATTCACCTTTTATCTCTCTATCAGAAGTTCTCAAAGGCAGTAAGATATATTTCTCCAAATAGCATCTTTGGGTAAAAATAGGCCCTGTGTATTGAAATATAGAAAATATCATATCATCTCATATCATATCATCTCATATCATATTTAAATAACAAATTTTAACCCTCAAAATAAAAATAGATCTCTCGTGTAATTCTTTGATTATTTAACTGTTCTGAAAATAGTTCTCAGGGTGGCATTATTTTCTGAACAACAGAAAGAACTATTTTTTTTTTCCTTGAGAATTTCTCTTTCCACTTGGTCTCCTTGCCAGTGGGATTTCTCTCAAATTACATGCATTTTCACTGGGTGAGGTTAGCAGCTTCAAAAACATAAGCTCATTAGTTGCAGGCTTTGCAGCCCAGTGGAAAGAGCACTGCTTGGGCATGTGCTCAGGGCATGTGGTGTTGCCCTGGTAGGTCCGTGAGCCCTCGCTGCTTCCTACCTCTGAGTCAACCACCCAGAGCCCATTTCTTTATGGAGAAGCAAAACACTATGGGTGAGACTTGCCTTGGTAGGTGTGTGTGAGGATTAATGAGCTGGGTATGTGTGGAGAAGCCAGGAAAGCAAGATATTGTTATGAATCTTCCTCCTCAGGCAAGATTTCCTTCAGTCGCTCCTCTTCTCATCCCCACTGTCTCTGCCTTGGCAAAGGCCACCTTCCTCTCTGCCCTGGGCTATTGTACAGACTCCCTGACTCCAGTCTTGTTCTCTAGTCCCTCCTCTCCCATGCTTCCGTTGCTGTCTTGCCCAAATGCAAATCTCACGAGGCTGTGGCACTACTTAAACTTAGCAGTTTCTGTGTCTTACAGAAAGTCCAGGATCTAGGGAATGGCTTTCCGGGCTCTCCTAAAGCCCCCTCCTCCATTCTGTTGTCACTGCTCCAGCTATACCGACTCGCCTTCCATCCCCTTGTGCCCCGTCTGGTTGTGTTCCTCTCAGCCTCTGCATAAGCTGCTTTCTCTTCCTTCTCCCTGTACCCTAGCCATCCTGATAAGTCACTCCAACGTACCTTTCCCACCCTAGTCAAGCTTTACCAGCGCTTCCCTGGCTCCCCAACCCCTTGTGTTTCTGACCTCAGCCATCTCTCTGTTTTGTAGTGTTTGGAGCTCTGCAGCTCCTTTTACACTCTTCTGTCATTACTTGTGAACTGGAGTGTCCAGGGTATGGCAGTCTGAGGAAAAAAGCAACCACCTTCAGTGCAGCGCCCCATCCAAAGACTTTTCTTCCTCTTCTATTCACACAGGGGCCTCCTTGCAAAGCTTCTCTGCTTAAAGAATTTACAGGAATTCCAGGGGAGGTCATAGGTAGGTCCGTAAGCCCTTGCTGCCTTTTGCTATTGTAGCCAGTGAGGCAGCCGGTGACCGACTGATCGCCTCTCCCTCTGAGGCTTCAGTTCAAAACATCCTAGAGGTTCAGCCATCATGCTCATTGGAGAGGCATGTGGGAAGCCTGAGGTGGGCAGTGCTGACCCCACTGCCCCCATCCAGCTGAGATACGAACCCCTGCCTGGTCTCCCTTAGTGACTGAGTGAGAAGAATGTTCCCTCCCTTTGTGGAATGTTTCCTGGTGCCTGGAAGCCTCTGAGAGTTAGAGGCAATGATGATTATGCTGTCAGGTCATGCCACACTCTGCTTGTCTCTCCAGACTCACAGTGTCATGAGTCTGGGTCAGGGTATGGTCTAGGGAAAAGCTATATTGACGGTTCCCACAGAGGGGTGACATGAAATGGTTAATAAGAATATAGGAGTCGTGGCTTGTCTGAAATATATATTACTGGGAGCAGGGGGGAGGTGTGGAGCCTGTTGAGTGTCACATTTACATTTATGCTTGTTTTTAAATCCCAGGGACTGTGAGAACGAGCATCCCAGAATTTCCAGAAATCACAGTCTAGACTAGAGATAAGATGCTCTAGTCTCTCTGGTCAGTCTTCTTCCCTTCTACCCTCAACAGGGGAAGAACTTGTTTTACTGCTTTGAGGTCTCTGGGGACATTATTCTGCCTGATGGAAAAGAAAAATTCCTTAGATGAAAGAAAAAAAATGATGAGTATTTCAGATGAAGAAATAGGGATGTGTCTAAAAATTTCTGGCATAGATGGGGAAGAAATCCCAATATGTTTTTCTTAACAAATTTTTGATAGCCAAAAATTATGTTAACTGCATGAATGATGTGATTTGCTTGGGAAAAAGGCAACCTGAGAGTATTTTAGATTCCTTGGATATGTAATTATATATCCAGAAGGTGCCATATCCAGCAGAGTGATAGATTAAAAATTATAATCAGTGTTCTTAAGCATATAATTAGCATATTGAACATTGACAGTTCAGACCCTAATTAAGTACATGGCGTGCTAACAGAGGGAGTTCTGATTTTTCTGGTTACATGGGAGCCTTATTCCCCAATGAAGGAAAATTTTAACTAATCATGTAATGTTTCTCTTCCATATCTCTTGGCTCAAGAAATCAAAACTACCCTTTGTTGCTCTTAGATCTGGATAGCGGAGTGAGTGTAGGGAGTGAATGAGGGAATTTTGTTTCTCTGTCAAAAAGGTATATCTAGTATATTCATCGTCACAATTTCCTTCTGTATCTGAAACAATTTCACATGTGACTCTTTGGAGCATTTATGCATTACCTTTAAAATATGTATGCTCTTAAAGCACTGAAACCAGAGTTGTTGTTTTTTTTTAATGTCATGATCTATTTAGAAGTAATTTTGCCTTATAGCCAAGGGCAATCTCATCACTGAGAAATGCTTCTATTTATATATGTCTGTCTCTCAGAGCCTGTCTGTATCTTGCAGAAATCCCCAATGCAAGAGGCAGGATATAAAATTGAATACCACCATGTAATATCCCCAAAGGGACTTGTTTAGTGTTTTCTTATCCAGTTACCCATGGCTACAGGGAAAGATTTTTCAAAATTCAATACAAATTGTGTTAGCTTGTTTTTCTTCTTGACACCCTTAGGTCTTCTTTGATCACAGATTTTAGAAGAAAGGAAAAAAAAATTCCTTTAGATCTCTCAATGTCAAGGGGCACCCAGATAGTTACTCCATTGCCCCTGCACAGAGCTGTTAACTGTGTGGATGGAGAAGTTATCTCAGAGTAAGCATTCTGGGACCTCAATAAAAGCTGTTTTCTCTGCTCAGTGTCAGAAGGATCTTGGGCACTGGCAAAAGGGAATTAGTTATTGAAGGACTTTATTAGGAGGTGGTTTTTTCTAAAAGGCAATTCCTTTTGTCGTATCATCAATCAAATGTCAATTAAGCAACGGGTGTTTAATTATTGAGAAACTACTGAATAATATGTACTTTCAGAAACAGCGTTAGCCTCCATTGGGTTCATAAACTGTAGTCACTCTGTAAGGAGCCAGAGACTCCCGAATTCAAAGGAAAGGGTAGAAATTGGCACCTTCATGGTTCACAGGGGTTTTGGAATTCCCCAGATCTCACTGCAGACATTAGAATGCAGTTAATATAAGAGAATATGTGCTCTAATTCATTTTAATTTCCATGAAGTAATTTTATAATGAAAGGGGTCAGTATCCATTCAATTTAGAAAGAAGACCAAAAACGTGAGGTGTGTTCATGTTTGTCCCACTTAGAGAAGAGCCTCGTTGTGTCCAGGATACCTAGAGAGGTTAGCCTCTGGGTGAGGCAGACATCATCAGCTCCACTGTCACAATGTGAGGGAAAATTGTCATGGAGCCATCCAATTCCCTTGGCTGTGATTCTGTGTTCACTACACAACCTTGTGAATGTATCATTTATTTCTTCAGGGGCAGGAGGGCCACGGTGTATCAGGGTCTGCCAACATTAGGGACCCCTCTCCTGCCTGTTCTAGAGCATACTTTGATTCTTTAAATTACCATAAGGTGAAAATTTCAGGGCATAAGGAGAAGAAATTAATTGAAGGGATATATAAGCTTTAAAATCCCTTTCAAATGCAATGCCCAAGCTATTAATATCCAGTGTGTTCAATCCTTTGTCCAAAGGTTGTTCCGGTGTCTTCAGTGGCTGAAGCCAAGTTAGCATAGCTCCATTTGTGTTTCCAGGTAAACAACAAAGGGGATGCCCAGAACCAAAAGCTAAGCCTTTGCAGGGAAATTCTGAGCTGGGGCTCTAGAAAATGGAGAAGTCCTGACTCCTTTAGACCTTTCTCTGCAAAGCGATTGTAGCTTGTCCATTCCCTATACCCTCTAAGCTCCACCTATTGCCAGGCTACAATCAGCCTCACCCAGACAGAATCCATCAGAATTGGAACCAAACATAAATATTTTAGGGATCAAAATTTTTAAACAAACACAATTTTAGCAGAAATCTGTATGTTATGTATCTTCTTTCTGGCCAAACAGGTTGCTATCTTATAGGAAAGGACAGTTTAACTGTAGATCTACTTGGCTTAAGAATGGTAATGTTCCTGAGTCTCAGAAGAAAGAACAATCTTTATCAGCTGGTGTGAAGGAAGAATCTTTATAGGTCTTCATGGGGAGGAGCCTCCAAATATATATAGAAAAGACATAAGAATCTTAGCCTCTAGGAGAATGTATTTCTCTTTGATATCAACTATATTGTCAATAGGGTTTGTAAAATAATCTCTTGTGGTTTAGTTAGTGTGATTTGACCCTCTAGGATCTGCTCTACCATGGGTGAACTGGTGACCTGATCAAAACCCAGATCTTCAAACAGCAAAGATAGGGACCAAGCAAACCAAAGATCTATTGGAAACTTCACCAAGGTATAGACGTTCCACGAAGTCCAGCCTGGGCAGCCAGCTAGTAGCATACACACCCATCCTCCATTTTTTCCCTGTCGTAATCTCAATCTCTCTCTCTCTCTCTCAGTCTCTCTCTCCTCTTCCCATGTTGTTATTAACTACAACAAAATTTGGTGGGGGAGGGGTATATAAAATGAAAACACATAAAATAAGAACAACACAAAACCAAATATAACTGCTGATTGCCTTCTCTACAACTTGAAACTTCTTGTCACCTATACTGCTAGTTCCAGCTAAGTTTCTCTCATAGCAGAGAACATGGCAGTACAGCTTAAATAAGTCAAAAATTTCATGTGAAGCTGTATTTTTTATGTTAAAAAAGTCAGACAAATTTTGAATTTTACTGTAAAATGTCTGTTTTAATCTGAAAAGCATGACCTCCTAATGTCTATATGTGAAATTGTGTTCCAGAGAAATAAGTCCCATTCTTTTGTGTTTTTCCATAAGCTCTAGCCAATCAATAGGTAGACATACATTAGCTTGGGAATTAGGAGCTTCCACCATGAGATCTAAGTTCTGTAACCTGGCATACAAAGCCCAGAGTCATCTCCTGCCTACTGTTCTAATCATTTTTGTTTGTTTTTTGGTACTCTATCCTCCAGAATCACCAGGGTTTTTGGCATAGTTCCTAATGTACTTTGGGTCTTTACACATGTTACTGCCTTTCAGCTATACCTGGGTTTATGCTAATGAGGTGATTTGGTGGGCCATATATGGTCTCAGGATGTAGCTGGTTGCCGGAGGAACAAACCATGTGATTAAAAGGTTGGAACTTTCAGTCCATCCTCTGACATGGCTGGGGGGTAGAGAGGTGGTGGTGGGGGGAGAGGCTGGAGATTGAGTTAATCACCAATGGCCAGTGACTTAATCAATCATGCTCATATTGGCCTCATAAAGGAACCCATATAAAAATCCAAAACAAGAGGTGCCTAGAATATATTTTTATCCCACCTGCCGTACCTCTGTCCACCTAAGAAGCTCCTATTCATCCTTCAATACCCAGCTCCTTTGTCTTTTTCCTCTCAAAAGCCTTCCTTTACTTTCCAAAGTAAAGTGTATCATATGTTCTTTTTTGGAAATGGTATTTCAAAGCACTCCAGTTTTCTGAGGATAACTTTTTCCTTTCAAAACCAAATTCATTGGATTGATCCCCAATCAATCATATAACACAAATTCAATGTCTCTCAACATTTTTAAGAATTCTTAAAGAGGCTTACAACTTCCTGCTTTTTGAATTCTCAATTATCCAGCTTGCTTCCCTGCTGCTCCCTAGGCATGGACTAGATCCTTCTATATTCCTTCAAGCACCACCACCAAAAAAAAAAATGTTGTGTGGAAAAGGTGTTTACTGAAGTTTTCAGAATAACAGAGGACCTCGGCTTTCACAACCAGAGACTATTCTAAATAAAAGAATAATTTTCTAAAAGCAATCCCTACCACTTTACAGGAATAGGCTGAAACTGTGGTCAGCTCTGTGGCTAGAGGTGCCTCAGATCGCGCTGCAGGAATGGAACCCTTGTCTCCTTGGCTGCTGCCAGGGGCAATCATTTCTGGGATTGCCTCAGTAGAAGTGTCACGTTCTCTTCCTGGAGTAGCCTCCACTCAAAAACTGGGGCTAAAGTGGCCCTGGCTCAACTCCGACAATTCTGAAGGCCATCCTAGCTTCAGAGTTTGCCACTGGTTGGCTGAGGTTTTTGCCGAGGTTGCACCCAGCTCAATCTCACCTGCCCCACCCTGCCTCCTTTACCTTCTCCTTCGGGGCTGGACCTCAAACACTCTACTCACTAAAGACCCCTTGCATGCTAGTCTCCATCTCAGAACCTTCCCGGGGGACTTTGTTTCATGAATTATCTATCCTATCTAAACTTGATTTGTTTGTTTGCAAAATGGGAATCCTGTTAGTATCCACTGTACAGAACCGAAATGTGTATTAAAATAGATGAAGTATAGAAAGTGCTAAGAAAAATGCCAGGCACATTAATATATAGTAAGTGCTCACTCAGTCTTATCCATCATTATCACTGTGGTGGTGTTGTTATTACTTCTATACCTAGTGCCCAAACATGCCATAGTACTGATCACATTGTATTAAAATAACTTAATTATATTCTGTGATGTTCAGTGAAGAAGAACTTAAACTCCTCCTCCTCTTCTTCCTCCTTCTTCCTCCTTCCTTCCTTCTTCTTCAAAACAAGTTATTGATAAGTGGGGTCAAAGTTTTCTGAGGCAGGGATAGATACATTTGTTGAGCCTGGAGTCTTTCTGAGGGAGGAAAAAGGATCAAGACTCCAGATCTTTCTCCCAAGATTCAAAGTTAGTCATAACCCTCAGTTTTTGACTTATGTCATGTCACCCTGACACAGACAGTGCCTCAGATAAAGATCACCATAGGCCAGTCATTATCACAAAGAAACAAAAAATTCCCTCCCACATTTCCAAACTCACCCTGGCTGGTGGTAATGTCCCAGATGAGAACTTCTGCAGCAATATGGACTTCAACCTTACTCTTCATCCTTTAAGACAACTAGTTACACCTTTCATTTATAGAGCCTAAGATAATTAGTTTATAAACCTGATTCCATAATGTCTGCCAATCCAATTCAGTTGCATATATGAGGTTGTCGTGTGTTTTCACCTGATAATGTTCCTGACACCAAATTTGTGTTGTTGTTGTTGTTGTTGTTTCCCCAACACCAACCTATTATTCTCCAACTCTCCAGACACCAACTGGATATCCTACAATTTCATTAAATTCTGACACTAACTTCCATAGGTGAAAGGCTCAATCCCACAAGACCAGCTCTACTTTGGAAGCTAATCACAAGTCCCCAGCTGCCATGCTTCTGATATACCAACTATAAGTCAAGGATCTCCATGGCCCCCTCTTCTATTTTGATAATTTGCTAGAATGACTCATAGAACTCAGGAAAGCAGTTTATTTGCTATTACCGGTTTATTATAAAGGATACAACTCAGGAATAACCAAATGTAATGTATGCATAGGGCAGGGTACGGGAGTGGGGTGTATGGAGCTTCCATGACCTCTCTGGGTGAGTGTTTTACTATCACCTTGATGAGTTCACCAACCTGGAAGCTCTTTGAACCTCATTGTTCAGGGGTTTTTGGAGGTTACATTATGTAGGCATGATTAATTAAATCACTGGCCATTAGAGATCAAATCAACCTCTACTAGCCCCTCTCACCTCCCAAAAGTCAGAGGGTGGGCTGAAAGTTTCAAGCTTCTAATCACATGGTTGTTCCCTCTGCAACTAGCTCCATCCTGAAACTACCTAGGGGCCCAGAAAGTCACTTTATTAACACAAACTCGAGTATGTTTGAAAGGAGCTTATTATAAATAATAAAAGATGCTCTTCTCACCCCTATCACTCAGGAAATTCCAAGGGTTTTAGAATATCTTGTTCCAGAAACCAGGGGTGAGACCAAATATATATTTCTTTTTATATCACATTAGCACAGTGGTATAGTAAAAAGATATAGCAAAGAAGTGCAAAAAGTGAGGAATTGGGTTTTAAAATCTCTCCTGAGTGCCAATTTTCTTGGTGTTGAACCCAAGTATGGCTAACATTTGATAAAATTTGAAATAGTTTTCCGAGTTTTTTACCTTGCAACTGTCCTAACTTTGCAGGACCCAGTTGCATCTCCTATAAAAACCTGCTTTCAGAGATGTCTGAAACCAAAAAATTGTCTTATATACTTAGATAAAGGTATAAATTGATAACATCATGTTACCTCCTTGACATACTTTCATTTTAAATGGAGACAAGGTCCTGGTAATTTAAGTCCAAATATGTTGTAATTATAAATTTCCCAACATTAAAACGAGATGGCAGAGGTAATGAATAGGTAAGACTGGGTAGAAGGCCTTCCCTAAAATGACTTAGTTATTCCCAATACTCTTCCAATCTATAAATACCCTTGTCTACTCTCTGAATCAGAATTCCCACCCTCCGATTCTTCTGGTCATTATTAGTTCTACTGAGTCTATTGTAGCTGAAACTGAAATGTAAAACAGTGTGTTAGGGAAAACTTTGGTAAGTCATTTCACAAGTATCTGTAACTTATGTCTATCAAAAATTGTGGGTATTAAAGACGGTTCCAAAATGTGAAATAAGTAATTGTATTAGTTACTTATTATCGTATAACAATTTACTCCAAAACTTAATGACTTACAACAACATAACTTCACAATTTATTTGGAATTCAGGAATCTGAGCATAGCTTAGCTGGATCCTTTGCTTCATGGTCTATCACAAGGCTATAATCAAGGTTTTCTTTTCTTTTTTTTTAATGTTTTTATTTATTTTTGTGACAGAGAGAGACAGAGCATGAGCAGGGGAGGGGCAGAGAGAGAGGGAGACACAGAATCTGAAGCAGGCTCCAGGCTCTGAGCTGTCAGCACAGAGCCCGATGCAGGGCTCGAACCCACAGACTGTGAGATCATGACCTGAGCCAAAGTCGGACGCTTAACCGACTGAGCCACCCAGGTGCCCCCAATCAAGAGGTTTTCTAATGCAAAGTCTCACCAGAAGGTTCAACTAGGGAAGGATTTACTTCCAAGGTCACTTATATGATCCTTATGAGATCCTGTGAGGGTCCGGTTCCTTGAGGGCTGTTGCCCTTGAATACCTCAGTTCCTAGCTCACTGTTGCTAGAACAGCAATGTGGGCAAAAATACTCTACTCCCTACAACATGTCAAGTTGCTTCATCAAAACCAGCAAAAGAGACTGTCTATAGGTATGAGTCAGGTCACAGTCTTCTGTAACCTAATCACAGAAGTGACATATCCTCAGCATTGCCATATTCTATTGGTTAAGAGCAAATCAGTCAAAGGGAAAAGGTTACTTGGAAGATACCAAGAAGCAAGGATGTATCCCTGGGGTCATCTCAGAGGCCGCTTGCCTCAATGCTCCCCTAGTAAGAGACAACGTATATTCAAAGATATTATGAAGAAAACAAAGTATTCCATTTAATAACACAGCTACTTTCGGAACTGCAATTGCATAGGCGCATTTAAGGGAGAAGTCTCTTCTAAATCAAATCAAACTTCCTTAATTAATGAACTTCTTTATTCTTCAAACATTCTGAAAACTTCCTAATTTAATCTTCAGAATCTTTGAAGTCATTATCAGGTGCTTTAAAATTTTTGCCAAATATTTTCCTCTCTTTTAAACCCCCATATGACATTTCTCTTCTAGATCATTAAAGAGAAAACTCTACAGAAAGACCACTGTGAGTATGTATACTTTTTCTTTGAATTGTGGGCAAGGGATGGTGTTTATGAAGGTAAATAAAGGAGAGTCTGAAATCTTATGAACAAGATCCAGCCTTCAGTTAAGCTAAACAGATTGTATTCCATCTGTAATTCTCAGCAGGGTGTATCTGTTGACGACTAAAGGAAAGAGTTTTTTATTCTGAAAACATACGGAAACAGAAAAACTCTCATATGGAAAAAAAAAGGAGAAAGGAAAGATGGCATGAGTAGAGTTGGTGCAGTTTATTTGTGGAAATTTATAAAAATGTGTCACAAACTCACTTTAAACTTCCTAATTGCCAGCTGTGGGCCTGATCAGTATGGGATGGGTCCTGATTTTCATGTCATGAGATTTTCTTTATAGTTGTCTTGATTACCTGGTTGTCATATGAATGCATTTTTTTTTAAAGTTGAGTAACTTTTTTGTTTTGCTTTTCAATTCTTAATAAATTCAGAGCACTATTCTTTCTATCAATAGAAGAGGCAAATGGAAGGTAAGAGGAATGGGAAAGTTTACAAATAGATTAAGTGGTGAGATTTGAAATATCACAGATATCTGATACAATATCTGACACTCCTTGGATGATAAGAAAGATGCCCTTGGAGAATTTTAGTGTCATTTATTATTTTTTTTTTTAATTTTTTTTTTTTCAACGTTTTTTTAATTTATTTTTGGGACAGAGAGAGACATAGCATGAACGGGGGAGGGGCAGAGACAGAGGGAGACACAGAATCGGAAACAGGCTCCAGGCTCCGAGCCATCAGCCCAGAGCCTGACGCGGGGCTCGAACTCACGGACCGCGAGATCGTGACCTGGCTGAAGTCGGACGCTTAACCGACTGCGCCACCCAGGCGCCCCAGTGTCATTTTTTAAAAAATATATTTAAAATTTTTTTAAACATATATTTATTATTGAGAGACAGAGAGAGACACAGCATGAGCATGGGAGGGGCAGAGAGAAGGGGAGACACAGGATCCAAAGCAGGCTGCAGGCTCTGAGCTGTCAGCACAGAGCCTGACGCAGGGCTCAAACTCACAAACTGTGAAATCATGACCTGAGCCAAAGTCTGACGCTCAACTGATGGAGCCACCCAGGCTCCCTAGTGTCATTTTTTTTTTTTTTTCTGATTGAAATCACCACTAGAAAATAACAAAAGGAAAAAAAAAAAACAACTTGTGGTAGCTCAAGTTTTGGATTTGTTTGGAGGCTTTGGATTATACCTGAGTTAGCTTAATGATTCAGAGAGTAGTTAAGAACCAGAAAAAAGACATTCTTTTGGAAGAATGGTTCATTGCTGGAAGAGAGAGACCCAAAAGGGAAGTGAGTGTGCCCAGGATGAACCTGAGGCATGTCCCAAGTTTGTCTATGTTTGATCCCAGTAGAGGACAGTTAATTTTTCAAACTGATTATACTCATGGAGATATGCATTGTCCGCCAAACCCAAATGACTAAAGGATTATCAAAGGGCATTCATTAATTTTCTTCTAAATAGAGAAGTAAATTATGTAAAGTATAGGAAATTTGAATGAACATGACGCTGAGTGTTTGATGAAGATAAGAAGTACAATTCTCTTTTATTGAGATAATTGCCCTTTGGAGAGGCTTCCATTTTTGATTGCGGATGACGGTGGGGTTACTAATTCACAGTTGGAGCAGCTTTGATTTGGCTTCATCATCAGAATGAATGCAAGGCAAATACCTTACCTAGAGTTCTTGACAATAACTTGAAGTCACTATAGATTTTACTGCAAAAGCCGCAATTGAAGATATGAAGTGTTCATTTTGAGATGGACAGCTATGTGTTTGAAAAGTTAAAGAAAAAAAGTTTTTTCTTAAACATGGATTTAGAGGAACTATTAATAATCCTTCACTGCTGCTATTGAACAGATTTTGAGAAGCATACCATTATTGATTGTTGTGATTTTGTCTACTGAAAGAAATGAATGATCTCACCATCAGTCATCCTGAAGCATGAAATGAGTCTACCTCAGACTAGGGTAGGGCAGGACCTCCACCTGTGGTTGAGGCTGAAGGTTTTTTGGGATTCAGGATGGGAGGGACTTAGAGATTTCGGGTTGTGAGGTGTACATTGTCTCTGTCTCGTGGAAGAAAACTCAGATTAAGATGGGGAATTTAGGAGTAGGGTCAAGCTGTGAGTGATTACGTTTTGTAGCAGAGGAAGTCACTCTCCAAACTCTACTTTGGTTATTCCTCAGTTGCTCATAAAGTTATATTTAACACCATGCTGTGGTCTCAGCTCCTCCTTAGATTGGACCAGGAAGGAACTGAACCTATGCCTGAAGTGAAAATGTGAAGGGTAGAGAAACCAACCCCGAGGAGCCATTAATGTGAGGAACCAAAGTCATTTGAGAGACTGGGCTCTGAAGTGCCTTTTCTCTCATTCTTGACAACACTGAATATTTTCGTACTTTCTAATTTTTGTTCATTGGACTGGGACAAAATACACAAAATACATTTATTATCTTGATATCTCTTTCTTTCTTTCTTTCTTTCTTTCTTTCTTTCTTTCTTTCTTTCTTTCTTCTTTCTTTCTTTCTCCTTTTCTTTTTTTTTCTTTTCTTTTCTTCCTTTTTTTTTTTTAGAGAGAGAGTGAGAAGGGGAGAGGCACAGGGAGAGAGAAAGAGAGAATCCCAAGGAGGTTCCATGTTCAGTGGAAAGCTGGACGCGTTCCAAAGACCCCAAGATCATGAACCAAAATTAAGAGTCAGATGCTCAACTGACTGAGTCAGTCACCCAGGTGCCCCTTGATGTACTTTTCTTTATTAATGAGGTTGAATATCTGAACATGTTTTCAATAATTTATTTGAAAATTAATTATTTAATAATTCATTTAATAATTATTATTTAATCATTTATTTGAATTTTTCTATTGCCTTGCTTATTTTTTCCTTTTAAAAATGTGTATGAGGTTTTTTTTCATGGTATGAGGGTTTTTTTTTTTAGTGTTTATATATTTATTTTGAGAGACAGAGAGAGAGAGAGAGAGAGAGGGAGAGAAGGGGAGGGGAGAGAGAAAGGGAGAGACAAAATCCCAAGCAGGCTCCATGCTGTCAGTGCAGAGCCCAACTCGGGGCTCAAACAATGAAATCATGACCTCAGCCTAAATTGAGTTGGACACTTAACCAACTGAGCCACCAGGCGCCCCATGTATGAGTTCTTTTTAAACAAAAGGAAGTAGCCTTTGTGTCTCAAATGTGGTGCACATATGCTTTCCGATATTTGTTGTTGGTCTTTCAACTTTGTTTATCATATATTTTTTCGATCACAAACCTTAACATTTTAATGTCATTTTTATCATTATTTTCTTCTTTGGCTTTTAGATTTTCTGTCCTGTACTTTGAGGCATTTTTTTTTTAATTTTTTTTTTTAACGTTTATTTATTTTTGAGACAGAGAGAGACAGAGCATGAACGGGGGAGGGTCAGAGAGAGGGAGACACAGAATCTGAAACAGGCTCCAGGCTCTGAGCTGTCAGCACAGAACCCGACACGGGGCTCGAACTCACGGATCGCGAAATCATGATCTGAGCCGAAGTCGGCCGCTTAACCAACTGAGCCACCCAGGCGCCCTGAGGCATTTTTTACTTTATTAAAATCCCTATATGTATTTAGGTTGAGTTCTCAACTCTTTTGTTCACTGTTTCAGTCTTTCTCCAGTACCAAACAGTTATATGTTTTAATATGTTATGAGGCAGATTCTCCTCTTCTTTCGGGAAATTTCAGGGCTATTCTCACATTTTCATTTTTACAGATAAACCTTACTAATACATTTGTTGACAACCCTCCCTGAGGGAAATTGTGTTGGTATTTTCACAACAACAAATCTTTTTATGCAAGAGCACCATGTCTTTCTGTAGAAGTTGTATGTGTCAACCTGGCCACATTTTCCAGAATCTTCCTCCCTGTGTAGTCCCAGGTTGGAATTCACCAAAAGGCAAATTGGTGTGAGATTGGCAAAGCAGATGTGAGGCAGCAGCCATGGTCTTTAAAGGTCATCATGGATAGAGGTTATTAGAGGCAGATACAGAAGAGCAAATGCAGAAAAGCAAGTGGGTTCCAGCAGGTTCTTAATCTTCCCCACTCTTTGTTCTGCTTTTCTTCCCGGCTCTGGCCCTAGTGACCAAGAGCACACCAGTGCCGCCAACAGATCTTGGCTGTGAATTCACGGAGGTGGTTGCTACACAGAGGCCAGAGTCCTCTAGGCTGATGCGCTACCTGTCTTTGCTCATCACTCTTGGCAGCTGCAAGTGTCTTGCTTCCTGATTCCCCTGAAAGCCCTGACTTCTCCATCTGGACCAGGGTTCAGGAGAGCTGGTGACTCTCCTCTGATCCTAAGTTCTTCCTCTTGGATCTTTATTTCTCTAGCTCCTTCCACAATTCAGTATGGTCTAGGTCTGTAATCAATTCCTTATTTCATAGTACCCATAGAGGCTCTGGTTCCCTTGTGGAACCCTGCTGAATACACTATCCCTTTAGCTCTTCTTTCATTTCTTACTGTGGTAGTAATGTTTTCTTCATATAGATCATACATACTTTTTATTTATTATTTTATTTATTTATTTTTAATTTTGTAACGTTTATTCTTGAGAGACAGACACAGACATGAGCGGGGGAGGGGCAGAGAGAGAGGGAGACACAGAATCCTAAGCAGGTTCCAGGCTCTCAGCTGTCGGCACAGAGCCGGACGCAGGGCCCGAACCTACAAACTGCGAAATCATGACCTGAGCCGAAGTCAGATGCTGAACTGACTGAGCCACCCAGGCGCCCCTATTATTTTATTTTTTTAATTTAAATTTTAGTTAGTTAACACAGTGCAATATTGGTTTCAGGAGTAGAATTCAGTGATTCCTCACTTACATACAACACCCAGTGCTCATCACAACAAGTGCCCTCCTTACAACCTGATCCTATATACTTTTTAAAGTGTTTATTCTTAGGTTATCTTTCTGCTTGCTGATTGTGAATGGAATTTTCCTTCCATTAGATTTTTTTTAATTGGATCCTCCTGCTAATTGTATCTAATTGGAATCTACCAAAGACTCAAAGAGCCTTTGCATTTGCTGTTCCTTTTGCTTGGTATCCTCATTACCAGACACACCCATAGCTCGCTCCATTATTCCCTCGAGATCGTGATGTTTTGCATCTGTTGAATGAGGCCTTCCCTGGCCACTTATAAAATTGTAATCCCTCATATACCATACACCTCCTTTCTTGTTTCATGTTTATCCTTAACACTACTCACTATTTATCACACCACACATTTTACTTATTTATTTTATACATTGTCTTATATATATTTATTTTATAGATTCCTCACTAGAATAGAGGTTGCATGAGGGCAATGATTTTTTTTTTAAATCTGGTTTGTCTACTGCTGTATCTCCAATGCCTAGAATGCAGTATGGCAACAAATAGATACTTGGTAAATATTTTCTGAATGAACAAATATATAGAAAAGTAACTCATCACCTTACTTATTGTACCATTGTTCTTAGGTCAATTCTCTTGTATGTTCTAGTCTATAAACTCATAGTGTCTACAAATAATGATAATTTTGAGTCTTTTCCCTATTGTTTATATTTAATTTATTTCTGCTGTCTAATTGCATTGATTAGTTCATCCACAATGATGTTAAAGAATGTTGGCAATAGTGAACCTCATTTTACACTTTACATTTTAGACTTTAATGTTTTACCATTAAAATCTTTTGGATCAAGGTCCCTAATCCTAGACTTTTTCTATTTGGACATACTTTATTTAAAAGGTAATTATTTTAATGCCTAGAGTTAGTTATAAGAGGGTCACCAATTTAATTATTATTAATTATTGGATTATATTCCAAAAATGTTACCTTGAAATCAACTTTTTGGTTTCTAGAATTTATTTTTCCATGTAAGCAAAGGGTATAAATAATGACCAGACTTCCCCATGAGTTTATAGCCTATAATGTTTCTAGTGTGGTGTTGTTCTTCAAAGTGAGGCATTAGGGACCAGTTCCTCCATGAAATTTCTCAAAGACAGAGATGAATGTTCCATCCACTTAATCGTCATTGTCCTTAATGTCTTAATCACTTTTTGGCACCAATATACCATATGATATAATAGTGATTTGTATTCAAGATGATCTCTTTCCTGCCATAGATTTAGCCCAAGTTCACAAACTCAAATGAACATAAAGGGACAAGCATATCATATAAGTGCTAAGAAAAGTTGGGGGTCACATAACAGGCAATGGTAGGAACTGATGGGTAATTTGAGAGCTCATGGTCTGTCAAAAAAGGCACAGAGAGCAGCTGCTTGGGAATATGAACCCAATGTTGCCTGATTTTTTATTTATTTTTTTAATTAAAAAAAAAGAGAGAGAGAAAGAGTACAAACAGGGGAGGGGGGGAGAGAGAGAGAAAGAGAGAGAGAGAGAGAGAGAGAGATGGAGAGAAAGAGAGAGAGAATCTTAAGCAGGCTCTATGCTCAGCCTGATATGGGGCTCAAACCTATGACCCATGATTATGACCTGGGATGAAGTCAAAAGTCTGGTGCTCAACCAACTGAACCACCCAGGCACCCCAGTATCTTTTTTTCTTTTTTTAGTTTTTATTTAAATTCCAGTTAACATAATGCTATATTAGTTTTGGGTGTACTATATAGTGATTCAATACTTCCATACATCACCCAGTGCTCATCACAAGTGCACTCTTTTTTTTTTTTAATTTTTATTTTTTAAATTTATATCCAAGTTAGCATATAGTGCAACAATGATTTCAGGAGTAGATTCCTTAGTGCCCCTCACCCATTTATCCCACCCCCCCCCCCCACAAACCCTCTAGTAATCCTCTGTTTGTTCTCCATATTTAAGAGTCTCTTATGTTTTGCCCCCCTTCCTGTTTTTATATTATTTTTATTTCCCTTCCCTTATGTTTATCTGTTTTGTATCTTAAAGTCCTCATATGAGTGAAGTCATATGATATTTATCTTTCTCTGACTAATTTCACTTAGCATAATACCCTCTAGTTCCATACATATAGTTGCAAATGGTAAGATTTCATTCTTTTTGATTGCCTAGTAATACTCCATTGTATATATATACCACCTCTTCTTTATCCATTCATCCATCGTGGGACATTTGGGCTCTTTCCATACTTTGGCTCTTGATAGTGCTGCTATAAACATGGGGGTGCATGTGTCCCTTCGAAACAGCACACCTGTATCCCTTGGATAAATGCCTAGTAGTGCAACTGCTGGGTCATAGGGTAGTTCTATTTTTAGTTTTCTGAGGAACCTCCATACTGTTTTCCAGAGTGGCTGCACCAGCTTGCATTCCCACCAACAATGCAAAAGAGATCCTCTTTCTCTGCATCCTCGCCAACATCTGTTGCCTGAGTTGTTAATGTTAGCCATTCTGACAGGTGTGAGGTGGTATCTCATTGTGGTTTTGATTTGTATTTCCCTGATGATGAGTGATGTTGAGCATTTTTTCATGTGTCGGTTGGCCATCTGGATGTGTTCTTTGGAGAAGTGTCTATTCATGTCTTTTGCCCATTTCCTCACTGGATTATTTGTTTTTTGGGTGTTGAGTTTGATAAGTTCTTTATAGACTTTGGATACTAACTCTTTATCTGATATGTCATTTGCAAATATCTTCTCCCATTCCGTTGGTTGCCTTTTAGTTTTGCTGATTGCTTCCTTCGGTGTGCAGAAGCTTTTTATTTTGATGAGGTCCCAACAGTTCATTTTTGCTTTTGTTTCCCTTGCCTCTGGAGACGTGTTGAGTAAGAAGTTGCTGTGGCCGAGGTCAAATAGGTCTTTACCTGCTTTCTCCTCTAGGATTTTGATGGCTTCCTGTCTTACATTTAGGTCTTTCATCCATTTTGAGCTTATTTTTGTGTATGGTGTAACAAAGTGGTCCAAGTTCATTTTTCTGCATGTCGTTGCCCAGTTTTCCCAGCACCACTTGTTGAAGAGACTGTCTTTATTCCATTGGATATTCTTTCCTGCTTTGTCAAAGATTAGTTGGCCATACATTTGTAGGTCCATTTCTGGGTTCTCTATTTTATTCCATTGATCTCTGTGTCTGTTTTTGTGCCAGTACCATACTGTCTTGATGATTACAGCTTTGTAATACAGCTTGAAGTCTGGACCCCAGGATCTTCTGATTTTTAAGATGAGTGTGGAAATTCTGATCTCTATGGGAAATCTCCTAGTTTTTAAAGGTGGGTATATTGTTCAGTCCTGGCAAGAAATTCATGATATGTTTAAAATGGGTAATTGACAAATACAGAAATTGTTTAAAAGTTGTGGGTGGGGTTTCTCTCACTTATCAAGGAATGGTGAAGCACCCTGGGGCTGGCAACAGCAGAGATTACTGCTTGTTGGTCTAAAGGGCTCAGCTGTGGCTATGGAGAGGACTGAGAGGTCTGCGTGCCAGAAGCATTCATTGTCTTGGGTGGAGAGAAGTAGCCAATCCAAGGTAGGGAAGGAGCCAAGGTTATAAATACCTCCATCTCCTTCTTCCATTCTCTGATCTCCTGTATATTCTACCATTGGCTGAAACCAAGAGAAAGTCAGAGGGCAGTGGATCCCAAAGGCCAGCACCCTGGGAAGTGGATCTCAAAGGTTGAATTGAAAATATCCAGCATTGGGGCGCCTGGGTGGCGCAGTCGGTTAAGCGTCCGACTTCAGCCAGGTCACGATCTCGCGGTCCGTGAGTTCGAGCCCCGCGTCAGGCTCTGGGCTGATGGCTCGGAGCCTGGAGCCTGTTTCCGATTCTGTGTCTCCCTCTCTCTCTGCCCCTCCCCCTGCTCACACTCTGTCTCTCTCTGTCTCTCTCTCTCTCTCTCAAAATTAAATAATAAAACATTAAAAAATAAAAAAAAAAAAAAAAAAAAAAAAAAAAAAAGAAAATATCCAGCATTGATAGTTTTTAATGCAGATTAAGTAAAATGCAAACAAATACTGAGGAGGAAACAAAATATGCTGCAGGGTGTCCGTGTGGGACTTTTGCTTTAAGCACGTTCAAGATATTGGTGCATCTTTATATTTCTATCATTTTATCCTAGTAGTGTGTATATAAAAGATGCTTGATAACTGGGTGAAGAAAAGTGATTTGAAAACTGAATTTAACAAGGCCGAAAAAAGCACCTTACATCCTCCCAATGAGATAATACAGTTTCTCCTCAGGATGTTTCTTTCTCTAAAAGAATAAAAATATTATCAAGAATTTTATGGACTGAAGTTTTCAAATGTTGTATTCTAACTTGTATTACTTATCTATTGCTATATTTGAAAAATTACCCTAAAATTTAATGGCTTAAGACAACAAATATTTACTTCTCACAGGTTGTGAAGTTCAAGAATCCAAGAGTGGCTTCACTGGGTCGTTCTGGCTCAGGGTCTAGGTTGGATGATCTGAAATCTTGACTGGTGCTGGGGGATCTGCATCAAAAAGGTTCACCCACACAAATGTTGGCTGGAAGTCTCAGATCCTCGCTGCATGGCTTGTCCATGGGGCTGACTGAATGTCAAGGCATGGCATCTCGCTTCTTCCAGAGTGAGTGTTCCAAGGGTGACAGAGAATGAGAGGGCATCCAAGATGGAAAATGTGATGCTGTATGGAATCTAATCTTGGAAGTGGAATACCACCACTTATGTCTTATTCCACTGGTCACACAGACCAACTTGGTCTAGTGTGGAAGGACACTAAACAAGGACGTGAATGTAAGGAGATGGGAGTCACAGCAGACCATCTTCAAGGCTGGTTACCACACTTCTTCTGACTTATTTTCACAGAATTTCCTATAGTCATATGTTATTTTGTCCCCCAGTATCATTTTCTTTCCCAACACTCAAGAGCGGACGAGCAGTTGTTAATGTTCATAGGTAATGTCAATGAGTTTCAACAAGGAAGTGTTGGGCCACCACTTTATGATGACTCTTGAATCGATGTGTCAGCTTCACCTTGTATGCAGAGCCTTGGCACACAGATAACTAAGAAAAGAGAGAAAGTGCTACTGGGAAAGATCCAAAAGAGGGAAGTCAGAACTTCCCATTATTGGGAAGTCTGCCAACTCCAAGAGAAATTCCTTTACCTACGCTTCTACCCTGTGATGTGGGCAGGTGCACATAATCACAAACTCTTTGGGGTTCTGTATTTCCTTTCCCATTCAATACACATAGACACACATATCCTGAGGGTGTGAGTGAGGAAATGGGGCTCCTCAGGACAATAATCATAACTGGGATTCTTTCCCTCATCTGTAAAATGTTAGGGCTGCATTTGGTTCCAAGACACCAGGGATTCCCAGTGATAAACAGATGATAAAACTACAGTTTTAGATCTTCTTGTACCTTCCCAGTTTCCCACTCCTGACTTGATCTGCTCTAGCCATGTGCTCTATCATGGATGGACACACTATTCTTTACGGACCCAGATCTGAATTTCATATTTTTTCCTTCAGCATCACATCAGTTCCATCTGAAATGAAGGCGGCTTTTTATTAAATTCCTCTTCTGGTTAGAAAACTGGAATGATTCAACTCTATCACATGTTTTCTCCTGCTCTTTTGTCCATGTTTTGAGAAGACTGCATAAGCCCCAAGGAATTTAAGGATTTCCAGAACCAAGTGATAGGTGTTCCAAATGAGATATGAGCATTTACAAAGAATGTTGCTAAGCAGCTATTTACAAATAAAGGCATTTTTCCAACTGAAAAGAATTAAAAAGCAAATGTCATAATTACATAGTGAATAGGAGACTACCTTTACTGCACAAAAATTTATTACTTGATCTCATTTTATATAGTGCAGATAATGGTTGCTTGAAGAAGGAGGAAAACGTGTCCAGGGACTTTTACGAGGAAAAAAAAAAAAAGTAAGATTGTATGTTGGCTTGAAATGATGACCGAATGATGATTTCATTTCACTACAGTCCAGCAATAAATCTGTAACTCTTCTCTCACTAGTGACATTGGGAACCGTAGGGAATCCAGGCCAGCCAGCTCCAGGCACTAATCTTTCACACTGGGAAAAGCATCTGGTAGTGTCTTGGGCCCTGAAAATCTGGCAAGGCCAGTTTTTGTATGAATTGGCTATTAATCTTGACCACTCTTGCTTACGGTTCATCTACATTAGGGCTATGGTCCAGCAGTGCTGGGTGCTGGGACACTTCTGTGAATAGTTATCTTAGCACATCACAGAGCACTAGGAAGCCCCTATTTGGATGCTCACATTCTTTTTAGGCAAAAATGAAAAAGACAAAACAACAAACAAACCACAAGAAATAAAGAGATGCAGCTGGGGGTCAAAACTTGAACTCATCAAGTGGCTTTACCACCTATTAACTGGCGCTTTATCTCACTGAACCCTAGAACCTCCATCCATATGGAGTTGAATGAGGCGACTGAGTTAAAACAATGGCTAGTGGCTTTTCCATCACTGAAAACCTATCTTATTGTTTTTCCTCTATAGCTCTCATGTTCTGAGAGATTCCTATCTAGACTATGACATTTATATTGTAGCAATTAATTTGTTCCACTTTTTATTGTGTTTTCATTTCAAAGTTACCTGTATTTTAAGCAACAATGTATTTATGCGATGGTTTATAAAAACACTATGAAATCTATAATCAAAGCTATGGCTGAGATTCTAGTAAAAGCATCTCATGGTACTATCTACTGTTGTTGATTGCTTCATTTTGTGGGCCAAGTGTCACTTTCACTTTCTATACAGAGCCTTGGCACATGGGTAACTAAAACATATGGAGGAAATGGTACAGGATGGGTAGGACCTATTGAAAAGAGAATTACAAGCCCAAAATGGAGTCATGTAAGCCATATCACCAGAACTGGGACTAATACCTGACCTCATTGCAGTTTCAACATCCCCCAGAAATGTAGCATCAAATGGTGAGTCAGGAATTTTCTGAAGGGTACCAGCAAGGTTATCTGTCCCATGGGCCTCAAAGGAAGATGATGTAATCTGCACAATAAGACCCTCTGCCCTTCCCCTTAAGAGAAGGTGACCTTGTCTGGAACAATCCTTTCTTTTCTTCTGCTAGTAACTTCTTGCTCTTCCCTCCTTCCTATGAAAACCTCTTACTTTGCACAATACTTGCTCCCCTCTACTTGCTGGATGGGGTATTGCCCAATTCATGAATCACTTAATAAAGCCAATTAGATGTTCAAATTCACTCAGTTGAATTTTTGTTCTTTAACAGATCCAAAAAGGGGATGTCCGATTCAAGGTCCAAGGTCATGTGTCCAAGGAGCATGCTTATGGGCCATACTTTATATGTGGATTTAGC
Organism: Neofelis nebulosa; assembly: GCF_028018385.1. Classification (NCBI taxonomy): domain Eukaryota; kingdom Metazoa; phylum Chordata; class Mammalia; order Carnivora; family Felidae; genus Neofelis; species Neofelis nebulosa. The sequence goes on from NC_080783.1 coordinate 21,448,275, forward strand.
AACAAACTCTCATTAACCCAGTATTCCTCTGAGTACAGGGAAGCCAGTCAGAACAACTGATAAGTGAAAATGGCTGATAATGCCATATTGTGTTGATTTATCTCTAGTCAAAAGCCAAGACATATGTATATGTGGCTTTACCAGCAGTATTTGTGTGCTTCTTGAGGCTATGAATTATAGATGGAAATATCACAAAACCTCTAAGTATATAGAAAAGTTTCATCATTCTAGAATTCTTGTGCAACAGTGAATTCTTATTCACTTTGTTGTGTTGTGGATAAACAGAATTTGGGGTTGGCTGGCTCAGTTGGCTGGAGTGCAGTGCTAGGTATATCAGATTTTATTCTTCTGATAGCCATTAGTTTCCCTGTTAATCTCTGCCATCCTTCTGACCAATGCCTACTACTTGCCACAGAGAGTCAGAGTCCCTTGGCCTATCTTGACTGCCAACTCTGGCATAAATTTACAAGAGGCATTTCCTCTTATTGTCTTGGAAAGCATTAGCTCTGTGCCTCTACTGCTTTAAAGAAATACCTTCTCTTTGCTTCCTCTCTGTAGTCATCTGCTACACTAGACAGGAATTCAGTAGATTGAGCATATACTCACTCATCAGAGAGTGATCAGATTTGCAATCAAGGTAGTAGTTAGAAGAAGCATATTAGCTTTGCAGACAGGGTGTTGTGATTAGCACAATAATGGGACCCCCAGAGACGTCCATTTCCTAATTCTCTGAACCCACGGGTATGTATTGCCATATGTATGGCAAGGGGAAGTTAAGGTTCCAGATGGAATTAAGGTTGCTAGTCAGCTGACCTTAAAATAAGATTATCCTGGATTATCTGGATGGGCCTAATGTAATCATAAGCATCCTTAAAAGTGGAAGGCAGGCGTTGGAGAAGATAGGACAGTAGAAGAAGGGGTGACAGTGGTGCAATTGCTAGTTTAGAAGATGGAAGGAGGCTAAGAGTCAGAAAAGTGTCTAGAAAAGACTAGAACGGATTCTCCCTAGATACTCTAGACGGGAACTTACCTTTCTGACACCTTGGTTTTAGCTCCAGAAGGCCCATTTCAGAATTCTGACCTTCAGAACTATAACATGATAAATGTGTGTTGTTTTAAACCATGAAGTTTGTGGAAATTTATTACAGTACCAGTAGGAAATAATAAAATTACATTGGATTTCCAAAATAACTTTAGTAGAAGTAAATAAATTATTTTTCAATAAATCTTTCTCCTAAGATAAGGCTGATTATGTGGTTTAGTTCAAACTTTTTTCAAAGAAATAACTTTTTATTCATAAAATTCCCATATCTTAGGCATTCGCTTTGAGAAGTTTTGATAATTATATACGAGTAAGTAACCACCACCCTAAAGGAGATACAGAACATTTTCATCATTCCAAAAATCTGTGCCCCCTTCCAGTCAATTCTCCCTTCCCTCCAATCCTCATAGATTAGTTTTGTCTGTTCTTATATTTCATATAAATGGAATTATGTGGTATGTACTCTTTTGTGCTTGCCTTTTTTTGCTTAATGCAGGGACTGGCAACCTTTTTCCTATAAAGATTAGATAGGAAATGTTTTTGGTTTTGCATTCCATTTGGTTTCCATCTCAACTACTCAACTCTGCTGACCTAGCACCAAAGCTGTTGTAGACAGTATGGAAATGAATGGGTGTGGCTGTATCCCAATAGGACTTCAGTTAGAAAAACAGATGGTGGACTAGATACGGCCTGTGGACCATAATCTGCCACCTTTGTATTAACATAATATTTTTGATATTTATCAATGCAATTGCATGTATTAGTACTTCATTTTTTTATTACTGAGGATTATATTACAGCACGAACATACCATAATTTGTTCGTCTATTCTGTTGATGGACATTTGGGATTTTTCCAGTTTTTTGCTATTATGCAATAGGCTGCTATCATATGTCTTTTATTATACAAGTCATTTGGAGAAAATATATTTTCATTTCTCTTGGGTAAACACCTAGGAAAGGAATTGCTGGGTCATAGGGTAGATGAATGTTTAACCTTAAAGAAACTGCCAAATACCTCTTCAAAGTGGTTGTGCCCTGTGACACCTCCATCAACAGTGAAGGAGAATCACATTTGCCCCCTATACTGGCTAACATTTCGTGTAGCTGGTCTTACGGTTTTAACCACTGTGATAGGTGTAACTCATTCTTTGAAATCATGCTCACTATTCTCCATGATCATCTTCCCATCTATCACTTTTTACATCATTTTCAACTCCACCTCTTTCACTCATGCTAGTTTTTCCCTGTACCTACAGACGCCATATGTATCTCTCAACTCAGTACCTACCAGTCTGTTACTTACTAACCATCCCTCTCATTTGTTGCCATGCATACCACATTGCCTTGGCTCCCTGCCCAAGTGAGTTTCTTCCAAGTCTATCTTTACCTCAACACGGAGTTGAAATAATCCTCCCAATCTACCAGCCTGCCATACCACCCTCATTTACGGATTTCTTTTTTCACTGAAAGTTATTCCTAAATGTAGTGGATGTGTATCCAACTCAAGCCATAACTTTCTTTCTCCAGCTCCAGAAAGAACTTCTCCCACGAGCTCACAACTGCTAGAAATTCCTTTAACACAGCATTGCCCACCCACCTATAATTAGACTTCAGATGCCATTTATCTGGAACAAGGTGCTCATTTAAATGTTAAATTAATGTTCATTTAAACTCATTAATATGCAAATAACCAAGAGCTGCTTTACTGGGAGAGGGTTTTGGTAAGCATCAGAAAAAAGAGAGGATAGTTCCAGGGAGAGAAGTAGTGTTTGTAGGCAGAGGTGCAGTGAAGGTGGCAATGGTGCGGGGTTCAGGGGAGGTTGAGGGGGTTGGAAAATGGAGTGTAGCACATTGAGGGCCAAGTTCACCTTCCTCACCATTTGTATGCAAACCGACTGTACCCACAGACCTGGATTCTAGCAAGCTGGGCTAACCCTTCCTTAACTCTTCTTCACTTTGTTTTTCCTGCTCAGGATTAAACAGTGGCTCTTCTGACTTAGCTGTGAAGTGGTTTCAGCCTTCCCAGTCTCCTTTCTTTCCTTCTGTCCACTCTCTTAATTCTTAACGTTCACATGCCCAGTGACTCATATTGCCTTCTGGCTGTTGTTCCCCAGTTGGGTATCCCTCTCTGCCTCTCTGTCTCTCTTAAAGAATGTCCAGGCAATGACTGTCCTTGGCTATCATCATTGTATTTAAGACTTAGTTATTCTGTGTCTAACCTTTCAGGAAACCATTCATAGACAAATTTATACACTGCAGAGCTAATGACTGTTAACTCTCCTCTCAAGATTATTATTTGCAATTCAATTAGGGCAATATACTAAACCAAAACAATGCATCTGTTGGAGGGGGGCTGAGTGAAACCTTTTCTAGAATGAGAAAGGGGGAAAGAAAGAAAGAAAGAAAGAAAGAAAGAAAGAAAGAAAGAAAGAAAACAAACTCAGAAAGATGCATAAGATTGAATTTTCAAAAACTTGGCAAGCTGGCACAATGTTTCTAAATTTTATATCTTCTATTTAATAGAAGAGGGCATCCCCAGACACCTTCAAATAACAACAAATTCTCAATTCCACAATCACTCAAATCAGTGTCTTAAGATAGACCATCAGGAAGACAGACTAACATAGTATCATTTTTGTTGTTTGCCATGTTTAAACATGAACAGAGAGGACATTATGTACCTGGAGTCCTAAGACCTGGCTTGAAAGCTAGCCTTGCTACTTAATAGGTATATGGTCATGTGATCTCAAGAAAGTCACTCAATGTCTTTGTTTCAGTTATCTTTTGCTGTGTATCAAACCAGCAGAAAGCTAAGTGGCTTTGTGGGTCAGCAATTTGGGCTGAAATCAGCTGGGTGGTTCTTCATGTGGGCTGGCTTAGGTACATTTAGTTGGCAGCAGTAAGGTGGCCATTTGCAGGAATTTGGGTAGTCCCAGATGGCCCACTTACATGTCTGGTGGTTGTTGCTGGCTGTGGGCTGAGCCTCTCTCCATGTGGACTCTTAGCATCCAGGAGGCTGGCTTAAGTCTCCTCCTGTAATAGTCTCAGGACACAAGAGAAGAGGAGAAACTGTAAGGCCTTGGAGTCCAAGGCTTGGAACTCCTATGCTGTCACTTCAACCGTATTTTATGGGTCAAAGTCAGTCACCAGGACCACCCAAAACCAAGGCTGTGGAGAGATGGGAGAAATACTAACCCCATGCTGGAAAAACGTAAGCATAGAAAAGGGGGAGAAATTTATGGCTATATGTTGCAATCTACCACACTCTCCAAACCTATATTTCTAGATCTGTAAAGTGGGGCTAAAACCTGTCAAACAGATTAGGATTCTCAGCTTCTTCTGCTAGCTCATTTTCTCTTTTTTGTCATTCTTTACCATACCAGGTTGTGTCTTAGGTCTTCTGCCCCCTTTGTCTATGATTTCTTCTTAAAGCTATGTCATCGATACAGGGATTGGCAAATGTTTTCTGTAAGCAGTCAGATAGTAAATATTGCTGTCTTTGTGGGACATCTGGTCTTTGTCACAACTACTCAACTCTGTACTGTAGCATAAAAGCAGCCATAGACAATCTATAAATGAATGAGCATGGCTATGTTCCAATAAAACTTTGTTTATAAAAACAGGCAGGGAACTATGCCAATGATGTTGATTATGATCTATCTGTTGATGACTTTCATGTCTTTAAGTCCACTGTTAGCTGTTCCCTCCACTGCAACAGGAGTAACTTCCAGAACTGAATTTGGTCATGTCTCTCATTTGCTTAAAACCCTCTAGGGCTTCACATTGGTCTCAGGGTAAAGATGAAATCCTGCACATGGTCTGCAAAGCCCTGCAAGATCTCACTGTACCTACTCCTCAAGCTTCATGCTTCTTGACCTTCCTTCTCACTCTCTGAGCAATGTTGTCAGGGCCCCCTCTCCATTTCCTTGAAATCGCCACTCTGTATGCTCCTTCCCTGCCTGGATAATTCCTCACACCTCCTCATTTCCTAGTTATTTTTTGACCTGTTCTTCAACCCTCAGCTCATCTCATATTCCCTTGTCTTTGGAGAAGTCTTCCTGACCCCCAGATGGGACCCAGCTCTGCTCTAAGATTCTGGCCAAGTTCATTTAACCTTCCATCATTGTGCCCCCGAGTTTTTAATTATTCAAGTATTTGTGATTAATTTTTGTGATAATTTGGATTATTGTTCAGCAAATGTTGGTTCTCCTTGCCAATCCACTTGTAGGCAGGGTATACTTCCCACCATATTTGTTTTGGGGTTGGCTGTGTAACTCAACTTGGCCACTAAGATGTTAGTGGATACGACATAAGTAAAGGTCTGAAGTATGCTTGTGTGGTGGGATTTGTTCTCTTGTATCTCTGTCATTTCCTTTAGAAGAACACGCACTTGGTCGTTTGCTGGTCCTAGAAGAATGAGAGACATATGGAGCTGAGCTGCCCCAGCTGACCTGCATATGGAGCATGACATTAAATTCTTATTGTTGCATGCTACAGAACATCAGGAAAGTTTGTTCTGTAGCAACTGATGACTGATAGGATTATCTCCTACCGGTCTCCCCCACCAGACTGAAAGATGCACCAGAAAAGTAAATATGCTTGTTTTGCTCACTCTTGTATTCCTCTTGCTTAGTACAGAAGGTACTTGATAAATATATGTTGAATGAATACATGATTAAGTGGGACGGTAGATGTGGAAGCATTTAGCATATTATAGAGATATAATTGGCATTCAGCAGATGGTGTTTTAAAGTGGGTTAGGTAATGCTCAATAGGATCTGTATCTTCTGGACTTGAAAATACTCTGAGCTTTATAACTCAGGTTTATGTGCAAGAAAAATGCCCCTAGATCTATGATCAGCTGTGTATTGACTCTACAATCACATTCTTTTACCCGCAGGAAATTTAAGATTATTAAGGAAAATAAAAAGTAAATGCAAGTTCAGGAAGTTCTTTGCTTGGGTTACTTTGTTTTCTAATTTTAAATCTTATTAGTTTAAAGTGATAATAAAAAAAGCCATTTGGAGACAGGACAATATTATCACATCTGGAGAAACTTAATAAGATTAGGACAAAGGCTCTATTCTCTTCTTGATGCACATGTGCAGTTCTCATTAACTTTCATATTATCTCGAGGAAAATATGAGAAAATGTCATGCACCATAAACATTCCACACAAAGGGGGTTAATTAATAGGTACATGTAGTATTAATGCAGATGTTAACCATTAACTATGATAAGTGTCCTCTAATAGCTGGTGTCCATGGATAATTAATGCTTACCAATTCCCACAGTACTTTGAAGAAAACATAAATATAAAATACCAGTACAAATGATTAAGGGGTTTTGAATAATTCCAATTAATTTTGAAAATGTTCTTGAGATTTATATATCCAATATTTTGTTGATTATGTAAATCTTTAGAAAATAAACATGTAATTTCTGTGAAACTATTTAAGATAAACTAGAGTCCAAAAAAAATCACTTACCAAACATAATATTTGTGAGATAATAGATGTTGGGCATTGGCATGTCTTTCCAATACCAATGTGTCATTTTAATGCTTTATATAGAATCAAATATTCCTTTGAAAATAAAAGAGAGGGGCGCCTGGGTGGCGCAGTCGGTTAAGCGGCCGACTTCAGCCAGGTCACGATCTCGCGGTCCGTGAGTTCGAGCCCCGCGTCGGGCTCTGTGCTGACAGCTCGGAGCCTGGAGCCTGTTTCCAATTCTGTGTCTCCCTCTCTCTCTGCCCCTCCCCCGTTCATGCTCTGTCTCTCTCTGTCCCAAAAATAAATAAAAAACGTTGAAAAAAAATTAAAAAAAAAAAAAGAAAATAAAAGAGATTCATATATAAGAAATTATTTTCTTTTCCACTCATTTTGGGTCACTCCATGCCTACCCATTGGATTTCTAGCACTGTGTATCTTCAAACGTTTATGTGAAGAAAATATGATTACAAATATTAACAAGTTAGATGTATGTATATGTAAATTTGTGTATGATGTTAGAAAACCAAATAATGATATCACAGTGTACACATTTAGACATTCTGATGCAACGTTTAACTCTATTAAAACATTTAACTCTCTTAAAATTTCCTGTTGCTTTTCAAAATATTGTATTTGGTCACTTGTTATTTGTTAAAAGTAAGATAGAATACACCTATGGCAGACATAGAAATGCACCACTCACATCCCCCTTCAAGAAAGGAGTCACTGACCAGCTATGAGAGTGTTATTAGCAGAATCTCCAGTCCTCGGTTCCTCAAGCATCTAGCAAGCTTTTGCACGGAGGTCCTGCTATTCATGGGGAAGCTTAAAGCCAATGTTGGAACAAGATGGTGATCCAAGGGCTTAGCCATCTCCACCCAGAGTGGAACTCACCTAACAGGTGATCTTTGTTCCCTGTTGAGCAGAGAGATAATTTATCAAGTCTACATCACTGTCTGATGGCATCCCTTACCTATTTCTGCCTCCCGCGCATTCATTTCATGGACGCCATTCCCCAATAAACCCTTCTTTTCCTAACTTCCCTTCAGTGTCTGCCTCCCAGAGAATCCAAACGGCACACTATTTTTCCCAGGACCCAAGGGATAAAACCAAGTAAACTTGGTATCAAATTCAAAATGACAAAAAATAGAAAAACTCATTATATAAGCAGTGATAACCATGCTCTGAGCTATATAAGTTTGAAACAAAAACAAAGGAAAAAGGGGAATTGATTTTTTTTAATATGAAGAAATAATGGTGACAAAGAAATCAACAGAATTAAAGGAAAACAAACAACAATTTCCTATCAAGAGAATGTGTAGATGAATGCTATTCCAGACACTTTAAAATAATGCCAAACCATCATTTTTGAAATATATATGATGCAAAAATTCTGTATTAAAAAGACAAATGTTTGTTGTTAAATATAGAAACTTCTAAATGGATATGCCCTGTAAATGAATCTATTTAACGTGTATTTAACACTGAAATATAATTTATAGTATCCACATGAGCAAACCTTGTGAGTCTGTGCTAACAAAGGGGCTAGGGAAATAGCTGATTGTAACTGATTGTAAATCAGTTTTTGAAAGCATTCATTAAAATGGCATTCTACCTGCAAAAATGTGAAGCTTACCAAAGACCATTCCACGGACTACATTTTGGGAAGCACTCAATATACTCAATGCACCCTGCTGAATACAATTCTGTTTGTTTTGAGGTGAGCAAATGATCAAAATGTAATAAAGATTCATCTCTAAAGCTTAACTGAAGGGGAAAAACAATGGAGAAAGAAAAGACAGACATGGTCTTCGGTAACAATGGGGAAAAAATGTAACAAAACAACTATGCATATGTTTGCAGTTACTTTAAATAGTTTCAAATATTTTCATACAAACCCCCTTTATTGTGATGCATTTGCAATAGCTGGCACAGTGTGGAGTAAGTCGAACCATGTGTGTAATACCATCAGTTCATGTGGTAGAGGCAGGAAAAATAGTTGACTGATTAAGTGTGCTGTTTGAGAGCAGCCTTCCTCGAATGGTAATATTAACCCCTTGGCCGCCAGTGCTGAATTCTTACTGTCAGCTTTTCATGGCTGTGCAACAGGAAAAGTGTGCGTGGAATGTCCACTTAAAATGCATTCATGGTGATAGAAATGCTTCCCCTAACAGTTGAGCACTGGCCCAACATCTTTATGTGCTCCTGCTCCTATTTAAAAACAAAACAGTACCTCCTGTTTTATCATAAAACAAAGAGCAAAGTTTTCCAAGTTTTAAACAGAGAAGAGTTTCAGAAAGAAACTCTCCAGGTGATGTGGGAGAGGAAAAATTTTTCTATGCTCTTGAAGATTCTTCTGGCTGGCCTAAGAACTAACTTGTGAGACAGATTAACAGGAGAAAATCAAATTTAATTACACACATATGGGGAATGCACATAAACGTAAGAGATTCTAAAGACGGTCAGGCAAAATGAAGTATATAAGTCATTCTGGACTAACAAGAAAGGGTGGGCCTCAGGGACTTCACAGGGAAGGAAGGTAATTCACAAGAAGAATGGAAAGAATAAATGCTTAGTAAACAAATGTTTGCTGGGCCTTCCGGACACAATGGGATACAGAGAAGACTTTAATCAAACAGGCCTTGCTAGGTTCCTCCCTGTCTGCCACACCAAGTTCACATTATACTGTACTTACCTATAGTGACATCTCGGGCAGCTCCCTTCCGGGAATAGGTCCTCTATCTAAATTCTTTTAGGTAGTTAGTTGGGGAGGCAAAAAGAAATACTTCTTGAGTCATCTGTTTCTTAAAAATAATCAGATTAAAATAACCCACATTCCAAAAGACACATTTTGGGGTGGCAAATTTTGCTTCACTACATTGGGAAGGTGTGGCTATTGGCAAAGACAATCTCCTTCACCAAGTTTAGTAAGGCTTTTGTCTTTGGGCCTTGTGCTCAAGAACAAGACCCCCACCCCCACCCCCACCCCTTATCTGATCACCCTTGACATTTGATCAGATTCCTCATCCTCCACCATCCACAAGGTGATGTCTGACCACCCTGGGCTGGCTTCAGCAAAAATCTTGTGAAGTTGGTTTAAGCCAAATTTCCCCTTACCCCTGATGTTTCTTCTTAGTAGTTTTCCTCCACTGATCCCTGACCCTGCCTTTTGGCTATAAATCTTCACTTTTCTTTCTTGTATTCAGTGTTGAACCCAGTCTGTACCCCTCCTGCAAAACCCCAATGCAGTGATCCCTTTTTGAATAAAACATTTCTTATGGTCTTTAAGAAATGTTGAAATTATTTTTTCTTTAACTCTCTATACACAAGCTTCCTTTTTCTTTCCCATTGGGTTTTTTCTAGGTGAGTTGCCACTATTTTTACCCACCCTTCTCTTATTGCTCCTGATCCTTCTTATGTGGCCATAACTGCCAATGTTTATTTCCAGTTGCCATTATTTACAAGTGATATACATTCACTGATTTTGGCTCACTGTGCTTTAATATTGATTGTGTTTGCTGGTGATCTATTTATCAAATTCTATTCTGCTGGTGATCTTTACTACCATGTCTCCTGAATCAGTGGCCAAGAAAGGGGTGGTGGCAGAGCTAGCTAGCAGATAATTGCACAAACTCATGGCTGCTAGCCTCAATAATCTAGGCAGTGGGAAGTAGACAATTGTCACTGATGAGGAGGTGACAAATGTATGGATATTTTCCATCAAGCACATCATGGTGGAAAATAATGCTGAGAACTTCTCAGAAGTTCTCAGAAAGGAAGCTGACAAACGTCTCAGAGATGAGTGTGCTATTCTTTACACTCGACTCTTCAGCTCTCGCCACGCATGACTACCAAAGTAATGACTTGGAAGGGAGCTGTTCCACCCGCAGGAGGGCATGCTTGTCAGGTTGGTGCTAAAGCATTCAACTCAAAGAAGACTGATGGAGGATGTGGTGCAAAGGGACTGAAACGAGAGACAACACAGAAGTGTGGGAGTGTGGGAAAGGGAAAAAAAAAGATGAAAATCTTCTTAGTGGGGGACATCATGCTTATGGTTGAGCAGGCTTATGAATGAGTGACGTTTTAGGAGTGATCTCATTCTGGTAGTGGCCCAGCCCAGGAAAGCATGCAGCCTCCAGCTGTTTCTCAGGGAGGCCTCCGCTCACTGCACACTGAACTTTCTCTATGCAGCAGCTGTTGAAGAAATGCACTCACCGGTTGAGACTGCTGAGTCTTTTGTTGGGCTCACCTTTTATAATTTATTTGCAGATGTGGCGTTTGTATCGTTTCTTTTGTAAATTAAATCTCTCTCTACAAGTTATGGCTATTTGGAAAATCAGTAGAGTTGGGTGTGGGGCAAGGGAAAAGAGGAATGTATATAGTTTCCAGCCAATATAAAGGATAGTTCTAGGAATATTATTAAGGGATATATATTCCTAAAAACAGGAGCCTGGGCCTTTTGAAGCTTTAGAAGGTAATATCAGAACTGCAAATGGGGACCATCTAATTCCTTTGAGGAACAGTCTGAGTTTTCCTTATTGTCTAAAAAGTGTCACTGGGTTGGCCAGATATTTTAAGCACAAATTACAGGCTTATTGTTACAACACTATACTAGTAGATTAGTGAGTCAAATAAAAGGCCATAATTTATTCTGAAAATGACAAGAGGGACAGGAAAAATCTATGGACACTTTTACCCTTCCTCTGCCCTTGGGATCCTTTATATGCCAATTTCCTATTTAAAGTTGTCAGACAACTCATTTGGAGTTATTAAATGCAAGCTGGAGCTGGTTCTTTGCATAAATGTGTGGTGCTATATGATATGGGCCTACAAGAATAAATTAGATTGTTGCTTCTAGCGCAGACACCTGAATTGGTAGCTTTTCTTTTAAAAACAAAAAGTAATTACAAACTGTTACATGTTCCCATTAGTTGTTCAGTAATAGCTATAGGGTGAGAGGGATTTAGGGGGGAAGTATGCTCCTCTGTATTAATATTCATGAGCTTTGTAAGCACCTTCACATTCTGCCCTTAGAAACACGAAAATTTAATGAACACATTTGCCAGGCTGAGATGGTCCATGTCCGTGACTGGGTAATCTTAGAACAATTAGATCATAAATAACAAATGCAATTGATCCACATGCTGGCTAGTCGATCTAATGGCTAAAATTAACTTTGAATATTGTTTTTCCACCAAAGCGGATTCTGAACTCTTAGTCAATTAGTATTTCTTCAGTTTTGTGGGGGCTACAGGAGAAGATGGAGGTGGCAAAAGCCTGTTCAGACTCAGACATGCAAGGCTCTTAAAAGTACATGGTAATTGACTAATAGATCAGAATCGGTTTTGGCCTCAGATGTGATTCACACTTTAATCCCTCATTTTAAAGGTCTTCTAAGTAGAGGGAAATACAAAGAAAGCATGTACTTTCTTTTATCTTTCAATATCGGATTGATACCTAGATTTTTAAAAACTTTTGTACAGTTATCCTTCTATCTGGTCTTTCATGAAGTCCCGCTGATTTTCTCTCTCAAAATATTCTCACCTTTCTCTTTCCTCTTGTAATAGACACTTATTAGTTTGACCAACCTGCCCTTTTCCTCCGAGAAATGCCCAGTTTTCTCATAGAAGTGGACTCCTGGATGCTAATAGTTTCTTACATGACTTTCCCTACTGGTCCTAAATGATGGGTCCCAAACTGGATAATTGAAGATTGCTGGATAATTCAGGCTGATCCATATCAGCATCCAAACTTAAAAGAGACATAGAAAGTGGAATGGTTAATAGTAGGGTCACATCAGTAGCAAGCCCAGCAAGAGAAGGCCCTGCAAGAGAAGGGTTCATTGGCATTGGGGTCCCCGACTCTTCATTCCACATCTCTGGGGATTGGTTTCCCCATTCTTCCTTAAATTACATAAGACATCCCAATATGTTGCAATGGTTTCATTTTGTTTAAATTATTTCAAGTTGGTTTCTAAGGTAACGCAATAGCCACATTAATTCAATAACACGAAGAACCTTGAACAAGGGACATTTCTACAGATTAAAAATGCTTTTATCCTGCAGGCATGCAAAGTGTTATTTTTTTCTTTTCCTAGTTTGACCAAAAAATGAAAAAAGAACAAAGAGACCACCAGGGCACCTGGGTGGCTCAGTTGGTTAAGCGGCTGACTTCAGCTGAGGTCATGATCTTGTGGTCCACGAGTTTGAGCTCCGCATTGGGCTCTGTGCTGACAGCTCAGAGCCTGGAGCCTGCTTTGGATTCTGTGTCTCTCTCTTTCTCTCTGCCCCTCCCCTGCTCAAGTTCTGTCTCTCTCTGTCTCAAAAATAAATAAACGTTAAAAAAAATTAAAAAAAAAAAAAGACCACCAACTCAGGTAGGGGGAAAAAAAAGACAGGATCTAATACTTCTTGAGAATGAGAAAGCATAGAACCGTGCAAGTTATATATACAGTCTTGGAGATAAGGAGAAATGGGCTAAAAGTTTGACCTTTCATTTACTATGTGACCTTGAACAAATTCTTCTCAGGACCTTAGTTCCTTATTTGTGAAGGGGATAATATACCAAGCTCATGGGACTGTTTAGAAGATTGCTAGAAGTCACATAGTGGGAGAAGATCCAAAACAACTTCTGAATGGTTCCAAAGAGTCAGTGTCACCCTGGGTTCCCAACTGAGGGATTTGAAATGAAACTCGTGCCTATCATTGAATGCCTCTATGCCAGGCACCACACTTGAATTTTTACAAGCATGGTGTTATCCATGGTCACTGGGAAATCAATTCTCTAGATAGAGGTGTTCTTTAAGGAAAGAGCACTGACAGATGATACTGTTACGCATCCTGAAAATTTAGTGAAATAAGATGCAATCGTTTAAACTGATTCTTTGAAGGAATAATAGTTCTCGGACTTAGTATTAAGCTCAGAGATGACCGCAGGACTCAAGAAAGACATAGGAGACCTGGGCTCCAGCTATGTGCCACCATGTGGCTGTATGACATCATTTAAGAATTCCAAGAGTCATTTTTCTTTTATTTATTTATTTTTAATTTTTTTAATGTTTATTTATTTTTGACACAGAGAGAGAGACATAGAGCATGAGAGGGGGAGGGGCAGAGAGAGAGGGAGACACAGAATCCGGAGCAGGCTCCAGGCTCTGAGCTGTCAGCACAGAGCCTGACATGGGGCTCAAACTCAGGGCTTGTGAGATCATGACATGAGCTGAAGTCAGACGCTCAACCGACTGAGCCACCCGGGCTCCCTGAGTCATTTTTCTTTTAAATAGAAGGATTAGAATAAAATTGTAAGCTTCTGTCTACTGTAGAAATAAAGACTTCCATTACTCTTAAGCAGAGTTGAGTTTGTCTGTGAACTGAGCAGAGATCAGCACAGTGTCCTCAGTGGGAGCTGGGAGCACGGACCCTGGATGGCATTTTGGAACTTGGTATGCATCAGGGGAGGGATTAGGTGACACCGATTGGCAGAGAACAATGGTGCTACATGCCCTGTTTCATCCTGTGACATGAAGAATCGTCCCCTGTCCTGCACGACTTTGAATTTCCTAACAAACTTCAAAGTAAGTGGGAAACCTGCTTATAATGATCTGAGTATAGAACTGAACCCTATTTTACATATAAAGGCTAAGTGTTCTCTCTATACCTATATAATATGCACTGAATTTTCCATGAATGCATTTGCTGTGTGAGCAGTGATTGCACTTTGCTCTATTTGGACCTGGATGCGGGGAAGTACCCCATTTCAGATGCATTCCAGTTGTTCACAGGATCTGAGGCATCAGCAACACTCAGAGTGATCCTGTAGATGGAGGCAGTGTCGACACTTCACATGTCATCTAGGGCAGCTGAGCTCATATATTCCAAAGGACATGCCCTGTATTTCTCCTTGCCACTTCAGTTTAGGCATACTATTTATATACTTAAAATGTTTTGTTGGTAGGTATGGCGTACTACCTACAAATTTTACTTCAAGACAGTAAAAGGGACATATTATTTGCTAAAAGGGGAACACTGGGTTTGATGGGGTTGAGATTTCTTGGGCCAGCACCAATTGAAGGGAGCTGGCAACCTCAAATGGCCTCAAAATTGCAATGAGGAGAGGAGCACTTGGGTGGTTCAGTTGGTTAAGTGTCAGACTTCAGCTCAGGTCATGATCTTGTGGTTCATGAGTTCAAGCCCTGTGACGGGCTCTGTGCTGACAGCTTGGAGCCTGGATCCCGCTTCGGATTCTGCATCTCCCTCTCTCTCTGTTCCTCCCCCACTTGCACTCTATCTTGCTGTCTCTCTGTCAAAAATAAATAAAGAATAAAAAAAATTTTTTTAAATTGCAAATGGGGAAGGATATTGAAAGCGTCTGTTCAGGATCTGGGAAGAAAGGATAAGGGTTTTATTTTTTTCTTAATTTAGCAGTAATAAACTAGTTCCATCTGGTGAAAAAGGCCTTGTTTCTTTTCCTTTAAATCTTGCCTAATCATACCTCTGTATTCATAGCGTTTCTATGGAATTATTCGAAACTATAAATACCCTCAGTGCTAGGTCTAGGAAAAGTCAGGCAGTCAGCCGTATGCCGTCCTAGCCCAAGGCATCTCACTTGCCAGGAAGAGTCACTTAATGTTAGGCAGCCATCCTTCCAAGAGGACGTCCCTGGCTGTCACAGTATGGCCTCTTACCAGACCTTTGTCAACCCTCTGCCTTCCAATTTATCCCATACTCAGCAGGAACTGAGAACATCATTTAGTCTGCATTCAGAGCTGTAGCCATTATAACAATTGCCATGAGAACAAGAGAGAAAATTCGATGGAAAGCTGAGCTGTGGATTCAGACCTTTCTCTTGGCACTAATGCCGGAAATGAGCAGTTGACAATTTCGTGACACCCACAACTGAGTAATCACTTTGGGGCCTTCCTTCAGGGTAGATTCTGACATCCTGATCTATTGTCTTTATGTCTTCTTTTTAGAAGGCAGTTTTCAAAATATTTTTAGGGTTTTTGATTCTTTCTTCTTTTCCTTGTTTCTTTCGTTTAGCAAAGCCAAAAGCAAAACATTACAATCTTAACCAAACAAGGGTGGATTTGGCAACAGATACTAACCTTAAAGAGTAACACAGTGGACGCTTCCAATTCCAATATTTCCTTTTTGGTTGTTAGGATGTGTGGGGCAATTTTAAGGTAATAAAATTGTAATGAACTTTCTAAATAGAGCTGTCTTTGCTGGCTGCTCCGTGGGAAAAAAAAATGGAAGTAATTTGAGAGAACTGAGGCTGGCTGTTCTCCCTCTCTCTCCCTCTCTCTCTGTCTCATATACACTCACTTGCTCCTGCTCTCATAGTTGGTCTGCCAATATCCCTTTGTCCTTGAAAACCTCTTATCAACTTCAAATCTCAGGCACAGGAAATGATACTTTTGTTATGCTCTATAAAACCTGTTCCCTGCATTGTGAGAAGACAGACTGTATTTTACTTTCACCTTGCAAAAACAAATGAAAGATAACTGGATTTCTTCAAGGAAAGGGTGAGAGGTGGAAAAGCTAAACTGCTAAAAAAAACAAAAAGGTCAAGGGAGAGGTGTGAAATGGGACTTCTTCCCAGGAAACTCTAGAGGAGGATTACAGTGATTAGACACAATTCCAGATGAGGGACGGAACCCTGGACTCAGGGCTAAAAGGTCCCATAGAGCCCTGGATGGAAGCTTTAGGACGTGGCAATGAATTCTGTGCTTTCTAATTTCCTGAAATGAATCACTCTGAAGTTGTGACTTCTGAAAATGCCAGCTAGATCCAGGAAACGTGACTATCAGAAAGTCAAAGGCCTTTCTTCCCTCTGAGAGCATCACTTTTGCAGTTTTGGGAGCTGTCATTTCCATGCAAAGGGTAGGGCTCTAGATTCTGGCTATGGGAAGGGAGCGATTGTTGGTATAATACTCTGAAAGGACATCATTTTTCTAGAAGATAACTTTTTTCTGATCAACAATGTAATGCTTCTGGGGTAATGATATCTCAAATTATCCCCATTTTCTGACACCGCTGCTGGAGCTGACAGAATTTGAGGCGGACAATCTGCCTCTCTTCCCTACTTCCCATAACCCACACTGAACTTGCCATGCTCTGTACTTTCCTGCTCTGTGACACCCTTTTAGTACTTACACACCTCCTGGAATCTCTGTCTGTACTAGGCACAAGTCCTTCAAAAAGAGATAGAAACCCAACGCAACCTACCTTAAGAAAAGAGAATTTATGGACTCTGAACTGAAAAGTCCAGGTGTCAGTGGCCGTCAGGCACGCCTAGATGTCTGACCCAACTGCTGGGTGCAGGCTCTGTCTCTCCCAATCTCTCAGCTCTACTCTTCTCTGGTTTTACTCAATCCAGGCAGGCTCTTGTCATGTGTTAGCAAGATGGCCCCAGCACAGAGATTCTCTTTCCAAAGAGTTCCCAAAATAGAATTGATTAGCACTTATTGAATTTTTAATATGTACCAGGCATGATTGCAAGCACTTCACACTTATCTTATTTAAGCTGGCTCACTGTCCCATGGGTAGACATTATTTCACTAGGGTAAGTCAGTAAAGCTGTTTAAAGAGGTAACATTTGAGTGGAGACTAAAGATGAGTAGGATGTTACCAATTCCAAAAGTTGGAAGGAGAGGACAAGAAAACAGTTCTTTAAAAAAAAATTTTTTTTTAAAATATTTATTTATGTTTTGAAAGAGAAGAGACAGAGTGCAGCAGGAGAGGGGCAGAGAGAGAGGGACACACAGAATCTGAAGCAGGCTCCAGGCTCTGAGCTGTCAGCACAAAGCCCAATGTGGGGCTCAAACTCACACACCATGAGATCATGACCTGAGCTGAAGTCGGATGCTTAACCCACTGAGCCACCAAAGCACCCCAGTAAACAGTTCTTTATTCAAAAAAGTTAATTAAGGGGTGCCTGGGTGGCTCAGTTGGTTAAGTGTCCAACTCTTGATTTCAGCTCGGTTCATGATCTCATGGTTCGTGGGTTTGAGCATTGGGCTGTTCTCTCTCTCTTCCCCTCTCAAAAATAAATAAACTTAAAAAATAGTTAATTAATTGAAAATACATATGGAGCACACTATATGCTAGACACTGTTCTAGGTGCAGGAGACATAGCAGTGAAGAAAATAGACAAAGTCCCTGAATCCCTGGTATTTATATTCAAGTGGAAGAGATGGAGGGGCGCCTGGATGGCTCAGTCGGTTGAGCGTCCGACCTCAGCTGAGGTCACCATCTCACAGCTTGTGAGTTCGCAGGGGGCCTGCAGCCTGCTTCAGATTCTGTGCCTCCCTCTCTCTCTGCCCCAACCCACTCGCATTCTGTCTCTGTCTCTCTCAAAAATAAATAAACATCAAAAAAATTGTAAATAAAAAAAAGAAGAGTTGGACAAGAAGCAGATAGCCAAATGTGCACGTGCTAGATAGTAGTTACGTACGATGTTGAAAAACAAGGCAGAATTAAATGATGAGGGCAGGAAGTGCTTGGGGAGGTTGGTGTTATTTGGTACAAGGTGATTGGAGAAGGTGTCTCAGAGGGAGGTGTTTGAGCAGAGTCCTAAAGGAGGTGAGAGAATGAACCATGAAGCTATCATGGGGGAGAGTGCTGTAAGCTGAGAACAGCCAGTGCAAAGATCATGAGGTGGCACATGGCGGTGTATTTGAGAACCACATCTGTGGGAGTAGAATGAGCAAGACGGAGAGTGGTAGAAGATGCAGTGGGAGACACACTGGGGGCCCGAGGATGCATGATCCTAGAGGCCACTGTAACATCTTCAGCTTTCATTTTGAATGAGATGAAAAGCCAATGGAAGATTTGAGCAGATGGGCTACAGGCCTGACTTGACTTATAATAAAATCTATTATTGCTTTACCTGCTGTATTGAGAATTTCCTATGGAAGGGCAGGGGATGGAACTAGGGAAATAATTTGGAGGCAAGAGCAGTAACCCAGGCGAGAGGATAGCAGCTTAGGTCAGGGTGGTGGCAGTGAAGTTGGTGAGAAATGACTGGCTCTTGAATGTGTTTTGAAGGCAGAGCCAGCTGGACGTGCTGATTTGGGATGCTAGAGAAGGACAGAGAAGTCAAGGATGGCTCTAAGGATTTGACCTGAGGAAATGGAAGGAAGATGATTGCCATTTACTGAAGTGGAGAAGGCTGTGGGAAGAACAGGTTTGAGAGGGAAGATCAAATCAACTTCAAACCTCCAGTTTCAAGATGCCTATTAAACATCCAGTTATGGGCCTGCCTGACTGCCCTCTAGTTGCTGGATTTCCAGTGGATGGAAACAGTCAGGGCTTTTCTAGTGTCTCTGACTCCAGCACAAGGGAGAATCTGGCATACAGCAGGAACTTCAATTTTGCACGGCAGTTGAATGGTGGGAGATAAGACTAGAAAGGAAAGTTGGTGCCAGAACATGAAGGGCCCTTATGGGTGGGAAATGAGGAGTCACTGAAGGTTTTCCAGCAGGGAAGTAACACGGCTAATGCTTCATTGTAGGCAGATTGACCTTATAGGTGTTCTATCCTACCTCCAGCCCATTTAGGAGGACCCACTGAAAAGCTGCTTCCCAGACCTTCCTCTTATTCTTGAATTTTCCATAGTCTCCACAGACAGGAGCCTGACCACAAATCTGTGGCTCATAATCTTCTGGACATGGCATTTAGACTGGGATTTACCTGAATTTGAATGCTGACTTCCTTTCTTGCATACATTTATTCCCCCAGCGCTGTGGAGTGCAGCCCCTGCTCCCTAAGCCCCTGCTAGCCCTGCAGGACGATCTGGACAGCAGCATGTGCAGACAGACAGAGCAGAAGGAGGATGGAGGAAGGAGAAGGGTGACCGCAGAGGTCACGAGGTCATGGACCACATTGGGGGGGGGGGCAGACAAAAACGAAATACAGACTCCCTTACAAAAGGAAGGAAAGCAGGTATGGTTACGTTGATTTTTCTCCATTTAAGCATTACACATGGTCATAAACTTTTATTACCTTGTGATAAATTTTGCACTGAACATTATTTTAGCTGATTCTTCATAAACTCTAAACCCTTTACGATTTTTCTTCACACCAGCTTTTTTTTCCCAGTAGGATTCTCACAGATTATTTTTCACAGTCAGCTCTTTTTCATTTGTTCTGTATGATGTTATCTGGAATAATAACTAGCCACACGGACTCAAAAAAAAAATACATTTCGAAGATAGTATTTCACCGGTGTTTTTAGCTTTGTAAAAAAACCCCCAAATCTACAATTTTGTTCAGTATTAAAGTAATTTAAAGGCAGTAATTAAAATGACCTAGTAGGTAGATAACTTTACACGTTTCTCAATACAATATTCATTCCTTTGTCATCTATTTCAATTTTTGTCTTTGTAGTTATTTTTACCCTTATCCTCCCCAGTTTCTCCTCACATCTTGGCTGCTAGAACAATCAGCACAAAAGTCTGGTGAAGGTGGGATCAGGGGGCAGCACTCACGACGTTGATGTTGCTTTAGAAATAGGTTAGATAAGAGTTTTCACACTCTGTGGAGCAGAAGAATTCCATGAAACACTTAATAAAGGGATGGATGCTGGGCTGCACCCTCAGAGGGTGCTCAGCCTGGGAACCTTTACTTAACATCCTCTCCTTGTAATTATTCTGCATACCTATGTTTGAGAACCACACAGCTAAACTTTTCTTTGGAATCAGACCTTGCTTGGATTTCAAGTATAGGCTTCTACCTGTGATCCATAAGTAGGACATTCCTATGAAAGCTTCCTAAGCAAAATGTCCTAAAATGAAGAAGCAGTTAGCATTCGTTTATATATGGAAAAATCCTGAAGCATTCCCAACCCCCAAAAATAACCCCTCAGGCTTTCATGATACCTTAGGACACATGTGGGTAACAAACACACAAAGTCAATTGAGATAAAGCACAGATATTCACACACACGGTTCAAAGCTCTGGCGTCTGGATGCTGAAATGGTGAGTGTGGTTCTAGAGAAGGAGCCCAGCAGGGCCCCTCTTGCTACTCGGGGTGCTCAGGGCCTCTATAACAGCTCGCTATTTTCGCCTTTTATCATAAAAACAAAAATCCTCCTTGGATATCTTCCGGTTAGTGAAAAACAGGTACTTCTATAGGTCTTTCATAAAAGCAAAGTGGTGTAATGCCGAAAAGTGGGGGATGCCTCTCCAGCAGTTCCCCAACCCCCTCGTCTGCTATTTTGCTATGGGGGTTTCAGTTCCCGGGGTCTGGAAGCAGATGATGCTCCTTCTGACAAATCAGCAGAAGGTCAATAGTAGGCTAACTCTACATTATGATGCCCGCGTCATTCACCTCATTTCACCTCCTTGTGCCTGAGGTTTATCATCTCACATCATCATCGTAAGAAGGGTGAGTACAGAACAGGAAGATATTTTGAGAGAGAGAACATATTCATATAATTCTGCTTGCAGTATAATGCTATAATTATGCTATTTTATTATTAGTTGTTAATCTCTTACTGTGCCTTATTTATAAATTAAACTTTATTATTGGTATATATAGGAAAAACATAGTATGAGCAGGGTTTGGTATTATCCATGGTTTCAGGCATCCACTAGGGCATCTTAGAATGTGTCCTTGCTGATAATGGGGGATTACTGTATTTCAATTCTTCTGTCTCCACTGCTGATACTGTTGTTATTATCTGGCCCATCACTTTTAACTGTAGGTTTAGCTGTGTGTGTGTATGTGTGTGTGTTTATGTTTCTAGGACCATCCTGGCCTAAATAGAAGAGACTGAAGTAGGGGTGATAGTAAATATATTTAACAACTGGTGGATGGTGGTAGCCTGAAGTGAAGGCTGTAGGTCCAACACATGGCCTCACATGTGTGAGGGAGAGGCTGATGGGCAGCCACAATTTGGGGGAGTGGGATACAGACTGACTTCCACTGGGAGGCCAACGCTATCAACAGGGGCTCCATGTGGAGTCAGGTGGGTGACTGGGGAAGGGCTAACTGACTGTTGGACCAGGGGCTGTGGGGGAGGGGTCTAGGTGTTTGCAGGTGGTTGGAAAGGGGAAATATAAATGCATTAGTTGAGGGTAGTTGAGGGTGGGGGAGAATGGAGGGGCTGCAAAAAGTAGCTAATTACCAACCAGGATGGTATTATTTCAATATATTGATCATAGTATTCCAACGGATTATCAGTCTAGGATTAAAAGAACTTCATCTGGGCTCCCTGGAGTTTACTGATAAATCTCCCTTCCCTCAGAAAAATTTAAGTTAAATTTTTTTCAAAAAAGAATGCGGTCTTGGCAGGAGTCCAAAGAAGTTGTGTTATGCTGTCTTTAGCCAGCATCTCAAAGAAAAAATAAAGATACCAATAGTAGATTGTCCAAATGATCCACCTGGTTTCTTCGTTTCTCTTCTTACGGTCACCAAAGGTGGAATCCCCTGGATTCAATTGGGAAAATTAATCTAACGGAGATATAATTACACATCATGGTTATAGTTCATTTTAACACTTTGGGGGGAAAAAAACCCAAACAAGCTTGTTCCCAAACAATAATGTGAATGAATCATCAATGCAGATACACACACACAGAGGTTGGGATGCAAGTGGTAGAATCCAAGCTGGCCTCGCACAGCGATAAAAATAAGGAGGCTGGCAGAGATTATTAAGGTCAATGTCAAGATGGGGCCCTTCTCTCTCTTTACCTGGAAAACAATGGACAACCTACTTGCCTATTTTTCTATTTGGTAGTTGCTTTCTTTTACTTACCGATGTATTTTATATTATTTATATTTCCATAAATTGCATATATATTATTTATTGTCCTTATTTTATATTAGGGAAGTTAACTCTTTGTGATTTGAATGGCAAATACTTTTTCTAGGGTTTGTCCCTCTAATTTTGCCTGTGTTGCTCTCTTCCAACACCAATTTTGATTTTAGTATTGTCTCTCTCTATATTTATCAGTATATTTTTATACCATTTGTTCTGTCACACACAAATAATGGCTCTAAATTTAGTCTTAAATTCTCTTATTTCCTTAGTATGTTTATTGTCTTATGTTTTGCAGTTATATCTTTGAACCATCTGAAACTTATACTGGTATAAGGCATGAAGGATAGATCCAACTTATTAATTTTGGGCAGATGTCTACTCAATTTTTACCATCCTTCTTTTTAATAAGCCATCTTTTTTATCCATGGAATTGAAAAAAATTAACACTCATATAGCGATTGTTATCCGCAATACTATTTTAGAGCTTTTTATATGTATTAACTCATTTAGCGCTCATAACTCATTTTGGGGCACATACTATTATTATTCTCATTTTACAGATGAGAAATCAAGGCAGAGAGAAGATATAGAACTTTCTCAAAGTTACACAGATGTGGATCCAGAATCCATGCTATTAATCAATACAACATTCAGCTACCTATAACGTATTGAGTGATCCTCTTTTTTTTGTCAAGCATAGTTTGCTTGCTTGTTTGTTTGTTTATCTATTTATTTAATTTTTAAATTTACATCCAAGTTAGTTAGCATATAGTGCAACAATGATTTCAGGAGTAGATTCCAGTGATTCACCCCCTATATATAACACCCAGTGCTCATCCCAACAATTGTCTTCTTAATGATTCTTATCCATTTAGCCTCTTTAAAGCCCATGCCATTTTATTGCTAAAATCTCCAGTAGCTTTCCATTATTCTTAGTATAAAGAAAAGTATCCTTATTCTGGTTTACAAAAGTTGCCAAGATCTGGCCCCTGCCTACATCCTCAACTTTAATTTGAACCACTTGACTCCTCATATATTTTGTTATCATCATACAGATTTTACTTTGGTTCTTGCTTGCCCCAGGGCTTTTGCACATGCTCTTCCTAATCACATAATACTTTTTCCTCTTCTTCTTGTAAGCTGGCGTCTCCTCAGGAAAACAGTCCTTGAACAATCTAACTAAAGGAGTTTGCTCCTTACTGTTCTGTATTTCAGGTCCCTGTGTGTATTTTTTAAAGCCCTTATCATAATTTATAATTGTTTTGTTTTGCTTATTGGTATTCTCTCTAAACTCCTAAAAATGTATGAGTGCAGAAACCACACCTTCTTGTATTCCTAACATTAACCACAGTGAGTAACATATTTACATACACAATAAATATTTGTGGAATGGATGAATGAAAATTGCTGCACATGTTTGTCTTACATAGTAATGGGGAAATGTGAAAATAAACACAGAAGAGACATACATAATATATTAAAAGTAAATTATCAATTTATATCAACAAATATTTACAGACAATCTGCTATAAAACTAGCCTCTTCCACTTCTGTGCTGTTCTCTATACATCTTCCTTCCTCAGAGATTCTTTGACATGTTATTTTACTTCGTTATTTTTGTGTATTTTTTTCCTTAATCAAAAATGGAAGCTTGTGAAGTCAAAGACTAAACCAAGATGACTTTGTGCCCCCTTTACCCAGCACACCAACTGGCATGTAATTGTAAACTTATTTTTTTAATGAAAATATTGTATAAGGGAAAAACACAAAAATTGTAACTCATGGTGCCTGAATAAAAGTAGTTTGTTCAGGGCACCAGGTGGCTCAGTTGGTTAAGCTTCTGACTCTTGATTTTGGTTCAGGTCAGGATATCATGATTCATGGTACCAAGCCCTGTGTCAAGCCCTGTGTTGGGCTCCAGGCTGGCATTTTAATATTTTTTTTTTAATTTTTTTTTCAACGTTTTTTATTTATTTTTGGGACAGAGAGAGACAGAGCATGAACGGGGGAGGGGCAGAGAGAGAGGGAGACACAGAATCGGAAACAGGCTCCAGGCTCCGAGCCATCAGCCCAGAGCCCGACGCGGGGCTCGAACTCAGGGACCGCGAGATCGTGACCTGGCTGAAGTCGGACGCTTAACCGACTGCGCCACCCAGGCGCCCCAAGTAGGTGGCATTTTAATTGGTAGCATTATCAAATTAAGAAGTAAAATGAATAAAAAGCAAGCAATTTAATAAATAAATGCTTGAAATAACTGTGATTTATTACCCTCTGCATATAAAAGGATTGATCCATGGACTTTTGCAAGATGAAAATATATGATTACCATCTTTCAAGCTCAAGGGGATGAAGAAAGGAATTGCTTTGGGTTTTGATTATTCCATATCTTCAAACTTACTTTTGAAAAGTTCAGTTTTTAAGTCCATTTGGGGTTTCAGAAGAATGTTATCTCTAAGAATGGAATCCCCCACAAACAAACAGAGCTTTCACCCTGGGATGCCAAGAAAAAGTGAATATCTGTGCTTATGTGGCTGAGAACATGCACCTGGGAAAATCCCGCCCCTACAAATGGAGAAGACTGAGTGAAACATTCTTTGTTAGCTCTCTGCCAGATTTTCAAGAACTAAATCAAGTAACTAACATTGGTCAACAAATTGAAAAGAAAAAAAGCATTATAATCTCAACTCTTCAATTTAGGAATTATATCTGAAATTGGCTAACTACCTTCAAAGAAAAAAATGGATAGGCCCAAGGCAAGGATCTACTTTTCTAGATTAATGCATATTTTCAGGATGCATGTTGAGGAAATGGAAATGCTTTGGAGGAAAACAGTTCCCTGGAGCTGTGTTTGGGGAGTGATGTGATGTCGTTCTAGGTTTGGATTTAGGGGTAAGCAGAGAACTTCAGTGGGCTATGTCGACAGTGATGCCCTTGTTTTGAAGTTATCTGGGGGCTTTTGTGACTGCTCTGGCCTTCTCTGTGCATAGCCCATGTTTTTCAGCGAACACAGCTCCCTAGGCATTATTTAATGGTCAAACAGTGTTCCAGGAAGGACTCATTTATCAGTTGCTAAGCCACAGCAAATTGCAAGGGGAAAGCAAAACAAAGCTCAGTAGCAAGAGTTAGGGAACAGGTAAGAGGCTTTATTTGATAAGCCTAGATGAACAACTTGCTGAATTAAAAACATATTCATGAAGAATATGTCAGAAATGTGCCACATCAAGACCTCAGTTTGTATCATGCCATGTTTTGATTTAGGGAACAGCCAATTTGACATGTCTGTGAAAAGCAAGAGTGTTGATTCTTTCACTCATGAAACCTACAGGAACTTCCAGAGCTCTCAAATCCCCAGGTAAACAAAAGAGTGTCTTATGTTATTTTCTCAGTTGGAGTCTGTTTAGGATAAAATTGAGCTATTTCCTCAATGGCTAAAAAACGGTCAGTGAACATTATCCAAACAAGGAAGAACACGTAGTCTCCTCAATTTAAATCTATTAACATCTATATTTTCTTAAGGAGTTAGTCTATGTTTAGGCCTATTCGTCATTAAAACAAAACAAAACAAAACAAACAAACCTTAGGTAAATGAGACCAGTGAAGATTACCTGCCCCTTAACTATAACTTGACAGGGTTTTCAAATGATTCATATAAATGAGTAAACTTCATGAATTAAAATTAAATGACATAAATATATTTGATTTTAAATAAGCATTTCTTATTGTTCTTGGCAAGTGTCCTAAATCCTGTTTCCTTTGGTTTTCTAAAGCTTTTTTTTTTCTCAATGTTGAAAATTTATTTTTAAAAATGTGGTGTATTGTTTTGTCTCAGCATGTATATGCCTATTTAGATGGGTTCCCATCAAAGGATATTGAGAGCTGTTGTCTCAAGTGATATCAAATTAAGTTTAAAAACATCAGCTTACTGGTCATTTGTTCTCTTGTAGGCAAGAATTCCATTAAATGTTCTAGTTTCTTTCTCTTTAATTTTTTTTTAGATACTTGTAGAGACAGTGTCTGGAAAAAAAATAAGTAACCAGTCAGGTTGGAAATTACAGTCTTGTGCTTTGTCTCTGATTTTAAAGGATGTTGAGTCTTCCCAATTAAATATCTTGACTATGGAATTTATATTGCATGTATGAAAACCAAGGGCTGATAGTTACCAATGATGACAACTTCCATTTATTAAGTGTTCAGATGCTTTATATGTATATTTTTTATTACACTTCACAAGTGGTTCTATGGAGAAAGATGCCATCACCTTTGCTTATGAGGGCCCTGCAGCTTTGAAACATTTAAGCATCTTTCCCAGAGTGGTTTAGCCAGTGGTATAACACAGGTAAAAACCCTGTTCTCTCTGCCTCTAAGTTACAAGCTCTTGTCAGTACTCAGTGGTTCTTGAACGTTTGGATTCAGGAAAACTTCAAAAAGCAAAAGCAAAGAAACAAAATCCTTGGGACTAAAATAACATTGACAATTTTTTACATGTACAAATAAATAGAAAAGAAAAAGAAAAAGAAAAAGAAAAAGAAAAAGAAAAAGAAAAAAAATCGTCATTACCTGGTCTTAACACAATGTTGTAAAAGAAAGGGTATTTAATTATGTTTGTTATATTTTAAAAAGTTAGCATAATGCTTTGTGTTTTTGGAAGGCCAGAAGTTGTGAACATGTCTGATTCCTTATCTGGAGAGGAAGCTTACTTTGAGCCTATGTGCAGCTAATATATCCCAGGACATTTCAACCACAAAGAGGCAAGAAGGTCACATCTTAGAACAAAGAACAGTTCTTCCTGGGAAAGGACAGTTGGTAACTTTACACCAACATGCTTATATAAACACTAGTCAACCTTATCTTTCTCATTTTGTCAAAGACTGGTGAAAATTGCCATGGCCCAGTGCATGTCTGAGGACAAGCAGTGGGGAACCATGTAGAACAAAACACTGCTTTCCTCACCTGTGTTTTTGAGATAGGGAGACTGAAGGGTGGCCAGGTATTGATTACAGTATCACCTTCTAGATGTATGGTGTAAAAAACGGCTCCCTCCCACGCATACTGGGACAGCAGCAGTAAGGTAGTAGGTGGTATCTTCCACAAGTTTCCCTGTGTTATCAGAAAACACAGCCTTTCCCCCATTCCCTAAGGCAACAGACTGAATTGGGTTTTCTTTTCCGCTTTATTGTTTTCAGATGTTTACTAACTCTCAGCTCACCATTTTCTTTCACTGATAAATTTGAAGGAAATTACAGTCCAGGCACACAGAAGGCCAGAAGTGTCCCCTCAAGCCTCTAGATAACAAAAGGGACCATTTCTTTCAACTCTGGGATCAACAAACAATTGAAGAAAGGAGTAGCTCCATCAGTAGGAGCTGGAATGATAGTTTCTTGCTGGGAACGGCCAACAGTAAGTATAATAAATCAGTTTCCAGAGCTTATATGAACCCAAGGTACAGTTTTCCTCGGTGCCATTAAACTCATTTAATGACAATGTTACTTACATATGTGCAAATATAAAACCAAGTATAAATTCTTGCTGCTTATAGCTCTTCTAATTATAAAATTGAAACAAATTTATAAACTAAATAAGAATAGAACTCTAAAATCAATAAAACTCAAATTAACAACATTAATTTGAGGTGACAGACAGATGAAGTTTTGTTGAAATTAAATTGCTACTCACATAATACGTCCCTGATACCACAATGCAAGTTTTGGAATTTGGCACGTTTACCTGCAGGAGATGGTCCCAATTCTTTCCCCATTTCTCCATCTGAACTACAGAGAAACTTTGTACCTTAACCTCATTTGCTTTCATTTGGCAAAAATGCATCTTTTATTTATAAGTCTACCTCTTTCTTTGTCTCATTAGTCTATGTCATTTAAAACACAAGTTGACAGCAAAGTAATCTTGAACACAAACACAAAAAAATAAAGTTGCAGTTTCCAAGAACCTCAGTACAAGGGACATTTCCTTTTTTTCAGTTGTTCCTACTGCCTGGCCTTGGGAGAACAAGAAAGGACTTTCTTCTTTATCATTATGTTTCTCCTACTCAAAGCAGTACTCTAGCACATAGCAAACCCTCAATGATATATGTTGAATAAAAACAAATGAATATCAGCTCCAATAGAAGGAAGTAATGGTCTAATGCCAACTGGGATGAGACAGTTGTAAATTCCGTTCCAAATTCTTGGCTGAGACCTTGTAATAAGAGACAGATTAACAAGAGAAAAACAGATAAAAGCTTATTAACATATATACCTCATATTTATGTGGGAGATGCTACAGAAAAATGAGTAACTCCCTGAGGTGGCTTAGAGCTCCAGCTTCAACACTAATTTCAGCTATAGACAAAAGGAGATGTGTCTAAGTGACCCTACTTTGTGTTAACAAGTTTCTGTAGCAGTACATGTTTCACTATAATTTTGTTACTGTATCAATGTGTGATTGTGGTGTAAAACAGAGAATCACAGAATATTTAAGCTGGAACAAAGAGCTTGCCTTCATTTCATGGATGTCTCTTGAGAGAATATACTCAACAGAGTTCTTTTTGTGCACAAAGAAACATGACTCAATGGCACACCAGCAAAAATAATAAATGCTATTTACAAATAGTAGAAAATCCATATGTTTCAGATGGATATAGAAGGATTTTTGCCTCCCTCCCTTCTGTTGGAGAAGACCTGTTCACACTGGGCATTCCCTCTCAGCTCCAGCACATGCCAGAACTGAGACTGTCCTGTGCCATGCTGGGTTGTCCCTCTCTTGCGTGGGGTAGCTTCCACTTTCTGGCTAGTGCTCCAGAGACTTTATTAGCATCTAAATGAGTCTTTACATCATTTACTAATCCTATGGGATACTTTGGTTTTGCTGTTAATCCTTCTGAATATTTGAAGAAAGCAACTTGATTACCCATTAATCTAGCTTCTTTGTCCACTAATAGCGGGAAATTCATATTCCTTTTGTTAGTATTTGTATACACCAGTTTCTTTGTCCCTTTCAATTTGCCTGGTGTGCTGCTGTCTATAGTTATTCTTTTGAGTCTTTGCTCTCCTGTGGATGGTAAGCTCTGAACTTGTTCGTTTACAGTTCCAGTCCCTCAGAAAGTACAGCTGATTTAAAAAAAAAAGAAAAATCACTCAAAGATCTAATGAAATCTTCAGCCCTAATTTACTTCCCCAAAAAAGGGGCGCCTAGGTTTTGGCTAGGTGAATTAGGTGACCTCACATGCCTGATAAGCAGGAAATAATTGCTGCCCATTGCACATGTGACTCTTTGTATACAGCATTTTCTTTGTCCCCCTTTAACTTGGCTCTTCGGATGGTCAGTGCAGGTGTGGGCCAAGCAGCGATCTGAAGTCAGGGAAATCAAATTGCTACAGCCCAACTGGGCCCCTGCTGCCACAGTTAGGCAACTAAGCAACTGCATCATCAGGGGAAGTCTGAAAGCTTGTTTCAAATCCCTGAAATGGTGTCAGGCTTCTCTCTGTTTCCAAAGCCAATTATTTGAAGTGATCACGAACTCCCACTTGCAGAGAGGTTGGGTTCCAACAGTTTATTTCAAAGTCAGTTGTTTTGAACTTGAAAATAATTTTTTCTAGCAAAAACAATAAAAGAAAGGACCAAAAGGCCAGCCCATAGAAATCTGTTTAAATTCAGACCTCAGTGAAATAATGTACATTTGCAGTGATAGGCAGTAGAAGAATCAAATATTATAGTTTAGAAATGAAGACTGTGTTTGCAAATCCATTAATTATAACAGAAAACAACCAAATTAATAAAAAAAAAGTTTCTTATTTATATGACATGGCTTTGATAGTGGCACTTTTAATTAGATGAGGATGAGAGGAAATTTGAAGACTTGTGGAAATTATTGAGGGGAAATTCTCGGGATATTTAGAAGCTTTAGAAGTTAAAGAATAATGTTACTATGGAACTTTACTTTGACATTTGTGCTTTACTAGCACCAATGAGCCACCATATGGTTCATTTTTAATCTCAAAGGAGGATCACAGAAAGAAAAGAGGGAGGGTCTCTTAGGGTGAGATTCCTGGAAGTCAGGGTCCGAGATAGAAATTTGTGTAGGAGAGGTTTATTGCAGAACACGCTCTCAGTGGACCCCTGGGAGAGTGAAGGAAGCAGAACTGGGGAAACTGGGGAAGGGGCAGTTGGGTTGAGATGCAGCCACAACCAAGGACTCCACTGATGCTTGGAGAGCCACAGAACAGGCACAGCCCTTCAGAATTGGACCATTTGAGGCAAGGGGCTGAGACTTACATCTAGCTGCTGATGGGTCATTGCATATGGGTCACTCCCAGGGAGGAGGCATGATCTGGAGTGAGGCGGCTCTCCATCTGAGAGTAGTCGTTGGAAATGAGTAACCACGGGAGCCATGGGCCACTAGCTCTCCCAGCCATGGCGGGGAGGACGGGCGTTGGTCCTCTGTCCTGAAATCACAGTATCCACTGCAGACCCACGTGTCTTTTTCTGAGGTAACTGAGCAAGAATAAAAGCAAAAAGGAAGAAGTGTGTTTATGTAGATGTGTGTGTACAGGGGAGAGAAAGTTCATCTGTGGGGGAATTAATCCAACGGTGAGCGGTGGACGAAGGAAGGCAGCCAGGGAGCAGCTCTTGCAAGATCCTTCTGAAAGCAGGGAAGGTGGTGTGAGGGAAGGCACTGTCAGGCTGTGGGCAGTTCTCGCCAGAAGAGCTTAGCTGCCGGGGAGGCTGGGCTGGGCGGGGGACAGCAGCCTATGCCTGATGTCCAATGTAGGAGAACTGGGATGAAGTTATATCTTCTATCTTGATGGCTCCTGCACAGATAAGCAGGGAAGGGGTCGTAGCAGTTCCCAACATTTTTTGGAATGAGAGAAACCAGTTTTTTAATTTTTTGTTTTCATGTTTTGCAAACCAGTTTTACCAACCAATGTTTTAATTTTTGTGACACCTTGCATCTTTCTACAGAACAGTGCTGTGTGGCATGCAATTATTTTTGATATCAATATGGGACTGACTGCATTTATTAATTTTTAAATTAGCTGTGTTTTAAAGACTTTATGATACTTGTGAGCCGACTGGACATGTTGTGTATTGTTGCAAAAGCAGTTGGGAACTTTTGGATTCTCTTGTACAGAGCATTCATTGACCAAAGGAGACACAAAATAAGTAAATAGAGAGGCCCCTTGCTTTCAAGATTATGATTCAATTTTGAAAGGACAGAATGCAAAGTATGCTGCTACTTGTAATGTCAGGGAGTATTTTATTCTTTTAGAAAAACCTCTTTTAAACATGTAGCACACTTGAGGGAGATAGAAGGGGAGGGCAGCAACAGATACATGTTTTCTTTTATATCTAGAAGGATAAACATCCTGAGCCTTGCTGAGTGAGTTAGCATGCAATTTTATACAAAGTCCGGGAACTCTCAGGTTTTTGAGTATTAAGTATTTTAGGTAGTAAGTATTTCTTGTTTATTTAGTCCTTGTGGTCCTCTGGAATGTGCATATCTCAGCTATTTGAAAAGCATCCCATAACCTATATTCCAGGCTTTGTCTGTGACTCATCTCTTGGGCTATTCGCTCTGCAACTGACTGGTGCGCTTTTCTGGAGTCCAGATTTATCTTTGTTTAGGAAATAAGTTTGGCTTGCTAAGCTCTTACTACCTGACAAATAACATATTTGCTACCTCAGAAATAACCTCATCTGAAAATCAGTTTGGTGGGAACCTCAAGGAGAAAACGTGACTGTGGCTTTATCTCTTGTCCCGTTCTCCATAGGCTCCTGAGAACCATTAGAAGGGACCCACTCCAGCCACTTTCCAATTCGCTGCACGGATTATGCTTTAAGCAGATGTTTGTGTTTTCATTCCTGGTGATATGGTCTGGAGTGTTCTTGATAAATACAAGATGTGGGAAGAGTTGTTCCTTCTTGCAAAAACCTTCCTCGTCTTCTTCTTTTTTTTTTTTTTAATTTTTTTTAACGTTTATTTATTTTTGAGACAGAGAGAAACAGAGCATGAATGGGGAAGGGTCAGAGAGAGAGGGAGACACAGGATCTGGAACAGGCTCTAGGCTCTGAGCGGTCAGCACAGAGCCCGACGCGGGGCTCAAACTCACGGACCGCGAGATCATGACCTGAGCTGAAGCTGGCCGCTTAACCGACTGAGCCACCCAGGCGCCCCAACCTTCCTTGTCTTCTTGTCAGAACCTTCAAACTCCAGGCTTGCCGTGTCTTACTGCTACAACTGTTCCTCTGCCCTTCCAAGTAGACCAGCCCTGTGGGGCATGATCCAGCCTTCTTACCTGGCTGTCCTACATGTCTGCTGTATAAACTTGCTCTGTTTGGGTTTCATTACCTCAGGGCCTGAAAACTGGCCAGTTCTCATAAATCAGTGCATGCCAAGCTGTTAATAGCTGATAAAAATCAAGCCAAATATGCATCTTCTTGTAAAGAACCCATTCCCATTTTATCTGACTGGGGTCTTGAAGGCCTTACTTCTGTCCAGTCCTCCCAAATTGGCCTTTCTTAGGAATAATTCACAG
Organism: Neofelis nebulosa; assembly: GCF_028018385.1. NCBI lineage: Eukaryota > Metazoa > Chordata > Mammalia > Carnivora > Felidae > Neofelis > Neofelis nebulosa. The sequence continues at coordinate 21,481,105 of NC_080783.1, forward strand.
GATGTGTACTACACATTTTCTTGGGCTTCAAATTTATTTGAAGATTTTCTTGGGGAAAAAAAACCCACCTTATTTTCATATGAAAGCAAATAGAGACACATATTACAGTAGAAATCGAAATGCCCCATATCTTAAAAGTAAGGCATGAGAAAAGACATTTTTACTTTTGGCAAACTACTCTGGGCTGGGTCTCTAGATACTCTGGGATTTGTTTTCACTTCTTCTCCCATGGTTGGGGGCAATCTTGAATGAAAACCTGAGGAGGAGAGGCTTAAGCCAAAGCAGTTTCCAGTAGTCAGAGTTCTAAGTGTTTTAGAAGGTCGGATAGGGAGATTTCTTTTCTCTTCCGCACTTCTCTGATCACTTGCCCATGTATGGGATTTGGTGGGTGAGCCAGAATACCTTTTCCAGGGAGGAACACTTCTTGAATCCCTCTACAAAGGTGTGCTTGGTTCTATCTGTGATTTTGCGTAGGTGTCTTGTGGGTGAGGTAGACGTTCAAGTGATGATATTTAGCAAAAAGATGGCACAGAGCTGCTTTTTAGTTTGTATTTTGGTGTAAGAGAAGATCCTTTAGGTGCTTGTTTACAGGAGGTATTTTTAAGTTGTTGAATTATTTACTTACGGTAGACAAGTCAATGTCAAACAGGAAAATGAATCTTCAGGGAACTTTGAAGATGGGTTTAAACTTTTAAACATGCACATTGTATAACAAACTGTATTCTTTAATAATGAGGAACTGCAATGAAGAGGTACACAATTTATGGGATTATTTATTTATTTATTTACTTTTACTTACTTTTAGCCAAAGAGTTTCCTAGAAGAGAATTACAGATTTGGACAATAGTTCAAATCATTCATACTTTGTTACTTTAATGTCTACTGTATCCAGCTGAGACCACATAGCTCATGTGCTTTCTTTATATAAAAGGAATCAAATTAATAACAAAGTCAAAACATTGCAGTCATTTCCTTTGTAAAAAATTTTCCATTTTCATATTGTTTTCAATAAAAAACTTACTGTAGCTACTGATTGAAATATGCTTACCATATTTTGCCAGAGGTGCTGGGGGAAAAAAGTATATTTTATGTTCCTGCAAAATTAGAGTCAGTATTTCCCTTGAGACTACAGGGGGTTTTGGGGAAAAACCTTACCCCAAAGTGTTTTTTCCTATTTTCATGCTTCTTCATGACATCTAGTAGGAGAGATTTATGATTCCAATTTAAGCAACATTCTGGAAATAACAATCCCCCAAATCATTTATCAGTCATTTGAACCTCAGTGCTAATTTGTATATCAGCAGCTTTGCCATTTTTAGCTAAGAGCTATTGTTAAGAATACCTATTGTCACATCCAAGAACGTTATTTTAATCGTAACATTAAAGGAAACAACAAAAAAAAACTTATATAACTTTTAATTGTACTGCTCTAACAGAACAAGTTCAACTTTGTGTTTTCCTTCCTGTCTTTGTCCATTTTCACAAGCGTGTCTAATGTTGATGTAATCATGTCACAGGCTCACTGTGCGCCTAGCTGGGGAGTGGGCTGATGCTGATGCCTGAGCCTGGGGAGAGGGCATGTGGATCTCAGAGGAAGCCAGAGCAACAAAACTGTGACACTACAGTTTTCTGCCACAGAGACTCCCCATTGTTCTCTGTGGCTCTGCTCTCTAGTTCCCTTCACGAAGTCCTCCTTCCCACTTACCTTCTGATTTTAGGTAAAAGTGAATTCAAGTTATTACTGAATTATGATATGTTAACAATTATTGGTGTTTCAAAATTGGAATTGCAAATCTGGAGCACCTGGGTGGCTCAGTCGGTTAAGCATCCAACTTCAGCTCAGGTCATGATTTCTTGGTTCACGAGTTCAAGCCTCTCTTCAGGCTCTGTGCTGGCATTTCAGAGCCTGGAGCCTGCTTGGGAATCTGTGACTCCCTCTCTCTCTGCCCCTCCCCCGCTCTGTCTCTGTCTCTCAAAAAACAAATAACTGTTGAAAATTAAAACACACTGTCTTCAGGCTCTGTGCTGACAGTTCAGAGCCTGGAGCCTGCTTGGGAATCTGTGACTCCCTCTCTCTCTGCCCCTCCCCCGCTCTGTCTCTGTCTCTCAAAAAATAAATAACTGTTGAAAATTAAAACACACACACACACACACACACCCCAAAAAACAAACCAAAAAACCAAAATTGGAATTGCAAATCAAACCACCAGATCTAACTGTTGGCTTTTGTTTCCTTCTCCTTTCTCCCCTGACCATCCTGCCCAACCCAACATATGTAAGTGAACGTACTAAGCAACTTGCAGGACTGGGGGATACAGAGATGAGCAACTCTTGGTTTCTATCTTCAAGTGACAGAATGCCTAGTAAAGAGATAATTACAGTGCTCCGTAATGAGCACTATATTTGAGGAATGCACAAAAGGAGGAACTGCTAAATTTGCAATGATGGTTAAGTATGATAAATGTTATGATAGCGTATTAGTATGGGTGGCCATGGGAGTACAGCGTCGGAGCCTTAACCTAATTCTGTGGGAGAGGTCCAGAGGAGGTAACAATTAAACTGGCTTTGGAAGTTTGGGAAAGCCGGATGGAAAAGGGGAAAGAACATTTGAGGCATGCACAAAGATCCTGAAATATGAAAGAATGGGATGCTTGGCTCTTAGTTCAGACCTCAGGTCCAGGGGAGAGTGTGGGGAGGCTGAGTTGCATGTTGTCAAGGGTCTGATGTTCTATGTTGGGTAGTTGAGGTATTTTTCTATGGGCAACTGGGTATCAAATGGAGATTTAGGGGCACAGGAATGACCATATTTTGCTTGTTTCATTTTAAGGAGTAGTAGTTCTGCTGAGTAAGGAGTTGGCAGGATGAGGGGTGCTAATGTAGTTCTATTCTTTGCAATGAATTTTTCACTACCTACCATGATATGTGGCACATGGAAGGTACCTAGTAAGTGCTTGGTGAAGGAATTAATGGATTGGCATTTCATCAGAGCTTAAGGATGACTATGTGTCTGCTTTAAACCTTGATCTTGAGTATAGCCCTTTGCAATTGACCACTCTCATAACTTAGGTCAAGACATCATACATCAAGGACACTAGATCAATCCACTCAGTTCACCCCTCTTCCTTGTATGAGGGGACCAGTGGTCAATAAAGGCAAATTGGACATTTAAATTCAATTTGGGGCAATCACCAGGGATCTTTTTTCAATTGTGGGCTAACTCTGCTTGGGTTCAGCTTCCGTTTTGAGTCTTGATTCTGTTCTATAGACCTAAAAGACTGAAGTTGATCTTCCTGGCCTGATTTCAGGTTCTGTCTAAAGACTCTGGCTGACATTGGCCCTTGAGCTTCTTTCGTGAGTCAGCTCTCAGATACACTGGCTGCTCACCCTTGCTCTAGCCTTCAGACCTCGTCCTGGCTCCAGGCTCCTGAAGAGTTCAGACAGACCTGTCCCAGCCTCTGCACCAGGAAACACGTTGATCATGCCTGTCCTGAGTCTGTTCCTCCTTGTAAAGATTCATTTCACATTGTTAAGAATCAAATACGGTTCCCCAATTCCCTTTCAACCAACCCCTCCCTTTCAACATACCTCCCTGAGCCACCCTCTCACTAACCCATTTTCTCATCTAATAATCAGCCTAGGCCATTTTGAACCAGTTTTCTGTTGAGATATTGAATGTATATTTAAAACATTTGAAATAATTCTGAACTACAGAAGGGAAAAAAAGTTTGTCTACTAACTGGAGTTTGGTGTGCAGTCTTGGGCAATATAAATGTCTGTATATTGTTCTTGAAAAAAAAAAATTATGGAAGTTAAAAAATATATGCAAATTAAAAAGAAAGCAATAAAAAAAAACCAGACTCTGAACTACAGTGAACAAATGGATGGTTGCCAGAGAGAAGGTGGGTGGGGGATGGGAGAAATAAATAAAGGAGATTAGGGCTATAATTATAGTGTTGGGCACTGAGTAATGTATAGAATTGCTGAATCATTGTATTGTACATCTGAAACTAGCATAACACTGTATACTTCAATTAAAAAAAGAGAAAAGAGAAAATATGCATTATACATACATTATACATATCAGGTTGTTTAACTATACTGAAAACAGTGAAATGAAAAGTTGTTAAATTAAAAGAAAATAAAGCTAATTTAATTTCATTTCTTAAGAGGGAGTAAGAAGTTAATGTAAGTAAATATGACTGGAAAGATTAGTAGTTGAATTATCATATCCAACCAACATAGGCACTTCAGAATTTTCTTCTTCTATAACACAAGCATGTTAGACTAAATGATCCTCAAATTTCCTTTTGTTCTTTGGTTCTTCTATGATAATGTAATTCATCCCTTTCCTCTTGCTTACAAGGAAACTGAGTCCCAGAGAATACAGATCGACCAAGACTACATGTCATAGCCTTAGTAGCAGAACCAAATTGGAAGGCAATTTGCACATTCTGAGGTTTCTCAGAGCCAGCCATCACACACACACACACACACACACACACACACACACACTCTAGAGAAAACCTTGTAGGGATTGTGTATTCATTATCCAGCTGCAATGGTTATCAACAATGGCCTAGTTTGTTTTATCTATACCCACCTATTGCTATTTCCTTGGCCCCAATTGTTTTCAACTAAATCCCAAATCTCTGATGATTTTGTCTGTAAATATCTAAAGTTAAGGACTCCTTTCTCAAATCTAATCACAACCTCAGTATCATACCAAAGATGTCCATAATTTCTCAACTTAATCAAATATCTTATCTATTTTCAAATTTCCCCAATTGTCTCAGATTTTTTAATATGATTTTTAAAAGTTAAAGTCTAAATAAGGTCATACATTATAGTTGGTTGATACACCTCTGGTCTCTTTTGATCTACATATTAGCCTTTCATCTCCATTTTATTTTCTTATTGCAATGTATTTGTTGAAGAGATCAGATAATTCATCCCATCAGATTCTCCACAGTCTGGATTTTGCTGATTGTATTCCTGGAGGATTGTTTCACATGTTCCCCTGTTTCTGTATGTCTTGTAAATTAGTTGTTGGCTATTAAGGCTTAATCAGATTCAGGATATTTATTTATTTATTTATTTATTTCTGACAAGGATATAGTTTTAGTGGTGGTGTGCACTTCTATCAGGAGATATACAATGTCAGTTTGTCTATTTAAAAAAAAAATTGGTGGCCATTGATAACTATTACCAAGTTTATTAAGGGTTGCAAGATGATGATACTTAAATTGTATCATCCCTCTTGCATTTAGTAGACGTATCAGCTACTTGGCTATTCCAGTGCGGTTTGAAGAACCAAAGCCTGATAAATGCTTAATTCTTTCCCTTAATCTGTTTTCAAAAACATTAGTTGGTTGGTTAGCATCCTTCAAAGGTGACCCACTAATTTAAGGAATTATTTTTATGAAATAAGCACACTGCACGTGTTTTAATTGATTGCAGTCATTATGCTTATTGATGCTCAAAATTGTCCATCCTCAGCCAGTGAGAACCTTTTTAAATTGTCTTCTGAGTCTTTTAGCAATCTCAGTGATCTTTGAGAGCTTCTTTGCTTTATAGTATGACAAGATGGTCAAGGCTCATCCTCTACATTTCCTTCCTTAGACTTGTAATCAGCTGTTTTCCCATAGGAACATGATTCTTTAGAGTTAGGAATGATTTATAGAAACAGCAATATGGGGTCTTAGGATTGTTCATTCCTCTTGGGTTGATCATTTCTTCTAGGTTTTTTTAGAGGACAGAGCTAGGAAATACATATTTAAAAAAACACATAAGTTCACACTGATACTTCAGATTCAAATTTAGGGCAACACGTTGTTAACTTACGGCTCTTGCATTTGTATTTCCTTTCTCTCATGTCAAAAATCCTGGTTTTTGATAACACACTAACACAATTACTTATTTGTTTAATCAAACAGTACATGTGTAACAGATTCAGAATAACAATACCTCCCACTCAGCTCAAGGATTTGATAATTGAAAGCAGTATAAGATTTGTTTGCAGTTCTGTTTGTCTTCAGGGTGTTATGTTCTAATAAGAATGTAGAGTCAGTTTCCAATGTTTCGATGTCATTTGGAATAGTTCCTCTGTGTGGTTGCTTGCCTCTTACTTGATACACAGTTTCATTCACTGGATTAATTTTGCTCTCAATTTTTAAGGATTACATTTTGTTATGTTGGATTTGTTTTCTAGTTATGTAAAATATTTATATTGCTCCAGTATACATATCAAAGTATTGAAAGAAGTCTTGCTTTGTCCCAGTTCTATTTCTTCTCTCCTCATAGGTAACCATTAAAAAAAATATTTTAATCCTTTTATTTTTTTAATGAGCAAATACTTATCCTATCCTTCTCCTCCTTCCTAGTAAGCTACACCTTTTACAATTGCCTTTTTTACTTAATGATTTATCTGAAGATCATTTCATAATGCTGTAGGTATAGTCTTTATTTCTTTTCACAACTGCCTTGTACTCCATTGTGTGGCTATATCTTGGTTTATTCAATCAGTCCATTATTGCGGTCGTCTGGGTTGCTTTCAAGTCGTTTATTACAGATTGTATTGCAATAAATAGTCTTGTTTTATCTTTTTTTTTGTCATATCTTTTTTGTATTTTTGCTTGTGTATCGTTGGGTTAGATTACTAGAAATGGGATTCCTGGGGCAATATCTAGCAAGGTCCCTTCAGAAAAGATCGGCAAATTTCCCTCCAAGGGAGATGTATAATTTAGCATTCCCACCAGCAGAACAAAAGTGCCTATTTTCCCACAGTCTTGCCAAAAGTGTATGTTGTGAAAATTTCTTTTTTTCCCCCCTTAATCTGGTACATGAGAACTGGTATGTCAGTGAAATTTAAAATTATGTTTCTTTTATCATCAATGTTGAGCTTTTTGTAAGTCATTTCCATTTGCCTGTGAATTGTTTCTTAATCTGTTTTGACAATATAGCATCATCGGTTTTTTCTTCTCAAAATATTAAAAGCTGTTCATATACTAAGGATATTTACCCTTTGTGATATAAGTTGCACATAAATTCCTACTTTGTCATTTGTCTCCTTTTGACATTCTTTTCCCCACATAAAGATTTTTTTCTTTAAATTTTTTACATCAATTTTATCAGTCCTTTTTTTATTTCTGGATTTTGAGTCATGGCTATGAAAAATTTTCCCACTTGTATAATTTAGTAATTCATTAATTTTTTCATCTAATAGTTGCAGGGTTTCATTTGATTAAATTTCTTATATAGCTGGAGTCTATCCTATTTTATGATGGGAGAAATGGATGCATTTTTTTCTTTTTAAACTAGAGTTACCTGGTTATGTCAATACCACCTACTTAAAAGTCCATCTTTTCTTTGCCAATTTGAACTTTCACATGCAATTGTATTCATTGCAAGGTTTTGCACTCTGTTGGAGATACAGGTAAGGGTTTTGACTGAAGTTTGAATTTTAGATGAGTCAGCAGGTCACAGGAAGAGAGTTATAAAGTAGTATTAGCCATTGATAAAAGACATGAAACATTGTGGCTGCTGAATAGGTATTTAGTTAAATGAGTTTAATTTATTACAAAAAATAAAATAGTAAATGATTAAAGAAATACATTTGAAATACCTATTTTGTATAGGACAAGATTTTTATGAAATATCAATTAGTGACAATACAATGGTAGACCACAAAATGGGAAGAAAACTCATAGCAAGATTTATAATCTATCTGCTTAGAAAACAAATACATCTATTGTACACTTTAAAATGTGAAACTCTGAGGGCTGCCTGGGTGGATCAGTTGGTTAAGTGTCTGACTCTTGATTTTGGATCAGGTCACAATCTCACAGTTCATGAGATAGAGCCCCACATTACACTCTGTGCTGACAGAGCAGAGCCTGCTTGGGATTCTGTCTCTCTCTGTCTCTATCTGTCCCTCCCCTACTCTCTCAAAATAAATAAACATTTAAAAAAAATAAAATGTGAAATTCTGAGAATTTGTGTATAAATCTTAAAAAAAATTTTTTTTATACTTTGGAGAGAGAGTGAGAGCCAATGGGGGAAAGGGACAGAGGAAGAGAGAGAGAGACAATCATAAGCAGGCTCCATGCCGGGCATGGGGCTCGATCCCATGACCCTGAGCCTAAATCAAGAGTCAGACGCTCAGCCGACTGAGCTGAGATGCCTCAACTTGTGTGTAAATCTTAAAACATAATCAGAATTTCAAAATAATTTTAATTATCTTGAAAAACATTACTATTGTATTTAATTTTTTTTAATTTTTTTTATTTTTTGAGACAGAGAGAGACAGAGCATGAATGGGGGAGGGGCAGAGAGAGAGGGAGACACAGAATCGGAAGCAGGCTCCAGGCTCTGAGCCATCATCCCAGAGCCGGACGCGGGGCTCGAACTCACAGACTGTGAGATCGTGACCTGAGCCGAAGTCAGACGCTTAACCGACTGAGCCACCCAGCCGCCCCGAAAAACATTACTACTGTATTTAAAAGAAACCAACGACGGATCCATTTATGAAGAGATTCATTCTTTCGGATTGTGAATAACTGTGCTTTAAATGAGATGTTTTCTTGGTTCAGATTTTGATGTGTAAGGTTTTCTATAGTGAAGCATATTGACATATCTTCAAAACAGATTTGAACAAAACCGTGACCATTCTTCAAAGAATAAAAGTAATGAAAACGAGTTAATTTAGATTTTCATTATACTGGAAGACTGTTCCATAGACACCATCGTCCAGAGGTCTTTGACATATGCCTAATTAGTGTTTCCACTCTAGCCTAGAAGTAAGAGTTGGAGCTCTAAATGTGTCATCCTGACTTTTCAGAGGTATTCACATGTAGTTCAACATCAGCTCTCCCCACACACCCTTGCCTTTCTTCTGTAGTTCAGCAGATAGCACTGCAGAGGAAGTTAGTTAATATTTTTGTAAATAAATTTCTTTAGGAGGTGCACAGGGAAATTAAAGAACAGGAAAGGAAGAAAAAGCACTTAGTGAGACACAAAAATGGCAAAGTTGAGAAAAGACTTCTCCATCTGGCTAAAGATTCAGGGCTCAGAATTCTTTTTCCGGCCATGCCTGTGCATGAGGAAGGAAATGATAAAGCCAGGTCTGAGCACCCAGGGAGGAGAGTGGCTCTTCATATTGCGGAGCCTTGCATTAGGTCACGGGTCTTTCTTGCTCTGGAATGTCTAATCAAGATGTATTGGAAGTGTGGTTTCTCTTTTTATAATCTTGCAACCTTGGGAACCAGCATTGAGAAATGCAGAGAGCAAAGAACAGACTCATTTGTTTTCTCCTAAGGCTTAAAAGTGTTTTTGTTTTAGTGATGGGTCAAGGTTATTTAGCATTGGACCAATTAATATTCTCATGGTTTTGCCACCGTTATTCGGGTGGCTTTACCACCCTTAAGCATGTCTAACTTCTTTGTTGGACATTTTCCATCTCTTTCCTTTCTTTCCCGTGAACCAGCTTTTGGATTCAGAACATTGGCTGCACACCCTGGGGGGCGTGAGAGTGATGTGAATTAAGTTTAACTTTAGAACACACAGTAAATCTCTTAGATTTGGCCACATTTGCCTCTGGGGCACTGTTAATATGACTACATGAATGCCAAAAATATTCTGAAGAGTGTATTTTCGCTACTCTCTTCATCCTCTTCTATCAAAGAGATAAGTGAATTTGTGCCGAGTGTCATCTCCCAAATTTGTCCTTTTTCTGCCTGCAGTTTGAGTAGTAATTCCAGCTCTTGAAAATGAAAAACTTCTTCCAACTTTTTTGCAAGTTCTTTCTCACAGTTTTGAAAAAAAAAAAAAAAAACATCGTGACAAAATATGGGGGAATTAGATGGCTTACAGATCCAATAAAGCTTTATGTGCTGAATCTAAGCTGAGCTACATGGCAGAGAGGTCAAATGAAGGCCAAAAAAGCAAGTAGGGAACATAGAAAATCTTCCTAGTACTCTTCTGCACAAGTTAAATTTGCTACAAAAGCTTTGTAAGACTCCATTGCTTTCTTTTCCAATAGAAAGGTGTTAAGACATTCTGGTTGGGCTTTCTCTGCTTCTGGGAATTTACCTTGAGTTTCAGGTTTCAGCTAAAAACGGCCTTTACTCAACTTGGTGTCCTGAACTGTTCAGGTGTTGTATCTGTTTGAGTGCAAGAGAATAGGATATTTCCATTCACTGACTCCCAGAGGAACAAACATTGCTGTTTTGAAGGGGTGTATGTTACAGGACCATCCCACCATGTGCTTGCCTCTCCAGTACATTTTAATTTATTGTAAAATCAGCATAGAAACTAAACATTGGGGATAGTTTTAAGGGGTGATGATTTTGAAGGACGAAAACCTTGAGGCTAGGAATAGGTGTGGTGATCATTTAAAAAATTATTTCATTCATTCACTTATTAATTTCTTATGCATATAGTTATTAACTACCTATTTCATGGCAGGCACTGTGTTAGATCCTGGGAATAAAAAAGTGGCCAATATGGTCATAGTTCCTGACTTTTATAAGGTTTGGTGCCTAACAACTAAGTCACACAATTAAACAAATAAGTACATGCAGTACATAACTTCTGTGATAGAAAAGGATGATTATCTAATATATCACCCAACTAGGATTCTTTTTACATTAAATTAAAATTTTGTATAATTAAAAAAAATGTTTATTTTAGAGAGATAGAGAGCAAGAGAGAGAGAGAGAGAGAGAGAGAGAGAGAGAGAGAGAGAGAATGTAAGTCGGGGAGAGGAGCAGAGGGAGAGAGAGAATCTTAAGCAGAATCCATGCTCAGCGTGGAGCCTGATGCAGGGCTCGGTCCCACAGCCTTGGCATCATGACCTGAGCAGAAATTAAGAGTCAGATGCTCAACTGACTGAGCCACCCAGGCACCCCCCACCCCACCCCCTGCACCCAACTAGGACTCCTTTGAAGGTGAAAGAGGAATTGTTAATAATTAATATTGGACCAACATGTTTTAACTGGTATTGCCCTGGGCAAACTGCAATGTGTCTAACCTTTGGGTTAGGGGATGGAGAGGTTGCTATGGGATTGTGTAGCAGGAACAATTAATCTGGTCTGTGTGTAATGATGATGGAGAAGAGATTTCCAGGTGGAACTTACATTTAAAAACTGTTACTTCTGTGTCTGTCTCATCCAGTGGGTTTTCCCCTGTGGTTCCCTAATGACTGCCTGAACTTCTGGGGGGGCGGGTGTTGGGGGCAGGGGGTGGATAAATGCATCCTTGTTTTATTGCCAGGTGTAAGGAGGGAGTCAGCTACCAAACAGCTCAGCCAGGGTCTAAGAATACAGTCTAATTGGCCTTGACTGGCCTGATTAGCCCATGTGCCTGTCTCTGAACCAATCACTATGGACAAAGGGATGGAATATGATAATTGGCCCATCTGCATGGTGGGAGAATTCTGAGGTATATTAGGAAGGGGAAATGGGTTAATAATAAAGCAATACTTATTTAGCACTTATGTCTTAGGCACTGTTCTAATAGCTGTACATGTATTATATTTTTAAGTCCTCTAAAAACTCTTTGAGCTGCACATGATTGTTATCCTCTTTTTACAGTGACGGAGACCGAGGCAGAGAGATTAAGGAACTTTCCCCAAATCCCACATCTGGTAAGTGAGTAAGCCAGGACTCCAACACAGGCAACTGGCTCTTAGCCATTACACTATACTGCCTGCACATCCTGTGCAGCAGAAATCATGTCTGAGCACAGTGGAGAGTGTGAAGGTGAATGGTGAGAAATGCTGCTCTGTGTTCATGGCTGGTTTGCTTTCCTGGGTCAGAAAAAAACAACCGTAACCACTTAAAAGAAAACCCAGTTTTGTTGTGCGATAATTCATGTCACATAGAATTCATTCATCTAAAATGTACAGCCCAATGTTTTTCAGTATTCACAGAGTGGTACAACCAACACCTCAATCAATTTGACAACATTTTTATCCCCCAGAAGAAACCCCCTGGCCATGAGCAATCATTCCCTGTTTTCCTCTTTTCAGCTCTAGGCAACTACTAATCTACTTCCTGTCTCTAAAGAGTTACCTATTCCGGACATTTCATCCAAGTGGAATTGTGCCATATGTGGTCTTTTGTGACAACTTTCTTTCCCTTAGCATAATGTTTTCAAGGTTTACCCATGCCGTAGTATGTATCAGTACATCATTCCTTTTTATGACCTGAAGATCTACCATTACATCAATATACCATACTTTATTTATCCACACATCAGTTGATGGATCTTTGGATTATTTCCATTTTATGGGTATTATGAATAATGCTGCTATGAACACTTGTGTTTCTGTCATTCGGCTGAACATTTCTCTCAAGTATCCTAGCAATGGAATTGCTGAGTCATATGGTAAGTAAGAGGAACTGCCAGATTGTTTTCCACGGTGGTTATACCATTTTGCATTCTCAACAGTAACGTATGAGGGTTCCAATTTCTCCACATCCCTACCAGTATTTGTTTTCTGTTTTTTTTTTTTTTTTTATTTATTTTTGGGACAGAGAGAGACAGAGCATGAACGGGGGAGGGGCAGAGAGAGAGGGAGACACAGAATCGGAAACAGGCTCCAGGCTCCGAGCCATCAGCCCAGAGCCTGACGCGGGGCTCGAACTCACGGACCGCGAGATCGTGACCTGGCTGAAGTCGGACGCTTAACCGACTGCGCCACCCAGGCGCCCCTGTTTTCTGTTTTTTTTTAATTTCATATTATAATCATCCTCCTAGGTATGAAGGGATATATCATTGTGGCTTTTATTTGTATTTTCCTGATGGCTAAGGATATTGAGAATCATTTTATGTGCTTATTGGCCATTCGTATATCTACTTTGGAGAATTGTCTATTGAGATACGTTGCTAATTTTTAATGGGGTTATTTGTCTTATTGTTATTGAGTGTAAATAGTTACCTGTCTTTTCTAGATACAAGTACTTCTTCAGATATATTATTTATAAATATTTTCTCTCATTTTTGGGTTGTGTTTCTCATTTTCTAAATGGTGTCCCTGTAAATATAGAAGTTGTTAACTTTGATGATTTTTAACTTTTCTCTTCTTTTGTGCTTTTGTTGTCAAACTAAGCGACCATTGCTAATTTTTTTTCAATTTTTAAAAAAATGTTTTATTTATTTTTGAGAGAGAGAGAGAGAGATAGAGTGTGAGCAGGGGAAGGGCAGAGAGAGAGGGAGACAGAATATGAAGCAAGCTCTAGGCTTGAGCTGTCAGCACAGAGTCTGATACGGGGCTTGAACCCACGAACTATGAGATCATGACCTGAGCCAAAACCAGAGGCTTAACCGACTGAGCTACTCAGGCGCCCCCAGAGGGATTATATTTTAGTTCCAGTTCTGCCACTTGCTAGCTTAGTGACAGAAGTTTCTGTGGGCTCTAGTGGTAGGCAGGATAATGTCCTTCTCCTTGTTCCCTCCCAAATGTCAAGGTCCTAATCCCTGGAACAGATGATATGTTAAATTATGTAGGAAAGGAAATTTGCAGATGGAATTAAGGTTACAAACCTTAAAACAGGGAGATTATCCTGGATTATAGGGTTTTTAAAGGTGGAAGAGGAGGGCAGATGGTAGGTTAGCGATATCTGACTTTGGAAGAAGCAAGCAGGAGGCAAGCAACCATTGCTAATTGAAGGTGACAAAAATTTACAGCAATGTCTCCTTCAAGAGTTTCATAGTTTAAGTTCTTGTATTTAGGTTTTGGATCCATTTTAAGCTAAGTTTTGTATATGATGTGAGGTAGTAGTCCAACCTCATTCTTTTGCATGTGGGGATATCCAGTTTGTTGAAAAATTATTCTTGCCCCATTGAAATGTTTTGGAAGGGTGAAGAAGTGTGAGTTCTCCTGCTTTGTTCTTTTTCAAAAAATTTTTTGGCTATTCTGGGTCCCTTGAATTTCCATTGGAATTTTTGGATCAGTTTGTCGATTTCTGCAAAGAATTTACTTATCATTTTGATATGAACTGTGGTGAATTTGTAGATCAATTTGGGGAGTATTGCCATCTTAACAATATTAAGTCCTCTAGTCCATGAACATGGGGTGTCTTTCGTTTTTTGTTTTTTGTTTTTAAGTTTATTTATTTATTTCGAGTGAGAGAGGGAGAGAGAGAGAGACAGGGAGCAAACAGGGGAGGGGCAGAGAAAGAGAGAGAAGAGAATCCCAAGCGGGCTCCGTGCTGTCAGTGCAGAGTCTGACGTGGGGCTCGGTGTCACAAATTGTGAGATTATGACCTAAGCCAAAATCAAGAGCCAGATGCTCAACTGACTGAGCCACTCAGGTGCCCTGGGATGTCTGTTTATTTACTTATTTTATTTACTTCTTTATTTCACTTCTTTCAACAATGGTTTGTAGTTTGCAGCATTTGGTTTCTTTTGTTAATAATTGTATTTTCTTTTGTTAAAGGGTTCCACTTCTTTTATTAAATGTATTATTTTTGATGGTATTACAAATGGGGTTATTTTTAATTTTATTTTCAGATTGTTCATTATAAATGTATAGAAATATAATTGATTTGCATAATAATTTTATATTCTGCAAACTTGCTGAACTCATTTATTAGTTTTCCTTTTTTTAAGTAGATTCCTTAGGATGTTCTATATACAAGATCTTGTTATCTGCCAATAGATAGCTTTACTTTCCCTTTAAAATCCAGATGTCTTTGGGGGCACCTGGGTGGTCTCACAGCTCATGAGTTTGAGCCCTGTGTCTGGCTCTGTGCTGGTAGCTCAGAGCCTGGAGCCTGCTTCAGATTCTGTGTCTCCCTCTCTCTGCCCCTCCCCCACTCGTGCTCTCTTGCTCTCTTGCTCTCTCTCTCTCTCTCTCTTTCTGCCCCCTCAAAAATAAATTTAAAAGATAAAAAAAATTTAAAAATACATCGAATCTAGATGTGTTTTATTTCATTCTCTTACCTAATTCCAGTGCAGTGTTGAACAGGAGTAGCAACAAGAGACATTCTTATCTTGTTCCTGATTTTAGGGGAAAAACATTCAATCTTTCACTATTAAGTATGAAGTTCACTATGGATTTTATATAAACACTGTTTACTAGATTGAGGACATTTCCTTCATTTTCAGTTTGTTTAGTGTTTTTTATCATCAAGGGATATTATATTTTGTCAAATACTTTTTCTGTATTTATTGAGATAATCACATAGTGTTAGTCCTGTTGACTAGTGCTAATATCTGTTGACTAACACATCAATAGGATCCTGTGTATTACATTAATTGATTTTCAAAATGTAAGCCAACTTTGCATTCCTAGGATAAATTTCAGTTGGGCGTGGTGTACAACCCTTTTGCACGTTGTTGGATTTGACTGGGTAGTACTTTGATGAGAATTTTGTATCCATATTCACAAGAAATAATGGTCTGTAGTTTTCTTTCCTGGTGATGTCTTTTTGGGTTTGGTATCAGAATAATTCTGTTCTTATAGAATGAATTAGGATGTGTTCCGCTCTTCCACTTTTTGGAAAAGTTCTTTTCAAAAACACTATTAATCCTTATTTAAATTTTGGTAGAATTTCCAGCGATGTCTTTTGGACCTAGTAATTCCATCTCTTTACTTCTTATAGATTTATCTGTTCAGATTATATTTCTTCTTGGGTTAGTTTTGGTAGCCTTTATAGGAATTTGCTCATTTCATTTAAACTATAATTTGTTGGCATGTAGTTATTCATAATATTCCCTGTAATCTTGATTATTTTTATAAGATCAATAGAAAGGTCCTATTTCAATCTTAATTTTGGAAATTTGAGTTTTCTCTCTTTTTTGTTTGGTTAATCAAGCTGAATACTTTTTTAAAATTTTTCTTCTTGAAGAATTTACTTTTGGTTTTATTGATTTTCTCCATTATTTTTCTATTCTCTATTTCATTAGTTTCTGCTGTAATTCTTTCTATTTTCTTCTTCCTGCTTACTTTTAGTTTAGTTTGCTCTTCTTTTTCCAGGGTCTTAAGGAGGAATTGTTTTCTTCACTATTGAAAGCAGAGAAGTCAACTCTCCAAACAGTGTTGTAGAACTGTCAATTTTTCCCTTCAATTCTGTCCATTGTTTTTTTTTTTTTTCATGTATTTTTAGAGTTTCTGTTGTTAGGTGTATATATGTTTATAATTGTTCTATCTTCTGGAGAGATTGGACAATTTTATCTGATATTAGTATGCCACCCCAGCTTTCTTATGGTTGCTATTTGGATGATATAAAATTTTCTGCCATTTATGTTCAGTCTATTTGTATCATTTAATCTAAAATATGTCTTCTATAGACAGCATATAGTTGGATTTTTTTAAAATATCCAATTTGACAGCCTCTGCCTTTTGATTTGTCCATTTAACCATTCATATTGAGGAGGAGGAGGAGGAGGAGGAGGAGGACGACAATGACTATTGGATTTATGTCTACTAAATTGCTTTTGACTTTCTGAGTTCTCTGTTAAGCTGTCTTCCTCTTCCTCATGTGATATCACACTAAGTTGTTAGGCTTCACCAACTGCCAGCCGAGTTCTCTCTCTCTCTTTTTAAAATTTTTATTTAATTCCAGTTAGTTAACATACAGTATTCTATTAGTTTCAGGTGTACAATACAGTAATTTAACAACTTCTCTATTGTTTTGACAATGCCTGTTATATAACTTGTTCCATAGTCTTATGCAACTAAATTCAGGTAGAAGTAGTTTTTGAGGCCAGTCTTGGAAGTTTGTTCTGACCTCTGGATTGCTTATTCTGGCTATCTATTTCCCTGTTGTTTTTTTGTTTATTTGTTTGTTTTGTTTTTTTCTGATTAACTATCTTGCCTATTTTCTTTCTCTCTTTTTTTGTTTCTTGGTTTTTTTTTTTTAAATAGGATTTCCTTTTAATTATTTGCCACAAAAATTCCCATTGTTTTTGAGAGAGCCTTTAGGCTTGAGCTTCCCCACACTTGTTTACATAAAGTCAGTTCTTTTGGGGAAAGCTTTGGAGCCTATAGTTCTTACAGATTGCCTCTCCCCTGAGCAAACTCTCAGAGCTACGGCTGTGGGTGCTGTGAGGGGGTAGAAACCTCTGATCTTGGCTTGCTTCTCCTGACGTGAAACTTTGGAGTGCGCTTGAGGGGATAATTGTGTCCCTCATATTTTTGGCCTGCCACTTCTGGAGTAGAGCTTGTGCCCTGTCATTGGGGGCTAAGTGGGCAATGGGAAACACCCACTTCTCAGTCACATTCACCAGGAATTTAGCCTTTCCAACTTGAAGTTGGAGGGGATGAAAAATGGTGCCCTATCCCCTCCAGTGAGATACTATAGTCCTTAAGTAGGAGGTAGGGAGAGAAGGGGCCTCGCCTTTTGGGCAGACCCATTTTTTTTTTTTTAATGTCCATTCATTTTTGAGAGACAGAGAGTGAGTCGGGGAGGGGCAATCAGAGAGGGAGACACAGAATCCGAAGCAGACTCCAGGCTCCGAGCTGTCAACACAGAGCTCAACACAGGGCTCAAAATCATGGACGATGAGATCACGACAGGAGCTAAAGTCGGACGCTTAACCGACCAAGCCACCCACGCGCCCCTGGACCCGTTCTGAGTTGAGCTTCCTCAAGCTGAGCTAGAAGGGAGAGGAAGCTAGCAGATGATGGTTCAAGTGCCACAGACTTGCTGTTCTTAACAAGATTTAGTAGCTTTTCTTGAATAAGTGTTTCTTCATTTTCTATATTCCCTTAGGACAATTTCTAGAGACTTTAAATAAAAACAAACAAAACTTTCATCAGTTATAATTGTTTCGCTGGGGAACAGGTCCTCAGGGCTCCTTGTGTGGCTCTTCTGAAAGTGGAACCTAGAACCACTTGTTTTTAATGTAGTCTAAAAGGACCCTTAAATGTGAAGTAAATATTTTAGATTGTAGCTATGCTTTGGAAATTGAGATACATATAAAACACTGACAGTGAATGAAGAGGTATGTGTGCAGTGGTAAAGGTCCCAGTAGCAAAGAGATGGTCCACACAAAAGATTATCTAAAGAGGATACTTTAAAAAATGTGTGGGTTAGGTTAAGTCAACCACAAAGGGATGGTGACAAGGACTGGTGCCAGCAGGAAGTAGTGACATTCCTTTCATGATCTGAAGGAGGTTAAGGTGAGGTTCCCAGAAAGTGATCTGGAGTTCTCTGGAGAGATGTCCTACCAGACAGGATCAGTGGCCGTATGTCAAAGATTGCAGTCACTGAGCGTCTGTGCCTGGGAGGAGGGAGGAAGGAGGCTGGAGTGAGAAGAATTCACTTCCAGAAGTGCTCCCTCCTCTTACCCTCTGATCTCCTGCCAGTGCCTTTCATTGGCCAGACCTAATGAAAACCAGAGGGCAAATGAGCTGGAATGCTGTGATCCACAGAGTGCAACCTCTCAGGGAACAGAATAGGACAGGCTGGGGAGTGAGTCCAAAGACACTAACAAGGAACGCCCAGCCCAGTGGGCTTCCCTGCTCGGGAATGGCCATGCTGTGATCTTCAGTGTTCTGATGACTAAATCCTGTCATAGAACAATGGAAAGAAGGCACTGACTGAATGACAATGATCTGCTTATATTCTCACATCTCCCAACATGTGTCCTCACCAGAGTCCACAATGCTCACCCTTAATTTCTTCAGAAATCACACGTTCAGTGCATTAAGAAAGTCAAAGGCAACAACTTCCAGTGGCATTTTAAGCCAAGGAAGTAGATACCAAGATGGCAGCAGGGTTTGTGGAGCTATGGGGAGCTGTCATGGAGGAAACGTTCTGTTCATGTGTAGAATGAATAGAGGAAAGCTGCCTTTGTTTTGTGGATCATATCCACGGCCAAATGTGTGGTCTAACAACTGTGTGCACTTAAAAGGCAGAGAAAAGTGGAATCGCATTCTGCAATAAATCACACAATACCCTACCACTGGTGATCCTCAGATGCCTGAGAAACAGACCATAAAATAAGCTGGAATAAATAACTCAGGCTGATTTGTATAAACTGGTGAATAGGCCAATCATTACCTTTCGGTTCTTTCTTCCATGAACTTGGAGAGCATCCCCTTGGCTTCAGAAAGGGATGAGGAATAACAACAACATCAGATTATTGTGGGTTTGTGCAGGCATTTGCTAGAGTTCTGCCACAAATTACCCAGAGGCTCAAACCTCCGACTTCCCCTTCTTACTCTTCCAGCTTTTTTTTTTCCTTAACTTATTTTTTCTCTTTAATCTCCCTCAGGCTTTCTTCTACTCTCTGCTTTTAACACTTCCAGGAGGATGCTGTTAGCCCTTTTCTTGTTCCAATGACCCATAAAACCTTATCCTGATGTCTGGTGGCACTTCCCTGGCACCTGCACATTCACCAACAGTGCCTTCCACCTGGTGCAGGAGGGCGCCCTCTTGGCAAATGAACCCCCACTTGCCCTTTTATGGTCCAGAGTGGAGCTGCTGTGTCTCTCCCCATGTGTCGAGCTTCACTCCTCTGGAATGTTTTTTATGCTGATAGCAGTTTTAAGTAAGGCACATCTTTTCTTTTTCCAGAGAGTAGAGGGGAGGAGAGGAGAAGGAGAAAGGACTAAGTGCATCTGCAATAAAGGCTCTGGAGTCTTTGGACCTCAGACAACAGATCATATTTTAATACCTGTGGCTGAAACCAAACTATGAAACTTGGAGAAGATTGTAAGTGTTTTGTTTTATGGCACACAAATAACACAGCCTGTTGTTGTGGAAAACGTTATTCTGACACTTGTTGAAATGGTAAGGGAGACTCTTCAGGACTGTTGCCGTAGATGTCAAGACTATTGCAATAGAAGAGAGTGATTGGGCTCAACCTGAAATGCACCAAAAATGCTGGGGATTTATAGCCAATGAGCAGAGTTGGGTGAGGGGATGTGTCATTGGGTGGAAAGTTACTAAGAGGAGAGGTTCAGGGTAGGGGTTTGTTGCTGAAAGCAGGTCAGGGTGATCAGATGTCAATGTTGTGTGTTTGGGGGGGGGGCGGTGGGGGGTGCGGTGAGGAATTTGTTCAGATAAATAAACTTAGAGTCTTGTTAAGACTGGACTTAGTAGCCTAAAGATAAGTCCTGAGGATGAGACCTAGCTGAAAAGAGGGCTCAGAGGTGTCTGTCTGAAGGAGAGGGTCTTTGTCACTATCAACTAGTGTTCACTTGCTAAGCTTATGGTGGGTTTGCAGCCTTGTCCTTGTGTCAGTGACTGCACGGACCCAATACACAAGTGCGAACAGTCTTCATTAAAATAAAGTGAATATTGGGGAAGAAAACACCATCTTCTATTGATAAGACAAGCCAATTTGTAACAACTTCTAGTGTCAACCAGGTCTATCCACTACTTATCCTCCTTGCTTTGCTGGAAGTAAGTGCAGAATTGCATTATAAGATGTGGGATTCTGATGTGCATATGGTGTGATGTCAAAACGACATTGGAAATAAGGTTCTAAGGGATGTGGTAGAATCTTCACAGCTGCATCCTAGGGAACGCAGAAAGCAAGCTGAAGGTTTTCTTGTAAACACAAACTCTATGGTATGATGTGACTTAGGCTTCTTACATGTGCTTTGGAGTTGAGCCAAACTGCCATTGACATGAAGTGGGAGAGCATCCATTCTGAACTCATTTGCCGCTCAGTCAACACCCAAGTCACAACCTCCTCCAAGTCAGAGATGTCTTGTCTTTCAGCAAAAAGAGATGAGAATATACACGCATGTTTGTAAACTGGTCCTTGTCAGTCACCTTTCTGAAGTCAAAATGTACACGAGGAGTGACTTCGATGGCAAGCCTTGTATTGATAAAACAATTTTCATTTGAGCATCTGACTTTTTAGGCAAAATGGATATATTTATAGAAAAAGAAAGGAAGAAAAGGAGAGAAATTACACATTCATTTCAACAAACCTGGCTTAATGTTGTAGCAAAAAGAAACACCAACTTTATTACAATTACATTGGTGTGATGAAAATATTCATTCTAAAGCATTAGAAAAATTAATTCTAACTCTACTTAGAGCTTTTGGAGAAGTACTCTATGTGTTTATTGATTAGTGTCGTCAAAATTAGAAGGAATCATACATACCATTTAGTTCACCTCCCTCATTTTTAAATGAACAAACTCACAGTCAAGAAAGTGATTCTAAAAGAGTTTTGAGAAGTACCAGGCATTTGGGTGTTTTTCTTCTCATGCTCTGTAAATTCTTTTTTTTTTTTTTTTAATTTTTTAATGTTTATTTTTCAGAGAGAAAGAGACAGAGCATGACTGGGGGAGGGGCAGAGAGAGAGGGAGACACAGAATCTGAAGCAGGCTCCAGGCTCTGAGCTGTCAGCACAGAGCCTGATGTGGGGCTTGAACTCACAGACTGTGAGATCATGACCTGACCCGAAGTTGGACGCCATCCAGGCGTCCCCATGCTCTGTAAATTCTGATGCTAATATTGATAGTCAATGAAGCTTTGTATTTTATTGCTACTAACAGAGCTGAGAAGAGTTTTCTGTCGAGGAAAAAATGCCTATTTTGGCACAAAAAGACCAACAATAGTACAGCAAAGGATGGATCCAGGACATTTCACCAAGAACCATTTCACATCACATTTCATTTTTGGTTATAATATTTAAATCTCTTGATTTTAATTAAACATTTGAATTTAATTATAAATTAATTTATAATTAATAAATTATTTATAATTAAATAAATAATTTAATTTCTGCATAAGAAAAGGAGGTACTAAACCATCTTATTTCACCTCAGATTAGGTCTCAGGGCACATTAACAAGTAAATCATTTTTCTTTGGAGGTGAACACCCATAGGATGTGGTGAAAAGCACAGGGGTTAGTGATTGTGGGGGCGTCACATTCTGGTCATCATTTTTTATTTTAAGGAATGGTTTATGATACTCTTTAAAAAATTTTTTTTTAATGTTTATTCATTTTTGAGAGAAAGAGACAGAGCAAGAGCGGAGGAAGGCAGAGAGAGAGGGAGACATAGACTCCTAAGCAGGCTGCAGGCAGCTGTCAGCACAAAGCCCAATGCGGGGCTCAAACTCACGAACCATGAGTCAGAGTTGGACGCCCAGCTGACTGAGTCACCCAGGTGCCCCATGGTTTATGATATTCTTTTGGGACTTCTATACACCAGGAGTGAGCGTAAAACCCCGACTCACAAGGGGAGTCTATTTAGTATTGATCCCCATCAACAGGCTGGGGGAGAGATTTATCTAAGAATTGCTTTAGACTCACAGTCTAAAAGAACACAGTTGTGGTCTCACCCCTAATTCTTCCCTGAATGTAAACTTAACCCGAAGCAGGGGACCAGCAGATGTGAAAAGCACCAAAGAAAACAGGAAGTCTTGAGAGATGCCGGGAGCTGATTAGCACATATTTGTCTTTCAGGAGAGTTTGGGGTAAATAAAAAGCCCTTGGCTTCTCTGGTCTGCCTAGCGCTGCTGTTTGGGGAGAGGGTAAATCGGCACAGTGCTGAGTGTTGCTCAGAAATGACCCCAAAGTCAACCAGACCCTGGACTGCTCTGGGGTTATCACTCTTTTCTCTGAGAACTTCTTACTGGGTCTTTGATGCACTTCATCTGACAGTGAGCCAGAAGGCAAAATCCCATTCCTAAGGGGTTCAGTGACTCCCTGCCGGGGGTGGAAACAAGGGATGGGCAGAATAAGAATGACTCCATGTGGCTTCTTGCTGGCTCCAAGAAGGGGGGTAAATTGCTCATGCCCTTTCAGCATCAGCTTCCTCATTTGTAATAAAAGTTGTATTACCTTATAGGATTGTGGTGAAGATTTACTCAGCTCCTGCGTGTAAAGTGGTCAGTGAAGCAGTGCCTGGGGCTTTGCTCGACCGGTGTCTTTCCTGAGTTCTCAACATTGGAATTGCCAGACCGCCTGACTTGCATTCACTTATTCATTCAACACACTTGTGGATCATGTCTTCCCCCGTTCAAAGCTCTTTGCTAGTATATAAAACTTCGAATTGCCTAGAAGGAAATCAAGAGAAAACAAATCATTCATGGCTTCTGTTGGCATGTGGGCTGCTTTTAAATGTAGAAATATTTCCATGAAAAGTTAAATGACTCCCTTTCTGACACTGAAGACACACAATTATGGTGCAAATGTTTCAAATCTGTAGCGAGAACTTTATTTGGAAGACGACTAAATGTCTCACTGTGCTTTTGCATCCCTCCAAATCAGAAAAACAACCAACAAAAGACTAAAAACAAAACAACACAACCAGGCTGAACCATCTTGACGAGGGAGCTCTGCTCCCAGCACCACACCCTACAAAGAAGAAGTTTTAAATCCATCTGCTGTAGGACGTTAGGCAAAGGCATAGCTGTGCAAATTCAAAACAGCAGGTTTTAACTGAGGAACTTTCTTCCTGGAAATGTGTATATTTAAGCTGCTTGGTAGAGCTGCTCCTAGCCCCAGGGCAGCCCAGGAAAGCTCTCTGAAGTCAGGGAGATGCACTTTACTTTCCCCCAGGGGTATATGAGACTCAGCTTGTACTTTTCAAACATCAGGCTGGGCCCCGAGTCATTCTAGAGCAGGAGGTAACTGCTCAGTTCTCTTCTGACTGAATGGGAGGAGGGGGAGGGGTGGTGGCTCTTGCAGATCCTGTGAAATGGACAGATATGAGTTCAAATCCTGACAGTGCTTTCTAACAGAGTGACCTGGGGCAATTTCTTCGTCTGTAAAGGATGGTGACACCCACCTTATGAGATGTCTGTGTCAATGAGACGAGGCACCATATGCAAATCATCATATGTAAAATAGGTGTTCAACATGTATTTTGGGGGGAGGTGGGTTGAGAAGCACACAAAACCCCAGATGTTGCATAACATAAAGGAAGCCACGCAGTGTAAATATAGCCCACATATCATTTGTCTTTGTGTGGGCATCGAGTGTCCAGGCATGATGCAGTCCAGACTCCCTGGTTACCTTTCAATGGAGTTCAACTTTCCAGTGAGCATAGACTTCAGAACTGTATTTTTGGTATAGCGTTCAGTCTTGGGAACAAAGAGAATTAAGGACAACAAGGAGGACTCTCTTCACCATTGCACTTTTGCATTCTAAGAACTGCTTGAAGCTTGAGAACTTCCAAGGGTCTTAGATTAAGGTTCTAATACTCTTTTGCTGCAAAACAAAATATAACCCAGGGATCCCTAAAGAAGGGCCGGGCCCAACCACTATTCAAACTGCTATTGGCCTGAATATCAATCCCTGATGGCTTCTGGATTCAGGTTCTGTGACCTCTGGTAAGCTGTCTAAAGAACTTTGGATTCCTGAAAGATTAAGATTAAGGACTATCCATTTCTTACTCCCAGATACCACCTCTGTACCTTGCCAGAGACCTGAGCTGAAAAACTAGGACCAGGTTGGAGCAGTGGGGAGTGGCTGTTGAGTGTGGCCCTACATTACTAGATGGATTAATTTCCTTAACAGGCTTCTGGAATCTCAAAAAGATTCCATTCTTTACCTCACCCCAGATGCGACTGCCTTAAAGACAGACTCACATTTCTACTAACTGCAACTCTGGGCTAATCTCTTTTTAAACAAGAGAGAGGTGTGGTTCCAGGGGTTGGCTTTCTATGAAATCACATCTCTCTGAACTAAATTTCCTTCATGGGCAAACCGACTGAGGTGTTTGGGGTTCTCAACTCTATTGTCCTTCAATATCACCTAGAGATGCTTTTAAATACTTAGGTTTGGATTCCTGAGATCCACTCCAGACTTATTTAATCTAACTCTCTGAGGGTAGAGCTCACCTTACCCAAGGGGCGATGATGTACATTCAAGTAGAGAACCACAGGGTTGTGTGAACTCCAAGTCCGGGATTTCTTAGAGATCCCGACACTGGATTAGGAGAAAGAGAAAGCTACTTTATAGCACACACAAAAAATCCCATTTTAGTGTTGGAGTGTGGGTTTGAGGAAATTTACCTCAGAAATTTACCTTCAGAAACCTTCAGATAGCTGAGAAGAAAGCAATGTTGTCAGGGATAAGAGCAGAGAGCCTCAACATAAAGTACTGTCAGCAAGACCCTCTAAGAGCTGCAGAGGGTGGGGGGGAGCTGTTTCTGAGTGAGCAAATTCCAACCTTGCCTTTATCTCATTTATTACTCTCATTCTCTTTCATCCCTGCCCTAAAGAAGGAGATAGACACACAAACATGTGCGTGTGCTCAAAAGTACTCTAGCACATTGGAAGGGACGCACCAGTAGCTTCCAGCCACTGGCCTGTGGGTATCAGTCATGCTGGGGGATCACCACCCTCTCTGTGGCCAGTTGCTGGGCAGTCTCTACCTTTGTTCTACTCCTACATTTAATCAAGCTTCCAGGTGCCTTCCAGCCCAAGAAAGCTTTTAGATCTTGGCTCAGGATCAACGACTGGGACTGATACTCAAGATCTTGGCTTCATTCATTTATTCAACACACATTTATTAAATGAGTAACTTTGCCATTGGCAGAGCAGTTACCATTGGGAGATCCTACTAGAGCCATGACTGATAAAATCTGAGAGAGTGCATAGGCAACACAAGTATATAAAAAGAAAAAAAAAAGTCACCTAGAATTAATACTTTAAAAATAGCAAATTAATTTTAATCCTAAATGGGCACCAAAAGGATTCTGATGGATGCATAATTTATGCAAATCTATGCAAATTCAAGTGCCAATTACACAGAAGAGGATTGGGTGGCATTTGTAAAGACCAGTCATGCTCTAAGCTGTCACCTGCCAGCTTGCTTCTCTTTGGAGTCAGATTCAGACCAGATGGCAGGAATTAGAAATGAAGAAATCTCCTTCCTTGAACTTTCACCTTAAAATCTAATATAAGCATCTGTGAGCTTTGAAGTGGTGGGACTGTTTTGGTTAGCATTCAAGAGCTCTTTTAGGGATTGCAGCAGGACGTTGATTCTGGAAACAATAATACCTGCCCATGCAAACCTGAAGTAATGTCTGCAAGATACTAGAATAGGACAGGTTTATGTATTGCTAGAAAAGCAGCAAAGCAGAATGCCTCACAAAATAATAGATTCCATTTCTCCCGAGGGGATAAATTACAAATGTGTAATGGCAGATGCACACACACCATCACCTGAAAATGAAGCTGGTACAGTTTCTTCAGTGAACCCCAGTTCTGCCCCATTCAGGGCCAGCAGTTTGATCACATGCAAAGTTGACTGTAGCTCCTTCCTCGGTAAGAGTGTTCCCTCTAGACTACTGAGTCAGCATCATTATCCAAATAAACATCTGCTATATTCTGTTGTTAGTAATGATAATGACTAGCTGGGGTCACTAAGGATGGGCTTACCACATACCATCCAAATGGAAAATTTGAGAAAATTGGAAGCTTTAGAAAAACTGCAATTGTGTTTCTCTATTTACTTTCAAAAACAAGACTCTGCCTTATATTGAGGTCATTCTGTTTTGTTAGAATGCTCATGACTCCAACCTTAGGATTTATAGAGCCCAGGATATTACAAAGCATTGTTGGGTAGAGGAGGGGGTTTAGGAGCCTGAGCTGAGGACTTTGAAAGTCTTTCAAGGGCCCACAATGAGTTCATGGAATGCCAAGGTCCCTGCTGATAGCCTTTGGGCTGGTAAGCTATATTAAGATGGAGGAGCTTCTACTGGAGATCTGGGAAGGAGAGGATCCCCTCTGGATCAGTGCTGGAGGTCTCCCAGATGCAGAATGCCTATTGTGCTGCATGCTGGGAGGGAAGGCTGCCGGGATGGTCCACGGGCTCAGGGCTATGCCTTACTGTGGATCTGGCACAACCTGAAAACTGGCCCTCACTAAATCAATGTGGGAAATTTCCCCCCCAGCAGGATCCTGTGCTGTGATGTGTGAGCACACGCTGACATGTCCTTAGGGATAATGAATCGCAGTATCTGACGGGAAGCAGAAGCTTCTCTGAGAAAAATTTCTACATTTTCTATCGCTGTGACTACCGAGCTCAAAGCATTCGGTATATCCCCGAGGCAAATGGCATATATTGGAGCTTCATTAAACTCCAGAGCAACTTCTAAAGTGGGTCCTCTCAGGCTCAGAATCCAGTGCTGGGAGATGGACCTGGGGGTAACTTTTCTCTGAAAGATGGGCTAATTTACTTTCCTGAACTTCACTCCCACATAAAAGGAGCATGTGTTGCAAGAAGCAATGTGCTTAGCCCCACAAGTCAAATAGATGCTGTAGCAAACTCTGATTGGCGAGCTTGGGAAGCAGTTCTTAGAGTAGACTAGGTATCTATGGGGTTCTCTAGTCCTGTTTCCTTATCTGGACAGCAGGAGAGAGACGGGTCCCACTGTAGGGAGACATAGGTACCCATTGTCTTTGAGCTTTTCCTCAAGTTTGTATCTGGGGGACTTTTGACCATTGACTTTCCTTCATTCTTTCAGAATCCCTCATGCCTCTTCCAGGCTTTGTTTTCTATGGGTATAATCTCTGGAAGAAACAAATGTCTTCATTTCCTACACCGTTGGGGGTTGACCCTCAATGGGAATAAGACTGTAAATCACCCATTCCAGTTGTCTGGCTGAGGACCATAAAGTGCTTTGCAATCATTAAGTGTTCCACCATTTTTCTGAGGATAATGCATTTTTCATGTCAGTTTTATATACAAAATTTATGTCAACTAGTTACAAATATGCTTTACTCTGAAATTCTCTGAGGCTTAGCTGGAGCTAATGAAAACTCAGAAATAATAATGAGAGACACAAACATCTCCGCATAGCTTTCTTAATTCTATATCCATGTTACTCCAAATCCAGATCTATTAATACCATTCTGAGTGTATCTATGGGAGAGGTAGCACATTGGTTAGAAATGTTTTGCCTGCAAGTAACATAAAAATCTAAAAATGGCTTAAACAAATAGGAGTGGGGCACCTGGGTGGCTCAGTTGGTTAAGCGTCTGACTCTTGGTTTCAGCTCAGGTCA
Source organism: Neofelis nebulosa (assembly GCF_028018385.1). Lineage (NCBI taxonomy): Eukaryota > Metazoa > Chordata > Mammalia > Carnivora > Felidae > Neofelis > Neofelis nebulosa. Next base: position 21,509,040 of record NC_080783.1, read on the forward strand.
TGATCTTACTGTTTGTGGGACTGAGCCCCATGTAGAGCCCCATGCTGACAGTGTGGGGCCTGCTTGTGATCCTCTCTCTCCCTCTCTCTCTGCCCTGCCTCCACTTGCTCTCTCTCTCTCTCTCTCTCAAAATAAATAAGTAAACTTTAGAAAGTAGTTTGTTTATCAGCTAGGCTATATATATCTTGTTAGCTCAAGATATCCAGAACTTTCCCTTCTCCTGGCTTTTCCCTCCTGGTTGCAAGATGGCTGGTGCAGCTCCAGACATCAGGTCCTCTATTCAAAAGAGAAAGTTGATGAAGGTAATGGTTTTAAAATATAGTTCAAATTCCTTGACACATGTCCTATTGAGAAGGGGGTCTATGTTCCTTCTCCTTGACTCTGAGTGGCATTGTGACTGATTCAAACAACAGAGCCTTGTAGAAGTGACATTTTTTTACTTTTGAGGCTAGATTATAAAATGCCATTCAGCTTCTGTCTAGTTCTCTTAGAACACTTACTCTCTGGATGCCCCTCTTGGGACTCTTCCTCTTGGGATTCTCTCTTTCAAAACCCTGATGCCATGCTGTGAGAAGCCAAAGCTATATGGAAAGCTCAATGTAGGACTTTGGTCAATAGTCCCAACAGAGCCCAGTCTTTGAGCCATCATAGCTCAGGATACAGAGATGGACGTGCAGAAGCCTTCAAATGATTCTAGCCCCAGGCCCTTTAAAACATCCCCAGATAAGGACCCAGACTTCATGAAAGAAAGATAAGCTATCCACGCTATGCTCTGTACAAATTTTTGACTCACAGAATTCACTTATGAGCACAATAAAGTTGCTGTTGTTTTCTACCACTAAGTTTGGGGTGGTTTATTAGGCAGCCATGGATGTCCAAAACAAGGAGAAAGGGCAGTGCCGAATACATCTGTCCCTGACTAAGTAAATAAAAACTTTCCCAGAAGGCCCTCAGCAGACTCCATGCATATCTTAATAACCATGACATGGACCCCATCTGCAAGGGAAGTTGCAAAAGTAAGAAACACTTGATTAGAGGTGATCTGTTTTGGGAGAAGTTATGCCAAACAAAACAGAAGTGCTATTAGCAAGGAGGAGAAGGGAGAATGGATATTGGATAAATAAATAACAGTATGCCATAGTAACACAGGAAAAAATATGTATTTTTAAAAAATGTTCATTTATTTATTTTGAGAGAGAGAGGGAGGGAGAGTGCAAGTGGAGGAGGGGCAGAGAGAGAGAGAAAGATGGAGAGAGAGAATCCCAAGCAGCCTCCGTGCTGTCAGCACCATGGAGTCCAACTTAGGACTTGATCCCATGAACTGTGAGATCATGACCTGAGTGGAAATCGAGAGTCGGATGCTTAACCAACTGAATCACCCAGGCATCCTGGAAAAATTATGTATTTCGAAATGTGTCATGTATATAAGGGAGTATAGATATTGTATATGTACAGTTTAAGGAGGACTAATAAAATACTTGTGTACACACAACCTGTTATAAAGAAAGAGAAACCAACAACAAATCTGAAACCCCTTATAAGCCACTTTCTGATTGCAAGTTCTTCCTTATCCCTACCCCTTGTTAGTCTTCTGACTTTTGTGTTTAAGATTCTTTTGCTTTCCCCTAGCATTTTACCTCATGAACACATATTATTTTGTTTGCATGCTTTTTGAGCTTTAGATATATATTATTCCTCTGGAACTTGCTTTTTCTGCTGAACATCATTTCCAGAGATTTATCCACATTGATGTATGTACCTGTAGTTTATTCATTTTTTTACTACTATATTGTGTTAATACAATAATTGTGTTGCATATTTCATGAATATCTCACAATTAGTTTGTTCACTTTTTTTTGTCAGTGGACATTTAGCTTATGTCCAGTATTTTTCTATCCTGATTTATTAGGCTGCTATGAATATTTTTATACATATCTCATGTGCAGGATTAGTTCAGGAAATATACCTAGGAAAGTAATTGCCTGATTAAAGGGTATATAGATCCTCAACTTTTCTAGATGATGCCAAAATATTTTCCCAAATGGGTTTATCAGTTTACACTGTCTCTAACAATGTGTACTAATTCTCGTGAGAGTGTAAAGATTTGATAACTTTTGCTGATCTGGTGGGTACAAGAGGTACCTTGTTGTGGTTTAAATTTGCATTCTCTGATTACAAATGAAGTTAATGTCTTTTACATACTCACGGTCATTTGTGCGTCCTACTTAGTGAAATATGTGTTTAGAGCTCTTGTCCATTTTCTGTTGGAATGTTTGATTTTTTAAAAATGTATTTGCAGGGACTCACTATATTTTATGGATCTTATTCCTTTGTCAGTTCTGTACAGTAAATATCTCCCAGTTTGTAGCTTGTCTTTTTAGTTTTATTTTTAGTGGCTTCCAATAAATAAAAGGGGGTCTTGTTTGGCTTTTTGTTTGTTTGTTTGTTTGTTTTTTGATTTGCACAGTAACTGTTCATTTAAAAATTCCTGGCTAATTTGTGATTTCAGTTGCATGGGGGACAACCTGGAATTTGGGAATCTCTACAGTGCTTGACTAGGTGTCTTTGGCAAACTCTTCTCTGGAACTTCATACATGTAGCTCCATCATCATTCATTCAACGTGATGAACCTATGTTGCTCTGTGTATTTCCATGTTGAAGCCAAGCTGGTGATAAGTCAATTCACAGGATAATTAATCTCACCATTGGGTCTAAGACAGGCCCCAGGAAAGTGATCTTCTGTGCCTGAGCAGGGATTAGGCTATCCTTATAGAACAAGAGAGAACCAACAGGTACCCCGAGCCTGGTTCTCTCAGCCATCACATTATAATCAAGTTTGGAAGCCAAAGTGAGCAGAGAAAATTATACTTTTCCCTGTAGTCCTGTCTATGATGATGTTGTACACTTCTCTCTGCCAGAGATTTGATGACATGGAAAAAGAAAGATTTTTCCTTTCTTATATTCCTCTTCTGACTCCATGTGACATGTGGCCCTATGATCACAATCAGTCCCGTTAATCTGTCTTCCTTGTTTATATACCCAAGACTGGCTAAAATCCAAATTGTGACACAGATGAAGTTGGTCATGGGCTCATGGTAATACCTTCACTCTCAGGTGGTCACTTATGGCTATTGGACATATTTAACTCTGTGGCTGAGTCAATGTGATGTGGCTAGATGGGAAGACTACATGACCCAGCTTAACTTGTAGTTTTGTTGGGAACATATGACTGTGTTTGGCCAGTGGAACTTGGACAGAAAAGATATAGTCCACTTTAAAACTTGGTCCTTAAGACTATCTCATGTGATCCTCCAGCTGTCTCCCTTTCACAATACTGAAAGCATCATATTTTAGATGGTGTGGAAAAAAAAAAAAAGAATCATCCTGGGTACCTGAGTCATGCTTAGAGAAAACTTGCGTAGGAGACTTACTCGACCTGCATCAAACTGTGACTTAACTTGGAGATAAACTTTGTTGTGTTGAGCTCCTGAGATTAGAGGATCTATTTGTTACAACAGCATAGTCTAATTTATGCTGACTGATAAACTTCTTAATAGTTTCTGCAAAAGAAATGTAATATGGAAGAAATAAAAAGAGAGAGATGATGGTAGGGAAAGCACTACCTCTTCAAGTCATAAAAGGTTTGGGTTTTGGTATCAGACTCAATATCCTCACTGACTCAGGTACACTTCGCCTATGACCCTGATCATTGTCCCCCTCTAACTTGCCCCATTCCCTTCCCTTCACACCCAATACATTTATGTTGTTTTATTTTAAAGCCATCAAGCTGAAGATGAAGGCTTCCAGTTCACACCAAAGAATCATATAAATCATCGGCTCCCCATCACTGCAGTCTGTTCAGTTGTATTTCAGGAATGTTAACTATTACAATAGAGTAGTACTTAAACAAAATATACCTTCCCCCACCATCCTGAAAATTTTAAGAAAGGGAAATCTTCAGGCAAACATTGTCATGAACCTGAACAAATGTATTTTGGGCAGTTCCAGGTTGACTGTATTGTGAGGCAGTTGTTGCTTCACTAATGCCTTTGTCTCTATGCTGTAAATACTGGCCCACATGTCCACTACATTTCTGAGTCACTGGGAAACATTTGTATGAAGTCATACATATTATGTTTAAAATACCTACTGGAGTTTTAGAACATCAATACTGGAATGGGTTTTAGCACTACAGACTAGGAGGTTTAAATAAAAATGACCATAGAGACCAAGGAGGTCACACAAAGGAGAAAAATGTGGCAGGTGGAGACAACAGAGGGTGGTAGGAACCATGGCCAACTTACAAATGCATGTCCTCTGCTGATTAGTGCCATGTGGGAATGTCTAAGTTTAAAAATTTTTAAATCTAAGTCAGAAATCTAGATTTTAGATTAAATTCCCCATTTTTAAATACTTATGGCTTCCAAATGTGTCCCAAGGGATCCTAATCCAATCTAATTTTCTCGGGGAGATTTTGTGACCTACCCTAAATGACATAGATGTTCAGGAACTGAAGGAGGACAAAAATTGATTTAGCCCCTTGTTATAGGCACATAGTAGGTCTTATGTTAGTAAATTTTCACTGCAGGTCTTGGTTAATCTAGAAAGAGTTACTCAATTTGAGTGACTCAAAGAGTCACTCATTTAAGAGTGAAGGTAGCCACCGTATTTCTTTCTTTTCTCCGTGAGGAGTTTTCAGGGGCCTCTTTCATAAACAGGTGGATCAAAATACACACCCTGCCAGCATGACACCTTAGATACCCTTTTGAAATACCTCAAATGTTCAGTCTTTCGGGTCATTCACTGTTGTTCCTTCTACCAACTCAGAGTCCTATTATGAGATTTTTGGTACAAACAATCCTCTGATAATCAAGGTCCTCCAGCTGACGTTAATTCCTTTTAAATCAGTTGTTAAGCTAAGCTCTGAGGTGACAATTTTGCTTGAAACTTGGAAGGTCAGTTTGGATGAATGGGAGTATACGTACAGTGGATGCATGGAGCAACCAAAGCTCATTAAGAAAAACAAAAAAAGTGCCATGTGCTACGAGCGATAGTCCTTCAGGTCTCTGTCCACTATGGAGGGTCTCCTGGAATATCATTTAACATTCTGTCAGGAAGTGCAAATCGGGTGCCCACAAGCAGGACAGACCATCTCTGAGAAGAGGCTACAACATTCGTGTAGTTTAGGAACAGGAGTCAACATCTATGGACAATAGCTTTATATTAAAAGCGCAGCAGTGCTCTGCTGACCGCGTAGTACACAGCAGGACATTCTTGAGCTCTGTGTTTATTCTCTAACTGTACATGTTCTATTAATCAGTGTGCAAGGTTCAGCTGTGCTCCTGGGGCAGACACTTGTCATCCAGGGAACAGCTGGACTTTCTCAGAGAGGATGTAGACAAGTCAGGCACCCTTTTTCCTTGCTCTCAGCAATAAAGGAATGATCTGGCTGACTTGGTTTTTCTTACTACTAAAGGACTATTTTCTAACCTTCTGCTTTCTAGAATGTCTTTTCTTGGATGTAGTGTGTGTGTGTGTGTGTTGGCAGTGCCCTTCTTTTCAAATCACCTTTCAAAGATATTTCTTTCTCCCTTGAGCATATCTCTGGTCTTCTGTCTGGCAGCTACTATCTATTATTTAACTTCTTGTATTTTGCTCTCCTTTTCTCCTTTAACTTTGTGAAAAAATATAAAGGGAAAGCTTGCTATTGTGTTTTCAGCATGTGATGTTTTTGCTTGCCCTTAGTATCGTAGTGCTTAGCACAGTGACTTGCATGTGGTAGGCACTCAAAAAATTCACTCCATATGGATGGATAGATAGATATGGATGGATGGATGGATGGATGGATGGAAGGATGGATGGATGGGTGGGTGGATGATTAAATGTTCATGTGGAAGGCATGGACTCCAACCAAAGAGCAGCACAGCAATGAAAAGAACAACTTTATGCAGCAGGTCAAAAGTTTAAGTTGGATTTTGCTGCTCTTTTTGTTGTGATATTTTGTGAATTTACACTTGCATTTATTTGTTCCACAACATTTACTGAGCATCTGCTTTGCTCCAGTCTCCATTCAGTCTAACAGGAAGACAGGCCTGCATAATGAAATGTAATGTGTACTATGATAGAAGGCAGCCAGGTGGGTTATGAGAGTACAGAGATGTACTTTGGGTACAGACTTAGGGTGATGGGGTTTTGCTCTCATCTTGCTTACATCAATTTAATGTCAGGGTATCAGGATAGTCAATGATTATTTTTTTTAGGTTTATTTATTTATTTTGAGAGAGACAGAGACAGGGTGAGTGGGGGAGGGACAGAGAGAGAGGGAGACAGAGAATCCCAAGCAGGCTCAGTACTGCCAGCATAGAGCCCCAAGTGAGGCTTGAACCCATGAAACTGCGAGATCATGATGTGAGCCGAAACCAAGAGTTGGATGCTTAACTGACTGAACCACCCAGGTGGTTATGTTTTTGACATGAATCCTTGTTTCTTTCTCTTCTTTCCTGCTAACATCTTCCATCCCTTCTTTGGGAATGAAAGCTTTGCCCTTCCTATTCGGAGAGAGGAAATTGGGCGCTGTGTTTCTAAACACCAAGCCCTCCCTATATTCTAGGTTGGAGATCTGCAGAATTGCTAATTGTTTTGGTCTAGGATGGTGGGATCCTAAACTCTTCCCAATGAAGCATCCCATCAAGAGTTTAGTCTTCAGGAATAAAGAGCACATAGAAGGTGACCCCAGACCAGCAGGGAAGGCCTAGGATCAGAGGAGTCTGTTGCCTGAATAAAGCCTGAGCCCTGATTCTAGAAAGTTGTGCAAAAGTGAGTCTGCTGCCAGGTTAGTGTCTCCGGACTGGGGGAAAGCCTAGTGTGAGGGACCCTGTTTGATTACCTGAGAGATATGCTAAATCCAAGATGCCTCCATCTTGGAGACCTTCCAGTCTTCATATGTGAGAGAACCAGAGCTCTTTCATGCTGACCATCCAGCTAATAGCTAGCTGGTTACAATACCAGACCTGCCTCAAACCGTATCATGTGGGGCCCTCAGAGGATACCTCCTGCAATGCTTAAAACGCTTGTAAACCTAAAAAGACCCCTGGCCACTGCTGGGGAGGAGATTTCATGCATATAGTTTGGGGTCAAATGGAACAATCCAGGTGACCTCTGTCAGGGACAGTGGGAAGGGAGCAACCTCATTATAATTAAAGTGTACCCTGAGGTTCCAAAGCTTGTATTTGAATTCCGCCTTTGCCACTTAGTAGCTGTATAAACTGAGTCTTGGGTAAGTTACTTAGCCTCTCTGAATCTTTTTTTTTTTTTTTCAACATTTTTTTTTTTTTTTTTTTTTAGCCTCTCTGAATCTTAATTCTCTCTTCTGTAAAATGAGGACCTAGAATATTACAGTTAGTGTTTGGGAGGATTCAGTAAACATTAAATGCAAAGCAACTGCACATGGCTTATGCTCAATGTACGTGTTGTTATGGTTGTATTTTTGTTGTTTTTTTTATTATTTTGATGAGGAAGGACTCAAAGAATGTTTTAGGGATATCTAGGCCTCTCCTGAGTCTAGAAAAAAAATTTAGGCTCCAAGTTTCCACTCCTCTACGCCTTCCTAGTCTTTATTTGGAGGCCTTACTTTCTCGTCTCTGGGTCCCACTTTAGTATTGGTCTGGGATCAAGGAGTGATAGAAAAGGTAGAATTTATGCTTATTTTATTTTTTACTTTTTTAATGAGGACTTGGCATCTTTATTCAACTGGACTGTGGATTCTAGAGTATGTTTTAAATGAAAGCAAAAGGACTTTGTCTTCTCCTAATTTTTTCCATGCCTTTTCCTAATTTTTACCCATGTATTGCCTCCAATTCCCATTGTAGGCCAGAAGAGATTATAGACAGGTCTGAGGGCAAAGGGTTCAGGCATCATCAGTATAGGATTAGGACGCTGTTTCTGCTTGAAGACTTTTAAAGCCAGAATAACAGGAAGGGAGTGTCCTTTATGCTCAGTTAGGTTCTTACTCAGAAATGATTATTTCTTAATTTGCAACTCAATTTCTCATATTGTTCTTTTTGACCTTCTTGTCTTTATACTAGATTCAGTAAACACTATTGATGGTTTACTCTGGGCCAAATGCTGTACTTTCATGTACAATTACCCCCTCTCACCACATCCCCAGGCTGTAGATCTCATATTTTTATTACTTGAGAAAATGCCCCAGATCTCCAGTTATTCAATTAACAGTGCAAAGGAAGAAGACATTAGACAAAAATGTTGCTGACAGACTAAAGTAGGAAATTATTAAGAAGTGATTTTATATTTTTTATGTTGCCCTAGAAAATTTTTTGTTCAGATTCCAAAAGTCACTTATTTTAACCTAACTTGCCTCAAGCTTCAATTTTTGTAAACAATAGATACTGCTCTAAAATGATAAACAATGACTGAAAAGTCCAAAGGAATTTCAATATTACTGAATTTGTCGGCAGTATGCATTCAATAAAGTGACAGTGGGCGTCTTATTTCCACAGCAGTGACAATGAACCGGGTGCCTTTGGCATGCCAGGAACATTTCCACTTAATTTTTCATCTCTAGTTTATCATGCTCAAGGAGTTGGATATCTGAAAAGCTGTAATAACTTTAACATGGAATCATTCTGGTAGATTACCAAAATGCATTGTTCTTCCAAAAATAGTTGGATAGTTTTCTTTCTAAGGGAACTATAAACCCAGTACCAAGGCCAGAAAAGTAAAGACTTGGACAGAGTAAATTTTATATTGAGCACAAAAGAGCTTCAGAGCCCCCAGCTGCTTCATTTGGATAAAATGAAAACCTTAGAAGCAAAGAGAGATGAAAATTTGACATGTTTGACTAGCATGAAGCTTGATGCAAATGCACTTTGATTTGTAACTTAGAAGCTCTCTGAAGTTGCATTTTTAGTCTGTAAAAACAGCTGGGTAAACAACAACATTTTCTAATTGAAGAGGGAAAATAATTATATATCTTCATGAAGAAACTCTGATGTAGAGATTTGCTTGTCTACAAAGAGGGAGGTACGTTCACTAATAGTGAGTGAAAGCCAAACGACAAAGAATTTGGGATCCCAAGATCCTGAATTTTAATGGAATAAGACTTCCAGTACTTGAAACATGGAAAAGGTGAAGAAAAAAGGCTTAAGGATGAGGGCCAACCAGGGCTGGAATTGGGAGGTGTCTTAGTCCATTCAGGCTGCTGTAACAATACCATAGACTTGGTGGCTTATAAACAACAGAAATTTGTTTCTCACGGTTCTGAAGACTGGGATCAAGGCGCCGGCAGGTTCATTGTCTGGTGAAGACACACTTCCTGGTACATAGATACACATCTTCTCACTGTGTCCTCACATGGTGAAAGGGGTGAGGGCTCTCTCTGGGGTCTCTTTTATAAGCAAACCTCATCACATTGCAAAGGTTCCACCTCCAAATATTGTCACATTGGGTGTTAGAATTTAACATATGGATTTTGCAGGGGAAGAGGAGGACACAAGATGACAGTCTATAGCAGACGACACTGATTAGTAATGTAGATGTCCCTGAAGATTTGCCAGCTTATATACTGCTGAGCAAATTCCTTATAAATTCTGATCCTTCCAACTTGTTTTCCAGAGTCTACTTTTTCCTGCCATGCTATTAAAGGAGGTGTTTCTTCTCCCTTTCTGCTTTGATGGTATCTTTTTTTTCTACCTGGGGTTCCATAGCTTCCCCTCATCCCCTGCCTAGTCCTCAATTGCTTTCTTCTTTCTCTCCCACAGCCATTTAGCACTGTCCCAGTTTCACACTCCAAGAGGGCATGTCCAAATCTTTTACTGTGTACAGAAGACAAAGGGCCTTCCAGTCATTGGAAAACACTCCCCAAATCCTTTCCTTTCCTATAGTCTGATGTAGCATGGATTCTGGGCCACTTCTCTGAGTCACCAGAATGGTCTTCTGCATGGATCAGAGGTCTGCCCATGTTTTAATTATCTCTTTTCCTGTTCCAACTCTTTCTTTGCAGTGTAGACTCTCTAAAGTTAGATTTTGACACTTGCTGCCCTATGATTCCCTGGTTTAGCTGAAGACTGCTGGGATTGGCAAATGCTGCCCTTGGTAATACAACTTCTGTACTACAGAAGCAGCTCTTTAGCACCTAGACATACCCCACCAGACCTTATTCAAAGAGAATGATTCTTGGATTCTATTTAGCACCTCCACCTGAAGCGTGTGGCATAGGGAACACCAATAGTTGCCTGGGTCCTATTGTCCAGACCCAGTGCACCTGCGGTGGTGGTGGTGGTAGATCAAAGTAGTCTGGATTCCTAGGGGGATATTTCTTAGAGAAGTGAGACTTGACTGGGCATGATAGGAAGCTGCAGCACCAATGAGAAAAGCATTTAGCAGAGGAGCAGCCTGAAAATTTGGGGAATAAATGTTGCTCATTTGAGGGCAGGTAGAAGAAAGTCCAGCTGGAGCAGAAGGTGCACGCTAGAAACAGGGACTATATTTATTATTATTGCTTTGCCTTCCATCTTAACTGTCTATTTATCTCACACAATTCAAAGAAAAAAATCATGCATGCACAGGATAATTTAAATAATATACAATGATAAATGGTGAAAAGTCTCCCTCCCTTTTTATTTTTCATTTTCCTTCCCCAAAGGGAATCATTGATCTAGTTTCTTGAGCATCCTTCCAGAGCTATTCTGTCTAGACATGCATATTTGTGTGTCTGTGTATATTTTCTACATGTCTACCACCTGCCTGTCTATCAGTCTATCCATCAATCTCTTATTTTCTATTCCCCCTCTTTTTACACAAATGGCAGCCTACATTACACACTGGTCTGTGCCATGCTTTTTTGTTGTTTGTGTTTTGTTTTTGCTTTCTAATTTAACAATATATTCTTGATATTGTTTCTTATTGTGATCACAATTTGTTGCATCCAATTTGGGAGGTAGGGTGTAGCAAAGGATTCTTTATGATTTGTAGATTCATTTTTACAAAAAGACTTACAATGTACAAGGGTTGTATTGCATTTAAACATTTAACTGAATGTATTTATGGTCTTTATTAATATAATGTTTACTTGATTGGCCCAGCAGGTGACTGTGTGTAGGAGAGTGAGAGGCAGGCAAGCCTGGAGGCAGAGAGCCACTTTAAACAGCTACTATAGTAATCCAAGTGTGGTGGTGCGGGAGGGGCGGGGGTGGGGGTGGGGGGTGAAATATGATAACCACACTGAGTAAAAGCTGGTTTTAGCTCTGTCCCCAACCATCAGATTTTTGAAAGACTGCCATTCCTTCAGATGATATTTACTGGAGCTGGTTGACATTTGAAAGAATTACAAACTTCTCATTACTATTTTTTTTTAAATATTTTATCCTTTTAGAGAAGTTTGAGTTTCAAAGCACAATTGGAAGAAGGTACAGAGATATCCTGTATCCCCCCACCCCATGCATACACAGATTCCCCCATTATCAACATCCCCCATCAGAGTGGTACATTTATTACAAGTGATGAACCTACATTGACACATCGTAATCACCCAAAGTTCATAGTTTACATTAGGGTTCACTCTTGGTGTTGCACATTCTATGGGTTTGGACAAATGTTAATGCTATGTGTTCCCTGTTATAGTATCATACAGGGTATTTTCACCATCCTAAAAATCCTCTGTGCTCTTCCTCTTCAACACTCCCCTGTTGGTTTTAAGTTATGCCCACAACTTCTTCAGCTGACTTTAGCAGATATTGTTGGAACCTCACCCATATTGCACTGGTCTTCTCAGTGTGTGTGGATGGCAATGTCCCTCTGTAAGCACCGCAACCCTGCGCGAGGGCTTTCTCTAGGCCAGGGAGTTAATGAACCTGGAGTAGCTCTCACTGGTAATGAGAGAGAGTTGGAGGATAAATACCTCACCCTTCGGCAGGACAACTCTGAGATACCATCCACTGTGTCTTAGATGTACCAGACAGATTAAGCCACAGGTACACACAGCATCTTGTACTGATTTTTTCCCCTTGCTCACTTTTCCATTTTCTTTCTGGTGCTTTCAGGGCTCTTCTTTCACTTAATTGCTTGTATTCAAATCATTGTCTTGGGATCTGCTTTTGGGTGAAACCAGTCTTAGATACTGAGATCCTTCCAGCTCCACCCTTACCCCATTCCAAATGAAAGCTCATGTCATGATTTAGTGTTAGTGATGAATTCCATTCTGACAGATGAACCCCCATCTTCTTGACTATGTCAGAATCAGTTGGCAATCTTTCATCCTACCCCGTATCCCCATCCTGGCCACAGTCCCATTCTTATTTCCAGGGAGAGAACAGCGTGAAGTGGTGTTCACTGTGGCCTGTGCACTATCTGTTTTCCATTTGAGCAGATTCCTGTGGGGGTTGACTCATGCAGTTGACATAATGCAGCACCTTGCTGGGCTCATGTGAGGAAACAGCAAGAGCGATATGTTCAGCTTGATAATTCTGGCAATACTCATTCCATGCATATCCTGTGGATTCCCAGCCAAGGTCTCTGACCTTTTGTAGTCACTTTATGGCTTTCTTGATCTCAGACATTTTGCCTTGTATTTGAAGGGCTTGTGAAGGCATAAATTGGTAAAGAAGTTTGGAAATGCTGGCATGATTTTGAATATAGAAATTAACTCCACATTCGGGCCTTCAAAGAGTTTGGTTTGTAGTCAACCAAAAAGCATGGTCTTGTGGTTCTATGAGGAGAAAAAAGGTGAACTTAGCAAAACAAATCAATATGACTTGACTAGAGCTTTTCACTGCTTGTTTGACCATTCTGTGGAAAATATATATCCCTTTAGTGAAATCATTACACATTCATGGACAGATGTTTTTACTAATAAACCAAAGGGATGGAGACATTATAGTTGAGATTTAGGCATTTACTATATGTTGGGTCTCAGTTCACTCACATATCCACGTGAAAGCAAAATGCTGTGACTTCCCTGTAAAGGCTTGTGTATCTAGTAAATGTCCAAAGCACTCCACAAAGCTCTCTTTGTGTTAGAAGATTAGCTGTTCATCCCAACCTAATTATCACCACTCTATGTGGCCTGGTTTAGCGGCCTACAACCTGGAATAAAGACAGGATTTGTGTCACAGAACTGTGAGGGTTTTCACATATGCATATCAGTCTGCTCGAGAAGAGAGGTGAGAAGGGCCAGAAAACTGCTTATTCCACATACATTTAATTCTAACCGAAGATCTGTCATTTGGTGCTGATTATGAGAATTATAGAATTTACTGTCTCTAATGAACTTCTGTTTTGAAGATAAGAGACTGGAGCTTAAAAAGTGGAAGGAGCTTGGTCAAGGGCCTTTGGCTTAGAACGAGAACTGCAGACACTCCCTCCTTGGCTTTTAAACAAGTGGTTCTCAGCTGAATCTGAGAATAAAGACACTCCTTTGCAAGAAAAGAAAAGTTTGGAACCTCTGAAGGATAGAAGTCACAGTTTTGAATAGTTGCTGGTGGGGTACACACATCTACACATCTGTGCACATCTGTGTGGCACATCTGTGCCCCACTGTGCATTGTGGAACTCTGTCAAATGCTAGATTGGTGAGCTCTTTCCTTCTCTGTTCAGCTGTCCCATTGTTCACACCTTCGCTGAGGGTGAAGAGAGTCAAGAAAGGAATAGGAAAACCATCTTGGATTCATCACAAATACTACTAGTCACCTTCCCATTTGACTCCATGCCTGTCCAGTTTCATGCCTGTCTTTATGTCCAGTCACTGAAACAACCTCCAAATGTCATCCCAGATTGTTTCCTTCCTCTTTTAATCTGTCCTGAGCACTATTGCTGAGCTTATCTTCCTAAAATACCAGTTTCACATCAATCTCCTTCTGAGAAATCTCTGGTACTTGCAAACCTCTACTGTCTCCATTTTGGCTTTTAAAGTCCTACCAGTTGATTCCCACGACTTCTGTAATCAGGCAAACTTCAGTTCAAATCCCAGCTTGGCTACTTACTGGCTATGAGACCTTGGGCTATTTACTGGCTATGAGACCTCTCCCCAGATCTCAGTCTCCTTAGCTGAAAACCGATCGCAGCAAGCCTGTCTTCCAGTTGTTAGGAGAATTAGAAAAACTATCTAACACCAGACTTGTACTTTCAGCCTTTATGTTTTTATGCTGCCATTCCCCAACATGAGTCCTTCTTTTTAGTAAAAATGTTCTCTTTACTGACTTCTAAATGTGCCATGCTCATTCTTGGCTCTAAGCATGGGTGGATCATGTCCTCTCTTATCAGAAATCTCTATCTTCTTTTCTTTCCTTTCCTTTCTTTTCCTTTCCTTCTTTTTTCTGTGCCTTCCAAATTCTTTTCTTCTTTCTGAATTCAGTTCAGGATTCAGTTTGAATTCGGTCTCCTCTGGAAGTCCTTCTCCAACATTCCATGTGGTCTCTGTCCTCTAAATGTCCCATATCAGTTGAACAGACAATAATTCATGAATCACCTAACCCAAAGTTTCCCCGAGTGTGATTGGTGGAAGATGAGGCATGTATAAACAATCTCATGACCAAGTAGCACAGGAAGTACCGCATCTTGTATCCCTGTCTTAGAGCTTCATAATTCATATTTGCCCAGTCAAGTTTCTGAGAGATTCTCAAAAAAGGGAAATTATTTAACTTTGTTTAGCTTCGTAATTCTCAAATCTATTTTGCTGGGAGCTCATGTTTCATGTAAAAATTGTTAAATCGAGGAGCATGTGTTCCTGGGAGCACACTGTGGGAAACATACCTGAGGGTTTCGTGATTTTTCTCTCTATAGGGTGTCAGCTTCCTAGAAGCTGATGATTGCCTTTTATACTTTTATGTTTCCATCAGCATTTAGCCCTGTGCCGTACATCTTCTAGGTGTTCAACAAATGCTTATTATGTGAAATGAAGTTTGGAGCAAGGGAAGTAGGGGTTGCGGCTCTTACTGGTAGGAGTTCTAGTCAAAGTGTGGAAAAATAGATATGTAAACTGGGGCCTGAAGTGGAGTTTGCGAGCCTGTCAGTTTCAATGAAATATAATCCTTTTCTTCTACTTATTTAGAGGTGAGAGATTTGGTTAGATTGATATACCTATATATTACCATTTGTTTTCCTTTTTTAATGGGCTTGGAAAGAGTAGTTTGAATAGCTTCGAAAGTCTATGAGAATGGAACCACTGCTATGGGCGCAAGTGTGTGTGTGTATATTTTCAGATATGCATGTGTAGTGTTCATATAGCTCACACCCATCTTTTAAGTTGAATTTCTTTTAAAGGAAACTTGAACATTATTTTGACTTAAAAAACCATATTTTGGGGCAAAAGTCTAGACTAAATAATATAATGCTATAAAGTTACAATCTTACAGTAGTATTTTCCTTGGATGTGCTAAATAAAGTTTGATTTTATTGGAATGACTTTTAACCATACTCTTAATTTACTGCAGATATTTGGACCTTGGTTTTCTTGATTCTGCTACTTGAAATACAGCCTAAATACCATGTGTGTATGCTACATACACACATGTTATTTAATAGAGGAGGTTTTTCTTGATTCTTGATTTTCTTAATTCTTGGTTTTCTTGATTTCTTGATTCTTCTAGTTGAAATACAGCTCAAATACCATGTGTGTATGCCTACATGCATACATGTTATTTAATAGAAGAGATTTTTTAAATTTAAAATTCTGAGGGGTATAGCAGAGAAGATGATCTTTGAAGGAAAAAAAAAGGAGAAATGTAACATTGCCAAATGCCAGATTTTCTAATGGGAGTCAAATCTACTGAAAGGAATCTCTGTATTCCTCCCTTAGATGGGTTGGCTGGAGCAATGAAGGTCTCTGGTTTTGTGTTCCTTGGTCATGCTTTTTAAAGAGCAAATGGGGCTACTGGTAAAGCAAAGACTAGACATTGGTAAGGTTGAGGTTCATGACTTGTTCAGCCTGTGGACCCCTGGATGACCTTACATTAGTCATGTCTCTCTGGGCTGATCCTCCTCCCATACCCCATGGGAGGGTGGTGCCCCCTCTGAGGTTCATGTTTGGATGAGTTATCAACCGCAATGAAGCACCCTCTTGAATCAGCCCTTTGGATGGTGGAGCAAAATAAGAAAAGTGCCCTTCATTCACATGTTTTTCCATCAATCTCACTTGCCTGGGTGTGGTGCTTTCATTTCCTCAGATGCAGAATAAGGGATCTGTCATTCTTGTTCAGTATTTAAAAATAGATGGCACTGGGGGTAACCCTCAGGCATAGAAACTCTTAAAAGAGCATTTCCATACAGGTAGTGTTTCATGTATAATTAGCAGGACACTGATTTTTTTTTTTTTTTAGGACGTCTTTCATTTTTATAATCATTGTGCACGATGGAGTTTGTGACTTACTTTGTTGAACTGGGGGTGCATTGTTTCATGTATTGGGCTGAACCATATAAAATTGTTGATGTTTGACCACTTTTGACCTACAAAAATAGCAATCTCCTATAGTTCCATCAGGTGTAAGTGAGGAGCAAAACTGGCCTCAGTCTTCTTTCCCCTTAATACGTTTTTGTTTTCCTGCTGCTACAGATTTCCTGAACTTCCATAAATCAACAGGGAGGAGAACTCAGTCTTGGAATTGTTGACTGGATCATCATAGCTTGCCTGGGTTTTTGGAGTGAGGATGTTCAGTGTTGGGTACAATGAATTCATCCATAGAACAAAAAGACCTTGAGCAAAATATCTCAATGAAGTAATGGATTTAGATGGTGTCAGGAACGTCTAAAGAGAAAGCAATTGCTTCTACATCAAATGTAATGTTTGGTGTTTATGGAACCAAAAAGAAACTCAGGTCAGGTTTTGACATTGTGTTAAACCATTTGACATGTGTCTTGTGATTGCTGATAAGGCTGGCTGTACTTAACTCATTAAACATTAAGAGAATGAAAATATAAGAGAAACAGATCCTTATGGCAAAAGATACAAGAAGAATTGTATTACTGAGTGGGAGTCGGGATGGAGGTTGGAGAGTGGGGATAAGAAAGAAAGTAAGAAGATTAAGAGAGGAGCAGGGATAATTGTCAAGGAACTTAGCACCATAAAAAGTCAGTGTGTTTTTGGTCAATGCTAGTGGTAAGACAGGACATAGGAATGATGAGATGAGCTGGTATCTTGGCCACAACACCCCTTCAAGTTCAGAGAAGACCCTAATCAGACACTTGCCTTGTCGGAAGTAAGAAGTTGGGGAGAAATATTTTATGGGTGTATGACAGTTTACCCACCTCTCAATGCAATTCATAGCCGATAATTTTACACCAAAATTAACCTAATAAAGTGTCTATCTACATACATCAACATTTCCTTTAATAAGGACTCAGTTTTTCTTAATCTTCAGTTTGACTGTAAACTAAATTGTTTACTAAATGGCATGAGTGGTTTCTAAGTAAAAAACAGATACGGCCTTATTTCTAGCTCTAGTCTGTACTTTTCTGCAGCTTATTTTATAAACCTAGAATTTTCTGTTTTGAATGCTTTATTTATGCCCAGTGCTCTTCATGGAGAGATATTCTTTCTAGAAAGCACCTGACACATACTGTTTGTGGAAAGGAGTGAGACTGTGAACAAATAATTACATTATTTTTAAAAATGTTTGTTTGTTTGTTTGTTTGTTTGTTTGTTTGTTTTGAGAGAAACAGAGAGAGAGAGAGAGAGAAAGACCTCCAATCAGGCTCCATGCTCAGCACAGAGCCCAACGCAGGGCTTGAACACACGAACCATGAGATCATGACCTAAGCTGAAATCAAGAGTTGGATGCTTAACCGATGAGCCATTCAGGTGCCCCATCATATAGTTAACTTGTAATTGTGAGCTAGCTCTGCTGTTTTACATCTAGAAGTCAAGATAAGATATGCTCAGCAAGCTTCTGAATGTTGAATGCTGGGGAGCCCTGGATTCCTGCAGAGTCATTGTGAGGTTTGCCTTCATTGGCCTCTGGGCAGGAACAACTGTGTGAAACCCCTCCCCCATCCCGGCTCCTACGTTCACCCTCATGTCGCCTTCTCCTTAGGATGCTTTCTGCCTGCCCCACTGGGGACCACTGGCCAGATTTTTTAGGACAGAACGTCCAGAGTCTTTATCTACCTCTTCTCCCACGCTGCCTTGTGGATATTTCTTCTTTGTGCAACATGTCTCCCTGGGCCTGATGTACAAGTTCTGATAGACAAGGTTGCATAATGAAGCATCTGAGATTGACCTCAGAATACTGGTCTTTTGAAATTGTAGACACAAAACTTCAATTCAGGGGGGTGGGGGGAATCTAACGGTGGAAAAACTATTTTTGGTCATGAGGTTAAATCTCACCGTATGAGCAAGTTTCTGTTTTTGCTGAGGGCTGTAGAATTAGTCTTGCTCTGGCTAGTGTGGAAAACACAACAGTGTTGAAGTGTCAGACTCACCCACTCTGTAACCTTCAATTTTTCTGCTTTCCTGGGAAGTTTGGAAAGATTCCACAGAGTCCTTGGGGTTCCTTGGGGTAAAAAACAATGGTATTTGTGGACAAAGATTCTCAAATATAGTATTTCTGACAGAGCTTAAGATTAAAGATCTATAAAATAAATGTAGATTCGCAGAAAGAGAACATAAAAAGATTAAAAAAGATGAAAAGCCTGGGCTAAGGGCCTGGGTCAATATACCCCTAGGTAGACGAAGAAGCTTTCTGATCCTGTAAATATTTTGAAGGTATTGTACAAATGGTTTTTGAATGTAGGCTTGTTGAGAGGTAGGTAAAAGAGATAAGAAACAATAACAAGCATGGTCATTTTATCTCTGGAGGAAAGGGTGTTTGCTCACCCACTGAAGAAAGAGCTGATAAACTGCAATCTTTAGTCCAAACCCTTTTGGAGATGGCTGGTCAGTTTTATACCAGACGCAGAGTTCTTTCTCTCTCCAAAACTCAAAAATGATTTGAGAGACAGGACCTATACAGATGAAACAGCTGACTATCCACAGAAGACAGGCCAGGGTAAACATTTATGGGAGCAGCAGGGCGAGTGTTGAGATAATCAAGATTTTCTGATTACAAGTTCCTATGAGAATAAAAGGAGGCTGTTAGAGTCCTTGTGCTAATGATGATCTCTTTGCGAAGAACAGACTGAAGTGGTTAGGGGATATCCACAGAAACAAGTAATCTTCGCCTTATGGCCTCTTATGTGCCGAAGAAATGGAATAATGAGCCTTCATGAGAAGGCTGGAAACCATGGAACAACAGCCTGGTCTTTGGTGATCAGGGAGCTCAAAGGACTACCATCCTACTTCTATGCCAGGAGCAAGGGTTCCTGGATTACTCTATGGTTTTTAATTGACATGACTTAGCCTTGTGGTGTTTACCCTTTCAGTTCCTCTGCTGAATGACCATTTCTATTTTCGGTTCACAGTCAGAGGCTACGAGTCATTTTACACATAGGCTAATGTCGTGATCAAGTAGGAAGGTTCACAGAGTACAGGGAGACATGGAAATTTGTTCATCAGCAACTGTTAAGGTCACTTCCTGTCTTCAGGGGGCTGTAGCAGGAACCCCTTCCGCAGGCCCTAAAGTAATGGTACCGGCCGCCCAGGTCAGGCAGTACCTATAAACCTCCTTTGGCAAGTGTACTTATGGGATTCTTGCCTTTGCTTTGAACACTCAGACATCACTTAATTTAATTTCTGATGTGAGATGTGTTGTACCCAAAGTATCCATGTTACACACATTTGGATCAAGGAGCATCTACCAATTAATTCTGTTTCATATTTTATATTTGTCTTTTATGGGTTTTGTTTCTGGAAATGCATAGGACAATACAATGCCAATACACATACATATACAGACATTTATGTACATATATACATATATATATGATCTATATCAATGCCACCTTTTGCAATATTGTCATAATTTATTACAAAAAGAAGATTGGTTTTATTGAAATGCTAATACGTTAACTTTGTCTATCTCGCATTCTTGAAACATCTAGAACTGGCCCAGAAGAGAAAGGCCTGAGGTCTTTTCTCACAATGGATCATTATTGAATTCATAAGGAATAGTCTCTGAAGGTGCTTGAAAGGCCTCAGGGAGAAATAAGTTTATAACACTACTAGGAGAGCTGTATCTCTTTTTTTCTTTTCTTTTCTTTTTTTAAGTTTATTATTTATTTTGAGAGAGAGAGAAAGGGGGGAGGGGCAGAGAGTGGAAATCCCAAGCAGACTCAGGATTGGGTCTGGGAATCCCAGCCCCATGCAGGGCTCAGTCCCACAAACTGTGAGATCATGATCCAAAGTTGAGGCTTAACCAGTTGAGCCACCCAGGCACCTCAGAGAGCTATAGCTCTTAAAAATCACCGCAGTCTCTCCAAGCCATTGTGTCCTACCTGGAGAAAGTCTATGAAAGTCATCAACTTTCACTGAGGGGCTGGATCAGAAGGCAGAGATTGTTTTGAGCTCCTTATGTCAAAATTTGGGAGACGGATCTGAGCTTTTTGAGAAGAGAGAGAGAGAGATAAGAGATTTTTACTGAAGAGAATTTCCTGGGCGGAGATGTCCAAGTTATTTCTAATGTATGATAGTAACCAGAAGGGTAGGAGGAGGTGGGGGATGGGATTCCATGCTTTTTGATCCTTCAGCATCAGCACTCTGTGAATCTCCATCCCTTGAAGGCTTTGATGTCTTGTCAACATCTAGCACAGTAACTGCAGTTACCGTGAAGATTTCATGAAAGAATAAATAAGGAAGTAATTTTTAAGGTATGAAGCATGGTGTGACAGTATAGTAGTCAGCATGGAAGCTTTATTTACTCCATTAGACAATTTTCCAGATGAGAAATGTTAGGAACAGAGAGGTAGATGTAAATTCAGCCACAAGTGTCCACTGTATGTCGGATCCTGTCCTCAGCACCTGGTAGCATGATCTACTGAGGTTTTCTTGGTTCATTAGGGGCAGATCTAGAATTTGGGTGCATTGCCTTCATATGACTAAGATGTTCCCTGCCCCAGAGTGGAGGACTAAGCTGAAGGCTGGTTATAGCCAAAGTTGCTTCTGAATTCACAAATGCAATTCATTTTATTTTCCCTCCTGGAGTTTTGTCCAAGCCTGGTTGCCATTTGTTGGTGGGCATTGCTCTGGTCCTGAATTATCATATGCTTTTCCAAAGTGGTAGATGATACCCAGATTTCTTTAGCTCTTTCAGATATGTCTTGCATAGAGTGGTGGACCTGGATCTTTTTATTGATTGATTGATTTGAATTTTAAACAAATGGAAATGGAAGCAAGATGTTTGGTTTGAAAGCATTTACGGTTTGGCCATGCTGGTTCTGTAGGTGCCCAGGGGCCATATATGTTTTCTTGGGAACATGGCCACACTGAAAGCAAGGCTCAGGCCAGTGGTTGAGTTTTTTAATCTACTGGCGTGTGCTCTACGGGAAGGCAGACAGTCTCCTGCCC
Source organism: Neofelis nebulosa (assembly GCF_028018385.1). Classification (NCBI taxonomy): domain Eukaryota; kingdom Metazoa; phylum Chordata; class Mammalia; order Carnivora; family Felidae; genus Neofelis; species Neofelis nebulosa. The sequence goes on from NC_080783.1 coordinate 21,530,485, forward strand.
TCTCTCCCAGATAGTGAGACAGGATGTCCAGGGCACTAGTCAGGAACAAGGGGTCATGGATTATCTTCCCTGTCCTGCCACTGGCTCTCATTGTGATCTCAGATGGGGAAGGTCATTACACTGCATCAGACTGGGTATTTGAAAGAACATAGTTCCTAAGTAAGGATATATTTAAGATAATGAGGAACAGACTTGTTCCAGAGAAATGTAGCTTTTTGTAGCTGGGCTCCTGCCAAACAAACTCAAGGCTGAGCTAATCACAACCAATTTTTTTTTTTAAAGTGATAACAATTTGAGTTAACAATTTGAGAGCATAGAAAGATTTCAGCAAAAACAAAACAAAATGTTTAGAATTAGAATAGAGAGGAATAATTTCATGGGCTAACACATAGCTGTTAACCAATAACATGAATGCAAAGTGTTATTATTAAAGAGTTTTATTGCCAAGTTGTAGAAAATTCATGATTTCCCTAGAGGGAAAATTAGCACTTATTTTATGTATATTAAAAATAATCATATTTAAGTTTCCTTTGCAGGTGATATGTGTGTTTATTTGTATGTGTATGTGTAATAGGGTTTAATTTATTCATCCATCTCAAATTATAGAGAAATCTATAGCTTAAATGAGATATGGTTTTAATCAGTCCTGATCTGTTTTCCAGATGTGTTATTTTTTTGAATGGATAAGAAAGAAAAGATGGCAATAAAAATAATAACAATAAAAATAGTAATTATAACAGCAATAATAACAATATTTGTATAGTGCTTTACAAAGTTTACTTACAAAATTTATCTCTTTTAACCTTTAAAACTCTCAAGAGAGGGTTTTCAGACCTGTGAGTCAGGTAGGCCAGGCATTCTTATTGTTACTTCTTATGATAAATGAGCTATGTACTACCATAAGATAGTTTAAGGAAATTAAATGTTTTTCTTATCGTAGTAATATAAAAAAACTTAAAGTCAAATATTTTTAAATTAATAAAGCAAGCAGGATTTTATTTTCGGAACATAATAGGTTTTTGGAAAAATACTTTCCTCGTTGGCAACACGTATTATGCAAGAAAGGCATGTAACATTTAAGCTAGGTAAAAAGCCTAGCACATGGCTGTTATTCAGAATAGCTCCATTCTCTTCCTTGTCGAGGCATGGCTGTGTCTTTAGGGCCCAGCGCTGTGCTAAGTCATTTGGAGGATCCAAGTGTGTTTAGGACATGCTATGTGTCCTTGTCTTGTCTGTGATCTAACTAGAAAGACAGAGCATGGCCATCTCTGGACCAGTAATGATGGCCAGGACTGTCTGGGTCATCCACCCTGGAGTCATGGTTGGGAGGTAAGCCCTCCTTCACCACATACACCAAGATGGGGAAGAGTAGTTCCCCATAGTGAAATCTAACTATCAGTTTCAGGTAAGAAATGAAGGGATTGAGGGCAACAATGTCCACCTTAGGTGCCTTCTCTGATGTCCGTAGACGGAAGAACTCCCAGGTATTCCCGCTGTCTGAAGCCCTCCCTCCTACCTCCACTCTCCCCTCCCCCAGTGCCATCCTGGCATCTCTAGCTGCAAAATGCATTTCTTCCTATAAACGGGGTTATAAATGCTGGTTAAGCATAGTTAATATGGTGCCATTTGTAGTATATGTTTCAAATACATTAACTTTTAAGAGCCTTATGTGGGCAGTTTTGAGGATTTAACCATAATTTATAATATAGTGTCTATGGGAAAATGTGTGCTGAGAAACCAAACACTCAAACCAACAGACAAACTCTTGGAACATAAACTAGAGCTGTATGAGTACGATTCAGTGCTAAATTGTGCAGTAGAACTTGAAGGGGCTGATTCCATTCAGAGAATGGAGAGTTCCATAGGGGCATCTGAGTCTGGGAAAGGGCTAGGGGTCATGATGCTACTCATCTACTAGTTTCCTGATGGCATCAAAATCTGACTTGTGACGTGGGTCTCATGTCTCAGCGTGACAGTGCTGGGGCTGACTAGATAGTGCCTTTTTCTTTTCTCATTACACCAATTATGTCCCTCTAAAAACTATATCTCCACTTGAAAACAAGAGGAGGAATTAAGTGCCTTTTCTGTTTCTTTGAAACATTTTGTAAACAGAAAAATACAACAGAATATGAAACTTGTTTTATACATGTATAAAAATGGAAGCCACCGCACTCATATCCTTTTCCTTCAACACAAGTATTCACTATTTGGTATATTCAACCGTTCACTTTATGAAAGAAATTGTTCTTTTCTTTTCTCTTTCCTTTCCTTTCGTTTTCTTTTCTTTTCTTCTTTTCTTTTTTTAGAGAGAGAGATGGAGACAGAGCACGTGCGGGGGAGGGGCAGAGAGAGAGGGAGACACAGAATCCAAAGCAAGCTCCAGGCTCCGAGCTGTGAGCTGTCAGCACAGAGCTCCACGTGGGGCTTGAACTCACGAGCTGCGAGATCATGACCTGAGCCAAAGTCAGATGCTTAACCAACTGAGCCACCCAGGTGCCCCTAAAATAAATTGCTTAATATGAAAGTGAATTACATTTCCCAGTTTCATTAAAATTATACAATTTTAGTGGGGAAAGTATATATAATGAAGCTAGCCCTTTTCTGTTCCAGACCAGTGGTTTATTATAGTTTAGAGGGAGGGAGGTATGGATATTGTGTGAAGGGAGGTAGAATTTAAAGATGAGTTGGATAAGTATAGTTTGAAAAGTTCTACATATCGTCTAGTATAATGATCTCTCCCTGCTTTGAAAATCATTGCTTCCTACTTCAAAACATATAGTAACTAACCTCTCTATGCTTTACAGTATGCATGCATCTTTAACTTACAGCCTATTTTTTAAATAATATTGCATCACTTTATGTAAGAACTTCACAATTGCATACTATCCTTCTTTGTGTTTTGCTATTGTTTCCATACATTTTTCTTCTCTGTATATTACAAATCCCACAATACATTTTTTACTTTGGTCGTTTATCTTTTGATTAAACTAAAAAGTTAGTAACTATTTTATATTTACCCACACATTTACCATTTTCATTCTTTTTTTATTGACCTGAGTTTCCATTTCAAATTGGGAGAGGTGTTTGAATGTAGCCTTAGTAAGTCTCATGCAGAGATATTTGCAGAAATGCAAACTGAATTTCAGATGCCCAGGTGGGAGTTGGTACAGAAGTGCTGAGAGATGTGGTGAATTGGAAGTAGCCTGGCGTCTAGACTGGAAAGCCATGGAATGCAGGGACATTAAGATGGGACATTAAGATGGAACATTATGGCAGTGAGCTGGACTTCAGCACCAGGGGCCTGTCTGTTGTAGGATAGAGAATTTATCTGGACTTTGTCCTTGGTTTCTGGGATAGAACCTCTAAACTCTTGGAATTTCCCAAGTGATAGGAATATCCTTGTTATTCATGGTGAATGCTGATAGTTTATGCTAATGAGGTGATACATTGTGGGTCCCTAGATAGATATGCTAATGAGATGACTCAGAATGAGAACAAGCACACCAGAAAGACCAGCTACGTGATGATGCGTGATGCAATGCAAAGTTAGGGCTCTGAGCCACATGATATCAGCCTAACCTCCCCATCTCTGGGGAGGGAAAAGGGGCAACTGGATCTCAAGTTCAAATCATGTGGCCACTGATTTAATTAGTCATACCTACATAATAAAACCCAAAAATTCTAGACACTGAAGCTTGATGGCACTTTTTGGTTGGTGATCATACTGACTTGCCAGGCAGATGACACACCCTGGTTCTAGGGAGAGACTGTACAGATGCTCTGCATTTGGGACTCTTTCAGATCAAGCCTTATGTGTCTCTGTGTTTTGCTGGTCCTGATTTGTAGTCTTTAAAATAAAACTGTAATTATAAATATAGCACTTCCCTGAGTTCTGCAAACCATTCTAGCAAATTATCAAAGCTGAGTGAAGGTTGTGGGAACCCCCAAGCTCTGTAGCCAACTGGTCAGACAGGCGGTGGTCTGGGATCCTTGAACTTATAACTGGCATCTGAAGTGAGGACAGTCCTGTTGGGGATTGTGTCCTTAAACCTGTGGAATCTGACATTAACCCTGGTGGTAGCATCAGAAATGAACTGTTGTCCTCTAGCTGGAAGGACATGTAAGATTAGCCATGATGCGGGATGCGGAGCAATTCACTGTAGCCAGGACCACATCAGCCCAGTAACCTTGTATGAAATCACTACCATGCCCAGATGATTTAGAGGAAAACCTTGTGACCAGACACCCCCTCACCACCATGATGCCCAGACCCCTACTGAGAAGACAGAGGAGGGGAAGGAAGACTGAAGAGAGAAACAGCCTCAATAGATGTTCAAACTTTGCATGGATTGCAAACGGTTTTGCTTTGGATTGAGAGAGACTGAGGTCTTTAAAAATTCTTTCAAACTTTTTTATTAACAAATTTTTCTATTGAATCAGCAGGACCAGGAGCTTGGGAGCAGTGGCAGATCACTACAGATGTGAAAGGAAGCTGTCTTTTCTCCAGCTGCCCCAACTCCCTCCTCCCCCATGCCAAACATTTGTATTATTGTGAGCAGAATTTGACTCTACTATATATAGCTTATTTGATCTCCCCTTGCACTTATCCTGGAGTTTCCTTTTTGATTCAAAAGTATTCTGCCATATTTACAGACTCACATTTTCCTTCCTAGTTGTCAAAATATATATCAGGTGGGCTGGAACAACAGAATCAGTTTCCACAAAGCAGATGGACTATATCCCAGTGATTCATCAGTTTCCATGGGTGTTGGTCTGGGTTATGTTGTGGTCCTTTGGTCCAGTGCTTGCTATTGTGGGATTGTCTGTGGCTTACAAGATTCATTTACTCACTTATTCATTAAGTGATTAATTTAATCACTGATGATATTAAATGCTGGGAAGAAAATATTGGATAAACTCTTGATTGAGGTTTTTTTTTTTTTTTTTAGTAGTTATTTTTTCTGAGTTGTCTGGCTGGCTCTTGATCTTGGGGTTATAGGTTTGAGCCTTATGTTGAGTATAAAGATTACTTAAAAAAGTAAAACCTTAAAAAATAGCTATTTTTCTGGGTTGAGTTTTGAATCTAGTAGGAAAACAGGCAAATAAAATTTTTGACAGAATTTTAAAATTGCTATAATGTGGTGCTAATAATAAGGAAGTCATAGAGTGAATCATCTGCATTCTGGGACCTCCTTCTGTCTTTGAATAGGTTTCTTGCAAATGCCTGAGGCTGGTGACAGGTGGACTTGAGGTCACAGACTGAAATGTCTACAGGGCAGGCAATGACAATAAATGAAGTGGGCTGTTGTTAACTGGGGAAAACTGGGCAAATGATCCCAGTGTTCCCAAATCTTCAACATTTTTATGAGAAGCTAGAAATCTGTTATTTAAAAAATGTGAACGGTGCCAATATTAATTAATTAATTAATTTTTTAAAGATTTTTTTTTAACGTTTACTTAGAGAGAGAGAATGAGAGAGAGAGAGACAGAGCATGAGCAGAAGAGGGGCAGAGAGAGAGGGAGGACACAGAATCCGAAGCAGGCTCCAGGTTCTGAGCTCTCAGCACAGTGCCAGATGCGGGGCTCGAACCCATAAAGCATGAGATCGTGACCTGAGCCAAAGTCGGTCGCTTAACTCATTGAGCCACCGAGGTACCCCAAATGGTGCCAGTATTTAAATGTTAGGAAAAAAACCCCAAAAGTAAAAACAAAATTCCAACTAAACCAAACCAAAACAAAAACAAACCAAGAACCCCATAAACTTACAAATACAAAATCACTATGCAAGACAAATAATACCTCCAGTTGGCCATATCTGGCTGACATTTGCGACTGTTGATCTAAATGGGGTGGTTCAAAGTGTATCCACTGGCAGGCACAGTGAGGAAACCTCACATTTACTTTTGAAGTTTATTTCTGAGGCTTACTGAATAAGGCTTTTCTCTTTATCTTATGGCTGGCGACACTGTAACTTGTGATGATTCCCGATTAATATTCTCTCAACAAGAACCTTACTTGCCCCTCTCCCCTGTTTTTCTTATACTCCGTTTTTCAGTCCTCTCAGTGGACTCTACCTCCTTCCTTCTGACCAATTAAACTATCTTCATTCTCTCACTGAGCTCAATGCCACCTGGTCCAGGAGAACCAAGCTCTGTTTCATCTGTTCCTGTTTTGTGTCTATTTCTCATAGTCCACTTCATGTTAAAGCTCATTATTTCTCTCCTTTGTTTTTGCATCTCTCAAAACAACTTATCCTCTGTAAACATATCTTTTTTTTAAGTTTGTTTGTTTGTTTGAGAGAGTATGAGCAGGGGAGGGCAGAGAGAAAGGGAGAGAGAGAGAACCTCAAGCCCCCACGAGGGGTTCCATCTCATGGCCCGTGAGATCATGACCTGAGCCAAAATCAAGAGTGAGACGCTTACCTGACTGAGCCACCCAGGTACCTCTGTAAACATGTCTGTAATGGAGCAGGATTCCAAATTTTGTCCTGGGTTCACATCTCCCCATTATCTTTTCTTTACTCATTCCCTGTATTAAACCAGAGGGACTGTATTCTAAAGGAACTTGTGGTACTCTGTCCTAATTTCTTCTCTTGGCATTTTCTTTCCATAGCCATGTGTATCTACTTAAGGAAAAAGAATCCAGCCACGTGTATCCTGCCAGTAATCACTAGCAAGTTCATTTTTTTTTTTTTAAGTTTAATTAGCCTTTTGGCCTTTTAAATCATAGGTCTACTTGTCAGTGACAGATTGGATTATTAGTTTTATTATCAGTAAATGGTTTGGTTAAAATAATCCTTTTATTATATGCACAATGAGATAATGTATCTAGAGCTCTCATGAATGATTTTGCTTCTCATAAATGTTGAACATTCCTTTTCCTACATCTATATTAGTGCTTTGATTTACCAATTTTCTTTCCATCTGAAGATGAGGGTGCATAATAAATGTTAGTCTTGAACCTAGTTCACATTTACTATGATTTTTTTTCTGACTTTTTCAGTAGCTTCTGAAAGTTTCCCATGGATTTTACAAGGCAGCTCTGAAAATGAGGGTAAAATGATGAAACCTAAAAGCACAGGAGGTGGTCCAGAGACGTGAAAGCCCCATAGACCTGTCTGAGCCAACTGATCTCCCCGCGCTTGCCAAGGACAGACTCACTCTTCTCCCTCTGTTTTCTCTGGGCTTATCTGAATAGGGCCTCCAGGGATCCCTTGTGTGATTAAATAGCTAAAACAAGGAGGATTTGGCCAGCAGACTACACGGGTGGGCCAACTCACTGTCCGAAAGGTAATGTTCATTACGAAAAACTCTAAAATGTTACCTTCTACTTAGATGCAGCAGAGCCAAATAATTTTAGACGAAACCGGCTGTGGCCAGCGAATGTTACATCAAACTCAGGGTAGAATGCAATATGCATATCAGAGTATAGTCCAGAATAAGGATTAGGTCACACCTAATATTTAACACATCCTATTTTGTTCCTATTTTTGCTGCCTGTCAACCTCTCTGTGAGAGATATTAGTTTCTCAGCATAGGCAATGCCTTTTTATTTGTGGGAAAATACTTCAGATGACAGAACTGGGTGTTGGTAATATTAATGCCTACCATTTATTTTTTCTGCTTCTCCTTCCAAAAAAGGATTGCAATATGTTTTACAGAGAGGCTTGGTAAATCATAAGTAAATATGGTATTAGGAATATCTCAGCACCCACCACACACACACACACACACACACACACACCAGGCATTCACTGGTTAACTCTAGTTATTTCTTAGATTAAATCCAAAATACCACTTTCTCCAACGAGGATGCCTTGGTTCAAGTTTCTCTGCTCCATTTTCCTATTGTACCCCTAATTTCTTCTATTATAACATTAATAGTGCTTTATTTTAATTATTTCTTTTACTGCCTATATCCCCTACTAAACTGAAATTTCTAAGAGCAGGCATTAAATGTGTCTTATTTACTGTGGGGTTTTTTTTTGTTTTTTTTTTTTAGTGTTTAATGATCTTTTTTTTTAAATATGTGAAATTTATTGTCAGATTGGTTTCCATACAACACCCAGTGCTTATCCCAAAAGATGCCCTCTTCAATGCCCATCACCTACCCTCCCCTCCCTCCCACCCCCCCATCAACCCTCAGTTTGTTCTCAGTTTTTAAGAGTCTCTTATACTTTGGCTCTCTCCCACTCTAACCTCTTTTTTTTTTTTTTCCTTCCCCTCCCCCATGGGTTCCTGTTAAGTTTCTCAGAATCCACATAAGAGTGAACACATATGGTATCTGTCTTTCTCTGTATGGCTTATTTCTACTGTGGTATTCTTAGCGCTCGGCACAACTGATGTGTGCTTTCAACAAATATGTTCTTAAAAATACTCATCAAAGGAGAAACTAAATATACTTAGTTTACAAATATATCTAAGATTCTTGAAATTAAATTGTTAACCTATTTGTGCTACTAATACAATTGGCATTATAGTTACCTTTTATATATATATATATATATATATATATATATATATATATAGCACTGTAACTCATCAAAGTTAAGATAACATCAATTATACTACATGCTATTATGTACATTTTCAAAAGAAAAAATCCTGCTAATTACAGTGTGACCCAATACTTTATTTTTTTAATATTAGGTAATAATATAAAGGTGTTTTTATATCAAGTACAGTAATACTTTAGTTTATAATTTATTGAAATCAGTGCTTTTCAGTTAAATTAGGAAATGCTCCAAATGGAAAAGATTAAAACCAAATATGGGGGGGGCTGGTAAGTAATGAGATAATTTTAAAAATGGAAGCCCAAATAAATTCAAACTTTGTTGTATGTCCATTACCAATTAAAGACTATATGAAAATGATTTTTTATTGCCAAAGAGATTTAGAAAAGTTATAATGCATGTTTATAACCTTTTCCGTGAATATATGCAAGAACAATGTGGTTGCCCTTTCAAATATATCCATTTTCTTATTTCATGATGAAAACATTGACCTCTGGTCTTTTAAGATCCAAAACAATTTTGTACACTAACTGTATCTTGCAAAATGTTCGCTTCTGCTTTCTTCTCTTCCCCAAAAGAAAGGTAAAGTGACACTAAATATTTTCCTCTAATTATTTTCACAAAACTCTGAAAGCAGGAAACTTGATTTGGGAAGAGTGAAAAAAAAAAAAAAGCTCTGATAGATATATTTTGTGTTTAATTAGGTCACATCACCAGAGGTCAGAACTACTTAATTGATTAGTAGTGAGAATATCTGGAATGGCCACCGGCAAGCCTAAGGAATTGACAGGAGACACAAAAAACTGAAATGGAGAGGAAGAGGGAGAAAAGGGGAGAGAGGAAAGAGACAAGGAGAAAGAAAGGAGTAAGAAATAAAGACCATTAAGTGTTGGCTTTCAAAATTTTTCCAGCAGAGGTTTTTCCATCTGCAGCTACCATGGAACATAATGAGAGTCCACAAGTTGTCTAGAATTTAAGATTACTATCCAAGAATTCATGGATATAAATTCCATGTTTTGGATTGCAGCTGAATTCTTACTTTTATCACTTTTTGTAAAGGCTTTGATCCATCACATCATTTGCTGCAGTTACTATTGTTGTTGAAGTCTTTTCTTCATTTAGATTCTAGGTTTGGTTCCTACTTTGTGGGTAATTTAATATCTCCATTTGGATGTCTTTTAGGCATCTCATACATTTCATGGCAGATCCCTGATTTCTATTCTCTCCTTTGTCAACCCGCTCTTCCTGTCAGCTCACCCATCTCAGTGAGTAGCACCTCCATGCTTGGTTGAAAAACCTGGCAGCCAACTTTGACTCCTCTTGTTTATCCCTCATGCAATCTGAGAACAGATTGATTGATTGATTGAGTGATTGATTGAATTTGAGTGAGGGAGAGGGGTAGAGGGGTAGAGAGAGAGAGAGAGAGAGAGAGAATCCCAAGCAGGCTCAATGCCAGCCAAGTGTGAGCTATCATCCTCTCTCATTTGGGTCACCATAGTGGTTCCAAAAGGTTGCCCTGTTTCCACAATTGTTCCATACAACCTGTTTCCAGAACTCAAGTCAGGCTATGTCACTCCTCTGTTCAGAATCTCCAAGGCTCCCATCTCACTGATGCTGACCTACAAGACCCCTATGGTACGGCCCCAGTACCTCTCAGATGTCCCTTGCTACTTTTCCCTTCACTCACTTTGTTCAAGTCTTCCTGGCTCCCTTGCTGCTCCTTGGAGAAGCCAAGCCCACTCTGACCTCAGGCCCTTTGTTCTTGCTGATCTCTCTGCTCAGGATGGTCTTTACTTGGATATTCATGGGCTCTTTGCTGTTTCTCCCCAGGACTTCTCTGATGACCCTCTTTAATTTTTTCCTATACTACCAGGTATTCTGTATCTCCCTTTCCTGCTTGAGTATATAATGGACTTATTTTAGTTATGCCTGTCTTCCCCGACTGAAATGTAAATTCATGAGGGCAAGGATTTTGTCTGTTTTGTTTCCATAGAGCAATTCTGGGCACATAGTAGGCATGTGATAAATGTCTGTGCTGTTACTGGTGTCTCCCCGGCTAGGTTTTGAGGTGGCGACAGGAGTTGAGAGGCAGGATGAGGCTGAGAGTGCCATATGAGTAGATGTGAAATGTTTACAGAGAGGTTGACATTTGAGACATGTAGGCATTTGTTAGGAGGGAAGACACTGCACTCCTATCAGAGGAAGCCATGTCTCTCTAGGCACAAAAGTATAAGAACAACTCCAGTCTAGAATGACTGCTCATACAGTCATTCATTGCACCTGTTATGTTTCTGTTACTAGTGTAGGCATGGGCAAGAGGAATGAAGAAGAACAGCAAAGTTCCTGCTCTCAGGAGAAATTTGAGCCACAGTTAAACAAGTAAACAAATAGTGTCATTTGTGATAATTCTGCGAAATGAATAAGCAATATGACATAGAAGCCACAAGCAGATGAGGTATGAGAGGTCCTTTAAATAGTGTGGTCAAAAAAGATGTTTTTGTGGTTGGGATCTCTGATATAAGATCTGAAGGAACCAGCTGTGCAAAGAGCCAGGGAAAGTGGTCCGGGCAGAGGACAACACATGCAAAGTCCCAGCGGCCAGGGTGACTAGAGCACAGCAGGTGGGGGGTGGGTAAGATGAAGCTAAAGAGGCAAGGCAGGGCAAGACTCTGGAGGTCTTTATTGGTCGTGTATAGTTAGACTGGGCTGTGCCATCCAGATCCAACTCCTAGCTCATCACTTTGGGGACTAGCCCTCTTGTCCCCCTGCTACTGAGGGTGTGAGCAGTGCCCGCTCAAAGCTGAATTCCTTCTGGGGATTGCCTTTGGCTGAAGAGAGCCTGGTCATCCAGTCACCTTGTCTTCTGAGGAAGGTCCATGTGGAATGATGGTTGAGATATGAACTCTCGGCCTCAGTAGAGGGAGGATTCTGCACAGTCATCTGGCTCAGGGATCAGCTGAAGCTTCTGTTGTGACTGCATTGCAGCCCAATTTCTTCTGTCTGATCCTTCTTCCTTTATGTCCTCCATGGGAGTTGATCCTGAGAGCACTTCCCTAGTAAACTTCTGTACACTAACCTCCATTTCAGGATCTGCTTTTTGGAGAAACTGTCCTGCCACAGCATGGTTTGTGTTTGAAGTACAAAACAAAATCTACAGAAAACTTTTATGCAGAAAGGTGACAATATCGGATATATGGGTTAGAAGGAGCACTCTGGCTCCTGATTGCAGGATGTAAGTGGGCAAGAGTGGAGGCCCCGTACAATCTCAGAAATTGTGGTGTCATCATCGGGAGATGTGTCTATCTGTGGTTGAGGTGTTTCACAGAACACTGGGGGCTAAGATAGATATGCAGCTTGAAGGACATTCAGACTCAGCCCTCATGCTGGAGGAAACACTGCTCAAAGGAGAGGACCCTCGTCTTTCACTAATCAGTTGAGACAGGACTACTGGTGTCTGACATGGACTGCCCTGGAAGGCCAGATAGCCAACTGGGTGTTGGAAATGTGCAAATGTTGGACCATTGTGTTTTAGGTTATTGCTCTGTTGGGACTAAAGAAGAAACCATAAAAGTGGTTGAAAAGAGTGGATATCCTACTAATCATACATGAAAGCAGGCAGTTCCTGGGGAAGGAAATTGAATACTTCACAGCAGGTCTGGGACAGAACAAGACGAGCTTCCTTTGTCTGCGTCCCAAGGCAGTTAGCAATGGAGAAGGTCCCAGCCAGCCTGAGGCCAGCCTGTCCCCACCTTTCACCATCCTCTGATCTCCCACTAAAGCTGGTGCATGAGGTCCACAGAGGTCAGCATCCCAGGCAGAGCAAACGGTAGAGAAAAGTGAAGAGTGGATCTAGAGAGGCAAATGGGAGGTATCTGGCACACAGATGAAAGTTCCTCTGTGTTGAAATTCATATGTGCCAGACTTTAATATGCATATAGATTGCCTGAGGAGCTTGTCAAAATGCCTATTATGTTTTAGGAGGACTGAGGTGAGGCCCGAGATTCTGAATTGCTGTTAAACTTCCAGGTGATGCTATAGCTGTGGGTACATGGACCACATTTGCAGTAGTGGGGCTACAACACCCTTCCCTAAATGAAGTCTTGTCAAAAGTCATAGCCTGGTCTCATCTGTGTGAAGGATACACCTCTTGACAAGCAGGAAATAGAGAGGGAGTGTGTTCCTGTCTTCCCTTGCTTCTCCAACCTACTGCCTATGGCCACATAGAAGTAGCAGCATTCGCAAGAGGCAGGGTCAGCAGTTCTAGGGGAGTAAATAGTAACTGGCAGCTGGCCTGTGGCCTGAAGACAGAGAGGAGATTGATAGCTGGAGCCTGTGGAAGGAGAGACCAACTGACTCAGGTAAGCACATAAAATACTGGCACCTTCGAGGATTCCCCAGAAAGGGAGCCTTGAAGTCGTTGTAAATAATAGGAAAATGACCTTATTTATATTAACAGGCTAGGGAATCCTGGACGTATAGGGAATGAGTAAAGTTTGATAGTTCAGGTTCAAAATCCATTGCAGAACACCCTTGTGCTTTGCATTGTATTTGCTCCATTGTTAATGGCCGCCTTTCACTGTTGTTTGTATTCAGTCCATGATTGTTGAGAACAGGTAATCCAAATGCGCTGGGGCCTCTCCCATAGGGGTCTACGGTCCTATGCAGTAACAAAGTACAAAAACATGGTTTTGCCCGCACACAGCCTGCCTCAACTCCTCACTCCATTGCATTCCTGGAAATGCCATTGGAAGTGGGAAAATGGCAAGGAGTGAATCATTTTTTCTCCTCCTCCTCTGGTGTAGCCAGCCTTTCCTTCATTTTCCACCCAGTGTTCCTGAAGCAGTATAGCAAACTGTTGACAAGCTAACGTTGAGACCAACGAATCAGCAGGAAAACTGTTGAATGAGTGAATCAATGAAGTGCAAAGTGAAATACAGGGTTTTGTGAGCTCCTTCAGGCCAGCAGTATGGATGAAACATAAGAGAGAGCAAGAGTGAGGACCTTCTGCACATTTTTCTTTTTCTTGGTATTAATAGTGGAGAACAGTTGAATCTTAAGTTCTTTCTTCAACTTTTTAAACTTGATCCTTTTTAACTACCTCAACTGTGGAAACAAGTTATTGTAATCAAAGCATTCAGAATAAATTTCTGTAGGCCATAAGCCCCCAGATGTTGATGAGAACAAGGGTGTGAGAGAAGGTGGGGGTTGGCTGGTTTACTGACAGGGAATTCTCCACCGAGGATACAAACAGTAGTGCAAATTCTACTATGAATCACAAATGCCTACATGACACTTGCTATGCACCAGCCGCAGACACCGCTTGTTAAGGACTGAATGTTTTGTCCCCCCAAAATTCAGCTGCTGAAATCCTAATACCCAATGTGATGGTGTTAGGAGGTGGGGTCTTTGGGAGGGAATTAGGTCATGAGGGTGGAGCCCTCATGAATGGGATTAGTGCCTTGTTAAGAAGATCCTTAAGATGGGGCACCTGGGTGGCTCAGTCAGTTAAGCATCTGACTTCAGCTCAGGTCATGATCTTGTGGTTTGTGGGCTCAAGCCCTGCATCAGGCTCTATGCTGGCAGTGCGGAGCCTGCTTTGGATCCTGTGTCTTCCTCTTTCTTTGCTCCGCCCCTGCTCTCTCTTTGTCTCTCTCTTTGTCTCTCTCTCTCTCTAAAATAAACATTAAAAAGGAGAGACACACACAAGAGGGCTTGCTTCCCTTCTCTGTTCTCTGAAAGAAGACAGCCATCTGCAAACTGGGAAGAGAGACCTCACCAGAACCCAATCATGCTATAACCCTTGGACTTCCCAGCTTCCAGAACTGTGAGAAATAAACATTTGTTGTTTAAGCTGCCCAGTGTATGGTATTTTTATTGCAGCAGCCCACAGTAACTAAGACACCTTCTCACACAGGAGCTTGGAAGGTGCAAGTTCTAATAATTTAGTAGCTTTCCTACCCTTCCTTCAGTGGGAAAATCCAATAGGCAGAGGTTGAAGAGATGGAGAGTCCTGTTTACTTTTATTTTCTTTCCTTCTTTTAGCCACTCATGATTTTATCAAATACTGATTTAAAAAAAATACTAAACTTATGAAGCCTATACTCAGCAAAGGTGAATTTAAAAGGGAAGAAGGGAGTTTTTATTTCTTTTGCAAAGTTTGCTGATGGATTCTTTTGACCCTTATACTGAGCTCCCTGAAACCATCTGGTATGAATCCTCTCTCTTCTACAATTGCCTCCCTCCCCTCTGCCCACCACTAACCAGTTTTTTAAGCACAGCTAAAATCTGGAGATGAACATATCGATAAACCTAATCCTGGGGTCCTCAGAAACACTCATTAAGAACTACCTTCCCCTTTGCCAACTGCTGTATAGACCAGTCTCACCAGATTATGTATGCTGGAATCAGATAACTTCAAAAGATGCTTGTGGATCTACCTCAGAATGTATGACCATTCTCTTCTTCCTTCCATAGATGGGCCAGCTCACCCATGACCTCCTTTCTGAGCTAGGTCTTCTGACCAAGGTCTTAGTCCATTGGGAGCATGCACCCCATAGGAATTGTAGTTTTACCCTTCATGGTGGGGAACCCCAGTCATGTTCTGTCATGGGGTAACTGAGGAGAGAGATGGGAGAGGGTACTCAAGAGAGGATAGAAGTGGGACAATTAATCGATCATAGCTTTTGACCAAACATCTCCAGGTGTGCTTGGTTCCTTTGAGCTGAGCAGACCTGGGAAAGGTGAATACTTTCTTACCATTTTGCTTATTTTAGAAAATACTGAGCAATAGGACAAATGTGTCTTGGTGACCTTTGGGAGATCTTCCTATCTGGGAGGGCATAGGTGAAGCAGTGTCTGGGACTGATAAGTGTAACTTGGGGATTCTACTTCCGTATGATCTACATATTTAGTAACATATCTGAGTCAGAAAGTTAGGAAAGTTTTCAGATACTTTATTTTTTATCTTTATTTGTGAGTTGCTAGGAGGAAACAAACAAACGCAGTTTTCCATCTTCTCCTCCCCCACGGGCTGCTACGGGCAGGACGAGTGCTGCAGGCTGACCACAGTGCCCCTTCTTCTGACTGACTTCATCCTTCCCTACTGCTCTGTCTTTTCCGCAGCTCAGGGACTGTGCAGAGGCCCCAGACTGTAACACTGTGGAGAGGAAGGTTGGGAGATCTCAGCGCGAGCCAGGATCCCTGTTTTCTTATGCTCTACCACTGCCCATAGCCTCAGCCCTACATTCCAGACTCTGGGAGTAGATCTGTCCCTCATTGGGAAATTAAGGAGTCCAGCACTGATGAATGCCCCTGCTCTGACCTTATGCCCCAATTCTAGTAACTTGGCTTCTGATATGATCTGTGACATGACCCATTGTCATGTCATTTGGGACCTGTGTCCCTGCCCTGAGTTTCAGTTTGCCTAAGACTGAATTTTAGCTCCTTGGCTAAAACTCTGTTCGTAGCTACCAGACCTCCCCTATTTTGACCATTAGTCCATTAGTCAAAATAGGCTACCTGCTTACCAATATGTGTTTTGCTTTCTCATCGGTGCTTATCCATCATGGCTCTTGCCTCTTGAGGCTGATCTCCCCAGACTCTGACCTGTGCCATTTACCTGGATCTTGGGGGAGCATACCCCTATTTCATCTGGGCGATTCTCCAGAGTTATCACTATATGGTGACACGACAGATGGGGCGGGGCGGGGGGACGGGAGGAGGATCAGGCCTCCTTGCTCTAAGTCTTGTACTCTACTATCTGCCTTGTCTTTGGGGATTTCTCTCAATGACTACTGCTGCCATGTACTGAGTCATTTGGTTAGTGGGAAAGAAATAGACTTTGTCTAGTTTAACTAAAAGGAAAATTTGCTGGGAAGGTCTGAGTTTAAAGCAAAGCGCCAGGAAAGTGAAAAGTAGGGAAGTTCCAAGGGCTGCAGAAGTTTCTGTATCTCCAGTTTAGGACACTCTGTGACTCGACTCCATGACCCTGTTCTCTCTGGCTGCTTCTGTTAGTACAAATCTTCATTTTCCCAGAAGAGATCATCTGATTAGCGTAGCTTCATTTAGGCATTCACCTCTGAATAAACTAGCCGGGGTTCAAATAAAGAGGTGGTGTCTGTGGCTCACCTCTGTGAATTAAAGCCAGTCCCTGGGAAAGGGTGAAAGATGGAAACTGGGAATTCACCCCAAGCTTCACACCAGGCACGATCATGCTGGCCTTTTGTGACACTCTGCTTCTCCTAACACACAAGCTCAGCATGCATCTCCTCTCTCGCCAGCAAAGCTGGAATATCCTTAAAGGCTGTCACTGAAGGCTAAATCTTAAACAACATATGAAGTAAAAGAGGAACGTACCACTGGAAATCTATTTTGTAAAATAAGACTTGTTCATCTTCAGCTTGTGAGCTCTTGCAGGGACGTCTGCTTACCTTAATCAGGGTGGAGTCCATGTCCTTGTGTATCCCTAAACAAGGAATGCCCCCAAGACTACAGAGCCAACTCAAAGTTCAGAGGGAGATTCAGAGAAAGCTAGGAATTCTGTTTCCCATTTGGCTGAGGACTGCCTTCAGAATGCCATTTACCTACCTCTTCCCAGATGAGTGGTACTGGGACTAGCCTCTCTTTTCAGGACGCTTCTACAGGAGGGCGGTTTGTCCTGAAGGCCTCATAACACAGTCTGTGAGAGTGCGATGTAGGAGCCTTGCCTTGCAGGGCAGGCAAGTCAGGAGATTCATTCTGTTATCCAAAGATGTGAGGACATCTGTGATTTTGGTCCTGGCCTGTCCCATTGTGGCTTGCTGCCATGCCTGCTGTGTAATGATCCGATTCAACACACACTAATTACATGTTGGTGGTCTGCCAGGCTCCATGGGCAGGCATTTGCACTTGCATTATCTAATTAATATTTAACACAAATCCCATGAAATTCTCTTGGAAAATGAGTGCTGTGGTCGAATGCATTTGGTTAGCACTGCTTGATGCATCTTCCTTTTCCTGACCCAGCATGCTCAGTACCTCATTACAGACTGTGGACCAGGCAGAAAGGTCTCAGGCAGCTGCTCTATCTGCAGCATGACCCAAGTTTACCCAGGTGACATGTGGCTCTGCAGAGCTCTGAACCCTGCTCCTCTGAGTCCAAGTCTAGCCCTCTTTCAGCCACACCTGGGTCTTACCAAATACTCTTGCAGGATGGTCTATCAGCCAGATCCATATGCCAGAGACCCAGGAGAGCCAACAGTGTAGCTCCTGTCTGAAGGCTTGCATGCTCACGACCCAGGAAGAGGCAATTTTTTCAGGTCAAGTCTAAAGACAGAAAAAAGCCAATGTCCCAATGTCTCAATAAGGCAATCCATTATTTGGTGGGGGAAGGGTGAGGCTTTCTGTTCCCTTTAAGCCACACCTGACTGGGTGAGATCCCCCCACAATAGGGAGGATAATCTGCTTTACTCAGTCAACCAGTTTCAATGTTAATCTCACCCCAAAACACCATCACAGAAACACCAAGAATAAATGTTTGACCACATATCTGGGCCCATACCAGTTGAGACATAAAATTAACCATTGCAGCTTGCAAGGCTCCTGTCTCTTCTGTCTTATTCTTACTCTCTCCTCTCTCTGGATCTTCTTGTTTGTTCTGGTGAAGAGAGATGCCATATTGTGAGTTGTCCCATAGAGAAACCCACAGGGCAAGGAAGAGCCAACAATCAGTAGGGAAAAGAGGTCCTTACTTAGCCCAACAGCTGGTGAGGAATGTCATTCTGCTAATAACCACGTGAGTGAGTTTGGAGGTAGATCCTGCTCTATCTGTCAAGTGTTGACATGACTGCAATGCTGGCTGGCACCTTGACCTTGGCCTATGAGAGATCTTGAAGCAGAGAACACAGTTAAGCTATACCTGGATTCCTGATGCACAGAAACGATGAGATAAATGTTATTTTCAGGCTTTTCATCTGAGGGTCATTTTTTTTCCTCTGCTGTAGAAAACTAACACATGTCTCAGCCATTGGATATTCTCCTACAAATGAACCTGAGGAGAACTGACTATCGGACTTTTCTGGTCCTTCCAACTACTGTGTGTCTTTAAGACACAACCCAGGCAGGCTTCCAAAAGGCTCCTATCTCCACCCTTTTACTAGAAGGAATGCCCACATCACTAAATAAATTCTACCTGTGGCATTTAAACATACAGTTTAGAAAAAGATACAAAGCACATTTCACAACATTTCCTTTCTGTCCACTATTGTCCCCACCAACCAATGCCCCCAGGTCCCTGATCCCCTTAACATGTACCTTGTCCTGCTCCATCCCACACTGCATAAATCAGTCAACATCACACCAACCTATCTAGAGATCCACTCTGTTATTCTTTGTTGGGAGTGAGGTGATAAGTGATTTGTTTCTGTCTTTATATACTAGGTGAAAATAGATATAGCCTTGTGCCCCCCCTTCCCCCTGGAGATCTTGACTATACAATTGTTATGGTGCTTTTCTGTGATCTCAAAAAGAAGCAGAGCATGAGCTTGGAGTCATAAACACCCAATTTTGAATTTTGGGTTGTTCAATCACTAGTTATCCAAGGACCTCAGTGTCCTGGAGCCTCAGTGTTTTCATCTATAAAAGGATGTGATGATTCTCAGAGTTCGGGTGAATATGAAATAAGATATTGAAAAGACTAAATGAGATAGCACGTAAACAGATGTATAGCAAAGTGCTTGGTACATAGTAGCAGGTAAGAAATGTTCTTTCATTTTTCAGGTGTAAAATTGTTCTTTTTTTGTAGCACTGTAGTAGGTGGTGAGTCCACTTTAATATTTAAGTAACCTTGAGAAGTAAAACTTTCAGAGTTTCAAAATTTACTTTAAAAAACTGTCTGATGGTCAAAATCAATGATTTGCCCTAAGTGATTCGGGTTACTGCATTGTTTATAAAAGTGAACTTAAAAATGAAGAGCCAGATAGAGAACAGTGGGTCAGACAGTCAGGGGGCTGGGCTAAACCTCTGGACACAGACCCGTAAGACTTAAGTGGGTCTCTAAGATTGGATTATAGTATTTTGTTTTCTGTCTAGGAACTTTCTTGTGCAGTGAGTCAAAACATTGTTTTGCAGGCCTATTTCATGTGCCAGCTGGTGCAGGCCCCAATCTATGTAACGCAAAGGCCCTGAAGCCTGGAGTGCTAACTGTGAAGGAGCATTTATTTGTGCCCATTTGTCCATTGGTATCCCTTCAGCACATTGATACAGCTGGGCTGGTTTTAAATCTGAGATAGTGGGATGTCCATTTAGGAAGAGAACGCACACACCATCCAACTGCGTGGAGTATCTACCATGTGCAAGGCACTGAAGGATGTACAAAGAGTCCTGAGACTTTTCTGGGTTGCAGTGCAAGGTATTCCGGGATCCTCATCGTTCCTGTACGTGGTCGGACCCAGCATCTGAGTGCCTCTGCTGTAAAAAGTGGATTTACCATTTTCTGCACTCTCAACTTCCAAGCAATTGCTAGAGAGTCAAGAGTCTCCTTCACTTGCTCAGAAGTTCTAAGAAGTGGACAAGGCCTAAGATGATACCATAGACATTAGCCCTACAGACACTGAACGTAGGAGGTGTTTCCTGGGGAGGGCCAAAGGTTGGAAATGAAAAGCCCTCCCAAGGTGATTTAGCCTGATTCTTGCAAGTATAGAAACAAAACGTTAGGGTACCCAGAAATAACCAGATTTACAGATAGATGTTCATAATTAATTTAGCATGCAAGTAATGGAAAATTAGAACACTGATTTAGTAACTTTCAGGGGAAGATCCATTCCAAGAGACCAGAATATGTGCATCTTCAATCTCCGGGGTGCCCCTCCTCTCCTGCCACCACCCCCACTACCATTATCTTCTCCACATCAAGATACCCCGGAAGCTCAGTAAGGTTCCTGGGTAATGGAACTATCTTGAGTAAGATTTCATCCAGACTATGGGGAGACCTCATGAAACACTTCTGTTTCTCAGCTGAGTGTACTTTTCTACTGGCAAGCATACTTCAGTGCCCCTGGTGCACTCTCTCTTTCGCTTCTCGGCAACTGTGTTTTCTGCTTTGGCATTGCCCTTTGGGTGCCACATTCTTTTAAAGAAGTATTAGCTATAGTGGTATCTCCTCATAATGTATAATGATTTAATTAGTTTAATTTCAAGAGGGTCCAGTGAAAGGAATCAAACAGAATCATTCCAGATTTCAGAGAAGTGGTAAGAACAGGAAGGAAAAGAGAATTTTGGTGAAGTACTAATTGTTGGAAACAGGAAGATGAGAAAGACTTTGCTGTTAATCTTAAGAGGCACAAACTGGGATTCATTTCTAAGGCAGTATCCCAGAATTTACAAGATCTCGGTGGGGAGAATGATGGTTCTTTATTGGACCAGAAGATGCCAGAAGGGCAGTGGTAAAGAGCATGTCTGCTACTCTATTGCTGAAGGCAATAGGGCCTGACCAAGAGGAAGGAACAGCCCTCCCAGCGGCCTTGTGAATGAACACCAGGGATGACAGTGATTACGTGTGGGAAGTGGAGATGAAAAGGGGCCCTTTCTCGGTTTTCTACGACTACATAATTCTTGAGGCTTATGACGTATAGTTGAGGGAGTATGGGCAGAAAGAGATAAGGAAGGGTTGTATGAAAAAGCAAAGTTAGATTCCTTACCAACCCTGGCACATGTGAGTGAGCCATTTGCAAACTGACTTAGAAAATGAGGAAATGTGGTATTTCTTGCAGGCTTGTGTCAAGGTGAAAAACGCTTCTGAGTATTCTTACTGTTCATGCTCAAGACATATTTGGATTGAACCAAGGGGTTCTGGACAGGTGTGCCTATATACTGCAGCCCCTTCAGTTCTTTAAGCCACATCCTCCTCCTCCCTACTCATCTCCCATATGAACTGCCACTCGGTCCCTATGCACCCCCGTAGCTTTAGGGGGAAAAGAACGGCCCACTTGATAAGGCTCATGGAATACCCATTAGTTTTTCTCTAAGGCAGTAGTTCCCAACTCTGGCTGCACATTAGACACATCTGGGAAGATCTGGAAAACAATGATCATGCCTGGGTCCACATCCCAACCAGTGAATCAGAATCTCTTGGTTGGAGCTCCAATGTGAGAATTTTTGAAAAGTTGTCTACATAATTTTCATACACAGTCAGTGAGAGCCACTGTTCTGGGGCTCTAAGATATACTATACTGTAGTAATGTAATTTGCAACTGGAGACTGCTAAAATTAGTCAAAGTGTCACTAAGTCAAAACAAGACTCTTTTTTAAAATCCTTGAAATTAACATTCTAAGAACAAGGAGATGAGTGGACCCAGGTGCTTGAATCTTCAGAAGAAAGGCCAGCCAATGAGTGAGGGGAGTGACAAGAGAAATGCTTGACAAGACAAATGCTGGAAGTGTGGATCCTTTCAGAATATGCTTACTGCTTGAGATAATGTCTGAAGGTTGAGACTGATATGAATTATTTAGACCTTTAGGGAGACTCCGCAATGGAATCAATTTTCCTTATCCTTTCTCTTCATAGTCAGGCTGAAATGGTCAAGCCTCTGGAGTAAAACTGACTTTACAAACAGCAGCAAGGAGAAAGTTCTAATGCTTGCTACTGTGTTCCTGATAAAACTAAAATTGATTGAGATGCCCCTTGGGAGGTCTCAGGAAAACCTAAATCTTGTTGTTATGAAGCGTTATAATAATTTCCTTTGTATGTCATATTCATGAGAGTGTGATATGCATTTAATGAGAACTCTGATAAGGGGGTAGACGTTTTTCAAAGAGCTGCAGAATAAAGATTCAGAGGCTACATTGCAAGTTCACATTTTCTTTTTTCCTGGGAGATTTTGGCCTTCTTGTCACAAAAAAAGCATGAGACTCAAGCTTTTGGTGTGAAGGGGGTGACAATATTGGTTTGCCTGGCTTGCTGTGCTGGTTTGTCCTAACTGGTTCCAGTTTATACCTGTTGTCTTAACCTAATTATCTCTAGCTCGCCTTTTCACTTTCAAAAGTGCCCTCCTGGAGGTGATAAGTCACATGGTCACTATAGTCATGGTAAAGTGTGCCTCTCTCTGGTCTGGGAAGAGGAAACCTCCATTCTGGTACTATTGTTTCCACAAACTAGCTCTGTGCTCATAACATATTATTCCTATTAGGGACTCAGTTTCCTTCTCAGTCAAGTAAAGAGGGGTCTAAATCAGGGACCCAGGGACTATCCTCTGGGCAAATACACAATGTTATATGCAAGTTTTTCTATGAATTTTGTTACATTTTTCTGGGGACAGTTTCAGTAGCAGTCATCAGATTTTTGAGGGAAGTTTCATGACCCCCAAATGGTAAAAACTACACTGGATGAACTCTGTAGTCCCATTAACGGCAGGATTCTTTACTTCTGTGGTTACGATGCTTTTAAAATAGAAGTTGGGAGTCAGTTAAATATTGTCTGAGAATATTTCCACAGTGAGAATTGTATCATAATTGATTTTCCTTCTACCAAAAAACAAATAAATGGGATTTTATTTTTAGAGACAGGCAGCCCACACATTGCAATGATAAAAGGCCTCTATGACAAGACAGACAGGAACCCTGCAGTTGGGAATACAGGGCCTTGTCCTTTGGGAAGAGCACAGGAAGGGAAAGAGAAATTCCTCATGGGAAGGCAGGGGTCCCTGAGAAATAAGGATGGTTTGCAAGACACGAGAAATGTCTTTACCTCCTTGTCTAAGATTGACGGAAAAGAGAGTGGAAGATAGGTCATTAAGGAAGTAATTCTATTACAGACTAAAAGAAAGAACAGCAAGCTAGGAGTCTGGGCTCTATTTTTGGATATGCCAAGGAAATGCTGTGTGACCTTGGGCACACCAGTTTCCTCGACTACAAAACCCGAAAGGAACTACAAGGTCTGGAACTGCTGTGACACTCTTCCCTGCATGTACTCATTTCAGCCCCTTTCCCCCATCAATGACCCTGAGGAAATCTTTCTGTGTCTATTTCCCTTTTTAAAAAAATTTTTTTTAATGTTTTTATTTATTTTTGAGACAGAGAAACAGAGCATGAGCAGGGGAGGGGTAGAGAGAGAGGGAGACACAGAATCTGAAGCAGGCTCCAGGCTCTGAGCTGTCAGCACAGAGCTGGACGTGGGCGTCAAACTCGCGGACTGTGAGATCATGACCTGAGTTGAAGTTGGATGCTTAACCGACTGAGCCACCCAGGCGCTCCTTTCTGTGTCTGTTTTCTAAGAATCGGTGCATTTGCCAAAGGCCTTTCTATACTGCATTTTTTTTTTTCATAAAGTATGCCTCATTGAGAACATTTACTATTTGACACCTATTTGCTATAGAGGCGAAATTTGCTCTGAAATTACGGCCAGAGGTTTCCTAGTGCTTTCTCTTGAAGAACTTCTTACTTGAGCAAGGTGGCCTAGAGGCTGCTTTTCTGGTTCAGAGTGGCCACTGAACCAATTATGGAATTGGCTATAAACAGACCAAAAAGTAACTTGGGAAGAATTGTTCAGAGGGTTGGACTTGAGCCTCAGAAACCCCCAAGCCCTTGCCTTGTTGGTAATGGGAAACATTGGGTGCTAACCTATTTCCTTAGACCTTTCATGAAGTCACTCATGGTGATGGTAAAAATGAGCCATTTACCTTGAATGTATTGCTGTGCAGTCCTCAGTCAGAACTTCAGATATAATATTTATATTTGGGGGCAACCCAAATCACTAAAGTAATAACTTGTCAGGCAGCTTTATACAGTAGACTAGAGCAGTGGTCTCCGGAGTGAGGTTTAAGCATCTCAGGGAGCATGTAGTATGATCCACTGGGTCACTAGAAAAACATTAAACTTTGACTTAAACTTTTGTTAGGGGTGCTGAAAGGTATTTTACTGAGGGGGTGTGCTATCAAAAATATTTAGGGGACCCCTGACTGGGTCATTGTCTTTTCTATGCCAAGTATTTGTCTTGAGAGGTACATGTATAGAATGTGCTATGCTGTATAGTGAGTAGTAAGATTTCAACTCCATAAGAGCTGCGGGCTCTGAACAATAGGCACTAGACCGTTTCTAAGGTGACAGAATTTACGGGGCTGTGTTTGACACTGTGCCGTAACAGACTGACGATACCAAGAAAAGCACTTACACGAAAGAGATGGCTAATAGACTCGATACAAGTTCTTTTGAAAGCCACTTTTGGGGTGAGCGTCATACAATCCACACATGCTGAGATTCTGGCAGGTTCGTCATAATCAGTGCCCCTCTCCCTCACCACAAGAACGTAAGCTCTTCCTTTTCTGTTACTTCTTGTATCAAGTAGCACTCAAAGCAAACTCTGAAGTTCATTGTAACTCTAGCATCACTTATGTGACGACTGTCATTCAAAAGAAAAGAGTAAGGAAGAAAAATGGACAAATCTCTATGCAGAAAACAACTGAATTCAACTAAATGAACACAAAAGTATATTATATATAATAATTATATACATGAATTACATATTTATATACAATTATACAAGTTAGCATTAACTCCTAATTCTTGGTCTAGGCCAGTGGCTCTCTGTCTTTCGTTTTCATTAGAATCATGTGGGAGATTTAAAAAACTACTAAAGCTTGGGACCTACGCCCCCAGATTCTGTTTTGTCTGGGTTGGAACCTGGCATCAGCGTTTCTCAAAAGCCCCTTCGACGATTCTGATATATGTGTAGGATTGAGGACCACGGGTCTAGGATTTTAAAAACTCAACCTCCCATGTCCTGCTGACTTGAAGGTCAGCAAGGAATGCTCTGGGGTCTGTTGATTTCTGTGGGAAACATTAAATATTCCATCTCTCTTTCTCTCCGATTCTCAGGAGAAACTGTATTTTTCCAACCAGTTGAGTATCCCATGCCCTAGAGAACTGACAAAAGTAGGAGCTGGCACTTCTATAACTTAACAGCTGCATGTGAGACAGCAAGAAACTTGGCATTTGAAAGAATAAATGTCGGTCATCCTATCAGAAATTATTTTCTTTCATCCTGACCTGCTGAAGAGATATCTTCTGATTTAAAATCTCTCCTCTCTCTCCTTCCTACTTGAGGGTGGGCGTTAACTTCTTCCCTGCTGCTCTGATAGTGCAACTCAACAAAGGAAAATGCTGATGAATTGTATAATGCTGGAGGAAATCAAGGAAGGAAAAGAGAATTGGCTACCTCAATTCATCTGTCATTTTTCAGAGAAAATGCATGTCTGGATTTTTCTTTTAAATTATTGGTTGCTTTGGGGAGGATGAGGATGAGAAATCTGGGGTGGCTCAGCCATTCTCCTCAAATTGGAGTCTGCAGATAGAACTCATCCATCATTTGGTGCTTTCCCTTTGTGGAATAAACATATTCCTGTTGAGTACCCTTTGATGATTTATGGAGCCACAGGAAATTTGGAGAACCAAAATGATTTCTACACAAAACAGTAACCTAAACTTTTGGGAGGATTTCTCTTTTTGGTTTATTTCTAGGCACTTTGAAATGTAAAAAAGGAGGGGACTTAAAATGTAATAATTGGTATTAAAACAAATGGACAAATAAAGAAATCTGATTAGTCTTCAGCTCTGTCCACCCTTGTGTATGACCTATGTATCCATGAGGGACACACAAGAAAAGAGAGCTTGTGTCATGTGGTTTAGTAAAGGAAATTTAACATG
Source organism: Neofelis nebulosa (assembly GCF_028018385.1). Classification (NCBI taxonomy): domain Eukaryota; kingdom Metazoa; phylum Chordata; class Mammalia; order Carnivora; family Felidae; genus Neofelis; species Neofelis nebulosa. The sequence continues at coordinate 21,556,670 of NC_080783.1, forward strand.
GAGAACTAGTTAAAAAAAAGGGGGGGTGGGAATTGCATGAAATGAAAAAGCCAAAGAAGGAATGGAAAGGTGAAACAGGGTTAGCGACAGCAGCGAGCCACTACCAGGAGGGATCTAAAATGAGAAATGATAGGTTTACTCAGAAGTCCCCTCAATGATTCTGATGTGTATGTGGGGTTGAGGGCCACTGGTCTAGACCTTTAAAAACTCAACCTCCTGAGGGTCTGAAGATAGGCAAAGATAGGCTCTGTGGTCTGTTAATTTCTGTGGTAAATATTAAACATTAAATATTCCAGCTCTCTTCCTCTTTGAGAGGCTGGAGAAGTAGTGTTAGCAGAGGCAAGAAATCAGAGCTGCTGGATACAAATGGTAACCCTGATGGAAGTGACCCACAGAGGCTGGGGGTCATGGGCAGAGGATTTGTTTGTTTGTTTGTTTGCTAGACTAGACCTTTTTTTTTTTTTTTTTTTTTTTTTGCTAGAAAAGGGAAAGAACAAATACTCTTCCTCCCTCCTGCCTCCCAATAAGATTCTACTGGCTTCCATTGGCTAAACCTAACAGGAAAACACTCATTTCTAACTGCAATGCAATTTAAGCACAACACAAATTATCACCTTAAATTAATTCTTGTTAATTTGAACTGTATTGGTTTGGTAGTTTTATCTCTAATTTGTAAATTTGTTTTGGTGTTATCATTGTTTAGTGTAATGAGTTTATATCTAGTTTTACATTTGTATATGTATTTAAATAACATTATAATAAAAGTCATTTGTCAACAGTGGGGGATTGTGAGACTATTTTTTCTCCAAAGAGAGGGCATACATTATTCACATTTGACAATAATGGTATAAAATTCTCATAGAAGGAATCACCCAGGATTTAACTGGAGGAACTGGGAAAGGGGATCTGAGGGTTGCCTAAGAGTTGAGTCACAAGGAGTAGGGAGTTCTCAGTTTTGCTTTGGGACAACTTTTTTGCAGACTTTAAAAAGGGAAGACTGTTTACCAAAACTCCAACTCATAGCAAGATTTTGCTTTTATATCAGAAGTATTTAATAAGATATTTTTAACAGGGGTCAGTATAAATGTGGTCCACCCTGGGAGTTGATTCTGTATGTGGGTGATTTTTCCAATATGTTCTTTTTTCAAATGATGGGCTTTGCAGCCTTTTATGCTCATCAGAAGGAATTATTTTTGACAGATCTGAAGGTGACCTCAAAGTCCAGGCTGGGAGCAGCAGGCCTTGGGTCCCTACTGACAATGAGACATAGAGATGGGGGACCATGAGGTGCCCAGTTTGGGTGATGCCTTGTGTTCTCAGATGGAAGCATTTTGTCTAGGTTCTTTCTAGTCCATACAGAAAACAAAACTGAAACCAAACAAATAAATCCCCACCAGTTCTTTTATTGATTGAGGTATAAATGGCATTTGTGTGAAACAGAGTAAGTGGTTGTATTTTTAAATTAAGAATAAGTATGAAACATTTCAAGTATGGAGAAAATAATTTAATGAACATTCACGGATGTAGCATTCAATTTTAAAAACTGCCAATTTTTTGTTATATTTGTTTCAGATCTCTCCCTCTCTTTCTAAATATATATATAACAAGTACAACTAAAGCTCTAATGTTCATTAATATCCACTTATTTACATTTTAATTTTCTGTTAGAGTTCTTTGATCCATTAATTATTTTGGAAATTTCAAATTTTCCAATGCCTGGGATTTTTTGAGCTATCTTTTGGTTGCATTGTGATCGGGGAATATAGTCCATGAGATATCAATTCTTTGATATTTCTTGAGACTTGCTTAAATTTGCCAAATCAGTTTTTACATTTGTTTACTTATTCTTGGGAGAATATTTATAATCTAATTGCTGGGGTAGGGTTCTATATATTTTTATTAGCTCAATCATATGCATTGTGTTGTCAAATTGTCTACATACTCATTAATTTTTGATCCTTTGACCTATCCATTTCTGAGAAAAAAGCATTAAAATATTTTATTGTGATTGTGTATGCATCACTTTCTCTTTACATTTTAATTTTTTTCCTGTAGGTTTTGGAGCTAAAATGTTGGGTAAAACACGAAAAGGATTATGTTGTTTTCCTGGAGAATTATTCTTTTTATTATTAGGTAATGAACTTCTTTATTCCCCCAATACTTAATGTGTGTTTTGTCTACTATGTGTATCAATCCGCTAGCTTTCTCTTGTTTACAATTTGCCTGGTATACATTATTCCAATCCTTTATTTTCTGCCTTTCACTGTTATTATATTCTAGTATGTCTCCTGGGAGAAGCAATCCCTTGGATTATTATCTTGTGTGTTTATTTTTCACCCAATCATAGAAACTTAGAAAAGCACTTGGAATACATTATACATTTGATTTAAAAATATGAAGGGCGTAGGTGAAGGGGATGAAGAGTGAAAACTTTCAGTTATAAATAAGCCACAGAGATGCAAAGCAGAGCACAGGGAATATAGTCAGTAATACTGTATTAACCATGTATGGTGACAGATGGTAACTAGACTTATCAGGGTGATCATTTCATAATGTACACAGTCAAACCACTGTGTTGTGCACCTGAAACTAATATTTTATATATATATATATGGACTGTATATGTGTATATATATATATATATATATATATGGACTGTAAATAATCATATTTTTCTCATATCTGGTATTTTAGGTCTATCTTACCGTTAAACTTTCCAGGTGAAATCTTATAATTTTCTATATTCAAAGTTTATTTACCAACTTCATTGCTTAACAGCCTTTCTTGTTCCTCGTTTCTTGGGAATTAATTTCCTTTTATTCTGTGAGGGCCTTTTCATTCTTTGTTAGTCTGGACACTTTTATTTTATTTTCATTATTGAATGATAGTTTAAATTGGTAAAATATTCTGGGTTGAAAGATATTTGGCCTTAGCACTTTGAAGAGATTTCATTTTCTTCTGTCCTCTGTTGTTGCTATTGAGAAGTCTGCTATCAGTCCAATTGTTCCTTTTTGGTAAAATGATTTTTTTAATTTCAATTGATTTTAAGATTTTCCTCATTTGTGTTCTACAGTTTTACTCCAATGCACCTAAATGTAGATTTATTTATATTTTTTCCTTCTGACTTTGCACAGTCTCTTCAATGTGAGGATCTGTATCATTTTCCAATTCCAGACATTACCTCTTTGGATCTTCCTCATTTTCTCTAGGAGCATTTCTAGAAATTCTATTAAATGGATGCATTTTAGGCCTTACAGTCTGCCTTCCATTTTTCTTATTTCTCATTTTTTATATTTTTACATTAAAAAGTCTCACCATGCTACATTCAAAGTAATGTATCCTCAGATTTTTCTTCTAGTTAGCTAATTTTCTCTTCATCACTGTCCAATCTTTTGTTTAGCTAATCCATTAAATATTTAGATTTTTTTAATCTTTTATTTCCAGATTTCTATGTTGTTTTTTTAAGATTTTTCATGTTCTTTTGTCATAGTATCTTATTCTTTCATCATAGATTTTATTTCTTCTTTTATCTCTTTAGACATTTAAACTCTTTATTTTATACTGTCTTCTAGGTAGTATAAAGTTAATTGGAAGTGATATTTGCTTTTCTGTAAGGCTTTTCTTGACAGACTTTTCGACCATCATTTATGTTAGATCTTTACTTCATATATTATATAAATTTTTTAGCTGAAAACTACAAGTTTTAATTGGTGTCATCTATTTCCAACACATAAATTACTAAAATCATACATAAGTTTTTATTGTAATATTATTTTTAGCATATTTTTTCCTCCTCTATGGAAATCCCTTCTGGAATTCCCAGTGGAATTCCTAAAGAAGTTTTGCATTCTTCAAGGACCCTGGGCTAACCAACCCAGGAGCAGTGTCTATGTCCATCTCAAACTGGGGAGTCCCATATCTGAAGGAATGTGTAATGTCAGTCTCCAGGTGTAGGAATGCATGGGCTTGGGACTTCAGTTTCTTTCTTTCTTTCTTTCTTTCTTTCTTTCTTTCTTTCTTTCTTTCTTTCTTTCTTTCTTTTTCTTTCGCATGAGTTCATCTTTTTTATTTTTATTTTTTAAATTTACATCCAAGTTAGTTAGCATATAGTGCAACAATGATTTCAGGGGTAGATTCCTTAATGCCCCTTACCCATTTAGCCCATCCCCCATCCCTCCAGTAATTGGGACTTAAGTTTCTCATGAGAAAGTGTTCTTTTCTCACCCCAGAGCCTAAGGCAGAGACAAACCTCACTGCTTGTTGAGAGGTGGACTTTGCCCCATGTTTTACACTGAGGTTTAGCCCTTTATCAGAGTTTCAGCTTAATGCAAAGGTCTTAGCTGCAACTGTCCTTCTTGCACAGCCCAACACATCCTACCTTGTCCTTATGTAGATGCGTCCGGGCTCATTTCTCAATCTGATGTGGGCCCCCTGCACCTCCCATTCCTGGACTACTGAAACATAGTTTCTTGGCTTTTCTGGCTTTTCTTTATTTCTGTTCCCCTGGATTTCCTCTATTTCTTATGAACTCAGCTGGGCATTTAAAAAAGAATTGCCATTTAAATTTTTTTTAATCTAGCATTTCTAGATATTTGTCATTAAAGTCATTCTACTTTACCTCCATTGCCCATATTGACAGAACTAATTTATTTTCTTTAGAAAAATATAATATATTGTGTGTACCTTAGGCTCTTAGTGAAAAAATTAGAGCGTTGAGATATATTCACATGGTGCTGGTAACTACTAGTAACTTCTATGAAAAAAATATCTGTTCAGTGGATGTTTGGCACCAAATACCAAGTCTTTTTTATTAACCTTTTCCTTTTTTAAGCTTTTAAAAACTTATTTAAAAAATATTCTTCATTCGGTGGACATACTTAAATTGTGTGGCCAGTAAAAGTGACTGTCATCTTAACACAAGAAAAAAAACAAGTTGAAATAAATTTTTGATTTATTTGTGTTTTGTGGTCATACACCATTCATATTATGTTGGGGGGGTGGGTGGGTAAGTAAGTTGCTTAATGTGTAAAATGCACCACATAGAAACATCAGCTAACCAACAACTATGTATCTAAAAGATTCCTCTATAAAGCAGATTCTACAAGTTGCTTCTGATCTGTTCATAACAAAGAGGGTCATGGAAAGGTGAAGAAGGACAAAGACAAAACTTTCAGCTCAATGCAAGTTCTACATTAAATCGATACAGTGAGTCAGAACTAATCACGGGGTTTGGAATGGACAGTCCTTGTCTTCTGACCACCTAGCCTCCATTCCAACCTCTTTAATAAAAGTGCCCATTTCCTTTGATGAAACCATTCTCCATGAATCTGTATAGCTTCCATAGGACTGTAATTTAAGATGCCTGGCTTCCTGTAGGCAATGTCCCAAATTGGTTCAATTAGACTTTCTATCCTGGGATTTTGAAGCTTGAGTTTAGTGAAAAAGATTTGGAGAATAATTAGCAGTGGCACTTTCTATCAATTCCTGCTATCCAGGTTCCAGGAACTGCCCTCTTTTTCTTCGAAGGGAGCACTTTTTTTGAGCTCTGTTTCTATTAGCTGTCCTTTTAGTTAGTGACCTTTGCAATATTCTTATGAGAATTTCCTTTTCAACTTAAGCTAGCAGAATCAGTATCTGTGGTTGGCCACCAAACAACCCCTGGAGGGCTTTGTTCTATACATGAAATGCTTTCCTGTATTAAAATAGCTTTTGGCAAATTAAACTTCATTTTAAAACCCACATTTTAAGTGAAACCAATGGTGAAAGTAATGTAACACAATTGCTTCTTAATATGTTAATTTTGGAGATCAATTATGTTTGCATTTTGAGTTTTCTTCAAGTGTGTTTCACCTAGAATTGTGCTTTTAACAAATGTCGCTGATTGTGTCTTGGCAGGCATAAGTTGACTTGGTGTTTATCTAAGTCTATAAAATAAGTTTACAATGTAAACATGAGGCTCCACTATACTTATTGTTAAGCTTATTCAAACAAGGCTGGATGGGTGCTGTGTGCAGAGTGGTGAAGAACTTCTATGGTCACATATTTGCTGAGTAGAAAGAGTGGGTTTTGTTCAAGTTCCTTTTTTTTTGAATTTTCATAATTAAGAAAGGGTTTTCAGTGTTTTATCATTTTGAAATTGCTGTGTGTAATAGGAACTAATGAATCACTTTGTCATTATGAAAAACCAAAGTAAAATTAGAATGTTGGTTTGCAAAAACACATTGGCAGTTGTTCTGTTCAGAGTTGTGTAAGTTGTTCTGTGTGTGGCTGTTCCATGAATCGTTAAATAATATACAAACCCTGATTTCAGGCCTCTGTGGCTTGGATGAGGGTGTTACTCCTGTCTGGAGTGCCCCATTCACTGTCCCTTTGCCTACTGAAGTCCTACTCATCTCTCAAGGCCAACCCAAACATTACCTTCCTCTGGAACCTCCTTAAGTTCCACCCAACAGAATTAGTCACTGTCATTTGGGCTCCCTAATTCTTTCTTCATCCCATTGGAGAGCCTATGCCCTCAACTAGTAGACTGAGAAAGATGAGAAGTGGGGAGGCACTGGCCTTATAGGTATAGACATTATACCTTTATACCTTATATAGAGGTATAGACATTATACCTTATATAGAGGTATAGACATTACCTCTATAAGATTAATGTCTCAACATCTGTAATCAAATTTTATCTTCTTAGAAACTAAACACTCTGCTTCCTCATTTATATACGAACTACCTTTAATAAATTTCTCAGAATATCTAGTATATACAGTATTGCCAAGAAACCACAATTATCTACGGATGGATATTGATAAAGCACATTGTGGAAACCAGCATATCCCTTTCCCCTCATTCTTTATTTGTTTCAGTTTAATGTTACCAAATGATTCCCACTTTGAGTACTCTAATTTTGGGGAGATCCAACAATCCTTTTCAGGGATGAATCCATTTTGGGCGGTAAAATACTTTTAATTTATCAGTCATATAGATATAGGGAGCTTGAGGAAAGATGTGTTTTAGTTTTGTTTATTTTTCTTCCTAACTTAAAAACAAATCTGTTCCAATTTAGAATTAGCTATGTCCATGCTCATCTTTTGGTGAGTGGAAGTTTGAATAATGGCCTTCACAGATACCTGTGGCTCCCATGGCATAGTCTAGAGGCCTCATGTGGCTTGAATATCCTTTGGCACCACCCTAGACTCAGCTTGAATTGGACTTCATGTTTCACACACAATCTTTCCCTGACCGTGGAGCTATTTTTATTTTTGCTTCCTGTGCTCAGATTATCCTACCTCTATTTCTTTGCTTGGCTAAGACCTACTCATCCTTTAAAACTCTACTGCTACTCCACTGCTGATTTTCAAAAAATATTTTGAGTGCCTATTATTTTTCATGGATTCATGACAGATAAGAATGTAAAATTCACCTGGGTTGTTCAGTTAGTTAAGCATCTGACTCTTGATTTCGGCTCAGATCATCATCTCACGGTTTGTGGGATTGAGCCCTGTGTTGGGCTCTGTGCTGACAGTATGGAGTTTTCTTGGGTTTCTCTCTCTCCTTCTCCCTCTGCTCCTCCCCTGCTTGTTGTCTCTCTCTCTCTCTCTCTCTCTCTCTCACTCTCAAAATAAATAAATATTTTTTAAAAAAGAATGTAAAATTCTAGTAAAGAACACATATAAGCAAGTAAAAATAAGTAAGTTATTCTTCAATTATGAGGACTACTCAGAAAGAAAGAAAGTGCAGTGTGATAGAGAGTGTCTGGGAGCAGGGTTTCTTTAGACAAGTTGTACAGGAAGGACTTTTGGAAGAAGTGACATTTGAGTTCAGCCCCAAAAGGGAAGCCTTCAGTGACCTCCTCCTAAACTAGATCCATCTATTTAAGTATATGGAATATCTTATCTAAAGATGTGTGTACCTTTGGTATCTGCCACAATGTGAGCATGTTTATGTATTGCAGTGGTGCACTGGTAAATGTTTAACAAAAAGCCCAGATTTGTATTATTTGCCAGTTTCCGTAACATAAATACTTTCACCGTGGCGGATTTCAAGCTGCTAACTTAATTACTGAAGCAAGATTGGGGAGCAACACACAGAATTGGCTCCATGAAAGCTATTAGAAGCCAATTTGTGCTGGTTTCAGCATACCACTGTATCTGTCTTTCTCTCCAGGTTGTTTGCTATTTGAGGCAAGTAATAAATGTTTGTTGAATCAATGAATTCTCTCTTATGCATGCACCTACTCAATCTAACCCATTATTGTTTTTTTTTTAAGTTTATTTAGTTATTTTTGAGAGAGAGAGGGCAAGTGAGAAGGGAGAGAAAGAAGGAAGAGAGAATCCCAAGCAGATTCTGCACTGTCAGCTTAGGGCCTGATGTGGGGCTTGATCTCACGGACTGTGAGATCAGGATCTGAGCTGAGATCCAGAGTTGGATGCTTAGCCAACTGAGTCACGCAGATACTCCTAACCTATTGTTTTTAGTGTTATTATTATCAAGTGTGGTCGCTACAGGTGATGTAAATAGGAATAAGAATTATGTAACTATTGTATGGGTGTCTTGAAATTCAATGATGAAAATGTCTATCTAGCACCAGCATTTTATACAATATTGCTTCTTATCCCAAACCAAAGGTTTGAATGAATTAGGAAAGAAAAAAAGAAAGACATATATCCAAATTTGCAAACATTATCACTATACCTGGTACCATGTTGGAAAAGAAAAATAAATCTAGATAAGTTATGCATTCTATAAAGACAAAGAAGACCTAGAAGACTATATTTCAGACATGGTGATGAGAAAATAAATTGGTTTTAACCTAGTCATCATTGTTTCCTAATAAGAGGTGGGGACCATGATTTTATTCTTTGGGTATACCTTAAATAAATTTGCTTTGTGAACAGAGGAAAACATGAACTAGCGAATTTTGATGGTTCTTCATTTTGATGTTTATTTCCATAGACTTTTTTCTATTGAAATATAGTTGACATACAGTATTATATTAGTTTTAGGTGTATGGTATAGTGATTCAACACTTGTGTACATTACAAAATGATCACCAAGATTTCTAGATACCATCTGTCACGACACAAAATTATTCAGATGTTATTGACTATATTCCCTATATTGTACTTTACATTATTTTCATCGACTTTGAAACGTAAAAATGGTGGAAGAAAAGCAAACAGAACCCCAAAATGTCTAGAAAATACTTATATGTTTAAAACCAGAGGGATTTCAAAGTGATTTCCCAGACTAATCTAAACACATCAAAATTTCCTTGGATTATTTGATAAGGTCTAGAACTACCACCTCCCCATATCTCCAATTTATATGGCTTTCATTGTGTGTTTCTTATTAGCTGAAATTTTATACTTAGAGCGCTTAGGAGATTGAAGATGATTTCTATCTCTTTACTACTCCTTCTGTTGAGAGTAACATTCCGGGACTTCTGAGGCTAGATGAGAAGACCCTTGCATTTACCTTGAGTCTTCTGCATCACCTTCTGTGTGAGATCTGAGCTGCCATGTAAAAAGTCCACCAGGGCAACAAAACCTAAAATAAACAAATGGGATTACATCATACTAAAAATCTTTTGCATAATGAAGGAAACCATCAACAAGACCAAAAGGCAACCTACTGAGTAGGAGAAGATATTTGTAAGTCATACATCTGATAAGGGGTTAATACCTAAAATGTATAAAGAACTTACACAACTTAATAAAAAATGATTTAAAAATGGGCAGAGGACTTGAATAGACTTTTTTTCAAAGAAGGCATACAGATGGCCAACAGGTGCATAAAAAGATGTTCAACATCACTACTACATCAGGGAAATGCAAATCAAAACCACAGTGAACTGTCACCTCATACCCGTAAGATTAGTTATTATCAAAAAGACAAGAAATAACAAATGTTGGTGAGGATGTAGAGGAAAGGGAATCCTCATACATTGTTGGTGAGAGCATAAAATGGTGTAGCCACTATGAAAAACAGCACAGAGGTTCCTCCAAAAAATTAAAAATAGAACTACCATACAACTTAGCAATTCCACTTCTGTGTTTTTATTTGAAGAAAATAAGCAAACAACAAAACCAATTTTAAGAGATATATGCACTCTAATATTTAATGTAGCATTATTGACAATAGCCAAGATATGGAACCAACCTAAATGTCCATCAGTAGATGAATGGGTTAAGAAGATGTGGCGTATATACACAGCAGGATATTAATCAGTCATAAAAAAGAATGAACTATTGCTATTTGAAACAACATGAATGGACCTACAGGGTGTTATCCTAAGTGAAATAAGTCAGACCAAGAAAGACAAAACAAACAAAACAAACAGGAACAGATTTATAGGTACAGAAAACAAACTGTTCATTACCAGAGAGGCATAAGGGTGGGGGGTATAGGCAACATAAATGAAGGGAATTAAGAGGTATAGACTTCCAGTTATAAAATAAATAAGTCATAGGGATGTAATATACAGCATAGGAAATATTGTAATAAGTGTATGGTGACAGAGTTGGTAACAAGTTTTGTTGTGGGAATCATTTTGTGATGTATAAAAATATCAAATCATTATGATGTACATTTGAAACTAATGAGATATAGTATGTCGATTTTACTTCAATAAAAAAAAGTTTACAAATGAAAACAAAACAAAACAAAAGCCCATGATTACCCTGAGACTACAATGCTGGAAGAGTCATGACTAAGGACTTTGGTTAACAGCTCCTGTTGAGCCAGCCTTCCTATCATCCCCACCAAAGAAGCAGTCAAGTGAGTAAATCTGTCTATATCTTCTAGACCATCTCATCTGCCAGTTGATTATTACCAGGTGACCTTCATCAATACCACTTGAAACAAGGGAATCACCCAGATAGTTGCTGCTCAGTTTCCTGATCCACAAAATTATGATGTATGAAATCAATGTCCATTGCACATGAAGAGAAACTGAAACATATATTTTCCTTCCTTCCTTCCTTCCTTCCTTCCTTCCTTCCTTCCTTCCTTCCTTCCTTCCTTCCTTCCTTCCTTCTTTCCCTCATCCCTCCCTCCCTTCCTTCCTATGGTAGGCTGAATAAATGGCCCCAAAGGTGTTCAAGTCCAAATGCCTGGAACCTTTGATTATGTTACCTAATACAATAAAAGAGATTTTACAGACATAATTAAAGGAAAGATTTTGAGGTGGAGAATTATCCTGGATTATAAAGTGGACCTAATGAAGCCACAGTATTAAGAGGCCACAGGAGGGTCAGAAGATGGAGAGAGGTAAAGTCATAAGTGGAGATCAGAGAGGAGAAGATGGCTTTGAAGATGCGGGAAGGGATCGTGAGCCAAGGACCAGCCAAGTGGCTAGAGTGTCCAAAAGGAATGCAGCCCTGGGGACTCATATTAGACTTCTGACTACCACTTCTATAAAATTAAAAAAAAACTGTGTTTCAGCCACTAAGTTTGTGGTAATTTTTTATAGCAGCAAGAAGAAACTAATATACTTCCTTGGTTTTCAAAAATTTTTGCAAAAAGTAGTATATTTAGTATACTTATTTCTAAATATTATTTTTGGTCTTATTTTTTTATATAAAAATTTTTTTAATGTTTATTTTTCAGAAAGAGAGAGACAAAGACAGAATGCAAGTTGGGGGGTGGGCAGAGAGAGAGGGAGACACAGAAACCGAAACAGGCTCCAAGCTCTGAGCTGTCAGCACAGAGCCCATTGAGGGGCTTGAACTCAGACTGCGAGATCATGACCTGAATTGACGTCTGAAGCTTAACCGACTGAGCCACCCAGGCACCCCTATGGTCTTATTTTTAAGACCATAAACTCTGGAACCAAAATGTCTGAGTTTGAATTCTAGTTTTACGTGGTGTCTTATCTTGGACTGTTCTATTTAAATTCTCTGTGCTTCTGTAAGTTAGGAATAAATGAAAATCTTCAAGGGTTGTGAGCTAACACATGTTAAGTATTAAAAGTAGTGCCTGCACTATACACATGTTAATTATTATCATTATTTTTATCTTCATAGATGTTACATTTAATAATTAAAAGATAATTTATAATTAGAGACTAACATTTTCTTTTTTTTATTAATTAGTAACATCTTAATGAAGATTACAATATAGACCATAGTTTAGTTTCTTTTGAAATTATTTACTCAATTTTTTTCTATTTATTACAATAACATGCACTGGGGAGCCTGGGTGGCTCGGTAGGTTGAGAGTCTGACTCTTGATATTGGCTCAGGTCATGATCCCAGGGTTATGGGATTGACCCTGCCTTGGGCTCCATGCTGAGTGTAGAGCCTGCTTGGGATTCTTTCTGTCTTTCTCTCTCTCCCTTTGCCTCTCCTTCCTGCTCACACTCTGTCTCTAAAAAAAACCTTTAAAAATAACATGCACTAATTTTAGCAAATTTTGAAAAGCTTTTCAACTTATAAAGAGAAAAGAGAAGGTATTAATGGTCCTATCAGTCTTCTGGAATCCATTACTGGTAATATTTTGACATATTTCTTTCTAGATTATTCTATATTTGAAGAAAAGACTGAGGTAAGATTGTATATATAGTTTCACATCCTGTTTTTTTTCACCTGTTTATATCATAAGCATTTTTCAAGCAGCACCAGAATGTAGCAATAACTCTAATGTTGGACATTCAACAGTTTAAAATTCTCCTTATTGTAAGTAATGATAGAATAAATATTTTGTACATAAATCATTTGTGGTAAAATATACATCATATAAATTGACCACAGAAACCCTGTTAAGGTGCATTTCAGTGGCATTAAGTATATTTACACTATTGTACAACCATTGCTGCCATATAGCTCCAGAACTGTGCATAAATCTTAGCCTGGATTTCAGATTGTCTCTGCATAATAGGTTCACAGAGAGTAAACTATTGCATTAAAGGAAAAAGATATTTTAAAGCACATCCAGAAAGGCTGTACTCATTAGCTTTCCAGGGTACAAGAATGTTGATCTTATATCCTCATTTACACTGAGTCTCATTCAAAACATCTTTGCTAATTTGACAAGTAAAAAATAAGATGTTGTTTTATTTGCATTTGATTATTATGAGGCTGAACATTTTCTCATATATTAATTAACTGTTTCATTGTATCTTTTGAAACGCCTGTGTGTTTCATCCATTTAGCTATTAGGGTGTTTGTATTTTTATTGTGTAATGAAATGAGTCAGATTCAGTTCAATTCAACTCCATTCAACACATTTGTATTCGGTTTTTATGCTCCTTTGGTAGGTAACACGGAGGATACAGAAGATTTCTCAACTTTAAAACAAATAAGTCACAGGGAACTTTTGGTTATGGGGGAAAGGAGAGGTTGGAGAAGAAAGAGGTGAAGGGAAAGATAGAGAAGACAAATTTTCACACTCTGTTCTGCAGAACGCTGGTCACTCCACGGGGCTCCCAGGGGCTGCCATGGGCCAGGAGGAAGTGAACTGCAACTCTGGCCGGCTTTCCTGCTTCAACAAGGGGGCCTATTATCTGTTTTATAGCTTAGTTTCTATGTAGGATTTATTGGAGGAAAGGATCTCTGGGCTAATAAATGTTTAAAAACAACAAACCTGGACTAATGGTTTTCAAGTAATTGTGTATAAAGTAACATGGGAAGCTTGTTAAAAATGCAAATTCCGGGCACCTGGGTGGCTCAATTGGTTGAGCACCAGACTTCAGCTCAGGTAACGGCCTTGGTTAGTGAGTTCGAGCCCCACATTGGGCTCGCTACTGTGAGTCTGTCAGTGCAGAGCCTGCTTCTATCCCCCTCTCTCTGCCCCTTCTGCTTGTACGCTCTCAAAAATAAATAAACATTTTTTGAAAAATCGCAAATTCCTCCTATCCCAGAAGACTCTGTGGGTGAAGCCAGGGTATTTGCATTTTAATCTTCTGGTAGGTCAGCTCCTAGAAACACACTTGGGGAAATATTGCTACATTCTGTTTCCAAATTGTAGGATTTACCAGATGACTCTAAGTAGTACTCAAGATTTTCTTGAGTGGGATCAAATAAAACTGACATGGCATTACATACTATGGAATGTACTTTCTTTGCCATTCTCTTTCAGACCTTCTGAATGTATCAAGAGGAAGTCTCAGTTTGATGCTGATCTGTCTTTAACATCTAACACATATTAACCTCTATTTTAAGAAAGACAGAATAAACTCAGAGGTCTTGGGCTCAGAGCTTTAGTAGGTGATAGTATCTAGTTAACTTTTAATGGCATTGTTTTTATTTTTAAGGCTTATTTGTCTGGTTATCTTGTAATTATGAAAAATTACATTGGAATTTTACTTATGGCATGATAGGAAGATAGTGAGAGATGACACTGGAAGTGTTATGGGCAAAAATAGTGAACGTTGAAGCCAAATGAACCAAATCTATGTGTCACTGCTTTGGCTATGAAACTTCGAGCCAGAAAGAACATATATAAATCCAGAACAGGGATTGATGTTGGTTGAGAACAGAAGTGCTGGTGGCTAACAAGTTTGGGGAACATCATTGGTTACTGTGCCCTTGGTGGAGGGATAAAGGGGGAAGTTTGTCCTTCGCAGCTTGTTCTGTGGTTCCCACTGCCCACCACCTTAACACAGGTGGCACGCTTTGCTGTTTAACCCTGCAGATGCTTCAGGTTAAAAGAGGACAACTTATGTCTATCTTCAGTGGCACGAACGTGATACTTTGCAGGACTAAAGAGTACTAGGACCTGCCAGCTGGCAACCCAGTATTTGGCAGGACATTGAAGATGCTGCCTTGAGCAGTTACAGACAATTTCCCTCCGTCTCTTTTCTCATGCTTTGGAATTTAAAAAAAAAAACAAAAAATCACTGAGTCATCGTGCCCTGTGAGGCATCAGGACTCTAAGAGGGTTTTGCAATGCTTTCCCTTTTAAAGCATGATAGAGACTGGATTATTATTGGCTAAGAAAGTTTCAGTTAAGAAACAAACTCATTCAAATGTTATGGATTTGAAAAGGCTGATCCTAAACCAACGGCCTTGGCATTTTCTGATTGAGTGTTTAGTATTCCCACAGGAGGTGTTATTTACAATGCTAGCAGTTCCCTGCACAGCAATCATTTAATTCACTAGCTCTGGTCTACCCTATTATCTAATTTACTGAGCAGATCTTCGTTTTTAAAATGTCGTATCATTTTATTTAGTAAAAACATTGTAAATGGAGGATATCTGCCGCCATGTCTATAATGAAATTATTTTCCTATTCTTATTTTATGTATGTATAGGTAAGAACTCTAAGGTAAAATAAAATAACTCTTACAATCCTATAACAATTTCATCCCTTATAACCAGGGCTGAAAATAAAGCAACAGAGATATATATTCGTTGCAAACTTGTTCTCAGTGTCTCTTCCTTTTTTAAAAGTTTATTTATTCGTATTGAGAAAGAAGGGTCAAGCACGAGCAGGGGAGGGGCAGAGAAAGAGGGAGAGAGAGAATCCCATGCAGGCTTCGGTCTGTCAGCGCAGAGACCAACGACAGGGTTTGATCTCATGACTGTGAGATCATGACCTGAGCCGAAATCAAGAGTTGGATGCTTAACCGACTAAGCCACCCAGGCGCCCCAGTGTCTCTTCCTTTGTAGATCATTCTCTTGGAAATTGGACACCTCCTGGAGTTCTATATGATTTATTCTGGGATTCTGGGACTATTAGAGACCTTGGGTTAGGCATTATTTTCAAAGAAAATTATTCACTATATGAGTTTTCCTAGGCTCCATTCTCTCTTTCAGTCCTTGGGAATAATGTACCCTGAGCAGGAAGAAGGCACCTTCCTTGCCCCTCCTCCATTTTCCCCTCCAATGTGGGTTGGGTGTTGCACCAACTGATAGGTTGCCAGTGATGATTATCCATCCTTCTTTATTAGCATTTAGTGCCCAAGGGCATGTGAAGGCACACAACGTCAGTCTTCAGACACCTTATCTACAGGATTTGGGGTGGTGGAAGAAAGAGAAAAGACCTTTTGCCTACTCATCGAAAGCAATTATCATGTAACTTTGAGTCTGGCATTGTGGTGGGATGTGCACCCACAGTACTGAATGGTCATTCTACTGGCTGAGTGTTCACACTGTGTGAACTCTCATAGGGAAAACCCATATTTATGGCATGGCAGAAATGTAAATGTTTACCCTTTCACCAAATTTGTGGGTGGGATAAAAGGTAGCCCTAAACTTTATTGGCTTCTTTGGTCTTTCATATAAGAGGATTGAATGCTTTCAGGAATAGGGATCCTGCGACATTTCACCATGGTAAGTGGAAGTAAGACAGCATTTGTGGTAGCATCTATGGGTGTGGTACCAGAACTGTTACAAAATCCTTCCAGCTGCCGTTTCAGAGAAATCACTCCTGAGCCTCCCTATGTGGCTCTCCTATTTCACTCTCTCTCCTAACTCTGACTCTGGGTAGATGAACTGAAGCGGACAGATTCATTAAAAGTCCTCCACTGAACTTGTCCGGTGTGATTTCTCTTGCCTCAAGGATGTGGACACAGCTTTGGTCCTCTTCCTATCTCATTCCTCTGCCGCCCCCACCCCTTCCATTAGGACATAGAAGATTATTCATCAGGTGAAGGCACTGCACAGTGATTTTTTTTTAACAGGAGAAACCTCCTGTCAGAGATAAATCCTGCTTCAAGTGTAGGTGGTTGTGAGTCCGAAGTGAAATGTCGGTATGGCATTTCAGCACTTTCAGTAGGAGCCCCCAAGGGCCAAATAAATCATACAGCAAGGTTATAAGACACTGAATTTGCCTTGAAATAGAATCTGAGCAAGTGATTCTGTTTTACCACACCAGAGGCCAAGTTCGTTCTAAAGCAGCCACAGTCAAGACGAGGGTAGGCTTCTGGGGGGTCAAGGTTTGAGAGAACTACATTGGAAGTTATTAAGAAAAAGAGCCTATTCCTCGGCTCTTTTTGGGTTCTGATGGCTGTTGCTAGATAGAAGTAAGCATGAGCTCTCTTCTGATAGCCCAGAGCACCCCAAAACAACTAGTCTATGAGGAATTCAGGTTATATAAATGGTGGAACGGTGGTCATGTGCCAATCTGGCACACACCAGAACATGTGATATCTTCATGGTGCAGGAATCCCAACCATATGTGGGACTGTGATATGCATACGGTGATTTCAGTCTTTCTTGGGTAATGCCAGATAGTGTGTAATCTTCACTGTCCCTGGAGAACAGGGCACATCGTGTAAGGGGACGATCTGCTAAGATTGCTATCTTAAGGAAAAGAACCTGTTGCAGAGCACGAGTTGTAGTCCAAAACAATTGACCACGATTAACTGATTGGACTTGGGGTCAGATCCCAGAACCTGGGCACCCTACCACTCTTTCCCTTGCCCTCCAGCTTTGATCAGCCTTTTCCTGTGATTGTGCAGCCAGGAAAAAACAAGTGTGTTGATTTACCTCTTGCTTGGCATTTGGGAAATTGCTGCCCTTTAGAACTTGACTCTGTTCTTCTCTTTGGTATTTCACTGATCTCTCCTCTTGAGCCACTCTTTGCTCTATTCTTTTGAGGTCCTGATGTCTTAGATTCTCCATGGCGTTAGGAACGTTAGCAATCCAGCAAAGTATGCTACGTATACTCTGACAACTGATAATGTTAGGTTCAAGGAAAATCTTAAGCAACCCTTTAAGGTCCTCATATGAAACTGCATTCTGATCAGTATACCAAATACTATTTTGAAAAGTCATATAAGCACCAGTTTCAAAGCAAAGGGGGTAAAAATGCTTTGCATCATGCTTTTAGAGCATGCCAGAAATTTCATATGAAAAGCACTTTTTACTTGCTTGCCAGACAAGAACTCCAGCTGATTTCAGCTGTTATTTTGTGTATACAAACCAAACAAAACCAAAAGAGAAGGGGGCAGGGGTGGGAGAAAGAAAAAAAAAATATTTTTCCGAAGAATTTTGTTATCAGTAATGCTATGCAGCCTGGCATAACACACTCGACAATATCAAAAGAGATGATATATAAATGTAATAGGGAGCAGTGTAATTCTGTTTCATGATTTGGCCAGAAAAAACAAATTACATTCAGTGACCTGAGGCAACCTGACTTCATTAGACCCCTGGTCCTTATACACATTACAATTTTGCCCCAGTAAAGATATTATAAAAGAAAGGTTATGGGGGCTTTCAAAGAGGACACCCTATCCTTTACAATTACATCTGATTTATGAACTGCTTAAACTATTTCCCAAAGTCTGTCTTCACAGCCTCTAGCCTGTCTGATAAACATTGCACAAAAAGTCCTGCCGGTTTGCAAGATCTGAGTATTTTGTGTCTGAAGTCCCCTTTTGGACCCTGGGAGGAAGGAACACTGAAGTCTCCAAAGAGCTGCGGGTGACAAATGTCTACTGCATTTCCTGATGGCAGGAAACAAAAGGGGGACTTGAAAGACAAAACACACACGCTGTGGAAGCCTTGCTCCTTCAGCTCCTTTGGAGCCAAATGCTGACCTATCTGATTTTTAGACCCCCACCCCCTTAGATCAGCCATTCTCCTGCTCACATTGTGGACTGCTCTCCAGAAATATACCCTTTTTGGTTTAAAACTAAATGAAATTAGGGGTGCCTGGGTGGCTCAGTCTGTTGAGCTTCTGACTCTTGATTTGGGCTCAGGTCATGATCTCACTGTTTGTGGAATGGAGCCCCGCATGGGCTGTCAGCACAGAGCCTGCTTAGGATGCTCTCTCTCTATCTCCCCCTGCCCTTACCTCACTCACACCCTTTCTCAAAATAAATAGATACACTTACAAAAATGTAAAAGTAGATGAAATTATATAATTCCCAGGCCCACCATTTTCTCACAGCCGGCGAGGGAGTAGCTGGGAGGATCTGGATTAGCCTTCACCTCCCAACCCCCACAGCCTTCTTCTCAAAAGTAAATCTAGAAATATATAGAGAGCATAACTACACAGTCATCTGGCAATGGGTGAGCATGATTACCTTTCAAAATAATAATGATGCCAAACTTCATAGAAAGAAGAAACAGCTCTCTTTGTTCCAAAGGCCCCAGGATGTAGATAAATATCTCTCAAGGCATAAATACAAAGACTTTTTTTTAGAACTGGTCCATCTGCTTGTCTAGACTTATAGGAAGTCATCATAAAACTGTTATTTTCAATGGGCCCAATTCTCTTCCAATACAACCCTATCTGCCCCAGAACTGAAATGAATCCCAGTTTCAAAATGGGTCTGGCAACCTTAGGCATGTTCTTTTCCCATTAGTCTGCTATAGATCTTGATAAACATCATATTAACAAGGAATTTAAAGGGTTTTTGTTTGTGTGTTTTGTTTTTAACGAGGGAAGGGGCTTCTGAGTCAGCCAAGAAGACGATTTCTCAGGTTCTGATGAGAAAGGACTTTGGGTGTGAGACAGTTTGACAGTCTGCTTGGAAAAGCATGCTTACTCCCCTTGGACCTAACACCTTGGCCTCAGAGGGCATTTTGTGGGGCCCTTCTGCCCCCTATGCAAGGCATCAGGCAGTGTCATTTGTGGTTTTAGGCTATTGGTTCAGAAGAGACATAGCTTATTATTCCACAGAGAGTATGAGAGCATGTGGGAATTTGAGGGTATTTATGAGTAACTTGCCGGGTAGACACATGAGATCAGCCTCTTCCCGGTTCTCTCCACCACTGAGGAGCTGGGGGTGGGCGGGCAGAGGTGAGGTGGTGCGGTATGGCAGCTGGGACACAAAGTGGGAACAGTTAGCTTGGCCGTATTTAAACTCTTCTTGCCATCTACTTGTGAGATGATTCCAGTGTTTGGTATCCAAGGGAGCTGAGTCTGGGCCAAACTGGCCTTCCTGTTTATAAGAGGAACATACTTTGGAGCCTTATTTGAGAAAGGCTCAAAAGTTTCCTTGGGCATCAAGTAAATGTTAAACAAACAACATATTGATGAACTTTAAAATGATATAAATCAGAACGATATGGATTTAATTTTGCTAGAGTGATCCATGAACTTTAAATATCAAGGGGCAAAATCTTGGACATTTTGGCATTTGTTTTGCTATATCTTCTTATTCAGAAGAGGACAGGTTTTTGTAGGTTTCCCTGAATTAGCAATGAGAATGTTGAGTTTTAATATTTTCTGAGAAAACTAGGAGATAAATTACTTCTTTTGACTGTCCAAGGTAGTGCACCTCATGCAAAATGAAGCAGGCCTAAAGGTGGGGACTTTGCATTTGGCTCTGGTCTGTTAGTGATTTAGAGTGGTGATATTGAACTTCTTTGTCTGGGCCTCAGGCTTTCTTTCTGGAAGGAGGAACTGATGGGGCTTGACACTTTAGTGTCCTCACCGAGGTCTTATCAAAGTGATGACACTGTTGGCATGATGGAGGCTTTAACAAGAGGGGTGTGATTTTCCTACCCTTTGGATGTCATGTACAAAGTGCGAACAGGCAGGGCAGTGGAGTATATGTATGTGTGTGTGCATATGCACGCATATGTGTGTGCACACATGTGCTGAAGGTGGTGGACAGGAGACTTATTGCGAGCTTTGTTTCTTTCTCTTCAGTAGAATCCTCCTGATGCCAGACCTTGGAGTAAAAGCCAGGCCCAGGCATTTATCCAGCCACAGGTGGATGTTCTTTTCAGCTACCGCAGGAGACGTTCGACCAGCAGAGCCATTCTCTCGGATGCATGGGATCTTTAGCCTGTGATGATGAGTCCCCATTAGGAGGTGAGAGTAACGATAATGCTAAAGGGATCTGGTGAGAGATGGCTTGGGACAGGGGATGACAAACTACATGACAGCCTAACACGACAGCCGATCAACCCGCACTGGCTGCTGGAGAGCACAGAGAAGCTCTACAGAGAAGTGTCATAATCAGTTTTTGACACCTGTCAGAAGTGTGAGAGGGCGCACGATGGCCTTGCGGCGTGCTGTTGTCATTGCCGACACACCAATGGAACGTAACAGAGATGACAGAATCAGATGGATCCGGTATCAAATCAGACCCACATGGAGAGGGGCAGAGAGGGAGAGAGAGACAGAGAGAGAAAGAATCTTAAGCAGGCTCCGTGTGCCGAGCAGAGGCGAAAGCGGGACTCAATCCCACGACCCTCGGATCATGAGCTGAGCTGAAATCAAGAGTTGGACGCTCAACTGACTGAGCCACTCAGGTGCCCCGTATTTTCTTTTATGCTTATAATCGTGGCTGGTGAAAGGTAACTAGTGTCCAGTGAGAAAGCTGTACATTAGAGACGTGTGGTTTGCACTTGCATCCTTCATTTGTCGTCAGTCTGAAGAGACTCTATTAGGAGACTCCAGGTGTGGAAGAGTTTGACTCAGGCTCAGCATAGCCAGATGAAGAGTATCATTCCCTAGATCAGGGTCAAGGTCCTGTCAATAAGAGGCGTAGAGGTTTCTGAGATGGCACTAATGGCATGGGCTTCAGTAGGAAGTGATGTGTCATCGTGGTGAGCTGTGGATGCTCTTAGGAATGTGGGAGAAATCCAGCCCCATCCTAGGGTGTTGCCCATTCCTCTCCCATCCGCAGAACCAGAGCTCACCCTTCTTTTGAGACTGCATCCCGTTCCTCTCTGTGATGGGGCAGACATGAAAGTCACTGCCTTTCAGCCTGAGCCCCCGGGATTTGCAATATATGGGAAAAGAACCAGCCATTGAGCCTCTGGGGAAACAGAATCAGGAATAGTAAATGCAGTAGGGCTCTAAAGGTGAAGCGGACGTGGCGTGAGGGAGGGTAGAGGTAGGGTACTGCAGGAGAACCAGGTGGTCACTCTCAGAGGGCTCACCTGTAACATGGAGTGCCCAAGTCGTATCTCCCTATCTCTTTGTGTGTTTTTTTTTAATGTTTTTAAATGTCTTTATTTTTGAGAGAGGGAGAAACAGAGCCCTATTGGTGGGGGCGGGGGGGGGGGGAGCAGAGAGAGAGGGAGACACAGAATCCGAAGCAGGCTCCAGGCTCAGAGCTGTCAGCACAGAGCCTGACGGGGGGCTCGAACCCACAAACCATGAGATCATGATCTGAGCTGAAGTTGGATGCTCAACCAACTGAGCCACCCAGGCGCCCGTCTCCCTATCTGTTGATGGCTTTGGGACAATATCCTTAATGTTTGAAACTTCAGGTTTCAGATGAGCCAATCTTCTAAGTTTTCCCCCTCAATTCCTGTCCTAAGTGTCCCATCTCTTTCACTGCTGTTTTTGAAATGACCTTCAGTTGCACAACTTGTTGCTCACTGCTGCAATCTGAACACACACAGTGCAACCCTTTGCAGTGCCTTACTTTCCAGTGTTTGTGGTTGACAAATATCTTTTCAACGAACATTTTCCCACTATGGTTTAGCATAAATCTGAAGTAGGAAGGGGATTCTCCTCCTCTTGGCCCTTCCTTCCTTCTTTCCTCATCTCTCCCCTCCTCCATGCCTTTCTTCTTTCACCTCTGAGATGGCTGGTTTGATTATCATGGCAATGTGGCATTAAAATTATTTTTTTTCTCTGTAAATGCATTTTGAGCAAATCCTATGATAGCAATTGAGAGATCACATTCAGAAAAGCTTCCTAAAATCTCAAACCCTTCAGTTCATAAATCTTGCAAGCACTGTAATTTATAGATGGGATAAGAACATTCCAACCTCTATTTGGATTCTGCTTTTCCAACTCTCAGGGGTAATGAGATGATGAACGAGTTAATATTTGTTCAAGGATTTGAAGAACAGCAATGTCTTAAATGCTTATGTGCTATGACCTCAAATTTCATTCCTACAGAATTCCCTTTAAGTGAGAAAAAGAAAGGAGAGAGTGGCAGAAACCATATAAAGTATTTCTATCTACTTCTTCCCAGACGTGCAGAACTCCATGGAGGAAGACAGGAAGTGCCCAGGGATGACAATGCTTGCTCAAGAGAGAGTCTTGTTGGACTTAAACAAAGGACAGAATCTATACATGTGCCCTCAGTGGCCACCGCCTTTTTCTGGGTGAGTCCACTTTGCCACGATACCCAGAGTCTCTTTAGTGTCCGGCAGTGTGATCCTTTACCAGCACTTTTCCATCACAAGTTGATACTATAGTGTCAAAAATTCTCTGTCTTCTGTCCCTCAGAGCCCAGACAGATGACTAAATAGCTTCTCTGCTAAAGTAATTTGATCCAGGGCGTTAATCACGGCAACTATCTCAGGAAAGCTTTTTCAACAGTTATTATGGTAAGGAAAACAGATGCAAAACCCAGAACAATAAAAACAGTAACAATAGTATCATTCATCAAGTCCTGACCGTGGGTGGAGGTCTGTACAAAATCCAGACATTAATTAAGCCTCACAGTGAGGCTTATTCTCATTTTACATATAGGGTTGATAGGCTGAGAGAGGTTCAGCAACTTGATTGCAGTCACACAGCTAGGAAACACCTGGGCTGGGATACACACTATAAATCTCAGGTTTTTTAGATTTGTAAGTGGTCCTCTCATCCCCAACACCTTGTATGTGCCTTGCAAATAGAAGGGGATAAATCAATGTTTATTAACTAAATAGAGTGGACTTATTTGCTATGTGATTTAGGGAAGTCTCAATTTTCCAAAGCAAACATTTTACATTTAACAAATAAAAGAGTGAATATTATCTGTGTTTTAAATCCCATGGCTGAATCAAAGGGAAGGTAATTTGGGTGCTGAGGAATTTTTCACTCATTCAACTGAGAGTTATTGAATGATCTCTCCCCCTCCCTCTACCCCATGGCCTTTGAAGTCATATCACATAAACAAGCACCCGACTACATTGACAAATGACTTAGAAAATGTTAGCAGCACCAACTGAATGATCAAACATTTACTAAGCACACAGCAGGCTGAGGCAGAAACATGGATTCCGTCTTCAAGGAATGCGAAAGCTGATAGAAAAAAGAAGGACCTCAGTGAACTTCCTGTGTCTGGTTTCATTTTCAAGCACGCCCTTGGCCACTACGTGGGGAAACTCTGGAAGTGAATTCTAGGGGGATTTAGGACTCCTTCGTGATAATTTCAGGAGATGGGAGTTTCTGCTTCGCTGGGTGAATTCCCCATAGCCCCTATGTCAAGAAGTGATGCAATCCCAAAGGAATGTGGCACTGTATTGCATCCAGCAGGAAACCCACGGGGACCATTCCTTTTCCTCCTAGAGTGAGAAAATGAAATGGAAAGCTGAAATGGTCACACTGTGAGGCCCAAAGCTGTGCTTTTACCAGCAAAGGCTGATCATGAGATGGACTCTGTGTGGTCCCGCGATAGGGGGACGCCTCCTGAAGGTCCCATGAGCCACCTGCACCATGGAGTCTCCTCAGAGCTGTTCCTCACCTCCTCCTGGGCCTCCTTAACCAAAAACATTTGAGAAGGGCCTGAGACCTATTGTCTGCACGGGTGTAGGGAATGCAAAGATAAAAAGATAAGGCTTGTCAAGTGTAGGGGTTGTCCACCCATCGTGACTTCCAGGAAGGCTTCCTGGAGGATGAAACCCAGAACTCCTGTTGGTTCATGATTCTTTCTGTGTGGCAGGTGGATCCATTTAGAAATTCGTGGTGGGCCTGGGCCCGAGCTCAACTTTGCAGCAGCCCTGTGGGTGGGTCAGGGACTGGGTGCTGTCCATTTCTTTGCATCCCTTCAGACCAGATACAAAGCAAACTAAAAGGAAGATCTGTGCAGCTCTTTTACTGAAGGTGAATAGATACCATGGAGAATGGTATGGGCTGGGATGGAGATGAATGGAGATGAAAGGAGACCAGGACTAGGAATTCTGAATTCATCTGATGAACTCATCCCTTCAGACCACCCACATAAGGAGGGCTGAGCAGGGATTGGAACACATCCTGTTTCTGACTCTTCCCTCTTTCCAGCCTTCCTCTGTGGTTCTGTCTCCTTTCTCCCCATTCTCCACCCAGAAAATTCTTTCTTTTGCTTTATAAAACTCCAGAATTCAGGTTTGGGTCAGAAACTGGTCGGCTCTGCCTCACTTTTGCTGACTCCAAAGGGCTGGGGATCAGCTGAGTTCTCTTGGTGGGGTAAGAGAGGGAGACTGTTCAATTTTTCCAGCACTAAGATGGAAAATTAGTATTCACCTAATTTCCTGATGAATTGTGTAAGAGCAAGCACACCTCACCACAGTATTTGTTTTTTTCTGAGGAGAGTACAGGTTTGTTGGAAGTTAGAAAAGCTTTTCCTGCCTCTCGAGATGACTTCCACCTTATTCCTTCTGAAATAATATTCTGGTATTTTTTTCCCTAATTCTTGTCTGGCTGCCTCCTGCTTGCATTACAAGAATGAGCACGGTATCTGAGAATGGCCTCGGTGGCTGCTGGAACCATATGATGCAGAAGAGGGCGTCAACTTCGTACAGACACCTCATGATCCCCAAACCTTGCCCCATACCAAGTTTCTGTGTGGAGAAGCCTCCAGCCATCTGGCCGCTGTTCCATGGAATGTGTTAAGTGCTACGTGAGCTATACAGAGGTGTGGGTAGGTGGAGAGAAGAGAGATTCTGATGGGGCGATTAGAAAAGATTCCTTCACTTTTGAGGACAAAATCAGCCGTGGACTTTATTGAAGAAGTAGAATTTTACCAGAAGGAGACGAGGTGGTGAGTAGCTGTCAGGAGTGAAAGTACTTGAGAACCAGGAAGGAAAACACCTAGAAACACTGAGAGTGGCAGTAGCTACCACTTCTCCTTACTGAGAACTCAACTGTGTTCTAGGGGCTGTTGGGAGCAATTTGTATGCTTAAAGCAATTAAACTTTCATAACAATGGCAATGCTGTAAATGCAGTTAGGGAAGACACCAACTGGATTGAAGGAGGAAGAGCAGAGAGAAGGACATAACAGTGGGTGGAGTTGTAGCCCAGAAAACTTGCCCCGTTGAGTAACTGGTACTTTGTTTTTCATGTAAGAAGCTATAGACCTTCTGTATTTTAACAAGGTAGTGGCTTGGTTGCTATTGTGCTTGAGAATGGTAGTTCTGGTTGCCACGCGAAGGAGGGATTGGAAGGGAGAGAAACTAGCACAGAAGACCAAGTGGAAAGGCTGGAACAGAAAAAGAAAAGAGAGGACGGGTCTGAGAAACATAATCCATTCTGTCACTCGTATATTTATTCAACAGCACTTGTTGAGAGCCTATACTGTAGGCTAGGTGTTGAGACACAGTGCAAGGTGCTTAAAGGTCAGATTATGAGGACCAGATTGGGGAGTAGGAGTTACAACGTGGACTTGAAGACAATCTTATTTTGGGTTCCCAGATATCACAAGGAGGTGACATCATTAGCTGAGAGTGGAAGCATTAAAGAAGGAATATGAAAAATATGACTTACGTGATTTCATTCCACTATATATTTTTCTGTACGCTCCTAAAATGCTATTTTTTCATCATGTTCCTCCCCTGGTCAAAAAAAAAAAAAAAAGGATTCTATCATTTGCTTTCAAGTTGGCCTTCTAGGCCCCATGCTGTAGCTCCAACCTACTTTTCCAGTGACACCTACCTCTTTGTACTACATCACAAGCACCCTTCATTCCAGCCAGGGCTGTTTATTTAGACTCCTTCTGACATAAACTTCAGGCTTTTGTGAATAGTGACTCTTCTCTACACTTAAAAATTATGTATCCCAAAATCTTGAATTGGAGTCCCACATCCTCCTTTAATATCTTGGGACCAAAAACCTAAAGCCTCCTCTAACAATTCTAAGCCCCAGAAATGTCGCCTCCTATAGGTGCCTTATTTCTTGTAAGTGTTCTGTGGAAAGATGACGCCTGCTTAGTACACCTTTGGTCCCAAGCATCCCCAGCATAATAACCTCCACGTTACACACGTCCTTAAGTGTGCAGTGGTTTACTAAGTGAGGTAAATTTGTAATATTCCTGAAAGACATCGTGTTACATTTGAGATCGCCAGAGTGATGTTTCTTTTTCTTTGGAGCTTGGTTTTTCAGATTCCTCTGAATGCACTAATCCTTTATGGATGCATGGAGCCTGACTTTGAAAATCACCTTCAGAAACAGCAGCGTGTTTATCAGCAATCATCCAACACAAGCCCCTTAGATAAGAACACTGCTTACTTCCTGCTTCAGTGTTCAAAGATATATTTCAGCGGTTGCTGGTATCATCTTTTAAAAGAAAGAGAATTAAGTATTCTTCCCCAAACACACTGGACAAACTTGAAAATAAATGAATTTTGTGTTTCCTATCCTGCAGCCCAATATTCTAAATGCGATATCTGCTAATAAAAATACTATGTTCACAAAGAGAAATAATGTCTTAGATGACCTCCAACAATGGGTAATGGTGCTAATATGACTCGTTGATATCAAGAGATTTGAGAAAAACATGTCCTTGTGAACATGAGTTTCAAAATTAATTGCAAATGAACAGAAAATCCAAAGCAATTTGAACTTTCAATTTTAAATGTTGTAATTGGGTGCCTAATGCCAAAAAGAAAATTGGTTTACTGGCTTTTAGAGAAATCACAGAGTCTGTTACATATTTAAGTTTTTTTAAGCTCCAATAAGACTGTTTTTGTGAATGTATTGATTTGTATGTATTTGTCAAAATTAAATAGAGTTGAATAAACCTGAAATACCTAGGGAACAAATATTCAAGATATACATTTATTTTATATTTATAAGTAAGGTGTCTTTTGTTATAAATGGTGTGTGTGTGTGTGTGTGTGTGTGTGTGTGTGTGAATTAGTATGTATTTATTGAGTATCTGATTTGTACTTATTATATACGAGTCTGTTTGCAGTGGGGATGCATAAATGGATTATAGATTTATAACCTACATGTCAGAATTACCTTTCCCCTTTAGACATAGACAAGATAGAATTGAACCTCATTTTGCTACCTGTGGAAAGTCAAAGACTTTGTGGATGTTAAACAAAAAACTGAGGATGGAGTTTACATCTAAGTTGGAGTGGGAAGAAGATGTTATTGGAGAAGATACGCAGGGAACTTTAAATATATCGATAATGTTTCTTAGGCTGGTTGGTGTGTACATGGATATTCATTTTATTCATCTCTATACTTGTGTTGCATGATGTCAATGCTTCATACAAAACTTTCAAAAGGTCCAATTCCTTTTTCAGAACGTTTGCGAATTCTTAGATGTCTTATGTTTTCATGCTCACCGATTCCAATATCCTGCTTTTCCTGCATGTGTTCTATTTAGGAAATCATTCCAACATGCTGGTTGGGTTGTCCTTCTTCCATAATAACTCAATGCAGACATGAAGCTGGTCTCTTTCCTGGATTTATACACACACTAAACCCACAAATGCAGTAGTCTGAACTAAAGTTTACAGAGATAGAGTCATTTACCTCTCAAGAATGCTAACAACTTAAAAGGCAATGCTGCTCCTCTTAAAGAACTTCTGGCATTGTATCACCAGAACTTTTGTCACTAGCACGACCAGACCATGCAGCATCCCAGCCTTTCCCACTGTGTTGTGTCTTTTTTCCTTTTTTACTCTGCCTCATTCTTCTCTCTCAAGCTGCCTTCAGGAACCCCAAGTTCTTGCTCTATTATGAAGAGCAATTTTGGTCTTTCTAGTCTTGATTCCTAACATCACATCATAGGCATTGCATAAATATTTGTTGAATGATGAGTAAAACTTGGTTTCTTGTCCACCTGCACACATCCAAACCCTCCAACATATTCAAAATTTCATTCCACAAACAACAAAGGCCCGCAAGGAGCCCCAACATTTCTCTTTATAGGTGCAAATGCCCTCAGAAAGAATTGTGGTTTAAAGTAGTAACTTTTCATTTGGTCCATTATAGTAGTAAATTATATACTCATCAAGGGGTTTCAAATCTACTTAGGTTGGCAGGATATATATATATATATATATATATATATATATATATACACAATCTTCAAGTTTAAGGCGGATAGGAGTAGAGGTAAAGATCACAGGAATTTGGCTGAGAGAATCCCTGTTGATGTTTGGGGGGAGGGGCTGGAAAAGGATGATTTAAGAGGTAAAATTGCATTGATACCTGAAATAGAGTCAGACTTAAATTACTGGAGAGAAGAGGGCATTCAAGGCTGGGGGAAGCACGCGATTGTAAAGGAAAGGAACAAGAGTTTATCTTCAGGTTAGCTCCATTAACAAACCCATAAGAAACTGGTAAAGAATGAGGGATCAACGGTGTGTGTGTGTGTGTGTGTGTGTGTGTGTGTGTGTGTTGGGTGTACCTCATCATGTTTTACAGAGGAGCGTGATTATAAGTGAAATTGCAAGGTCTTACGCTCCCAGTTGTGTTTTCCTGAAATTCACAAGTGGAAGCCATCATCCCAATACCTCAGAATGTGTTATCTTATGAAGATAGACCCTCTAAAGAAGTGATTAAGTTAAAAGGAGGCCTTTAGGGTGGGCCCTAAATCAATCTGATTGGTGTCCTTATGTGAAGAGGTTAGGATTTACAGAAGGACACCAAGGATGCACACAACAAGCAATACACAGAGGGAGGGACCTATGGTCATAGGACCCTGTGAAGACATAGCAAGAGGGTGGTCATCTGGAAGCCAAGGAGAGAAGTATCAGAGGAACCCAACATGCCAGCACATAGGTCTTGGACTTCCAGCCTCCAGAGCCATGAGAAAATTAATCTCTGTTGTTTAAGCTCCTCGGTCTGTGGCATTTGTTAGGTGGTCCTAGCAAACTAATGCCTAAGGTCTTAGAACAGGAGAAAAGGATGGAGTTACAAATAAACAGTAGTTTTGGTGAAACTAGAAGTCTCGTCATTCTCAGGGAGAGTATAGTTTTGAAGTTAAAAAAGAAAAGATGAGGAAGTTAATACCAGATAATTTAAATCTACTTAATCAGATTATTTGGTGGGGTGGGGAACAGCAAGATTGAAAACTGGAGTATGTGAAAAATTCATCAGGAAAAAAAACAACAACAGACTTTAAAAAATTAAAAAATAAAAAAGAGTAAATTATTTAGTATGTTTTGCACATAACAATTTTATAATTTTCTCCAATAATGCTTGAATAAGATACTGTAGGACTGAAGTTAAGGAAATTGTCATGCATGGGCGGTCAGAGGGTAAAAGGGATTCTTGAACAGAAGACATCGCATTGGAAAGATGGACTCTGTCTTCCATTTGGCGGGAGGCAATTTAAGCCAAAAGGAGGTCAACAGTGTGTGAGAGAGAATCAGAATTGAGGTATTGAAGGTCATGAGGAGATCAAAGAGGAATTTTGGCCAACAAGAAAAGAGAGAGGTGGGCAATAGAGGGGATATTTTGGACTTAAAATCTTGCTGGGATTTTTGAGTATTATCTTAGTATTACTTCTGTTTGTTTTACACGAGGCGGTGATTTGCAAAGGCATAAACTCAACCCAACCTGTTGGTAGGCATTCCATAATTAAATCATTAATAATCAAAATGGCAGGTAATCTGACACAGTAGCTTTTCTCCTGGCATGTCTTGATTAAATCCAGAATTTGGTATCTCACTGCTTAATTTTAAAAACTGTGCTCCAATGGTAATGATTAAGTGCATTAATTAAAAAGGTTTTAAAAATTTTTTTAAAGAAGAAGAGTTACAAGGCAATGCTCACTAAGATGAAAAAATATGAAGTATTATCCAGTATATTTAAGTTTTAAGTGATCCAAAGAAAATATCACTGACAAAATTCATTCTTTTATTCCAAAAGTACTGATGGCATGCCACTTGTAAGACACTATACTAGGTCCTGTGCAATTTATGACAGTATGTGAGTGCTGCCTTCAAAGCTCTCACATGCAGAAAGATGAGAAGCAGATACCTCTGAGATAGATGCCCTCTCCCCCCCGCCCCAGTTTTTTCCCTTCTTTTGCAATATCAGGAGAAGGGATGTTCTAACAAGCGCCTGGCTCCCACTTGCAGAAGGGAGAAGCCTGCAAAGGCTGAAATATTAACTCTCCAGCCCTTTACAGAAAATCTGGCTCTACATGACTCTCTCCTTCCAGGTTCTAGGTCTGTTCCGTCCCCTCCTCCCTGCTCCCAAGTGTGTGGGGGAAGCAGGAGGGATAAGGAAAACCCTAGGGTATGAACTACATTCTGTGACTTCCCCACATTCTGCCCACACCGTTTAAAATGGATGTTTTCTCGAACTCTTCTCAGATTATCCTAATTTGAGTATACCATCTGTTTGCTACTGAGACCCTTACTGATAACCCTTACCGACAGGACGTTGAAAGACAGAAATTGTGTCCTGAGTATTCCTGCTTGTCCAGAAAATTGGCAGCTGGAAGCATCACTGGATGTCAGTTCTTTATTTTTTTTCCTAATAGTAGAAGTCATAGACCTTTTCTGTACTCCTTTAAAGTCACCCTCTTCCAGAAAGGCCAAGTGAAAGGAAAACACTCCTATTTTCACTGAGTGGTCATTTTTGCAAGCAAGCGACTCCTGGGATTACAGAATCATCTTACAACCACCAAGTGAGCTCTTTCAGAAGATGGGCAGAGTGAGAGAGAGAGGAAGCACTTGGGTCCCTGACAAGGGCAGTTAGTCACTGATTCATCCTGGCATTACCCTCTCTTTGGCCTTCTTGTTGTAGCAAAACATCAACTGCCAACTCTTTAACCATTTCTGGTGCAGTCTTCTGTTACCTCCAGTAGAAAGTACCCTAACTGATATAGCTTCCAATTTATTGATTCACCCCTTTCTCTCCTTCTGGGCTGCACAGAATTTTATATACAGTATTGTAACATAGTTGAATGGTGGGTTGAGAGGTCTCTTTCCCTTCTTCACCAGGATTATTTTTGTTTTATGTCATGCAGGAAGCACACACTTCCTTACACTCTCACCTTCAGAATTCAGTTTGTGGAATTTGAGAACAAATTCCATTTGAGGGTGTCTTTTCTGGGCTTTTCAAAGCGAGTCATTGAGAGTCATCTTTGTCCCAGCAGATCTTCTTAGCCAGAGAAGTGTGTGTGTGTGTGTGTGTGTGTGTGTGTGTGTGTGTCTGAATTATGTTTTATTTGTTTAAACTTCTGAGTAAGATTTTATTTGCACAAAGGATGTTCTTTGCCAAAACCAAACCAGAACAAAACATGAAAACAACAAACAAAATGAGACATTGGAAACCACTTTTGGAGGATCTCATGACTTTCATCCCCTTTCCATTCCCATCTGTGGTTAAATCTTGCTTTTTCCTGTGAATCAACTATTTCTTAACCGCTTAAAAGTTATGTGATTTATTTCTTTTCTCCAGTCACTCATTCAGTTCAACCAACAGTTCCTGAATACTTATTATTTGTATAGTATTACACTTGGTACTAGAAATACAAGGATGATAGTCTAGCTGGGGAGACAGACACGTAGAAAGCCAGTACAATATAATAAGCATTATATAGCACCAACAATCACAACAATAACAGCACCTTACAATGAATGAGTACTTACTATATACTAGGCCCTACCAGGCCCTTTATATGTATTACCTCATTCAGTTTTCACAACAACCTTGGGAAGTAGATGCCTTTTTATTTCCAAATTATAGCTAAAGGAATTGACAAGTGTTTGAGAAGTATATTCCCTTTCCTAAATACAAGAATTCATAGAGCTTCGTATATGTTGGAGCCATACACTAAATCATTCATTTAGTGCTTCAGAAGTTATAATCGGTATAATTTTCAACAATATGATAATTTTGATATTTTGAAAATGTTTCTTTTTTTTAAACTTTATTTTGAGAGAGCGGGAGAGAGAGAGAGAGAGGGAGAAAGAGTGCAAGAGCAGGGGAGGGGCAGAGAGAAGGAGAGACAGAATTCCAAGCAGGCTCTGATGTGGAACTTGAACTCACAAACTGTGAGATCATGACCTGAGCCAAGATCAAGAGTCTGATGCTTAACCAACTGAGCCACCGAGGTGCCCCTAGTTTTATCTTTTTGAGAATGTAATTTAAATGGAATTGTTCTTATTGCCTTCCCTTTATCTTCTTTGGTGATATAAGTGTCTAAGTCTTTTGCTTATTTTTTAATTGGGTGGTTTATTTTCCTATGATTGATTTTTGAGTGCTCTTTGTATATTTTGGATACAAACTTTTTGCCAGATATGTGATTTACAAATATTTTCTCCCGGTCTTTAGCTTGTCTTTTTATTCTCTTACTAGTGTCTTCCACAGAGCAAATGTTCATTCTGATGAAACCCAACTCATCATTTTTTAATGGATTGTGTATTTTTGATTTCATGTCTAAGAACTCTTTGCCTACTCCCATTTCTTGAAGACTTACTTCCGTGTTTCCTTCTAAAAGTTTTAGTTGTGTGTTTTATGTTTAGATTTATGATGTATTAAGAGTTAATTTTTTATAAGGGATGAAGTTTTAAGCCAGAGCCTGTTTTTATATAAGAATGTCCCAACTGTTCCAACACTATTTATTGAGAAGACTATCATATTTCCACTGAACTGCATTTACACTGTTGTGAAAAATCAGTAGACCTTTTTAAATAGGTCTATTTCTGGACTCTGTATTCTGTTTTACTGATATATGTTTCTGTGCCTTTGCTAATACCACACTCTCACGATTGCTGCAGATTTATAGTTAAGTCAAACTCAGTACAATTCTTCCAAGTTCTTACTGTTCTTTTTTCCAAATTGTTTTGATTAATCTTCATCCCTTTGCTTTTCCATATATCTTTCAATTTTTCTTAATGTTTATTTATTTTTGAGAGACAGAGACAGAGACAGAGACACAAAGTGTGAGTGGGGGAGAGGCAGAAAGAGAAGGAGACACAGAATCCAAAGGAGGCTCCAGGCTCTGAGCTGTCATCACAGAACCTGACATAGGGCTCAAACTTACGAATGGAGAGATCATGACCTGAGCCAAAGTTGGACACTTAACTGACTGAGCCACCCAGGAACCCCTCCATATACATTTTAGAATCAGCTTGTCTATATCTATAAAAGATCCTACTGGTAGTTTGTTTGGGATTGCATTGATTCTGTAGATCAATTTTTTTATATTTACTACAATGAATTTCCAAATCGATGAACATAGTATGCATCTGCATTTCCTTAAGTGGTCTTTGGTTTCTTTCATTAGTGTTTGGCAGTGTTTTTGAGAATACCTTACTGAGTTTAATTTGCATTGTTGAGCACTGTCCTTCAAAGAGAACCCAAGAGTTCAACAAATGCCCTCAGGCTTGGTTTATTTGGACAAGAAGTCCAACTTCCACGATGGACATTGTTGAGACCCTATCATATCTTACAACTTACCTAGCCATAAAATAATTTTTAAAAAAAGGTTGGGGTGATGAGACAAATTTACCTCTTTTAATTTTACCAGGTAAAACTCAATCTCAAGGCTACCTGTAGTCAAGTCTCATATTAACATAACAAAATCATATTTTCAAGGAAGCAAAAAGAACTAAAAATAATTTCAGTAGAATTTGCATCTTTTTAAGACCCCTTTTTAAGACCCCTAAGAATTCAGTTCACATCACACAATGACTTCTTTAAAAAATCTTTCCTTTTATTTCCTTTCACAGCCAACACTGCTTCTGAGCATTTCTCTTTTCCTTCATGAACGAAATGACTCTCCACCTAACTACTAAAAGTGGCTGTGGGACCCTCATGTCTCATCCCATTGCCATCACCACATTCAGATGCTCCAGGACAAACAGGAGACCCAGCGCCCTTGACCTCTGAAGACCCTTTATCTTCACAGAGAGAAGTTTGTGGAGCCTCGGAGAAAGCATAGGTCTCCCTCTTTGACTGCTTATCTCATAAGAAATTCTTCCATGACCATGGCAACCAGTACTAGCATTTTTTCACACTAATTATAAACTAGAAACAACAGGGAAAAGTTAATGTAAAGCAGTGTTTTGAATAGCAGGAAGCAGGCTGTAGTAAAGCAGAGCAACAGGAATTTGGAGCGACTTTGAGAAGGAAAAGGTCTGGAAGGAGGATAATCAACATATCCATCAAACACGCAAACATTCCTAAACAAAAGCAGGCCACAAATACTTAACAAGTACAGGGGAGAACTGTAAAGAGGGAGATTGGGAATCTATAGTCCAAAACAAGGGCCAGTCTGTGATATAGCCATGTGAATATACCATGCTGAACCCCTTAGTTTGAATAATTCACTAAAGATACAAACTGTTTTTATATTGAAAAGAGAATGTGTAATTTAGACCCAAAAAGATGCCATAAAAAGAAGTCAATCTGTTCAAGGCCAGTCTCTTTACCTTGCCTCCTTATCATCTTTTATCCTATATCTCTAGCTACTCTTTAATGCATCTTTTTTCTTAGCCCAGAAGTAGTCTCTCCTATCCTGAGAAAAATATCCTTTGGTTCTCCATCTTTCCCTCTTCTATTAAAGATGCTAACTGTCTTTAAAAAGCAGGTTATATTTACTTTAGTATTCATGGTTCACTCCTGCATCCATTGTAGCTTGGTAAAAGTCATCAAGGAAATCTTTACTATTAGGCATCATGGACATGTCTCAGTGTCTGTCTT
Source organism: Neofelis nebulosa (assembly GCF_028018385.1). NCBI lineage: Eukaryota > Metazoa > Chordata > Mammalia > Carnivora > Felidae > Neofelis > Neofelis nebulosa. The sequence continues at coordinate 21,592,119 of NC_080783.1, forward strand.
ACTGGGTCCTCACTGCATTTATTTGGTTTGTTAACTACTTTGTCCTTCCTGGTACCCTCCTTCCTAGATGCCCATGTAGCACCACCTCTCTCAAGCTTCCCGGTTTGGTCTTCCCTGAGGACTGCCCACCCCTTAAGTTCATGTTGAAGATGCTGAAGTTCCCTCCTAGCGTTCACATTATTAGTTTATATTATTAGAGCTTATATTATTCTGTGGACTTTCCCTGTCTTTCTTCTCCATATTTGGCTAATTATCTCCATATATTTGTTAAAGTGATCTTTTTAAAATTTAAGTTGGAACATATTTCTCTCCTGCTTAATCCCATCATTCACTCCTTGCTGACTATAAGAAAAATTGAAATTTGTTATCCTAACTTCTAAGGTAATCCTTTCCCTTGGAATTGCAACCTTTTTTTACAATGAATGTTCAGTGAGTGAATGGATAGAGTGTGTTTCTAGCCCTGAACTTTTCTTTGGGTTTTAAACTTATAGACCCTAAGCTTGCTGAACAATTCCAGTTAGATATTCCTCAGAATCCACAATACCCAAACTGAACTCATGTCAGCCCCACTTCTTTTGCTCTATTATCCAAGTTACCACCATTAGAGACTTGACAATCTTCCTTAACATTATCTCATTCCCTGCATCCCTGAATCCTACTGAATCATCTCCCAAATGTTCCTTGAATGTGTCACCTCTCCAGTGCAATAATTCACATTCTTATTTTTTTTCACCTAAACTCTCACAGTAGCCCACCACTGAGTCTTGTTAATTCCAATCTTACCTTTCCCCAACCTCACATCTTCTACATTGTCATCAAAGGGATCTAAATCCCTTTTCATTTCTTCTGCCTAAAATCTTTCACGGACTTCCTCTCTCCCTAGGATAAAATACAAACTTCATTGTGCAACATAAAGTCACCTGTGATCTTCTTCATACATCCAAACTCATTTGTTTTCTGTTTCAAAGTCCAATACAGCACACCTTGAGATTATCTGAATTGACCATGATACCACATGGCTTGAGACTTTTCACCATGTTCCATTTTGGGCCAGACTTCTACCTCTTCTTCACTCATTCAACTGCTTCTTATCCTTCAAGATATGTATCAGGCATAATTTTCACCAGGAAACCTTCTCTGATCCTCTTGGTTTGGTTATGTGTTTTCTGTGTTCCAGGAGGCAGAAATGCCTAGTGATTGGTTCCAAACCTAAGTGGGTGCTTAACTCAGAATGATAGGTTATCAACTCTTACAACTGCGGGCAAATGATTTAACTAATATCTCTCAGAGTCAGACATTACTCAGTAAATATTAGCTCCAACTGTTATCACAAGTAGTCCTCCTCTCCAGTGTAAATTCATGGCCCACTTCCTGTCCCCAAGAATCTCTAGGAAGAGCTAAAAGACTTCACTGTTTTCTGGATTGATTACTATCTTCAAAGGCCATATTGGAAAAGTGTCTGAATGAGGAAGTAATATGAATGACCCTTTCTCGTTCTTGTAACCACCTTCTTACCTAAGTTTTCTCAGGGCTAAGGGGAGGTGGGTGCAGGGAATCATTCTTCCCAATTTTTTGCTTTCTTTGCCTTCAGTGTGTTTATCCAGGCAGGATCTCCTGCTCCTTTCCACAGGGAATAGCTGGTGACTTCATATGTTTATGTGACCTGAAATGTCATTCATCCTATATAACATCATTATTTGGACTTTTTATTAAAAATGACCAGAGAAACAAGTTAAAACATAAAACCCATTTACGTTGAGACCAAAGGCTTAAAAAAAATCCATATAACAGCTATAAAATTTGATTCGTTTCAGCAGCTGAATCCAAGGGTGTTGTTGTTGTTTTTTCTCTGAAATGTCTTTTATCTTCCATGTTTCAAATCCTCCTTTAAAGAAATTCTTCAGTAGAAAGGACTTAAACAAATCTAAGATTTTACGTACAAGCCGTAAGAAAGCCAGTGCCATTGGAATTTGGACCTAGAAACTAAGACACCCATTATGTCATTGCCTCCCACCCTTGCCAGTGTGAAATTAGCGTTCAGAGAGTTTTTCCAGTTCTCACTCCAGATCCATTTTCTTTTTTTCAGATCCATTTTTAATGACTCAAATTATGGGATTTGGATAACTTCCTTTGGCAGCTCTTTTCAGAATATAGTCGACTTCACCATTAGGCATCATCGCCTGATATTTAAACTAATTGTTTTGTTTTGTCAGCTTCGTCTTACTTTTCTGGGTCACATTGTACCAATTTAATTCTAGCTAGATATTTGAGCTCTTAAGTCTGAAAACTCCTCCATCACATTATATGTCTGTGTATAACCTCTCTGGTTTTCATTTTGATGGTGTTTTCAATTTGAAATGTTTGAGAATGAATGGTTTTGGAGAGCTGGTCCTTCTGGCTTCAGTCCTTCTCTATTTGTATATTTACATCACACATTTTATATAAAAGGCATTCTAAAATATGATAGGTACATGCTGCCTTCACTTATTGCTTTAGGTTGAGGTAAAATTTCATATAACATAGAATCAATCATTTTAAAGTACTCAGTGGCATTTAATACATTCAGATGTTGTGCAACCATCACCTCTGTCTAGTTCTGAAACATTTTCATCACTCCAAAAGGAATCCCAATAACCAGTCATTCTCCATTCCTCTCTCCTCACAGCCCCTGGCGACCTCTGATTTGCTTCCTGTCTGTATGGATTTACCCATTTTGAATATTTACTGTTGCTCTAACTTTAATGATCACTTCAAAGAGTAGTAAGTAATACCTTATTTTTGACTATTGCTCTGGTTTTTTAGGAATTTCATGTAGATCACCTTATTCCTTATGAATATTTGAGATATGCTATGGTTAGATAAATCCATGTTGTAATTCTTTCTTAGAAGAGTGACTTGAGATTTTGTTAACTTGGTTGTAAAAAATCTGACTTACCAAAAAAGTATCATTTATGTGTCAAAAAAACCCAGAGATCCAGCTCTTTTCACTGATTCATCGGGTTAATTTTCCCCTCTCTCATCACAGCCTTGCAATTGGTAGATGTTTGAGACTTGTAGTTGTCTGATGATGCAAGTGTCTATAGATTGTGCCTATGTGGTTTGATTCAACGTTTAAGCAGAAGAATGCTGACTTCTTTGTCTAAACTAGGTATGGTGATTCTGTTTCTTCACTCTATCACTGAATGCTGGAGCCCTTAAACCCCTATTCTTCCACCTAGGGAGAAGTGGATTTCAAGACCAAATGAACCTTTGAGAAGATTCTTTTATTTCTATTCATTTGCTTTAAAGGGTAATAAGTATACACATCTACTTGTTATTCTGTTTGTTCCCCCTTTCTATATCAGTGATAGAATTCCTGATTTTCACTGGATACATGGTCATCTTGAATAAAAAGTACGTTACCATGGAGTGCCTGGGTGGTTCAGCCAGTTAAGGGTCCAACTTCTGCTCAGGTCATAAGCTCATGGTTTGTGAGTTTGAGCCCTGCATTGGGCTCTGTGCTGACAGTGAGTGGCCTGCTTGGGATTCTGTCTCCCTCTCTCTCTCTGCCCCTCCCCTGCTCATGCTCTCTCTCTCTCTCAAAATAAATAAATAAACTGGGGCGCCTGGGTGGCGCAGTCGGTTAAGCGTCCGACTTCAGCCAGGTCACGATCTCGCGGTCCGTGAGTTCGAGCCCCGCGTCAGGCTTTGGGCTGATGGCTCGGAGCCTGGAGCCTGTTTCCGATTCTGTGTCTCCCTCTCTCTCTCTCTGCCCCTCCCCCGTTCATGCTCTGTCTCTCTCTGTCCCAAAAATAAATAGAAAACGTTGAAAAAAAATTTTTTTTAAATAAATAAATAAATAAATAAATAAACTTAAAAAAAAAAAAAGTATATTACCAGCCTTCTTCCTGCTAAATGTGGCCAGTTACCAAGTTCTGAACTGTCCGGCCAGTGAGATGTCTGTGGAATTGTCACATTCAAATTATGAAAAGGGTCCTTAGTGGGCAGAGCATACCCATTTTGGCTCTTCTTTGCTTTTCTTGCTGGAAGGTAGTCCTTGTGTCTGGAGACCCAGCAGCCATTTGAAACAACAGGTGACCTTTGGAATGGGAATCTGGACCACTGGTTAAAAGTCTTGTTCCCCAACACTCAGAGCAACATACTATCTCTAGACTTTCTTTTGAGAAAGAAATTTTAAACCCCTATGGTAACTATTTTGGTTTTCTGTCACAAGCAGCCAAACCTAATCTTACCTAATACCACTCCCAATGTAGGCAGATTCCACCAAAACCTTGAAGTCTTTCTCTCATTCAATCTTGAGTAGATCCCATTCTCAGAGGAAAATATCTTATAATATGAGGATATTATTGTAGAATAGACTTGATGTCCATCTCTTCTTTGAAGATGTACCTATTTCCATTAAAATATTTGTGTTTTATTATTATAACTGTTATTAATAGCATAAATACTATTTTCCAGGAGAAGTAGGGTTTTAGAGAGAAGAATCACATGATTTCCAAAAGACCTAAGAAGCCATTCAATCCAGTTGCCAAGCTGGGATCCCAGAACCTTGATATCTCAGAAGACCAACCTGAGAGTGTGGAACTGCTTTATTTCAAAACTTATGGCATTTCTATTATTATTGCCATCAAAATCATTCAGTGTAACTAAGATCAAGGTAATTTGTTTTTAACAGTAAGGCTGTTATCTCATGGCAAGTAAAAAGTCTGATAGGAGAAATGACTTTATTATAATAAAAGCAGTTGTATTAAATTTTTTTATTAAGGCTTTATTTTCTCATAGCAGTTTAAGATTTACAGCAAAATTGAGGGGAAGGACATAGATTTCCCCTATACTCCCTGCTCCCACACATGTATAGCCTCCCCCACTATCAGTCAACAGCCCCCAAAAGAGTGACCGTTGATGAACCCACATTGACACATCATAATCAGCCCAAATCCATATCTTATATTGGGTTCTAGTCTTGGTGTTGTACATTCTATAGGTTTGGACAAATGTATAATGACAGATATCCATTATTATAGTATCATACAGGATATCATCACTGCTCTAAAAGTCCTCTATATTCTACCTATTTATCCCTCCCTCCCTTCCGCAGTCTTTGGCAACCACTGACTTTTTACTGTCTCCATAATTTTCCCTTTTCCAGAATGTCATGTAGTTGGAACGATACAGTATGTAGCCTTTTCAAATTGGCTTCTTTTACTTAAAAATATGTATTTGAGCTCCTCCCCTGCCCATGTGATTTCATGTCTTGATAGCTCATGTCTTTTAACATCCAAATAGCATTCCATTGTCTGGCGTACCAGAGTTTATATATCCGTTCACCTGCTGAAAGGCATCTTGGTTGCTTCTGTGTTTTAGCAGTTATGAATGAGGCTGCTATAAACATCTGTGTGCAGCACTTTGTATGGACATATGTTTTCAGCTCTTGGGTAAGTACCAAAGAGCATGAATGCTGAATCACATGGTAGGAATACATTTAGTTTTGTATGAAACCGCCAAACTGTCCTACAGACTGGCTGTGCCATTTTGCATTTCTACCAGCAATGAATTCAAGTTCCTATTGCTCCACACTTTTGCTGCATTTGATGTTACCAGTGTGTCAGAGTTTGGCCATTCTAATAGGGGTGTAGTGGTAAAGCAATTGTTTTTTAAGACAAATATTTCAAAGCACAAAACATGCGTGGGGAAATATTTTAAATGTTAAAAAGCGATGAACCACTTGTCTATACTCTTTTAAGACTTTGAACCATTTACGTGATTTTGGAAAGCCACTATAACAACAATAATACTCAAAAGAGGTTGGCATCTTCCTAATGCTTTAAAAGCAAATAGAAGGCAGAGCATTGAATGGAAGAGTTAGCTACCTCGATTCTTACCTTCCTCTTACTTCACCTTGGTGCAAGCCATGTATGGACAGAAGATGCTTTAGCCAAGCCGCTTACTCTAATGTCCGTGAGAATTATGTCCATTTTAGATAAGTTTCACATATCCTTTTTCACTCTGGGACCAGTTTCCTATTTTCTTAGTCTATAGTTCATAAAACTATTTCAGTTTAGTTCGTGACAGGGATGGGCAACACACAGATGTATACATATTTTATACATATATTTACAGTAGTATTCATAGCCTCTGCCCTTTCCTCTCGATAGTGGAGTTCTGTCTTTCCCTACTTGATGGGCTCCTGAGGCTATACTATGAGGTTAGGGATTCATAGCTGCATAGACATTGAAAGGATAGAGAGCTGGTATGAGAAGGAAACAAATACATTTATGAGGTGAAAAGGACAAGAGAAACAAGAGAAGCTAAATGAGCTGAGCAACAGGCAGAGTGTGAGAGGAGTTTCAGAGAAAGGAGAGAAATTGTTGGGGTCATTGATATATAATAGTTATACATGTTCAAATATGTTCAAATAGGATATTTTAGATTACAGGAAAAATTAATGCAAATATTTTTCCCAAACCCTGAAATTTTTAACACGAAAAATGGAAATGATTGTGAATTATAAATTCTTTTCTATTGTTAACATAACAGTTTTAATAATTGCACTAAACCCACACTGTGTTTTCATATTGTTTTTATGAACTTTAAGACCCACAGTGAAGAAGAAAAAAATCCTCAAGTTGGAGGGACAATCCCTGGTTTCCACCATCTCTCTCTAAGAGACCAACAGGATGATTGGTCAGTGTTTGCTTGCACAACTTAGGTCATAGGGTAAGGTCCCATATAACAAAAGACAAGACTATTATTTTTGGCTCAGTGTCTACAAATATGGATTCTCAAGAGCTCAACATAAGAAAAACACTATTCAGTTGTGAAGCAGAATTACATAGGACCCTGCTTTCAGAAAGACTGCTTTAACTATTTTGGTGTTCCTGAGTCTATTATTATTCTGTGCAGTTATCCTTGGAAAAAAAGAAATGACGTCCATGGAGATGGAGGGGTTGGATGGGTGGGTGAGTGGTGGGGAAATGGAATGGAATGTGAATACCACACAAAAAAAATCTGGTCATAATTACTTCCTATGAATTCTAGAAAGCAGCTTCAGTTATCATCAATAAGGAACCCTGGACAAAAACATTTGACACCAGATTCTTGTCTGTTTCCGTTAAAAAAGTCAACTCATATTTTTCTGATTCCCTTTGATTCATCTCTGCCGAAAAAGACCCAGAATTCGAGGTAAAACAAAGACACTTCTCCTGAAACAGCACTTTGAAACTTGAACAAATAAAAAATGTAGCTGAGTCACCTTTCCTTAGTCCACTTCAAAAATAATAAAATAGAATAAAGCAAACAAAGCACAGCCCAACTCCCACCTCAAATTCACTCACATGCTTTCCCACCCAAAGCCATCATAGTCAATCCTAAACCTAAAGGGTGAAAAAATACAGCTCAAAGTCTATCAGATGTCTAAATCACACCCACCGCCAGCCTAGATCTAACAACTGATAAAAGCTAACAACCAGGAAACTATCTGCAGCTGTTTAACCTCATTGTATTCAAATTAGTCTTTTCACAACAAGGTCAGATCATCTACATTGCTATCCACTTCCAGTTCCTTCCCCAGCCCCACAGCACCTCTCAGTTCTTTTAGAAATAGTCGACATTTCCCTGACAAGAGGAGGCAGGGAGAACATAATCTCCTTTCTGAGAGCAGATTATATCATTAGATTAACTGCAGAAAGGATTACAATGGATTTTGTTTAGTTCCATCTCCCCATTGCCCCTTCTTCTTTTTGAAGCATAATTTTTATCATGTTCATGTTTCTATGCATATTAAAAAATTGCAGAGAATTTAGCAAATCATTTTTCCAGAGCCCTAAACTCTGCTAACATAGAGGGTGCAGAGTGGTAAATAAAGAACTTAAAAGGCAAAACAAAAAGCAGTGATATATCTGGTGTTCATTAATTTCAAGAGCCATTGAACAGTATGAACTGCACCCTTGTTGTCACCCCTTCTGTATGTTTCACAGACTACTGTGGGCGGTAGGTTTCTCTAATCAGATAGGCAGAAAATCTAAGTACATTTGTGGTTTATTCATTAATATTTTTCAAGATTTATATATTATGTCCTAGCTCATTTTTTAAGAGGTTAACTCCGGGCGCGTGGGTGGCTCAGTTGGTTAAGTGTCTGACTTTGGCTCAGGTCATGATCTCGCAGTTCAAGAGCGCAAACCCAAATGCACTCAATTTAAATATAGTAAAATCTGGGGCGCTTGGGTAGATCAGTCAGTGGCGCCGACTTCGGCTCAGGTCACCATCTCTTGGTGGGTTCCAGCCCTGTGTCAGGCTCTGTGCTGACAGTTCAGAGCCTGGAGCCTGCTTCGGATTCTGTGCCTCCACTCGTGCTCTGTCTCTTCTCTCTCAAAAATAAATAAACATTAAAAAAAAAAAAAAAAAGGAAAGATGTTAATTCACCCCATGAATTTCTTTTTTGTGCTTAAGATTTTCTTTTTTTTAAATTTTTTTTTTAACATTTATTTATTTTTGAGACAGAGAGAGACAGAGCATGAGTGGGGGAGGGGCAGAGAGAGAGGGAGACACAGAAACAGAAGCAGGCTCCAGGCTCTGAGCTGTCAGCACAGAGCCCCACGTGGGGCTCGAACTCACAGACTACGAGATCATGACCTGAGCTGAAGTCGGACGTTTAACCGACTGAGCCACCCAGGCGCCCCTGTGCTTAAGATTTTCTTAAAGATACATAGGATATTGGCCAATATTTAGTGATTAGAACAGTACTGCCATTGTGTTGAGAAAGAAAAAAATGGAGTGGAGGTAAAGGAGAGTCCACTAACTTTTGAATATTTAGGATTTTTAAACCAAAGCCACATTGTTCAAAATTTGCAAATAAATTTAGAATGTATTTATCAGAGGATGCTTTGAACATAAGGTGATGTTTTGGCCAGTTAGCCAGGATCTGGAACTCCTGATTGGCATTCCAGGAAGCAGCTTTGGCTAGATTCTGAACATTCCCCTCTGCTTTCCACCTGACAGACCACATATCTAACTCAGAGCTGGATCTATCCTGTCAGCACAAAACTGGACCCTGTCTTCTATTTATGAATCACCAGATGGCCACTTCCAAAAAAGAAGACAAAGGAAAGGAACAAGGGGACAAGTCACCTCATAGGAGCAGTGATTTTATGTATCTTGTTAATTACTACATTCTCAGTAGCAAGGACAGTGCCTAGGACACAGTAGGCATGCCATAAATATTTGTTAAATAAATACACTTAATTCTCACAATAATACTGAGAGGAATGAATGAACGCCCAACTCACTGAGGAACCCTATGTAAATGGAAAAACTGAGATTTGAACCTAGGTCTAGATCTTTCCACTGTGTTATATGATTTATTGGAAAGTCCTCTCCTCCAAAAATTCAAGTCATTCCAAGAGATTTCTTGAATACGGATATCTTCCTTTGCCACAGCTTAAGTGATCTCTAAGCAAAAATTTAGTCTACCATAAGCTAAAGTAGCCAACCAAATAATCTAGGTTTTAACAGATGTTTTAAAAAGCATCCAGCTCAACTTCCCAACCAATAAGGAAGAAAATGCATATTACTTTCTGCAATGCCTGCACTTGTGAAGTGCTTCGTAACCACTAATTCCTCATGATGGAAGAAGCTCGTGGTAGGCTGAGGTCGCAGCCTTGGCCAGAACACTTTCACTGACTGTTTTACAACTTAAGGAGATACTGTATTGTGATAAAGAACAGTTCTCCCTTGAAGTGTAAGCAATCATGGAATAAGTGACTTTGTTTTGCTCAATGTTGCACTCCTAGTGCCAGAATAGAGCCTTATATGCAGTAGGTACTAAAAAAAATCTGTCTTGAATATATGATGAGTGTGTGAATAGTTGTTGGAAAGGTGCTAGAAACAGTGATTGCTAAAGAAATTTCAGAGGAAGGGCTGGTACCTCAGCACAGCAGGTGGCCCCTGCTGGAATCATTTGGAGTTGCTTGACTGTGGTAGATGAATGGTTCTCAAGCTGTGGTCTGGGCTGTGCGTAAGAGGGTCCATGGTCTGGTCCAAATGACAAGTGTAAGAGGAGCTTACAATCTGGATAAAAGTTACAGACAGCATAAGGAAAGGTTGAGAAACTCACCATCCACAAGATGGACTGTGGTCTCCCTCCTTTTGCTGCCCCTCTTCCTCAATCCCCCATCCACTACTCCATAGAGAGCCCAGATTTGTACCCAGTTGCCCTTACCTCTGCAGCATGAAATGATATGAAATCAGGTCATCAAAGAATCCAGAAGATGAAAATTGAGAAAAAAAACCTATTTTAATTGGCCATATGCCCAGGTGGAGTTTGGTGCTTTTGGTAGCTGATTCTTAAATGAGGGGAAAAAATGGGAAAAATCTTAAACAATTAATCCCTTTGATTTTTAAAAAAGAAATCAAATAGCTTTGTGTCATCTCCTTTAACCTTTATAAGTCCTTCATTGAGGCCAAGTTTCCTACAGAATCTCTGAAAAACATTTATCTCCTATGACACTACCACCAGGTTTCATAATTAAAGAAGAAAAACATCTTTCTAGGGGTGATATACTCCAAGTCCATCCCTGCCCTGGTTCTTCTTGTATTGGTTCACAAAAGGTTAGTTGTGTTTCTTGGGTATTTGTTGATCAAAGTTCCAGTCATGCTACTGAAAGGGTATTCTGCTCTGTTTTCAAAGTGATTATTAAGCCACTGTAAAAACACTTTAACCTGTGGGTTTGCTTTACTCTATTTGAGTCCAAAGTTCACAGTCATACAATGAGGCAAGCCCTATGGTACTATGTCATCTTAATTTATCAGGAAACCACAACCTTGCCCTTCTTTTTTTTCAACTGCATCCCTCTCGCTCCCCCACCGTAGTCACACCCAGGGCTGCCTTTCCTCCGGCTTGGTGCACGGCCTGAGTTCCAGGACTGAAGACTCACCGCATCCATCCTGCAAGGCTGCAAATCTCCCTTGCCACTTTCCTACCAGCCTGCCCCCTCTTCCTGCTGTCAACTTCCAGACACTTCTGTGCTCTTTGAGTAATCAAGGTTTTATTGTAGAAACGTATTTGAATCCCCCAAAGAGCTCTGAAATATTTGTATCATTTTTCTGTCTGCTTCAATGGGTATTTTGTCTGAATTGTGAGCATGGGAAACATAAAAAGAAAAAATTAAAAAGAAATATGTAGACTGTAAGACTTGGTAAGGAAACCATGAACAATGTTTCAGTGAGTAAACCGTGAATAAAGAACACATTTAACCGATCTGCTGTTTTCTTTATGATTTGCTCCTGTTGGAATGACTGAACATTTATTTAGTCTGTAGATATGATCTTCACATTGTTTAAGCACTGGGCTATTTTACTTTAGAATTATTTGACCAATTTTAAAAGGTACTTAATCATATTAAGAATGTATTTTAAAAGAGATCATTGGCCTTTTCTTTCAGACACATCAATTTCCAAATTTTTCTGACTACTCATGGCCCACAAAAGGCAAAGGACCTTAATTTCCACTCATGATTCTGATATATTTTAGAAAAGTGAATTCAGAAATTTCCAGGTTATTGTTCTTAGCTAACTTCTATTAGTAATAAAAGAATCCAACGGCCCATATTGTATTAACTGAAGACAGAAATAATATCTATTCTACACAGTATTTTAATTTTTTTTTAATCTTTATTTATTTTTGAGAGAGAGACAGAGCACAAGCAGGGGAGGGGCAGAGAGAGAGGGAGACACAGAATGAGAAGCAGGCTCCAGGCTCTGAGCTGTCAGCACAGAGCCCGACATGGGGCCGAACCCATGAACCCTGAGATCATGACCTGAGGTGAAGTCGGATGCTCAACCGACTGAGCCACCCAGGCGCCACAGCTCTACACAGTATTTTATTTTATTTTATTTTTATTTATTTATTTTTTTTCTACACAGTATTTTAAAGAACAATTGCTAAGCACACAAAGAAATTTAAAGAAAACCAAGTCTTGGGAAAGCCTCTTGACCCCTCTGGGCTTAGGTAAGATCCAAGAGGTTAGACTTAGCACCGGATCATTCATATTCTTTCACTTTTGGTCACATCTGCATAAGAAAGGTCTCCTTAATATATATATTAAAAATATATTTTTATATATTTATTATATATTTTTTAAATATTTAAAACATTTTTAATATTTTTAATATTTATTATATATTTATATATAGAATTATATATTTTATATATTTTATATATTTATTACATAAATATATTAATATATTTTTATATATTTATTATATATAAATATATTTTTATATATTTATTATATAATAAATATATATAAATATATTTTTATTTTTTTATTATATAAATATATATTTATATATTTAATATTTATATTATATTTTTATTTTATATTTATACTGAAAATAAAATATATTTTAAATATGTATTTTAATTAAAATTTTAAGATATATATATAAAAAACATTGAGCTAATGAATTTTAATGTTCAGTACTTCTTACACCTTTGGTTTTCCTTTTAAAAATCCCTTTCTATGAAGCTGTGGGATATATTTAATGAAGCAGCAATTCTTCTCCTTAGCTTTGACCTGAAAAGGTAAACAACCCATTCTTGCATAATCAAGAGCCATTTTTTCTTCATAGCTTTTATCTCATATTCAGAGAAAATAGATGTCAAGTGCTAGAACAAAAGAAGTTGTATATCAAAGTGAAAGTCTTTGTCCTTTTGTCTATTCGCAGGGGAAAAAAAAACCCAAAAACTGAAACATCTTCTTCAGCTGATTGATTTCTAAAAATTCAGATTAGTTTTCTTTCTGTCTTCATGTTGAGTTTGATCTTACTTAGCCTACCAGTACAATTCCTCCTGTCTACCTTTTCTCGATTTTATGTGAGTCTCACAGTCCTTCAGGATTCTTTCTTACAGCACCTCAAATCCTTAGGATTTCTGAACACTTTTTTTACGTTTGAATTTGAATGCATACATGTTTCTGTGAAGAAAGGAAGTCATCACCATGAGTCATCAGATATATTTTAAAAAGAAATCTGGAAGCTGAGAAAGGAAATTACAAGGATGTTGAAAATCCAGAGAGATAGCCTACAGGAAACCAAAATTTTAAAAGGCAAGAAAACCTCAGACATTCCAGAAGTTTTGCATGACACCCAAGAGTTCTATTCTATTCTTCTTCTTCTTTTTTTTGTTTTGTTTTGGTTTTTGGCTCACCCATCTGTTATTTTGATTTATTAATTATTTTTGGCAAGACTGGGGACATGCCATCTTTCATATAAACTTACAACTTTAGCCCTTTCTGGAAATAGAAGCTTCTAATTTCCTTTAAAACATGAGTCACTGGATGGAAGTAAAAGCACCATAAGACAGGAGAGAGAAGGAGGAGGGAGCGAAAAGGATGCTCCTCATATAGCGAGACCGTTGAACTTTGCTGTGCTGGTGCTCGCGTGCGCTGCTGACGGTCCACTTCCCCAGTGATCGGGCTCCTGCCTGGGATTCCCAGGTGTAAATAAGGGGCTTTTGTTGCTGTTGTTTTGGTTTGGTTGTTTTGTTTTGTTTTTTTCCTGGGGGTAGCTCTGTCCTAAGTAACACACATTCCCTTTTCTCTGCCTTACTGGGGGAAAAAAAAAGGTACATGTCAAAATGTCCTCTGTTCAATCTTTAATGAAACAAACTTGGTACAGTTCAGTTTTATGATAATTTTAGGAGTGGAAAAAGAAAGAAGTGGTACTATCAAGACACTAGAAACAGAGGTGTTTCTGCAACCAAATGCAACCTACCCTATTAGAGGCTGACCCTATTAGAGGCTGGAGTGGGGCTTGGGCATGGATTTTTGTTTAAAAATCCCAAGATGATGTTAATGTATAACTAAGTTTGAGAATCATAGATGTAGAATTAAGGGCTAATTCTTAGCTGTTTACTTTCATTTTAATGAGAGTTATTAAAGTTTAGCTTTTTAAACAACTAGGGTGTTACAATATTTCTTTAACCATTTTCAACCTGTTTTGAAAATAACAGGATATAATGTCTTCATCAATTTACATTATTATTAAATTTTTCTTTTTTTAATGTTTAATTTTGAGAGAGAGAGAGAGAAAGAGCACGTGAGCAGGGGAGGGGCAGAGAGAGGGAGACAGATGATCCGTGCTGTCATTGCAGAGCCAGATGCAGGGCTTGAACCCATGATCTGTTAGATCATGATCTGAACAGAAGTCAGACGCTTAACCTACTGGGCCACACACGTGCCCCTCTCCCCCCTGCCCCATAAAAAGATTTCAATAAACAACCCTGACTACCCCATCTTCTAATTCTGTCAAATCTTATTTACCCTATTTTCTGCTTCCAAATGAGTTTGGCATCCTGGGATGATAGCATCTAAAAGAAAAATAAACCTATGGAGAGAGAAGCATTACAAAGAAAATAAAAATTCTGTTTTATATCATGGACAAATAAACCAATTAATTTGGAGTATGGCTAAGTCCCTTACTTGATAAAGGGTGTCTTCCTAATGCTAATACAAACATAATATTTAATAGTAAAATATAAGAAATATTGCCTTTAAATTCAGCAATAAGACAAGGATGCCTACTGTCAATACTTCGATTCAACATTGTTGAGAGATCATAGTTATCAGGATAAAGCAAGAACAAGTTATGAGTAATAGAAAGAAAGGAATAAAACTGACAGTACTCATAGACGCTATACACAGAACCCCATGAAAATCTACAGAAAATTATTTGGAGTCATTACAGTGTACAAGGTTGCAGAATATTTCAGGATAAAACAACCATTACCGGGGCACCTGGTCTCAGTCGGGGCTCAGTTGGTTAAGCGTCCGACTTCAGCTCAGGTCACGATCTCGCGATCTCGCGGTCTGTGAGTTCGAGCCCCACGTCTGGCTCTGGGCTGATGGCTCAGAGCCTGGAGCCTGCTTCCCATTCTGTGTCTCCCTCTCTCTCTGCTCCTCCCCGGTTCATGCTCTGTCTCTCTCTCTCTGTCTCAAAAATAAATAAACGTTAAAAAAAAAAAAAAAAAAACAACCAACCATTACCTTTTTTTTATACTGGTGACAAATAGGGAATTCTTACTTTTTAAAAATTGACATTTACAATACCTGAAAAATCCCAAACAACTTGTGGACAAATGTAACAAAATTTGGGCTAGACATTTATGAATATACTAACAAAACTTTATTTAAAGACAATTACAAAGACCTTAATAGGTGGAGAGAAAAAAAACCATTTGTAAGAACACACCATATTATAAAGATGCTGTTTAATTCCCTACGTAATTGAGGAATTCAATGCATTGTTAATAAAAGTTCTGTGAAGAATATCTGTTAGCTGAATTCTAAAATATATATAATGTAACAAAGGTACAGTGAAAGTCAAGCCAATTTTGAAGAAAAGCGTATTAGAGAAGGGACTTGTCCCAATATAAGTTAAAATTTATTATAAAAGTTGAGCAGGTAAAATGGTGTAGAACTGTCAGAGTAGGGACAAATAAACTAAAACAACAGAACAGAAATATATCACAAGGTGGCTTTGCCAACTGGTAGTAAGAGGCATCCTATTCAATGCATGGTACTGAGACAACTGGTTTTCTCTATGAAACAAAATTCAACTGGATCATTACTATCCATACAAATCAACTGCGGATATTGAATGTTAAAAATAAAACTTTAAAACTTCTAGAAGAAAACATAAGAGGATATCTTTATAAATGTAGGGAGAGGAATAAGTTTTTAAACAAGACATGGCAAGCTCAAACAGTAAAGGAAAAAGTTGATAAATTGATTATACAGACTATTTAAAAATGTTTTGTACATTGAAAGATTATGTAAACAAAGGATAGAGACAAGCCACAGACTTTGAAAGTATATTTGCAATGCATGAAATTAACAAAAAAGTTAGTATCCAGAATATGTAAAGAACTTTACATTCAAGAAAAAACAAAAAAAAATTTGGAAAAAGGACATGAACAGGTGATTCACAGAAGAGGAAAACCAACCAGAGACGCTTGGGTGGCTCAGTCAGTTGAGTGTCTGACTCTCAACTCAGGTCCTGATTTCAGGGTCTTGAGTTCAAGTCCCATGTTGGGCTCCACACTGGACTCCATGCTGGGCGTGGAGCCTATTTAAAAAAAAAATAAAGAGGAAAGCCAATCAAATAGACAATAAATGTACAAAAATATTCTTAATACAAATCAGGGAAATACCAATGAGATGTTATTTTACATCCATCAGATTGGCAAAAATTAAGTTTGACGATGCAAAATGTGGCATGTAGAAAGAAAAGATATATAGCAGTTGAAGCAAATAAATTACAGCCAGGTTTTTAACTTGAGAGATAAGGGATAATTTGTTCCCACAAAGAAGAAAAATTGGCAATGTCTAGAGACATTTTTGTTGTCACCACTGGGCAGGGGGTGCTGGGGTGCATATTACTGGCATCTAAGGCTGCTGTTTCACAATAAAGATTTCTCTTGCCCAAAATGTCAATAATGCTTAGCTTGAGAAACTGTGAATTAGAGCTACAATCAACATGGATTATTATAATAAAATAAAGATAATTTATCATTTTTTTTCTGTGATGTGTTTTTGGGGTTGCATTTAAGAACTTTTTGCCTAGCCCAAAGTCTCTTATATTTTCTTCCAAACATTTTAGTTTTATATTTTCAAATTTCACTCAGTTCAAAAAATTTACTAATTTCCCTTGAGACTTTCATTTTGACTCGTGAGTTACTTTAATCCCATGGCTTTAAATTCCAAAACTTCTGAATATTTGGAAATTTTACAGATATATTTCTATTTTATTTCTAGTTTACTTGGTTATAATTGGAGAACATACTTTGAATTTTTAAAAGTTTGTCAGGTTTTGTGTTATGGCCCATGGTATGGTCTATCTTAACAAATGGTTCCTGTGTGAAAAAAATGTGTATTTTGTTTTTATTGGATAGAAATTGTGATTTAGGTCAAGTTGGTAGATGGCATTAGGTCTTCTGCACACTTGCTGATGTTACGTATACTTGCTCTGTTGATTGCTGAGAGAAAAGTGTCAAAATCTCCACGTATATCTGCGGGCATGTCAATTTCTCCTTGCACTTCTATCCATTTATGTTTTATGCACAGTGAAGCTATATTATTAGGTGCATACACATTTAGGACTGTTATGTCTGCTTGATGACTACACCATTTTGTCATTATTGAATATTCCTCTCTATCCCTGGGAATATTTCTTATTCTGCAGTCTACTGTGATATTAATATAACCCCTCTGGCTTTCTTTTGATTAGCATTCATAGTACATAGCCTATTCCATCCTTTTACTTTTAACTTATTTGGATCATAATATTTAAAATGCATTTCTAAACTTTTTTAGTGTTTTATTTATTTAGATTTGAGAGGGAGGGAGAGCACAAGCAGGGGAGGGGCAGAGAGAGAAAGAGAGAGAGAGAATCTGAAACAGGCTTCAGGCTCTGAGCTGTCAGCCCAGAGCCTGATGCGGGGCTTGAACCCACAAACTGCACGATCATGACCTGAGCTGAAGTCAGGCACTTAACCGACTGAGCTACCCAGGCACCCCTAAAATGTGTTTCTAATAGAATAGTTTGGTCTTTTTTAAATCCAATCTGACAATCTGTCTTGTAATTGGTGTTGAAATCATTTACATATAATGTATTTATTGATAGGGTTGAATTTAAGTCTACCCTATGTTTTCTGTTTGTTCCCTTTGTTTTTTTTCTCCCCTCCACTGACTGTTTCCCTCTTCCTGTTTTTTGGGGGTTACATGAATAGTTTTAGTATTCCTTTACAACTTATCAATTGGCCTTTTGATGATATCACTTTGTATTAATTTTTAGTTGTTGACCAAAAATATTGCAACATACAAAGCTAATTTCCAAAGTTTACTTAAAATTAATATTTTACCATCTCAAGTAAAATGTAGAAGCCTTGCAACCATATAAATTCCTAAGATATTTCCCCAAGATATTTACCATTTGAGATGTTTTTGTTTCACTCCCAAAGTTCCAAGTTTCTCTTTGTTATCACTTCTCTTCAGCCTGGAAATTTTCCTATAGCATTTTTTTAACATGTCAGCTGATGATGAATTCTTAGGTTTCTTTCATCTAAGATCTTTATTTTGTCCTCATTCCTGAGGATGTTTCCAGCGTTGACTGTTCTTTCCTTTCGACACTGTAAAGATGTTGCACTCTCTTCTGGGCTTCTGAATGTCTAGATATGAGAAATAAGCCATCTTTCAAATAGTTTTCCCCATAAGTAATGTATCATTTTTCTCCCCCCTCGCTGATTTCACGTTTTTTTCTTTATCTTTGGTTTTCAAAGTTTGAATTTGATGTGTCTGGACATTTCTGTCTATGAATTTATCCTGTTTGGGATTTGAGGGGCTTCTTAAATCTGTAAATGTATGCCTTTTACCATATTTGGGAAATTTTCATTATTATTTATTCAATATATTTTCAGATTCAATAGCATTCTCTTTTTTAATTAGGGCTCCAGTGACACAAATGTTACATATTTTCCTAATGATTTCTGAGGTTATATTTATTTTTTAAAGTGTTTTCTTCTGTTTGTTCTTGGATAATTTGGATAAACTGAATAATTTATATTGATTTATCTGTAAGTTCACTGACTCCTTCATCATCTCCATCATTCTACTGAGACTGTCCAGTGAATTGTTTAGTTCAAATGCCATGTTCTTTCCATTCTAAAATTTTCATTTGCTTCTTTTTTTAAAGTTTCTATTTTTCTGCCATAAGCTTCTGTTTTTCCATATATCCTATTCATGCTCACTTTTACTTTACGAGGGATGGTTAATAATAGTTGCTTATAAAATCTTGGTTCAAAAATGTGTTTAAGGCTTCTATTTCTGACTCATGGATTTTGCTATGTCTTGAAAGGTTTTGTGACTTTAGTTTTCTGGTCTGCTTCTTTTTTAGGAAGCAAATATTTGGAAAAAAATCATTTCATTGTGATATTCTTGGACATTCTAGGATCACTAGTCACGTAAAATGACAGAAAAATTGTCAGGACTTCTATGTAGTACCTAAATTATATACTCAAACCTATATGCTAATCTGTATTTCCACACTGGGAAATGCACAGGAAAACATCAACTGTTTATTCTATTATCACCATGATCCCCCAAGTATGACTATCCTTCTTTCTTACTGTTGCTCAGCTCTTGGTTATAAGTATTTAACACTAACTTGTAATTATCCACTCCCTGCCCCCACTTCTCTCAGCTCCTCTCAATCTCCATATTAGTCTCCAATTCTTCAATAATTTCATGAACACTGAAAAACTCCTTATTTACACCAGTGCTACTCAACGTCACTAGCAATGTCCAGCACCACTAGGAACTTGTTAGAAATGTAAATTCTTAGGCCCTCTACTCAAACCTGTTGCATTAGAAACTCTGGGGGTTAGGCCCAGAATCATTTTGAAGATCTCCCAGTCATTCTTCTGTGCGCTAAAGTTTGAGAAGCACTGGTCTAGGTGGCAAATTCCTTAAGCTCTTTCGAGTAGTTGAGAAAACACTGAGGAGTTGGTAAAACTTTGCAAGTGGAGGAGGGAAACAGAGTTAATATCAATGACAAAATAGAGAGTGGTCAGACAGGCAACTCTCAAACAACCAAGAATGGGCACGGAGGGAGCTGAAAAATCAGTGAGGATGATCCTAAGAGTGGCTGTCAGGTCTTTTGAGGTGTCAAATGATACAGACATAAGGGCAAAATAACATGTTTGTTTATAGGTTATTTCACGCAGTTATTGGAAAACATGCATTATCAACTCCACATTGTTTTTATAGAGTAAGAAAGTGAGGAGAATTTTTTTCTGCATCTTATTGATAAATAAGCCAAATCCCTAAAGTGACTTGGCCACCATGTTATATTAGTGGTAGAGGTTAAACCTGTAGTTGAGGTCAGAGTCTATTACACCATACTGTGATTGTAGGAATTCCTAGGTGAGCCTAGACAAGTTGTCCTGTGAGCAGTTCATCACCACTACTAACTCAAAAGCCTGGGTAATAGAAAATTACTTTATTCACCGAAGAATACCTCCCTTGCTACCAAACTTTCAGAAACAATGACTAAGCAAATGGTAGTTGTGGACTGATAATTTGTTCAGATGATGTGAGTCCTGGGGAAGGTGAGTCTTCAAAAATTCCCCTTTTGCATTCAGCACTTTTAAAACTGACTATTTTCTAGAGAAAAAAGCTTTACTATTTTCAAAAACTAGTTTGCAGGAACATTGAAAATGCAATCATTAATCAACCCCCCATCTCTGTAGAACATTAGAATGAATTTAGAGTGATTTGTCATCCCTCTGCATTGCCGACAGGCAGAATAGCCTTTGACCCAAGGTGCTTGGGTGTAGCCATGTTTATATAATAATTAAGGCGAGGATTTGAGCTTCAGTGTTGATAGGTAGTGTTAAGGTGGAGATAACAGAGTCTCTAAAGCCAAATTCTGCAGTTCAATGTAGCCTCATTTATCTTATTTTAATAGCTCCATTCATTTTGCTCTGGAAAGCATTCCCATTTGGTTTTCCCATCATGGTTTGTTGTGATATGCAAGTATAAAACGTCTGAAAGTGAAAAGATTAAAGAGAGGGATTTAGGACGCCTTGAAGCAGAGAATATCTAAAGCAAGGTTACCATCCCAGGTGTCAGGAATAAGAAGACCCTCTTGCAGTAGGAAAGGGGAAAGACTCCTCTTCCATAAGCATTTGGACAGGAAAGTTATAGAAGATGATTAGTTCCTTGTTTTTTTGTTTTGTTTTGTTTTTTTTTGATGGGCCCCATGAATGAAGTGGGATGGATCAGAGAATCTTTTTTTCTAAACCCAAAATGAGTAAGTAATAGAGTATCTCACCAACCTTAGGAAACATGGTCATGGGAAGCCAGGCACAAGAGGTGGTTATTCTGGCAGATGCTCTTTACGTGGTCCAGACCACAACCAAAGCATTGATTGATACAAGAATGGAATGTCCAGACCTGGAGAAAGAGCTAGCCCTACTAAGAAGACAAGTAAGCTTCTGGTCTCCAAAGTTCTTAGGAGGGTAGATGGTCAGAATTGAGGAGGGGCATCAGAGGTAGAAGCTCAAGACACATGACAGGGCAGTGGGACTTCCATGTTTTGATAACAACAACCAGGGCTTGGTAGTGAGGTGCTGGTTTAGGTAGGCCAACCTGGAACCAGATTCAGACTGTCAGGTGGGGAACCTGAATTCATAGTCTCCTTTTTGTGCCAAACAATTTCGTTTTTCTTCTTTCTTACAGTCTCTCTCTCTCTCTCTCTCTCTCTTTTTAACTCCTGGCTAAGAGAAAAGAATGAAGCTGAAGTTCATTCCTTCAGACTCATGGTTTGTAAGGACTCGCCATGTTCCCATTCCTGCCTGTTTATTCAACTCTCTTCCCAGGTACCACAGCTGTGCACAACACTCCATGTCTATGCATGGCTTGGACAGCTTTCCTTTCTCGCCCGTGTAAATGCACCCTGCTCTCACCCCACTTCCTGGCCCTCAGAAGGAAGGAAGATCAGGCAGATGAACCGAGAAAGCCTTAGCCAGGTCTAGGGATTCCCAGTACTGGGTCTATTTATGCCCTCCAATTTACCTTGTGTACATTTGTACCCCAGAAAAGAAAAGTATATCATTTATGCTTTATATTAACCAGCTGGTGGGGAAAAAAAAAAGTTTCCTCATTTTTCACTTCTGTCTTCAGAGCCTAAGACTATTATTCTATTGTGGCTGACTTGTACAGGGTTCTGGAGTAATAAGTAATTTGTTTCAGGCCCTCTTGCATTTTCTGACAAATCCTCTGTTAGATTTTGCTGCCCTGTTAAAGCATTAATCTGAAACGTCCCCCACTTATGTTAGCAACTGGTGGTGTGACCTGTCACTGCTTAGAGAAAAATCCACAGAAAAAGACATCATATTCCGTGCCTTTTCCTTTCCTTCAACTTTTTCTTTTTGTATAGGCAGTGCTAAAACAGCTCAGAGCATAACTTGTCTTCCAGGAGGAAACTGTATCGAGACCAGGTTTCATTAGCACTGAATAAAAGGAGTGCTCTGGGAAATCTTGGGAGTCAACTCTTCTTTCCAGGCCTCTCTTCCAAAGCTAGGTCTCCCTGGGATCATATCATATGTGAAAAATAGCTGGGTTTTCTCCTAAGAGGATGCTGTGTGTGCCAAGCACAGAGAGAGCCCAGAGACAGTGAATTTCCTGAGCTGTATCACTGGAGGTGTGCCCCGGACATTGATCAAATATCTGATCAAGTTCTCACATGGCCCCAAACAAGTATTGGAAGCATTTACATCCACTGGAGTGTGACAATGGCAAAGATAGTTTTCCTGACCTGTCACATATCTCCTCAAGTTCTTCATCACCATCAAAAGGCCTTCAGTTACACCCTTGCACATCTGCAATTGTGTCAGGGGAAAATGACTGGGGGAACACGCTTTTGGGGTGTGAAAACAAGAGAATTTCCTTAATTGACATTGTTTTCCGTACCCTTTTAAAGTTTCCACTTGGAAAGTAGCTTACCAGAGAGGGATTTACATATTCCCAGAGATTAAGTTACCAGATGCAATTTTAAAGTATAATGTAAAAATAACCTGCCTGCTATCAGCATTACATCTCTGACAGGAATGTTGTCAGAGAGGAGAACAGTCTGTTAGAAACACTCTCTTTAAATGTGTTTCTCTGCAACTGGTCACTAACATTGACAGTGATTTCCTGTACAATGTAGGATTTCTCAATTTCACCTTTAATTTCTAAAACAATGTCACTTGCGGTGAACGTGGGTCTTTGTTATAGAGGTAAACGCCCTTCTGTTTCTTTTCAGGGACAGTGAATACGATTGCCTATGAACACGGGACCGCATCTCCCCAGATGGTTGAGATTTATTAATTAGAAGGACAGCTCCCTGTGGTGCCAGCAAATCTTGAATCTCTGGCAAATAGACAATGTGCAGAGTGAGGAATATCGCCATCACGAATTCACACATTCACAGTAGGTTTTGTCTCATTATCTTTTAAGTCTTTGGGGATGAACATTTCTTGCCAATGCTGGTAGTTCAGACTGCCCTCAGGAGCTGCGATATTAAAGGAGAGTCCTAGAACATCAGCCTTTAAAAAAACCCTGAAATGCCCCTCTTCCTTTTCACCTCCTTCAACTAACTATTGTGTTTTCCTCTGTTCTAACTGCTTAAATGCACAGCTATTTTTGTGGAAATTACCATGTCTTTTAAATCATTTGGAACAGTTGGTGTTCTTCTGCTCTCCCACTACTCAAAAATCTGAGAAAGCTTGTTCCCCAACATTCTCGTTTTCTTCTGGAAACTTCAAGAATTGAATTAGGAAAGGATTGTGAACTGAGAGATGGTAGAAGGGACTTTAGGCAGACAAAAAATAGAAGGTTAGGATGAGGAAGAAACTCTGTCAGTGTGGAAATAGCAAATGTCTCCAATCATATCCAACCATGTACCCACTTCCCTGAGTGACCCTTTTGCACCTTAGTTGTGTGAAAGGAAAATGGCGGGTTTAGCATTTCCATCATCTCTGCCAGGACTCTTCCTAACCCCCATGTATCTCCATTAACAGCCTTACACTTCAGGATGCCTTTTTTTTTTTTTTTTATCTTCAGAAACACAATGTAGAAAATGTTGATTTAAGGTAATGAAAATTCTTGCTGGAATGTAAAGATATCACTGATGAGAAGTAACTTATTAAACTAGTGTTACCCTAGAAAACAATAGGTTATCAGGTTGCCTTCCTTAGTTAACAGAATCCTGGGAGAATGAGATGAAGGAAGGGTCAGCTTTGAAGAATGTTTGGGGGTTTAATTATAAAGAGATCACTTTGTGGGTTGTTATTTTGTAAAAACAGAAGAGAGTAAGGGTAATGCTTAGGAGGAAAAGACAGAGGGAAAGGAAAATATATAAGAGATACTTATTTACTTAAAATCTGAAGGACTACTCTTGTCTTAGTTTTTCATGGATAGGTGGACACATAAACGGAAGTCTTAAAGAATTCAGCATTTATGGAATTAGAAGATACAAAACTAAAACTACTAATTTCATGTTGCTAAACATATTGTGCTTTTATTCTAAATTGCAAATAGGCAGAAGGGACTGTCCTTGGCTCTTGACCTAGGGAATAGTGTGTAAACCAATTTACAGAGACACGAGGGATAGCTTCCCTGACTACATTTGTCTATAAACTGAAAGACCAACATGTGCTTTCCTCTTTACAACTGAAGGAGAATATTGGAGAGAATTCATGTTGGGATTGGAGAAAATTATTTAGCTCACAGGCATCCATCTGAAGCAGTGGTAACCTTTAGTTATTATTTAATAGAATTATGCTAATGAGATAAAGCAAACATGATGATGTCTGTGGTTGTTTGCTTGTCTAATCTAAAAGATAACATGCTTTTGCCATTTTACTGTTTGTCTACAGTGAATCTTTAAAGAAATGAAGAGACGAAAGGTAGGAAAAAAAAGTTCATTTTCCTGTTGCTATCAGGTTTGGTGGGAAAGAATGTTAAAAATCTAAGCAAAAGTCTAAATCGGGATGATGAGCAGATTCAATATGTCCATGCTTTCTCTTTCCCTGATAGCCAAAATAATTAAGAGTTGGCTGTTTGACATGCTGCAAATGTCACATTTAGTCAATAGAAAACAGTCATTATTACTGTGCAGTGAAGTGTTTCATGAGCAAATGCTGAACAGGTAGAAAAAGGAAATGGACTGTACTTTGATGGAAACGCTAAACCTAATCCACAGTAGAAATTGGCAAGTTAAGAACAATCTTCTCAACAAAATCGTTAAAAAAGGAACTGTATGATATTTTATTGTATACTTTGTTTAGATCACTTGATTAAGTCTGGAGTTATCGAAACACTATATTTAGAAAGTTAAATTTTTGTTGTTGTTAGGGCAGGTGGAGATATTGAGATGGTATTAATCATAGAAGTTTTCTAAAAGGCAAGAAAGGGCAGAATACCATTAATTCCATGAATTGCAGATCTTGTTGAAAGCATACCGTCTTTCTTTGCAAAATATATTTCCATGAAATCCATACGCAGTTCATAAGATGTGTCAAATTAAAAGGCTTCATTGTCAGCTTGGTTTCAGATGGTGTACTTCAGTGTCATTTGACAGAGAATCTTGTTAATTATACTCTATTTGACCAGACAGACCAATACAAAATTATAAGTCAAAACGAAAGTGAGGCCTTATTGCTGTCATCCAGTAATTTGTGATTTCTATTTTTTTTTTTAAATATCAAAATTGAAATGACTGCCATTCGCTAATTTTGTGTGCCTTATAGTAATACCCTCCAACCCCCACTTATAAACTGAGACTCGTCCAAATTTAATAGCAACATTTAGGCAAACAGCAGAGTGACATTTTCTGGGACTCAAGTATTTCCTAGTACTGGGTCACAAGTCTTCAGTATCTCCTTCCAATAATAAACATAAAGCTAATTTCCTGTTCTCTCCTGAGTGTGAAATATTTGTCACTCACTTAGCTGTTCCCTTTGGGCCAGAGGACCCAGCCTCATTTAAATGAGTCATTTTGTGAGGTTCTGAAGCAATGTGCTGGTGAGAAAAAGAAAAAAAATTGTTCTAAAAGGGTTGTCATCATGGTTTATACAGCTAATTGATGATGGCAAATCTTAGTGCCCGCAAGAGGCAGACACTTGAGTAAAAGTGAGCAAAACGGAGCTGCCACATCCACGGTTTTCATGCAGCTTTCCAACGTGTTTGTTTTAATAACCTATTTTTAAAAAAGAAACCATTAAGTTCTGTATAAAAACAATTTTTTTTTCTGAAATACAAAGGCAAGAAAACCCAAATTCTTTCTGACTTTGTAAGGTACACAATGATCTGATATGATGTGAAACATCCAGAATATTATAAGAAGCTGAATTTAAGTAGTCCTTAGTGGACCTAGAGCTACACAGTCAGACCATCTTTCTATCTATAGATGTTTTAATACAAATTTTGCTATAGAATTTAAATACTTAAAAGGATTTTAAGAATGAAAATATGTGAGCAGAGGATCTTCTTATCCAGTGCAAAATGGTGATAATATGGACTCCATGGTGAGGACAGGGAGGGGTTGCTTCCAGGCATCATTATCATCAACATGCACGCGCACACACACACACACACACACACACACCCCATAATGGATTAAATAGGTCTAGAGCAAGATAATTTAAGATAGTTTACTTTTTCCAAAGTTAAAATCCCTTCCAGTATCTCCAACTGCACTTTCCTTTTCCCATAGTTTCCTTAGACTTGGCATCTCTCTGGGCCAGACAAAACTGATGGGTAGGGCTTGTCTTTGTATTTTCTGATTTGGTATCATATTTTCTAGGCTTTCTTGCAGTCTCCACTGACAAGATCTCCTCTTCTTTTTTAATTTTTTTTTAACGTTTATTTATTATTGAGAGACAGAGAGAGACAGAGCATGAGCAGGGGAGGGGTAGAGAGAGGAGGAGACACAGAATCCGAAGCAGGCTCCAGGCTCCGAGCTGTCAGCACAGAGCCTGACGAGGGCTCGAACTCACAAACTGCGAGATCATGACCTGAGCCGAAGTCGGACGCTTAATCAACTAAGCCACCCACGTGCCCCAAGATCTCCTTTTGTTTGATGTTGTCTCTTGAGCCTGACATCTTCATCTCAGGCAACATTCTATTCTTCTTCCACCAGACATTATTTGTTCTGTGAGTTCTCTCAAAGTCCTCAAGGGTGACTGAACACCAATATGGAGTACGATGCTTGGTGCTAAGATTTCAAAGGACACTTATGCCTTGGTGTGTTTCCAGGCCTCTATTTTAAAAGGCCATTTGGGGCCAAAGTTTTGTAATCCAAAGGATTGATTCTCATAGCGAAAGTTGCAGATCTGTGGCAAGATGGGTCTTTGTTTCCTTAAAATATGCCTCCTACATGAGTGCCTACTCCACTTGGTCTCTGGGAAGCCACCTTTCCTCCTACTTAAACAGTAACTCACACAGGCTCCTACCACAATCTGGAATACATCTTCAGTGCAGGTGGGTGGATTGCCTACTGCTTTTCTATGGCAGGAGCTCTGGCCAGGGGCTTCTCAAGAAGCATGACTCAGTGTTAACTTTAGTAAGAGGTCATTGCTGACTCTGTAAAATTTGCAGACACTTAAGGCATCAGCTGTTTTCTTCTCTGTCTTAACAGCTTTATCCTTCCTCGTGCGTAGTTTCATAGAGGAGGCATCATCAGAAGCAGCTAAAGTGACAACAGTGGGTTAACCAGACAATTTCATACTAAATCTTCCTTTCCTCTATGGCAGACTCTTTTCCAAGTGTGGAGTTGCTGTACACAGGATAGATGATCTCTTAAAATCTTGGAGAGAACATCTTTCAACTGTGTTTGTGGGGAATAAACATGACACAGAAAAAGAAAATCTGGGACACTCTTCTTTCTTGACTGCCTGGTTGCCTGACTTCCAAAAACCAGTTGGAGCTATAAATGTTAAATTTGGCTTAAAGAAGTCCTCAGTCAGAAATACTACCCTGAATTTCGAAAAGGAAAAAAAAATTAAAACTTTTATTAAAAGTTAATAGTGGTTAAATTTACAAGTCTGTGCGTGTGTAAATTCAACACTTCAATCTGCTAATTTGCCAAGGCATAATTTACTCACAGTCCATGAACAGACTGAGGTGCTCAGAGAGAATCATGTGGTCTTCTCAAAATTTATGGAAGATGGAAAGAATCAGTTCCCACCTTCAGGGAGTTTGCAGTCTAAGAGGTAAAAAAGATCATGATGTACAGTTTGTAAGCAGATACTAGTATAAGCAACCTGGCAAATATTGAGGGGCTTAATTAAGAATTAGGCTTGCAAGTTGGGGCTTCTTATATTCTGAGATGGGTTATCTGAATTATTACTTTAATCATGGGAAGGATTTGACACTTTTAGTGGACGAGCTGACAGCTGTTTCCATGATTTGAGCTCTTTAGAAAGCTGTAGACTCCAGGAGCCTGAGGATTATTGTAGAAAAGTGAAGCTAAAGCAGATTTTAAGGGGGTAGGAGGGAGGAGATGCAGAGATTGTAGATGTCAAGGACATAGCGGTTCATAATTTACAACCCAGATACAAAAGATCGAGTTTGTTCCAGGGAGATTTTAGAGATATTTAAAGAGAATGGGAAAAATTTCCCTTCTTAGGAAGGCAGTGCGTATTATAGAAAGCTTGTAAACTCTAGAAAGGCAAACATCAGAATAAAAGTTGCTTTTGATCCCACCAAAGGCAACCACCATTAGTGTGTTGATATTTATCCTGTACTTTTTTTTTATACAGATATTTCATTTTTCTTTCATTAGAATGGTATCATTCTTACAAAATGTGCTTTTTGAACTTTTTTTTTTCAATGTATCCTGTCTCCTGAACATCTGAAAAGAGATTTCTGAGGAAAGGGATTTGAGATCAGCTGAATAGGAAAGGAACTAAAGAGACAGCAGCTGGTAACAAAGAAACAGCAACCAAAAATGTCTTACAGTCCACTGGGAACATACATGCCAGGGTGGATCTTATTATTTTATTTTATTTTTTCAAAGCATTTAATGAGTCAATGTCTAGGGGTCAGCAAAGATTTGGGAAGCAAAGACTGATTCAGGTCTCAGCTCCTTCCCTTACCAGCTAAGTGCCCTTGACAAATTCCTAAACATCCCTGAACCTTAGATTTAAGAACATTAACTGCACAGTTTATTCTGAGTCAGTCTACACTCACATTCTTATCATCACAATAACTTTGTTGGGAGGGAATCAGTAACCATGCTTTCCAGGTGAATAATTAGCAGCTTATAGGGCTATTATTTTTCAATACATCCCAAGCTGCAATTCAGTTCTCTTTCCCCAGCATTCTGGGAGTCTCTTGACCTCTTCTCTTGTCTCATGGGGGAAAAAAGGTGCTAAGATTATGTGTGCCCTTTACCTCATTGTGAGTTGTGAGGATATATAACCTAATGCACGTGAGACCTTTTTTTTTTCTTTTTTAAAATAATTCTTTTTTGCACATGAAACTTTTTGTAAGCTGCTAAGCACAGCAGATAAATTTCATTCTCTTAGGGGCGCCTGGATGGCGCAGTCGGTTGAGCGTCCGACTTCAGCCAGGTCACGATCTCGCGGTCCGTGAGTTCGAGCCCCGCGTCAGGCTCTGGGCTGATGGCTCGGAGCCTGGAGCCTGTTTCCGATTCTGTGTCTCCCTCTCTCTCTGCCCCTCCCCCGTTCATGCTCTGTCTCTCTCTGTCCCAAAAATAAATAAAAAAAAAACAAAAAAAAAAAAAACAAAAAAAAAACAACAACAACAAAAAAAAATTTCATTCTCTTAGGATCTTAAATACTATTTCAAGCTCTCCACTTGAGTGCGTGCTCTGATCTCTCTGTAACCACCCTTCAGGCATCTGGATCTGTGTAGTCCCAGAGAGGTATATTCAGGTTACCTGAGCACGAGCTTTACCTGGCATTTGAGTATGCAATGGCCCTTTCATTTCTCCCTTTTCCTCAACAGCTGTGCATTGCGACTCAGTAAAACTGGTGTCAGCCTGCATACCGATGGCCAACCCAAAATTTCAGCAAGTTAAGACATAGAGTCTATTGCAATGTGGACAAAAATAAACCACATTCCACACCAAGTCCAGACACTTTGAAGAAATCTAAAATGATTTTTAAAATATTGCTTTAGATAAATAAAACTTGAGCTAGTAAAGGAGGCCGTTTCCAGATGTCCAGCCAGGAAACCCCAGGTGCAAGTGAATCAGCAGACGTGTCGTCTCATCTGAGACGGTGCAAGATCCGTGTGTCCACACGCAGCCAGGGTGTGGCTGAGCTCGTGGCCCTGCCTTCCTTCAGATGTGGCCAGGCTTGGGCTGATTCAGGGAGAAACACTGCTCATCGAGTCATGAGGCTGTTCTGGAGCTTTGCTGGGCTTTGCTTGGGTAACTTGCCCAGGATCCACAGTCCAGACCTGTAGCTGAGTCCAAAGTGACAGAGCAGGTGGTCTCCTGGGGGTGATGGGGGTGGTGGCAGGGGAGGTGGGGTTGGGGAGTAGCAAGATACTTTTCAAAAGGTTCAGTCAGTGCAGGGAGGTTTTGGAGAAGAATTTAAAATTCATCAGACTGACCTAAGAACAGACACAAATACGAGGGAGATTTATTAAAGGCCCTCATCTCTGTTTCCACTTGGCCACTTTCATCAGGTAGAGGCACCACTTCCAAGGTGATCTTCCAGCTCACTTGAACAGCTGATTGATATTTTATCCTTGTGAAATTTCCCTTTAAAGTCTGATGTGCTCTTGGCAGCTCATGATCTACTGAACTGGTCCATTCATTCGGGTCAGTCTGTCTTTCGGTGAATAGTTAACAAGCTTTCTGGTGTCAGATGCTATGGTAGGCACTGGGCACACAGTGAATAAGAGACACTGATTCTGGGATGTTGTAGTAATTTTCTGTTGTACAACAAATTACCACAAACTGGCTAAACCAGCACTCATTTATTATCTTGCGCTTCTGTAGATCAGAAGTCTGGGCAGGGTCCTCTGCTCAAGGTCTCACAAGGCTGCAATCAAGGTATTGGCCAGAACTGCTATCTCACCAGAGGCTTTGAGTTCTTCTCCAAGCTCCGTGGTTGTTGGCAGGAATCAGTTTCTTGCAGCTGTGAAACTCGTAGCTTGCATTTTTTAAGGCCAGCAGGAGAGCGTTTAGGGAACACCTCAGTGCTCTTCTAAAGGGATCATCTTTCAGTCCAGCCTGCCTAGGATAATAGCTCTTTAATTAAATGAAAGTCAGCTGATTAGGGACCTTAATTACATCTAGAAAATTCCCTCACCTTTGCCATATGATGATGCATAATCATTAGGGTGAAGTCCCCTTCTATCTACAGCTCCTGCCCACACTCAAGGGGAGGTGATTATACCAGGCTTGTATATCAGGGTGTGGGAATCTTGGGAGCTATCTCAGAATGCTATCTACCACAAATATTAAATAGGAAATTGCAGGGGAAAAATATTAAGCAATTAGGACCGGGCAAAATTCTGCAAAGGAGAATTATGGGCTCCTACCAGAGTAAGAGGGGAGCACAGCCTCCTCTGAGGGGCTGGGGAGACTACCTGAGACCCGCAGACGGGCCAGCATCAGCAAGGCCAACATGGAAATGGGTGGGAAAAGGGAGGGAGCAGAGCTGGAGTGAGAGGAGATGAATGGGTTAATAATGGAGCCCTGAAAACAAAGTGAAGTAAAATCAAAGTGAATCTCTGGCCTGCCCTATTATTCCCAGAAAGTGAAGTTGAGCATTTTCCATATGATAGGAAGCAGGCAACAGATGCAAACGTCTCCCCTTTCCACTGCCTGGAACCCAGGGCTGTCTGTCTGTAGCAGGATCTGGGTTTCTCCTGCAACAGGGATGTGAGGAACCACCAAAGATCAAGAGCTCAATTCTAGGAGGAGGTAGCATTGAGCAGGTTTAGTGCATATTTTTCAATCTGGCAGAAATATCTGTAAGCCTGAACTTTTGGGTGGTTCCATTAATTCCAGTGCTGAATTAGAAAACTAAAGCATCTTTTGTATGTCTTTGAACACTAAGACAACCCTCTGATCAGAGTAAATGGAGAAAAGAACTTTAAAAATGCATATATTCAATTTGGAGATCAGAATGCTATTGTCAGCAGTCTGACAAAACTAACAGATGGGAAGATTCATGCCCACCCCTTAATAAATATGTGCTGATTTTGGCCAAGAGTTGTAAAATCCCACAAGGTCTCTAATGTACGCCCTCCCCTCTCATCCCAATCAGCCAAATTCAACTTGTTTGCCAAAATAGGGGGAAGAAAGATGAAATGACTAAAAATGACCCCAAAACACATGAGAACCTAAGATGTATGCCAAATTTTAAAATGGAGAGGGTTTTCATTTGATTAAATTATAGGTCTCTTTTCACCAAGCTCCCTTTCTGTAATTTTTAATGAAATGTCTTCTACTGGAAAGATTCTGGAAAGATGAATTGGAATACACATGTTTGAGAACTAAACTACAAAAATTATACCCATGGACCAACTTTACCAGAAACTTCAATGGAAGACAAACACACCACAGAGGTAGTAAATCCCTCTTCCTCTCAAATAGGGATTATAGAATAAATGCTATTTAGAACCTTGATGTCTATGTCACTGTCTGGTAGAAGATATCAAATATATCCCAGGTGACCTCCATGTGAAAAAAAGTCTTCTGTGCTAGGAGAATGATAAAATAGTCCTGGGCCATAGTTCTTCCAAAACCCAAATGGCCTGTCTCTTCTTGTGTCTCACAATGTCACTTTTCCTTTGGATGAGTGGCCCAGACCTTTATTCCCCACCACGTCTTCTTCACTAACCTGTGACATGGGGTGAACAGACTAGAGACTGATTCTTAGAAGCATCTAGGAATGGCCATCTAAGAGTCAGCAGGCAGCCTCTCTTCTTCCAATTGTGTTGCGATGACTAATTCCTAAAAACAGGGTTATGAGTCACCCCCAAATTCCCTGAGACCCTGATGACCATGTTAGGTAGGCACAGAGGAGAGACTCTGAGACTCAGCTCAAATCTGCTATTATTCTGCTAACAGTTCTGCTATTATTTTAAACACCGTTTATAGCAGGCAGTGTCCTCGTGTTGATATTGCAGGCACTATTTTCTTCTTTCTCCTACCAGTGGACCCCATTTACTAAGGTTTTGTTTCCCTAACTCACCTGATCATAAAAATTCCTGGGAGTTGTTCTCAGGATTCTCTTTTGGAGACTCTGATTTAGAGATTGGGTCCAGGGATCTGTATTTTTAACAGACTCTCCTGAGGTATTCTGATAATCAAGTGAATATGAGAAACATCCTACCAGGGATGTTCAACTGAGTAAATTTTCATTCTTTTGCTTCCCCAATAGGATTTTATAGAGAAACATTTGTTAAAAATGTATTTATTCATTTTGAGAGAGAAAGAGAGAGCACGAGCAGGGGAGGGGCAGAGAGAGAGAGGGAGGTAGAGAGAGAACTCCAAAAGCAGGCTCTGCACCATCAGCACAGAGCCCGACATGGGGCTATAACTCATGAATGGTGACCTCATGACCTGAGTCGAAATCAAGACTTGGACGCTTAACCGACGGAGCCATACAGATGCCCCTATAGAGAAACTTTTAAGAGGAAAAGAGTTCCAAGATAGGAAGTTTATGGCCCATAGAATAAAGTTAGAAGTAGGAGGTACCAGCTATTTGTTTTGTTTGATGGGCATGTCTGAATCATAGATCTGCTAACAAACTTAACTTCCCATGCAATCAGCTTCCTAGCTATAGAGTAAGTTTCTCAATAAATCTGTTAATTCATTCATGCACTCATTTGACAAGCATCTCCTGAGCATTTGGTCTGGGCCAGCCACTGATCTTGGTACTAAGGATACAATGGTGAAAGACCTGGTTCCTCCTTAGGGCACTCATACTCTGAGTAAATTTTAGTCTTTTCTCAAGCCATAGTCCCATATAGTACCAATAAAAATATCGTGTCCTTTTCAGATAACACCCTGGAAAGCATATTGTAGAATCACACATGTGCACAATTCACCTCTTCCAGATATTGATTGAATGCCTATCATGCATCAGATTCTGTTATAGGTACTTAGGGTACACCCGTGAACACAATAGGCAAAGGTCTCTGCCCTCATGGGTCTGACATTCTAGGGGGAGGATGAGACAGTAGATAATAAACCTAACAAATTCACATCATGTAATGTAAGGGCATTAGTATTATGAAAGAAAAAAATTACTCAAGGAAACAGGGATTAGGTATGGGAGGAGGTAGTCACAAGAAGGCTCATTTTTGGGGCAATGTTTTTAAAAAGATTTGAAGAAGGTAAAGGATTTTGCTGCATACAGTCTGGGAGAAGAGCATGTTAAGCAGAGCAAACAGCAGAGCAAAGACACTGACCAAGGAGAGACCTGGTGTGTTTGAGGAGGAGTAAATGAGAGATAGCCATTGAGGTAATACGGACAGGGGAGTGGTAAGATCAGCTAAGGCATCCGAGGCCATTTGGAGTGGGATGGGGACACATTGAAGGGTTTTGAGCAGACTATCATGATGTGACATGTTTTAATAGGGTCACTGATGTGTTGAGATTCAATTGTAAGGAGACAAATGTGGAAAACATCAGAAAACCATTTGGCAGAGCATTTGGCAGTATCTAGATCTGGCAAAACTGAAAATGTGAATACCCTAGAACTCAGTAATTCCAGGTTCTCTAGGAGAGAACCCCTCTCAATGTACACAAGGAAATATGTGCAGGAATATTCACTGTGGGAATGTTAGCAGTGACAAAAAATCAAAATAGCCTCAATGCCCATCAATAGGAAAATGAAACTTATAAATTATAGTAGCTCATACAGTGTAATGCTATCGAGCAATTAAAAGGAATGAACTAGAGTTATGTGGTCAAGGTTGGTATATTCCTTAAACATAAAATTGAACAATAAAAATCTAGTTGCAGAAGGATAGTTACAATATGATGTCAAGTTTAAAACACCACAATACTATTTATTTTATGGCTATGTACATACTTAGTAAAACATTTAGAATATCAATTGAAGACTACCCATTTCACGAAAATAATTGCATCTGGGGAGGGAGGGAGAGCAAA
This sequence comes from Neofelis nebulosa, assembly GCF_028018385.1. Lineage (NCBI taxonomy): Eukaryota > Metazoa > Chordata > Mammalia > Carnivora > Felidae > Neofelis > Neofelis nebulosa. Next base: position 21,626,826 of record NC_080783.1, read on the forward strand.
GGGTTTGGGGAAAGGTATAGAAAGAATTCCGAATATAATCACAATTGTGTTAGTGTATTAATGTCCTTCTTTCCTTCCTTCCTTCTTTCCTTTTTCTCTCTCTGCCTCCCCCCACACCTCTTTCTTTCTTTCTTTCTTTCTTTCTTTCTTTCTTTCTTTCTTTCTTTCTTTCTTTCTTTCTCTCTTTCTTTCTTTCTCGTCTCTCATTAAAAAGACTCATGGGGCACCTGGGTGGCTCAGTCAGTTAAGCTTCTAACTCTTGATTTTGGCTCAGGTCATGATCTCATGGTTCATGAGATTGAGCCCTGCCTTGGGGGGCAATGTGACAGCATAAAGCCTGCTTGGGATTCTCTTCCTTTCTCTCTGCCCCTTCCCCGCTCATATGCTATCTCTCTCTCCCTCTCTCTCTGTCTCTCTCAAAGTAAATAATATTAAAACTTCTATATGTTTCATTAAAATGGAATCCATAAAAATCAATAAAATAAATAACAAACAGAAATATTTTGTTAAACTAGAGAATAAAGAATTTATTCATTTGGCAATTGATTTCTATCTCTCTCTCCAAAACAGCATGCATAATATTTATATATTCCGTGGAGTTTTCATTTTGCCTGTATTTACAATCAAAACTGTAAATTTCCTGTAAGAGTTCTTTTAAAAAACATCTTTCTACCTAGAGAATATGTACTATTCTTCTTAATATTTAATGATCTTTATAATATTTGAGGTGCACGGCAGCCATCTGAGTTAAAAGCAATGCTTGCTGACATGTAACTGGAGCAGAAGGTTTCTCCAGCCAGGCCCCCTGGGTTTTTGGACCTGCGGTCACCCATGGGAATGGGCAGTTAGTGGCCCCAGTCTCACAGGCTCAGGTGATTTTTTTCCCTCTACTGTTTGTGGAAACGGGCTGGGAGATTCAGGATCCTTACCTATTATTTGGATAGCTGTGATGATATTAGCAGAGGAGCAACTTGAGCAAAGTGTATTTTAGCAAGTGACAAGTGTGTTTGCTGTAATATATTGACAATACTTTTTCTTCTTCTCCGTCTCTCTTTTCCTCCTGCCTTTGGAGAAGAGGCTTCTTTTAAAACAAGTGTTCTCATATTGGAGCGTGTTATGGCAAGGAGCCCAGAAGAGGTGGATTTAGTGCACTGAAGTCCTGTTTTCAATTATCTAGAATCCACGAAACCGCAGGCTTAGGTTTTAGATGGGCCAATTTAAACGTTTGCCTTTCCAATGTAAATGTATAAAATATAAGCTGTTCAGCAGTACTGGGGTCTTTCGCGTTGACATGGGTCCTATCTCTCTAGCCGAGCGCCTGCTGCAAGGGCTTATCACAAAAACAGGTTTGTAGGGTCTTCATTAATATGTCTGCAAACTGACTAGACACTAGAATGTGCTATTCATTTTTCTCTAAGCTATTGCCCACCATCTATATTCAATTTAATATATTTCATTATGCTAATTTTGAAAAGAAGATGAATTTTTCTTCTTATAAGTTCCAGCGCATTTTCCAAAGACAAAGAAAATCTGTGGCCGTTACCAGTGCTTTATTAGATTGCTGTAGGAGAATTACCGTTCTAATGTAGAAATTTTCTGACTTGAGATAGGAAAGGGAGTGGCACAAACAATGGAAAGGTGAGAGAGGGAAAGGCAGAAAAAAGAAAATCATGGCTTGCAGAGCACTGATGGAAGCAACCATGAGTGGGTTTCCTGTTGGGCCCCACCCATGTCGGAGAATCATTAAGTTGGTCTGTGATGGTAGTGGAACACGCCTGAGCAAAATTTGACCTAGCTCTTTACTTGCAAAAATGTCCGGTGTTGGGTCCGTGGATTTGCATTCTCTCACTCTCTCTCTCTCCCCCCACCACAAGTTTGTCAAGTTTCATTTTATTTTTTTTTAAGTTTATTTATTCATTTTGACAGAGACAGAGACGGTGCAAGTGGGGGAGGAGCAGAGAGAGAGGGAGACACAGAGAATCCCGAGCAGTCTCCTCAATGTCAGCATGGAGCTTGACACAGAGGTTGGAACTCACGAAATCGTGAGATCATGCCCTGAGCTGAAACCAACAGTCGGACGCTTAACCTACTGAGCCATCCCAGCGCCCCATTCGATGTTCATTTTAGATAAGCCTACAGGTAAGCTCCATGGAAGCCACCATATGCATTCGTGTTTTCTCTTGTAGTTTGGTAGAAAGTAGTTTGGGTCACAGCTCACCTAAATCATGTAATATGTCTGAGAGCATCAGTTTCCTCACATGTAATGGAAGTGATCGTGCTTATCCTGTTGACTTCAGACCGTTGTCTGAAGAAGTCAGTGGGAATGGTGAAACGACCTGTAAGTGCTGCTGTGATATTTACATTCTCAGTTACATTACTATCAATAATAAAATAACAATTCAGACCTAATTTATCTCACTAGCACAATGTATGGCCCCATGTCTCTGTCCAATAGGGTAGCCATGAGCCAATAAAGCTATTTAAATAGGAATGAATTATAAAAGTAAATAATATTTTAAAAACCCAGTTTCTCAGTCACAATAGCTACATTTTAAGTGTCAAAAGCTACTGTATTAGATGGCATAGATATTAGGACATTTCCATCATTGCAGAACATTTTGTGAGTAGCACTGATCTAAAGTTTTAAGGCACTGACTTTCAATTTGCTTGAATATAGAACTACATACAAGTACCCTCCTTTATTAGCAGGCTGTATCTATACATTATGGAAGATTCTTTTTTTTTTTTAACTAACTTTGAATCTCAGCTATGATCCATCTAAGAGTAATTTAGAGCGCCAACAATCATTTTTTTAAAGGTGAGTTTTCTGTAACTCATTGCGACAAACACTGAAGTAATAAAATGTTCTATACATCATAACAAAATCATTCTCTAGCCTTGTTCAGTGGAAACTCATTTAAATCTGATTTACTGTGACTTGGAATTTAAGACTTAAGATGATATTAATGAGCTGCTTTTGGTTACATCATCTTCATGGATTGTCAAATGGAGCCTGCACTGAAGTCACTCAGGACAGGTCTGTTTTAAAATAATGAAATTTACTGTTTCCAAGTAACTTACCAGATAACACAACAGATAGATCATGAGAGGCATGAATTTGGCATTTCTTACCCACTGCTAAGGCGAGCTTGGATGAGTGTTTTGCATAGTAGAGAAGCCTTATAAGAGCATTTAAGGAGAACCAACATGGGGCATGCTCAGTTCATGGATATCAGCCTGAAATGCAGAGATGTTTTCCTTGTCTCATACTTAAGTACTGTTTAATACATCTTTATTACCTTTTTGTATTATAAGTATATGAGGCATCAGTCATTTGTAAACATTATTTCAGGTTACAAATTAATATCTTTGGTAACACATGCCTTTCATGTTTACCACTTACATATAAAAAAAATCCATGAACACCGATGTAAGATTTCTGACCTTTGTGCTTTGGCTCTGTAACAGAAAACTAAATTACAATAGGAGAAAGATTCTCATAAGGTCTTGATCCATTTGTTTATTCTCACAAGAGAGTTTCTACCCCACTGAATCTATGATCTGAGAGTGTGAAGTCTATGCAGTGAAGTCTATGCAGATCACTGGGTCTTTGGGTCCCCAGAGGAGTCTTTGTGTCCCCTAGGTAGAATGCACAAGGGACCTGATGTTAACTTGTGGTGGGTGCTCCATTCTGGCAAGAAGGCTGGGATACCAAAGAATTTAATCAGGTTTATAAAGAGATGTTTGAGCCAGAGAGAATATGGCAGAGAAACATAGGTAAAGGGGTATTATAGAAGATTGTCTACACAGTGGGGGGAAAGCAAATGCAGGTAATGGTGTGAGAAAATGAGTGGAACCCATAAAGACGATCTTCTTACTTCTTGCTAAAGAACGGGGTGCAAGAAAGATATAGAAAAAACTGAGGAAGCTGGTAATCTTTTATGAGATGCTATGTTCACAGATGGAAAGAGAAGGCAGCACTGAGAAAGAAACTCAAGGTTGTGAAAACTTGAGAGACCAAAGAAGAGAACTAAGAAGTCATTTTTGAATACTGGCTAATACCAAAGATGATTCACACTCTTAGTGTTGATGAGGAAAGGGATAGAGGTTAAAATCAGGGATGATTGTAGCCTTTTCTTCCTTTCTCCCTCCCTCCCTCCCTCCCTCCCTCCTTCTGATTCTCCCTTCCTCCCTCCCTTCCTTCCTTCCTTACTTCCTCTCCCTCTTTCTTTCTTTCTCTTTCTTTCTTTCTTTCTTTCTTTCTTTCTTTCTTTCTTTCTTTCTTTCTTTCTTTCTTTCTTTCTTTCTTTCTTTCTCTTTCCTTCCTTCCAACACTTAGACCTCCTGGATGTCATTAGTCTTAGAAAAAGAGCAATTTGAAAATCATCAGAAAAGAGAATATGAAAACTCTACCATTTTCTTAGTGCAATGGTAGTTTTTCACTATTAATCAGTGAAGTCTCAAAAATTGTTCACTGAGTTGATGAGGTAAGGGAAGGAAAATGTAGTGGGAAACAAAGATTCAAATTTCTTCCAGTTATTATTATGAGCAAAGGACTAAAGAGATATGTTTAGTACAGTAGAAACACTTAACAAATGATTTTGAGTCCAGATCAACTAAGTTTAAGAAAAATAGGAAAAACTGAGATGCTCAAATGAATTGCTCACTGTGTGGCCCCAGGAGGACATGAGACCTCCTAAGTGGTTATCTTAGTATTTTTTTAAGAAAACATTTAATAGAGATGAATTTCTCCTTGTCAATAAGACATACTGAAACAGAAAAATTTTGATCAAGGCAAAATTAAAAGCACAATATTAATCATGAGGATAAAACTAAACATTTAATGAAATGTTACCTGACAAATGTTCTAGTAATATGAAGATTCACTGAAATAAACTGAGTAGATTCAATTATATTCAATTACATTCAATTATAAATATATTTTATAAATATCTTAAGGCTCTCATGGTGATGTGAGAAATCAAAAAATTATTAATAAGATTGTGGAGTATACATTTGGAGGAGGAGTTTTTGAGATGTTTCTTTTAATAACAAAATGTGAACTATTTTAAACTTTGAGGAAGTTCAAAGAATAATGTAATGAAAAAAACCAAAGTATATAATTATTTGTATTTTTAAAAATATAAAGTTTTGTTTTGTGTACTTTTGATCTTTATGTGAAAGATATGGGGGGCATCTGGATAGTTGAGTTGGTTAAGCATCAAACTCCTGATTTCGGCTCAGGTCACGATCTCATGGTTCCTGGGATCAAGCCCCTGCATTGGGCTCTGTGCTGAGAGTGCGGATCCTGCTTGGAATTCTCTCTCTCCTTATCTCTGCCCCTCCCCTGCTCATGCTCACTTTATCAAAATAAATAAATAAACTTTATTTTATAAAAAAGAAATGGTACTGGGAGCACTATTTTACATACAATTTTTATGCTCAACATTTTTATTTTTATTTTATTTTTTTTAATATGAAATTTATTGTCAAATTGGTTGCCATACAACACCCCGTGCTCATCCCAACAGGTGCCCTCCTCAATGTCCATCACCCACTCCCCCTTCCCTCCCACCCCCCCATCAACCCTCAGTTTGTTCTCAGCTTTTAAGAGTCTCTTATGTTTTGGCTCCCTCCCTCTCTAACTTTTTTTTCTTCCCCTCCCCCATGGTCTTCTGTTAAGTTTCTCAGGATCCACATAAGAGGGAAGACATATGGTATCTGTCTTTCTCTGTATGACTTATTTCACTTAGCATAACATTCTCCAGTTCCATCCACGTTGCTACAAAAGGCCATATTTCATTCTTTCTCATTGCCACGTAGTATTCCATTGTGTATATAAACCACAATTTCTTTATCCATTCATCAGTTGATGGACATTTAGGCTCTTTCCATCATTTGGCTATTGTGGAAAGTGCTGCTATAAACACTGAGGGTACAAGTGCCCCTATGCATCAGCACTTCTGTATCCCTTGGGCAAATTCCTAGCAGTGTTATTGCTGGGTCATAGGGTAGATCTATTTTTAATTTTTTGAGGAACCTCCACACTGTTTTCCAGAGCGGCTGCACCAGTTTACATTCCCACCAACAGTGCGAGAGGGCTGCCGTTTCTCCACATCCTCACCAGCATCTATAGTCTCCTGATTTGTTCATTTTAGCCACTCTGACTGGCATGAGGTGGTATCTGAGTGTGGTTTTGATTTGTATTTCCCTGATGAGGAGCGACGATATGCTCAACATTTTTAAAAAGATTTGCCTTTATCTTTCTCTCTCTCTCTACCTTTCTCCCCACTCTCTCTCCATCTCCCAGCCTCTCTTCTCCCTACCTTTTTCTCTGTCTCTGTCTCTCTCTCCCTCTCTCCCTTGCTTAACTCCTAATTCTGGCAGTCAGAAGTCTAGAATCAAGGTATTGGCAGGGCCATGCTCTCTCTGAAGTCTCTAAGGGAGAACCATCTTTGTTCTTCTAGCTTCTGGTGTTTGATAGCAATCCATAGCATTCCTTGGTGTGTAGATGGCACCACTCCATTGATAGGGATATGATCTCCCTGTGTGTCTTCACATTGTCTTTCCTCTGTGTCTGTTTCTCTGTCCAAATATTCCCATTTTGAAAGGACACTAGGTATGTTATTAGGGACTGCCCTAATAACCTAATTTGATTATCTCTTCAAAGACCCTATTTCCAAATAAGCTTACATTCTGAGGTACTGAGGATGAGGCTTTTTTGTGTGTGGGGAGTGGGGGTATACATTTCAACCATAACCAATAGGTACTGTTTTATTCTTATTTTCTCCCTCCTCTTATCTCAATTTGGCAGTTGATGGTTTTCTAAAAACTGGGTTTTCTCAACTAAGTTTTCCTATTATTAGCATAAAATTGTGATTTTTCTAAATCTCCAATTTAAATGTTAGAGTTTATTTGTTCTTTCTTTGATTTTTCTTGATTGATCTTGCCAGAAGTATGTTTAGTTAATTCATCTTTCCAAAGAATCACCTTTAGATATTCTTGATTTTCTCTTTAGTATTTCTTTATTCCATTTTGGAGGAAAAAAACCCACCTTAGCAAGAGCTCTCTTCTGGTGTCACTGACATATAATAAATTACACATGTTTAAAGTGCATTATTTGATAAGTTCTGACACCTATTATCTATCTTCTAACTATCATCTCTCTATTGATCTATTGATCATCTATCTTTATGTATCTGTGAAACCATCACTACACTCAAGATAACAAACCTATCCCTAAAGTTACTTAATGTTCCTTGGCAACCTTCCCTTCTGTCAAATATGCCATTCCAGACAGCCACTGATCTGCTTTCTGTCATATCAGAATATTATATAAATGGAATCACACAATGTGTGCTCTTTTCATGTAACATATTTCAATCAGCATAGTTATTCTGAGACTCTTCATGTTCTTTATGTTCAATAATTCTTTTTATGTGGAGTAGTATTGCATTACATAGATATATCATTCACTTGTTGATGGACATTTGGGGTGTTCCTAGTTTTTGACTATTACATATAAATGGATATGTGAACAAGCATTTTTTTTAACTAGCTTTAGTTTTTGTGGAGTGGTTTTAGATTCACCGCAAAATTGAAACAGAAAGCATAGAGTTCCCAGAGTAATAACATTTGTTACATTGGTGAACCTACAATGACATAACATTATTACCCAAAGTCCATAGCTTACACCAGGGATCATTCTTGGTGCTGTACATTCTATGGCTTTTAATAAGTACATAATGACATGTTTCCACCATTATAGTATCATACAGAATAGATTTACTGCCCTAACAATAATCCCTTCCTATGCCCAGGCAACCACTGATCTTTTTACTGTCTCCGTGTTTTGTCTTTTTCAGAATGCCATATAGTTGGAATAACACAGTATGTAGCCTTTTCAGATGGCTTCTTTCACTTAGTAACATGCACTTGAGTTTCTTCCATGTCTATTTATGGCTTGATAGCTCATTCCTTTTTAGTGATGCACAATACTCCATTGTCTGGATGTACTGCAGTTTATTTATCCATTTGCCTAGTGAAGGACATCTTGGTTGCTTCCCAGTTCTGGCAGTTATGAGTAAAGCTTCTATAAACATCATGTGCAGATTTTTGTGTGGACCTAAGTTTTCAACTCATTTGGGCAAATACCAAGGAGTGTGATTGATGATCTTATGTTTAATTTTTTAAAGGAACTGCTGAACTTTCTTCCAAAGTGGAATCCATTTTGCATTCCCACCAGCAATGAATAAGAGTTCTTGTAACTCCACGTTATCACCACATTTTGTGTTTTCAGTGATTGGATTTGGGCCGTTCTCATAGGTATCTAGTGGTGCAAGAGTCTTTTTGTGGACATATATTTTTTCTTTTAGCTAAATACCTATAATTTGAATGCCTGGATCATATGGCAGATGTATTTTAAAAATTAAAAAAAAAACTGCCAAACTGTTTTCCAAAGTGGTTTTATCATTTATATCCCCACCAGAAATCTATGAGGGTTCCAGTTACTCCACACCCTTGCTAACAGTTGGTATGACCAGCCTTCTAATCTTAGCTCTTCTAATAGGCAAGTAGTCATGCCTCATTGTGGTCTTAATATGCACTTTCCTCATGCTCATGATGTTAAGCATCTTGTCATGTGGTTATCTGTCATCCGTATATTACATTGGGTGAAGAATCTGTTCAAATTTGGTGAATTGCTGCCCTGCCAGGATTTTGAATGGAATTGTGTTGAGTCTATACATCATTTTGGAGAGGATTAATATCTGAAGAATATTGACTCTTTTAATCCATGCTCACATCTCTTTTCATTTAGATCTTTAATTTCTCTCAGCAATGTGTTCTAGTTTTCTTTGTGTTGATCTTGCACATCTTTTGTTAGACTTCTCCCTAAGTAGTTTATATTTTTGAGGCTAATATAAATAAGATTATTTTTAAATTTTAATTTCTGATTGTCTGTTGCTAACATATGGAAATGCAATTGATTCTTTGTAATATATTGCTTTGTTGCTTTGTTTACTTTCCTGCCTCCTGCTGGATTGTTAGTAAATTATTTTCTTTGCCATCATCATTATTATTTTAAATCTGCTCTTTGGAAGCTATAAAGTCTATTCCAATGTTTGTATTAGTTTCGACTCTTATGTTTTTAGCATCTATGTTTTGGGGCTTTATTGTTTCTCTCCAGAAGCCTGCTGTATGTCAGATTAGGTTTCCTTTGTAGGTAATCTTTTTTTTTCTGATAGTTTTTCATATATATATATGTATATATATATATGTGTGTGTGTGTGTGTTTGTGTGTGTATGTATACATATATACATATGTACATATATATATGTACATATATATGTACATATGTATACATATATATACACACACACACACATATATATGTATATATATACATATATATATTTATTTATTCTGAATATTTTTAAGTTTAGCTTTTCTGCCTAGTATAGATTCAACATTACTCATCCTGCTTGGTATATTACTTGCACTTTGAATCTGAGGACTCATAATTCAGTTTAGGTGCATTCCCGTCTTATTTCTTCTCATAGGGCTCTTTGCTATTTCCTGTATTCTCTTCCCAGAGAATTTCTGTAAGAAGTCATACTCCATGTCATTGTTCATAATTCTGATCTTATTCCTTCATACTTCATTCCTGGTGAATTTCTCAGGGCAACCTTCCAACTCAGAAACTCTTTACCTATGTTTAGACCTATTGTCTTGTCTACTGGATTGTTTTAAATCTTAATAACTATGCTTTTCATTTTCAAGATTTCTTTTTTTATATTAAATGTAATTTATTGTCAAATTGGTTTCCATACAACACCCAGTGCTCATCCCAACAGGTTGCCCTCCTTAATGCCCCTCTTTCCTCTCACCCCCACCCCCCATCAGCCCTCAGTTTGTTTTTGGTATTTAAGAGTCTCTTATGGTTTCCCCCACTCCCTCTCTGTAACTTTTCTCCCCTCCCTTCCCCCATGGTCTTCTGTTAAGTTTCTCAGGATCCACATATGAGTGAAAACATATGGTATCTGTCTTTCTCTGCCTGACTTACTTCACTTAGCATAACATTCTCCAGTTCCATCCACGTTGCTACAAATGGCCATATTTCATTCTTTCTCATTGCCACGTAGTATTCCATTGTGTATATAAACCATAATATCTTTATGCATTCATCAATTGATGGACATTTAGGCTCTTTCCATCATTTGGCTATTGTGGAAAGTGCTGCTATAAACACTGGGGGTACAAGTGCCCCTATGCATCAACACTTCTGTATCCCTTGGGTAAATTCCTAGCAGTGCTATTGCTGGGTCATAGGGTAGATCTATGAGATGGAAAAACATTCCATGCTCATGGATTAGAAGAATAAATATTGTTAAAATGTCAATACTACCCAAAGCAATCTACACATTCAACACAATCCAAATCAAAATTGCACCAGCATTCTTCTAAAAGCTAGAACAAGCAATCCTAAAATTTGTATGGAACCACAAAAGACCCCAAATAGCCAAAGTAATATTGAAGAAGAAAACCAAAGTGAGAGACATCACAATCCCAGTATTTAGTCTCTATTACAAAGCTGTAATCATCAAGACAGTATGGTATTGGCACAAAAACAGACACATAGACCAATGGAATAGAATAGAGACCCCAGAATTGGACCCACAAATGTATGGACAACTAATTTTTGACAAAGCTGGAAAGAGTAGCCAATAGAAAAAAGACAGTCTCTTTAACAATGGTGCTGGGAGACCTGGACAGCAACATGCAGAAGAATAAAACCAGACCACTTTCTTACACCATTCACAAAAAGAAATGTGATGAAGGACACATCCTCAAAATGGATGAAGGACCTGAATGTGAGACAGGAAACCATCAAAACCCTAGCGGAGAAAGCAGGCAAAAAAACCTCTTTGATCTCATTTTCAAGATTTCTAATTGGCTCTTTTTCTCATTCACCTATTGTCTTATTTCTGTCTGTTTTGTTTCATTATTTCTTATTATTTTATAATGATTGCTCATAATTTATCATTTTGAAGCATTTAAGCGCACACTCATTTTCAGATCTTTCTCTTCTTTCCCTGCTATTGTAATCTTACCTGGCTTGAATTAATCTCCCAGTAGTTGATTTTGTTGGCTTGTCCTCAGCATTTTAGCTCTTTGTGTATTTGAGCATTTTGGTTTATAAGCTTTTCTCATATTATAAGATCTTTCTGTCTTCATGCCAGCCCCACTACCCTCTTCCTTCTGAGGAGTTTTGTGCCTGCTTTCACGTGGTCTTCTAGGGCTTTTTAATCCAGAACCAGTTTAGGGGATATTTAAGATTTGATTACCTAGCCAGATGTCTTGTCTGTTTGGTAGGCTGTATTTGTGTGTGTGCAAAAGGAAAATACCAAAGCGTAATCTTAAGATACCATATTGACTGAAATTGTGGTTTTTGCGTGCAAAATAAGCGGCCACTTCAAAGAGAACTCTTTTGGAGAAGCAATGCTATAAATATTTTCAGAATCAAGTCAATATTCACAAGCATAAATGAATGTTTTCCAAAATTCTATGAAAGTAATTTTATTTTCCTCATGCACTATCTCCAGAGATTTTTAGATTTTCATTTACCTCTGCAGGAACAAGGTTTTCTATTTAAGTCTTGGTTATTTTGTTTTAAAAAACATGGATTAGATAACTTATTTATTTCAAGGCAATACTCAAACTCATGGTATTCAGTGATGTGCAGGGTAGCCTAGTGAGAAGGCCAATTACAAGTATGTCAGGAGTTCACCAGAGTCTATTTCTTGTGAGGATTTCAACTGGAGGATGGGACTGGGCAGGGAAATAACCATTGGATATTTTTGATTTCCCCATCATCCTAGAATTAAAGCCAGTACCTGACAAACATACCAACAGAGTTCTGAAATGGCAGTTCTATGCAGGAAAAATAGCATGTAGGCATATTTAGATGTCAGATCCATGATGGTAGAATTATCTGCAAGGGAGGAGGGGCAGGCCTATTTTAATTCAATTGCTTCCTTGGAAAAACATATTTGTCAAGAATCAGTACTGTGTCCCTGACTGGAGAGTCCAGGGTGTTTTTCATTGATTCCATAGCTGGAAAACTCCCAGGTGTGGGCTTAGGGCCACCAAAATGAATAATTTCACCTAAAGTTGGATTGTCCTTGCTCAGTGATAATTCCCTCCGGAAAAGAAAAGTAGAATTGACACTGCTTGCTGAACCACCCAATGCTAGATCCAAAGAAATACAGAAACTTGATTTTTGAACACTTTCATCTGAATTTAAGCCTCTTGGGTGATACAATGGAAAACAGCATTTCTTTACAGTGAAAATGTGTCTGGCAGCTCCTCAATATACAAAGTTCAACTTTAGGGCAAAGAAAAAGAAACATTCATTATGTAATCAGGTCAAATTATTGGTTACTAAGAAGAGTTCCCAGTTTAAGTCTCATCTATTATATGAAGTAGATATTGAGTCTTCTATTCTGCCAGTGCCATTTTAATCCCAGCAGTTCTATATTCTAAATATTTTAACCTTGGAGAACTTTCCCCAGGGCCTCTTACTTAGTTAGGTATTGTTATATATTCACACCATAGCATCAATGAAGACAGGATTGATCCCTTCTTACTGTTCACAGGACTTGCCAATAACTAAATGAAACTGATGTTATTAATATAAAGAGGTAGTTTTCTAAATTCCCAGGCAAAGAGGGGCAGGAGTGGGAGGTGAAGGCAGAGCAGAGATCCCTCCAAATTGCAGTTTAGGTGATGGATGTGGAGACTCCATTTTTCTCTCTCTCTTCTCTTTCCTTCTCCATTTAATTCAACCTTTGTAAATCTCAAGACATACATTTTCAGTCTCTCCACCTACAGCAAATCACAGACTGACATTATGTTTGCTGGGTATGAAAGGTTTTGAAAACTTAGACCACCTGACGAAAAAATCATAAACATCTAAAAATTCAAATTTTTTACTTCTCATGAAAAACTAGAGAATCTGGCTACCCAAAGCTCATACTCCATCAAGGAAATAACTGGCAGGTTTTCAGTAGTGGCAAAAGTTCTCCACTTAGGCAAGGTTCCAACTTTGCTTGTTTCCATCATTGTATTAACAGCTAGGCCTTTAGGCATTCAAGCTTGTAATTTATGGTACAAAGCATATCATTTCTATTATTATTTGTTCATCGGCAAATGCTTATTGAGAATCTCTGTTCTAAGATCTGAAGCTACAGACATAGTCCCTGCCCTCACAGCGCTTATATTCTAGTGGGGAGAGGCAGATAGTCACAAATAAAATCTATTATAAAATGTTAGGTGAAAAGTATTATAAAGAAAAATAAAGCATGATGATTCAGACTATACTACATCTCCTTGGACACATAGGGAGATGATACTTCTCTGCCCACTTGTATTTTAGTTGGTTTTGGCCAGTGAAATGTGAGTGGCCTGTGTCATGTCTGGATTTAAGCATTTATTTGCTGGCCTTGACTCTCCACCTCACTTCACCTTGCCATGGCAAGTTTGCTGGCTCATACTGATGAGTACTCATGGAGGATAACTGGCTGGAAGAATTGCCCAGATCGGCAGTAGATTTCTATTGGTGATGAACCTTTTTTAAAAAGCCACTGACATTTGGGGAGTAGTTGTTAAGGTACCATAATGTATATTATCCTGACTGAAAGCACAGTAAGGAGTTAAGGAGTCATAGGAGAGAGGTGCTGAAATTGTAGAATGGATTCTTTCTGAGAAGGTGACGTTTGATTGGAGTAAGTGGATGTGCTGTTGGAATATGTAAAGGCAGACTATTCCAGATCAGGGAATAGTATAGTGCTGTGTATATTCTTGTAAGGTAGGCTCAAAAACTCAATGATTATGGGGTTTCACTCCTCTTCTCCAAGTTTTTTACTAAAATGAACATACTAAAGTAAATGGAATAGTCTGTAATTTTACTGCTAGCATTTTGTTCCCCACCTAGAATTTTGTGATTGCTGTGACCTACTTTCTATCTGATTTCAGCCCATGATCAGGGATTTCAGACTCCATCAACACATTCATGTGAACTGTCAGCAGCAACAGGGCCAGACAGCTTTCATCAATATGTGAAGATTTGAGCTTATTCCCAAAGGAACAAAAGACAGAATAACATGCTCTATTTCATTTGTTTCCATTGGCCTGTGATGATTCTGTTTTAAAGAAACATATAAAGTAAATCAGCTCAAACATAAAGGCAATTTAATGTGTTTTTCAGTCATGAGAATTGTCTTGGATATATGCAATTACTTTTTCTCTGTGTGTTATACTGATGTTCAAATGATACCATGAATAAGCATTATTTCCCTGTTCCCCAATGCCATCCATTTATCCAGTCTATAATAATCTAAATCCTGATTTTTCTTTTTTAAACACACAAAAGTACATGTTTTCTGTGTTCTCCTTTGTATACTTTAACTCACTGTGGTGAACTTGATGTTCTTGTGTACTTTGGCCACCAGTTTAAATATGAACTGATGATAATAGTGATTAAGATGGAGTGGGTTAACCTCATTAGCCATCTCTAACTTTTTCTTTCATTTACTATTCTCTTCATTTCTGAAGACATCTGAATCTAGTCATTTCTTGATTGCATATTCATTTCTGACTTGCATTCCTGGAGCCCAAGAACTGTGTCCTCTTCCACCCTTTCCCTCAGCACCATGTACCTGAACACAGGAAATGTTAGAATGCTAGAAGGTAGAGTATAGAGTGTGTCACATTGGCAAGAAGTTCTATGAAAGATGAGGAAGAAGATGTTGGTCTTGGCTTCCTGGAAGGGTGAATGAGGAGGGAAATGAGTTTTGTGGAACAGAAGGGATTTTGGTGAACAGGGAGGAGGGCAGAGACATTCCAATGGTCAGAAACAATCTACATAATGAAGAGTTACTCTCAGGGTAAGGAAATAACCCAGACGCTGCTCTCCAAGCTTTTGTCTAATTCCTCCAAAATTACATAGATTTAAATCTTAAACTGGGCCAGAATAAGGGAGAAAGTGGCCCTTTTGACTAGAGTTATTTATTTATTAGTGGTCAAGAGAGTGAAAATAGGGTAAAAATAACCCTGAATAGAGAAAAAAAGGGAATAAGACAGCCAATTTATTAAAATAGCAGAAGTATGTGAAGCAGATGGAGAAAATGTAAACCTCCACACGCTTATCAATAATATTTCTCCCATGAGAGGAAAGCAAGGACACAAGAGAAAGAAGAAGGTAAAGTAGACCTGTCTGGGAATTTTTCCATATGTAAAATAAGGATACTATTATTTCATTGTTTCATATTTGGGTTTTATCCTGAAATGTTAAACAATATTTCATGAAACAGGATATGCTCTAATGAATAGCATAGGTTAGCACTATTTTTTTAGTATTATAATATTACAGAATAAAATAAAATGTGGACTTTTTCTTGCCTTTTTGTCATAGGGCCGAGAGATTCACTTAAGTGCATGAGAGCTTTAAAAAAAATCATAAATATGGAGAACAAACTGAGGGTTACTGGAGGGGTTGTGGGAGGAGGTATGGGCTAAATGGGTAAGGGGCACTAAGGAATCTACTCCTGAAATCATTGTTGCACTATATGCTAACTAATTTGGATGTAAATTTTAAAAAATGAAAAATAAACTTAAAAAAAAAATCAAGTGCTCTGGATGAGGCTTAGATTCCAGTAGTTACACTATTATTTGAATTAGGTCAACCAACCTGTTTTTCCTCTAACTCCTTACAGAAGTTGGTAGCAGTATGGAACCTGAAGTTTTCAGAAGTGAGAGGACCCAGGATGGGGGGAAAGAATGGACAGTGGGAGAGGTGGAGGGCACCAGAGCAGGACACTGAGTAGTCAGAGGGCAGTAAGATAGTGCTGGTCACCTTTGGTAATAGGTTCCAAAATTTGGGAAAGATTTGCTAAATGGAACATGGGAGAGACAAAAATATCTTTATACTTCACAATTTGATTTAGAGTAGAACTGATTCCAGGACAGTTAGAAAAATGGTTCATGCATCCAGATGGCAAACAGACACATGAAAAGACGCTCAACATCGCTCATCATCAGGGAAATACAAATCAAAACCACACTCAGATACCACCTCACACCTGTCTGAATGGCTAAAATTAACAACTCAGGAAACAGCAGATGTTGGCAAGGATGTGGAGAAAGGGGAACCCTCTTGCGCTGCTGGTGGGAATGCAAACTGGTGCAGCCACTCTGGAAAATTGTGGACGTTCTTCAAAAAATTAAAAATAGAACTACCCTATGACACAGCAATTGTACTACAAGGTATTTATCCAAAGGATATAGGAGTGCTGATTAGAAGGGACACATGTACCCCAGTGTTTATAGCAGCGCTATTGACAATAGCCAATGTATCGAAAGAGCACAAGTGTCCATTGACTGATGGGCAGATAAAGACGTGGTTTATATATGCAATGGAACACTATTTGGCCATGAAGAGAATGAAATCTTGCCATTTGCAACAACATGGGTGGAACTGGAGAGTATTATGCTAAGCAAAATAAGTCAGTCAGAGAAAGACAGATATCACATGATTTTATTTATATACGGAATGTGAGAAACTTAACAGATGTTCATAGGGGAAGGGTAAGAAAAACAAGATAAAATCAGAGAGGGAGGGAGGCAAACCATAAGAAACTCTTAAATACCGAGAACAAACTGAGGGTTGATGGCGGTGGGGAAATGGGTGACGGGCATTAAGGAGAGCACTTGTTGGGATGAACACTGGGTGTTACATGTAAGTGACGAATCACTGGATTCTACTCCTGAAGCCAAAACTACACTGCATGTTAACTAACTTGACAATAAAATAAATAAATACATAAATAAATAAATAAGTACTTTAGCAAAAGAAAAAAAATAAAAGTCATTTTATCAAAAAAAAAGGGAAGGAAAAAATTGTTCATGAATGAAAACTTGAGAAGGAGGTAATACAAGCTAAATCACTCCAGTGGTACATGTCACAGCTAAGTGCATAAGTGGTCCCTCAATTTGAGAACTGCTAGGGGAAGGGAAGGGGAAAGAGATAGGCAAGTGGGGAAAGGTTGGCCTCTTAATTTTTGCTATTAGTCTTATCATTCTTCTGGGTTCACTCAGTAGTGGATTCAGAGAATCAAAAAAATCCAGGCATGTCAAGAAAGAACGACAAATGGTAATATGGCAGTTAACGAGTAGTCAGTCACGCCAGCATGCCAGTCTGCAGAGAAAAGCAGGGCTGAACCTCGGGCTCTGCTGGCTTTTGGCCTTGGACCTTTGCTCAGATACGGGAGCCTGACAAAAAAGCTTCTTGGCAAACCATCCTGCCAATCTCCCACTGCTATGGTTTTACATTTGTTTCTCTTGCTTATAGCTTGAATATATTAAAAAGTTTAAATTTTTTTTAATGTTTATTTTTGAGAGAGAGACCATGAGCAAGGGAGGGACAGAGAGAAAGAGGGACAAAGTATCTGAAGTGGGCTCTGTGCTGACAGCAGCGAGCTGGTCACAGGGCTCAAACCCACAAACTGTGAGATTATGACCCGAGCCAGAGTTGGGTGCTCAACTGACTGAGCCACCCAGGCACCCCCTAAAAAGTTTACACTAAATCATGTAGCATAGGGTGAAAACAAGTCACATAAAGACCATAAATTTTTCAGGACTGGCATTTTGTAATTTTTATAAGAGGAGAGACCTGAATTTTGAATTGTTTATTATCTGTCTTCACCTGTGTGGTCTCATCTACATCTTAGACTTGGTAATGGTCATAAATAAATGTATCATTTTCTTCCCATGGCAGTTCTTTCTACAAGATTCTCAGTTTCTTTAATGATACCATCAATTCTTCTTTCCATTCCAAGAATGGAAGTGCTATTTAACATCGCTGTTATTGTCACTGTACCATTTTCACTCATTTTCCAGGTCCTATTGGTTCTTTCTCAATACATCTACTATGCTGCTCCTTCTGATTGGCCCCATGTCCTGATGCTGGATGTTTCTTGTAAGGGCACAGTTTAAATTATGTCAATCCTCTGCATATTCCCCTGTTTAAAATTTTGTCATGGTCTCCATTGACTAAGAGTCCATTTATACTCCCTATTTACCTTTTTGTGCTATTGTTGACACATATTTGACTTCCACAAATATAAACATATAAATTTTTCATTTTTCTTTAAACATTTAATTGACTTTTCAGAAATTTAATTTAAAAAGAAAAATCTTTTATATCCAACTATATGTTCAGCTATCTTCAGTGTCTTCATTCCTTTCTGTAAATCCAAATATCTACCTATTATCATTCCCCTTTAATCTAAATATTTTGTTTTAGTATTTCCTATAGTGTTGCTTTGCTTGTGACAAATCGTCTCAGTTTTTGTTCATCTGAAAATGTCTTCATTTAACCTTAATTTTGGAAAGATACTTCACTGATAATAGACTTAAGAGATAACTTTACATTGTTTCCTGGTCTCCATTATTTTCTGATGAAAAGTCAGTTAATATTTTAATCTTTATTCCCATGTATGTAATATATCTTTTTTCCCCCTCTCTCAGTTAAGATATTTTTTCCCTTAACTTTGTTGTGCTTAATTGTATATTCTGCATTAGTTCACTGAGATTCCTGGATCAATGGGTTGTTGTTTTTGAATCAAATTTGGAAAAACTTTGTCATATATTTCTTCAAATTTTTCTTTCTTATTTCTACCCTTCCACAACTTTAGTTCTTTCTTGGACACCAAATACATAATTTTAGACCACTTGGTATTGCCCTCACAGGTTGGTGAAGCTTTCTTGATTATTTTGCAATTTTTTTTCCTCTCAGCTTCAGATTGAATGATTTTATTGACCTGTGTTCAACTTCAGTGGTCTTTTTTTCTGTTGTGTCCACTCAGCTGCCAATCACATCTAATGAATTTTTTTTTTTTAATTTTTTTTCAACGTTTTTTATTTTTTTATTTTTGGGACAGAGAGAGACAGAGCATGAACGGGGGAGGGGCAGAGAGAGAGGGAGACACAGAATCGGAAACAGGCTCCAGGCTCCGAGCCGTCAGCCCAGAGCCTGACGCGGGGCTCGAACTCACGGACCGCGAGATCGTGACCTGGCTGAAGTCGGACGCTTAACCGACTGCGCCACCCAGGCGCCCCTGAATTTTTTTAATATAATATAATGTATCTTTCAGTTCTAGGCCTTCCATTTTGTCCCTTCCTGTGGTTTTCATATCTTTTCTAAAATTCCTATTTCTTCACTAATTACATTTAATTTTTCATTTAGGTCTCTTAGCATATTTTTCATAGTTAATTTTAAATCCTTCTCATATAATTTCAGAATTGCCATTTTTTATGAATCTGTTTCTTTTGACTAATCTTCCTCTTGACTCTAGATCACATTTTTTTTGTTTGTTTATTTGTGCTTAATATTTATTATTCTATAATTAACACAATGACTGAAACCTAGTAAAGAAGGTTAATTCTGTCATTTTCTTCTGGAAAGTGTTTTTTCCTGTTGAATTTTGTTCTAGTCGGGAATTAAATTATTGGCATATTATCTTGAACAAATGTTGATTTGCCCTCAGTCCTGAAACATGGGGCCTTTGGGAAGTAATTAGGTCATGAGAATGAAGCTTTTATGATGAGATTTGCACCCTTAGAAAAGGAGACAGAAGAGAGCTTGCTTCCCCCCCCTCTACTTTCTCTGCCGTGTGAGGATACAGAGAGAAGGTAGCTGTCTACAAGCCAGGACGCGGCTTCTTATAAGAAGCCAACCATGTTGGCAACCTGATCTCAGACTTCTAGCCTCCAGAAGTGTAAGAAATAAGTACTTGTTGTAAGCCATCCAGTCTATGGTATATTTGTTATAGCAGCCTGAGCTGACTAAGACAGTGGAGAAGGCATGGATCTTCTGGAGATTATTGATAGATTGAACTTTTGCTAAGTCCCTCTAACACCCAACTCTGGCTCTCCTACATTGGGAAGCTGCTACAATCTTTTCTTAGGTCTTTCAGCATTCTCTAGGTGATTTTTCTTTGTTCTTCCTGCTTAGTTTCTTGGAGTCTCACCTCTCACATGAACAGTTCAGCAGTCAGCCAAGAATTAAGAGTAGTTTATATGCAGGTTTTGAGGTTCCCTTTCTGTAACTTCCTTCTCTCAGGGATTTGACTCCTCAATTTCTAGCCACTCTATTAGTCCCAAACTCTCTTATCTTCTGAGCCTATAATAAGAGTAAGGTTTTGTTTCCAGCTCGGTGGATCTGGAAACTGCCTCCAGTGGCAAAGCCATGGGTGGATCTCAATCAATGTGGGTCCTTTTTGTCAAGACTCAAAGCTTTTTCAGTTTCTGCCTGCATTTGATTACTGCCCAGTGTTTCCAAACAGTTGGTTTCAATTTTTTTTGGTCAGAGTTTATAACTGTATACTTTGGGAGTGTTAGTCAAATGCAAGATACTCTGCCAGTTGCATAAAACCAGAATCTTTCTATTAACTATGAATGAATTCAAAACTCCACATCTGGCTTTTAAGATTCTCTAGGAAAAATCTCCACTGTCTTAGTCAGCTCAGGCTGCTATAACAAATATACCATAGACTGGATGGCTTAAACAACAAATGCTTAGCCATTTCTGGAGGCTAGAAGTCTGAGATCAGGTTGCCAACATGGTTGGCTTCTTATAATAAGCTGCGTCCTGGCTTGTAGACAGCTACCTTCTCTCTGTATCCTCACACAGCAGAGAGGGTAGAGGGGGAAAGCAAGCTCTCTTCTGTCTCCTCTTCTAAATGTACAAATCTCATCATAAAGGCTTCACTCTCACGACCTAATTACTTCCCAAAGGCCACATCTCCACATAACACCACTTTGGGAATTAGGATTTCAATACATGAGTTTTGGAGGAAAACAAACATTCAGTTCATAGCATAAATCTTCCTTTTTTACTCCATCTTCCGCGTTTCCCTTTATTCATGCTCAATTCCTGCCAATTTGACACTTTGTGTTCTTCCCAGGTTTGTATCTGGGCCTCTGCTTGTCTTTCCCCCTCTCTTCTTCTATCTTAACATGTCCAAAGCTATTGTCAGAATTCTTGTGAGCTACTAACTCTTCTCTGGTAGACTCAGGAGTCAGGCACAGATTAAAATGATCGCTTCTAGTATTGATAAAGAAACTTGAAGAAAGATGCTTTAAGGATCTCTTACTGCATGGCAGAAAAGAGACCAGAATGTAAGAGTCATGCAGATGGGCTCTAGCTGAAGAGAAACCGGAAGGGGTTAAGCTGAGCATGTTCCGTTTCTGCTCTCAAACTCACTATTTAACTCTTATGGGAAGAGTAAGGAGAGAGGAGACAGACCAGGAGTGTTCCTGTGGCTGAGGTTCTTCCATGTGGAAGCATGCAGAAAGGAGAATAAATGGCCTCTTCATCCCCGCTCCCCAGAATGTTAACCAGGACTCAATTCTCAGTCATCCTTTTGGCAAATCCTCCACTGTGCACCTTCTACCTTGATGTGGTCTCTCTGTGAATGCTCATTTTAACTTATCTGAACTTTTTTTTTTTAATTTTTTTTTTAACGTTTATTTATTTTTGAGACAGAGAGAGACAAGAGCATGAATGGGGGAGGGGCAGAGAGAGAGGGAGACACAGAATCGGTAGCAGGCTCCAGGCTCTGAGCCATCAGCCGAGAGCCCTACACAGGGCTCGAACTCAGGAACCATGAGATCGTGACCTGAGCTGAAGTCGGACACTTAACTGACTGAGCCACCCAGGCGCCCCTTAACTTATCTGAACTTTTTAAATAGCACTTATCCTACCTTGTAAGTATAGTAATTTATCTATTTCACTGTGACCTCTCCTCTTTTCTAGAATCTCCTTAAAATGGAGCTATTTATTACTATTCATGCTCTCATATTTCCCAATTATTAACACAGTAACTGACGAATGGCAAGCCCTCCGTGAGTATTTATAGAATGAGAAAATGAGTAAGTGAAATGAGCCATGAAAAAAAAAAATGCAGGTAGCTTAACCCAAATAAGTTCAGGCAAAGAGGGATCTAATCATTTAAAGCAGAATAGACCAAGCCATAGTGGGAATGAAAGAATACATTTCTGTTTAAAGTAGCTAATTGCTTCTCACTGGAGAAGGTGGTAATGACATCACCAGCACAGATACTGCTTACGACCATTATCTTCTACTTCACAGCATGAGAGATGTTCTAGCAGGTGAGCTGGAATTGAACCCATGGGACATCTAACAGCACTTCTTGGAGCCTCAGCCAGCCTCTCTAGAGGTTTTAAACATCTTAAATTACATAAGAAATTTAAATGATGGAAATGAATGAATTAAAATGGGGAATTGGGATTCCTCTTGAAGGTTAATTTGAGACTCTTTCTTAACTATGTTTATTGAATTCTGAGTTCAGAAATAATTATTCATTTTTACCTTTATCCTTAGGTACTATCAAAGAATATACTGGGAAGAAAGTTGTGAGTCAAAAAGTAATTTTTACTGTCCCCCGTGACAGAATTGTTACATACTGTGGGCCTCTTAAGAATTTTTAGGAATTGTAAATATGAGATATAATTCTTCTTTTTGTACTTAAGTCAGTGAAGTATTCTGTCCCAAATGAAGGCTTATAATACGTTTTTCTTTTTGTATTATTAAGTTAAATATAAGGATGAACAAAATAAGAAAAAAAATACTCTAATCTCACCACTAGCAATAACCAGTCTTAATGTTTTGATATCTAGCTTTTCATCATTTTTCTATGCATACGTGGGTACAGCTAGCCATGTATGTACCTATATACACATTTAGGAAAATTATAGCACATAACTCTTTAGTTAATTAACTTTTTATTTTATAATGGCTTTAGATTTATAGAAAAGTTGAAGTTGTGAAGATACTGCAGATATAACCCATACCAGTTTTCCTATTACATACTAATATTACATATTAGATAATTAATATTACATATTAACATAAGTTACTAATGCCACATATCTAATAAACCAATTTTGATACACTGTTATTATTGATACCGATATGAATATATTATCACTAACTGAAATCTATGATTTATTCAGACTTCTCTGGTTTTTACTTAATATTCTGTTTTTGTTCCAGGATTCCATCTATGATACTACATTACATTCAGTTGTCATTTTCCTTGGGCTTCTTGGACAGTAACTATTTTTTAAACTTCTGCATTCCTGGTGACAGTTTTGAGGAGTATGTGCCACCTGGCCCACAGGAAAGTTACTCTTTTCCAGTATGCAAGTGTTCTGATTTCTCTACATCCCCACCAATACTTGTCTTGAATTGGGTTGTGTTTTCTTATTGTTGGGTTTTGTGAGGTTTTTGTACATTTGGGATATAAGTCCTTTATCCAATATGTGATATTTGGCCTTTTTACCCTCTTAATCATATCTTTTTCAGCATATGGTCTTTTACCTTGCTTTTTTATTCACTCAACAATAGGTCATTAGCATCTTTCCATATTATTCTTCTGTAATGTCACTTTTTAATGGCTATAAATTACTGTATTTTATGAATGTACCATACAATGTATTATTATTGAACAAATATTTAGATGGATTTCAGTTTTTTATTCTTACCAAAAAAGAGAAAACAGTGGTGGATACTCTTATAACTAGATATTCTGTTAATATTTACTTAAGATAAATGTCTTTAAGTTAAAATTCTATATCCAAAGGTATCAACATTTTCTTTTTATTAAGTTTATTTATTTATTTTGATAGACACAGAGAGCAAGTGGGGTAGGGGAGAATGGGAGAGAGAGAATTCCAAGCAGGCTCCTCACTGTCAGCTGGAGTCTGCTGCGGGGGTCGAACTCATGAACTGTGAGATCATGACCTGAGCTGAAACCAAGAGTCGAACACTCAACCAACTGAGCCACCCAGATACCCCAAAGGTAACAACATTTTAAAGACTTTTGATGGGACTGATTGTCTTTTTTCCTGACTTCCATCCTTATAAAGCATTTCATTTCTTCTCTAGTTAGAATCAGAGGTAGGACACAAGTGCATTTTGAAGTATCAGATGATTTGATAACTAGTATGTTAAACACACATAGATCTGAGACATCGGACGTATTCAGCCTCAAGGGAGACCTTCATCCTAGTCTTTCCAAAAACACTTCCATTTGTTTCAGTTCATGTTCTATACTTTAATTTAGGCCTCATGTCCTCTAGGAAACCTGCCTACTAGTCCTCCCATCTTGTTGATGACTCCAAGTGAAGGTGCTTAATGAGGCAATCTGGATGGTGTGTGTCCAATTCCTCAGTTTGTGGAGTTATCTGGGGTCCCTGTGGGAATGGTCTTGGCCCCTTTGCTCAACATTTCTTTCTTTCCTTTCTCAAGCTGGGTTCGTGTCCATCCGCTGCATTCCCTTGGCATCGAATCTTAGCGTGCGCTTTTTAATGTTTCTGCTCTCTAGGAGATTTCAAATGTCTTAAACTGAACTTCCTGAAAAATATTATTTTTATATTTTAAAAACAGAGTAAATAGAAACAAATGTTTTGAAAATTCCATAACATTCCTCAAGAGCTATTACAAAGCAGGCTTGGGCATCCCCCTCCTGCAGTGAAAGAATCACCGAGGTTTTAGCTTTGCTGTTACACATCCAGTGTAGTCCATAAGCTTCTACTGAAGGCAGCATGGACTTGGGCTTTGAGTAGCAAAAAGAGGAAGCCAGAGCAGGAACTGAACTCCCTAGCCGAGTTCTCATTTTAACTTCTTAGGTTTGGTTTTTGTGCTGAGACACTGCTGCTAACCTTTGACCTACAGTAGTTTTGACAAATATGGAGGCTGTTAGTCAAAGGAACTCTGTCTCCCCAAGAATGTGTTGCGACGCATTTAACTCAGAGCCATGTCAGTGGAAACAGATCCTGGGCTTTAACAAGTACCTTGGATCTTTGGGAGAACAAACTAGTCATGGCTTTACAGGCCTTTTAGGGAAAAGCTACTGCCGTGCTGCATGTTCCTGGCACTTGGGAGTGCAGAGCGCTGCTGGATGCCAAGAATATAAACAGCCAGAACAATATGTTCACCATTTAGGAAATACAGCTGGATCTATCATATGTATATGACAGAACTAACTCGGTGGGCAAAAAAAAAAAAAAAAAAAAAAAAAAAAAAAATTGCCTCTGCACACTTTGTTTTCTTAAGTAATGCCAAACTGGGGGTCCTAACACATCACGTCAGCCCCACACGATTTTGGATATGTGCTAATTGAGGGACAATTCTATTGACTTCCTTTGTGTTTCTCTTGTATCTTTCACTCCATTCTAGATGCTTTAAGGTAGGGTCTCATGTCTAGGCTGCTCTGTAAATCCTGCCACTCCACAAATAATGCCAGGAAGTCAAACAAATTGCTGGTAAGATAGAGCAAACAGTGTGACCAGACAAGCAAATGTTATCAACTTGAGGATTAAAACTGACCTAACCTTTGGATTCAGAGTACTCTCTTGACCCTGCCCCCTCTACCCACTTTTCCCCTTAAGTATCTGTGGACCTAGGATCATACTTCCAAAGCTTGAAATTAGTGCTTTTATCCAGGATTTTTTGGGGCATCATTAAATTATGTGGTAAGAATATTCAAAGGTTATATATATATATATATATATATATATATATTTAAATTTAAATCTGGATGAAATGGAATGTTCTAGGACTGGTATTATTGCTACTCTAAAAGTTGTTGCTTAAGCACTCTTTTTCATTTTCTTCGTCCCTCAGGCATCCTGTTTGAGACCTTCAGAGCTCCTGTATCAGGAGAATTGTAGAAAAGGGAGACAGAAAGAGTGAGCAGGGTAATGTCTCCATCTTCCTCTTCATTTTTCAGCTCCTGTTACTAGTAGGAGAGGAAGGAAGTGAATCAAAAGTAGATCTACTTTACACTGTTTATAAAGCATGTGTTGCTTCCCTGGCACTTTACATAGGTCATCTTACTTCTATCCATGACAATTTAACAGAGTGGATATTATTCCCATTTACAAAGAGGAAAACCAGAGGGCTAAGAGAGTAAGTAACTTACTCAAAGTCACAGAGTTACAGACCATATTTGAACTCCACACGGTCTGATTGTGTAGAGCCCATCAGGTTGCACCCTACCCGCATCATGCTGAGTTCTTTGGCCTGCAATTAGGGTGAACTTGTGTCAGGCAAGCAGGAAATCTTGGTTATGGCTGCAGGCTGTAATCACCAGCAAACATGAAGGAGGAAAGACTTTCCGATACCTGAATGTGCAAAAACCTACAAAGCCATGGCAACCACAACTCTGAAGACAGGCCCAGATGGAACTCAAGCAGATCCAGATAGGGCTAATGAATAGGTATGAGTCCCCTCCCTGGCAATTGATGATTTGGGCAGAATGTCCCTAACTCTCTCCCCTGGATAAGAAAGCAAACTTGAATTCCACACAGGGCTTCCCTGTTGCAACTGCTGCAAACCAACAGGCTTTGGGGATCTGTGCTTAACCCTGGACAGGAAAGAGTATCTGGGGGCAAAAAGGAAGATGAGTAAAAGAGAAAAGGGAGAGAGAGCTCTGTGTGCAAGGAAGTTTATATATCTCTAAAAAAGAAGAATTCAAAGCAAACGCACCCAGCATATGAAAGGGAGATGAGAAATGAGTAATGCTTTAAAAAAGTATCTACCTCAAACTTTTCACACACAGGGCTGAATAGCTTGTCTTCATAGTTTCTTCCTCATTCATACCATTTTCATATCACTTTCTAGCAACACCACAGTAATCACTGTCACTGGAAGGACACTATGCAGTGCAAAAGGGTAGCTGAGGGAAGTGCAGGAAATGGTAGAAACAGAGGAACAGGGGAAACAGAACGCGAGGAACCTTTTCTTCTGTGAATATAATTACCTTCAGGGTGACAAGATAGGATTTACCAGATTAGGATTCTGTCTCACCGTTCTCAATCCTAAATCTGTTTTCTGAGTTTGTATACATTTGTGGGGAAATGAAGTTCCAGTTAAATCTTTGTTATGTCCTAACCATGGAGGAAAAATTGTGGATGCGGCAAAGACTTTTACTCAGAACAAATTTTATTCCTGGGTATTGTCTTTCTTCCAAGGCCTCTTTCACAGCACCACTAACATATGTAGACCACTGCATTGCATCATCTGTTAATTCATCAACTGCCACTTAGGGATGACTCCAATGGATCACATGTTGGAGGTATAAAAACAAACACATTCCATGCCCTCAAGGAGATCATGTTCAGTAGAGAAGAGACACAACTGAACTATATAAAAGTTCACTATAAAAAAAAAAACAACACTATATAAAAGTTCAGTAGGCAGAGGCTGTACAAAGTAGGATGAGCACATCCGGCATGAATAAGTATCTTCCAGACAGAAAAGTTTCTTACGCTTTCTATTAGAAAGCAAATTTCCTTTGTTAAGAAAAATAAGTTGCTATCATTCAAATTATTAACCCCAACTTAATCAGTCTTTGGTTGTTGTTTCCCCAGAGATAGAAAGGCTTTAATTCTCCATTACTGAAACCTACTGACACGTAGCCAAGCCCAATATAATACAATCCTTGGGGGAAATACCACATTTCTCTGGGCATGCAATTGAGAAAACGCCATTCTTAGAAGCTATGTCATTTTCATTGCATAACAATTTGGGGAAATCATATCAGGCACATATTTAGAAGGTATCCCATGGTAACCATGAGAAGTTGCTTTGGTCTCACATAGCTGAACATAAAAATTAATCCCAGCTTATCGGATGTCTGGAAGGAACAGCGAAAGCGAAAGTTATCATATCTTCTTTGCATTACTAAGTTAAACAGCTCTCTGGGCTTACATGAGCTCTTAGGGAGCAAAAAACCTTTTGTCCCACACTTGGTCCCATGGTTGTAGTAAATGTTCTTCATGTTTGACTTTTTCTGAGTTTTTATGGAGTGCGTCTTGCTCGTGCTTAGGGGACATGGCTCAGGGGAAGCCACACTGAGCAGGCCATCTAAGAGCTTGCTCTGCCTTTCAGTTTCTTCTTTCTCTGCCTTTCTATAAAACCAATACTGCAATCAGTGATTACATTTCTTTATCACTCAAGTGGATTCTCTGTACCCAAGCTTCCTACAGATTGGGTGAGGATTCATTGAGTAATGAGACAATTGAGCTTGCTGAGGAGAAGCTCCGATATGGTTTAGGGCAGCCTCCCCCAGACCACGTCAGTTATCTGTTTTCATCCACCAGGGTGCGGGGGGCCCACTTCATTTGTAAGTGAAGGAGAAAAGAATTGTTTGGAGGCACAGTCTGAGGGGAGAGAGGAAGAAGAACTTGGGGAGGAGGGCATAGCAAATAATCTCTTTCTGGCATTTTATACTGAATTGGTACCCTGGCAGCTAGGGTGTCTGGGAGCCAAAAGCTGATGTACCCCTTTAATTAGATACTTGAGGGTGTGGGCAAGGTGGAGGTCAGAAGCACAGGCAGGACTTCAAGAGACTGTGGGCAGTGCTGCTCTGGAGGAGAAGTGATAAACTGGGAAACAGAGTTGGATGGAGGCTATAATTTTTTCCATGTTGAATGATATCTTAAAGAACCTTCTAGCACCCAGTGTGCTGGCTGCCTTAGGATCATCCCTGGCTACACTGGTGCTTTCCAGGTGGGCTCCTTGGAGAGGCAATTGTGGGGAGACTTTGTGGTCATTGGACAAGTGGGATTGGAACATGGAGGAAACTGGGTGGTCACAATTGTGTTGTTGGACTGGTTTGCAGACCCACATGAGGCACTTTGGGGGGCCTTGAGGAAGAACTACAGTCACTTGAAGAGCTCTTTATTCATTCTGCCCTGGAATTTACGTACATTGTCCCAATTTTAAGAGTTGGCTCAACAAAACATAAACACTATGTTGGCTGTATACAATGTGTCTGCAGGTGAAATTTGTTCTGTAAGCCATCAGTTACTTCTGCATAACTCATTAGAATTTCCAGTTATTTTGACATCTTAACTACTCAGATGCATCCTGGATGTACCACGAATTATTTGTCAGATCATGTGGCGTGGACTGCTAGTTCACAATTTCTTTTTTTCCCTTGTATTAAAAGCAGTGCGGTATATGTGATGGCAGTGAAGCCAGTTAAAAGGCTGTTTTCTGACCTCCCTTGCTGCCAAGGATGGACAGGTGACAGTGCATGGGCCAAGGAGATCAAAGTATCCTGAGGGACTCCTGAGAAGCCATCTTTAAGAGTTGCTGACTCAGCTGGGAGAACATTTGTTCCTCTCCTCTTGCTCCTTCCTGACACTGACTGCAGGCAAAATAACTAAAACTTGGGCTGCCACCTGGCCTCATTACGTAACCCACCAGACAGAAGCTGGGCATTAGGACAGTGGAGCAGAAAGATAGAAAGTCTATCTTTAATGACCCCAGACTCCCTTCCTCATCTTCAAACTTCTATAGCTTCAGTGCAAAAAATCATCCTGCCAAACTGTCTTCCTGAGGCTTTTTACTGTATGCAGGCACCTAATTCATGCAAACTATATGCTGTGATATTCGTTTAGAAAGTATGGCTTCTGGGGCACCCGGGTGGCTCAGTTGGTGGAGCGTCCAACTCTTGATTTCGGCTCAGGTCATGATCTCACAGTTCCTGAGATGGAGCCCCACGTCAGGCTCTGCACTGACATTGTGGAGCCTGCTTGGGATTCTCTCTCTCTCTCTCTCTCTCTCTCTCTCTGCTCCTCCCCACTTGCACTCTTTCTTTGTCAAAATAAACTTAAAAAAAGTAAAGTATGGCTTCTTTCATATAACACAGCTTCTATTTTAGTTTGAAAAATCATTATTTGCACATTTGTGTAGAAAACATGTAAAAAGTTAAATGTAAAAAAATTGTGTGTGATCATTCAAGACAACAATGTGAGGGACTTTATCTGACAGTGGATTATTGTTAAATAAATGAGAAGACCAGAGAGGATATGGGAATTGTACCTCTGGCTGAGGTGGTTTAGGTTGGCCTGTTCTAGTAAGTGGGGTTTAAACATGGCAGCAGAGTCGAGAGACAAACATAGGGCAATGACACAAGAAATGTGAGTTTGGTAACCAGGAAGAGCAGGCCATGGTTGTGAAATGGTGGGGAAACTCTTGGCTTGAGGGGAGTTTTGTGTTGGAAGCCAGTAAAATTACCTGACCACCTCTAACATACGGCCACCATCTTTTTTTCATCTGTGCTACATTCATGTGCTGCTTCAGGGACCTCTAGCATGTCTCTTACCGGCTTTTGTCTCTTCAGTTTGGAAAATTGTGGTCTTTTTCTAATTTGCTTTCCCAGCCACCTCTCATTCTCAGCCTCATTCCTGAACGGCACCCAAAACATGGCACCCACAGTGGCACATGATTCACTCTGGGGAAGAACCTCTTGTTTTAGAACAAGAGGAAGCCGCTTCCCCGTTATGTTTTCAGTAGCCTCCCTGACAACAGCCAGTATTTGTAAGCCTTTTTGGCTAAGCACAAGGTCACACCCAAGACTCACAAGGAGACGGTCGCTATGTGGCTGAAGAAATGGAGATGCCAACATTGGACTGGCACTGACGATGCACTAGGGGATCCTGTACGGAACGTGGTTCATGAACACCCCATGAAGGTTCTGGGTGTCTTTGACCACGTGCACTCAGCCCCATTGCACACAGCCTGCTCTGCTCCAGGACCGTGAAGGGGGCTCGGGCCAAGCCGTGAGCTGGTCTGAGGCCTTGCCAGGACAAGGCTACTTGCATTAACTTGAAATCCCTAAAGGACTCTCCTTTGTTGTGGACCAAAAAAAAAAAAACCAAAAACTGGTCCGTTTCTCATTTTTCTCACTTTCAGGAGCTGCATTAGCAACAGGCAAAAATTTGGGTAGAGCTTCATTAATATTCTCAGCAGTTTTCACAAGCCGAAGAATTGGAAAATGTGCCTTGTTGAATTACCTTTTGTTAGCAGTGTGGAGCGGGGGGGGGCAAAAGCAGGCAGTGTGGTGGTTTGTGTCTGCTGCTGGCCTCAGCAAGTCTTTGTGCTTCTTCCCTTCCTGGCGACTCACTCGTCGTATGGCCTGGGTTTAATGTGCCACGCTGACGGGGCATTTCAGTCATGCCACTAATTAAAATCACTCTGAGGCTCCACGTGATAGGTCCTTCAGACTCATGTATCAGAAACCACAAACAAATGGCATTCCTTTCTCTGACTGCCTTCTCTTTTTTAACCTGTTGATTTACTTTCAGGAGGCATCACTTAAAAAAAAAAAAAAGGAAGAAATAAAGAAAACAACCAATAAAAATACGGATGAAAATGCCCGATTCCATGGCTTAAATGCATTTTAGGCTTTCCAAGCCAGCAGGACTACAGCCAGGAAAACAAAAGGAAAAAAAAAAAAAAAAAAAAAACAAACCCTCGCCTTCGCCTTTTGGGATATGGATATGTGAGGAAAATTTGGATGGCTAAAAATCAGACAGTGGTCTATCAGTTACAGACGTATGAGTCACTCCAGGCTGTACTGAGACAGGCCAGAGTTACCTGGAAAACACACAAAACCAGCCTGGACAAAGTCCAAACACTAGAGGGACCGAACAAAAGGATTCCCAGGGAAGAAGAGGCTGTAATCAAAGCCCGACAGTGCCCAGCCCCGGATGAAAAATGACTGTGGAGAATTCCCATTAAGGATATTTGAAACCGCAGTTCTTATCTTTCCACGCCTTCCCTTTCCCTCAGCTAGGGACTTGCAGCCCAGCTTTCTCTCCAACCTTATCCTGTGATAGAGGCAAGCTGTGTTCACTTAGGTCAAATCTGGTCAGCGTGCAGGGATTAGGTTACTGCTCCCAGCTGATGGAAAAACAGCGGCTTCAAAGCCACCTGGTTTGCCAGTTCCCTCAAAAAGATCCACACCCAACAAAAACAATTCCTAAATTCACCCTACTGAAGGGAGCACCTGAAAAAATGGGATGATTAAAAAAAAAAAGACAAAAAAGAAGGAGAAAAAAAAAATCTCAATATCAAGTTTGAAGAAGGGAGACCATTAGTAGTCTGGAACGCCTTATAAGATTTTGAAGAAAGATTGACCTAAAGAAAAGAGTTAAATATTTTTTCATTAATTCACAGCCACAATAGTCTTATCTTTGGAGAGCTTTCTGTTCACAGCCACGCAATGGCTGATTTTTCAAACACTAATTTCCTGTTCCTGGTTCTGTTCCTTGTGGGATTTATTAAAGGAAAAAAGAGTATAATCTTCTAGTTATTGTGTGGTTGCCAGATAAATTACCTAAATATCGAAATGAAAAATTTGCTTAGATTTATTACATACAGACACTTAAATTTTAAAATGTAATGGTTGAAAAAGCAGAAATCTGTCAGTTATATTCACGGGAATGTACATGAAGCATTCATTAAATAGATTTTACAAAATAACTATAAGGGAAAAGGAATAAATGAGAACACAAGATTTAAAAATATTTTCCAGGGGTGCCTGGGTGGCTCAGTCGGTTAAGCTTCCAACTTCTGCTCAGGTCATGATTTTGCGGTTCATGAGTTCAAGCCCGGTGTCGGGCTCTGTGATGACAGCCCGGAGCCTGGAACCTGCTTCAGATTCTGTGTCTCCCTCTCTCTCTGCCCCTCTCCTGCTCATGCTCTGTCTCTCTCTCTCTCTCTCTCTTTCTTTCAAAAATAAATAAACATTTAAAAAACTTAAAAGTATTTTCCGAAAGGCACAACAGAGGTGAAGTGTCTATACTAAATGGAAGCAAAATATTATTTTATTATATTATATTATATATATTGAATAGGGAAAGTTATCAAAATATCAAAACCCCTGCCCTGAACCACTGAAATGATAACCTCCAGCAGCTCTTTCTCACCGGATGGAGAACACAAACACCGGTTCTTTAAAATGCTTTTGCTGATGGATACTGTAATATTCAGTAGGCGGGGCCATGCCACAATGGCAAACAGCTCCCAAATCTTTGGGACTTAAAAGAGCCAAGATAATTTTGCTCATGTTGTATATCCATCAAGGGTCAACAGAGCTACTCTGTCCACTGTGGTCTGCTTAGAACCCAGGCTGCTGCCAGTCACGGACTACCTTCTTTTTCCAGGCATCTTAGGCATCTTGCTGTCTCTGGATATCTCCTGGACCAATAAAACAGGCAATTCACAACAGATTTCAAGACACAGTGCCTAAAGGCAGATGCAGATTGTAAATTCCCAGGTCACTGTTTGTCCTGGGAGTCGAGCCTGTACAAAAGTTAAGTAAATTGAATCTTTCTCTTCTTCTCCTCTTTAATATAAAAGCTTTTCTACACTCTAAGTGTTATGGTGAAAAGGACTATGTGGGAACTAAAGTGCCTGACCTTTCTTTTCTGCTTTTTTCCTTTAATCATATTTATCTCCCAGACCTTGTCCTGCTGCCCATGTTTTGCTGACAAAAACAGGACACTGTCTGAACTTTGGGAACATGTTCTCCAAGGTATTCGGCAAATCATTTCTGCCACATTTTCAAGATCAGTCATATGCTACCGTAATAGAGCCAGACCCTGGCGCCAACGGGTGAAAGAAAGAGTCTATGAAAATTTCAAACTAGAAAATCATTGGAATTAATATTTTCTTGTCAAATGAAATAAGAAATGAAGACTAAGTTCCTTTCTTTTTCTTTTCTTTTTTTTTTTTTTTTGTCTTCTTCATAAGGTGCGTGAGATTTAGGAGATGACATTGAAGAATGGAAGTCATAGGACCTGCTAATGTCTAATCTCCTCAACACAAAATATGAGAATAAGAAGGGAACTCTAGACTTTTTATCAGGTTAATTCAGAAATGTATTTGAAGCATGATGTAATAGTAAACCACAATGTAACATTTACATCAACAAACTTTTAAAAAACAATTTGTATTCTAAGAGTGATACATGTTTATTATGGAAAACTAGGAAATAAGGAAGAAATAAGAACAATAAGAAAAAAAGAACCAGTCACAATGCTAGATTCTAGAAATAATAATTGCAAAAATAATCAGTGTGAACCTTCCAATATGTCTCCTGTGTCTGCAGTTTTTACACAATTGAAAATATACTATAGAGGGTGTAACTATTAGCCTACAAACTCAGACGTATTTGAAATATCAACTTCCATCATTTTTCTAAGGCTCAAACTCATTTCTATAGCAAGTCCTCGCTCTGCCTGTGAATTTAACCTCCATCAACTTGAGACAATGCTTTTCCTTCTAGGGTGTATCTGAGTTGACAGGGGTCGGTGATAATGTGACATCAGGGATGGGAGATGGGCACTTGGTCCTCAAGCATTCATCTACATATGTCTCTACTAAGAAGTTACCTGTCCCTGTTTGCATTCTTTCTCTTCATTTTTGTTTCTTTTTTGAGATTTTAGTTTTTAAGTAATCTCTACACCCAATGTGCGGCTTGAACTCACAACGCTGAGATCAAGAGTCACACACTCTACTGACTGAGCCCAGCCAGGTGCACCGTCTCTTCAGTTTTTATGCTTCCACCTAGGAAACAAAATCCCAGGACCCACCAAAATCTGCCTGTTATCAACTCCCAGTTTCTTTCCTCTTAAATCTAGCTGTACTTTTTTTTTTTTCAGGTACAGGAATATGCTGGTTTTTTTACCTATTGCGTCTCAGCTCCAGACTCACCCCTTTTACACTCTTGCTCTCTGATGATGGGACTGGACTCTGGAAACTGTATTTCCCAGACATCTTTGCCAGCTGCCTTTCTGCTGGTCTTGCCAATTGGCAGCAGCAGAGGGAACTGGAAAGTAGGAGGAAGGGAGAAGTGGCTTTCCTCCTGTTTATTGCCTGTCCTGTCAGAGTTGCCCAGGGCTGGCGATTTGTCCACCAGCAGCAGTTGGCTCAGATTTCAGCCCCAGTGTCCTCCAGCATCCAGCGTCTGCCACGCGGACCCCCTCACAGCAGCCAGCCATGACTGGGTGGTGCTCCCATCTCCCGGGTCTGAGCCCCACCTCCAGGAGGCCCTCCCTTCCAACAGTCCCTGATGACACTGCCTCCAGATTATCACCTCAGAGCACCCCTTGGCTCTCTTAGCCCTCCGGCACCTGGAGAGCCAACTTATAAAATTATAATAGTTGTGAGATTTAGGTTTTCCTCCCAGGACCCTAACCGATATCTGGGGGAGGGATTCTTCTTTCACTTAATCTTGATGGGTTTTTTTTCTTTCCCTCAGAAGGAATCCCTCTGTCTGGTGTTTATACCCCAGGCCTTCAGTGGGAGCTCCTTAAAGGGTTCAAGCAGTTGAAAACACAAAAGCTAGCGACTTTCTAGCTCTTTCTGTTTCCCACACAGCCATGCTTCCCTGGGCATATGAACACAGAACTGGGCTATGAGCTTGAGTGGGGGAGGGAGACAGAGCGATGGAAAAAGGGGGTAATTGTTACTATGGCAAAAATACTGTCAAATGGTAATACTTTTAATTAATGCTTTTCCCTGTTTTTTATAAACATCCCTGTATTCTCTTTCTTTGCTGAGCCTTGCCCAAACTGCAGACTCATGAGCAATATATATATTATTTTCAGCCAGTAAGCCATCAAGTTCTGGAGTAATTTCTTATGCACCTACATCATCCAATACTGATTCTGTATTGTGTGTGTGTGTGTGTGTGTGTGTGTGTGTGTGTGTGTGTTTACATAAACAGATAACTCAGTATTCTGTTATGTCCTGTTTTTCAAAGTTTAAAAGTAAGAACCTTCATTATCATGGCTTCAAATTAGACTATAGAAACTCCTGAAAAACATTTAATGTATTTACTGCCCACAAAGCCAAAGTATCTACAACTCACTTTTCTGAGGGTTTTTCAACTTTGTTGAATATGTTGTTAAAATTCAAGTTACAGTTTTTTCTTGTCCTGAATTATCAAGCAGTTGAACTATTTTTCACCCATTAAAGTTGATTTAAATACACAGGCTTGTACAGCTTATATGAAATTTAGTTCCATGGCTGCTTGAACCAAAAGAAAGTCAAGATGGATGATCTGTGTTAACTCTATGCAACCATATGTGTATTTATGGAGCCGAAAAGCAGGTCTGAAATTTTATGTGCACTTTAAAAGATAAAATCTTCAGAGAGAAACATGTTCCTGCCTTCATAAATAGTGCACCAATAGTTTGTACATCATCTCATAACAATAATAAATGTTCCTCAAAGACAGCTACAAGTTTGCAGTTGATTTCGATCATTACTCCACACTGAATAACTTCAGAATTCAACAAAGCCAGAATGATGTTGCAGACCAATATGCAAAGACAATATGCAGTCAGGTCACATAGCCTATTTAGCCCGCTAAATAGCTGCAGACAAAGATGGGATTTTGGGTGCTGCAAAGCTGAAGTACAACAAATACATATAGGTATGAGGGGGGAGCCAGGTTAGAATAAAGTTAATTTAGAAATGTTGCAATTGGGAGGCGCCTGGGTGGCTCAGTTGGCTGAGTGTCCAACTTTGGCTCAGGTGGTGATCTCACAGTTGGTGGGTTTGAGCCCCATGTCAGGCTCTGTGCTAAGTCATCTCAGAGTCTGAAACCTGCTTTAGATTCTGTGTCTCCCTCTCTGTCTCTGCACCCTCCCCCCCACGTGACTCACACTCTCTCTCTTAAAAATAAACATTTGTATACACACACACACACACACACACACACACACACACATACATATGAAATGTTGCAGTTGGTCTCAAATTTGGTATCAGAATGAGTAAAGATTATATTTTCAAAAATTGTTAATAGTTGAATGAGGAGCAAATGTAACTAAAAATGAAGGTAACTCAATAATTCTATAAACAGGTTTACACATTTAATGAATTTTACAAAAGGAAAATTAACTCCGTACCTTTAGTAGTATGGAATGATTTCTTGAAGCAATTTTAAGTGATAATATGCTGGAATGATGGCTTCATTGCACAAGAATTCTGCTTAATTCATTGGAAGTTCCTCTGAAGAAGTCAGTGTGAGAATTGGGGACTTTCCTCACTGGTTAGAGGCCATCTTCATTAATGTTGGAGTTGAGTTCAGTTTGGGGTGACCAACGGTAAAAAGGATTCCAGGGTTTGCTAAACCGTCATTTGCAAACAAGCTTTGGAAGAGCAATCTGATTGGTGCTATGGGTTTAGAATTGGGGTAGAGTGGATTTCGTGTGCTGGCTTGCCTGGAGAACAGCTGATTTCCACAGGATGTTCAGACAAGAGCAACCATAGCCCCTTAGCCGGCTTGGAATTGCTCTGGGCACCAGAGGTAGAAGGAAAGGTTTTCAAAGGTCCCATTGTATCTGTCCTAGGAGGTTTGGTTGCAATCTTAAACAGAACTACAAAACTAGCTTTAAAATCAGAACCCAGACTTTCTTGAGCCAATGAAAGGCAGAGTAAGATAAAAATAGTCTAAAATTGTTTTTTGCTTTCTTTTTTTATTAACTTATGCAATGAAGTGGGCAGATCATAAGTGCACAGATCAATGAATTTTTTTTATATGCAAAGTCCCATGAAACCAATATCCAAGTCAAGTCGGGAAAACTTTCTGTTCCTCGGGAAGTAGCATTGTGCCTCTTCCCAGTCAACACTCCCAAAGGTAACCGACATTCTGACCTTCAATACATACATTAGTTTTACTTGTTTTGAACAGAAAAGGTATTTGAAATATTTCACATAAATATGAGTAATTACTCATCTCCCAGAAATGTTGCAGATAGTATATTTCTTTATTTCCTTCATTTATTTATTTATTCATTTGTTCAAAACACAGTCTAGTACCAACTTTGTCAATTTGTATGCTCTGGCATTGAGCATAAAAATTGAACAAGAAAGAATCAGTGTCATCCTTTGGGAAATGTTAGAGCAAATGGAAGGATACATACAAGTAAGCAGGTAACGACAGTACAGTATGGTAATGCTACCCCTGAGGAAGTGCTGGATGCCACA
Organism: Neofelis nebulosa; assembly: GCF_028018385.1. Classification (NCBI taxonomy): domain Eukaryota; kingdom Metazoa; phylum Chordata; class Mammalia; order Carnivora; family Felidae; genus Neofelis; species Neofelis nebulosa. The sequence continues at coordinate 21,664,769 of NC_080783.1, forward strand.
AAGAAGGGTGTGGAATGCAGACTTGGGGAACAGTAGTGGCTAACAAGACAGGAAAAAAATACAGGAGGAAAAAGGAAAAAAATACAGAAGCACAGGGAACAGGGGAACAAGCGCTCAGAGGCGAAAGAAAGCTTTGACTATTTGGGGAACTGAAAGACAAAACATTCCCTGCGACTAGACAAGTGAACTGGGGCCAGATCCTGTGGGACTTTGCAGAGAACATTTCAGAGTTTGTACTTGGCTTCAAGGGCAATAGGAAGCCACTGAAGCAAGGGACTGTCATCATCACATTGGCTGTTTGTTTTAAAGCAGCACATATAAGAGGACATAACAGTATGGAAATGGTTTGAAAAACAACTTTGCTTTGAGATTCTTGTGTAGGGTGAAAAACCTGAGCTAGCATCCCTCCCAGCAGACATAGTTTTTATGTCACCGGTGTTGGAGCACGAGTGGCAAGAAAGTGGGCAACAAGTTATACCCAAGGAAATAGGCTGTGACCAAAGAACATGAAGCGGCATTGGGTTGATGTACTACCTGATTCCATCTTAGTAGAAAGCCATCAATTACAGGAGCAAGTTAAATAATGAGCCTAACGTTCACAGCTACAGATGCAGGGTTCACTTCATTGTCCCTATGCTAAGACTTCTCCACCACACCTGGAATACTCTATTTTACATGTTAACCTTACCTAAGTCTTTTGTTTTTTAATCTACATTTCTTTTTGTTTTAGTTTTTAAATTTTATTTAAATCCAACTTAGTTAATATACAGTGTACTAATGGTTTCACACTAGAATTTAGTGATTCATCACTTACATATAATACCCAGTGCTCATCCCAACAAGCGCCCTCCTTAATGACCATCACCCATTTAGCCCATCCCCACACTCAGCATCCCTCTGACAAGCCACAGTTTGTTCTCTGCATTTTAAGAGTCTCTTATGATTTGCCTCTCCTTATCTGTTTTTATCTTTTTTTTCCTTCCCTTTCCCTATGGTTTCGTTTTGTTTCTTAAATTCCACATATGAATAAAATCATGATATTTATCTTTCTCCGATTGATTTATTTTGCTTGGCCTAATACATTCTAGTTCCACCCACATTGTTGCAAATGGCAAGATTTCATTCTTTTTGATCACTGAGTAATATTCCTTCATATATAGATATAGATAGATATAGATGATATAGATATAGATATAGATATAGATATAGATATAGATATATAGATATATAGATATATAGATATAGATATCTACATTTCTGTGATGATCATCATCAGCCTGAAAAATCCAGGAGGAGAGTGTCAAAACCATCTTCACTGACTTCTAATTTCTAGGTCCCCTTTCTTGAACCCTAAATTTAGATTAATGTTCTAAATAAGTTTTTCAAACATCTGCCCTGGTCCCTTGAAGTTTGAATCATCCAAATGGATGTCCAAGCTAATTATATCAACAGATCATCACCAAAGCCCATCCTGCCCTGTCATGTAGACATAGGTTGAGTTGTTAAAGGCTTTTCCCCCTTGGCTGCGATAAACCGAACTACAATGCTTTCATCAATATCACTTTTGATGTGGTTGGGGTATTGGTAATATACTGATGTGTCTGTAAAGCAGTTTTCTTTATTACCATGTAGACAAATTGTGAAACAAACAGTTGGTAGGTAGATATTGTTAGAAAAATCCTTGCTATTGGAAAAAAATTCCCGTGTGATTTCATCCTAGTAACTGGTGATTTATAACAAACTCCAGCAACGTATGTGCCTCTCTTCCTAGCTGAATCATAAACCCTTTGGAGGACAAGTATGGGCTGAATTGTGTCACTTACCCAAATTCGTATATTAAAATCCTAAGCCCCAGTGCCTCAAAATGTGACCTTATTTGGAAATAGGGTCATTGCAGGTATAATTAGTTAAGATGAGGTCATACTGGGTTAGGGTGGACCTCTAATCCAATATGACAAGTGTCCTTAAAAAGGGAGAAATCTGGGGCACCTGGGTGGTTCACTCGGTTGTGCATCTGACTCTTGATCTTGACTCAGGTCATGATCTCATGGATTGTGGGATTGAGCCCCATGACAGCTTCCTCTATGTTAACAGAGCATGCTTGGAATTCTCTCCTTCTCCTCTCTCTCTACTCCTCTGCTTGTGTTCTCTCTCTCTCTCTCTCTCTCTCCCTATCTCTCTCAAATAAATAATTAAACTTTCCAAAAAAAAAAAAAAAAAAGGGAAGGGAGAAATCTGAACATAGACATGCATTTAGGGAAGACACCATGTGAAGATTAACATTAGGCTGTCTCAAACCAAGGAACTACCAAAAACTGGGAGAAAAGCCTGGAACAGATCCTTCCCTGGTGCCTTCTGAGAGAGGCTGGCTCTGCTGACACCTTGATACCAGACTTGCGAGTTTCAGAACTGTGAGACAATAAAATTCTGTTGTTCTAAGCTTTCCAGTTTATGAAACTTGGTTTTTGAAGTTCTGGCAAATGAATACAGCAAGGATTATGGCTCACCCATTTTTGTGTGCCCCACAGGGACTCATGAATGTTGGCAAAATTGAAGTTGCAATCATAGACCCCAGGAGACCCGAAGCTTGGGCCAGTGAAAGCAATGACATGCCTGGAATTGGGACTTTGCAGATTTCCTCCTTGTCTTGAGATACACACTTGGGAATGTGCTGGGGCGATACCAGTTCCTTGTACCTGGTGAGGAGACAGGCATGCAATCAGAGCATTCACCCATTCCCTACCTCACCCTACTCTGCAAGAGGACCACAATGAAGTGTTTTAATGTACTAGATGGGATGCTCATCCAGATGGGGCTGAAACATCCACAGCAGGATGTTTTACAAGGACACTCAGCCCCCTCAGTGTCCTAGGAAGCACATGGCACTCAGTTCTTGTAGACATATATGTGGAATCAGATGTACCCTTTACCAGCATTAAAGGAATTTGTACCTGTGCCTGAGTTCACTTTCATTCAGTCAAATCCCTGGTCCATTGTGACTCATGAGAAATGTTAATGAAGTACCTGAAATGAGCTTCCACTCAAATTGAAAGGAGGAGCCTACTGGCCACTGAACAAAGGGAATATACTGGGGGGATTGAGATAGGACTAGCTCTCATCTTTTTGTTTTGTGAAGTCTTCTTTCCCACTAAACATAACAACTCACATGTTGCTCAGACTGTCTTTGTCTCAGAGGCACACCACAAGGAAGAAGACATTGCCCTGTCTACTCCTGCATTTAAATTGCCATCTGATTATTTTAAAGTTTCAAAGTTGGTAGTTTGTTGGTGGGGATGGAGATACACACACACACACACACACACACACACACACATACAGAAGAGTGTGTGAAGTGCATGAATCTTTTTTTTTAATGTTTTAATGTTTATTTATTTTTAAGAGAGAGAGAGCATGAGCAGAGAGGGGCAGAAAGAGAGGGAGACACAGAATCTGAAGCAGGATAGGCTCTGAGCTATCAGCACAGAGCCCGGTGCGGAACTCGAACTCACGAACCGTGAGATCATCGCCTGAGCTGAATTTGGAGGCTTAACCGACTGAACCACCCAGGTCCCCTGAAGTACATGAATCTTAAGTGTGCAGCTCCATGAGTTTTTATATATGGAAATGCTTGTGTCATGGCCCAGGTCACCAAGATCTAGAACATTTCCAGCACCTCAGAAGATTCCCCTTGTGTCCTTTCCCAGGCTTGTACACGTATGATTTTTAATTAACCATTAAATTATTTTTCTGAAACCTACTGGCAAAGAATGCCTTCTGTATGTTTGAGAATCTATGGTAGTTCGCAAGACATGTAAAAGGTAAAATCAGGCTTGCTGTATTGCCTTTGTGTGGTCTGCGTAGAGCAGAATTTGCAAACTGGCTGCCTGTGGGTGAAATCCGCTCTTCGGACATGGTTTCTGTGGACTGACTAACAAATGTCTTCCAAAAATGTAACCATAACTTAAAATTAAGGAATTTCACATGAAAACCCAAATTTGGAGAGGGGGAAGGGGGCTTCTCTTTAAAAGTTGGGAAATTGGGGCGCCTGGGTGGCGCAGTCGGTTAAGCGTCCGACTTCAGCCAGGTCACGATCTCGCGGTCCGTGAGTTCGAGCCCCGCGTGGGGCTCCGGGCCGATGGCTCGGAGCCTGGAGCCTGTTTCCGATTCTGTGTCTCCCTCTCTCTGTGCCCCTCCCCCGTTCATGCTCTGTCTCTCTCTGTCCCAAAAATAAATAAAAAACGTTGAAAAAAAAATTTTAAAAAAAATAAAATAAAATAAAAGTTGGGAAATTGTGTTCATTCCTTCTTGGAAGAAGTCACCCGGAGCTAGGCAGTGGCGGTCTCCTTGACATGATCCTGCCCACTGACCTTGTGCACCCACGTCAGCTGCTTGGTCCTTGGGCCATCTGCAACTAGGCAAACGGTAAATGTAAGACAGACTTCTAGTAGGTGATTATTTTCCTCCTAGAGGAAAAAAGACACCTTCAATACTACTCAAATATTTTTAAAGAAAAATGGAAGGGCACCTGGGTGGCTTAGTCAGTTAAGCATTCAGGTCAGGTCATGGGCTCATGGTTCATGATTTCGAACCCCACATCAGGCTCTGTGCTAACCGCATGGAGCCTGCTTGGGATCCTCTGTCTCCCTCTCTCTCTGCCCCTCCCCTGCTCATACTCTCTCTCTCTCCCTCTCTCCCTCTCAAAAATAAACATTAAAAAAAATGCAATTGGATTTTAATACATTATTTCTTATAACTTCATATGGTAATTTATTATCTGGAAATAGCTATTATTTATTGTATACCATTCCAACTAGTTTTACACAGGCACACACACACACACACACACACACACAGTGTTGATGTCTAACATCCGCATGCTGGCTAATGTTTAATTTTTCAATATAAACATTATACTGAAAGGCACTCATCTGTGGTGTGAGGACCACTTCAATTTTGTTTTTGTATCTTTTCTGCATAACTAGTTCCATTAAGTTCCAAACTGAATTGACTCATCTTCTGTGACTCTGTCTTCTAAAGATGAACTCGAATCACCTTGTCAGATCAATATTAGACATGCTGGTGTTGAGCATTACCTCTGTGTATATCTGAAAATTCTCTATGAATGGCACTTGAGAGTATTGTCTGTCATAAAAACCTACATATTTATGAAGTAAATGTATGATAAAGTTCTTCATTTGGATATACTATAAAAAAAAGTTGCCATTTTAAGGAAAAACTACATGGAATAAAGCTTTTGGATGGAGAATATCCTGGCTTTGCTTTTTTTTCTAAGCAGCTTTTTCTCCTTTTGTGTTTTGTACAAACTCATAACAATTTTGTTCCAATCTGTAAGATTTGTAATGTCACTACTTTCCATTTGTTCTACAACATAAACACCCACATGTCAATGCTACCTTATCATCAAGGGCTCACGAGCAGAATTTTTTTTTCTGATAAGTTAAATTGTTGTTAAGCGACTCCAAAGTCATCAGAGGCAGTTAATTTGTCAAATCAATTGACAGACACAAGAAGCATACAGACAATGAATAACATGAGGGAGAGAAGAAGGTTAATAACACTATATGTCTTTTAGAATTTATTTAACTGTATTTGAAATTGTTTCATGCACACACAAATGTATACACATATAACCCATGTGCACACACCATAGTGGTTTTATTCTTAAGTTCATATGAAATGCTCTATGTGCTTTTAATATATCCTTTGCTAAGGATAAGGGTAATCTTTATCTCTGCTGAGTTAATTTATAAGCACAATGACTGCTATTCAAACTCTGGGGTTATTACACATTAAAATGGCATTTTTTAAAAAAACAAAATCTCTAGTAGTAGTTTTAAATATGATTTTGATCGTATTCATCCTCTAGGATTAGGAGGAGAGAGGGTTATCAGCAAAATGCATGTAAGGCCTGTAACTGTAGAGCCAGATATAGACTCCTTCATTATTGGCATTGCCATACCAATGGATACTTGCCTCTTCATTGTGCCAGAAATCTCAACGTCTATCAGCTGTCTCCTTTTCATTCCCTCCTGGTGTATATTTCACAGTAAGAATATCCTGCAGCTTCTCAAGCCTCCTTCTCCTTCCTCTGCTCCTCTTTACAACAACACTCCTCCAGTAAGTTTTCCAAACTCGTTTTTTCCAGCTTCTCTTTTATCTTGAGTCTAAACCTATTAGGTTTTCATCCTGGCCCACTCCAATTAACGGTGCTCAAATCCTGTGATGTAAACACTCCCATGATTCCTTTAATTGGCTTAGCTCTTCCTTACCTGTGTTTTCTGGGGTCCCACCTTTCAGTTACATTGTATTCACTCCAGTCCTTGTCATAGGGTTGTTTTCAGGAGAAATCAAACTATGACCTTTTCTTTCTTAGTTAATGTTGACTCATTTGGTGATTGGAGATTTCTACTACCAGTTCTTTAAACATCAACATTTTTTGACAACTCCCAAATATGTACACCCAGGCAGGTCCTCTCTCATGAATCTGAGACGAGTATTTCTAGCCTCCGAGATATTTTTAGTCAATATCCAATAAGCAGCTCAAATGTAAACTGTTTTCTTCCCTTAAATATGTTCTGCTTTTATCTTTCCAGTCTCAGTAAGTAGCACCCCATCTGTCAAATTGCTCAGATTAAGCCTGGCAGTCATCCTTGACTCATATGCCTTTTTCTCATATGACATGTCCAATCTCTCAAGGCGCCTCTACCTTCACAGTATATGCAGAGACAGACTGTTTTGTTTTTACCCATTTCACCACCACTGCCCTGGTCCATCCACCGTAATTCCTCATCCACAATATCAGAAGAGCCTTCTCGTTGGTTTTCCTGCTTCCATATTTGGTCCCTTACAGCCTATTCATGACACGGCTGTTGAGAAGATCCTGTTGAAACCAAGTCTCACTATGTCCCTCTTCAGCTAAAAATCTCTCAGAAGACTTCATCACACACTCAGAATAGGAGCTGAAAGCCTTATAGCGACCTACAAGACCCTCTGTCGCCTGGGTTCCTTCATGCCTCAGAGCTCATCTCCTACCACCTTCCTTCACTCTGCTTCAACCACACTGACTCTTTATTATACCTTAAACCTGACAAGCACACTCACCTCCCATATCCAATGAAGGTATGATTTCATGAAACCTTAGTTTTAGCCATGATGTGTGCCCTTGTGCGTATTGAAGTCTATATCGATTTCTTACTTCAAGTCATAGTTTCAAAAAACACTTGGCCTAAACATTCACCCGAATCGTATTGCTCTGGCTGATGAAGAGTTGAAATATCCATTTGTTTCAGTATTCTCTGAAGTTATCTATCCCATATTTATATTGTTGCATACCAAAAACAAAAATGAAAAAAAAAAATAACAACAACCATAATCTAAGTATTTCAACTCCTGAGACATGAGATAGTAGTTAATCATGCTGTTTAGATTACTGGGCATAACACATTTCTCTTTGGGGTCTTTCCTCGTGGATAAAAGGACTTTAGAGAGGATTTCCCTAAAACCATGACACAATTTACTTTCATAGCATCTTTCATCGCTGAGAAAGTAGGCATGTATGAACATAAATGCCTGACCATTTGGAGAACTAGTAGTACATATTAACTGAAGACAAATAGGAGAGAATAACTTTCCTAATTAGAGAAAACATACAAAAACTCGAGTAATACTTAAAACTTTCCATTTGACCAGTGTCCTGAAATAAGCATTTTCTCCATGTAACTTTGTTTAAGCCTTTGTCAAAAGTTAGTTGTGATTTTCATGATGGTATCCTTAGAGATGGCACAGTAAATACTGCCCAGAAAATTCCCATCAAAAAAATGAAAAGGAATGTGATGCTTTGAATAATGTTAGGAAGAAGGCTGAGCCTAGAATTTGGATGTAGGTTGAGTATCAAAAGGAAACAAAGCTACAAAAGATCAGAATGAGAGCAGAGATTGGAAGATGAAGTAGGAAAGTGATTAAATATTCTGAAGGATGATTTCTGCACCATCTTTGAGTTCAGTTGATATAAATAAATGTGAGAGCCTTCGGTGATTATTATCATCATCATTACTGTACTCATATAGGAAATTATAGCTTATTTGGCACTTGATTCTTCATATTAATGATGTGAAGTTTCATGACAACTCACTAAGAAAATAAAAATGAAAATAATAAATCAGCCCGCGGCACTTAAAAGCCTAATGAAATCCAAACACTTCCCAATAGAAGATGACTCAGTGACACAGAATTGGCAGCTGTTTGTTGTTAGATCATTAGTTTTTACTGGCTTTTTTCCTATTTTAAGAAGACATCTGCAGAACCTTCCTTTCTCCCATAATCTTCCTGGATTTATTTAAAGAGACCTGGAATGGAGTCATCAATTGGAAAAATAGAGTAGAAGCTTCCTTCAATAGCTTAACTACCCTTTTCCAGTGGGTTTTAAATTATAGTAGTTTTTATTGAAAATACAGATTAGGCTAATTGAAGCAACTTTCTTTGCCCCAAGAAAAAGTGAAAGGAAAATCCCCCCTATCTTAAACTTGTGTAAGGGAGGCATAATGAGATTTGTAATGACAACTTTGCCATACTGTAAGCGGGGCCAGAAAATGCTATCTTTGAGCAAATGCTCAGGGTAACATCTTGTCCTGGCTGGTCTCTAGCAAATGAAAACTTCAAAAATGTCTGCTGGTGCTTCTAAAGCTTGAAATATCTTTAAATAGAAAGTGTCTTGTCTGTTTGAGGGGATTTTCCCTCCATAACTTGGCCCCTCAGTGGGTCAGCAATGACTTTGACTCCATAAGGATAGTGGCCTGCGTATACTTTCCTTTTACCACCCAAGAATAGCTAATTTGCCGTATTGAACTAGATGTATCTCATGCCAATTCTGCCCCTAAAAATAATTTTTTAAAGTATTTACTTTATCAGGAATTGGGAATATGTCATAAATTATCTTACTGAAGTTGTACAATCCTACAAAGGCGAATTTATCCGTGCAACACCTGTAAATGAACCCTATCAGGCACTTTACTGGGCACTCAGAGTCTGATAGTGAGCAAGATAGCTACAGTCCCTCAATGAACTTATATTTCAGTCAGATAGCTGAGCAAATGACAATTAAGCCAAATAAATTAAGTGATTTTAAATTATGACAAGTGGTATGAGACAGAAAATAACAGGACAGGTCAGGGAAGGCCTCTCTGAAGAGGTGATATTTAAGCTGATCCAACAGGAAGCCAGAATCACTGATGGGAAGAGCCCTTTCTGGCTTAATGTGAAGTTTGTGCAAAGAAGGAAGTGCTAAAATATAAGATATCTTTTTCATTTTAGGCAAATAGCCTGGCGTTTATTGATAGATAAAAGGATGGAAATTCAGAGAAATTAAGCAATACCCTCAAGACTGAACAACCAGCAAGACCTCCATTCTCCTGAGCCAGCTCCATATGATTCTATCATTCTTTCTACAAAGCTATATACCCATTTATCCTGCTGAATGTTCACCAGCTTTTTAGACTGTCTGGGCTAGTTTGGGATCACTTAAAGCTGAAACTCACCCAGATGCACTCACTGTCAGCAAAGCAAAATCTTCCTAATGGCCACTTTGCAGAAGTGCCAAAGTTACCCTTTCCAAGTGAGCTGCCTGGGAAGGCTGTCTACCATATGGAGCAGGATGTGAGCTTTTTCTGTGCCTCCAGTGGGACTGTAGAGTTTATGGTATGAAATTTTGCACTTCACAGTCCAAACTCATCGAGTTTGTGATGTGATAATTTGGGGGATATTAAAAGACATTCGTGCTAGTGTTTGCCAGAGAGGAGGGGGGGTTGGGGAGATGGGATAAATGGTGAAGGGGATTAAGAGGTACAAAATTCCAGTTATAAAATAAATAAGTCATGAGGATGAAAAGTACAGCATAGGGAATACAGTCAATAATATTGTAATAGTGTATGATGACAGATGGTAACTACACTTATGGTGAACACAGCATAATGCATAGGATTGTTGAATCACTATGTTGTACACTTGAAACTTATGTAACATTGTATGTCAATTATATTTCAATACCGAAAGAAGACATTCATGGGAAGGGCTTTGATGGTTATTGAGTGCTATTTTTCTGTTTATTAAATGAATTATATGTGTGTTTATTAATATGCATATATACTTGTAAATGCATACCCCCTCAAAACCACACAATATTATTTTTATTTTGAACCTCAGATTGCATGTGCTACCTTTAAAAATGACGTATTCAACCATAAGAAAGTCAAAAAAACAAGATAATGAATTCCAATTTATTTTTTATTTTTATTATTTTATTATTTTTAATGTTTATTTGTTATTGACAGAGAGAGACAGACAGACAGACAGAGCATGAGTGGGGGAGGGGCAGAGAGAGAGGGAAACAGAATCCAAAACAGGCTCCGGGCTCTGAGCTGTCAGCCCAGAGCCCAATGTGGGGCTCGAACTCACGGACCGCGAGATCATGACCTGAGCAGAAGTCGGACGCTCAACTGACTGAGCCACCCAGGCGCCTCCCAATTTATTTTTTAAATCAAAGATTTATTTCTATTAGCTGAAGATAGGTGAACAGCTACAGAATCTAAAATTATGCCAAATACTTTATAGATATTAACTTATAAAATCTTCTTAATAATCCTACTCTGTAACATTTAGAATGTCTGTTTTCCCGTTTAAAAAAACTAAGACTGGGTGAGATTAAGTAACATGTTCCACATCAGAGAATTCAAGTTTTGTATCTCACCCTGCTGCTTTCCCAAGAGTTTTCAAAAATGTTTTCTTTTTTTAAGAGTCACCAATAAACTGATAATGCATATTTATATTCCCATATTTCAAAGCATAATCTCCTCTCTGGTTCATGCCCTGTGGGTTGTAAATATTTCTGCAGAAGCTGCTTTCAGACTGAAGGAAGGAATCACTTGGACCTTTTATCTAAACTTTCACCCATCCTTTGAGAATAATTGCCTAGGACACACCAACTCTCCTCCTTTCATTGGCTGAAAGATGTAAAAATGTCTCTTCCTTTTGTGTGTGTGATAGGAAAAGGTGACAAAGTGACGCTCCCTTTTCAACCGAATCATTTGAAGGACAGGCACCAATAGTGATTCTGCCATCAGAAATACAACACATTTTGTTATATTGTCATGATTACAGCATTGAAAAATAAGTAGAGTTTCCTCTTTCCTGCTGTTAATCTGTAACTAGCATTCTGTGTAGCATGTTTAAGAGAGAAGGGTTAGGGTGCATTAAAAAAGGCAAAGATAAGAATTGTTACCTTGCACTATATTAGTCTATGAAGGCTGGTATCTCAAATTTTAGAAACAGTAACAAAAAAGACACACGGTTACTGAATTGCCAAATGTGTGTGCGCATGTATATGTGTCTGTATCTACCACGTATGCTCTAACCCTTAGGATCACACATTTCCTTGTTTAAAATTGAAATAAGCCCAGGGATCAGAAAGAATGGGTATATTCTTCTTTATACTCCATTCACAATCAGGATATACATGAGACTGGTCATATCAGAATATGAATATTTTGACACAAGCACTGCTACTATATTTGGCATTGTTAGTCTAGACTAACTGGGATATAATTCCAAAAAAAAAAGATGTTCTATAGTGGCATTTTGCTGTCATGCAGTAACATCTTCCAAGAAGAAGCAGGTATTTGGCCCACCCAACCTTTACATCTGCCAGCAAATGGTTGCTCTTAGGAATCCATATTCACATGCACAGGCTCAGCTGTATCTTTGAAGAAGGAGCAGCGGTGGAAAACCTGAAAGTATGATTCAATTTTTTAAAAAAATGGAATAGGCTTCTCCAATGAGTGTAATGTAAAACCAAAGACCAGATGTTCTGTTAATTTTAAAACATGGGGTGGGGGAAGATGAAAAACATTTTTGACACCATTGTGGAGAGAAGTGACATATGATGATATGGGTTGTGGCTAAATAAGAAAAGAGATGCCCAGCTCTATATCCTAGAGCACAGCAGAGTATAACGCTACCCCTGAGTCCCTCGAGTTGTTGAGAACAAGAAAACCTATGTTTAGAGCCAAGTGCTTATAGCTTTATGACAGTAATAGGGAGAATTGTAGACATTTATGTTTGAAAGGGATCTTGACCTATCATTTCCCCCATCTCCTTTATACATTCCCCAATTGGTGGGCTTCCAATTTTTTGCTTTAGAGTGCTCAGAGTTGGTGTTCATCCCTTATAAGGTAGACCTTTCTTTGGCCATACAATTGCAGTTGTTAGAATAGGCTTCATTAGTCTGAAAATATTTTCAGACTAATTTGTCTGGGGACAAATCCACTGTCCCCAGCTAGTATTGATGTCCAGAGTCAGAAATAAAAGGTTTACATATTCCTCTATAAAACATGATAGTTGCTTTAATATTTGAATATAACCATCATGTTTTTAAATCTTTTCTTCTCCAGAGTATACCATTTCTTTTTTTTTTTTTTTCTGAAATTTCTCATCTGACATGCTTCGATATCTCTAACAGTCTCTTTTGCCTTCCCTCAAGTGTTCCTTAGGTTGTTAGTATTATTCTGGTGTCTTTGCACTTAGAATTGAACAATATATTCTAGTTAAGTTGAAGGATACAAGAGGCAGGGATATTCATGACTTCATTTTCCCTTCAAGCCCTATTAGGGATAAAGTTAGAATTAGCCACACTCAATCTGGTATAGGGTTATTAACTATCAAAGTTTCAGGTCCCTGAGATTATTGAAGAGCCACAAGACAGAATGGGGATGCCCATGATCTCATTCCAGGCTAAAGAAACACCACACAACTATCCTGGGATGGTGGTGGTATTGGGTAGAGATGAAAAGAATGCTTTGGTTATTTTTATAGTCTTATTTAGAGTAGAAATTTAGGGCTCATGTTAAATCCTAGCAAAAGTTTTCACTTTACTTTTTTTCAACTTGATATGGGTTAATGTCCCTAATCTGTATATAGAAAATACACACATCTATAAAGAAAGCAAATGATATATACACAGAGAAACTATTATTCACCAAAAACTTTTAGACATATAATTATTGTACAAAAAGAAATCATTGAACGAAGCATTTTTGAAAACTGTATAATTCATCTATTTATCTATTTACATAGGTATATGGATGCATATGTGTGTATGTAGTGTATATGTATGTATGTTTATGTGTGTATATAGATATATATGTGCATGTATACACATATATATCCTGTTTATTATTAGAAGAACTTAGGCCTTGATGTACCTTGCCCAGAATTAATAGTTAAAAGCCTATTAGCTATATAAGCATCTTGCCAAGTTTCTACATGGTGATATCAAGGGGATTTTAGGGCCCATGTAAGGGTCTCCCTGAACATATGGAGAAATTAATACAGACTACAGTGGGACTGTCAACTCCCAAATCTAGGACCTATAATCTTATTAACTAAAACCTCCAGGCAGTTCTCCAAAACCCAATACCTATATAATTAATTTAAAAAAAAAATTAATGTTTCTTTTTGAGAGAGAGACAGAGTGCAAGCAGGGAAGGGGCAGAGAGACAGACAGAGACACAGAATCTGAAGCTGGCTCCAAGCTCTGAGCTGTCAGCACAGAGCCTGATGTGGGGCTTGAACTCATGAGCCATGAGATCATGACCTGAGCCGAAGTTAGATGATTAACTGAGCCACTCAGGCACCCCTACATAGTTAATTTTTGAAACTAAGTGCTCCTATTTACCTTAGGTTGCCTTCATTTTGTTCATTTCAATCTAGTTGTCTGGCCTACGAAGAGTACTTTGAATTTTAATTCCAATACATGTGGTATTGAATAACTCTCTTTCAAGCTTTGAGTTCTTTGAATGTTTAATAAACATGTCTCCACATTCGAGTCATCAACGAAATGCTAAACAGAACAAAGTCCATGACAACATCCTGGACCACTCCATTAGAGCTTTCTTTCTGGCTAACATGGGTACACACCCATATACCCTCCCTTTGTGGTATATAGATTCAAATTAACCTCACTGATATCTGGAGAACTGGCAATAAAGTTGACTTGTTGTTAGTCCCCTGATTGTTGACCCAGAGTTTCTTAAGTCTCACTTAGTTAAATCAAGATTTGACCCAACGGTCACTTGGTTTCCAACAAGAGTGCCAAGACAATTTAATGAAGAAAGACTAGTTTTTTCACCAAGGGTGCTGGGACAATTGGACATCTACACAGAAACAAATGAAGTTGACCACCCTCACACTATGTAAAAAAAAAAATAATAATAATACAAAGTGAATCAGAGACCTAGATGTAAGAGCTACATCTATAAAACTGTCAAAAGAAAACACAGGCATAAGTCTTCATGACCTTGGATTAGGTCATGGATTTTTAGAAATGACACAAAGCACAAGCAACAAAAGAAAATATATTTTTTTTCAATTGGACTTCATCAAAATTAAAAAATTTTGTTCTGCAAAGGACACCATCAAGGAAGATGAAAGGCAACCTACAGAATGGGATAAAAATCTTGTAAATCATTTTGTGAAAAGGAATTCTGATACACGGTACTACTTAGATGAACTTTGAAAATATTATGCTAAGAAAAAAAAGTCACAGAAGACCACACATTATATTATTCCATTTACATGATATGTCCAGAATAGTCAAACGTGTAGAGACACAGAAGTAAATTGGTAATTTTCTGGGCCTGTGGGGAGAGGAGAATGGGAGATGACAGCTAACAGGTACAGGGTTTCTTGTAGGGGTGATTAAAAATTGCAAAATTCGTGGTGCTGATGGTTGCCCAATTCTGTGCATATATTAAAAAGCACTGAACTGCACACTCTAAATAGGTGAATTGTATGGTATGTGAATTGTGTCTTAATATACAATATATAATTAGAGTTTAGAATCTGGGGCAGTGTCTTGTCAATGAAAAAAAAAACAAAAAACAAAAAACAGGATGATTGGGTGACAACCACAGAGTCCCTGACAATCTCAGTTTCCAAAGAAGGAATAGAAAAATGGCATTGGCCAGCATCCTTTTATAAGTTTAGAACAGAGAGTTTACAAACATTTAGGAAAGAAGGTGGTGACCATTAAGAGCCAATGTAGGTCTATGCTCTGTCAACATAATTTTCCTTTCAACAGATTTGGTAGGTTGGGAAAGTTCGGTAGACATAATGCATCCTGATTTCACCTAATAGGATTCTACTATATTGAAAGTATTTTAAAGATGAAGTTGAAAGATGCTTGAAGAATATCTCCTTCTAGATAATACTTTAATGAACACCAAAAAAGACCCATGGATCCTGCTTCATCAGAAGAAAATTTTTATGCCTTCCCTAGTTAACTGGAACATGTGTGGCCTACAAAAGGCTGGCGTGAGACTTGGATCGATGTTGATGTAAGACTTGCATCTCTAACAGATGTCACATTTAGCTTCTGGAGTCATTTAGTAGGTGACATTAGCAGTAATGAACAACATTAAAACAGAACATAAATTTGCCTATGAGGGGACCATATAATACTGACTCTTACCAAAACTGCAGTGCCAGAAAGAAGCTTCAAGAGAGAAAGCATCTCTCACCACCGCTGTCTTTCTCTCTATGTCTCTGTCTCTGTCTCTCTGTGTGTGTGTCTCAATATCTCTCTCCAACCCACCCCCCATCCCCACTTCTCTCTAATATTGTTGTATGGGTTGAGTGTGAACAAAAAGTGAGCAGTAGGTGGGGTGGGGGGAAGATATAGACAAATACAGCTCTTAACCACAGGGAATAGGGAATCTAGAACGAGGTGCTGGAACTGGTTTGCCCTGGCTCACTTGTGTCTGTGCTCATCTTTTCCCAGCTCTGTGTTCACTTAAGTCATTTTAGCAGCCTGAAATCATCCATGGTGGGAGGATACACCACAAAAATTGGCAAATGCTACAAATCTGGCCTTTATTTCCCCTGGAGAGCCTGTTGTTAAACACTTACCAGCATAGGCCTGGCAAGCCACTCAGTGCTGTCCCACTAAAGTAGTGTGGAACAACAGGATGTATTGTCTCTGAATGTCAACAGCATGCAAGTCATAGCACAAAGACACCAAGAAGAGAGCTGTGGTAATACACACAACAGGAAGTAACACCCACATCCATGGTGAAGAACACGGACTTAGAGGCAAGGTTGAAAGAAAATGTAGTGGTACTTTTAGTTAAACAATAACATCCAATTTGTAAGCAAGGTATATATTTGGGTGAAATGGCTTATTTTTTAACGTACGATTATAGGAACCATTATATTTGTTAAGTGTTCTAAATTTCTTGATTTCTTAGGAACAATTTTGCCTAAGGATAAAATTCAAGAATCCATGTTCCCATACCCTTTGGAGTTTTGTCCTTTGCCTCTGACTCACACAGTGGCAAGTGTGGCATTAAGGACAATATCCTCCAATAAGAGAACTTTACTTATAAAGCAATAATAATAAGTAAGTGGAACAACGTTTGGATTAGTAGGAAAGGTTAGAATACAAATGTAAAGTAAATATACTCAAAATAGGTTCTTGGGAAGGCTGAAAATGAAATTAGGTGGGCATGTGCTTATACCTATGTTACACTGTAGCCAAGAATTCCGATGGAAAAACCAACATCAGTCGAATTGGATTTTGTTCCTCAAAATGCAGTCAGAAATGGCATGATCTGCTTTCTATGGACACATCCAGAGGCTTCTCTTATGGAAAGGCAACATCTGTTTTAAGAAGTCCTTTGAAGAAAAACTACATAAACATGTGGGAACGGCGTGCTATATACACTCTCTTGCTTAAAGAGTTGCCAGAGGAAGTAGGGAATTGAGCCCCCAAGACAGAGGCCATTTAGTTACCTTGGCTAAGGCAGCAACACCAATTTCAGCCTCTCTGATGTTTAACACATCAAGAGAATGGAGGGAAAAAAGGTTATGACTGGAATCAATCTTGCCACTTTCCTGGCATAATATCAAAGGCTGCTTAGGTATAACTTTGTAAATGAAAAATTAAAATTTGGTGGGAAGAATTTGGGAGCAAGGATTTAAAAATTTAGTTGAATCTTCCATACACAAACCTGTCCTCATAATTAGCCCAAAAAAGAAAATTCAGCAGGCCCAATATTTCATCAAATCTTCCAGGCCAGGGGTTCTCAATCTGGGGTCCTTGGATAGAATTCAGAGTCTGTGAACTTGAATTAAAAAAAAAAAAGATAGACCTCTTGGGGCGCCTGGGTGGCTCAGTTGGTTGAGCCTTCAACTCTTGGTTTTGGCTCAGGTCATGATCTCACAGTTTGTGAGATTAAACCCCGTGTCAGGCTCTGTGCTGACAGTATGAAGCCTGCCTGGGATTCTGTCTCTGCCTTTCCCTATGCTAGCGCTCGCTCTCTCCCAAAAATAAAATAATAACATTTGAAAGTTTTCAAAAATTTTTACAAAAAGATAAACAACTTTATTTTCACTCACCGCAAATTGGAATTTATCGTTGCCTTCAATTATGAGTGTAAGCAACAAACCACATTACTATTGTTCACCAGGAACAGAAATCACAGATACTTTTATGTCACATTACAGCAGCTACAGATATCTTCACATACCACTTACTCTCATGCCATTTTCAAATTACGATAATGGCCCAACTTGCTGTGTCCTGTGACTTGAGTATAGATGCAGACTCTGCACATATATGGCTATATCAGAAAGTTGGTGTTTTAATGGCTTGAAAACTATACTTCAATACAATTTGCTTCCCGTGTGAAACTATGTCATTCTTTGTGTTTTATTTTAAGCATTTTGAAACATTATCCAGAGAAAGGGGAGCCTGGGTGGCTCAGTCAGTTAAGCATCCATCTTTGGCTCAGGTCATGATCCCACAGTTTGTGGGTTCAAGCCCCATGTCAGGCTCTGTGCTGACAGCTTGGAGCCTGGAGCCTGCTTCAGATTCTGTGTCTCTCCCTGCCTCTTTCTCTGCCACTGCCCGGCTCATTCTCTCTGTCTCTGTCTCTGTCTCTGTCTCTCTCTCTCAAAAATAAATAAAAATAAACTTAAAAAAAAAAAAGAAACATTATCCAGAGAAAGAGTTCATAGGCTCCATTAGGTGGCCTAGGCTTTCAGGTTAAGAAGCACTGTAGGCAGAGTGAAGAGTTATAGGGCAATGGGTCCTTCCTGTGTGTTAGATGGGAAAAAGAGGAGGGTCTTGATACACCTGTTCGGTTATGATCTCTATATAAAGTTTGAAGACAAAGATGATTTATACAATATTTCCACCCTTAAAAAGAAAAAAAAAACACCCTCACAATGAAATGAGAAGAGTAAGAATCTAAATCTGCAAGGAAGTGAGGGATAGGGAGAAATATAGTAAGACCATCTGAAAGTGTGAAACTTTTTCCTGTCGATCTGATCAGATAATCCCGGGGCACATCCTGCTTGAGATGGAACTAAGGACTGTGAAGCATCTGAGGGCCAAAGCTGTGAGCAAGAAGCCAGGACAACTCTGTGGTCTGTTGACTCTGGCATTACGTTACCTTCCTGTGTGATCTTGGACAAGTGACACAATCTTTGGTGATTCAGCCTCTCCACTCTCTTGGCCCCATGTTCCATTCAGCTGGCTGTGCAGAAGTCTCAAGATAAACAGCTTGCTGAAAGAAAGACAGCATTGATGATTTTTTTTTTAAAGGAAAGACAATGCCAAGGATCCACTTCCAGGCCTTCCATGATGGCTCCTTTCCTACCTTCTGTTCCCACCCTTTGTCCTACACGTATTCCTGGTTTCACCACCAGCTTGGCTTTCCGTTTGCCCTCAGCCCACTATCTGCAGCAGTCAGAGAACACAACTCTACCTCAAAGGCCGTCCCGTGCGTAGCACCAAAGGAGGGACATATGTCTTCGCTTCCTTTTCATCATTGCACACTGCTTTTTTCCCAGACACCTTCCTCTGCCTCCCAGCAAAATCTATAGTCAGACCATCCCGTGACACTGGCACGCAGCTCTATGTCTCTAAACTTGAAAAACATAAGAACTCTTTCTAAAAGAAAAAATTCTCACTTCCTACCAAAGAAATGGTTATCAATCACCAGCGCAAAAGTTTTGACTTCATAACTCAAAAATACTAATGGCTGCAGAAATACAGTTATGTGAGAATTTCCTTGGGTCTGCAGACCTCTGAAAAACACCAGTAGACATGCTTGTTTACAGCTCTAATGTTACTCTTTCAACGGTTATCTGATTTTGGCAAAAATCAAAGCTTTAAGCAAATTGGATGAAACTTAGGTGATAAGATTTCAGGTGTCAGGCATTGGGCAGGAAGAGGCAATGGCAAATGGAATCCTTTTGAACAATCCTAGGATTACATGACATTCTTAATCTCCGATTGTGTCTGCTCCTAAGACTGGCCTTGGAACTTTCTGACTAAAGTGATTCAGGTAACCTTTTCATCATATTGAATTGAAAGAGACCAGAGGCCTCCTTATCCTACCCGAAGGATATGGCAATTACATCTGTTCTTTCAAGGAAGGAGCAACTTGGTGTTGGTTGTCAAAATGCCTGTTGTGTCAATCTGACATTTTAATGATTTTTTTAAAGATACTATTCAGTTTACCCATGAGTCGTGGGAATAACCTCTGACATTATTAACCAGAAATCAATCTTCTCAACCACTGTCCACATTTAAATAATTGGCTTGGAGGTTTTTCCTCAAATAATCCAGCTCATCATATTTTCCAATGTGCAGTGCAACAGAGCTAAAATAGTTTTTTTAATAATCTGCTTTCCTTACGTTTACATTTATTTTCCATTTTTAGGCATGAAAACAGTCCCCCCCCATCAAACTAATTTTTATTAATTGGATTTCCACCTGCATGTCAGGCAAAGGAAAAAGTAAGTTTGAGCACAATAATAAAGCCCTTCTAATCATAGCAAAGGGAAAGACAAACAGGCCAGAATCGAAGAAACGAGAGTTTACTGAGACTTCTGCTTTCACCCCAGTGACTTCTGAACCTGGCTATCTGGGACCCATGCTGATCTCATGACCACATCTATAGGATCCATGTCCTAATTCACACCCAATCATAGTTCTCCTCCAATCCTGCCCCCCATTTCCTATTTTATGACGAAAGGGAAGCTTTCTGCATTCAGGTTACTAAAAATATCTGGTGGCCAACCCAGTCCCATTTTTTCTTCATCCCTCTCACTAGCAGATGGACATAAATGAATAGGGATAAGGAACAAGACCATTGCTCATGAAGCAGGCCTGCATGGCTTTTAAGAGCCTGAATCGCACCTCCTATTCACAAGCCAGAGCAAAAGAGTTTGCGCCTAGGTGTTTTATTGAATGGACAGGGAGTTGTAGCCTTAGCCCTGCCACCAGCTCACCAAACAGTTGAGACTTCTGGTCGTAGGCCAGCTGTGCTGACCCCGGGGTTGGCAAGTCTCAGATAACTATGGCTTTGAACAAGTCAGAAATACAGAGCCCTCTCGGCAAGCCATAGGTAAGTAAGCTTTTCATTACTGAAAAATCTACTATCCCCTTGGTATAAAGAGGAAGTTAATGTCAGAGTTTGGGCATTGACAGGCACATGACCACATTCCCTGGAATGTTTACGCTTGCACCGGAATCACTTCACCTTTGAAACCCAGTTATTTTGGATCGAATTAACTTTCTGTGATCTGAAAATGTTTTGGATTCCATGAACTCCCTCCCCCGCAAAATGCAATAACCTACATTCACACAATTTTTTTTTACTCCAAGCACCTGAAAGGCAAAACATTTTCTCTAACCACTAATCATTTACTTATAAATAGTTCATTTAATGAGTACTTGGGACTTACCTTTTCTGCATTCATTCAGATTCATTGCTCTGAATGCATCGGAACAGATGTTATGGAGGCTCACAACATCAAAGAAACATTTACTCTTGAGAGTTTGTTAGGCTTAAATGAAGTTGTACCAATGGTAAAGTGATAAACACTTCAAGGTTTACTTCAGAAGGAATTCAATTCTACAAACCTCGTACTTCCTTTTCTGGTTCAGCAGACTTTTTTTTTTTTTTTTTTAATAAAAGCACATTCCCTTCCCACATTCTCAACTGTGCCACCAAGCACATACACATAGTAATGATACCAGGAAAAACAGAAGTCTTAGCAGATAGTTCAATAACATCGGAAAAGATTTTCCTTGAGCAAGCATGAGTAGTACCAAACAACATAGACACTATGTTGTTTCCTATACATGCATACCCATGATAAAGTTTAACTTGCAAATGAGGCACAGTAAGAGATTAACAACAGTAACTAATTTAGTCTCATATGAAACACTAAATTACCACATGTTGTCAAATATGTTTCTAGATTTTCTATCCTGTTCTATTGTTATATCCAACTACTTTGAGTTTGGTTTCTCTCTTCTCTAACTTCCTTTCCTGTTAAAAGAGCCAAAGATTCACAATTTTTTAAGGTAAACGTATAGAGGAAAAAAGACACCATTACCATCCACATGCTAAATAATCGTTCCATCAAAACAAATTTTGTTACTGAAAGCAATGGTGATTTTTCAGAATGGAATGATCCTCATTTAAAACCTTAGATCTGTTGCTAAGTTATGTTATCCTTAAGTTTTTCTTTTTTAGTAAGAACCCAAGAAAATAAATTATGAAGATCCAATCAACATTACTCTTTACAACAAAACTCTTTCAGAAGTAAAAGTGCCCATTGGCACTTTTCCATTTATTTTTATAGGAGTCTCATATAAGTATTTCTGTATGAGTCTGATCTTCTATTAAGACATCACTATCACTAGTTCTTTTTAAATTTTTGTTTGCCCACTTAAAACTGGTCCAATAGCTCTATCGTCTTTCTGGAAAGACCACCTCAACCAGCCTTGAAAACCTTTATACTTTTTCTAGAGGGGGAGGATTTGCTCTCTAAATATCAAACATCAAGACAAAAGATTCACTTTATTTCATCTATTTCAACTTAAAGGATTTGTCATTTCTAAGAATTTGAAGTTAATATATTTTCGGAGTTGCTATGTGATTCAATTAGCATTTTCAATAACTTCATATGCAGAGAAGTGGAGAGGTAGAATGGAGAATCTGAATGAAAGAACACAACAATACTATGTTAAATCAAATATAAGGAATCATTTTAAATAGTATTCTTAGAGTGCCCACAGCTAGATTCTTCTCAGTAGAAGAAAACTCACTCATAAAAATGGACACAAGATTCTTGAATGGTCAGTTATAAAGGATTTCTGTCAGCAATTTTCAAATTTGTCTTTGGATTAACTATCCTATAAACCAGGCAAATTACACTCAACAAAAAAGAAGATATCTTGACAATTTTGTATGTAACTGAGAAGCAGAAGGAATATTTTCAGGCAGCAGTCATAATTTTTCCTTGACTGCTAATATCTGCTTGCTAAACCTTGCACACATCCCCAGGGTGTTGGGTTTTGTAAACATTACTTGATGATGACATACTGAATAATATGAAAATGTGTCTCTCATCCACACCCAAAACCGTCCAAAGAACATTTCATATTTTCAGACTGTGGTCAGCATGCTTTTGGGGGACTATTTGTAGTTCTTTAATGGAAAGTTAAATAAGTTCTTTATTAAAAATGAATTCCTGGGCTATCCTTGCAGGAAACAAGATGGCCATAAACCACATGGTCAGTTTTGAAGTCAAATGCTATAGAAATTGAGGTTGTTTCTGACATCTCCTGATCAGAAATGCTGCAAATTCCAAGAACAAATTGTTTACTGAAGTGAGCGTATAGCCAGATAGGTATTTCTTTGCTTTTACAGACCTAAAATCTTCAAACCACTTTTAGGAGTCAAAAATAAAACTAACATCTCTGTCAGTTCTTGATATTCAGTAACACTCATTCATCTTTTTATCAAAACAGAATATACAGTTTGATAATGACAAAAAAGATACAATACTTCTAAGACAGTGAAGTTCAAGTGCATCTCAAATAAAAATGATTAGTTTGATGGGTTCAGTACTTTTCTGTTGACTGAACTCAATAGGAGTGCTGCAAACAGAAGAAAAGAAATCCACTTGACCTCAAAAGAGCCTCTCTCTCTCTAATAAAATATTTAAAAAGTCACTGTGATTCACGAGAATTATGAGACTTATGTACACATTGAGCATCTTAAATGTGAAATTATGGGTGGGCCTATTCCCAAATCAGATAGCAAGTGAAACAGTGAGGCAAATTTTATAAAAAGGAAGAAATAATGAAGAAGAGAAAAGAGAAGAAAAATTTGATATTGTCATAAAAAAACTTTTAGACATTTATTCCTTTGTTGTCTGATTTTTGTTTCTTTGTATATGGTCACTCTGGAAGATGGATATAATGAAAAATAGGAAAACTTACCCAACACTTGGACATAAATCACAAAAAGAAGACCGCCAGCGGATGATATAAGAAAGAAGTCACCAATTAAATGGAAATGGTAATGAGTTTCCAAGGTCCTCATGCATTTTCTGATCAACAATTTCCTGCTTTTCTTATAATAAAACATATTCAATGATATAAATTAATTAAAGGGCACTTACTAAGCCATACTGTCTCAAATCATTGCTTTTTTTCCTCCAAAAATTTTTATTTTCCTCTAACCAAAATTAAGCTCATTAAAACTAAAAGCACAATTATTTCAAGAAAAAGCCCTTCTAGTTACAGACTGTTCAAAAGAAAAATTTCAGAGGTCTTTGCTGAAGTAGGAAACATCCCCATTAGAATATGTGCTAATAAGAGCAAAGGCTTTACTTTGTTCACTGCTTTGTCACAGCATCTAGAACAGCTCTCCATAAATACAAAACATTTATGGCAGTCCTCCCTTGCACAGAAGTAATAAAGAGCAAAATAGTACATCTGTCCCCAAAATAGGATTTAATTAATTCTTAGTTACAGAGAGGGAGGGAGGCAAACCATAAGAGAGACCCTTGGATATTGAGAACAAACTGAGGGTTGGTGGGGGGTGGGGGAGAGGGGAAAGTGGATGATGGGCACTGAGGAGGGCACTTGTTGGGATGAGCCCTGGGTGTTGCATGGAAACCAATTTGACAATAAATTATATTATATAAAAAAGGATTTAATTAATTCTTGTAATTAGAAAGAAACAGTGCCGATTGGCTGGAAGAAATTACAATGCAGTTTAAGGAATTCAGAAAGTGGTGTTAAGGGCTACTGTATAGCTTAATTAAACTACTGAATATGCTCTGGCAGTTCGTGTGTGAACCGGTGAGGCGGGGTCCTCTCTTAGTGCTGTTTGACTAAAGATCAGAGCCAGCTTCCTGGGCATGCAACTTGTGTGCTTCACGAAACCCTGTACTTCACAAAAACCATACGCTCCGTGTCATGCTCCGCTGTCACCCTGCTGAAATTCCTTACTTATGAACAAGGAGACCTGCACTGTTTTATTATACTGGACCCTGAAAATTATGTAGCCAGTCCTGCTGCACACAGCTTCCATAAAGGTTGAGTCAGCAAGAGAAGAATGTATGAATGACCGACTGCCCAACACTCAGAAGACAGGTTAGGAGGAGTTAAATAAAGCCTATATACTTCAAAAAGTTCAAAATAATATCAACCTGTCTTATTTCTTTAGATTTTCCTTGTCCCCTCAAACACCTTTATCTACGGACTTGAGCTATCGCTGTGCTTTGATCTGTCATCTTTGTGGCTTGGCAAAAATCATAATTGAATTCCAAAGTCCCAGGAATGCAGCAGGGCAAGTTTTATTTTTGCAGCTCTCCAGAACCGCTCACCCACCCCACCACACATTTTAAAAGATTTTAATTTCACTTGGTAGGTCAGTCTTTGTAATGCAGAAATCATAGTACTCAAGGGATGTGTAAAGTCAGCTTCTTTAAAAAAATGAAAGTCACATACTGGGGATTTACAAGTCTCTAAAGTCTGAAGGCTATAGCGGGACTCTATTGTAGACATTCCAGACACATGGCCAGCACTTGTATTATACTTCCTGTATGCTGCATGGTTCACAGAAAATGTCCTTCAATACATTAAAACATACCATTTGCCATGACTTGAGTTGTTTATACTTAAGTTTTTATCGCTGAAGGAATATTACCACTTCATACATTTAAATCTTAAAGACATTTACACTGCAGTAGTTTGGAGCTAAATAGACATCTTGAGTCTTCTGTCACAAGATACAAGGCTGGATTAATCTATTTTGGACTGTAGCAAAAGGGCACATGGCATAGTTAAACTCACTCACTGGGTCATTTCAAGCAAATTATAAATCATATTTAATATCATCATTTGCATGATATGTTTGCAAACCTAAAACTATCACAGAAAGAAGAAAATCTGTAAGACTATCCTAAAAGTGTATTAGTTTGATTAAAACTAGAACCAGATATATATATACATATATATATATATATATACACACACACACATATATATGTATATATATATATTTTTTAAAGTGCATAGATTTCAGAAGTAATTTCATCAAATCCATAAACATGCCTTGGATTTGGGTTTGGAAGTGGCTATCTTGAGACAGATACTTCCTACCTGCCCCAGCAGGAAAACTCTCCTTTCATTGTTACCTTGATCACAAACTTAACAATCTTCATTGCTAATTACAACTTTCGCAAGTTGAAGGAAACTTATATGCCCAATACTGTGCTAGAGACTTTATGTATACATTTTAATTCCTATAATTCTGAAGAGCGCTTTTCAGTACAAGCCCTGTCCCTTGTCTCTGCCTGGCTTCCATAATTGGACCTCAGCCATGCTGCTTCCCTGTTCTGATTTTCACATCTGTCTCCATCTTACATTCTCCAGTCGCCTCAGCAAATCTCTGGGAGCGATGCCTGTAGGAGCTATGCTGCAAATTTTCTGACCTGTCAAGGGTCGCCCTGTCTGGAAGGCTCCCCCTTTTTCCCTCTTACTTATCCAAGGTCTTCTCCTTTGACACCTGGCTTGCCTTTCTTCTTCCATAAATACTGTCCACATTCATATTCTTACTGTGAATTACTGGTGTAGAACTTCCCTGGGAGAAAGTGAAAGCATGGCAGGTGGGATATACTTGTAAAATGAGACAAAGAGGTAGAAGTGTGTGGTAGGTAAGGGGAAGGAATGGGCTGGTGTGGCTGGATTACGAAGTAGAAGGTGAGAAATGGGAGCAGAGCAGGCGAAAGGAAGAGTTCTTAAGTCTGGAGAGTATAATTCCTCACATAGGCAGTGGTAGCCACTGAAAGACTTAGCAGGGAAGGGGCCTGGTCGGATTTGTGCTGTAGACAGGTCACTCTGGTGGCAGTAGGCAGAGGATGGGTTGGATGGCAAAGAGGCAACAAAGAGAAGAAGAAGGTATCACAAAAGGATATCAGCTAAGTCAAGAGCTTAAGAGATAACAGGGAGAAGGGCCATGAGAAGTAGGGGATATGGAGAAAGGACATCCCAGGCAGAAAGAATAGCTTTGGGGTAGAAACGTGCCTGATGTATTGGAAGAATTTCAGGAATCCAGTGTGACTGGGTCATTGAGGATGAAAGGGAGCTTGGCAGGACCTAGGGACAGGGAGATTGAATGGCCAGGGCTGAAGTATGCAGGACAATAGAAACCTCCGTAAGAATTTTGAATTTTACTTCTGTGTGTTTGAGGAAGACATGGAGGGTTTGGAGCAATGGATTGAGATGTTTGTACTTAAGTTTTTAGAAGCATCACTGTCACTGCTATGTAGACAATAACCTACAGGCAAGGCGGATAGGGAGACAGTTAGGGTGACTGCGGTATTGCAGATGGCACATTGGAACTGGTAGCTTGGACAAGGGTATAGTGGTGGGAGTTATAGGAAGAGCTAATTGACAGGATTTGATGATGTGCTGGATACGGAGTGTGGAAGAAAAAGAGGAATCAAGGATGACCTCAAGAGTGGATAAGGCTATGATAAAAACACAGAAAGCAGTGTGAAAGCAACACGTGAGACATTACTTATGCTAACAGATACTCAGTGACCACCAGGTAAATGAATCAAGGAGAGCTGCCTGCTGGTTGTCATCTCTACCTGACTGTAAGGCTATGCCTCACACTATTGAATGAATGAATGAATGAATGAATCTGCTTCTTATAGTAGCCATAGCACCCACTTTTCTCTGCCTCAAATTTCCTGAACCTCATATATCTTCTGATCCTTGTAACGGCAGCCTCCCAAACCCCCCTCCCACTGCCTTGTGCAGAATCTGGGATGATTTACTCCAATTTGCCATATCTAGGATTTGGCCCGAAATATTATTTCCTTTTGGAGTGCCCTCTATTTAACCAGAATAAGCTGTGTTGTCAAGCTGTTTTTAACCTTAATTTTCTTAAAATAAATGGGTACATATGCATTTTTGAAAGGGCTGGTCATGTTTTAGTTTTATATTAAGTCACACGCATGGATTTCGGTGAAAAACGGTTTCCTCAAAGTTATAGAAAGAGCCCTTTGTTACAAGTTTAAATTGGAACTTTTTTTTCACTAGCAGATGAGAGCTCTGTGTTGCTGCCAGTATCCAGCTGTGCAAGTTTTCAACAGCTGGAATTATAATAAACTTCATTCTATGAAAATGAGCTCATTACTCTTTAGTTTGTGCTGATGCTCAATGAATCCATAAAGTGCTTCTCCAGGCTTGAGAAGTTCATGAAATTGCATAGAGAATTTTTAAAACAAAATTTTAGGTCTGGCAATATTCAAATTAGAGTATCTTTTTGCTCCCCTTCAATTTTGAAGTCAGATCTCAAAGCTGAACACATTAAAAATGTTAGTATATGTACCCTAAAGAAATACCCAGCTACATTTAGTATATTAAATATGCAACTTTGAAGCTCATGTTTTAACCAATATTATATTATAAACCAATATTATAAAAGGAATCGTGAGATTCAATAATGGTTGTTATATTTGTATCACAGTAGTTATGTTTTTAAGCTTGCCAGACGCTATGTTATGGACTACCTCGTTCTCTAAAACATGCATCTTAAATCATGTAGAAAAATGAAAAACTAATACAATTAGTTTTAGAGGCTTTGTTGCTTTCATTCTGATGTTAATATTTCTGTGATGTGATCGAATCCCATTCTTAGGGTTGATTTAATTATACCTTTATATTAAGTTCTCTGGGCACTAAAATTATAATAAAGTAACTTAAATATGTAAAGGTACTGGGGGGGGAAGCCTTGTATTAAAAATGTATTAGAAGCAGGGACAGAGGGTGAAAGATCAATTTTTGGTCTGAATTTAAGTATGCCTCAATATTTTTGGTTGAACATTTGAGTCATTTAGGAAATAAGAGCGAACAAAAGAGTAAACTTACTACATTACAATTTAAAACTATCCACTTCTCAGTCAAAACATTTGCAATGTGCCATTTTATATTCCTTTGATGTGAATTCCAAAAAGCCTCAGTGGGGACAGTGGACCCATAATTAAAACAATAATGGCTGTGAAATTCAACCTCTAGAATATTTTTAGTGTGAACGTTCCTCTGTGAAAATAGTAGAAAATCACAAATAACACAGTTTGATTTTGATCAGCTGGGAGAGTGTTCTAATCAGCTCAAACTCTGCTTTGACCAAAGTCCAAAGCTTTGACCAAAGTCCCAAGCTTCCATTCACTGTTAAATCACTGAATGCAGATCTATTCACTTGAGGATGTAACCTTTACATGAATGTCACTTTTGTAAATGCCACTTAAGAAGATCCTTCTAAAAGCCACAGTGAGATGCCACACCGGCCTTCTTGTTAGGTTTTCCTAAAGCCGATTGCCTCAGAGGGAAGGGAAGAGCGCTGCCTGGCACCAAAACCAAAGAAATTCCTGGGGTTTTAATCCCAAACTCTACCTCTGACCACATTCAACCTGTAAATTTCCTCTGTGCAAGATTTCACAACGCAGAATAATGTCTTCACTTGTGAGTGCCTTGCAGAGTATAAAGTCCTTCTGTGACAGGATAGCATCTTAGGATATGTGAAGGAAGGAGATTCTTAAACAATTTTGAGTGCCACAACTAATTGGCCAGCCCCATCCCTGAGGAAAGATATTATTAACAGTTTACATTGTATAGATCCAGTTTACGTGTTGTAGAAGTGGCTCCTATCCTGGAATATTTTCTTCTGATTCCAGTACCTGGATGCCATGTGATTCAAAGAAAGAGCCTTATTATTACCTATTTTAGTCTCGATTTACTAAAACATCTGATCTGCTTTTTTGTGAGGTAAACTAAAATTTAGGCATCCTTAGAGAAAGCAGGCCATAAGAATGCTGAGTTATAAAGGGCAATACCCACTGTTGTTATGTTGCCTATGATGGTAACTTCCAGATACTTTAGGGGAGGTGGGAGAAATTCTCAGACACAGAAAGCCTTTATAGCATACCTGCACTAATTTAGATTATGATAACACAGCAGAAATGTCTTGCTAACAAGCACCTGCTGACATTGCTAGCTTGCTAATCAAACAATATCTTTTATTTGGCTCCCATGCAGCCATTTAAAGAAAAAATTATAGAAAAATTCATTAGTGTTTGGTCTAAAAGAAATCTGTTTGGAATATGAAACGTATTCATTTTTCAAAATACTGTACATTATTTGTATAATCTCCTCTGGAAATTTGGAATACTAAATCAGCTTGGAAACATTCTCAGAGACACAGAATTCTCAGCTAGTGGTTTGAGGCTCTCATCTTTATTCCCTGAACTTATTTTGTAACCTAGCCTAATACCTGAAATATACAAGATATGGGGAAGGAGCCCACAAGCCCCATTCCAAAGACAGAATTCATTCCTTTCATTAATAAGTAGTAATTATCAAGTAAATCTACTTTTACTGGGAAATTACCATGTGCCATCCACTTTACTAGGCATTTAAAATATAGATTTGAATCAAACACAATCACAGCTATCACAGACCTTAAGGTTCAGTGGGAGAGGACATACAATAACTAATTAACTATTAGCATGTTATATGTCATGATGGAGACATACAGGGGCTATGAGACAGTGCAATGGGCTAGGAGACCTAAACTAGTAAATATTCTCAAGGACTCCCCTGAGTAAAGAGCCCTAAGTGAGGACTGAAGTTCAAATTAATCAGGGGAAAGTGTTGAGAAAGAGAGAGGTTGGGGGGGGGGGGGACGGTGGCATGCAGGATGATGCTAGATACATAGGAAGGGGATGTGGGAAACCATAGAAAGGATTTAAGGGTTTAAATATATACATACATATGTGTGTATACATTAATATATAAATACATATTATAGAATATACATATGATATGAGATATACATATTAGATATATATATGAGATTTATAGATCTCATATATATATCACAGAGCAAGAGAAAATACAGATAAGGGGGATGAAGTTATTTAGATATGGAATATCAGTGAGAAGACCACTGAGAAGTCTCAGTGAGGGATGATCCTGGCTTAGTCTAGGTGCATAAAATTCCATCCCAATACGGTTAGAAAGGCTTGATTTTTCTCTGACATAAACGAGTGTGGGGACACTGAATAGAGGTGAGACGATAAGGAAACAAATACCACCTGCAAGCAAATCCCCAACAATTGGAAGTTGGGTGTTAAGAATAAAACTTGCCTCTTTTTCAGCTTTGGCTGAAGTTGGCACTGTTATTAACTGCCCTCCTAAAAGAAGAGGAACTTGCTATCTTGACAAAAATTGCAGCCAACATTTTTGATTAAAGAAAGCGGCATTTATTTTGATTGAAAAACTTTTTGATTTATTTCAGTCTTGTCTTTGATCTGACTCCTGTCAGAACCTTTCTTTTGCAAGAGGCCTTGAATATTTCAGGAGGCAACATCTGTAATTTAAAATAAAGTGGTCTAGTTTGGGCTAGTAATTACTTCTGAGTGGGTCCCAGAAAGAGGGATGCCTCTATGGTAAATGCTCCTACTCTGCCTGGCTTTCACCCAGCCAGCATCCATCCAATATCTCCTAATACCATTTCTAACCTATGTTTAAATCAAAACTATGGGTGATCAAAATTATTCATAGATATGAAACAAATTCACCAGAATACAGGTTCTGTAAGGGATTTTTTTAAGCTGTTTTCTTTTCCTCACTGCATGCTCCAGAACCTGGATACTCAACAAATCGTCATTGAAAGAATGAGAAAACAAATGTTGACTAAGAAATATTGAGATAATCTTAAAGATTTCATCTTTTAAAAAATTTTTTAATGTTTATTTATTTTTGAGAGAGAAAGACGGAGCATGAGCAGGGGAGGCACAGAGAGAGAGGGGAGACACAGAATCTGAGGCAGGCTCCAGGCTCTGAGCTGTCAGCACAAAGCCTGATGCGGGACTTGAACTCAGGAACTGTGAGATTATGACGTGAGCCGAAGTTGATGCTTACCTGAATGAGCCACCCAGATGCCCCAAAGATTTCATTTTTTATCCAACATCCAGGGCTTATTGAACTAAGAAAGTACATTCTTTTTATCCTGGTATTTAGACCCTCCTCAGAATGGTCCCATTTCATGTTTGTTTTGGGTTTTTTTTTTTTGTTTTTTTTTACTCTAGTCAACCTATAGTATTCCTGAATCTCCTCCCACAAAATGGTTTTAGGTGTCTGTTTGGGTACCTTCTCTTATTTTGTTCCCTCAGCATGGAGTTGGGCTTTTTGTCTTGCACTCGTCACCCTCCCCACTTCTACACCAATATTCTTGCTACCCTTTCAGGACCAGCTCAAAGACCAGCTCTTTCAGGGAGCCTTTCCAAGGAGCTTCTCACCACATCTAGATATAGTCACTCCTGCTCTTAAAAACCTAAGACACGTTGTCTCTCACTGTGTCTCCTTTAGTCTGCCTTTTATTCAAATAATTTTTTAAAATATTTATTTAATTTTGAGAGTGTGAAAGCAGCAGAGGGGCAGAGAGAGGAGGACAGAGGATCCAAAGCTGGCTCTGCACTAACAGGCTGACAGCAGTGAGCCTGATGTGGGGCTCAAATTCACAAACCACTGGATCATGACCTGAGCTGAAGTCAAACGCTCAACCAACTGAGCCACCCAGGTGCCCCTTATTCAAATAATTTACGTACTTATTTTATCCTATTGTATAATATTGTATATTTGCTAAGGAAAACCAAACCACTCCAGCATTTCCAACAGCGGGAGTTTAATAGAGGGGATTTATTAGGTAGGTGACAAAAGAGTTAACCAAACAAATAGGTTTACGAGGCAAGCCAGGGATAAGCAATAGCAGAAAGCCCGTCGTGCACTTAAGGCTGGAGAGATAATGAGAGAAGGTGGGAGAAAGTGTACTGCCACAATTCAGAGCAATCTGGTCAAATGCATGGCCGGCATCACAGGGAGTGTAACTGTCTTCCAGGAGCTGTAACAATAGGGTGATACAGCAGCGGCCAGAATTCCCACCTAGTTACATCCAGTTCTTCTCCCCTTGACCAGGTCTTCAATGCCTTCCATTAGCCAAATCTACCTGGAAACCAGTTGACGAGGGAGCCTAAGAAATGTATCTCCCTGCAAGACACAGACGAACAGGGGAAGGTGAGGATGGAGAGGAGAACAGACAAATAAGCTTATAACTATTTTATCAGAAAAAAAAAGAAAAGTTGTGTGACAGATATAAATAGATACCTTTATAATACCCTTCAATACCAGAATGATGTCTTACACAAAAATTGTATTATGTGATTAAATTGTATTATTATATGCCACTTCTAAAAAGGAGAGTATGATTCTATGCAAAGATGAAAAGAACTTATACACGAGGTGCTATTTAGCCATCAATTCTTTCTGCATGTCCACCAACTGTCAAAATAATCTTTAAAATATACAGAGTCAATTATTTAAAGTAAAATGTCATTATGAACTTGACACTCCACCTCTGCTAGTCCTGGCTTTCTCTTTTTCTTCTGAGTCTCTCCTAGCTTGTTTGATTCACCAAAGCAGAGATTCCAGATTTTGTTTGGGTCTCGAAACCCTGTGAAAGTCGGATGAAATTGTCAATTCTCTGTTGGGTGTATGGAAAGAAGAAGGATGTACATTTGCTTGTGTACTCTGTGTTGCACACAATATCTGACTGTTTGCATAGCCCAAAGTCTGCCCATAGTCTCACAGACAGCTGGAAGTCTTGCTATTAATTTTTTAACCAAATGAAATTTAGAAAATAGCACACAGCATATACCTGATGAGCTACCCCAGTTTCCTCAGTGTGGACACTGCTAAGTAACCCAAACAGGTGACCACAGTTTGAAAGGACATAGTCTAGGGGCGCCTGGGTGGCGCAGTCGGTTAAGCGTCCGACTTCAGCCAGGTCACGATCTCGCGGTCCGTGAGTTCGAGCCCCGCGTCGGGCTCTGGGCTGATGGCTCGGAGCCTGGAGCTTGTTTCCGATTCTGTGTCTCCCTCTCTCTCTGCCCCCCCCCCCGTTCATGCTCTGTCTCTCTCTGTCCCAAAAATAAATTAAAAACGTTGAAAAAAAAATTAAAAAAAAAAAAATGAAAGGACATAGTCTAAATCAGGGGTGACTTTGCCCCTCAAAAGATATTAGACTATGTCTGGAGGCATTTTTTGTGTCCATGACAGGTATGGGCATGCTGCTGGCACCTAGTGGGTAAAGGCTATAGAGTTGCTAAGTATCCTACAGTGCACGGGATGGTCCCCATGACAAAGAGCTATCTGGTCCCAAAGGTCAATTGTGTTGAGGTTGGGATACCCTATTTTAGGGCAAAAGCAATTATATGCTTCTACTGGTTTCAAAAAGATCACAATAGTTTACAATGTAAGATATACCTTCCATTCCTCTAAGAAGCCATAATGCTCCAAAAACCAGGCACTTACATATTGCTGGCATATTTAACTAATCAGGTTTTACCTATGTCTCTGAGTTCTGAAGTTCTTAATCTTTTATATCGACTCTGCTACTGTACTTTTGTGTCTAGTCTACAGCTTATTTCATCTGTGAACAATGAATTTCTAGCACGCTTAAAGAAAAACTGCTCTCCAGTCCTAGAAGGCAAGCATTCAGGAAAACATATCCCCAAAACATAAAAAGATATACCCAAAATCTTAACGATACAGAGAATAAGAATATGAACTCAAAGTACCCCAGAGTGTCCAAGTACAAGTCTACTTTGTTCTTTTTCCCAGACAGGTATGTGTAAAAAGCCCCAGACTAAATACTCCCAGACCTCAAGCCACACTCCTGTGATTCCACATCAGTGGTAATGAGTTTCCAAAGCTGTTTCAAGGTAGGGCCCTTCCATAAGCTGGACCCAGGAAACCTATTATGGCATTCTATTTTGGAACAGATTTCTACCTCAGGACTAGGCTGATACTAAGGGAGGAGTTTTTCTTCTAGTGGTGTATCTGATGCATGCACCAACTGAATCAGGCCCCATGTAGGCCCTGTCAGGTGGAGAGCCATAGTTCTAGAGAGTATAACCTCCCTTGGATGATCTTGTCCACAAAAGCACCTGGACTGCAATAAAGCTCTCTTCTAAGGAAGGCCAACAGACAAGATCCCCTCCATATTCTACTGGAACTCTTATACTTTGGTTATGCCATGGAGACCTCAGAAATTCTAAACTGCCGGGCAGGAACCTGCAAACCCAAGCTCCTGGCTGGGCCTAGTTTCAGACCAACTACTAAGGATCCACACTTTTGACTTACTCCAGCCACAGGCCCCTGACACACCCCAGTACCAGACCACCCTGAGATCCAGGTTACAAGCAGACTTTCGTCACACCCCAGGCTCCAGGCCTGCCCTTGTGCGAAACCAGCCTCAGACTGGTGCCTGTAATACCAGGCTCTGAGCAGGTCCTAACATCAGATTGGTTCTCAAGGATTTAGGTGCCAGGCTCACCCCATTGGTCCCCTGCACCTGCCTGGCCCCTGTGGACCCAGGTCCAAGGGCCATCACTACAGACTTAAGCATGAGGCCCATGCTGTAGAACTCAGGCTACAGACCTGCCCCCTCCCCCAGCCTGTGGGTATGGAATGAAGCCCACATCCTTTAGCCTGACATCTGGCCCCCCCACATACCTTTTCTAACTTTTCCTCACTGTTTCTCTTCCAATACTATGTGTTCCTGTTTTTTTTTAAATAAGTTTCTAGCTCTGTGGCTATCACTAATATTTCCTCCTTCATCTGAAATGCCCAGCTCTCAATACCTTATGCATTTATTTGTGAAATTCCCCCTTTTTCATGAAGACTGACCTTATCCCACCATCAACAATAGCCACCTTTCTTTTAGAATAGCCCATACACTTGCTGTTTCACTAAAAGTACTTCTCACTTCATTCCCTCTTGCATCATAACTGTACATGTCCTTTATGGCTGATTCATTCTGGTGTCTCCCACAAAGCCTGCCAGCATGGTGATTTTCACAAAGTAGGTGCTCCTCACATTTTGGTGGAGGGAAGGTTGCAAGTATATTGCTGCCAGCCTGGTGCTCTGCATCTACAAGGTTTTCATATTTACCTGCTGAGGTAAATACTTTTTGGTAGTTGGGATTTGGAAGAATAAAATGTTATGGTAACTGAAAACTACCATGGAGAAGGTAATACGCTGTGTGGGCAGCAGGAAACTTCTTTCACATAACCCACTGTTACTCATTTGCATCAACTTGGCTAGGCTGTTATTCAATCAATAACTCAATCCAACACTAATCTTGGTGCTGCTGTGACTATTTCACAGATGTCATTAATGTCTCTAATCAATTCACATTTAAGTAAAGGAGTTTACCTTCAGTAATCTAGGTGGGCATGATTCAATCAGATGCAAGGGCTTAAGAGTGGAGCTGTGGCTCCCCCTGAAGAAGAAATTCCACTTGTGGAGAGAAGTGCGGCTTCAGCTCAGACTTGAGAGGTCCCGCCTGCCCTCCCCGATGGCTGTCCTGTGGTTGGGGCACTAGCCTGGTCAGCCTCCACAATCATAGATAGTCTAATTCCTTGTCATCAATCAGTCAGTCCTTCCTATTGGTTCCGTTTCTGTGATAGAACCCTGACTGATCGCCCACTATGGAAATTTTCACCCCCAATGTTTTGAAGGACAGTTGGTACTGTCATTTTTATACGTACGCATGTATGTGTGTATACATATTTCATAGATATATATGTACATGCATACACACACATAGTACATATTATAACAATATGAGACACCTTTTTTGTCTAAAAAAAGCGTGTTTGAAGAATTATGATAATGCTTCATGTTATTGAGAGTACTATGAGATAGATCCTATATGACTGTTAACTGAGAATGCAAATTGATGCAGCCTTTCGAAAAAGCGATTTATCCTCAAAAAGTCCCGGGATCTTCCTTCTAAGAATCTCTAATGTACACAAAGATTTGTGTACAGGTATTTGCAGTTCGGTGTTATTTATAATGAAGAAAATTTACAAGTCACTTAAATGTCAAATAATAAGGATATGGCTTTATCCTTATAGCGAACTGTTACGAAGATAGTAAAATCGTCTTGAAGGAAATTTAGTGGTGGGAGAGAGCGCTCCAGATATAACGCTCAGTGAGTGGACTATAAAAGTATATATTGTTTCAACCAGGATTGGACCAGACAAGCAGAACCAGCAGCAGGTACATATATGGAGAGATTTATTGCAAGGAATTGGCTGACATGATTCTGAGTCTGAAATCCATAGAGTAGGCTGTCAGGAAGGGGTAATTACAGGCACACTGTAGCCCATGGACTGATGCTGGTGTTCACAGGCAGGGTCTCCTTCCAGTCTCTCTCTCTCTTTTGAAAGCCTACTTGTAGGGCGACTGGGTGGCTCAGTCAGTTAAGTGTCTGACTTTGGCTCAGGTCATGACCTCATGGTTCGTGAGTTGGAGCCTGCATCAGGCTCTCTGCTGCCAGCTCAGAGCCTGGAGCCTGCTTCGGATTCTGTGTCTCCCCTCTTTGCCCCTCCCCTGCTCGTGCTCCATCTCTCAAACATGAAAAAACATTAAAAAAAAATTGAAAGCCTACTTGTAAGGCCTTTCAACTGATGGAATCAGGCCA